>NC_061477.1:1336201-2659903 GCF_022581195.2 Helicoverpa zea
CACGTGCTTCTTGTAGTGCTGTGCTGAAGTTGCCTACAAAACACACAACTATACTAAACAATCTTTATGCAGACTTTCCCATTATGCAGGCTATAAACGACCGCATACCCAAAGTCTTTATATTCGATAAGAAATACAGGATTCAACTTTTTGAGGATCATCGTTACGAGGGACATAATCCCAAAGAACTAAGAATTTTCACCGACGGATCCAAAACAAGCACCGGCACAGGTTCAGGCATCTTCTCAGAAGACCTAAACATACACATATTCACACCCCTAGGAGTACATAATACAGTATTCCAAGCTGAATGTATAGGCATCTCCCTAGCGGCCGAAGCAGTCATAAAGCGGGAAGTAACCGGTCACTCTATCCGAATACTCTCAGATAGCATGGCAGTAATACAGGCCCTAAGCAAACACTGCGCAAACTCCGGCCTTATACACGAGTGCCACCAACGGTTAAACAAGGTAGGCAGTTTAAATAACATAACCATTCAATGGATAAAAGGACACAGTGGCTCCCGAGGCAACGATGCAGCGGATGAGCTGGCGAGAAGGGGATCAGTCCAAACAGCAGTAGGACCAGAACCCATACTGCCACTCCCCTTCGGCCACCTACGAACACTGGTAAGACAGCGTACTAGGCACAAACACAACCACCTCTGGACTAACCACAGCGCGTGCAGGCAGGCGAAGATGGCCCTCCCGACCATCAACGATCGCCTCACTAAACAGCTGATGGGCCTATCAAAGCAGAATTTACGTAAGTTTACGGCAGTTCTAACTGGACACGGCTCCTTCAATAAACACCTCTATGTTATAGGAGTTACAGACAGTCCCTTATGCAGAGCCTGCATGGGGGAAGAAGAAACAGCGGCACACGTGCTACTAGACTGCCCTGAAACCGCCATATACAGGGCTAAGTACTTCGGTAACCCAGGTACTATCCAAGAGATAGTCAGCAGAATTAAACCTCTGCTGGCTTTTCTCGAGGAGTTGGGGTGGATCGAGTGAATAAACACCCATTATCACCCTCACACGCAAAATACGCGCTTTGTCGTGGAGTTGCGGAAACCAGCCCGAGTAATCTAATCTAATCTAATCTATAAAGGTCGTTCCCCACTATGTGTCCGCACGTGCTTCTTGTAGTGCTCGGGGTTATAGTACATACCTCACAGACATAAGGTCGTTCCCCACTATGTGTCCGCACGTGCTTCTTGTAGTGCTCGGGGTTATAGTACATACCTCACAGACATAAGGTCGTTCCCCACTATGTGTCCGCACGTGCTTCTTGTAGTGCTCGGGGTTATAGTACATACCTCACAGACATAAGGTCGTTCCCCACTATGTGTCCGCACGTGCTTCTTGTAGTGCTCGGGGTTATAGTACATACCTCACAGACATAAGGTCGTTCCCCACTATGTGTCCGCACGTGCTTCTTGTAGTGCTCGGGGTTATAGTACATACCTCACAGACATAAGGTCGTTCCCCACTATGTGTCCGCACGTGCTTCTTGTAGTGCTCGGGGTTATAGTACATACCTCACAGACATAAGGTCGTTCCCCACTATGTGTCCGCACGTGCTTCTTGTAGTGCTCGGGGTTATAGTACATACCTCACAGACATAAGGTCGTTCCCCACTATGTGTCCGCACGTGCTTCTTGTAGTGCTCGGGGTTATAGTACATACCTCACAGACATAAGGTCGTTCCCCACTATGTGTCCGCACGTGCTTCTTGTAGTGCTCGGGGTTATAGTACATACCTCACAGACATAAGGTCGTTCCCCACTATGTGTCCGCACGTGCTTCTTGTAGTGCTCGGGGTTATAGTACATACCTCACAGACATAAGGTCGTTCCCCACTATGTGTCCGCACGTGCTTCTTGTAGTGCTCGGGGTACACGAAGGACAGCTGACACAGGCTGCACTTCAGCGGCCGCTCGCCTGTGTGCGTCGCCTTTATGTGGTATTCTAGTAGTCTGTACAGAAAAATAAACAAATTGGCATTGTAAGTATTATTGGCATATATTGGCATAGTAAATAAACAATTGCAATTGGCCTCTTTTTTTTGAAAATCAGATAAAAATGGTGATAGTAGGGGGCGGGATCCATTGACTCATCTCACTCTTTGGTCATGGCACTTCATGATAACGTACACGAACGTAACGTACGAACACGTAAATTCGTAACGCGACATCGACCTGAATAAACATAGTGGTCGATTCAGTTAGTTCGTAACAATTAATAAAACTAGTTTCAGTGTGTGTATAACAGTCAACCCAACATGAAGGGTATTCATTCATCACCACACTCAACAATTGACTCAACTCAATTAACGGTAATGTACGGGCCAATTAAATCTGTACAGTTTTCTTTGACGTGATAACGTCTTTAAAATCGTTTTAGTCGGGTGACATGTTGAGAAACTTGTGTCACACCAAAACCTCACGAGCGCGATCGCAGGTATAACGAGAGAGAGACGGACCGATCTCCCGTCTCATCTCGAGCGCTGCCAGTCATTCCGTGAAACTTGTCACGCGGAATCCTCACGAGCGGAGGCTGGCATAGCGTTCGAGTGAGTGGACCGATCTTCCGTCTCTCTCACTCTAGCGGCATATAAACGAATGGAGATTTTCAAACTTATATCACCAATAAGACGTTGTCACGTAAACATCTCGATCGTAAACCTACTTTACAAACAACCAATTTTTACGTTTACATATAACCCGACAGATAGTGTTTTCTGTTTCGGTTTCGTTACATGTGTTTAATATGGTGTCCAACAAAATATAAATAAATGACGATCCTGATTGTTTTTTGCTTATCAACACTGTCAATTCCGGAAAGATATACTTAATAACTGTCGGGGATGCGGGTTGTTTGCGTGAGTTACCGCGGCCCTGGTACATACGCGGCCTATGACGGAACACGACGGTTTTTAGTCAGTAAGAGTCTGACACTTCCTCACCACTGCCAACCCACAGCGAGAGGGGTCATTTGATGATTTTTGACGTCGTTAAAAAAAAGATATACTTAATAATAATAATAATGGCGTACACGGCCGATTTCGGCCACGGCGGCTGTTCTCACTTAAGGAGATCAGTCAGCTGCGCAGGACATATTATAGTGCACGAGCATATGCTTGGACATAGGTGCATTTCCTATTCCTTCACTCTCATAACCTGATAGGACCGGATTAGGACCGGTTATCCGACACCACCGGAGAGAGATCAGGCGCAGGACCGACATTTACGTGCTCTCCGATGCACGGGTGAACCAATCACCAACTTCCAGACTACGGACCGCTTTGTGAAAGCTTAAGAAAACCCACAAAGCGATTTCAGCCCGACCTGGGAATCGAACCCGAGACCTCGAGCACAGCAGCCGCGCTTGCGACCATTAGACCAACGAGGCAGGCAAAACAATCCTACTTATATTATAAATGTGAAAGTTTGTGAGAATGTATGGATGTATGTTTGTTATTCAATCGCGCAAAAACGGCTGGACCGATTTGATTGAAATTTGGTATGTAGATAGGTGATACCCTGGATTAACACATAGGCTACTTTTTATCAACACACCACGCGGGCGAAGCCGCTGGCGAAAGCTAGTAATAATATATAAATATATGGTACATTACCTCCTGCGTTTAAATCTCTTGGGGCACTGGTCGCAATGGTATCGTTTGTCATCGAAGTGCGTGGCCCGCCTGTGCGAGTGCAGGTTCGAGCGCTGCGTGAAGCGAGCACCACAGATGTCGCATGAAAATGGACGCTCACCTGGAAAGACGAACAAAAAATGAAAATAAATGATGGCTTATTGTAGGTTTTAACTATTTAACAGAAAAAAAAAATTTTAAATAAGCTGTCTGGGCTATGCTAGTATTTTTTTTTTGAGATGATGTGTCACCTTTATTTATTTGGTACAACTTTTACACAAGTAGAAAACATGTGCCTGCACATGAGAGCCTTGTTAGGGTCCGTCCAGATAGACCGGCTCGGAGAGCATCGTCGCGCATTTTTCTTTTCACACAGACCGGAGCCGATCCGCTGCGCGAGCATTACAGAGCATGCAAACGGAGCCAAACGTCAAGAAAAAGTACACGATCGGAGCCGGTCGGCTCCTCTTATTATTTCACACCGAGCGTATTCGAGCATTCTCAATGACAAAAGCAGTGCGTATGCAAAAATACGTCACAACAGTCGGGACCTACAGTTTAACGTGCCATCCGCAACACAGCCAATGGTGTCTAAGATCAAATAAACATATGCAAAAATGTGCAAAAATAAACCTTACTTCAAATACTAAGTACTCAATTTTCAACGTGTTAAGAATTTGCTCTGCTCTCCGAGCCGGTCTATCTGAACGGACCCTTAACCAACTGCGGGGAGTAGGTCCCCCTGGCGGATGTCAGGATACTTACCGGTGTGTATCCTGAGATGGTCCCTGAGTTCTGCTCGCCTGGCGAAGGCTTTCCCACAGACGCTGCACACAAACGCCTTGTTCCCTGAGTGTACAACCCCATGGACTTCTAGGTTGTGCTGTGTGCTGAACGCTTTGTCTGAAAAATATACGGAAATATATGTTAAAAAATATGTAATGCAAAACTTAGGATTATTGTTCTCGTTTTATTTATTTTAATATTTTTCAAGTTTGAGATTTTTTCTATAACCTACCATACTAAGTATCAATAAGTTTTCTTGTCTCAATGTGTTTGCAATCACATTAAATCCTATCGCATATACTTTACGGTATTCTATGTCGAATTGTTACTGCCTCGTTGGTCTAGCTGTCGCAAGCGCGGCTGCTGAGCACGAGGTCTCGGGTTCGATTCCCGAGTCGGGCCGAAATCGCTTTGTGGGTTTTAGAAGACTTTCACAAAGCAGCCCGGAGCCTGGAAGCTGGTGATTGATACACCCGTGCATCGGAGAGCACGTAAATGTCGGTCCTGCGCCTGATCTCTCTCCGATCGTGTCGGATTACCGTCCCATCGGGCTATGAGAGTTAAGGAATAGGGAGTGCACCTGTGTCTGCGCAAATGCTCGTGCACTATAATATGTCCTGCGTAGTTGGCTAATCTCCTTACATGAGAACAGCCGCCGTAGCCGATAATCGGCTAGGAGGACATCATCATCATCATGTCGAATTGTAAAAAAAATAACCTAATAATATGGATTAGCTATTCAGTGGTTTAACCACAGGAGTCATTTTTCGTTTTTATAATTTACAACATCATGTGTAAAGCAGAAATAAAGTTAGGAGTATCAGATGTTTTGACCAGTTGACAGCTGTCAGTTTTCAAGTGAGAATTTCAGTTGTTTGTAAAGACTGACTTTTATATGGTGATTTAATTTTCGCACATTATTATTATTTTTACGTATTTTTCTTTGTGTTAATCGACATATATTAACCTGTATATTAACGCATTTCATTTAATGTGATTGTGAACGACACACCCGATATATGTATGTGCTTACCTTTGAGAATCTTGATATTGCGTTAAATATTTCCCAAAAAAATATTTTATATAGTAACAAGTTTGAGCGAGTTTTTTTTAACTTGGCTAACGTGAAAGTGTTTGTCCTATTTTAAATATTATAAAGTACAAGTGTTTTTCGTTTTTACTTACTGCATATATTACAGACGAAGTCTTTGATGCCGGAGTGAGTTTTCTCATGTTGATTCAGATTCTGTTGTGTCAGGAACGACTTGCCACATTGATTGCATTTGAAGGGACGCGGACGGACCTAAGAAAAAAACGTACATTTTTAATAACTGTTACAGCCTTTTTATCGTTCCACTGCTGGGCTGCGGCCTCCTCTCACACGGAGAAGGATTGAGCATTAATCACCACGCTTGCTCAATGCGGGTTGGTGATTTCAGACTGTAATATAGTCCAAGTTTCCTCAAGATGTTTTTCTTCACATTTTTATCAACCATTGGTGTCCAAGATAAACTTCGAAAGTACATACAAACTGAGAAAAGTTGCATTGGTACTTGCCTGACTTGGAATCGAACCCACACCCTCACACTCGAGAGGTTGGTTCTTTACCTTCTAGGCCACCAAGACTTATTTTTAACAACATAATAGTAAAGTTATTGGTATATTTTATTAACGGTTTATATTTTAATGTTGAAGAAGGTTGGGCAGTGGATGGATGCAGACTATGGGTTTTTTTTTTGAACGTCAAGAAGTTTCCTTAGGACATGGGTGTAAAACCCAGCTTTGCTAATGGGTTCCAGGTTTGGGTAACTGGGTTGAGGAGGTTACTGGTTAGGAGGCATACTGGGATATTCAAATATATTCGGTTAGACTGGATGACTTCAATACAGTTGAGAGAAGATTATGTATGATAATGTTTTAGTATTTTTTTTGTGTTCTTACTAGATACTTAAGTGTGAAAAGCTGTGGATGGAAGATATTACATAATATTTACGTTGAATTGTACCATTTAACTACAACAATAATTGAACCGTTTTCAGTTGTAAAATCATCAATTTGATCATTTAGAGGCTAGTTAGTTTGCTGGGGAGTTTGTTCCACCACTTCTTCTTCCCAGCAAAAACACATAGGAAGTGGTGAAGGGATGGCGTTTCGGAGGCTGTCTTTTGTAAATTTCTAACGTTCGAAAGATCGATTTTAGATTTTGAACTTATGTTTTGGTTATAGTTAATGGCGTCCACGGCCGATTTCGGCCACGGCGGCTGTTTTCATTTAAGGAGATCAGCCAGCTGCGCAGGACATATTATAGTGCACGAGCATTTGCTTGGACACAGGTGCACTCACTATTCCTTCACTCTCATAACCCGATGGGACGGCAATCAAACACCACCGGAGAGAGATCACAAGCACGACCGACATTAACGTGCTCTCCGATGCACGGGTGAATCAATTACCAACTTCCAGACTACAGGCTTCTTTGTGAAAGCCTAAGAAAACCCACAAAGCGATTTCGGAACGACCCGGGAATCGAAGCCGCGCTTGCGACCACTAGACCAACGAGGCAGCCAATGGTTATAGTTAAAAGGCACATTTAGAGTAATATACTGACGGCATGAGTCTTGAGATGCGCCTGGTGCGTGTACTTGGAGGCGAAGGCCTTGTTGCAGAGGGCGCAGGCGTAGGGCTTGGCCCCCGAGTGCACGTTGTTGTGCTCGTGCAGCAGAGTGCGCGAGCTGTAGCACTTGCCGCACGTGCCGCAGCGGTGCGCGGCGGCGCGGCCCGACGGGGGCGGAGCCTCTGTTGCGTGTGATGCTGAAGGGGAAAATACATTATCTTTATTAAAATTCAAGCAAGCTGAAGTGGCAATGGGCTGGCCATATTAGCCGAAGAACCGATAACCGTTGGGGTAAACGAGTTCTAGAGTGGAGACCGCGCCTCGGCAAACGTAGTGTAGGACGTCCTCAGGCACGGTGGAGTGATGACTTGCGCAAGACGGCTGGCAGGAGCTGGATGCGAGAAGCTGAAAATCGATCTCAGTGGCGTGCACTTGGAGAGGCCTATGTTCAGCAGTGGACTGCGATAGGCTGATGATGATTACAATTCAATATTTGTACAACAAATCCACTATAAAAATAAAAATTTATTTAGTAATACTTTTTTGTCATTTTAAGGAATCTATCAGATTGAGATAAGATAAGTCACGCAGTCGAGTGTTCTACGTTCGAGTTCTACTACTACTTCTAATTGATCGCGGCGGTCAGAATGCCTCCTGTGTGACTCACACAGGAGTGTGTCATATTACACTGTGTGAGTATATCTATGTAACGTAATACATTATAGTGTAGGTATTTACATTATGGACTCGTTAATGTTAGGGTGCGTCCACATCTGGCGAATGTGCCGCGAATGCGCAGCACGCGAGCCGATCGCGAGCTGTCTGCGAGCTGCGCGCGTGCAGTCACTGCAATAGTTCGGTGCTTGTCTTTAGCGCAACTCACGCAAGGCTCGTATAGAGCGCGCGAGCGGCGCGCGATCTGCGCGCAATCAGTTCTCGCCCTTACAGTTCCGTATATTGGCTCAGTACTATCGAAGATGGCAGACGTCGCGCGCCGCCTGCGCGCCGCTCGCGTGCGGCGCTTAGGTCGCGCGCGAGCTGCGCGCGGGCCAAGCAGAAGCGGCGCACGAACAAAAATGCACGCGCGCAGCTCGCGGACAGCGAGCAAACGGCTCGCGAGCTGCGCATTCGCCAGATGTGGACGCACCCTTACAAGTTTTATCAATGTACGTTAATAAGTAATATAGATATTATTGTTGCAAGATCAAATTTTCAAAAACGTGTTTTGAAATTAACAGGGTTCTCAGAAATATGTTCAAGATTAATATATATTTTTTTCGCCGTCAAAAACTGTTTAGATTTGGCCAAAATATGTTTGAAACAAGACAATTTCGGCATTTAGGGTAAAAAGGTAATGTTACCAATATGTTGCGCATAATGTGTCCGGCGACGCATAGCAGCGCCGCAGTGGCGGCACAGGTACAGGCGGGCGCCGTGGCAGCTCTTCAGGTGACGCATCATACTGTCTGCTGCACACACCGTGCCCGCACTAGCTTCTGGGAATATTGTTAACAATATTATTATAAACATTGAACATCCTTGACAGTCATTACGGGTAGTCAGAAGCCAGTAAGTCTGACACCAGTCTTACCAAGGGGTATCGGGTTGCCCGGGTAACTGGGTTGAGGAGGTCAGATAGGCAGTCGCTTCTTGTAAAGCACTAGTACTCAGCTGAATCCGGTTAGACTGGAAGCCGACCCCAACATGGTTAGGAAAAAGGCTCGAAGGATGATTATTTTTAAAACTAGCTCTCACCAAAATAAAAAATAAAATATTTAAAAAAAACGGCCAAGTGCGAGTCAGACTCGCGCACGGAGGGTTCCGTACTATTATTTTCATAAAACGTTCCATAACAATAATACATTCCATATTCTGTGAATACAATATCGAGCCGATGCCAGTCTGTGTGAAAAGAAAAATGCGCGCCGATGCTCTCCGAGCCGGTCTGTGTGAACGGACCCTAAGCGACCCTGAGGGGTCATTCGAAAGTCGTTTAGATAAGGAGAAATGCGAAATATTTGAATTGAATTGAATAGTCTTCTAGAGTCGGTTAAAAAAAAGAACAATAGATAGAATATCTCACCATTCTTCTCACACAGCAGACATTTGAACATGTTCCCCTCTTGCGCCACAATCTGCAAGGCGTCCACGTCAGAGCCGTCCGACGTGGTGCTGGACACAGACTTCACGCGGAACATCTCGCCGGACTCCACCTTTATAAATGCACCTCCTACAACAAAATTGAATTAAAATTAAGGTTTGAAATCAGTATGTAATTACCTTATACCTTGTAGAATAATTACCAAATTGCACCGGTTAGTGATAACGTCAGGGGCCCGATTCTACTAATTTCACTTAAGTGACATGCGATTCACATTCGACTGCAATCCAATCACGACTCAATTACGAATGAAGCGTATGTAGCATTCCGCTATTTTTTCTTTTAAATAAACGTTTTTATCCTTTTCTGTGATTCAATAATGAATCGTATTGTCCGCAAATGATCTCTCGATCGGATCTCAGTTGGATGTGAATCGTATGAATATGAATACGTATCACTTAAGTTAAATAGCGAAATCGTGCCCCTGTTTATGGCAGAGTAAACCTACCTTGTTCCTGTGCTGCAGCGATGATGGCATTAGCAGTTTCTTCGTCTCCCGATACTTGTAGCTCTATTTGCGACTCGTCGTTGGAATCTGAAATATTTTCGTTATATATGCTAATGTTATAAAACGGAAGATTTTTTGGTTGAACGCGGTAATCTCGGAAACTACTGGACCGATCAGTTTTTTTTTTTTTGTGTTAATTATCGAGAAAAGGTCCCTTCATACGGGTGGGTAGAGTAGTTACTACTTACTACGCACCACGCGGGTGAAACCGCTGGAAAAAGCTAATTATTTATGTCTTTTCTGCAAACGGTTGGAATGACTGATAAATTTAATAAAAGATTTTTAAACCAGAAGTATTTACATGCTCTCCGATACACCAGTTACCTATATACATACGTACACATACTAAATGGTACTATATGGTTTCAATCAAATACATAATCTGCATATTAAATAGGCCTTAGGTCTTGTTATTTATTTATTATACCTTGACTATCACCATTATCCTGCTGATCACCGTCCTCAGGCTGGTGATCATCGGGCATCACCAGTGATATCTCCCCACCCTCGTAGATGAACTTCTGTCCGGCTACCATGCGAAGTATTTCACCGTTCTCACTGTCCACCACTATTGTGTCTGGAATTTTTGGAAAATATATCAAATTGAAATATATTATGAGAATAAATATGTAATGACATATACATTTAAGTGATAGAATATAATATTTTTTAGGGAAAACAGTGTTTATATCGGGTTACGAGTACTCAAAGTACGATGGGCGGCATTTTCGCTCTGGTACAGAACCCTTTATGCGCGAGTCCGACTCGCACTTGGCCGGTTTATAATAGTTTATGCTTATTGTCGTCTGTATCTATACTAACATAATAAATAAACAATTATTTATTTGTAATAAATAATTGATATAAGGCTCCGAAAGTACTAAACCGTTACAGCCTTTTTATCGTCCCACTGCTGGGCACAGGTTTTCTCTCACACGGAGAAGAATAAAATTGAGCATTAATCACCACGCTTGCTCAATGCGGGTTGGCGATTTCAGACTGTAATATAGTCCACATTTCCTCAAGATGTTTTCTTTCTCCTTTTTATCAGCCACTGGTGTCCAAGATATACTTGGAAAGTACTCACAGACTTAGAACAGTTGCATTGGTACTTGAGAGGTTGGTTCTTTACCCACTAGGCCACCACGACTATACTATGAATTTATTCTAACGAAGCTATACTGCGAAGTTACTAAGGAAATGGCTAGGCAGACACTCACGTCCCTCCTCGTCATCATCATCGCCCTCGTTGAGTATCTCCAGCTTGCCGAGGATGTACTTCTGTGCGTCCGTCACGTCTGTGTCGGCGTCCAATGTGGGAATTTCCACGTTTAGATACTCGCTCACTTCTGGCGTTGAGGATTTTGTCTGGGAAGTATGGAAAATAATCATTAACAATGATGAATTGTAAGTATGACGGCGCCATGTCGATGTGTCAGCGGTGGACCTTACATCTATAACGCAGCGCGCGCATTCGTTCACCGACCGTTGCGAAGTGCACACCTCGCACGTGATAATTTATTTCTTTAAAAATTAATTGTAGTGACTAATATTGTGTTAATTGAATTAAACCAAGTGATTGTGTGAAGACCCTTTGTTTTATTTACGGCCAATTTCTTCATCAAAAGTAAAAGCCAAAGTAATGTCATAAAGTAAAAGTAACGGTCAAATTAATTTTTTCTATTAGTTTTGCTGTTACTTTAGCCTTGAAAAAACGAATTTGACCGTTTCTTTTACTTTTGACATTACTTTGGCTTTTACTTTTGATGAGAAAACTGGCCGTAAATGACGTCGGAGCCTGACGCCGACAAGTAGGTACATCTTACGATTTATAAATATTTATATAATACAACCTTTTTGAGTTCTGTTATCCAATAATTCCATCTGTCATCATCTGCCTAGCCTTTTTCCAATTATTGGTATTGTTAGGGCAATTTTCTTTCACTTTTGTGTCTAGTATATTTAGTATAGCTGTTCCACGCGGTTTCACCCACGTCCCACGTTTAGCACACAGGTAAAGCGTTTTACATGGAGTGATTGCCTGTCTAATCTCCTAAACCTAGTTACGCAAGCAACCAGATACCCATCAGTAACACTGGTTGCCAAACTTTCGAGCTTTTGAATATAGACTGTTATACACATATTAACTTGAAGCTTACCTGTAATCCTTCAACTTTGAGGACTAGGTTTCCACCTTCAGAAGTAGTTACAGGTACAACGGATAAACAATCTGGAATGCAAAAATTACATTGTAAATTTTATGGTTCTCAGTAAATAACACATGTACTGCAGAGTATTTTTAAATTCCGATTTTTTTTAATTCTTCTCAAGCTATATTTTGTCTGTGTACGGGTATAAAGTCCCCCAATACCAGTGAAACAACGTGAAAAACCGCAAGTAAATAATATTAATTCTAAAGCAGGCACCAAAATAATTTACTGTTATGTTTATAAAAAAAATATAAGACAAAAAGACCTTTATCTGTCACATATGTATAAAAATTAAATTGGTTCAAGTGAATGAAAACTATTTATATATCGTTTAAAAAATAACCTTACATACCTTCATCAATCTCCATGGGATGATCATCATTATTCCCATCACCCTTATCATCATCATCATCATCCTTATCATCAATTTTCGTCAAAACGGCTCCGGAAAGAAAATCTTTAGGCAACGAGTTGACATTGAAACTCAAAATTGAGTTTTTTTGAGTCAAACTATTAGAACTAGATAGAGTATCTATATCATCTTTTAAGGCGTTGGTTAAGGAATTTAGTATGGAATTTGAGTCTAGACTGGGTTTTTCTACGGGTTTGCTTGTTGTAGTTTTGACTGTTTGTGTTAAAACTGAAGATCCTACGGTTACTTTCAGGTTTACGGTTGATGCTGTGGTCTGCGGCTGAAATTGTGAAATAATTGTTATTAGGATATACATAGTTTGTAATAATTTTGTAATTTTAAGCTTTTTTACTAATATTGTTAATGGAAAAGTGATTTTGTTGTTTGATATGCTTTCTCGCTAAAATGGCTAGACCAATTGAGATTAAATTTGGACAGAGATATGCTACTTTTTCTCTCGGGACTCGGACGAAGTTGCGAGAAACATTCTTGAACTGTATAACCAGAACTATAGTTCGGCCATTCAGAGAATGCGTTCCTGACACGTCGCGATTGAACTGACGACGTAACTACATTCATTGATTATTGATATAATAATGTTGTTTTAATGCTCCTCAATTGTTAAAACGGTAAACAACCAGCAAAAATATTTTTATCGTAACTGCAACGCCATTGCAAAGTTACGTCGTCAGTTCAATCGCGACGTGTCAGGAACGCATTCTCTGAATGGCCGAACTATAGTAATACCATTTTTTTCTAAAAGGCATCTATGTAAAGAAGCCTTCACTCAATATTGTAAAATTAATATATTTTTAAATAAGTTAGTGAAATTCTTACCTTAATTTGTGGTAGAATCAAATTAGGTTTAGAAAACGATGCAATTTTGCCCACTTTCAACAACAAATCGGGTGGAATAGGCTGTAATTTTGACGCTGGCAACACAAGTTTCTTCCCAAGAATTGGTATGAGTTTCGGTGGGTTACAAACATTTTTCTCATAGTTTTCATAGTCCAAATTGTGATTAGGCAAAGACAATTTGAATTGTTCCAGCATTTCTTTCTTTATGGCCTGTAATCTGTAAAAAAACATGCTTAAGTTACAATAGAAATCATAAGTAACTATGGACTTTCATGAAACTTGAAAAAATAAAACTTTTACAATAGATTTTATATGGACTACTTATCGCCTAGGTACATGTAATAGATCTTTTAGTTATCGGAAGCTATTCGTTACTAGCTGGTTTCACCCCAAATAAAACCTTGTTGATAGTCTAGCCTTCTAACAGTAAAAGAATTTTCCAAATCAGTTCAGTAGTTTCGGAGCCTTTAGGGCACAAACAAGCAAGTTCTACCTAGTTCAGGCAAATTATATATCAGTACTTTTTTAGAATTCAGCTAATTACTGCAAAAATGATGCACAAATGAATTTAATAAATAATTTATTAAATTATTTTAAAAAAAGCAGAAATATGACTTCTCTTTATTGTATTAATCATCATCATCATCATCTCAGCCATAGGACGTCCACTGCTGAACATAGGCCTCCGCCTTAGATCTCCACAGATACCTGTTGGAGGCGACCTGCATCCAGCGTCTTCCGGCGACCTTTATAAGGTTGTCTGTCCAACTTGTTGGTGGATGTCCTACGCTGTGCTTGCTAGTCTTATTATATTTGTATAGAAGTATAAATAACTCACCTAACTTGAATGCTGTCATACTCATTGCATGTCTTATAGCATTTCTTGCACAGTATGTTGGTATGCACCTTGTTTTCCACAACTGGCTTATTGACAATCTCGCTCACCACTTCTGAAACTTTCCTGCCTGACGATAGTGTGTTCTGAAATTGTAGAGTGTGATTTTAATACATATTTTTGAACACATAATGTATCCTTATTGGGTAATTTTCACAGTTTAGATAAATTTTAGGTATTTAGTAAAAAATATTTTTTTCTTTTTACTGCATGTTTAGGAGCCCTTATATTCATTTGTCAGTAAACAACATGCATGTCAGACCATTTAAAGAATTATTGACCTTTATTGTTTGTTCAGAGACACAAACCAACGTGAATACAAAGATAGAAAAACATTCACTGGAAGTAATAAGTAGAAAATATAATAGAAATGTGTGTTCCAAATAGGTCTCGTTCAGATTTATATTAAAAGCAGCACGTCTCTATTATGTGTTGAATGATTTGAAAATACTGCTTATTATGATCAGTCGCTTTTCAACAGTAAATAAAACTAAATATTAACTTACATGTTCACCAAAAAGACTGGAAGCATTTCTGAGAGACAGGCCCGCCCGGTTGTTGCAGATGAAACAGCATTGATTGTTCATGCTGAAAATAATACATTTACACTTGGATTTTCTAGTAAGTAGGATACATATGGGAGAAGACAGAACCACTACACATTTTTAAGACAACCCACTGACCAAAACTAAACTTATATTACTTACTTACTAAATAAGCAGGTCAGATGTAGCAAATAGCTAATAATAATGCTAAATTTCCATGCACACTCTTTGGTAAACTCTGACTGAATAGTGGCTTGAAATAGAGATAAATATATTGTTCAAATTAGCCATAAATTATAATCAAACTAATTATCTTAGTACTTGAATTAGTTTACCTTTACTTTTGAGCAGTTTTAGAAAATTTGATATCTAAAACGACCCACTGACCAATATACTCATTTGACAAATAACTGAATAGGTATACAATGATTTTCAAGAACAAATTGGTAAGTAAGTTAAGAGCTTGTATAATAATTTATTTAAATTTTGCTAGTTTAAAGTTGAGAAATATTAAATAAACTTAAAGTATGTGCTAAAGTATGAATAAAAGTCTAAATACAATCTAATAAGGAGCAAAAGTTCATAAGTTTAATCTTATGTAATGTAAGTAGTAAAATCCTATTTATTTGTTATCACAAAGTATTAACAATGTTTACATCGTTATCACTCGGCGATAGATTCAAAATATAGTACCACCATACAAGAAAAACATTAACTTTTAGTTCAAGAAAAATCGTCTTCTTCGTTATTTTACGTACAATGGACGCCATTTTGGCAAATCTAGACAATAAAGGCACGTAATTATTACGAAAAATCGCGTTAAAACCACTAAAATCGACGTACCTGACCAATTTTTCCAAAAATGCTGTGCTATTTTATTAGTTTTTGAAGGTTTTCATACGGTTTTATAAATAATGTTGTCAGCAATGGACCGCAAGCAGCCACCATTACGTTTTTAATAATTTTAGTTCCATTTCTCGCCGCTAGGAGCAGTTGACAGTTGCTTGTTTCCGGTAGATTTTGGTCGCGATTACGTGCAATGTGACCAGAGTGAAAAATGATAAATTATATTATTTTCATTTTTTTTAAAATTATGTTTTAGAATAATTGATTAATATGTATGGCACCTACCAATTTTATTTATTGCTAACTTGCTAACGGTTCTTGCTTACTATATTAACTCATTAATTGCTTCTTTTACGATTAAGCTTTATCTTATTTTGTACTTGCGATTTCGACGACAAATGTCCTAGAAAGCATAAAAATTTTGAAAATCATATTCATCAGAATCTCTGTCGGTCCTTACCGCTAGTGATAGCAATATTTAGCGGTAGCTACAGCAGTAGCGATTATCCAACGTGAGAGTAATTTAGTGTTATCAGGAAAATGTAGGTATACATCTACATACATAAATGATTTATTATGTAATCAAAACCAGCTACAGGCCCAGAAATGAATACAAACATATGTAATTAAATGCAACAAAGTGTAACATAAACAAACTGCTCATTCATGTGATCGACATGGTGCTGCGAACACGCTCAGTTTTATTTATTTTAATAATAACGGCAATAGTAAGGTTTTTTATTAATTCCTGCTATTAACTAAACTAATATTCTTCTTTTTCCTAGCATTTGTCCCGTCTCGTGACGGGCACTGCTTTCTGTATGCTCTTGTTTTATTTCTCTCTATCCTGGACATCTTTTACGAGTTCGCAGCTTTCCATTATTATCTTTTTTACGACCCTTATCCGCCGTATGCCCTGGGGCCCGATTCTAATGTCAAAATCGAATAGAAATCGAATCGCAATAGGAGTTTTAACCATATCGGGCATTCTGCTACTAATAAAAGACCAATCGTATTCGATTGACATTTGATTGGTGTGCGATTGGTCTGCTATTTTGGTGATTTTGGTCTATACGGTAGTTAGCTGTACAATCATTTTGCAATCGTAAATCATTTGCAGACAAATTGATTCATTATTGAATGACAGAAAAGGATAAAAACGTTTATTTCAAAGAAAAAATAGCGGAATGCCACATACGCTTCAATCGTAATCGAGTCGGGATTGGATATCAGGGCCCCGATTCTCCTAAGTTAATAATGTCAAAATCGAATAGAAATCGAATCGCAATATGATCGTAATAGCAGTTTTAACCATATCGGGCATTCTGCTACTAATAAAAGACCAATCGTATTCGATTGACATTTGATTGGTGTGCGATTGGTCAGCTATTTTGGTCTATACGGTAGTTTACTGTACAATCATTTTGCAATCGTAAATCATTTGCAGACAAAATGATTCATTATTGAATGACAGAAAAGGATAAAAAGGCTTATTTCAAAGAAAAAATAGCGGAATGCCACATACGCTTCAATCGTAATCGAGTCGGGATTTGATCTCAGTCGAATCGAGTCGAACGTCAATCGAAGGTCGCTTAAGTAAAATTAGGAGAATCGGGCCCCAGTCGAATCGAGTCGAATGTGAATCGTATGTCGCTTAAGAGGACGAATTGGAATTTTTGGCGCCAAGGATGTCAATTTTTCTCAGTAAATACAAAACGGATCAAAATACAACTTGGTTACCTGAAAGTTCATGATATAAGCCTTATTTTGTTAGTTGTAGAAACATGATTAGGTAACTTTTATAACAGAGAAAAATATATCAAACATACCTCTTTTTAAAAAGAGATTCACATATTATGGGCAAACGGGACCGATTTAAGCCTCTTAACTTTTTTAGTAGTTGAGTATATACATACTCTTTAAAATGGTAGTAGGAATTTTTATTAAATTATCATTTCTAAATATTAAAATTACAAAACCATTTTGTCGCTTACGACTTTTAGTTATAAGCTAGCGCGCGTATTGTTATCCTCGCCCCGCTCAGACGCTCCGACCCCTTTTGGCGCCTTAGATGCGCGTGCCGGTTATGGAATTATTGTTGACCACTTCCTCGCCTTAAGTAAAATTAGGAGAATCGGGCCCCTGGTAAATGGGTTGAGGAGGTCAGATAGGCAGTCGCTCCTTGTAAAACACTGGTACTGGTAGCTGCATCCGGTTCGACTGAAGGCCGACTCCAACATAGATACAATACTTAGTTGGGAAAAGGCTACGAAGATGATGACATAGTTTAGGCTCTAATATCTAATATATAATATATAAAAGAACATGAAATACTTTTTAGTTTTAATTGATTTCTTTTTAAACATCAATGTCAAGTGTCAATGCAATCATCCAATTTATTGAAAGATTGTGATAAGTTCGATAAGTTACGTAAAAAAGCGTTAATTTAATCGCTTTTGTCGTTTCACTAGGAATTCATTTGCGTTCTGGACAAAACAGGACTGCAATTTGTTATAGATATTGTACTGTATAATTTTTAAGTGATTTTTTAATAATTGTTGTTTTTTTAGTGAATGTCTGAAACAGCTGATTGTTTTCAGTTACAGCACCTTGCGCGTTCTTAAGTCTCTAGAAATATTTTGTAATAATTTTGCAGTCAGCAATTGATTAAGTTTCTTGAACGTTTGTATGCACAAAATTTAATACTTTTAACACATTTTACAAGTATTGAAATGGAGACCAATCGCCATATTTTACTACATTTGATTATTTTGCTAGTCATAATAGTAAGGTTCTGGAAATTATTAAGTTTTTTCTTTAAAATGGAAGCCGCATCTCAGAACAAAACAGAAACCAACACAAAGATGTTTTCTTTTGAATGAGAATGATGAAGATGATGGCTGAGATTTCAAGCTTGAAGAAATTCCAGTATATCATCAAACTAACCAACCTATTTTAAGAATTAAATCCTGCTTCTCCTTTTTTCAATCTAAGTACTTACTTAAATCTTTTTGCATTCTATCAGTGATTGACAATGACGAAACTTAAATATTGATGCAATTATTTCTTACTTTCAGCAAGGCCTGCAGTCTAAATCAGGGAAATTGAAACCTACAGAGGTTCTGTCTGATCTTCTGGAGAAAGATCGAGAAAAAACTCTAATAGTACTTGTAGATAACGACAAGTCAAGTGAAAATATAAATGATGAGAAGAATTTTTATAGAAGTAATGAACTAGACCCAATTTCTGACGCGAATGCCTTAGATAATATTAATAACGATTTAGTGAAAGCGAACTATCAAACCGTTCTATATGATATCTTGAGAGTAAGTTATGGTGCTTATGAAGAAGTACCTACTTTTATTTATTTTCGAGAAAGCTATAAATTTATGGGGACATCGGAACACCTTCTTACTCACGATCGTTTAGTCCCGTGGCAGATTAGTATTAACACGTGATTTGGGTGCTAAAACAACTGATAAACTACATACCTGCAGCTATATATTCACACCCCAGACCACGTCCAACGCCGCGGCAAGTTGTCGCGCAGCGGGCGGAGCTCCGGCGCGATCTCATGGTGGCCTGGAGGGAGCGACTGTCGCAACCCAGTGCAGGGCACGCCACCATCGTGGCGGTAAGTCCCCTCTTTGAGGAGTGGCTCGGGAGGAGTCACGGCGCCCTCACGTACCGCATGACGCAGGTCCTCACCGGACACGGTTGTTTCGGGAGGTACCTGCACCGCATCGGTCGTGAGGAGGCGCCCGGGTGTCACCATTGTGCGGACAGCCCCGAGGACACGGTGGACCACACAGTCCAGGTGTGCCCCGCATGGGAAGGGCACCGCCGGGTCCTCGTCGAGGCTTTGGGCGGCGGCGACCTCTCGCGTCCGGCCCTGGTTCAGGCCATGGTCCGGGGCGAGAGGGAATGGGATGCCGTCGCCTCCTTCTGCGAAGCGGTCATGCTCGAGAAGGAGGAGGCGGAACGCCAGAGAGTTCGCACCTCTCATCCCGGCCGCCGCGCTGGACCAGGTAGACACCATGGGCGCCGGGTGTCGCGAGATGACTCCCGGCCACCGTAGGCGTGGGTCTGTGGGCGGTGAGTTCGGGTGGCTCATCGTCCCTCTGTCTTTCTAGACGACAGACCCGTGTCGACGGCGCGCGTTGTTCCACGCGCTCCTCAAAGAGATGTCAGCAACCCCAGCGGGGCCCAGCAGGGCCAAGGCCTGCCGGGGCTGCGGGTTGTTCGAAAGAGATACCGCGGCCCTGGTACATAAAAGGCCTATGACGGAACACGACGATTTTAGTCAGTAAGAGTCTGACACTCCCTCACCGCTGCTAACCCACAGCGGGAGGGGTCATTTGATGATTTTACGTCGCTAAAAAAAAAAAAAAAAAAAAAAAGACCACGTCCAACAGATTACCTATTACTCATTTGGGGGGGACTTTTAGGAAATCATCAAATGACGCTCATCCCCTCACGCTGTGGGTGCAGCGTGAGCGTGTCAGACTCTTACTGACTAAAACCCATCATGTTTTCTCCTGAGCCCGCCAGCTCAGTACCGACGCCGCGGTAACTTTTTCGAGCAATCCCGCAAAGACTTTAGACCAAAAGAAGATTTAAATATGATGTTGACGATTTTCAAATCTTACAGTCTGACAGACGCCCTAACAATGAAGAGGAGAGAGAAGCTCAAGAGATATTGATAGAACAAGCTCTCAGATCCAGGTGTCAACAGAAAGTGCAATGCGAAGAAAAATGCTCTAGATCCCAAGAAAGGAAACCTAAGAAAGAAAGGTACTGCCAGAAAAGTTGCAAAGCGGTCTATGATGATCTTATAAAGTGCCCACCAAAAGGTAACAAGAAGAAAAACAATAAAAATAGAGACAAATGTGGAAAGAAGGGGAAAACTTGCCCTCCTTCATGGAAATAAATAATTTTATTTTAATTGTTGTGTCATTTAAAATCCTATATGGGTAATGGGTTGCCTGGGTCTAGCTGGGTTGAGAAGTTCAGAGGAGCCTACAAAACTTTTTAACTTCTACTAAATAAGTACAAAATTTCATTAAGATACAAAATGTGGCTCCTGAATCCTGATGGATATATCACTACTTGTAAACCACTGGTATTCAGCTGCACCCGGTTATACTGGAAGCCGACCCCTCGAAGGTAGGAAAAGGCTAGACAGATGATTTAAAGTCCTGCTAAAATCTACGAGTTCAGATTGAAAAGTACCTTGTACCAAAAACACTTTTACGACTACAAAAAGGGGAGGTTTTCAATTTTGACTGTATTTTATCTTTGTTGCTGGATTTTTCTTCGGGAGACTTCTTAGGGATTCTCAAGGATTATTTGAAAATTATTTTGGTTTTGAATGAGAACCCTAACAAGTTAAAGGGTCCGTTCACACAGACCAGCTAGGAGAGCATTGGCGTGCATTTTTCTTTTCACACAGACCGTAATCGGTTCCGATCAGCTGAAAGAGCGGATTCGGCAATCGGAGCCAAATGTCTGCAAGACCGAGAAGAAGTACTCGATCGGAGTCGATCAGCTCCTGTTATTATTTCACACCAAGCGCCTTCGAAAATGACAAAAGCAGTGCACTTGCAAAAATAAACCTTACTACAAGTATTAAGTACTCGATTTTTAACGTGTTAAGAATTTGCTCTCCTCTACGAGCCGGTCTGTCTGAACCCTATGTTTTGACAGTAACTTAGGCAGTTGCTCCTTGTAAAACACTGGTACTCTGCAGCATCTGGCTAGACTGGAAGCCGACTCCAATATAGTTGGGAACAAGCTAGGCAGACGATGATGACAGACATGCAATGTTCATGTTGCAATGTGTTCATGTCTTGTGTCTGACTAAATCTTTTCCATGAAAATATCTATATTATATTTTCATAGAATCAGCATAGCAACCAAGGTCAAAATTGTTTACAAAATCAAGTGTTTTTGATAAGGAAACCAAAGTCCATGAACAAGATTAATTAATAGAACAAATTAATAACAACACAGGAAATTCAATGTTAAACAAAGAAAACAATTAATCAGTAGAAAAATAAACAATTATTAAAATTTATGTAGCGGAAAGTTTACTTTTGTAGAAAAGGCTAGACTAAGGCATATTCGGACGGTAGTCGTCTAAGAAGCAAGAAACATGGCACCTACAGCTATAAATCTCGCATTTCTTCTCAATGTAGTATTTTTACTTGTCGTTACGGTAAGTTTTTATATTTTCATGTTTTTAGGGTTCCGTACCTCGAAAGGAAAAAACGGAACCCTTATAGGATCACTTTGTTGTCCGTCTGTCTGTCTGTCTGTCTGTCTGTCTGTCAAGACCCTTTATCTTAAGAACGCGTGGACGTATCAAGCTGAAATTCACATGAAATACTCGGGTCTATTGTCCCTTTAGGCTGTGAAAATATCAAGCTTCTAAGCCAAGCCAATCAAAAGATACAACCGATTATGTCGATATTTTCAACAAATTTTCGACACTCGCAAAGGAATCAAAACCTACAGGGTACTTCCCGTAAACTCAGAATCTTGAAATTTGGCATGAAGCATTGTTATATAATGCAAATATAGGAAAAATTGCGAAAATCTCATTTTTTTTGTTATATAATATAATAAAAATATTTTAATAAAATGAAACTTACTACCTTATTTCTCACGAACGAATAAAGGTACCAAATTGAAATTTATACCAAATACCTAGGTCTATTGTCCCTTTAAGCAATGAAAAAATCAAACTTCTAAGTTAACGCGATCAAAAGATACAGCAGTTTTACCAACACCTTAGACGAATTTCCGTCACACGCTAGGGAATCAAAACCTACAAGGTACTTCCCGTGAACTCAGAATCTTAAAATTCGGCACGAAGCAACGTTATATAGTACAGATAAAGGAAAAATTGCGAAAATGATAAATTTGAAGTTACATAAAATATTAAAATATTATTTTTGCTTACATGACATAAAATATTTTTTTAATAATTATAAACTTACTACCTACCCTTTTTCACATGAACGCGTAGAGATATTAAAGTTTTGAATAAAAAGTGAAATTCATATCAAACACTTCTTAAATATAATGGCCTCTAAACTGTGAAAAATTTTAAATCATTCAAAGGTCATTGGGCACCTTAGTATGAAAACCATACCCACGGCGGATACGAACGAAATATAGCACAGTATAATGATAAAGGCTCTGATTTACTATGGCATTAGTCGCATCAATGTGAACCATGGGAATCTAGAGAAAATCAGGTGTAAACATCAAATATTTTCCTCATTGACGGATTTGAGAAATCATTTCTTTGTAGTGAAAGAGTATACTCGCCGTTTATTTCCATTGTCATCAGGTCAGGATCTGATGATGGAAATCCTGAGAAATCGAGGGCAACTATCAGAAATTGTAGGCATGCATAGGATTAAAACTTGATTCTCAGATGTATGTCTGGTGATACTATCAAACAGTGAAGGTTTAGAGCTTATCTGATGATGGAGACGTGAGAAAGTCGAGAGAACTCGGTATGTTTAGTTACGTCGTGTTTGGGCTTATATTATTCGTATTGACGAGAACTTTTCACAAAAGTTAAAAATAAAAACTTTTTACAAAAAAAAAAACAACTTCTAAAACAACAAGAAAACTGTTTATATGCATCGGTCTAGATCTCGGTGGTTAAATAAATATAGATGCATCCTCTAGACACCGACTTCTAGACCGATGCACCTAACATCTTTTTAATTTCTTTCTTGCTTTTGTTTTCTTGTTGCTTTTTTATATGTTTGAAGTTGGATTTGTTTTTTAAAATGCTACAAAATAAAATAATGCCGACTTTATAAAACAAAGAAAGGGACAGAATTACACTTTTGTCAAGGCTCTAGAAACGTAAAGCCAGCAGCCCCGAATCCTACTCTCTAGAAGTCGTTGTTACAATTCGACAGCTACAAGTCGTCAGGCGGTTTCGAAAAAAACCTGAAACTGGGGCTCTTTAGGTGATTAATCCCTCAAAAATAAAAGATCCCATTCCTGCAATGGCTGCTTTAACCCAAGTTAGTAGTGAATTCTCATCACCTAAAATAAAATAAGCTCCAACACAAGGTTACGTTATAAATTGTAAAGGAGTTCCCATAACTATATCTGATCTTAGCTGTCGATCCCACAATGGCAGTCAAACCTATCTTTGTGGAAAGTCTTCGCCAATACGAATAAAATAAGCCCAAACACGTGGTAGTTGCAACATACCGTTCGGGAGTTCCCTTGACTCTCTGTAGTCTCCATAATCAAATCAGCTCCAAACCTTCACTGTTTACCAGTACCCTCAAAAATACACTCACATGTCTGGTTATGACTCGATGCGTGCCTACAATATTTAAGAGTTGCCCTCAATTTCTCAGGGTTTCCAGATCCTCATCAGATCCTGGTCATCCGGATTGGCACCTTCCTTCTTTATGAAATGTCTTTAACAATAAAAACTAGCATTGCAACCTGTACAATCCTCTGAAACTGCTTGTCTTTTATATTTTTCAAATGATCCTGGACATTCGTCTCCATGGAATTTTAATAAAATATTTATATTCAAAGAAACGTCATACCATTCTCCACGATTTAAAACTACTTTGATTCATGTCCGCCACTTTTTACAAAGCGGGTCAGATATGCCCCATGACCTTTAAGACATAATTAGTTATTTTCAATCAGATTTCTGAATGATGACTATAAAATGTTGTTTATAAATAACTTCAATAAAATAACTTTTACAAGGTACTGGCCTACTATTTTAGTTATATTATAAAATAAAAAATATTAACTATTTTGACTCTCACGAAATTACCATAACTATGATTGTTTTAAACTGAACGGTTGGCGCGAAACTCACTTTTTATCTATACAGCATTTGTACGGAACCCTCGGTGCGCGAGTCCGACTCGCATTTGGCCGGTTTATTTCTTGTTTTTTTTCAATATGTAGTTGTCTTCTATACATATTTTTACATTGATGACTCTTTGCAAATGTCCTCTGAAGCTGATGATGAAATCTGATGAATGATGAATGAATGATGAATTGAATTCTTCTTTTCTCTTTTTGGTCGTATCGTCATGAAATTGTCCCACAATGCATCGCCATCCTTTTGGTCCTTTGGTTATTTCAACTTGGTACTCAAAACTTGACACTTCTTCTTCTTAGCGTTTATCCCGTCTTGTGACGGGGTCCGGTTTCCGTATCTTCTTCTTTCACTTCGCTCTATCCTGGACATCTTCCTCTTCGAGTTCGCAGATTTCCATATCTTTCTTTACGACACTCAACCACCGCAGTTTTGGCCTGTGGCCTGTTTTAGGTTTGCCACACTAGTTTTTATTTACTTCAGGAGGTCTGATGATGTCTCTTATTGTGTTAATGTTATGTATGTCTGCTAATTCCAAGTTGAATATTTATATGTTGGTCAATGCAATTTTTTACAAGTTTTTTAGGTCTACTTAACGCTTTATACAATTTTTAATTCCAGAACATCCAACCATCATTGTCTGGCGAATACTCGGGCATTCTTTCGAATCTGTATAGGCAAGCCGCCGAACAAAACCGCCCACTGGTACTCGTTCTTGACAACAGTGCGAATCGGAACTCAAACAACAAGGAATCGGATTATCGCTCCAACTCAAATTCTAACAGCTACAATTCTAATTCTAACAGATACAATTCCAATTCCAATAGTAACAGAAATAGTTTGAGCAGTGGAAACCGCAACGATGATTCTTCAAACTCATTGGTATACCTCCTCGAGTTGGCACAACAGGTCTGTATTCTTAGGGTCTAATGGCGTCCACGGCCAATTTCGGCCACGGCAGCTGTTCTCATTTAAGGAGATCAGCCAGCTGCGCATTACACATTATAGTGCACGAGCATTTGCGCAGACACAGGTGCACTCCCTATTCCTTCACTCTCATAACCCGATGGGACGGCAATCCGACACGACCGGAGAGAGATCAGGCGCAGGACCGACATTTACGTGCTCTCCGATGCACGGGTGAATCAATCACCAACTTCCAGACTAAGGCTGCTTTGTGAAAGTTTAAGAAAACCCACAAAGCGATTTCGGCCCGACCCGGGAATCGAACCCCGAGACCTCGAGCACAGCCGCCGCGCTTGCGACCACTAGACCAACGAGGCAGTCAAGTCTTAGGGTCTACACGGTGCATGTAGCTGGAACAAGCGTACGTGCAAGTGACAAGTAACAAAAGCACGCGGGTGGGTTTTTAATTTGGTACATACGCAAGTCGCTGGACCCGCACGTATTTAAAATGCATGTAACCTGTGCATCTGCCTCAACATGCGCAAGCTACTTGCACCGTGTAGATGCACCTTTTATATAAATTCTACTAGAAGAATTTATTTGTAAGTTTGACTCTTTCACATTTAACTAGTTTCTAGGGTTTATAAGTTTGTCTCTGATTTCAGGTCTCTAACAGAAACGACGGAGACAGCAACAATAAAGGTGACAGTAACTCCAATAGCAACAACAGACTAAACAGTGACTACAGGAGCAACAACAGAAATGACAATGACTACAATAACAACAACAGGAATGACAATGACTACAATTACAACAACAGGAATGACAATAACAACAACAACAACAACAGGAATGACAATAACAACAACAACAACAACAGGAATTACAATAACAACAACAAATACAGGAATGACAATAACAACAACAACAGGAATGACAATAACAACAACAGGGATGACAGCAACTCCAATAGTAACAACAGACTAAACAGAAACTACAGGAGCAACAGTAGGAGTAATAGCAACTACAATAAAAACAACAGGAACGACTATTACAACAACAAGAACGACAATTACAACAACAGGAACGACTATTACAACAACAAGAACGACTATTACAACAACAGGAACGACAATTACAACAACAAGAACGACTATTACAACAACAAGAACGACTATTACAACAACAGGAACGACAATTACAACAGGGATGACAATAATTACAATAACAACAACAGAGATAACAGTTATTCTAATAGTAACAACAGACTAAACAGTAACTACAGGAGCAACAGTAGGAGTAATAGCAACTACAATTACAACAACAAGAACGACAATTACAACAACAAGAACGACTATTACAACAACAAGAACGACAATTACAACAACAGGAACGACAATTACAACAACAGGAACGACAATTACAACAACAGGAACGACAATTACAACAACAAGAACGACAATTACAACAACAAGAACGACTATTACAACAACAGGAACGACTATTACAACAGGGATGACAATAATTACAATAACAACAACAAAGATAACAGTTATTCTAATAGTAACAACAGACTAAACAGTAACTACAGGAGCAACAGTAGGAGTAATAGCAACTACAATTACAACAACAAGAACGACAATTACAACAACAAGAACGACTATTACAACAACAGGAACGACAATTACAACAACAAGAACGACTATTACAACAACAGGAACGACAATTACAACAACAAGAACGACAATTACAACAACAGGAACGACTATTACAACAACAAGAACGACTATTACAACAACAGGAACGACAATTACAACAGGGATGACAATAATTACAATAACAACAACAGAGATAACAGTTATTCTAATAGTAACAACAGACTAAACAGTAACTACAGGAGCAACAGTAGGAGTAATAGCAACTACAATTACAACAACAAGAACGACAATTACAACAACAGGAACGACAATTACAACAACAGAAACGACAATTACAACAACAAGAACGACAATTACAACAACAAGAACGACTATTACAACAACAAGAACGACTATTACAACAACAGGAACGACAATTACAACAACAGGAACGACAATAATTACAATAACAACAACAGAGATAACAGTAATTCTAATAGTAACAACAGGGCAGTCAGTAACTACAATAACAACAACAATGACTACAATAATAGAGGTGACAGCAACAACGATAATAACAACAGGAGTGACAGTGACTACAACAGCAACAGCAACTCCAATAGAAACAACAGGAATGACAATAACTACAACAACAACAATTACTACAATAGAGGAAATAACAACTACTAAAGACCGGATTATATGCATCATAAAATGTGTCAAAAAATGTATCATTAAATATTTGAAAAATAGCCTTTCGTGTTTTCTTTACCAAATTACATGAAATTATAGGGTAGGTTAACAGTTCGATACTAAAATTTGTGCCTTCTGTCACTCAAAATTTTTTTTTTATTATAAAGGAAAAGGACCTTTCGATATTCACTGAGTTAACTGAGCAGTATTTCACTTTGGGTGCTATCTTACTTAGCAATGATTGTTTCTGGCAAAAGATCACCTCTCCCATCAATAAAACTGACAATTATTTGACCCACCCAAAGGTTCAAAGCCTGCGCTGTTGCTCAATCTGGCATTACGGAAATTGACCCAATTCCTTCATCATCATCATCATCAGCCTATCGCAGTCCACTGCTGGACATAGGCCTCTCCAAGACCCAATTCCTTGGCACAGAGACATTAGAATGCTTTCAATCCTTAACATTCAGGCCCTGCCACTTTCAGATAAACCTAGTTGTTATATCGCAATATAGGGGCTTTTTTTCCCCATCATCATCTGGATAGCCTTTTCCCAACCACGCTGGGGGTCAGCTTCCAGTGGAACCGGATGCAGCTGAGTACCAGTGCTTTACAAGGAGCGACTGCCTACATGCCTATCTAACGATGAGAAATACCCTAGTATTAAGAATGTTGAATATCTTTTGTATGATAAAGTCTATGTAATCGTTATCTTTCTGCCCTGTGCCAAAGTCATTTGGGGTGGGCGCAACATGTTTTTTTCTTCTATTCCTCTCTGTCGGACGCCATACTTACATCCACTCCCTATTGCTTCATGTCCTCTTTCAGGCAATCAATCCATCTTTTTCTCGGTCTACCTCTGCCTCTCCATCCTTCCACATTCATACTTAGCACACTCTAATATAATTAAATATAAAGTCTAATATAATTCTGTGATCGCCATCCATGTATGAAGTAAAATGGATGGCCTAAGAAAGGCATGTCCTGAAGACATTCCCGAGAAATATAACACCGACATTTAAGGGATGCTTTTGATAAGCATAGAATTCGATATGAATAAATTATTTTGTGATTTTGGACTTCTTTGATCCCTGTAAGCAAATGAGCTCGTCGCTAAATAGCGATTTCTTCCATTTTACGGAAAGCACCTTAAGCTGTTCTTACATGTATAGTCCCAGCTGTGTTTAAACATCTTCGACAGTTGTTATGATTTATAGTTAGAAGGCACAAAGGCATAACTAATAACTGGGTTGTGTTACATAGATGCCAGAAAACTTCGTAAGAAACTAAAATGCATTTTTTCGATTTTTAAGTACACCACTAGGTTAGAACTTCAAAACAGTAATTATAGTTCCATTCTACATCCATTAGCAAAATAACTTGCCCCTAGTATCCCAGGGTCAAAGCCTATTGTCCTTCACTATTTAAATCGATAAACTAGAGTCCAGAAATCATTACACTTATTCTTGATTAATTTATATGTACACTTACCATAAATATTTAAAAAATTGCATCAAGACACTCCTCCTCATTGCTGCCCACCGGGAGTGTACCCAAGAGGCTGGCAGCATTGCCACGTTGGACGGCAATTACTTTTTGACCCAAAATATAAACCAACCTTGATTAATTTAGGTTTTGTTTAATTCGCCCATATCTATCATGGTTTACCTTTTACCTAAAATTCGTTGAAATATTTAACGATTTCATAAATTGTTATCAATAGCAATACTCAGCATACTATGTCCATGTACTGTGTGTGTCTATATCTTTTTAATATCTAATATTCGTTTTAAGGGTTCCGTACCCAAAGGGTAAAACGGGACCCTATTGTTTTCGCTCCTCTGTCCGTCCGTCCGTCCGTACACCCGTCCGTCTGTCACCAGGCTGTATCTCATGAACCGTGATAGTTAGAGTTGAAATTTTCACAGACGATGTATTTCTGTTGCCGCTATAACAACAAATACTGAAAACTTGAACAAAATAAATATTTTGGGTGCTCCCATACAACAAACGTGATTCTTTGCTCATTTTATAAATAATGGTACGGAACTCTTCGAGCGCGAGTCCGACTCGCACTTGACCTGTTTTTTCTTCATAGAACCATTTCAGAGGAGAACCAAGCTCAAAATCAAGATTTTTTAATAACGCCACCAAATTCCATGAACTAGATTAATTAACGGAAAAATTAATAACATTGCAGGAAATACAATGTAAACAAAGAAAACAATTAATCAAGTAGAAAAACAAAACTTGATTAAAATTTATGTAACGTGAAGTTTACTTCAGCAGAAAAAAAACAGACTAGGGCTATATTTGGAAGGTAGTCGTCTAAGAAGAAAGTAAAATGGCGGCTACAGGACCAAATCTCAAGTTCCTTCTAAATATAGTATTTTTACTTGTCGTAACGGTAAGTTTTTATTCATTTTCATTTTTTTTCGAAATAATTGGCTTCTTTTTATATTTTATAAAATTTTTATTTTATTATAGTTTGATGAATTTTCTATGCCAAGGTGCTCTTAAACTATGAATTACCAAGATAGTGGTGTTACTAAATCACTCCCGGTAGGCTTTCTCGTAACTCAAAATCATTTATTCAAACTTGGCTACTAAACAGCACTTTTTGGAATGGTGGGCATTTCTGTGGGCATACCAAAATAAGTAAGTCTGACACCAGTCTAACCAAGGGGTATCGGGTTGCCCGGGTAACTGGGTTGAGGGGCTCAGATAGGCAGTCGCTCCTTGTAAAGCACTAATACTCAACTTATCCGGTTAGACTGGAAGCCGACCCCAACATAGATGGGAAAAAGGCTCGGAGGATGATGGGCATTTGTATGTGCATACGTGGCAAAATGCTCATCCGAGGTCATGACACGTCAGTTCAAGGACCAGATGGTCATTGCCTCATAGTACCTCGCCTTCCTTTTTCACTCAATTACAACTCACAGTTCAACACTAGATTTGATTAAATCATCTCCTTTCACATACCTACTCTGGTAATTACTCCTGTTTTGCTTATGTTTGTGTTTAAAAAATAAATTCCAAGTAAAATATGTGATATTTTTATATGTTAGTCAAACAAGTGTTCTACGTGTACCTAACCAATTGAACATTTTTTTCCAGAACATCCACCCATCATTGTCTAGCGAATACTCGGGCATTCTATCAAATCTGTATAGACAAGCCGCCGAACAGAACCGCCCACTGGTACTCGTTCTCGACAACAGTGCGAATCGGAACTCAAATAACAAGGAATCGTTATATCGGTCCTCCAATTCCAATTCTTATTCTAACAGATTCAATTCGAATTCTAACCGAAATGATGTTTCATACTCATTGGTAAACCTCTTAGATTTGGCACAGGTTTGTATTATTACGTATTATGTAAGACGCCAGCAGGTCAACCTACCCGAATCTGGAAAACCACAAAACCACACCCATCCAATACCAAAACAACCAGTACCAATCGAACATTATTAACCATACACTATTGTGATGACCGTATTAGCAAGTTGAAGTGGCAATCGGCTGGCCATATTGCTCGCAGAGCGGATGGCCGATGGGGTCGAAAAGTGCTGGAGTGGAGACCACGGACTAGCAAGCCCAGCGTAGGACGTCCACCAACAAGGTGGACAGACAACCTTATAAAGGTCGCCGGAAGGCGCTGGATGCAGCTCGGCTCCAACAGGTATCTGTGGAGATCTAAGGGGGAGGCCTATGTTCAGCAGTGGACGTCCTATGGCTGAGATGATGACTATTGTGATGAGGTTGAAAATCTATTGAAAAAAGATTGAGGTCGGTTCACGTGCTGTCTGTTTTTCAAATATAATTTAAGCTAAGCTTATAAACCCTATAAACAATCTAAATATGAAAAAACCAAAGAAAAAGTCTTAAAGGTAAATGCTAGAACCAAGCTGATAAATTTTCGCTTGAACGCGCTAATGTCACAAGTTACTGGACCGATTAAAACAATATATCATTGTTAGATAGCTCGATAAATGACTACTTTTTATCTAGAAGCGTGAAGAAGTTCCTGTGTGTCCGTTGGCATAAGCTAGAACCTTTATTATATTATATAAGAAGCATAGGCTTTTGTATGAACACTGTACTTACCCGCTTTTCAAAGTTGCTCAACGGTGATGTTGAATTTTAAACGTTCGAAAACACCATGTTCGTACTGAATTCACACTGGGTAGCCATAATAAATATAAAATGCTTGTCAAAAACTTTCATATGTATATGTCCGAGGTCTCATCGCTGATGAGCATTGTTATAAAAAGGGCACATTGTCGCACAGTCCTTTTCCTCCTAATCATGTTTGTCTTTGATCTCAGGTCTCCAACAGAAACTCAGATAATAGCGCAAGAAATGATGGAGATAGTAATAATAGAGGTGACAGTAACTCCAATAGCAACAACAGGTTAAGCAGTAACTACAGGAGCAACAACAGAAATGACAATGACTTCAATAACAACAACAGGGATGACAGCAACTCCAATAGTAACAACAGGTTAAACAGTAACTACAGGAGCAACAGTAGGAGTAATAGCAACTACAATAACAACAACAGGAATGACAATAACAACAATTACAGGAATGACAATAACAACAACAGGGATGATAGCGACTCCAATAGTAACAACAGGTTAAACAGTAACTACAGGAGCAACAGTAGGAGTAATAGCAACTACAATAACAACAACAGGAATGACAATAACAACAATTTCAGGAATGACAATAACAACAATTTCAGGAATGACAATAACAACAACAGGGATGACAGCGACTCCAATAGTAACAACAGGTTAAACAGTAACTACAGGAGCAACAGTAGGAGTAATAGCAACTACAATAACAACAACAGGAATGACAATAACAACAATTACAGGAACGACAATAACAACAACAGGGATGACAGCGACTCCAATAGTAACAACAGACTAAACAGTAACTACAGGAGCAGCAGTAGGGGTAACAGTAACTACAATAACAACAACAGGAATGACAATAACAACAACAACAACAGGAATGACAATAACAACAACAACAACAGGGATGACAATAATTACAATAACAACAACAGGGATGACAGCAACTCCAATAGTAACAACAGACTAAACAGAAATTACTGGAGCATCAGTAGGGGTAATAGCAACTACAATAACAGGAATGACAATGACAACAACAACAGGAATTACAATAACAACAACAGGGATGGCAATAACAACAACAGGAATGACAATAATAACAAAAACAACAACAACAGGAATGACAATAACAACAACAACAGGAATGACAATAAAAACAACAGGGATGACAGCGACTCCAATAGTAACAACAGATTAAACAGTAACTACATGAGCAACAGTAGGGGTAATAGCAACTACAATAACAGGAATGACAATGACAACAACAACAACAACAGGAATTACAATGACAACAACAACAACAGGAATTACAATAACAACAACAGGGATGGCAATAACAACAACAGGAATGACAATAATAACAAAAACAACAACAACAGGAATGACAATAACAACAACAACAGGAATGACAATAACAACAATTACAGGAATGACAATAAAAACAACAGGGATGACAGCGACTCCAATAGTAACAACAGACTAAACAGAAACTACAGGAGCAACAGTAGGGGTAATAGCAACTACAATGACAGGAATGACAATGACAACAACAACAACAGGAATTACAATGACAACAACAAGAATGACAATAAGTACAATAACAACAACAGGGATGACAATAACAACAACAACAACAACAGGAATGACAATAATAACAAAAACAACAACAACAGGAATGACAATAATAACAAAAACAATAACAACAGGAATGACAATAACAACAACAGCAACAGGAATGACAATAATTACAATAACAACAACAGGGAATACAATAATTACAATAACAACAACAGGAATGACAATGACAATAACAATAACAGGAATGACAATAACAACAACAGGGATGACAGTAACTCCAACAATAATAATAACAGGGGTGACAATAGCTACAGAAGCAAAAACAATAGGGGTGACAGAAACAACAACAACAGGGGTGACAATAACTACAATAACAACAATAGGGATAACAATAACTACAATAACAACAACAAGGATAACAATAACTACAATAACAACAACAGGGATACCAATAACTACAATAACAACAACAGGGATAACAATAACTACAATAACAACAACAGGGATAACAATAACTACAATAACAACAACAGGGAAGACAATAACTACAATAGCAACTACGGGTACAATAACTACAATAGCAACAACGGGTACAATGACTACAATAATAACAATAGGGGTGACAATGACAACAACAACAACAGGGGTGACAGTAACTACAATAACGAAAGCAGCAATAGAGGAAATTCCTACAATAGTAACAACAACGACAGAAACAGCAACAGGAATGATAATGATTATAGAAGCAATTACCGAGGTGATAACAGCAATAGGATTGAATCTAGCAACAAAAATGATATTAACGACAACAGGCCTGAAAGCAAAGGTAGGTATCAAAACGATTTACTCAAATCGCCTTTAGTGGAAACTCTTATGCAGATTTCCAGCGATTTGAGGCAGGGTAAGGATTCTTGTGGCGATGACGACGGCAAAGAAACTACTACCACGTTGCGTCCTGAAGAGGAAGATGATGCATGTGATCAATCTAATAACTCCTGTGATGATGAAGGAACTGGTGGTGACGGAAATCCCAGCACGAGAGGAGAGCCTTATGTTGAAGGCGAAGGCAATGGCAATGGAAATGGAGGTGGCAAACGTGGAAAATATTACAAATGAATAGTGTTTAATAAAATTATTTGAGCGGGTGTTAGTTTTTCTTTTACATTAAGCACCCGTAAAAGTGCGCAGCTTCATTAGAAAGATAAGAAAGCTGGCCACAATGGGGTTCAGATAAAAACTGCTAGTTTCTTCACTCCAAGGGCCCGATTCTCCTAAGTTAATAATGTCAAAATCGAGAAGAAATTGAATCGCAATATGATCGCAATAGCAGTTTTAACCATATCGGGCATTCTGCATATAAGACCAATCGTATTCCAACGACATTTGATTGGTTTGCGATTAGTCTGCCATTTTGGTGATTTTGGTCTATATGGTAGTCTAGTTTGCTCTACTATCATAATATTGCAATCGTAAATCATTTGCAGACAAAATAATTCATTATTAAATGACAGAAAATGACAGGAAAGGACATACGCTTCAATCGTAATTGAGTCGTGAATGGATCTCAGTCGAATGTGAATCGTATGTCGCTTAAGTAAAATTAGGAGAATCGGGCCCCTGCTAGTTTCTTCAGTCCAGATATAATGATGATAGCGGCCTAGCCGATTGTCGGCAACGGCGGCTGTTTTCATATAAGGAGATCAACCAGCTGCGTAGGACATATTATAGCGCACTACCTGGGAAAGTTTCTGAAACCCACAAAGGGATTTGGGTCCGACCCTTGAATCGTACCCGAGACCTCGTGCTTGTGCTGAAAGGGTATCTCTAGATGTAACATACAAATATCAATGGTGATTTTTTAGCCACACTATATTATAAGTAAGCGAGCCTTTTCAGCATTACTAGTTTATGTGATACTAAAGAAGACGAGTGCTTGGAAGGCCTACAGACTTAGGGCCCTGATAATTCATACATCTAATAATTTAATAGTGAAAAAAGTTCTTATTCACTCCTTAACCATAAACATCAACGTGAAGTTTTAGATAAAAATAATCAAAGTCAGAGCATCTGTCATAATTTGCGATTTCAAAAGCGTGCTGTAAACATACAAGTTTTGAAAACAGAAAAGTATAAGAAGTAATATATTTTCAGTGCGTTTAACAGTAATTTAAATCCTACAGTTAGTATGAAAATGTTGCTCATAAGTTGATAACTTAAAACCGCCTAAAACCTCTGGATTACAAAATGCCGAAAAAGAAAGTATTTTTCGTGTATGGGGTAAGCGTACTTCACATAATTAAAGCTATTAACAAACAAACAACTTGGTATGGAATAAAAAGACGATACGCCATTCTTCTTTCTCACTGAATTAAATATTAAGTAGTAAGTAGGACTTACTACTCATGTGCACCTATTAATTTCAATATACCGATGTTTTAGATGACACCGACTAAAGATAACCAAAGGACCAATCAAGTCACAGGGTCGCAAAGAGCTGAGGAGTCTGTAAGTATCAATACAAACATCTGTGATATATAAAACTGAATCTCTATATCCCTTGGTCATGCTATCACGCGTGAACGGCTGTACAGATTAAGCTGAAAATTAGAGGAGAGTTAGTTTATAAAAATAAAAATAAAAAAGCCTATTTATTTCCTGTAGATTTCAGTTTACAATATTGTACGACATGTTTACATGTATATACATATATGACATAATAGTAGGCATTGTACTTTATCTTAGATTTAATTATAATATTTATTTATCTATATATTGTTAGTAACTATTATTTGTTAGTGTTGTACATTGCAGGTATGTATGTTTAATTAATCACTATATCTTAAATTTATTTGTTAGTATCTATTTATCTATTATATTATATTGTAGCTTATTTGGTTTGTTTACTCTACAGGAACCCCCTGACGGGTAAAGGCCTCCTCCAAGGCGCTCCACTTGTCTCTATCTTGTGCAACTTGCATCCAGAGTGGGCCAGCTGTTCTTTTGATTTCATCTTCCCAGCGTGATAGTGGTCTACCCCTGTTTCTTTTACCTAGCGGGCCTGCTGGTTATTCTTGCGGTCCATCTCTGGTCTGTAAGTCTGGCAACATGACCTGCCCATTTCCATTTCAGCTTTAGAGCACAATACAGAGCATTCTTTGTTTTTGTTGTGCTTCTTATAGTGGTGTTTCTTATTTTGTCGATTCTTCGTATATTCAGCAACAACAAGGGCAAACAAGGGGCACATAAAATCCTTTCTGAGAGTTAGTTTATACCCGGGAAAATGATATAGGATTTTGTCGCCACCCAGGTGCCGGAAGCAGTTACCTCGGGATGCGGATGAAACCGCGGGCGGAAGCTAGTTAACTATAATTCAAGATTTTTACTTATTTCCAAAGTTAAAAATATCCCACGCTGCGCTCCCCAACATGCATGACCAGCGCAGTGAGTATGGGAAAATACCCCCAGGCCTGTCCAGCAGTGGATAGTCGGACTGTAAAGCCGCATTTTCACTAGGGGACATATGTACCTCGACTCTGTCGCTCGACAAGAAATTCACGTGTCGCCCCCGATGTCGCCTGACGTCATTTACAGGTCACATAACTTATCGCTAGTCGTGTTCCTCGATAGACGATGGTAGTCACCTGTTTGTGTGGTCTATCGAGAAACTCTTCGGGCGACATACTCATTACGACTGGCCTGGCCTATGAAAACAAGTCACGCGGGACGTTGTCACACAACTTTTGCAGAGACAATTGTGAAATCGTCGGGCGATTTGTCCCCAAGAAATGTCCTCTGGTCAAAACGCGGCTTAACAATGAAAGCAGACGAAGAACTAAAACTCTACAAGTACCGTACTAGTCCTAAAGTCTATAACTAATATTATTAATAGGTACAGTAATTATTCTCTACGCCTTTACACAATATATCGGAATTCGCAACATAACTATTATTACCCATTTGATTCCACTTTTGCATTGATTCAGAAACACATTGCGGATAAATATGTAGTACCTATAAAAACTTTGTTCGTTATTGCACTGTCTTCAATTGTTGCGAGTAAAGTTTTGAACAGCCGTCACAAAAAAGTTAAACTTCGTGACCACTATCTTGGGAAATTGGCAGAAACATAAACGTATTTCATTTTCAAATTGTTTTTCTTGACATGTAAGGAAGTAATATACATATAGGTATGCAGAGTACCTACATATTTATATTGTAAAACACATTTCATACTGTATTTTCAAATTTCTTTGCACCTACCAATGCCTTCTCTTCACCACCCAAAGGTAGAATGGTAGAAAACGCCTAAGGTGTCGAGTCTACCATTGTGTTTATGTGCAAGAAGTCTTCAAATAAATAAATACATTATTAGTCTGAGCAGCTGACTCACCTGTGTATCCAGTCTTAGACGGCACTGTTCCTTTCGGTGTCCGAATCTTCTGCAAAACACACAAAATTGCCAACATGCCGGACTCGCTAACCGCCGGTGATGTCGTAGGTATGCGTTGCCTTTGGCACGTTCCCGCCATTTTTAACGACACTGGTACACGAACACGAAAGTTACACAAAATTTTACCCTGTGTTTGTCACAGTTACACTATCTCCGACTGTGGCCAATAGGCCCTCACGTCACCTTTAAGAACTTACAAAGCGCGGCGGATCGAGATTTATATGTTGTAAATACTATTATGATCGATGCTTTTCGCGCGCGGCTCCTGCGTGACCTTCTAAAAACAATAATATGGTCGCCGCGCCAGTCGCTGCGCGTCGGTAGAGCGATGGCGCGCATGCGCCTAGTCGTATTCCCTAAAAACGGCGGGAACGCGAGTGTGGCTCGTCCGGAAGTACTAATCAATAAAAAAAATAACCAATTATTCTATCAAAACCACAAATAAAAAAAATATCACTTATTTCAGCTAAGTTCACCTATGTATTTCACATTATTTTTAAATTATTACAATTTACTATCATTATTCATTATCAAATCATTATTTTGCAATATTTTTTTTTATACAGATAAGAAAAAAAATGAAAAGTATGATAGGTATAGTGTAGAGAACATATAGGTATATAGATAACACAAAGAAACGTTATTAAAAATACTAAATTTAACGAAAGTGACATTATTTCTTGAAGATTGACGAAATAAATATGATAACGTAATTTATTTTTGACCTAGTCAATTACCCAATTCATGAAATAAATACGTATATTTTTCTACCATTTACCTACTTTTTCAGAGTAGCGGTCCCCCAGATGCCAGTACTTCGGCAAATGCAAATCAAGCTAGAATTGATCCTTCACCGTCCACGGATCAAGACCAATCATCTACTTCTGGTCAACCAGAGAGAACTGGTCAACCTTCGACTGACCAGCCGACGAATCCTAGTCAACCAACGGCAACGTCTCCTAATCAACTAAGTTCTCCTAATCAACCATCTTCTCCTAATCAACGAACTTCTCCTAATCAGCCATCCTCTCCTAACCAATCACTGACTCCTAGCCAGTCAGGGCCTCCTTCCCGACCCCCTAGCCGGCAATTACCTCCTCACCAAGCACCATTGCCACCATCAATAAGAATATATTCTGACACCGACATAGAAATGTTCATTGGTTCGACGTCACGAGCGTTGGCAGCGCCTTCCCGGCCATACAGGGAGTCGTCACCAACGGGAGCTAGTTTGCCGTCGTCGCAAACAAACAGGGCTACTTTCAGGCATTTAGCTCATATTTCTGCGAACCCTGATCCGGGGGTTGATTTTGATGTAAGTTAAACTACTGTGATTTACTATTATACAAGCTTTTTATTTGTATCCATGTCAAATTTCAGGAGGTTTACATAAAATACGTAAATAAATCAATTGAAAGTTCGGTATACGGGAAATAGCTGATATGTGCTGCTGTTTTGTTCTTATATTTTAATAGAATTTCAAAATTAACCCAATTTTATGAATTATTTTTTGAATGTTTGCGTATGCTTTGTGTTTGCGTTTGCGTAGAGCGCGGAAGGCTATAGTAGGTAACATACGCGCCGAATTTAATTTATTTGATCTTTTGTTTTTCAGAGTTTGACAGACAGTGGTGATGTTTATTATGAACGAAGGGTAAGGCTTTACGCTTTGATTACATAAATGTCTTTACGTTACTCACGGTCTTTTCCAGTATTAGGTATATCCATCTGTAGACTTAATTAATAACGATTGACATATTAGTGAAGTCATGTCTAATTCATAACTCTAGTAAGCAAATCTACAGATTTATCGAATACTGGGAATCGCCGTTAAGCTATTCTCAAACACTATATTTGGCCTTGGCTTATTACCTTCTTTCATAAGCTATTCTTTTCTCTATTCTGTTTTCAGAGAAGTCCTACGCCAAGTTTGTATACTTTAGACAGAGATATAAAGAACTATATACATAAGAGAGAAAGCCATTCATACGAATACTATCCTGGGACTGAGAGAACGGTTTACGATTACATTGAAGAGAGGAATGATATGTATAATACTAAGTAATGCATTTTCTTTCTTTCTTTTTTAATGAATAAGTATAATTTATACTAAACTACTTTACTGATTCAAATTCACTCACTGTTTGAAAGCTACACTCTTCCCGAGTAACATAGGCTATATTTTATCCCGATATTGGCAGTAGTTCCCACGGGACGTTGGTGAAATCACGGTAAAACCTCTAGTTTTAAATAAGGCTGCGTTCAAACCAAGCTCACTGTCTCCCGCTGAATGTCAGCGTCTATGCATAGCGTTATATAACGTATCATCGGTTATATAGGTACATGTCAAAATCAAACAGCAAAACAGCACTTTTCGAACGTCAGAAATTTACAAAAGACAGCCCCCAAAACGCCCCCTCCTTAACCACCTCCTATGTGTGTTTGCTGGGAAGAAGAAGTGGCGCAACAAACTCCCCAGCAATGTAAGCAAACCATGTGACCGTAAAGTGAAAATGTACATATTTATGTATTTATGTACATATTTACGTATGGACATACTTACAATAAAATACGTAACGTTCGCTCACATTCGGCGGCTTACAGTCAGTTAGGTTTGAGCACAACCTAACAAGCGTAATATAAGCCCTAAGTGCTTCCTATATTTTCACAGTCTGATCGAGTCCACTGCTCACCTCATCAAAGGCAGTCTGGGTGCTGGAGCGTTGAGCATGCACGAAGCATACATGTATGGGGGTCTATGGACTTCGCTAGTTGTCACTATCGTCATAGGAATAACCATATCGTACACCATGCTTGTAAGATCTATTGTTGCTTTTTTTGCCAAAAAGGAGATCTTTTTTTATTGAGAAGTAGATTTAGGAATGTTTAAAGATCTACGGAGAACTCAAAAACAAAGCCTGATAAATCAGCACTTTTCGAACGTCAAAAACAAAAGACTGCCCCCAAAAAATTATGCAGAAAATGGAAACGGAGAAAAACTGATGCACTTTGCTCTTACTGTGTATTTACTGAAATATTTTAAATTCATTATTTTGATGATCAACCAAGGGCACGATTCTGCAAATTTTACTTAAGCGACATACGATTCACATCCGACTGAGATCCAATCACGACTCAATTACGATTGAAGCGTGTGTGGCATTCCGCTATTTTTAAACGGTTTTATTGAGCTCACCCTGTTTGTTTTTTTTTTATTTATTTATTATTCTTGGGTCAAATTTAGTAATTCAAATTCAAGTACCTTCCTGTTGTCAGATTGATCTGAAATTTGGTACACACCTTCAATTCCGATGACAATACAATATAGTAATATCAATAACATTGTAAATCCAAGATGGCCGCCGGTACAAAATGGCGGATTACATATTTTTTCCACAACCCCCTCAATATGGGTATCAAATGAAAGGGCTACACAAGTAGAATGCTGTCAGCAACCCCAGCGGGGCCCAGGCCTGCGGGATTGTTCGAAAGAGTTACCGTGGTCCTGGTACATAAAAGGCCTACGACGAAACACAACGGTTTTTAGTCAGTAAGAGACTGGCACTCCCTCACCGCTGCTGACCCATATATAGAATGAGGAATATTCGGTAGGCATTTTCATTAAATACTAAAAACTAGAAAATAAAAAATCGGTAAAAAAAACTTTTAAGTTAAACGGTTTTACTTTATGTGCACTGAAAACTAGAAAATAAAAAAAACTGTTAAGTCCTTACCTATAAACCTACGTAGGTGGTCCCGGTCATATTAGACTAAAATAAAATCGTGGGGCCCTCTGAAATCCTACCTACGGCAAAGCATATCTTTATACTTTGGTAGATCATGAGCTCGGCGTGCGCTGGTGAAGCCGCTACGGCTGATTATTGATTGTCAAAATCTCCAGTTACGATTATAGTAAGTCGATGCAATCCACACCTATTATACCTCTAGAAGAAAGTACTACAGCAATAGTTAGGTAATGGGCCCCATGTTTTTTATTTTCTAGTTTTCAGTGCACATAATTTGTTTGAAATAAACGTTTTTATCTTTTTCTGTAATTTTGTCTGCAAATGATTTATGATTGCAATATGATTGTAGAGCAAACTACCGTATTTACCAAAATGGCAGACTAATCGCAAACCAATCGAATGTCGTTGGAATACGATGGGTCTTATATTACTAGCAGAATGCCCGACATGGTTAAAACTGCTATTGCGATTCAATTTTGACATTATTAACTGAGCAGAATCGGGCCCCAGTATCTTACCCACCATCCCATAATGTTCCTAATACCTTGTTTTCCTAGGCTTCCCTTTATTCACAGATGTTAATAAGATCAGCTCAAAAAGTGTATCGTAGGTTAAGGATATCGAAGCTGTCGTACCCTGACTTAGCTGAAGCAGCATGTGCGACGTCCCCTTGGCGGTTTGTCAGAAAACTTAGTAAACCTTTTAGGTAAGGATATCTTACAACTCACCATATTTAAAATTATATTTTTACTACCCGCCCCGGCTTTGCACGGCATAACAGTATTTCCCCACTATTTAATGGATGTTGTTATACACATACACCTTCCTCTTCAATTACTCAGATCTTAATCTATTAAAAAAAAAAACACATCAAAAAGCGACTTCGTTTTATAGGTCCTATGTAGTGAAGAGTTCATGAAAAGACATTGTGGCTAAGTAATAGACGGACAGAATTAAAAAAATCATTCATTCAAACTTAGCTGCAAAACAGCAGACTTTGAACATCAAACGTTACAAAAGACAACCCCCAAAACGCACACTCTTTAACACTTCTTATGTGTGTTTTCTGGGAAGATGAAGTGGCGCAACAAACTTCCTAGCAACACGAACTCTCTATTAGCACGGGTCAATCAAACAGTGAGCAACGATTGACGCAATCAGTCCGTGCATAAGTGACCCATTTATGTCCTAAAGAATTCCTCCGTGTAAAGAAAGGCACGTTAAATTGTCGGGTCGTTAACCAGTCTTTCAAAGAGATATTGGAGTGCCTAGGTAACTGGGTTGAGGAGGTCAGATAGGCAGACGCTCCTTTGTAAGACACTGGTACTCAGCTGCAAACAGTTAGGCTGGAAGCCGACTCCTACATGGTTGGGAAAGGACTTGGAAAATGGCCAGGTGGCAACTGCTGGACCTATCATAATAGTAGGCCAAATGAATCACGTTTGCTCATTTGTTTCTTTCAGATATTTAGTAGATGCGTGCATAATTTTTGAAATGTGTGGTACTTGCTGTATTTACCAAATCATGATCGGCTCTTCGATAAAACAGGTAGATATGCCATAATATTAATTGAATAAAAAAAATAATTTTATTATTAGCATATTCTTTGGGGCTCCAAAGTTTTTTTCAATTAAAAAAAAAATGCTAATGGCGATAGGTTTCTTGCGACTGCACTTTTCCGCTTCTTTTCGAACTTTTATAAAATGAATCTCATCTAGTAGCACAACCTCAATAAAATTTTCATCAAAATTGGCCAATGGTGTAGAAAAAACATACAATCACACAGAAACGTTTCTCTCTTATATATAAATCTCCAATGCCGATTTCTCATATAATATCAGCCAGCCAGTGCACAAGAAGTTACGCACAGGTGCACTCACTATTCCTTCACTCTCATAGCGCGATGAGACGGCAATTCGACACCACCGGAGAGAGATCAGGCACAGGACCGATATAAACGTGCTCTTTAATATAAGTGTGTTTTCTCAGATGTTTGAAGGCATTGACTATGAATTTGCTAAAAGGGTGATGGGTATCCGACTTTACATACTAATAAGTGCTCCTATACTTCTGCCGTTGTGTCAGATTAGAAGTTTGAAGTTTTTGGCACCGTTCTCCATGTTGGCTGATGTATTTGTTGGTAAGTTATTTTCATGTGAAAATGTTAAATCAGCATATTTTAAACTGACGTCAAAGTCATCATCATCATCCCTGCCGTGGTCCTAATTTGTTATTTGAGGTCGGCGCAGCATATCTTCTTCCATATGTTACTATCCGACCTCATGTCCAAAGTAACCTGTTTGCAGACATATCGGGTTTCACATAAGCTATCCATCGTTTCATCATCTTTGTATGTAGGTACATAATATACACCCTTTTACAAACTTTTAAAAATTACAAAAAAAAATACTAATAAAGATTTGAAAACACTTTCATGGAGAATTTTTCAATCCATTCACCGATTCAAGGGTTTCGGGCCTTTTAATCGAACATACATTGTACTGATCTCATACTAAAGCTATATTTTCTTTACTATAAAAATAAAGGCGAAAATAATTTCCCTTTTTCCAGCCTTGTGTGTCCTGACAACCCTATACTATAGTCTAATAACCTTAAACGCGAATATTACCGACCGGTATGCATGGAAGAACATCCACGGTTTCTTCAGAATAGCTGGTATATGTATGTATACTACATCAGGTATCTGCGTGGCTCTACCTGTTGAGAATAACATGAAAAGACCAAGGTATTTTCCTCAAGCTGTTCGATTAGGTAAGTTTTAGATCAGTTCTTTTACAGTATAATAATAATAGCCTTCTCATATAAGGAGATCAGCCAACTACACAAAACTAGTGCACAAGTATTAGCACAGACCCAGGTGAACTCTCTATTCTTCACTCTCATAGCCCGATGGGACGGCAATCCGACACGACCGGAGAGAGATCAGGCGCAGGACCGATTAACGTGCTCTGTGATGCACGGGTGTATCAATCACCAACTTGCAAACTACGGGCTACTTTGCTTGCGTATATAATGAGTAGAAGTCACATGAGTTGATTTTCATGATTTTATATGTTTGTATTTGTTTCAGCTACGATAGTAGTGTTAACTTTGACGGTGACGACTGGTGTTTTCGGCTACTGGGCTTGGGGTGAAAGTTGCAAGAGTCCTATCACAGTGCATATGCCCCTTAATATGTAAGTCACCATTGTATGAGTACATAATGTATCATTTATTATTACTTGCTAGTGGTTTTCCCGCTGTCTTCTCATGATGGAACTCCTCAACGCTTAGGAGCATAAATTCTAAACTTTGCAGAGTTTAATAATATAGTTAGTTTTTAAAAATAATATACTAAGAAACGAACAGAGCAATAAGAATTATTAAAAAATTACAATGATTAATTAAGTGTGCGCCTTAGCACAGATTACTGAATACATAGTTACTTACTAGTGTTTATGTATAGACTGGAATTATGAACGGATCTTCAAATATTTAGAGTGCATAATATGTTTAAACAATTAGAATATTGTAATCTCCTATCTTCAGTAAGAAACTCTTCTTTCTTTCTCCTGCCCTGTTCCCAAATATTACTTGGGGTCGGCGCAATATGTCATTTTCTTCCATTTTCCCCTGTCACTCGTCATACTGACACTCACTCCCTTCCTATTCATATCATCTTTCAGGCAATCCATCCATCTTTTCTTAGGTCTTCCTCTTCCTCTCCATCCATCTACATTCATACTTAGCACACACTTTGTTGCATGCGTATCATCCCTCCTCATTACATGTCCATACCACGACAATCTTCTACTTCTCATCTTTTCTGTAACTGGCGCTACTTTCAGACTTCCTCTAATGTAATCATTCCTCACTTTATCCATTCTTGTAACACCACACATCCATCTCAGCATTCTCATTTCTGTTACATGCACTCTCTTCTCGTCCCTCTTTTTCAATGCCCAACACTCCGATCCATACAGGACGACAGGCCTAATGACGGATTTGTAAATTTTGCCCTTCAGTTTGAGGGGCATCCGCGGGTCACAAATAGCGCTAGTTACCTGTCGCCACTTCATCCATCCAGTATTGATCCGATGCGTAACGTCCCTGTTCACCTCACCGTCACTTTGGACGAGTGAACCAAGGTACCGGAAGTCGGAGCAAACTGGTAGGGGCATGCCGGCTAGGGTTATGGTCATGGGTCCCGAAATACCGCCAAAATCACAATGAAGGTATTCGGTTTTACTCCTGCTCACCTGCTATCTTCAGTAAGAAACTATATTACCTAATTTTCAGATTCACAACAATATTACAATTTCTATTGATAATGATGCTGAGCACATCGTTCGCTGTTCAGTTTTGGGTGCCCTTCCGAATAATATGGCATTACCTTGTCAGACGATACAAAAGGTATCTTACTAGATTAATTTTAATATATTATTTGTTATATTCAAGCGATTTTGTTTTAATCAGTATCTGAGTGGTACGCTGAATCGAGTATTCTCACTATTATTTTGCGGATCCTTCACTTAAAACGGCAAAATGCAAATTTTGAATACGTAACTTTTTCAGGAAGCAAGCTATATGGGAGAGGGTTCACCGTTTGATCATGGGATTAATAGTAATGGCGTTTACTATGCTATTCCCGAATGTAATATCAGTCATGATTTTTGTAAGTACTACATTTCATCATCAGCCTTTTTTATAATCGTTCCTTTGAAGGACTCAGACCTCTAGTCACACAGAGTAGAAATGAGCGGTAATCATGCTCAAGACTCAGACTTTCACAAGATGTTTTCCTTCACTTTTTATCAAAAAAGTTCAGTAAGGTTATGGCACATTATAGCGGCACCGCAACAGCATGGCTCCACACCAGCATTTAAGTTGTCATTCAATTTAGAGCATTAAATCGTGTATATTATAATATATTTCGTAATGTCAATATGAAAAAGCCAACGGCGAGCAGTCAGCGTGCTTGCCGCTTCCACACAACTCGACTCGCCGCCCGCGTGCTGCAAGCAAGCGGTCCTCATGCGTACAGCGCGCCGACGGCGTGCTAATTGCGCGCCGACTCCGAGCCGGCAGCGCAACAACGTCATTACGTCGTGTTCAATCATAACATCAATCATAATCGTCTTAAAATAATATTGAGTTTACGGTGACAGCAAGCTTACACCTCGCGGGCGGCGCGCGGCCGGCGCGCCGACGGCGAGCGGACAGCGCGTGGTTGGCGCGCTGGCAGCTAGCCGTAGTCTTAATTCGAGGCGACGCCGTGCTGCAGCCGTGCTGTTGCGGTGCTGCTATAATGTGCCACAAGCTTAATGTTCAATTGCTAAAAGACAGATGCTGGTGACCAGCTTATGTCTGTATACATATACAGCTTGGAAAAGTTACATAGGTACCTGCGTAACCTAGAACTCCAAGCAGCAAACTATCGCGACTCTTAAATAATACTTTTTGATTATTTTTTTTTTGGTAATTTCAGCTCGGCCAATTCTTCATGGGTCTCGTGGCACTTGTATTTCCAGCTACCATAGAAATTATGGTTGATTGGGAAGAGGCATACAGTCACAGAGCCAGGTAACTATAAGTCTATAAGTCTTTCAGTTATATTTATAGGTACTAATACTGCTATAATATTATAAATGCGAAAGTCCGTTTGTTTGCTACGCTTTCACGCAGAAACTACTTAACTGATCATCATCATGAAACTTTGTACACATGTTCTTGGTGGTAGGTACTAGCGTTTACTTGTAGGGTACAAAAGGCTCCAAAACTACTGAACCAATTTGAAAAATTCCGTCACTGTTGTATATCTAAACTCTTCCTGAGTAACATAGGCTATATTTTAAGCCCGGTACGGGCATTGGTCTCCACGGGACGCGCGGTGAAACAGCTAGTAGTAACATGACAGAGAGGAATAAGGATTATAGGTATCCTTTTTTTTTTACAGGGTACGATTATGTCAACACGTCAAAAACTTTACTCTCATAACCATGGGATTGATGCTAAGTCTATCTACATTGTATTCAGTAATGGATACCTAGAAGACAAAGCAATTTTACTGAACTATGTAAACTAAAACAATCTTATTATCGGGTGAGCTGCAGGTTTAATCATCTAGCAAGCCCTGGTGTCAGGGTTTTCTCAAATCCGCCTGACGGCCGGCTTGAATAGCATTCGGGGACGCCGTCGCCACGTGACCTCCCAGGCACGGGGGTGTACCACTGTGCACTACTCATTAAAAAGACTGAAAAGTATGAAAATAGATGTTAATTTGTTGTTTATAAATATGTACATAGAATGTATAGTTTTTGCCTACTTTTAATATTAAAAAAGTTTTAAAGTAAACTAGCGTTTTCTTTTCATCGACAAATGAATTGTCTGTCATTGAACATCCTTGGCAATCGTTACGGGTAGTCAGAAGCCAGTAAGTCTGACACCAGTTTAACCAAGGGGTATTGGGTTGCCCGGGTGCCTGGGTTGAGGAGGTCAGATAGGCAGTCGGTCCTTGTAAAACACTGGTACTCAGCTGCATCCAGTTAAACTGGAAGCCGACCCCAACATAGTTGGGAAAAGGATCGGGAGATGAAATGAATAACGATTCAAACAAAGCAGAAAAGCCGTTCTTACCTGAGAAAGGATCTAGGCTACTTTTTATCCGTATGCGGGAAGTAGTTCCCTTGGGACGCGGGTGGAAACTCGAGGAAAAGCCAGTTGCAAATATTTTTAAATACATAGTAGTACATAGTAATTGTAATTAGGTATTTCTCTATGCATACCTAAGATAAAAAATATGGTTTCGTGTCAAGTAGAGTGGTCGTAAAATTTTACCGGTTTCGTCAAACAAACGAGCGGTTAGATAAGGCAAAAGTAAATATGTTCTGTAATGAAGATAAAATGATAATACTTTGAGATAATTATGCAATTTACTTAATAGATTTCACAAAAAGAACTATCAATTACACTTCAGTGCAATATAAAAGAGTAACGGTCTTTTCCAAGCTATTTAGCTACTATCTGTTCCCCGCGGTTCCACCCTTTTCCCTAATGAAGTATTTCTTGCACCTCGATAAAAATAAGCTATGTGGTTTCTTAGATTCTACACTATCTGTGAGCCAAATTTCATTTAAAATTGGTGCACACATTTTGGTGTGAAGGCCGGACACACAGATCACCCCATAAGAAGAAGAAGTCTAATCTTGATTTGGCAACTTAAGAAGCAATATAAGTAGGCTTACAAACATTACTTCTTAATTCTTTACGGAAACCTTCTTGTAAGTCTCTCTTCTTCCCATCGAGTAAGCTGCAGATACACATAACAAGCGCTGATGTCAGAGTTTTCTCAAATCCATGACATGGAATTGTAACAACGACTCGGGGCTCTACGTGCCCTACCAGGCACGGGGGTGAACACCGCCAACTTCCAGACAACGGGCTGCTTTGGATAGTTTCTAAAAGCCACAAAACGATTTCGGCCCGACCCGGGAATCGAACCCAAGACCTTGTACACAGCAGTCGCGCTATGACTACCTACCTATACTAGAACAAGGAGTCAGTGAGTAAAAAAATAAAGCAACGACAATCTGAATCCAGTTCCAAAACAGTATTCTACTTACATTTGAATATTTATGACTTCTGAACAACTTGTCGACATTTCTGTAATTGACAGGCCACAACTTAAGTGCTAGAAGTTGAAATGTTAGCGCTCATAAATGAGATACACTTGGTTGCAGAATAAAATACGAAAGTGTAGTAAAGGTCCCGACGAATTGAAAATCTCCTCCTTTTCAGGAAGTCGGTTAATAACTAACTGTTATCATTGAAACTTGAACGTGAAAATTCATAGTAAGTAGCTGTTGGTGAACTTGGTCATAATTTGTAATGGTAACTTTACTATTTCCAATCAGAGTACTAGGCATAACCTTTTTATTTCTAAAATTAAGTTGAAAAGATGGAAACTTTCAAGAATCCATACCTATTGTTTGGGAAATAACTGATTTGCATAACGAAAAAGAAGCTAAGCATGGTTATATCAGTGCAGTGATTCTGACACATCATAATATTTTGCTTTAATTAAGAAAAACTCCGTGAAATACAGTGTGATAAGGAAAAGAAACACGTGACTATCAATTAATAGTTTAACTTACTTTCATGCACACGTTAATTGAGGAATAGGTACGATAAATTATAAAATATATTTAAAAAAACTATTTAAAAAAAAATACATTAAAAATTATACAAAAGTATATAATTATTTTTCGCCCGTGTCCTCGTGTTTCTTTTATAAAAATAATCTACTTTTTTCAGTCTAAGTGAATGGTATTCTTTTTAAGAGAAAGTATTGGTTATAATTCTTCTTCTCGCCCGTGTTTATACATAAACCATTAAATAAATAAATAAATATCTTAAACCAGAAAATTAGAGGTAGTTTTTTTTGCACTGAAGTGTAAGACAAGGCCGCGTAACAAACTCATCTCGAACGATATTTAATGGATGACAGATCAAACTTCTAAATGGAACGGTTGTGTGCTGTTTCAATAATTGTGCCTGAAATATGGAACTGAAACCAAACGAGGTAAGCTATTTTTTTCATAAACTACTTTTGTTACGATCTATGCACAATTTAGGCTTATATCTGTATATTACAATGAGTAAATAATACGTTATTAATCGTTCAAAATTACGGAAAAACCCGCTGTTATAAATTATCATAATTTTCGAGCCTTTGTCCCAACTATGTTGGGGTCGTTTTCCAGTCTAATAATGCAACTGAGTACCTACCAGTGTAAGAGGAGCGACTGCCTATCTGACCTCCTCAACCCAGTTACCCGGGTTTATAAATGCGTGTAAAAACAATAAATACCGCTTCGTCATTAAATATAATCAGAGTCAATCTTCATCACAAGACTTTTCTAAAAACTTCAAACAACCTATATAATACGATGTTCCATCATGAAGTTTCAGTTCATATCTTCCGGCTCCATCATCAGATTAGTTTGACAGAACCATATTATGTATTGTCACCAAATACTACACACAATTTACAGCCCATTTGTATGGTGCTACAATCGTTCTTAAATTAGCTACCTTGCACTCACTATAAAACAGTGAAGGTTTAGAGCAGACCTGATGACGGAGACGAGGGAAAGTTGAGGGAACGCCGCAACGGTATATTTTATCTATCCCGCCTTTGGGCTTATATTATTCATATTGTCGAGAACTTTCCACTTATTGGATAGTAACAACTACGGTTGTTAGCTAAAACAAAAAACAAGAAAAACCGACTTCCAATAACATTAAAAGGGATCAAAAAACTGTAAGATGCATCGGCCTATCCATCGTTTCTTTGTAGGTATATCCTACTATATCCGTCCACATTCATACTCATCATCTTCCTCACAACATGACTCTCATTCCTTTGCGTCACATGCCCATACCATGACAGCCATAAAAAGTAACAGATGTCTAGATATGCACTAATGTTTGAAGATTGAAAAGAACTTTTTATTTAAAACTTTTCTTCTTAAATGGAAATTAATCTAGCAACACCTAATAATACTATCAGTGGTGACATGGACAGGACAGCCATCAGTTTTTTACATACGTTTTTATGGCTTACGGCAGTCCACCTATATGTATAGCCTTTGTAAATAAACGAAATAAGATTTCAGACTATGGATTGTAAAACCTAGCAGGTACATTTTTGACTCGTGAAACCAATTACAAAAGAAATTAAATTTGTGTTCTCTGCCATAGGAAACTTTTTCACCGAGGTACAATTGTAATATACTTGTACCTAACATTCTCTATTATTGATTTAAATATTAAATTGTGTCTCTTTGGCATTGGGAACATGGTGCAAGCTACCGGCGATCAGGACCACATAGAGAGAAAACTTCTGACTATTCGTGCCGTGTCCAGTAGCACTGCTTTCTGAATCAAGTGCTGGATCCAACCGTCTAACGAGAGCTTCTTTAGGTGTCAATGGAGGCTCTCGGTATTAATAATACCGAGTATTATTAATCTCAGTATCATAGAAAATAACACGAGTTTCCACTTCCACTCTTCTCGGTAGCCTTTTTCGACCCACTGCTGGGCACCGGACTTTTGCTCAACAGTATTAAAGACTCTTCATCATCCGCATAATTTTGGCAATGTAAGGGGCAGTCAGAAGTCTTGAAGCCTCACCACCAGTGTTGTCCAGGTAGCTGGGTTGAGGGGAAATACAGTCACTCTGAGACTCGGCTAGAATAATAATGTAGATAATAAATAGGCAGATGATTTAGTAGTTTATTTGTAAGATACCTCCATAAATATATACATTGTGATCCTTCTATTCCTATTTTTCTTTAAGGTGTGTAAGACTGCTTCTAAAGACGGCTTAACTGTGAACATTTTCGTGAATTATTGAACAAAATACAAATAACCACTTATGGTAAAATAGTTTTGTTATGTTGTGAGTTCCTGTCTGTTTCCTATCGATTTTATTTGACCATAATGCTTGCAGAGTCGTCCGGCACACACAACACATTCGACACATGTGCGCCATCATACAACCCCGGAACGAAGATTTGTAGATCGAAGTGCAGAAGGGGAGTATAACTATGTCGCCGCAAGGAAAAATGCTAAACCTACGAAGTAAGTATCTACCTGCAAAAATACTAAGCTAAGCTTCCTCTATGTCTATTCAAATGTTATAAAGAGGAAAGCTTTGTTTGTATTTTTGTAAGGGATAAACTCAAAAACTCTGAACTGATTAAAAAAAATCTTTCACCATTATAATAATAAGAATATGAAAAAACGGTAGGCAAATGATGGTCTGATGTAGCTTGAACTGTATGGTTTCGATCGCCCACCGACAATCTTAACCGGGCTTACGTCAATCTGTTGAATGATAGAAGATTAGTATTTTAATAAGTATCCAGTTCCCGCAAAACGCAGATATTTTTATGTCAACACTAAGGCCCATACTAAATAGTTCTTCAATGTTTGTAAGTCACACCATTTCAGCTCATTATTGAACGTGTAATATTACCATCAATTTGTTTCTTGCATCTTAAATGATTCAACCTTCATGGGGATATACTCTGGCGATACTCTTACTTACAAGACAGTACAGTGCACTTTACACTTATTACTATACTCAGTTATAATAAGTACTAAGTTTTCAGGGATAATCGTCGTTTTGTGTCACCATTTCATTAAAGTTGTTTCGAAAGGGCTTCAGCGTGTTGGCTTCGGCCATGCTTTCTATGACAAAACTAGAATATGATATAATCATTCTTTCAGAATGCTGGCTAAAAGGGCTAAGGCCACCACCTTCCCTTGACAATTACTCTTCTCATGCTACTACAAAAAACCTCACACAAAATGAAGGAGTTGTGATGTATGTTAGACACGGACTAGTATATACTATATATGAACCTCCCTTCTTGGATGCGAATTGTTTAATAGCCATTGTGGGTAACACTGCTGTTATAGGCCTTTACCGATCACCATCGCATCTCGACCTAGCGAATTTTTATAACAGTCTAGAAACGCTAATGAATACTTTAAAATCCTACAAAAATATAGCTATGATAGGCGACCTTAATATTGATATTAAAACGAGCAACAATACGGATCGAAACGCTAGTGACTACCTGTTATTTACCGCTTCCTTGGGATTACTACCAGCACATACTCACCCTACTAGACTTGGTAACTGCCTCGATCATATTTTCCTTAAAACTCGCTTAGCGGCAATTGCAATAATATTAGATACCCACATCACTGACCATTTACCTATAATTTTATGTTTAAAACTAAATGAAAAGTCGTCTCTAAATAATAATAAAAAAGTTGTAACTCAACTAGACTTTGCTGCTATAAAAGAGGATGTAGACAAACTTAATTTTAGCTCGGTAACTGATGAAACGGATGCAAATATTGCCACTGATAATTTGATCTCGATTATTAGGAATGTGGTGATAAAACACACCACGAAAAAAACGGTTACTAGACGAACTCGTATCTTGAAACCGTGGATCAGTGAAGGACTACTCCGCTGTATTCGAAACCGCGACAGAATGCACCTTAAACTAAGAAAACATCCCAACGATACCATTCTCCTAACCACGTACAAAAGATACCGCAATTTTTGCAATTCCCTTCTTCGAAAACTCAAGTGTGAGTATGAGAAAGAGCAGTATTCTAAAGCTCAGAACAACCCAAAGGCAATGTGGGAAGTCATAAATTCTATTTCTGGTAGAAAGTGTCAGTCACAGCCTGCAACCGAACTCATGAGCCTGACAGCTGACCCTAAATTATCAACAAACTGTGTAAATCAATATTTCGTTAATATTGGCAAAGACCTGGCTTCTAAGGTGATCCCACCAGATACTCTACCCTCTCCTCAGTGCACGCCTGATCTGGCCCCACAATGCAACTCCCTTGGCATGATACCGGTTACCCAGGAACAAGTGGCAGCCATTATTGCTTCACTTCGGAGTAACTGTGCAACTGGTTGGGATAATATTCCAGCTCTAGTTATAAAACTGTCACAAAATGTCTTGGTAACACCCATTACACACGTATGTAATATGTCAATCTCGACTGGGGTGTTTCCTGACAGCTTTAAGAAAGCTTTAGTTACTCCTGTCTTCAAGGGCGGGAACAGAGAGCGCGTAACGAACTATAGGCCAATTTCAGTATTAAGTGCGCTATCTAAGATCCTGGAAAGAATTCTCAATGACTGTCTGACTAAATACCTTACTAAATTTAACATCATATCGAAAAACCAGTACGGGTTTCGATCTGGAGTGTCAACTGAAGACGCCGTTACAAACTTCAGCAAATCGGTAGTGAATAAATTGGATAGCAGTTTCAAGTGTTACGGTATATTCCTGGATCTTTCCAAGGCCTTCGATACGGTCTCTGTTCCCATCCTCATTTCAAAACTCCAAAGCATTGGGATTCGTGGTCTGCCTTTGGATATTTTTAAAAGTTACCTGCTTAATCGGTCTCAAGCAGTTAAAATTGATATGGTAGTAAGTGATGAGGAGCAAATCGAGTACGGAGTCCCTCAGGGAAGTATTCTTGGCCCAACGCTCTTCTTAATATACGTCAATGACCTGTGCAAAATAAAACTCCCAAATTGTGACATCTTTACATATGCTGATGATACAGCATTATTAGTATATGGCAACAACTGGTTGGAGGCAAAGACTCGGGCTGAGAATAACTTGAGAGAACTAATGCTGTGGCTATCCTCAAATTTGCTCACGCTAAATATAGAGAAAACTAAATATATACGTTTTTATCTCCCAAATTCTCCTAAGCCACCTTTGGTGACTCTGTCGCTCACAGCTCACAATTGTGGGTCCTCGCTATCTACTAAATGCTCCTGTCCACCTCTGACTAATGTAGCTAACATTAGGTACCTCGGTGTTCAGCTCGATGAGCGTATGGACTGGCGTCCGCAAATAGAGGCTCTTACTGGACGTGTTAGACGACTTATATATGTCTTTAAAAATCTTCGGTATTCTGCCGACCTATCGGTAATGCATACTGTTTATAAGGCATTATGCCAATCAATTCTTGGGTACTGTATTACTGCATGGGGAGGGACATATAAGACCTTGTTCCTGCAATTGGAGAGAGCGCAAAGGTATCTCCTCAAGGTCATGTACTGCAAACCTCGTGACTACCCAACCGTAGAACTCTATAGGGAAAGCCAGGTCTTAACTGTTAGACAGTTGTTTATACTTCGTGCTATGCTTCGACGACATTCAGAAATTCCCCTTAATATTAGGACATTACAGAAAAGGCATGGTGCGCTGGTATGCCCCTCTGTCCAGTGTAGAACAGCTTTTGCATCACGAAATTTCAATGCACTGAGCTCAAGGCTTTACAACCACATCAACAAACGAATCTCTTTCCATAAACTAAGTAAGCATAATGCTAAAGATAAGCTAGAAAATTGGTTAAAGTCATTAAATTATGAAGAAACAGAAAAACTATTGGAAATTGTTAAATAAAATTATAAATAAATAAATAAAATATATACTTACAATAAAACTAAATACACAAATAAGTATTAATAATCATGAAAGGGAAAAAGTAGATAGATAGGCCAGATAAGTATTTAAGGTTATTTTATTATATGCACGTCACACTTGTTATTATAGATATAAGCTAGACAGTGTCCACATAATTAGATGATTATATAAGTCATTTAAAGCGGAGTGCCGCCTGACTCTCAAAATACGAGCATGACTCAGTTTGAGAGTCAGTGTGTTAATTTGTATTGAGCAGCTGTACAATCATCTCATCTTTAATTCTAAGCTTGTATTACCATATTATGTTGTTTGTACTTTTTAAAGAAATAAATTTATTATTATTATTATCTTGTATGTCTCTACCAGACCTCGGGACTATAGAGTCCCGGATTTTTGGGAGGCGAACGTGGGGCCGAAGCCAACACGCTGAAGCCCTTTTGAGACAACTTTAATGAAATGGTGACACAAAACCGACAATTATCCCTGTATACACTATAGAAATGTACCCAAGGACAATCCCCGGTTCTGTGCTAAACTATTGCTAACTATGGATGAAAACTACTTGGGCTATTGTCATGGGATGCTAGTGGACTAGGAATGGGGAAACTACGGGAACTATGGCACCTGCCGATAACAATGTAATAAATACACGTAAAAATGGCAGGTGGAGACTCGCCAACTCACTTACTGGGCCCCCGGGAATCAGTCGCTAAATCGCAACAAGGGGGCAACAGGTACATGAGCGGCTGAAGGGTGAGGATACCTCGGCGGACTTTAAACGCAGATCACGCGCTCCCTGTGGGTCCAGCATCACCGGCCCACTCGCCACTTACCACGAGGCACCTACCCTCCGAGCGGGCTGCTAACCCTACTCTAGCGACTCCACTCTGACCGGCCGATGAAGGCAAGCCAAGAGGCGGGAGACCTATCCCCCGTCATGCTTCACTCCGGCAGGCCGGAGATGGGGGACAGTATACTCTCTCTGGAGCACTCGGATATATAGCCCCGCGGGGTCGCTACTCCCCGTCATCCGCCTCAGATGCCCTGGCCCCACGTTCGCCTCCCAAAAATTCGGGAAGGACTCTATAGTCCCGACTGTCCCGAGGTCTGATAGAGACTTACAAATAATAAGTACCTACTATTATTTACGAAAATTATTGCCATTTCATTATTATCATGATTCAAAATTTAGGACAAATCTTGAAAGGCCTTTTGGTTCATTTTATAACACACTAGCTTCCACCCGCGGCTTGGCCCGCGTAGAGTTCGGTTATATCGCGTTTCCGAGAGAATTCTTCAAAAGTCCGGGATAAAAACTATCCTATATTCTTTCTCAAGGTCAACTGTATCTCTGTACCAAAGGACAATGGGCACAAATATATGGGACCTGGTATACCCCACCAATAGGAATGCCATATATATCATTGGATAGGTCTTTTTATGTAGAACAATATTTACTATGACAGCTTTGTTGAAATGTTTGTCCGTTCTGAGATATTGATCAAAAACTGTGCAAAAGTTAGAACTAAGTAATCTATTGATAACTCAAGTTTTTAAAGGAAAATCTAAGTACTAGCAAGTATAAGTCTTGTAAGTGCTACCTGCTGTGCCCGTTAGGGTCCATAATTGTTACTATTATGTAGCATTTCAACCTTTTATTGTATCAACTGGATTTTGGGCGTAGTGAAAAACCGCACCAATAGCAAAGTCATAGATATCGTTAGATAGGTTTTTTTAACTGGAACAACATTTACTATGACAGCTTTGTTCTTTTGTTTGTCCGTTCTGAGATATAGGTCAAAAACAATCTTAAAACTAATGCTGATCACTACTGTAATCTGATTTTCTTTGAAAAAATAATACCATTGTCGTGTTTTTTTTTTCAGTTGGTACAGTAAAAAGTTGAAATGTTAAATAACAATAACAGTTATGGACCCTAACGGGCACAACAGGTAGTACTTACAAGACTTATACTTGCTAGTACTTAGATTTTCCTTTAAAAACTTGAGTTATGAATAGATTACTTTGTTCTAACTTTTGCACAGTTTTTGATCTATATCTCAGAACGGACAAACATTTCAACAAAGCTGTCATAGTAAATATTGTTCTACATAAAAAGGCCTATCCAATGATATATATGACATTGCTATTGGTGGGGTATACCAATCTGCCCATTGTCCTTTTATTAAAATCAGTTCAGCGGTTTAGACGTGAAAGCGTAACAGACAGACAGACAGACAGAGTTACTTTCGCATTTAGTATAATATTAGTAGGGAAGTAGGGATTTACTTTACTTTTTACCTAGCTAGTTAAGGAATCAAAATGACAGTATTTAAGCGTTAATTTCGCGAGTCAATAAATCTATTGCCCTCTCGACACGTGTTTCGCCCTTCCACGACATCTTCAGAAGATGATAACTCGTCGATCGCTCGGGCGCGCGATTTACATTTATTTTCCTAACATTTTATCTCCATCCCCTTATATCCCACCTTATTAATCATTTATTTATTTATTTATAATCTCTAATGAGAATGTTACTCTTGAGTTGATTTCGATATATTCAAGATTACCAGGATAAAGGTCTTGAAGACTTAATTTCAAACGATTATATCATTTATTTTCAGCGTCTTGGAGTCAACTGGTCACCTGATAAAGGGCTGCCTCGGCGGCGGTATTTTGGGCATTCATGAAGCGTATATGAAATGTGGACTTTGGACATCTTTTTTCATGACCATCATGTTTGGTTTCTATATCTCTTACTGTGTTCACGTAAGTAGTTTTGACTATATTAAGGCACGTTTCCTGCGGGCCTAGCATGACCGCCATAGAAACAGCTTTTGTCTACCGGAGAATCGACAAAATGACAGATTGAAGAAAGATTTCTATCGATCCGAGCATGGCGATGTTTGACATCGAGAAGAGAAATGTTTCTTTTCTTCATCGACATGTGTCTATCGCGTCGAGCATGACGACTATATTTTATCTACTTTTGACATTTGGGAGTAGATATAACTTTCTATATGAAATGTCAAATACTCTACATCTCATCGGACCTAGACAAGAGTAGACAAGAATATTATTATAATTTTAAGTTCTCAAATAGCATTTACAAAGTATTTCGGGGTGCTACCGTCGTCATGTGGTCAGTATTTATGCTGAGAAGAATCAGTGTAAAGCTCAAAGAACGAGCTATACGAGTGTTAAGCCTCTCGACATCGAAAACGTAAATGTGCAGAGATGGTGCAGTATTTGTGCCAGGAATCTGTCTCCTATATCTCAGGGTCTGCCTGTTCTTGTCAATGTAAGTACCTACAGTCTATTTTATTTTGTTGTGCTTTCCAATTGTTATCAACCAAAAATATGACAAAGTTTTCGTCCTTATAGATAAGGTTTAAATATAGAAAAATCTATTCACTTCATTTATTATTGTTTCTAAGATTATTTTGTCTATTATGTAGGTATTGCCCTTCATTGCAAGAAAATGATTAAACAGAAGAAAAATATTTAACAAAGTCTAATTGTTGCAGGTTCTTTGCTCGGGTCCTGCTTAGGTCATTAACAACATTACTAACCACTGTTAGCAAATTTTTTAAACAATTTGTTTTTGCAATGAATACAAGGTTAGTATACCTAATATTAGATATGACCTCTATTTCAGATTGTAGATACTGAGTGCAAAATACTGAACATAAATGCCAATTATCGTGACAGAGTTCATAAACAATCAATTTTCAATAGTTCTCTCATTAAGAACGAACTGCGCAGGCTATATGACTCTAGAATTGGACAGTTTTATCTGCTAAGAAAAAAAATACATTTTAAATAAACAACCATTATGATTTTAATATTCACATTCTTTATTAAATAATATAATTTCAATAATTTATAATTTGTAAACTGAAGGCCCAGCTGTCATTTAGCATCCTTTTTTTGTAATCTGAAACAAGAACACAAAATTAAATTATCATTCATTTTCAGGGGATTCTAGTTATGCATTAGGGTCTTGGTTCATGACACCAATAATAATGCTGATAATGTATCAGTATCAGTATGTTATTCTTTTATAATACTGTAAAAACTCTTTACCAAACACAGTTATTTCTTTTTGCAGGGTGCCTATGCTACAAGCTACAACTCTTCCCGAGGAAAGGCAGAGAGAGAGAGACACACTAATGACCTTAGTGGTAGCTTACTACAAGCTGCAACTCACAGAAGAGCAACTATTATGAATATCTTTGTATATCAACAGTTCTTCAAACCATACAGACAGAATTGAGTTGCTGGGGAGTTTGTTCCACCGCTTCTGCTGCTGATTTTCAGCCTATTTTGAATAAATGACTTTATCTGTAGCCTTAATTTTATGTAAATAAACCTTTACCTCTGTGTAAATGATTGTCTCATTTTATTTTTTATCTTAAGAGTTGTTGCTTATATTATATCACACAAGCAACAAATAGGTACTATAATTATTATTGCCATAATTATATTTTGAAAACAAAGCATGAGAGTTTTGCTAGAATGAAGCCAACAAGTCTGGGGAACTATTACTAGTAAATGAATATTATTTAAAGACACTAATAGAATATTTCTCGTGTCAGCATTGTATGCCAAGAACTCGTTCTTTTTCCATATTTTTTCAGCAGCTTTTGAATACTGACCCATTCTTCTTTATCGTGGCCTTCTTTTCTCAATGGATCGCGATATTATCTTCTCTGTTTATTGGATGGGACTTCGTACGCTGTAAATAAACAGTTTTTGTAACGGCGAAAGTAAAAAAAAATCTTTAAAAACAAGCTTTTATTTAAATGCGCTAAAAATAAAAAAAATAAGCTTTTACTGTAACTTTACTGATTTATGTTTTAAAAGCTTGTCGCGACATTTAAGTACTCGTATTTACTTTCTTAGTAAAATCGCAACAAGCTTTTAAAACATAAATCAGTAAAGTTACAGTAAAAGCTTATTTTTTTTATTTTTAGCGCATTTAAATAAAAGCTTGTTTTTAAAGATTTTTTTACCTCAATTTATTTTATACTTTTTAGTTTTGATTTGGTAAAGTGCACTTTATTTTACTTGCCTGTCATTGGATACCTATATGGATGGGATTGAAAAAAATAGGTTATTCACCATTTTGTAGCGGCGGCCATCTTGGATTTTTATTTCGTAAAGTGCAATGTGTTCTACTAGTCAATCCCTTTCATTTGATACCCATATTGTATAGGTACTTTAAAAATAACTAGTCCGCCATCTTGTATATTTAGCCATGTTGGATTTAGGATGACGTCACATAGCTTAACATGCATTGTCATCCAAACTAAACATGTATGCAAAATTGCAGCTCAATCGGTTGAGGGCAAGTGCCTTAAAATTGAGTTGTAAAATTCCACCCGAACACACATAGTTACATACATACATACATACATACATACATACATTGCAAGTTAAATAAAAGCTTGTAAAAAGCTTGTAATAAAAGCTTGTAAAAACACTTCGGGCAATAATATAGGGAAGCAAGATAACAGTGAGGAACACATTGAACTGTGCATGGCAAAGTGTTCATCAGACAATGCCACCGATCACCATTTATTGAGATTATTATGTTATTTTCCTTTGTTCTTTTCATCGTATGTATGGATAATTAATTATTGTTCGTTTAGATTAATTACACACAACTATTGGAATAATCAGTACTTTATTTATTTAATCACAAAATCTACTTACTTTTTCCTTGCCGCAGTAGTCACCAATATTAAAAATCAACAACTTAAATTAATATGTAAAATCAACAACAAGAATCGTTTTTTGTAAACAAAATAACAAACAAACATCAACCATTTTAGTTCCACAGATAAGAAATAAGTTCGATGAATACGTTTTGTTGTTGCTTTGAGTTACGTGAGTTTATGTATAGGTTCATGCGTGAAAAATAGTGCATTGACACATTTTTTTGGCTAACTAAACGTAAATTCATCGCAGAACGACCCATCACTAGCTACTTATCCGTTGCTATGGAAAGTCTTTCTCTTGATAGAAACGCGAGTCTACAGCTCGCGCCATGCTCGGGTAGAAGACATGTCGAGTGGGAAAGAAAGAGCTTTGTCGTTTCTTGGTAGAATAGAGATAGAATCGCCATGCTAGGCCCGCTGCTGGGGCTGCGGGATTGTTCGAAAGAGTTACCGCGGCCCTGGTACATAAAGGGCTTCAGGAGGAATATGATGGGTTTTATTCAATAAGAGTCTGACACAAAAATGGCACGTTCTGAATGCTAGCTGCCGACTGCATCTGCCACATCGATATACCGCAGCATGTGATATCGATGTGGCATCGATATCTGAGTGCGACTGTACATGCTGCATAATATAAGAAATGACAAATAAAATGTTTGCCTCGTCACTTCAACTAACTGAAAAACAGTCCGGCTTTCAAGCCTCGGCTACACGTTTGATTTTTAATACATTTTGACTGTTGCTCAGTGACTGGTAGCTAACTTCAGAGTGGCAAAATTACTTGATGAGAGCCCTAAGTATAGTTCTCGTCAAACTTAATGGCGACTTGTTACTAACTTCCGATGACATATCTATCCGAGAGTATATCTTATACAATATCGCGAATATTTGTGTTTCAGATCCTAGTTTCTTCAGCACATAAATTGTATGGGAGGCTACACTTAGCGACCCTGTCTTACCCTGACGTTGCGGAGGCTGCGTTAGCAATAGGCCCGTTTCCTAAACTGAGGAAATATAGTAAAATATTCAGGTTAGTAAGAATGCAATACTTTAAGATCTTATTGCTATAGATAGCAAAAACTGCCTCGTTGGTCTAGTGATCGCAAGCGCGACTGTGGGTTTTAGAAACTTTAATGTCGGTCCTGCGCCTGATCTCTCTCCGGTCGTGTCGGATTTTCCGTCCCATCGGGCTATGAGAGTGAAGGAAAAGTGAGTGCACCTGTGTCCGCGCAAATGCTTGTGCACTATAATATATTTTGCGCAGCTGGCTGATCTCCTTATATGAGAACAGCTGCCGTGGTGGAAATCGGCCTTAGCAGGCCTTAGGCAGTATTATTCACAAGCCAACAACAGTATATAAATTGTACCTATCGTCTATATTCCAGGTATGCAGTAGACGTAATAATATGCATAGACTTATTTGGAGCGTGCTGTGTCTACCAGATCATAATCGCGAAAACGCTACAACAGTTGACATTGTCTGGACAAGATTCAACAAGTATATCATACTTGAGACTGTTTATAATAGCATTATTGGTTCCCATATTATTGCTCTGTATGATCACCACACTCAAGTATTTGGCACCCTTCAGTTTGGTTGCAGATTTTTTTATTGGTAAGCATGTCGATTTTTTCTTCTTATATCTGCACCGTTATTTTTTTATCGTTTTATCCCGAAGACCTCGCAATAGGTATCATTCATTAGTAAAACGCATTTAGCATGTTAGATCAACAAAGTACCTACGTTAAAAAAAATTGCCGTTTCATACATTATTGCCCGATAACATTCTATTTTGTATGGAACAGCTAATTTTGTTTTTTTTTTTTTCGCTTGTTTCGTGCTAAACATGCTAAACGAGCTTTACTCATGACACCTATTATGAAAAATTCGGGAATCAAATGATTATAGTAACGGTATAAACGTATTTTAATTATTTTTTTTCTTTTTTAAGTGGCGTGTGTAATAGCCACAATAGTATACAGTTTGAAAATCGCTCCACCGATCGATGAGGTGCCAGGGTGGAAAAATGCGATGGGATTTTTTGAATTTTCCGGCGTCGTGGTATTCAGTATGGAAGGGGTAGGCGTCGCTTTACCAATAGAAAACAATATGAAGGAACCCAAACGATTCATAGTGGTACTGTGTGCAGGTGAGTTCGTATTCTATAGTGTATATTTGTTTTTGTATGGAAGAAAACTACTTTGGCTATTGTAATGCACTAGAAATGGGAAAACTACTTGAACTATGGCCGATAAGAGTGTAATGAATGCACGTAAAAATGGCTGGTACCCTGGTCTTACTATATCATTTTCCAGAGCTGTAAATGTAGGTGGTGTCCGATTACCGTCCCATCGGACTATGAGACTTGAGAGTGAAGGAATAGTGAGCGCACCTGTGTCCAAGCAAATCCTTGTGCACTATAATATGTCCTGCGCAGTTGGCTGATCTCCTTATATGAGAACAGCCGCCATAGCCGATAATCGGCTAGGAGGACATCATCATTATGATTAGGTACATAGGTATTATTATTGTCCACAGGGATGTCGGTGGTAGTGACTTTTGTGCTCCTCGTGGGATTCTTTGGTTACTGGGGCTTCGGAGAAAAGTGTATATCACCAGTGACATTAAATTTCCCGTCGGAAATGTAAGTGTGATCATACTTTCCTAAATTAAATGGTCGAGTCGCCAGCGTAGAACATGTCGTGAATAAAAATATAAAACTTATAGGTATAGAAACTCTTACTGTACTCCTGTATAAACGGGTTTTTGGACAAATGAATAACTATTTGTATGTAATATCGTTACATAATATAGAGGTAATACATAATATAAAATCGAATAGAGAATGGTTTACTTTTAAAGAGAACACCGGTTACTCGTATTTCCATACAAACTTTACCTCTTATTATGACCCCTTTTCGTTATTAAACAAGTTTTACGTAAAACAATATTTTTTAGGTTGTTGTGTTTTTGGAACACTTCATATATATTTTTAAATTTTCTTTTATCTTTTAAACTACATTGCCGGTGCAACTTCTTCATGTTTAACATTTTCTCAATTTTTTCAGCTTTCCCACAATCCTGAAGGTTCTAATCGCCCTAATGATATTCGTGACGTTCGCTCTGAACTACTGGGCTCCTTTCAACCTAGTGTGGTATTATTTAGCGAAGAGACACGATTCCTCAAAGCACTGGATTTGGGAGAGGGTGTACCGAGCTGTCTTCATCATCATTATCACTATTATATCGGTTATATTTCCCAATATAGGAAATTTGATGGGACTGGTAAGATTTTTTTCTGTTGTTTAATTAACTTTTGAGCCGCGAACTGTATTACACAGTAGGGGTCCGTTCAGATAGACCGGCTCGGAGAGCATCGGCTCCGATCGGCTGCGTGAGATGCAATTGGAGCCAAACGTCAGCAAGACCGAGAAAAAGTACACGATCGGAGCCGGTCAGCTCCTCTTATTATTTCACACCGAGCGCCTTCGAGCATTCTTAATGACAAAAGCAGTGCGCGTGCAAAAATAAACCTTACTTCAAATACCGTACTCAATTTTCAACGTGTTAAGAATTTGCTCTCCTCTCCGAGCCGGTTTGTCTGAATGGACCCTAAGTAGTCACTTGAAACGTGTCTATTCCTTTTAACGTGTTATTTCTAATTACACTAGTCAACAGCATTTTCGTATCCAAGGTGAAACATATAAATTTTTGCAGATTATCTATCACAGAATCGAAGTCTAGAACACACCGGACTGCTCTAGCACGTCTAGTTTTGGAGAAAAACCAATCTGAAAATGCCTAAAAACTTAGAGAATCAGAAATAGATAATCTGCAAAAATTTATATGTTTCATTTTGGATACAATAAAAAAGGAAAATTTTGTTGACTAGTGTTATTGGACCGAGAATTAGGTACTTAATAGACATTTTTAAACGCCCCACTGCTGAATGCGCATTGTTGAACTATAACTCACTTTCTGCCAGTGGTTTCAAACCCATCCTATGGGAACTTCAGCACGAACCCGCGGATAAATAATAGGCTATCTAACAACGAAATACTTGTTCAAATCGGTGATCGGACTAGTCGTCAAACCGCCATATTTATTCCTCAGACAAAATTTATCTGGCGATTGAGAAATCGTCCCTTAGGGAAGTAGTTCCTTCAGGAAGCGGGTGAAACCGCTGGCAGAAGCTAGTAACTAAGGGTGCATCTACACCACTGACCTCTATATTTACCACTGGACCGGCTGTTCTTTAAGTTTGACAGCAATTTTTTTGTGCCCATTTGAAGCGCCAATATCGTCTAAGCGAGTGTCCACAGAACTAATTTTGACGTATAATTTCAAATGGCTGTGAGAGAAGTGTTTGTTCATTGGTTCACTGTAAAATAATTTTAGTACCACGGACATTCGCTACGTGTAACAGCGTCAAAATGGCGATTATCAAACGGGCACAAAAGCACATTGACAACAGCCTGTCCAGTGGTAAATATAGAGGTCAGTGATCTACACGGTGCAAGTAGCTTGCGCATGTTGAGGCACATGCGCAGGTTACATGCATTTTTAAAACGTGCGGGTCCAGCGACTCGCGCACCAGAGCAAAATGCGCATGTTACTTACTCTACATGCAACGTGCAGAATCACCCTAAGTACATGTCTTGTTTTTTTCCAGCTCGGAGCCTTTTGTTTATCCAACATGGGCTTCATATTCCCGGCCTTGATCGACCTACTCGTGGTATGGGAGAAGCCTGGCTTAGGAACGCTTCACTGGCGATTATGGAAGAATGTGGTAATCCTTATAGCGGGATTTATGCTCTTTGTAGCGGGCACTTTCTCAAATGCCAAAGGATTGTTGTTTACGAGCTACGAATAATGTATCCTATAGACATGTAACTGACACTACAATAAATAAGCATTTATTTAATTTTGGTATGAATGCACTGCACATGTTGCATAAAGCTTTGCAAAGTTGCATGTACGTTTTTAAAATGTCTATTTACTCACTTCTGGAAAGATATTCCAGCATTTGTCATGTACCTACGTAGGGTAATACAATTATCGCAAAAATATAATAAAAGCACGTTTTGAATGTCAACTGCCGACCGCACATGCCGCCACTGCACTCAATCGGCCACAGCTGCACTTCTGGTATGTATGTACTTACATGAAACCGTTTTGGATCGAAACGGCATCAGCACCTGCGGACGCCCTTAGATATCAATTGTTTTCATTATAGTCGCGGCATGTGCGGTCGATAGTTGCAATCGGCAACTAGTGTTCAAAACGTACCTTTGGAAAAATGACAGCTAGTGACAGCTAACTGACAGTTACCATGGTTACCGAAGGGCACCCAGAATAAGCCCCGCCTACCGTACCTTTTTTGACGTATTACCCTTCTTTAGGATATATTATTCTCAAACTACAATTAAATAGACTCTTAAATGTAGCAATTTTTTTTTTTGAGGATATTGTTTTACATTAAACAATTAACTATTATTTGTAAATACACCTCTTTTTTTTTGAACAAACTGTTTTTAGGGTTCCGTACCTCGAAAGGAAAAAACGGAACCCTTATAGGATCACTTTGTTGTCCGTCTGCCTGTCTGTCTGTCTGTCTGTCTGTCTGTCAAGACCCTTTATCTTAAGGACGCGTGAACGTATCAAGCTGAAATTCACATGAAATACTCGGGTCTATTGTCCCTTTAAGCTGTGAAAATATCAAACTTCTAAGCCAAGCCAATCAAAAGATACAACCGATTATGTCGATATTTTCAACAAATTTTCGACACTCGCAAAGGAATCAAAACCTACAGGGTACTTCCCGTAAACTCAGAATCTTGAAATTTGGCATGAAGCATTGTCATATAATGCAAATATAGGAAAAATTGCGAAAAAAAAAAAAGAAATTAATAAAATGAAACTTACTACCTTATTTCTCACGAACGAATAAAGGTACCAAATTGAAATTTATACCAAATACTAAGGGCTATTGTCCCTTTAAGCAATGAAAAAATCAAACTTCTAAGTTAACGCGATCAAAAGATACAGCAGTTTTACCGACACCTTAGACGAATTTCCGTCACACGCTAGGGAATCAAAACCTACAAGGTACTTCCCGTGAACTCAGAATCTTGAAATTCGGCACGAAGCAACGTTATATAGTACAGATAAAGGAAAAATTACGAAAATGATAAATTTGAAGTTACATAAAATATTAAAATAATATAATTTTTGCTTACATGACATAAAATATTTTTTTAATAATTATAAACTTACTACTTACCCTTTTTCACATGAACGCGTAGAGATATTAAAGTTTTGATAAAAAGTGAAATTCATATCAAACACTTCTTAAATATAATGGCCTCTAAACTGTGAAAAATTTTAAATCATTCAAAGGTCATTGGGCACCTTAGTATGGAAACCATACCCACGGCGGATACGAACGAAATATAGCACAGTATAATGATAAAGGCTCTGATTTACTATGGCATTAGTCGCATCAATGTGAACCATGGGAATCTAGAGAAAATCAGGTGTAAACATCAAATATTTTCCTCATTTCAATGGGGAATTTAAACGACCACATTTGACGGATTTGAGAAATCATTTCTTTGTAGTGAAAGAGTATACTCGCTATTTATTTCCATTGTCATCAGGTCAGGATCTGATGATGGAAATCCTGAGAAATCGAGGGCAACTATCAGAAATTGTAGGCATGCATAGGATTTAAACTTGATTCTCAGATGTATGTCTGGTGATACTATCAAACAGTGAAGGTTTAGAGCTTACCTGATGATGGAGACGTGAGAAAGTCGAGAGAACTCCTTAACGGTACGTTTTTAGTTACGTCGTGTTTATATTATTCATATTGACGAGAACTTTTCACAAAAGTTAAAAATAAAAACTTTTTACAAAAAAAAAAAAACAACTTCTAAAAACAACAAGAAAACTGTTTATATGCATCGGTCTAGATCTCGGTGGTTAAATAAATATAGATGCATCCTCTAGACACCGACTTCTAGACCGATGCACCTAACATCTTTTTAATTTCTTTCTTGCTTTTGTTTTCTTGTTGCTTTTTTATATGTTTGAAGTTGGATTTGTTTGTAAAATGCTACAAAATAAAGCCGACTTTATAAAACAAAGAAAGGGACAGAATACTTTTGTCAAGGCTCTAGAAACGTAAAGCCAGCAGCCCCGAATCCTACTCTCTAGAGGTCGTTGTTACAATTCGACAGCTACAAGTCGTCAGGCGGTTTCGAAAAAAACCTGAAACTGGGGCTCGTTAGGTGATTAATCCCTCAAAAATAAAAGATCCCATTCCTGCAATGGCTGCTTTAACCCAAGTTAGTAGTGAATTCTCGTCACCTAAAATAAAATAAGCTCCAACACAAGGTTACGTTATAAATTGTAAAGGAGTTCCCATAACTATATCTGATCTTTGCTATCGATCCCACAATGGCAGTCAAACCTATCTATGTGGAAAGTCTTCGCCAATACGAATAAAATAAACCCAAACACGTGGTAGTTGCAACATACCGTTCAGGAGTTCCCTCGACTCTCTGTAGTCTCCATAATCAAATCAGCTCCAAACCTTCACTGTTTACCAGTACCCTCAAAAATACACTCACATGTCTGGTTATGACTCGATGCGTGTCTACAATATTCATGAGTTGCCCTCGATTTCTCAGGGTTTCCAGATCCTCATCAGATCCTGTTCATCCGAATTGGCATCTTCCTTCTTTATGATAATTCTTTAACAATTAAAACTAGCATTGCAACCTGTACAATTCTCTGAAACTGCTTGTCTTTTATATTTTTCAAACGATCCTGGACATTCGTCTCCATGGACTTTTAATAAAATATTATATTCAAAGAAACGTCATACCATTCTCCACGATTTAAAACTACTTTGATTCATGTCCGCCACTTTTTACAAAGCGGGTCAGATATGCCCAATGACCTTTAAGACATAATTAGTTATTTTCAATCAAAGAAGATGGATCAAAATTGCCCCACGTCCTATAACAATGTGACGTATCTCAAAAAAAAGATAAAAATGTTAAAAAAATTATGGCATACTCTCTAATTTATTTTTTTCACACCTTCATACGAAAAAACTGCTTTAAAAATTGTTCAGGCGCTGTTATGAAAACGTCGTTCGTAGGACTATTAATGGACCATTTTATTAAAGATGTTTTTTGTTTGATAGGGTATACCACACAGGTGGTCCCATAATCATCAGGTCAGGATCTGATGATGGAAACCCTGAGAAACCCAGGGCAACTTTTAAAAGTTGTAGGCATGCACAGGATAAAAACTTGACTATGAGGTGTATGTCTGGTAAAACTATGCAACAATGAAGGTTTGGAGCTGACCTAATGATGGAGACGAAAAAAGGTCGAGGGAACTCAACAACTGAATATGTAAACTACCTTGTGTTAGGGCTTATATTATTTGTATTGAATAGACCTTTGCAACAGTGAAGGTTTGGAGCTGACCTAATGATGGAGACCAGAGAAGGTCGAGGGAACTCGACAACTGAATATGTAAACTACTTCATATTTGGTCTTTTATTATTCGTATTGATGAGAACTTTCTACAAATCCGGATAGTGACAACTATGCTTGTCACAGAAAAGCCAAAAAAAAAACTTTTTACAATAAAATAAAACCGACTCCCAAAAACACTTAAAATCAAGATAAAACTATTCTTAGGTGCATCGGCCTAGAAGTCGCTGGGGACTTAGACACTGACTTCTAGGCCGATGCACCTAAGAATAGTATTTTTTTCGTTTTAGTAGAAGGTTCTCATCAATTCGAATAATATAAGCCCAAACACGAGGTAGTTTACCTACATATTCAGTTGTTGAGTTCCCTCGATCTTTTTTCGTCTCCATCATCAGGTCAGTTCCAAACCTTCACTGTTGCATAGTGTTACCAGACATACACCTCATAGTCAAGTTTTTATCCTGCGCATGCCTACAACTTTTAAAAGTTGCCCTGGGTTTCTCAGGGTTTCCATCTTCAGATCCTGACCTGATGATTATGGGACCACCTGTGTGGTATACCCTATCAAACAAAAAAAATATTTAATAAGATGGTCCATAAATAGTCCTACGAACGATGTTTTCATAACAGCGCCTGAACAATTTTTAAAGCAGTATTTTCGTATGAAGGTGTGAAAAAAATAAATTAGAGAGTATGCCATATTTTTTTTACATTTTTATCTTTTTTTTGAGATATGTCACATTGTTATAGGACGTGGGGCAATTTTGTATGGATTGTGATCCGTCTTCTTTCTGAATGATGGCTATAAAATGTTGTATATAAATAACTTTAATAAAATAACTTTTACAAGGTACTGGCCTACTATTTTAGTTATATTATAAAATTAAAAATATTAACTATTTTGATTCTCACGAAATTACCATAACTAAGATTGTTCTAAACTTAACGGTTGGCGCGAAACTCACTTTTTATCTATACAGGATTTGTACGGAACCCTCGCTGCGCGAGTCCGACTCGCACTTGGCCGGTTTTATTTATTTTATAATAAGGTTCTCATTATATTTCAACTAGCTTCCAAAGCAGGAGGAGGTAAGACACCCGTTTTTTGACCCAGCGAAAAAACCAACAGCAACTTATGATCGTAAAAAGCAACCTACACATTCTACACTGTGCAAGAAGCTTGCGCATGTTGAGGCCATGGGCGTAGCCAGCTTTGGGCTCAGGGTGGGGCAGCAGTCAACCTATCCCCCGGGGGCCCTCCGATTTTTTGTATCTTGAGCCGTTAATCTCAAACTTTTTAATCTCTTAATTTGAGAGGTTTATATTTTCAGGTACAGAAAATAAACAATCACACACAGGACAGATTTTATAGTTCTATTTATGAATACTCGGTGTTTATAAATTAAAGTTATAACTTAAGTATATGAGTAATATTACTTCAAGAGAAGACGGCGTGGGTTCTGGCAGAACCTGTTAAGCACTTCTTCTAAAAAATATTTTTCGATTCTGAGACCCTTGTTCTGTGCACACTTAGCATACACAGGCCTATATGTAGTATTTAGCAAAAAACGAAAAGTTACAGATTTTAATTTAATGAGATTTTTGTGACTCTTTACTAATTTCAGAATCTTTGGTACAGTACTACTCCAAGCTAAACGCATGTCGGTAGTTGTTTAGATAAGCAAATGCAAAGAAAGAAAAACTTGAAATGTAGTTTCCAAATACGCGAGCGAAGCGAGCACGAAATTTTTATCGGACTCAAACCAAATATTACGTAAAATTTAGCCCAAACGTACTTAACTTTTTGTTTCTTGACAAATCTTCTATACATATAATAAATCTGTAGAAAAGTGATTTTTGTACATTGAAGAAATTGACAAAAAAAATAGCCAGCATGTTAAAGGATAACCAACAGAACCCATTTCCATCATTTTTGTCATTTTTGTCTGTTTGTCTGTTTATCTGTTTGTTTGTTCGGGATTCACGTAAAATCTACGAATTAAATGCAGACAATGCTTATATACAAAAACTCTACGTAACTTGGGGTATTACTTAGTTTTTGTTTCATCGAAATCGATTCACTCTATCAAAAGATATGATTAATTTTGTGAATTCAAGATGTAAAATATTACGACACGCAATCTATTTGTCAAAACTGTACTTTTGAATGTTGTACTTATATTAGTTGATCGGCCTATTATTAATCTTTACACAGAAAATCACACCTTTATAAGTAACTTCGGAAGAAAAAAATAATATAAAATTTTGTTTAGCCAAGGTTAAAGTAGCTCCATCTGTGGTAAATAAAATACACCATCAATTTGTCAAAGGAGCGAGGTGGTAAATGACAATATTACCATACATTCTTTATAGAGGATTATTATTTCAACAGATGGAGTTGTGTATTTTCCGTAATTCACCATATTTTAACACGAAGTGTAATTTTTCGATAGACATTTCAATAGTGTTTGTCAGTTTGCCGTGCCACATCAAAATCCAACTATAATTATTACCTTGATGAAAGGAAAATTAATAGTTCTCGGCCAAATTTAAAACGGTGCCATCTAAATTATTTTTTGAACATTATGTCAAAAATGATGACTTTAGTGGAACAATTAATTATCATTTAAAGTTACAGATGGAGTTCATATCAGGATTTTTTCATAAACATAGTTTAGCTTATCTTCCACTAATGTGGTGGTTTTAAAACAAATTACTTTGAGTGAGTAGTATTAAGTAGACCTTTTTTTTCCGACGTCAAAAATCATCAAATGACCCCTCCCGCTGTGGGTTAGCAGCGGTGAGGGAGTGCCAGACTCTTACTGACTAAAAACCGTCGTGTTCCGTCATAGGCCTTTTGTGTACCAGGGCCGCGGTATCTCTTTCGAACAACCCGCAGCCCCGGCAGGCCTTGGCCCTGCTGGGCCCCGCTGGGGTTGTATTAAGTCGACCTTAATTATTTTTTCTGATGCAAAATATGTAAACTTAATCCTAGAAGAAATGAGGATCTATCTCTCGCAATCGCTGCTAAGTGACGTGAGGTAGGTAATGTAGGATTCTGTAGCTTTAAAAACAAGCCCAGATACAAAGTGCAGATAAGAAATGGGAGCTTTCTCGATTTAATACCATACACACGTAAAATGCTTTATGCGTCTGAAAACGTACAAATTACGCGCCGCATACCAAAGACATGTTTACTTTCAACTTCTGATCGCAAATACACTGTTCACGATTATGAACAGTCTCAGTAAGACCCGAGCCAAGTCTAAAAAAACACCTTTTATATAAAACTACGTTTGATGTCATTTAATCACAAAGACAGAATTGTTCTCTGTTGCAAATCCTATCCACCTATATCCTATCCTAATCCAGAATGCATTGCAGGTATGCATTGCACAAAAACCAATGGTATCCTATTCGAGAAGTCAAAAGACTTGACCTGCTAATGTCAGCTTCTGCGCTAAGCAAGTGTTCTTAATAGTACCATCAGAATTACAATCATCGTTGAATGAGGTGATTAAATTTTCAGAAACCACAATAACAGTAGGAGCCAAAGCGTATGATCGCTTCATAGAGCTCTGATTGGCCCCAGGTGACCAAGTCAGGTCTGATTTGTTTGTTCATCAGATCTTTGAAAGTGTTTCGGTGGATACTTACTGTCGTCCTGTTTACGTGTGACACAAAATATGGTATATAAACGTCCTCCGCAAGAGCGAAATTTTCCCGGTGTGCGGTAGTGACGCACAATATACAACACTTATGTTTCTTTTGATTTGCTGGCTCCACCAAGAAATGGCAAATTGCGAGCGTACATTTTGAAAATCTTGGCAAAACTGCAGGTTTCAAGTACGAACACATGAAGTGGACTCGCACAGATACGTACATTTTGCCTATTCGTGAACTAATGCAAACATTTCGGTGGAGTCCCGGCTTAGGCCACCACATTAGGCGTGCGCGATCCTCGGGCGTGTGAGAGTCGCGTTTTGCTGCCCTGCGGCATTTGCAGCGCGCTCGCGGCGCGCACGCGCCGCTCTCCTTGACGTTTAACTGCTAAGACGTTTAGCGGGCGGCGGAGATAGCAGGCGAAGGGGTAAGAACGCAACTCGAGCGCCGCGTGCTCGCCGCGAGCGCGTCGCTGGCACTCTACACACATGCCGCAGGGTAGCAAAACGCGACGTTCACGCAGCGCGCTCGTGACGCCCGCGCTACTCACACACCCGAGGATCACGCACGCCTAATGTGGGGTCAGCCTTACCATAGTGAGTAAGTGCACAGAAAATCCCCGTCATACAAGTGTTTCTCCCCAGTAGTGAAACTATCCTACCCTATGCGCCTGCTGATGATGATGACTCATTTTATCATCCATCCAGCTATTCCCCAACTATGTTGGTGTTGGCTTCCAGTCACCGAATCTGTTTTAGTACCAATATTTCGCTTGGAGCAACTACCTATCTACCTATCTTCAATCCAGTCAACTACACAAGACGATATCCATGGTAAGACTGACAGACTTTCTGGCTTCTGATTAGTCGCAGCAGCTACAGAAAATGTACAAATGACAGCTTTGTCAGACTCAAAGCATACAGACATAGATTATAGCTGTTTCCTGTGAAAATTACTTACGCACCATACGTAATAATTTTCCAAATTGGCTGACTAGATCCAGAGATATTCACAACGTCACAAACTTTACTTCTTTTGTTTAGATAAATGGTCACATCCACAACACAACCTTGATCAATGAATCTATGCGAATGCTAAGTGCTAATCCTAATTATACTGTCACGTGAAAGAATGCACCTACGGGATAAGTAGTATTTTGACTATTCTATATTGCCCACGCAGACGAAGTTGCGGGCAACAGCTAGTACAAAAATAATATAGTTTCTGAATACGCGAGCGAAGCGAGCGCGAAATTTTAATTATTTTTTTAGACTCAAAACCAAAAACTACGTAAAATGTCGCCCAAATTTACATTTTCATGAATGGGGGACTAGGTACGAGTACGACACACCCGATATACGTCCATACGAAAACCCCCGCTCGCATAGATAAGTCAATAAAAATAAAGTTAGATAACGTATAGCAACGTCGCGCAGCTAAGCTTCGCGGACCACTTGGAATGCCTCCAGGGACCACCAGTGGTCCGCGGACCACCGGTTAAGAACCACTGTGCTAAACGATCGTTCTATTATACAGGGGCCCGATTCTCCTAAGTTAATAATGTCAAAATCGAACAGAAATCGAATCGCAATACGATCGCCATAGCAGTTTTAACCATATCGGGCATTCTGCTACTAATATAAATAAGACCAATCGAATTCCAACGACATTCGATTGGTTTGCGATTGGTCTGCTATTTTGGTGATTTTGATCTGTACGGTAGTTTGCTCTACAATCATATTGAAATCGTAAATCATTTGCAGACAAAATGATTCATTATTGAATGACAGAAAGGGATAAAAACGTTTTTGCGCATGTTAACTTGCTCCAGCTACATGCACCGTGTAGACGCACCCTTACACATCCTTGGCCTTGCTTGGAAGAGCACGGGAAAGCGATGTCCCTGAATGCTACTCAGGCGGATTGGAGAAAACTCTGACACAATGGCACAAAGGTTCTGATTAATCCTGCAACTCAGTCAATCAATAGTAGAAGAAATCATTCTATACATACTCCAATATAACGGCGTGCAAGACTGATTTCGGCTACGCCAGCTGTTCTCATATAAGGAGATCAGCCAACTGCGCGGAACATATTATAGCGCACAAGCATTAGTGCAGACACAGGTGCACTCACTATTCCTTCACTCTCATAGCGCGATGGGACACCACCGGAGAGAGGTCACAAGCAGGAACGCGACCCGAAGTAAGGCCTCAGGTTCGAGTGCTGTGTGGGTTTTAGAAACTCGCACAAAGCTGCCCGTAATATCTGGCGGTAGTCCAATATATTTATTTGCAGATTGTTTTCAATATACCTAGGTACATAAATAGGCGTAAAAATTAATCAAGTTAACAAAGAAGGAATCGATATTGATCGGCTGTCGTAAAACCCGCATACTTACCAAATTGATTTCATACATTGCATCGTGAAAAATTGATGCATTCACTTTAAGTAAATTTAGTTCAAAAAGTAGTGTTCGACTAGTTAGTACGTAGATATGTTATGATGACAAAAATAAGAGTAGTTTTGCTTATTTTATTGTTATTTGGTTCAATATACAATGGAAAGGTAATTTGCCCAATATTTAAAGCTCTTTCAGGTACCTAATCTACTTATGTCACCTCAAGGTAGTGAAGCTTCCTAATATTGAAATTAAAATATAATCAGTTCAGTATCTTCGAAACCTTACTTAGAACAAACAATAATAAATTAGTTTAGGTGAATCTAAATACTTTGAAAAAATCCGTGATCCCACTTTATTACTTTGTTGAAGAGATTTACTACGAAAAAACTATTTTGATAATACAGGTAATAAAGTGGGCCGAAGCCAAAAATATCTCACACAACGCTCACCAACATGCTTGCCCAGCACTGTGAGTATAGGCAAATCCCTACAACTTGGGGGAGGCTTTTATCCAGCAATGGATTTCTAATCAGCTCTGACAACAACCACAAATGACTTCCCCTTTCATTTACGTAAAGAATAGTTATTTGTTATACAAGAGTGCAAAGTTGCTTTTTAACCGCGGGCTCAATTTTGATGACCGAGCAAGCGAAGGATTCTAAAATTGAAATACGAGCGTAGCGAGTGTTTCAATAATTAGAATCCTGAGCGATAGCGAGGGAATCAAAAGCGCACAAGGTGAAAAATCTTTGCACTCGAGTGCAACACGTAACTTTTCATCCCACCTCATCGAGGAAATTTCTAAATGCAAAAAACAAAATGGCGCGCACATATGAGTATCAAATTAAAAAATAGTACCTATTAAAGTTCATTTATTTGAAAACTCAGTTTAAAAATGAAACGAGGATGAAAATCTATGTTAAAACAATAATAAAAATTACTTAATTAATTGAATAATTATTTTAAGCAGTATTTTATTTTTTTAATATGTATTTGTTTGAAAAGTCTTATCACGAGTTACAAATGGAGTATTGCACACGATGTTCTAAATTCAAATCACTTTGCCGCTCTAGAGGATAAAAACGGCTTTTGCGCTCAGATATCAAAGGGTAAAACTACTCTTTCCGAGATGGTGGGATGAAAATGAAGTTTTCTAAACACTTATTTAATTAATAGGCAACTACTGAAACAAATGAAGATGACACCACTGAAACCACTAAAGCTACAGACCAGATTCAAATAGATGACGAAGAAGAAGAATCTGACTCAATTCAAGTGGTAAACGTTAACAGAGATCCTGTTGATATAACAACTACAGCTACAATTAATGATAGTGTAGATGAAGACGGAACTCAGTCAGTCAGTGTAGATAGTTCACAAGAAGAGAACTTTACCGTAGCCCCGAGAAATGCTGATACAAATACAGTCCCAGCTGTAACTTCAGCTATCTCTGACAATTTATCTGAAGATTCAAAAAACAATTCTGATCCCCCATTAGAAAGTCAAGGGGATGAAGAAGAATTAGCAATAACTGCACGTACCATTGAAGTAAATGAAGACTTGAGCAAGAACCAAGAACAAATAGAAGTTATTGTAGAACCAGCTTCAACTTCTAAAGCAGTCGAAATCGAAGCAAAAAGGGTAAGTGTTTCGACAGTTGAAAAAGATGCAAAGGATTGGAGAAGTGCAGAACATGATGAAGAAATAAAGAAATATGCAACTGATCCAATAGGTGATGAATCCGGGTCTGAAGATAACAGTGATGAATATATAGACACGCAGATAGATATTGAGTTGAAAAGTCGAATGGATAGTAGAGCTCAAGAAAAAAAGCCAAAATATACAAGACCAACGGCTCCGAGGTATATGGAGCCACGTGAAGAGCGTGGATTATTAGGTAATATTCATGTTATTTTTATAGTGAACTTCTTCCCGTACACGGATAAAATATAGGTACGCGGGGATAGTGTAGCTTCCCAACAGTGAAAGAACATTTTTAAATCGGTTCAACAGTTACGGAGTCTTTAGGGTACCGTACCTACAAACGATAAAATGTGTCCTCTTAATAATGTAATTATTAAAATATCCATTGACAAACATATTCAGTACCTAATGTTTTTATTCAGACACTAATTACATTTTTAAATAACAAATACTCAAAGTTACTTGCCGAAAATAGATCTCAGTGGCGTGCACTTGGAGAGGCCTATGTCCAGCAGTGGACTGCGATAGGCTGATGATGATGATGATGATGATGACTCAAAGTTACTTTCCTTTTTCAGATTCCGGTCCTATAAGAACTTTCACAGAAGTAGTAGTACCGCGCTACCGGCCAGTTTTAACTAGAAGTGGCATAGTTTACACGCCCACCTTACTCTCCATGCAATCCAGATCGCCTCTCTTAGACCGACTATCAGGTCACTGGCCAAGTAGAAACCACTACAGTCCCGAAGAAATATATCCTATTTCAAGACCAAGAGGACTCACCGTCAGTGCTCCCCAGTTCGAAGAAACGAAAATGATTGATGATTACAATGACTACGGGTCTAATACTTACTCCTATATGCCTAATAGGAGAGCTACGACCCCTAGGACGCTCCAGCAAGTTCCTACGCCTACTAAATTTGATGTGTTCCAAAAGCTAGTGGAAGCTTCTAACCACCCAAAGTCACAAAAACGAACGTTTAGTGATTTACATCAAAGATCGTTTCCTGAGAGTTACGGGTGAACTGCTTTTAACAGATATTTAAGACTTTATAATAAAATATTAGTACGTATCGTTTTTTTATTGTCGGTCGTGATTGTTGGTAGTATTAATGAATTGCAAATTCCCCTAATTCCCCCAATTTACAGCTCCGCATTTCGCCTCCCCATTTTATCCTGGTACGGGCAGTAATTCCCACGGGAAATTAGTGAAACCGCGAGAAAACGGTTAGTAAAGTATAAAATCTGGCGTTATGGGGAGGCGAAATGCGGAGCTGTAAATTGGGGGAATTCCCTAATTCCCTATAAAGTTTCGCTAATTTCCCATGGGAATTAGTGCCCGTACCAGGATAAAATATAGCCTATGTAACTTGGGGATGCTGTAGCTTCCCAACAGTGAAACAAACAAAATAATGTTTCCTCTTTCTTTTACTATCAATATTTTTTTCCAGTATACTTATAAGAACCAAGAATTGCACGCATTTTCCAATACAATAATAGTTGTCTATGAAAATTTTTTGAACAGGATTCATACAAGTTATTATAGTCACCAGCAAGTCAACCAACGTAATCTGTCAAATTTTACCAATCGAACAGCAACCTTCCACTATTGTGATAAGGTTGAAAATCTATTGAAGAAATTTGACAGATTGAGGTAGGCTGATGTGCTGTTGTTTGTTCTTATATGACAAGTTTTATACTCTTTATCTATGATTATTGATTTAATTACGAATAAATAGTTAATACTAAATAACTACTTAAAGAATTATATTTCTGTTCTCTTGGAACCTCTTAACCACTTTCTATGATTTCTCATTCTTTTCTGTTGAGTAATAGCTTGATTATGCCTTATTGCTTGAATGATTCTGTAAAATCGATCCCATGCTGCATCAGACGAGAAGTCTTTTCTAGAAAATAATTCTGTTTGAACACCATCAGTCAATCTTATTTGTTTATTGGAAGGTACTTCTTCTGACTGGATTATCCTGTAATTAAATTATTATATATTTTTTTAATCTATTCTATACATATAATAAATCTGTAGAAAAGTGATTTTTGTACATTGAAGAAATTGACAAAAAAAATAGCCAGCATGTTAAAGGATAACCAACAGAACCCATTTCCATCATTTTTGTCATTTTTGTCTGTTTGTCTGTTTATCTGTTTGTTTGTTCGGGATTCACGTAAAATCTACGAATTAAATGCAGACAATGCTTATATACAAAAACTCTACGTAACTTGGGGTATTACTTAGTTTTTGTTTCATCGAAATCGATTCACTCTATCAAAAGATATGATTAATTTTGTGAATTCAAGATGTAAAATATTACGACACGCAATCTATTTGTCAAAACTGTACTTTTGAATGTTGTACTTATATTAGTTGATCGGCCTATTATTAATCTTTACACAGAAAATCACACCTTTATAAGTAACTTCGGAAGAAAAAAATAATATAAAATTTTGTTTAGCCAAGGTTAAAGTAGCTCCATCTGTGGTAAATAAAATACACCATCAATTTGTCAAAGGAGCGAGGTGGTAAATGACAATATTACCATACATTCTTTATAGAGGATTATTATTTCAACAGATGGAGTTGTGTATTTTCCGTAATTCACCATATTTTAACACGAAGTGTAATTTTTCGATAGACATTTCAATAGTGTTTGTCAGTTTGCCGTGCCACATCAAAATCCAACTATAATTATTATCTTGATGAAAGGAAAATTAATAGTTCTCGGCCAAATTTAAAACGGTGCCATCTAAATTATTTTTTGAACATTATGTCAAAAATGATGACTTTAGTGGAACAATTAATTATCATTTAAAGCAGCGGTTCCCGAATTCTTTTGGCTTCGGAACCCTTTTCGTTTCACGATTTTTCGGCGGAACCTTAGCTTAAGTAAGAAGTAAACTAAAGACGTAAATACACTTATGTTAGCGCACCAAATGGTTATATAATGTCGGGACACCTTTTTCACACACGGTCGGTTAGCCCCATGGTAAGTTATTTATTAACTTGTGTTATGGGTGCTAACACAACTGATAAACTACATGTAGCTACATATATACATATTTATAAATACATATCATAACACCCAGACTACGGCCAACAAGCATGCTCATCACACAAATGTCGACCGAACCGGGAATCGAACCCGGGACCTCAGGTTTGGCGGTCCGGCATGATGACCATTGCGCCATCGAGGTCGTCAAATGGTTATGACATATTCATTATACTCAGGCGTAGCATGGCTATCTGCCACACGGGCCAGAAAACAACTTAGCCGCCCTTGACTTTATGTATTATGTGAATAGTTTTCAGTTTGACTACTGACAAAGTGACAAAGTAAACGCAAAAAGAAATAGATTGGGTTTGTACAGGTGCGAGGCGAGCGAGCGCGATTTTTTTTTAGTTTAAGTACCTACACAAAATAAACAAAACCACTGTAAATTAATAAGGTCTCAAAAAGTACAATATCCACTCAAAAAAGCAAATGCAAATGAATACCTAAGCAGCTAGCGAAAAAAGCGCTATTGCTTTTTCTGAACCAGAGGAATAAAGAATAAACATCAAAGGAAACTTCGACGGAAGAGCGCGAAATGTTTTCGGTGTTGGATACTTGAGCAATTAAACGAACATAAAAGCACCACACGTAACATCGTCGCGAGCGAAGCGAGCGCGAAATTTTCGGATTCGCGGAGGTGCAAAAATTGAAAATAATGTCACACTTTGATTCATGGTAAATATAGCCACTGGAAATACTCGTATGCCGTGTCATTTCACGTCCTGTCAAATGAATGAAAACGTATAATCCTGGCGATGAAATAAGCCCAAAAAATGCGGTCATTTTTGGCCGACTCGCTACCTACTTTTGCCGATCGCCGAAGACCTGGAGGTATTAAGTTAATTCACAATTTGTAAAAAACGGGATTAAATTATCTGCTACCGTGGCCTTACCTCGCCAGTTGTCGCGAAAGTACGAGACTTACACTCCCGAGTGGTACCCACCTACATGGTGCCTAAATGGAATTTTGGAATGCAATATTTAAAACAATTGAATTGAAAATGAATAATAATTTAATATTTTCAAAAGTGAAACGATTTACCATTTGGAAATCTTGAATTTTCCACGGAACCCCTGAGGGCCTGTCACGGAACCACAGGGTTCCGCGGAACCCCATTTGGGAACGGCTGATTTAAAGTTACAGATGGAGTTCATATCAGGATTTTTTCATAAACATAGTTTAGCTTATCTTCCACTAATGTGGTGGTTTTAAAACAAATTACTTTGAGTGAGTAGTATTAAGTAGACCTTTTTTTTCCGACGTCAAAAATCATCAAATGACCCCTCCCGCTGTGGGTTAGCAGCGGTGAGGGAGTGCCAGACTCTTACTGACTAAAAACCGTCGTGTTCCGTCATAGGCCTTTTGTGTACCAGGGCCGCGGTATCTCTTTCGAACAACCCGCAGCCCCGGCAGGCCTTGGCCCTGCTGGGCCCCGCTGGGGTTGTATTAAGTCGACCTTAATTATTTTTTCTGATGCAAAATATGTAAACTTAATCCTAGAAGAAATGAGGATCTATCTCTCGCAATCGCTGCTAAGTGACGTGAGGTAGGTAATGTAGGATTCTGTAGCTTTAAAAACAAGCCCAGATACAAAGTGCAGATAAGAAATGGGAGCTTTCTCGATTTAATACCATACACACGTAAAATGCTTTATGCGTCTGAAAACGTACAAATTACGCGCCGCATACCAAAGACATGTTTACTTTCAACTTCTGATCGCAAATACACTGTTCACGATTATGAACAGTCTCAGTAAGACCCGAGCCAAGTCTAAAAAAACACCTTTTATATAAAACTACGTTTGATGTCATTTAATCACAAAGACAGAATTGTTCTCTGTTGCAAATCCTATCCACCTATATCCTATCCTAATCCAGAATGCATTGCAGGTATGCATTGCACAAAAACCAATGGTATCCTATTCGAGAAGTCAAAAGACTTGACCTGCTAATGTCAGCTTCTGCGCTAAGCAAGTGTTCTTAATAGTACCATCAGAATTACAATCATCGTTGAATGAGGTGATTAAATTTTCAGAAACCACAATAACAGTAGGAGCCAAAGCGTATGATCGCTTCATAGAGCTCTGATTGGCCCCAGGTGACCAAGTCAGGTCTGATTTGTTTGTTCATCAGATCTTTGAAAGTGTTTCGGTGGATACTTACTGTCGTCCTGTTTACGTGTGACACAAAATATGGTATATAAACGTCCTCCGCAAGAGCGAAATTTTCCCGGTGTGCGGTAGTGACGCACAATATACAACACTTATGTTTCTTTTGATTTGCTGGCTCCACCAAGAAATGGCAAATTGCGAGCGTACATTTTGAAAATCTTGGCAAAACTGCAGGTTTCAAGTACGAACACATGAAGTGGACTCGCACAGATACGTACATTTTGCCTATTCGTGAACTAATGCAAACATTTCGGTGGAGTCCCGGCTTAGGCCACCACATTAGGCGTGCGCGATCCTCGGGCGTGTGAGAGTCGCGTTTTGCTGCCCTGCGGCATTTGCAGCGCGCTCGCGGCGCGCACGCGCCGCTCTCCTTGACGTTTAACTGCTAAGACGTTTAGCGGGCGGCGGAGATAGCAGGCGAAGGGGTAAGAACGCAACTCGAGCGCCGCGTGCTCGCCGCGAGCGCGTCGCTGGCACTCTACACACATGCCGCAGGGTAGCAAAACGCGACGTTCACGCAGCGCGCTCGTGACGCCCGCGCTACTCACACACCCGAGGATCACGCACGCCTAATGTGGGGTCAGCCTTACCATAGTGAGTAAGTGCACAGAAAATCCCCGTCATACAAGTGTTTCTCCCCAGTAGTGAAACTATCCTACCCTATGCGCCTGCTGATGATGATGACTCATTTTATCATCCATCCAGCTATTCCCCAACTATGTTGGTGTTGGCTTCCAGTCACCGAATCTGTTTTAGTACCAATATTTCGCTTGGAGCAACTACCTATCTACCTATCTTCAATCCAGTCAACTACACAAGACGATATCCATGGTAAGACTGACAGACTTTCTGGCTTCTGATTAGTCGCAGCAGCTACAGAAAATGTACAAATGACAGCTTTGTCAGACTCAAAGCATACAGACATAGATTATAGCTGTTTCCTGTGAAAATTACTTACGCACCATACGTAATAATTTTCCAAATTGGCTGACTAGATCCAGAGATATTCACAACGTCACAAACTTTACTTCTTTTGTTTAGATAAATGGTCACATCCACAACACAACCTTGATCAATGAATCTATGCGACTGCTAAGTGCTAATCCTAATTATACTGTCACGTGAAAGAATGCACCTACGGGATAAGTAGTATTTTGACTATTCTATATTGCCCACGCAGACGAAGTTGCGGGCAACAGCTAGTAGATTATAAGACTATGAAACTTAAAACTCAAAAACGTTTACTCAAATTAGGCTGACGAAACAGCACTTTTCGAATGTAAAAAAAACAGCCTCCAAAACGCCACCCTCTGTACCTCTTCCTATGTGTTTTTGCTGGGAAGATGTGACGCAACAAACTCCACAGCAACACATGTCTGTGTATTAGGTTTGAAGAAACTTTAGTTAGGTGGCTAACTCAAATGGAGTATAAGGCTGGAAACAGTGCTCTACTGACGGTCAGCGCTGACAGTCATTCGACGTAGCTACATCTGTGCAAGTCTATGAACGTGCACACAGCTATGCAGATGGTACGGCGTGATTTTGTATGTGATTCGGTCTCGATGTACGGTCAGCACTGACCGTCGGCCGAGCACTGTTTCCAGCCTTAGTAATTTATAAACATACCTCTTGCAGTCACTGGAGTCTTCAACATAACTATTTTCACTGAGATTTGAAATATCCTCATCTGAATTGCCTTCTAAAGATTCTTGTTTGATATTTACATTGGCAAGGGGGTCAGGGACTATATATTCAGAAGGGATGCTTTCGCTAATTCCTGGGACATAATGTTCTCTCTCTTCAAAGGAAATATCTAGGTCACTTTTTTTAAGGGAAAGATCTGGCTTGCTCTCTTTGATGGCAGCACCAGTTTTACTGTTGTCAAAGGGAGTAGGAGCCTCTTTTTTGATGAACACTATAGGATGTAAAATTATCATGCTTTTCTGATTAACAGGAGCCGGGGTCAGTGGGCTCCAACTAGGTACAGCATTAGGCAATAATCTCGGTCTTTGCCTATTACCCGTGTTAGGAAAAAAGTCTTTTGGCTTAAAATGATTTCCGCAGATAAGAGTAGTTTTGAAAAACGGAGTTTTCGGCAGTCCAAGAGCGGTTATCCATTTTTGTTTCATTATATCGTTGCTTGGAAATCTGTGGATCAAGCAATTATTATGAGATAGCAGTATTTTTAAATTCAATATTATTTTTTGTACAATAGTCGGTACATACTTGTGAAGACTGTTTTCAGGACCTGGTTCCTTTTTACACACAAAACATTTTTTTGACATCTTTTATCTGTTTTAATTCTCCCAGTGTTTTTATTGAAGGAAGAGCAAAACAATTTTAAATAAATCTTACATATAAATTATGTAAACAAACATGGCGTTTGACACTGACACTGACAGTTTACCATAATACATAGTGATGGGGACGTTACACAATTTGTCTCGATTTTAGTCATTAATCGATACAAATTTACTCATTTTTATGTTGAAAAAAAAAACAATTATTGCTACTTTTTAATTTAACACTTAAAAGGTTTAATGGGCGATCGTCAATTCGTTTGCTTTATCGACATGGACGACATGGTGACTTTTGCTTCATCATCAGCATCATCATCATCTCAGCCATAGGACGTCCACTGCTGAACATAGGCCTCCCCCTTAGATCTCCACAGATACCTGTTAGATTGACTTTTGCTTAGATATTTTTAAAATGATGCTATGTTTTGGCACTAGTTAATATTCTGTTGTAGAAAGATTATCATTAGGTTAGGTTTGGTTATTCATTGCTATATAAATGGTGTTGATACTTGTAACTTAACTGTTCGTGATCAACCACTTACGGCTCTGAGGCATCTGTTCCTGGGTCTCATGTGATTTCAGGCTTGTCTGTCTATTAGTCTATACTAATATTATAAAAAGGAAAACTTTGTTTGTTTGTTTGTTTGGTTGTAATGGATAAACTCAAAAACTACAGGTCCGATTTTAAATATTCTTTCACCATAAGAAAGCTATATTATCTGCGAGTAACGTAGGCTATATTTTATCCCGGTGCGGGCAGTAGTTATACATAATTTTGTATGTTGAGTAGGAATGTAGATATATTCACGAATTTGCAAACTAATCGATTCGAGAAGTCGACGTTTCAATTAATATATCTCCATTGGACTTCACTAATTTTTAAAGATTTATATGGATGACATTTGTTTGACAAATAATCAACTTGTTGGACTTGAATGAAAAAGCCTAAAAACAAGGAAAAGCCTAAAATTCGTAGTCTTTTCGACCCTCGATAAAATCTTTAAACTGATCTGGTTGATATAACAATCGTATTTGTTTTGTTAATACATTCATAACATTAAATTGGTAAGTAACCTCAAAGATTGACAAAAAAATGTCAAAAAACTTTTTTTTTATCATTTCGATATTTTTAATTTGTTTTTAATATTTATACTGTCTAGCTAGATACTTGTAGCATCATCTGTTTACAAATAAAGGATTTTTCTGTTATTGTTGTTCCTATTAATCTTTTTCTTTATTTAAATAACTTTTTTATTTTTGCAGCATTACTAATTAATGAAGCCATGGGTAAAAGATATATTTGTGATTATTGTGACAAGACAATGGTAGCTGCCCCCGCTATAGTAAGGACACATAACAATGGACTAATTCATCAGAAACTAGTGCAAGAACATTATCAACAATTCAAGGGTAAATATTACTGAAATCTTACTATTTATAATAATCCTACTTATATTATAAATGTGAAAGTTTGTGAGAATGTATGGATGTATGTTTGTTATTCAATCACGCAAAGACGGCTGGACCGATTTGATTGAAATTTGGTATGTAGATAAATGACCCTGGGTACCCTGGATTAACACATAGGCTACTTTTCATCAACACACCACGCGGGCGAAGCCGCTGGCGGAAGCTTGTATAATATAATCATCAGCAAGGATATTGAGCCTGGCCTTCACCAGCGCAGAAGTTATTTATTGCTTTATTGCCTTAAGTGTACAGTGTGCAAAGCGATCCCCACCCTTCCGCCGAGAGCTCATTATCCGTGCCGATAACTACAAAGAGGAAACGCTTATTTCAACACAACAGGCTCCAAAACTGCTGAACTGGCTAGTCTAAATGGAAGCAGTTCAGTACCAGATTCCTACATAAGTAGTTGTTAGTTCTAAAACATACATGGCGTGACTACCTAACTGACTGCTTCAATCCTGTTATCTTTGCAACTGAATACTGTAGGGACTGGTTTCCACATCAATTCCAAAAAAGGGTTTTAGAAGCTGCATTATTTTTTTGATGTGATATTTTCAGACCCAGAAACAATATTGGCAGAAGAAAGCAAAAAGAAACCATGTTTAAGATTCAGCAAAGGGGAGTGTAATTTTGGTGGTGTTTGTCGTTTTTCACATTATACTCCAGAACAGCTGCAAACGCTCAGAGAATATGGTATAGTAATTTACTTTAATCATTATTTTATCCTCAGTTTTTTAGATCACAATTCAGTAGAAATAATTCTTTGTATTGTATTATTGAATTAGCCACCTACTTTTCATCCACGTTCCACAGAAATTCCTTTCTGCAAATAGATAAAAGTTATATTACTGCCAAGTTTAATTAAAATACATTCATATATTCTTGTGTATGATTTTGACTTCATTATTAGTACACATTTATGTAAAATGGAAGAGCAGCACTACCTAGCACAAGCATATTTGCTTTAGAAAAAAAAAATCTATTATCTGTTTTTTTTTTTTTTTAATTTAAGTAACTGCTGAACCTATGTAAAGCACTTCAGCAAACATTATTTAATACTAAAACCATCTTTTCCTCATTTCAGTTGCATCAAAAAATATGCCCAAAGATGTAATATTTCCATCATTCCAAGAGTTATTCAACAAACTTCTGGATGAGAGATCCAATAGACCACAGGACAACAATGAGAATACCATCATGTATGACAATAATGGTGTTACCCATGTCTTCCCGTGGACTTATAATGGTGTTCTCGATAGCTATGGGGATAATTTACCGCCAAGTGTTAAGAGAATGAAGATTGAAGATTTTGCTGGTGGTAGAATTGAGTCTTGGGGTTGATCGAGGGTAAGTAGTATAAAAAAATATGTTTCTTCATATAATACATGTAAACCCAATAGTAATTATTAAATTTTAATTTGATTTTGACTGGAGCTCCTATCCTACAAAACATTCCATATTGAATGACCCATTTTATATTATGAAAGTTATTTTCAATACAATTTTTTTCCGCGGTTTTACCCGCATCCCGAGGGAACTGCTTACCGTTCCTGGATAAAATGTAAACTATGTTACTAAGGGATAGCTTCTTAACAGTGAAAAAATGAAAAAAAAAAAAAGAAAAAATGAAAAATCGTTTATTGCCAGTAATTGATACAATATTGGTTACGCTCTAGATCCTACACTAGGATTCCCTGTGTTGTAGGACCTAGGCTCTGCGATCCGTTCACAAAAACTGAATACTAGAACTTAAAACCAAACCTAGAACAATCTACATAATTGGAGTGTGTGTGTGTGTGGGGTGAATGATTGGTGCAGTGTGTGTACTGTTGAGTGAGTGTCTGGGTGTGTGTGTTTGTATGCGTGTAGTATAGAATCTATTGAAATCCCTGAGTTTTAAAAATTCTTCCGTTTGGTTATAATTCAGCGTAAGGAGCCAGAGAGAAATAATTTGTGATATAATTTTGGACCCTTCAGGTAAAAAAATCCTCTTATTATATTAGTACCTATCCTACTTATATTATAAATGTGAAAGTTTGTGAGAATGTATGGATGTATGTTTGTTATTCAAACACGCAAAAACGGCTAGACCGATTTGATTGAAATTTGGTATGTAGATAGGTGATACCCTGGATTAACACATAGCCTACTTTTTATCAACACACCATGCGGGCGAAGCCGCTGGCGGAAGCTAGTATGTTATAAATTAGGTAAGATTTCATTTTCTCAATGTATTGTACAATTTAAAAAAAAAATCTCATGAATTATTATAGTTTAATTCGCTTTATAGGTTTTTTAGTGGTCTTCTTAGGTTTTCCCATGTCTAACAGTCTCCTGTGCCTAGCATGGTATGCTATAGACGGGTAGTGAATGAATCTGAATTCTGGTGCTATTTCGTGACGCATCGGCTCAATCTGAAACAATAATATTCACTTACATCCATTCTCAATATGAAATCTATCTCTGGTAACCAAAACTGCTGTTTTGGTTACCAGAGATAGGAATTTAACAGTAGTGTGTTTAAATGTAGTGAACATAGTATAAAACAAAGTCGCTTTTTCTGTCCCTAAATCCCCATGTCCCTTAGTACGATTAAATCTTCAAAACTTCGCAACCGATTTCCAAACGGTCTTTTTTATCACGTAGTGTTTCAAGAGGAAGTTTAAAAAACAGATAGGTTAGAAAACACTACTTAATAATTTTAGAGGTGTCTGATAGGCTGTCGGAAACCGTCAATAGTTACTTATATAAGGCTAATCTCGAATTATCTCTAAGCCGACCGCAACATAGTTGGGAAAAAGGCTCGAAGGATGATGATTATAGTTCTCGCAACGTCTGACAACTAGTCTTGCCAAGGGCTATCGGGTTGCCCGGGTAACTGGGTTGAGGAGGTCAGATAGACAGCCGCTCCTTGTAAAACAGTGGTACTCAGCTGCACCCCGTTAGACTGGAAGCCGACCCCAACATAGTTGGGAAAAGGCTGGTCAGAAATTAATACTTACCTGTTTTATACAAGCAAATAAAGCGAAACAAAATAATACATTTATATATAACATCGTAAGTTCACGTAGAGAAATCGAATTGCTTCAGTTACGCCATTTTCTATGCGACATTTATTGTTAAAATCAATTTATATTGATTGATTGACATATTTGTTCTGGGCCTATTCGGTTGGGTAATAATGTTTTATGTGACATCGAATTACGTAGTACTGTTTCCTATTAAGAATTACGTATTAGGTACCTACCTAATATTTAAATGCTTAAAAAATAAGAATTCAATCAAACTCTATTGTATTACGGTAACATTTATAAGTGAATAATAATAGGCTTATGTTTAACTGATCACCAGATATAGTAACAAATAGCAGACAAAAATAGTAAATGATCACCAAAATGAAACTCGCATTTTAATGTAAAATTATAACCAAAGTTTTAACACTAAAGTTTAAGTGAAATTACTCCAAAATAAATCATGCGTAAGCCAAAAATAGTAAATGATCACCAAAATTAAACCACCATTTTAAAGTAAAATTATAACCATAATATAATTAAGTTTTTAAATTCTGCTATCCTATTTAAGCAAAATGAGTCCAAATAAATCATTGTCATCCCAAAAGTAGTAAATGATCACCAAAAGTAGTAAATGATCATCAAAATTATACCAGCGTTTTAATATAAAATGATAATCAAAGTTTTTACATCTTGCTATCCTGTTTAAGTAAACTGACTCCAAAAAAAGTCAGTTCGGCCTGATACAATAAATGTAATAACATTATGGGGACCCTTTTCCTGCATTAGGGTGGAAAATTGTCAATTGCATGCCTCTAAACAGTGCGATAAGAGTGTGTTTTCGAGGGAGTGTATTGAGAAACACATTCTTCTTCTTCTTCCTCCTGCTCTGTTCCCAATTTTACTTGGGGTCGGCGCAATATGTCATTTTCTTCCATTTTCCCCTGTCACTCGTCATGCTGACACTCACTCCCTTCCTATTCACATCATCTTTCAGGCAATCCATCCATCTTTTCTTAGGTCTGCATTCTTAGGTCTCTTCTTAGGCATGCATTGCAAGCCGGACACATAACTTAATATGGCATCATAATACTTTATTTGGTAATAAGCCTACATTTTATGGCAATCACAGTTACTTATTTAGGCAAAAATAATACATTAATTTAGTCGTCAAGAGTTGGTGATCATTTACTAAATTTGGTGGTCGAATACAATTTAAAGTGGAGTCGTGATTAAAATAGCTGGTACTATTACATTTTTAGACTTTATTTTTCTGGTGTTAAGTAGATACTTTTGGTTACAAAACTAAGGGTATCAAAGCATTTTATGGTGGTCATTATATTTGTTCCCATAAGAATATTAGGGGCAGTACTATGTATGTTCTTTATTATGTACTCCCCTTATGTACTTTCTTATATCTTTCCCTTATGTACTTCCTTATATACTTCCATATGTACTATCCTTATGTACTACCCTTATGTACTTCCTAATATACTACCCTTATGAACTTCCGTATGTACTCCTATAATTTTATCCCTTCTCGTATCTCCCTATGTACAATATACAACTAGGTATAATAGGCACTTGACTGCCTCGTTGGTCTAGTGGTCGTTAGCGCGGCTGCTGTGCTCGAGGTCTCAGGTTCGATTCCCGGGTCGGGCTGAAATCGCTTTGTGGGTTTTCTTAAACTTTCACAAAGCAGCCCGTAGTCTGTAAGTTGGTGATTGGTTCACCCGTGCATCGGAGAGCACGTAAATGTCGGTCCCGCGCCTGATCTCTTTCCGGTCGTGTCGGATTGCCGTCCCATCGGGTTATGAGAGTGAAGGAATAGGGAGTGCACCTGTGTCTGCGCAAATGCTCGTGCACTATAATATGTCCTGCGCAGCTGGCTGATCTCCTTAAATGAGAACAGCCGCCCTGGCCGAAATCGGCCGTGGACGCCATTATAATAGGCACTAGCTGTTTTTCGCGGTTTCTTCAGCGTGGAAACTACTGCCCGTACCGGGATAAAATATAGCCTATGTTACTTGCGAAGAGTGTAGCTTTCCAATAGTGAAGATTTTCCAAATCGGTTCAGTAGTTTCGGAGCCTTGAAGGTGTAAACAAAAAAAAACTTAAGGAGTTTTAAATTAATATGTAATGATGCATGAAACTAAAATCCGATAGCAAAATTTTATATTCGTGACTATGACACTGGTATTGCTATTCTGCTTAATATTTACTGCGTCTGTAAGTTTTAGCTAAAATATACTTTTCGTACTTATTTCCACCGACTTCCCACAAAAGGAGGTCCTCAATTTGATAGTATATTTAGATTTATTTATATCTTTGAGTTTGAATAGTCTGAGCTTCTAAAATGTTTGGCCAGTAGTTTTATTTTACTTATCAGCAAGTTCTTTCAGAGTTAGGAAGCTAGTTTTGATTAAACCTTACTCTTTACACGGATGCGTGAAATAAGCCGCCTAGGATAGGGTGAAAGCGCTGACAGAATCTAATACAAAATATACGCCGTTCAAATAATTAACATATATTTTTTATTAATTACAGAAAGCTACACTAAACGTCACTGTGAAAGAAAATGCCACAGATATCCTACCTTCACTAGAAGCGGTACAAAAACCATTTGAAGACAAGAACAATACCATTCTAAGTAATACACCAATTACCAATGGTTATACAAACAATACCTCAGATTATGAAGAATCAGACAACTCTGGAGTTATAGATAACGAGCCACTTCCAGACCAAAAAAATATACTCCGATGGCTTCCAAAAAAAAAGCGGGACCCCAGAGTTAGTAAGGCTCGTAATGACGAAAAACTGGCTCGAGAAAGATTGGAACGCGCTAAGCAAAGAGCGAAAGACCTCCATGCAGAACGCATTGCTTACGTCACATCCGTCATGAAAGACAACTACTGGACAACTCTATACCTCTATGGGGAATTAAGAAGGATCCTAACAACGGGAGAAATTGTCGATGACATAAGAGCTCTCATACAAACGTTAGAATCATCACATCGTAATAAAGATTTGAAGGAAAAAGTTTTGAAATGTTACAGAGATGGGAAGAAAACTTTAGGTCATCATGTTTGGGGTGGCAATAATAATTTAGTTATACATTCTCTCAAAGACCCGATGAATGATGGTGTTAAATAAAATTGTTGTTTTGGTCCATCGACCTACTATATATTTTCTTTGTTTACTTAGTTACTTTAATGAGAGTTATTGTTTTGATTATTTCAGTATCGTTATCTTCACGCTAGCATCCTTAGGGGTAGGCAGTATTGTACTTAGTATTTGAGAGTAGTTAACAATATTGGCCTATTTAAAATATTACTTAGGCGTAGCCGTAGGAAGTTAGGTAGCAAAATGGCAAACGTTAGCTTCTTTGAAAACCAGTTTGGCGACCTCTTAGGGGTCCTGGCCGGCCGAAATAATCAGGTCCTACAAAAATCTGGTAGCTTTGCGTCATGCACTGCTCGCTTCGTTGGATCTCGGAATACTGAAGTGGTTGAAGCATTCTTATCAACCATCAGTACATATTTAGGTTAAGTTAGTGATTATTGTATTTTAGTTATAGCTTCTTTTCTTTTTACGTACTCTATCTGCATCTCTTTCTATTCTAACTCTCTCATTATGGGCCAGCTGGAAGAAATTTCTAATGAAATAAGCTGTGCCTTTGTACTATCTGTTTTATTTTTCTTCTTCTCTGTATTCTGTGTGTGTACATAAACTATTAAATAAATAAATAAATAAAAATAAGAAGATCGAGGCAATAAGCAATGACAACGCCATTGAAGGCCTTACATTGCTCCCGTGTCGACGGCGCGCGTTGTTCCACGCGCTCCTCAAAGAGATGTCAGCAACCCCAGCGGGGCCCAGCAGGGCCAAGGCCTGCCGGGGCTGCGGGTTGTTCGAAAGAGATACCGCGGCCCTGGTACACAAAAGGCCCATGACGGAACACGACGGTTTTTAGTCAGTAAGAGTCTGACACTCCCTCTCCGCTGCTAACCCACAGCGGAAGGGGTCATTTGATGATTTTTGACGTCGATAAAAAAAAGGCCTTACATTGCTACTGATTGGAGAAGCATCTGGTGGTTAGGCGTGAAAGACACAATCACGAGCTGGCAGAAAGCCGTGTCCTTGATAAGTTCAACGTTTGCACCGAAGAGACCAGCTTATCTGGTATATGACGAAATTGTCTGCCATAAGCAACAGAGTCCTGTGGGTACGGAATTATTCGTTGCCAAGAAACGTGCACTTATGGCAGAGTTGCCCAAACCTTCTCACTCCATCCCAAGGCCTGGATCTCTCGTATACTTCTTTGCATATAAGTTTTAAAGACAGAATACCAAGAGATTCCATTGCGACGTTTGAAGAATTTTTGTCGAAGGTACGTCTCCTCGAGAGACTGTCGCCGCACGATCAATGGCGAGCAATATTTCTGCATCGTCAGCAGGGAGACGACCCAGATGTACCTTCTATGCTTATGGCCACAACGAACAGGAGCGTCGTAAGAAAACCGCAAGGCAAGGATAAGACTGCATCTAGGGCATGCAATTTCGGTAAAACAAAAATTACCGGTAAAAATTCGGTAATAAAAATATTTTTACCGGTAAACCGGTAAAACGGTAATTTTTGTAATTTTTTTAATGTGATATTATAACAATAAGATTGGGTAGTCTTAAAGCAAAAACTAAATAAATATGCAAAGTATAAGGTGGTAAACGTTTTTTGTGACGTGGGCCGTAACAAAAAACATGTCATTACCATCCGTACGCGATGTCGCCGACAAAATGCAAGAGAAACGGCTGCGATGGTACGGATATGTAAAAAGGAGTGACACCTGAGGACATCGGCAGTGTGAATGTGATACTCAATCTCAATAGACCTGGTCAAAGGCGCAAAGGCAGGCCAAAACCGTGGTGGTTGAGTGTCGTAATGAATGACATGAAAATCTGCGAACTCGAAGAGAAAGATGTCTATTCAGGAGGATAGAGCGAAGTGGAAGAAGGAAGATACAGAAAGCCGACCCCGTCACAAGACGGGATAAACGCTAAGAATTACCGTAAAAAAATATATTTTTCATTGAAGTGAAAGCCCTTTTTTATGGTAAATCATCAAATGACAGACTCTTTCTGTCTAAAACCCATGTTTTTTAGTAGGCGTTTTATGGACCAGGGTAGCGGTAACTCTTTCGAACAATCCCGCGGCCCCGGCAGGCCTTGGCCCTGCTGGGCCCCACTGGGTTTGCTGACATCTCCCTGAGGAGCCCGTGGAACAACGCGCGCCGCTGACACGGGTCTGTTGTCTATGCAGACGGTGGAACGATGAGCCACCCGAACTCACCGCCCACAGACCGACGCCTACGGTGGCCGGGAGTCGTCTCTCGACCCTTGGCGCCCGTGGTGTCTTCCTGGTCCACTACAGCGGCTGGGATGAGAGGTGCTACTCGCAGTCGCTCCGCCGTCTCCTTCTCGAGCATGGCTGCTTCGCAGAAGGAGGCGACGGCTTCCCATTCCCTCTAGCTCCGGACCATGGCTTGAACCAGGGAAGGACGCGAAAGGTCGCCGCTGCCTATTGCCTCGACGACAACACGGCGGTACCCTTCCCAGGCAGTGCACACCTGGACTGTGTGCTCCACCGTGTCCTCAGAGCTGTCCGCATGGTGGTGAAGTAAAAGCCCTTGCTCAGTAAGGTCATAGAGTAGGTAAAATAAGCATTAGCTACATTTGTACCTAATATGAGCTGACAGTTTTGAGGAAAAACAGAATAACCGAATGAATACAATTTGTTTAGATTTTATAAATTAAGATGAGAAAGAAGATTTGTATCTAACCTAGAGATAGTTAGGGTCAATTCCCACTGAAAGAGCAGCGGCCGTAAGAGCACGGACAATGTAAGAGCGCGGCGCGGCGCGGCCCAGCGCGGCGCCGGATTGACCCAGGGTCAATCCTCACTGAAAGAGCAGCGGCCGGCAGCGGCCGTAAATGCAAGTGATTGAGCGCGAGCGCGGCGGGCCGCGCCACGCTCTTACATTGTCCGTGCTCTTACGGCCGCTGCCGGCCGCTGCTCTTTCAGTGGAGATTGACCCTTAAGGACACACAAGTTTACTTTACTAAAAAACAGCATCTGTAACACTTACAATACGTAATGTATGCAACATTACATTATATTCAGGTTACATAACAAAGATTTGACGTTAAATGAACAATTGCTATATTTTATCAGAAAAACGTAAAAACCGGTAAATTACCGGTTTCATATTATTTTTACCGGTAATTTAAAACTCGCAAAAATGGGCGATTTACCGGTAAAAACGAAACCGGTTAACCGGTATTGCATGCCCTAACTGCATCGACAAATGCTACGGCAACTCCAGCTGCCTCTAAGCCGACGCCTGGGCACAAAATCACCTGCTACGGTTGTCGCGAATCCAGTGTAGTCAGGAGTAAATGTCCAAAGTGCAACGGACTCGAGTTAAAACAGAAAAAGCAACGGTTACCATTGCTGATGGTTTGCGCTGCAGGCAGTCTGCCAAGTCGGCCACTATACCTGTAAAATTATGTGGTCGGGAGATCCCCACAAACTTTATCGTGTTGCCTGAATCACACGATAACCGAACACTCCTAGGAGTAGATTTTATTCAAGATGCGGGAATCGTACTCAACTTGCCGGAGCTGTTGTTCCATTTCTTGTATGTATGTGTAAAGACTAGTTAATAAACATTTGTTATTATTTTGGTATTGTGGGTTTCGTTTTATCTCTTAACACATATTCCCCGTTACATATTCTATTTTGAAGAATTGGGAAGTTTCTTCCCAGAAATAACACGTAGAAAGTGGTATAGGGAATTTTTGTCTGTCTCATGTAATTCTGACGTTCGTAAAGTGCTGTTTTTCAGCCTACTTTAAATAAAAGATTTTTATTTTCAATATTAAACGAGCATTGTGATCTTGGCAGATAAGTAAAATAAAAATGATTTCATTGTCTGTTTTAGTTTTTGTACAAATAACTAACAAATCCAATAAAGTGTAAAATTATAAATTATGTGTCATGTTATTGAAAACCTAGCTGTTACCCGTGGTTTCACGCGCTTCCCGAAGGAGCCACTTCTCGCTCCAGGATAAAAGTAGTATATACTATGTTTCTCTTCTGTTGCCTAAGGTATAAAACTGATAAGTTTCATCAAAATCTTATACCTAATGGATTTTAAATATTGGTACTAGCTTTTTATCTAGACAAATTGTATGACTTCTTATGACATAGGGTACAGTCAGAGCCTCATTAAAGTTAGTTCAATTAATTTTCTCATTGTGCATGAACACTGCAGCAACAATGGATACCTTGAATTCTTTGTTATTTTGGATATTTGTAAGTTATTTTGCCACTGTTTGATATATATATTTTTAAAATTGTTGCATGTATGTAGTATCAATCAATTACATGTATCCCACTTTGTCAATTTTTTTTGCCCAAACCTTATTGTACAGATGCCAGCACGTCAACCTCCTCAAATCTGACAAATTTTACCAATCGAACGTTAACCTTCCACTATTGTGATAAGGTCGAAAATCTCATCATCCCCCGAGCCTTTCTCCCAAACTATGTTGGGGTCGGATTCCAGTCTAACCGGATGTAGCTGAGTACCAGTGCTTTACAAGGAGCGACTGCCCTATCTGACCCCCTCAACCCAGTTACTCGATATAAGGTTGAAAATCTATTTAAGGAATTTGTCTCTACGAAAACTTGCTTATAAGAGGTCATACATACCATTAGTTTCTTACTAATTAGTACTTTATTTCAAACTTAAACAGTACCTACTTATTTTTCAGTGTACCATGGTCGTAATATTAGTGCACAACAGTTTCGTGTCCACAACAAACTTGCAAGACATCAAAAACGCCACAAAAGATCCAAATAACACAACAATTGAAAAATATTTAACCGAATTTACAAACCAGACCCTTATTGCAGTTCCTAATAAAACTACCGACAAAAACAGAATACACGACGAAGAATTACAAAGGCTTATAAACGACCCCAATTTATCTGATGAAATTCTAAAAGCAGAGAAAGATTCTATCGAAGCTGAAAATGAAAATCGTTACCTCAGAAAAGGAGGTTTGACAACTAGAAAAAGATCTCAAAAATCTGTAGGACCTACTGTAAATAGGGCGCGGGCAGCTGCAAGGGCAAGCGGCCACGAAAGAAGAATGAAAGAGATCATAACCCACATGAACAAGTATGTTACCTCAACATATTACTTATACAATGAAACAAAAAGAATCTCCGATACTGGAAAGGTGTTAGACGACCTAAGAATAATGGCAATAGATATACAACAAGCAAAATATGAGAGTTTGAAAGATAAAATACTGAAATGTGGATATGTTAAACCGGTTGAAAAAACCAACCCAATGCAGGGGTATAAAACTAATAATCTTGTCATTCATTTTGTAAAGGATCCCATTAATGATGGTGTTGTAAATTATTGTGGATTTTTTATTACCAACCTATTAACTTCTCCCTGTCTTGTTCCTAAGTCATTTGGGGTCGGCGCAACATGTATTTTTCTTCCATTCCTTTCTGCCAAACGTCATACTAACATCCACTCCCTTCTAATTCATGTCCTCTTTCAGGCAATCAATCCATCTTTTCCTCGGTCTACATCCTATTAACTGAACAATGGTAAAGGAGTGTGTCAGACACGTGTCGACCTGACATCATGTCATCTGCGTAGCCTTTTCCCAACTATGTTGATGTCGCCTGCCAGTCTAACTGGATGCAGCTGAGTACTAGTGTTTTATAAGGATTGACTGCCTATCTGATCTCCTCAACTCAGTTACCCGGACAACCCAATACCCCTTGGTAAGATTGATTTCAGTCTTTCTGGCTAAGTATCGAAAGTCTGTCGAATCCAACTAGGTATCTTTAGTTAGGGTCATATGTGGATACCTGGTACGGGATTGATTAATGAATTTAAAGCTGTTTTTTATTTATAATATAAAGTAATCGTGGAGATATTTTCTTCATTCTGGACACCACTTTGTAAAATTCCGTTCCTGGTTTCACTTTTGCTTTTATTGATCCCTGGAAAATTACACAATTCAGTTAATTATTATTTCAGTCTAGGATAGACTAAGGTACTTTCTTCATGAAACTAAATCATTCTCCATCTATCAGTAAACTGCATTTAAATCTGTTCAACAGTTCTTATGTTCACTTATTGTTAACAGACACAGTAAAAGAAGTAATAAAAATAAAGACTTACAAGAACTTTTTTCTCTGTGTTTTTCTCTGTACCCGACCGTAATGCAGACTTCGGAGCGATTTCTTCCTTCCATACTCCATCCCAGTAATCCTTAAAAAAACGTTCACTCATTGAGGCACTGAATAAGTGTGCATTACTTAAAATTCTACAACTTTGGTCAACATTGACAGGCCCACCGAGAAATCTTTTCACTGGCGGACAACCCAATTTACTGGTGACTTTGCACTTCTCTTCTTTTTATGTACCTATACTCGGCTACTCCCAAATGAACACCCGAGGGACTACATAGATCATAAAATCTAAAATTCACTGATCATCATCAACTCATCTAAATGTTTACCAACTTTTAATTCTGATTTTGGGTAAGTGCGCAGTTGGCTCGGTGGTGCATTGAATAGGTACTGTTCCGGACCCTCACATCGCGCCGGCCTTCACTTTCGCTCACCGACCATTAGTGTGCGCACATATCGGCAATACTCCTTTGTAAATATTACAGTCTTTATATCGAAAATAGAGGTTTTATTTAGTTGAGACCACCAGCAGCAAAACTGGAGCTTGACACCCCAACAGGCCTACCTACGTCAGAAGATAACGACTTACCCCAGATCTTAATATCTTTTTCTGATCGAGATCATTGTCCAAATCTTTATCAGGTCCCAACAAGGCCGACTCCTTTGCAACCACTAATACTAGTTCTGGGGGAGCCTGGGAAAATAAAAGAATTCGCAAAATTATAATCAGCGTACCTATCGCTATCCACTGCTGAACGTAGGTCTCCCCAACAAAACCACTAATTATTGTAAATGCAGCCATATAAAAACCTGAAGAATAAGATTCCCATAAGGACTACCGAAGATGTACAAACGGGGCTGGAATTGTCAGTTCAGGTAATGAATACCTATCCGTGCATCGGAGAGCACGTAAATGTCGGTCCTGCGCCTGATCTCTTTTCGGTGGTGTCGGATTGCCGTCCCATCGGGTTATGAGAGTGAAGGAATAGGGAGTGCACCTGTGTCTGCGCAAATGCTCGCGCACTATAATATGTCCTGCGCAGCTGGCTGATCTCCTTAAGTGAGAACCGCCGCCGAGGCCGAAATCGGGCGTGGACGCCATTATCATTACCTATACTTTCCGATGCTCATATCGTGATTTTGGAATTTAGTAGAACTACTAACGGATTAAATAATCATTCAATGCCCACCTTTTCGGGTACAAGATCTTCGTTATGTTCAGCAGCAGCGGCTTTGGATGGCTGTTGAAAATTATTTAATTTGGTGATTAATAAATAAGGGTCACAAGTTTACCGAACACAATCCATTATTTTGTACGAAGTATCTCGCACGGAGGAAAAAAATAGGTAACTGCAACTGCCGATCGCACATTCTGCGACTCCATTAAATCGGCCGCAGCTGCATTAGTTTGTATGTACATATTTATTTAGGTACATGAAACCTTTTTGGATCGAAGCGGCAGGTGCGATCGCCCTCATATATCGAACGATTTCATGCAGTCACTGCAAGTGCAGTCGCCAGTTGCAATAGGCAGCCAGTTTTTAAAACACACCTTGTACACTCGTTGAAATTATTTGGAAGATGATTAATCACTACCTACTACATAGTGAAAGTCGCCTTTTCTATCCCCGTGTCCCTTTGTACGTTTAAATCTTCAAAACTACGCAACCGATTTTTATGCGCTTTTTTTAAATATATAAAGTGATTAAAGAGGAAGGTTTGTACCTATGTATAATAAAATCCATGAAATAGTGGGGAAATACTGCTATCCCGTGCGAAGCCGGAGCGGGTTGCTAGGAGATAAGATATAAACTTACTCCCGTATACTGGTATTGTGGAACAAATCTTCTGCCGAGGTCGTTATAGGCATTGGATTGTTTAATATGTATGTTCTGACCAATAACATCATGGTTGTCGCCTGCTGCCATCTCGCTTGCATACCTTTGTACTGTATCCTGAGAAAACAAAGAATATTATGGCTAATGTTAAAGGTAGTTAGGTACGCTTTCTTTAGAAATTTACAAAATACTGTAAAAAAAACCGGCCAAGTGCGAGCCAGAATCGCGCACGAAGGGCAAAAATGAGCAAAAAAATCACGTTTGTTGTATGGAAGCCCCCAAAATGTTTCTCTTATTCTAGTTTTCAGTATTTGTTGTTGAGCAACGGAAATACATCATCTGTGAAAATTTCAGCGCTGTAACTATCACGGTTCATGACTCATGAACCGTGTAGTTCATGAATCATGAGATACAGCCGTCACCTGGGGCCCGATTCTCCTAAGTTAATAATGTCAAAATCGAATAGAAATCGAATCGCAATATGATCTCAATAGCAGTTTTAACCATATCGGGCATTCTGCTACTAATAAAAGACCAATCGTATTCGATTGACATTTGATTGGTGTGCGATTGGTCTGCTATTTTGGTGATTTTGGTCCATACGGTAGTTTGCTGTACAATCATTTTGCAATCGTAAATCATTTGCAGACAAAATGATTCATTATTGAATGACAGAAAAGGATAAAAACGTTTATTTCAAAGAAAAAATAGCGGAATGCCACATACGCTTCAATCGTAATCGAGTCGGGATCGGATCTCAGTCGAATCGAGTCGAACGTGAATCGTATGACGCTTATTTTATTTTATTTTATTTTATTTATTTGGGAAAAAAAACAGTGACACATTACATTTTGACATGATATAGGTAAATACAAGCAATTATGAACAAATGTGTTACCAACGACATTTTCCACAAAATACATTAAACAGGCTTATTTGCTAACAGTTATTAAAAAATATGAACCTAAAAGCTATACTATACTATACTTATAGATAAAAAATACTGGTTTTTATTGACTAACTGTCTTCTTTATAATATTTTTGAATTGACTGGCCGATAGACAAAACATATCAACATGCGGGAAGTACTTGTTGTAATTGCCAGTAAGTCGACGCAAAGGTGCGCGCAAACCTGCGTTACTTCGACAAGAGGTAACAGCAAAGGGTGGCCGCGTACGAACCTTACGGTGTACAGTCGTTCTAGGCACAATATAACAGATTTTGTTCCGAATATCGATACAATCATAAACATTATTACACAAATCATACAAAAATACAGTCTCTAGAAGAGTACGTCTCGACTTCAAGTCAAGCAATTCATACTTTCTACGTAATTGATCGTATGACACTGTTGTGTGAAAACAACGATAATGCATGGCTTTTATAAATTTTTTTTGGACGTTTTCTATAAGTTCTGAATATTTATTGTAAAAGGGATTCCACACCGGCACTGCATACTCTAGTTGAGATCTTATTAAACACTGATACAAGTATAAATAAGTGGAGGGTCGAACAAACTCCTTCGCAGATCTCATCACGAAGCCGTACATACGAAATGCGTTATTAACAATTTTATTAATGTGGGAATCTAGGTGAAGTCTATCGTCAAGCAGGATCCCGAGATCACGAACAAGTGACATCCTCGATAATATGCTGTTGTCCAAAGAGTACGTGTATTCAATAGCATTCTTATTTTTCGTAAAACTAATACAACAGCATTTAGGTACACTCAATTGTAGTTTGTTACGCCTGCAATATTCACTAAAGCGATCCAAATCGTCCTGTAATAATTTACTGTCTTCGAGTTTTGTAATGGGTCTATAAATTTTTAGATCATCGGCATACAGCAGGATTTTGGAATTTATAAAACAAGTGCTGATATCATTTATAAATAAAACAAATAATAAGGGTCCCAAAATCGAGCCTTGAGGCACACCAGAACTCACGCTTATTGCAGTAGTTGATCTGAATCCATTAATAACCACCCTTTGAGTTCTGTTCTTAATATACGACGAGAACCATCGGAGCAAATCACCACGTATGCCATTAAACGAAATTTTTTCCAGTAGCAACTCATGATCAACCTTGTCAAATGCCTTTCGAAAATCAGTGTAAATGGCATCCACTTGAATACGAGAGTCCATATTATTAAAAAGATAATCCGTAAATGCTATCAAATTTGTTGTTGTTGACCGTTTTTTGACAAATCCATGTTGTTGATGTATTATATTATGATGAAGAGCAGGATATATTGTATCGTGGACTAATCTCTCAAATAGTTTCGGCAGGGCTGAAATAATGGATATAGGACGATAGTTCTCCACATCATGTCTAGAGCCTGACTTATAGATTGGTGTTATATTCGCACTCTTCCATATTTCGGGGAAAATTCCCTGCGCCAGTGACTTATTAAACAAGATACTTATAGGAGCGCAAATGTTTTCTGCCGTTGCTTTAAGAAAACCAACTGGGAGACCATCAGGACCCGGACCCTTTGTGGCGTCTAAAGATTTAAGTGCCTTCAATATCTGCTGCGTGCTCAACTCTATCCTATTGAATACGCAATTATGCTCAGCAGAATTCACTCCCAACGGTACATTTTTCGTGGACGGTTTTTCATAGACGGACTCAAAAAAAGCAGAAAAGAAGTTACAAATTTCTTCAGGGTTATCCGAAACATTGTCTCCGTATTTCACGTTTGAAGGAACGCTGCCACACGATTTCCGATTAGCAACATAGGTCCAAAAATATTTCACATTGCTACGAATGCTGTCCTCAACCGAATCCATATATTTTTTGTAGCAGGCTTTGCACTCAGCGTTAAATCTAGATCTGTATAGCGAGAACTGCTCATAGTCAGAGATATTATGGTATACTTTCCATTTTACCCACGCTTTAGCTTTATTTTTAAACATATGTACCAGGGATGGAGAAAACCACATCGGGAATTTTGGGGATTTTGAGTTGACTAAAGGAACGTGAGATTTTATTAAGCTAAAAATAATGTTATAAAATCTATTAACTGCCTCATCTACAGATTGTATTAACGCAATCTGCTCATACCAATTAATTTTACTTAATTCTTCATTTATTTTCTCATAATCCGCTTTATAATAATTAAATTTTTTGATAGGCTTTCGAATCATAGTTGAATGGAGCAATTTATGTGGTACTAAAACACAGAACGGTGGGTGGTGGTTGTCAAGTTTCAGTAAACAGTCGGTGGCGGGAATAACAGAACATACGTTATTACTTATGGCCAGGTCTAATAATTTTCCATTGGCATTTCTGATAGTGTTGTATTGACAAGCATTTAGGTATGACAAAAATGCACCAAGGTTACACCAAGCTTAAGTAAAATTAGGAGAATCGGGGCCCAGGACGGAAGGACGGACGGACGGGCGGACAGCGGAGCGAAAACAATAGGGTCCCATCTTACGTTGTTTTAAGGGTTTTTCTTTCTTTAACCGTTCAAAGTCGCTTAATCCTTCTCTGTGTAAGAGCAGGGGCCCGATTCTCCTAAGTTAATAATGTCAAAATCGAATAGAACTCGAATCGCAACATGATCGCAATAGCAATTTTAACCATATCGGCATTCTACTACTAATATTAGACCAATCGTATTCCAACGACATTCGATTGGTTTGCGATTGGTCTGCCATTTTGGTGATTTTGGGCTATACGGTAGTTTGCTCTACAATCATATTGCAATCGTAAATCATTTGCAGACAAAATGAATTCAGAAAAGGATAAAAACGTTTATTTCAAAGAAAAAATAGCGGAATGCCACATACGCTTCAATCGTAATTGAGTCGTGATTGGATCGGAGTCGAATATGAATCGTATATTGCTTAAGTAAAATTAGGAGAATCGGGTCCCAGGCCTGTGCAGCAGTGGGACGATAAAAAGGCTGATGATGATTTCTTTACAAATACGCGGTTTAGAACGACAACGATGACTGTCCGACCGAATGACACGATTTAAGAGCAAGCCTATCTTATCCATTGTGCTCTGTAGGCACTTTACCAAGCCTTGCTTGAGCTGTACCTATAGTAGAGGAGCCCAAGCGGGGATTTCGGGATTTACTAAAGCGCGGCAGATTAATATACAGGGGGACACCTTGTACCCGGTTAAGTACCTCCACACAGGCCCGCCGTAAGCGGGCGTGCAGCGCGTGCACAGCACGCGGGCGGCACGTCCTAGGGGGCGGCAAATCTAGCGAGTTATCACGTAATAATCATAGTTCACATTCAAGCACAACACATACACAGAACATAAAACACTTCAAATACACACAGCACACACACCAATAGTCTACTCGACGTCCGTGCGTCATTTTTAGGGATCCAGCAGAATACCAGCGTCAGGTATTCTACCTGACACATGCTGAGTTGGACTCCCATTCGGTGCAAACGTAAGACACTGCAGCGCGCCGTTAATCTCTGATTGTATTTCATATTTTATGTTTCTCTTTCTACCCACTTCTTGTTTTGTTTTATTTTTCTTATTGTGTATCTTTGTGGTGTCTTTTTGTTTGTCTGAATAAATGTTTTATCTATCTATCTATCTAATATTTAAAAAATACAATATCTTTTTACTAATGATTTGATTTCAATATTTCCGAACACAGCAATAGCGCTAAGAATATTACTTACACTGCCGGTTTCAGTTAGGTACATCTGTTGAAAGGACATTTTCAAAATTAAAGATTCTTAAAAACGATTTAAGATCAACCAGTGGCGTAGCGTGGGGCAAATGCTATTTAGGGGGCGGCAAAATTAAACCAATAAAATTTCAGAAAAAGCCGCCCTAGCTTTGGTCGTCTCCTATCGATTTTGACTGTTTCACCCTTTGCATCCCCAAAAAAATTCGCGCTCGCTGCGCTCGCGGCTCCATGTCAGGTGTCGCATATTGTCTTTGTTTAATTGTTGAGGCATTCAATTCCGAAAAAACATTTTTCGCGCACGTCCGTTATGGCTTTTTATTATTAAACGGTTTTATTTAGCTCACCCCGTTTGTTTTATTATTTATTCATTCTTGGGTCAAATTTAGAAATTGAAATTTCAGTGCCTTCCTGTTGTCAGATTGATCTGAAATTTGGTACACACCTTTAATTCCGATGACAATACAATATAGTAATATCAATAACATTGTAAATCCAAGATGACTGCCGGTACAAAATGGCGGATTACATATTTTTCCACAACCCCCTCAATATGGGTATCAAGTAGAATACTGTCAGCAACCCCAACGGGGCCCAACAGGGCCAAGGCCTGCCTGGGCTGCGGGATTGTCCTAAAGAGTTACCGTGGTCGTGGTACATAAAAGGCCTACGACGAAAAAGAACGGTTTTTAGTCAGTAAGAGTCTGGCACTCCCTCACCGCTGCTGACCCATGTATAGAATGAAGAATATTCGGTAGGCATTTTCATTAAATACTAAAAACTAGAATACTAGATAATAAAAAATCGGTAAAAAAACTTTTAAGTTAAACGGTTTTATATCTTATGTGCACTGAAAAATAAAAAAACAGTTACTTACCTATAACTTAGACTAAAATGAAAACGTGGGGCCCTCTGAAATCCTACTTATGGCAAAGCATATCTTTATACTTTGGTAGATCGTGAGCTCGGCGTTCGCTGATGAAGCCGCTACGGCTGATTATTCATTGTCAAAATCTCCAGGGCCGCGATTCTCCTAATTTTACTTAAGCGTCATACGATTCACGTTCGACTCGATTCGACTGAGATCCGATCCCGACTCGATTACGATTGAAGGGTATGTGGCATTCCGCTATTTTTTCTTTGAAATAAACGTTTTTATCCTTTTCTGTCATTCAATAATGAATCATTTTGTCTGCAAATGATTTACGATTGCAAAATGATTGTACAGCAAACTACCGTATGGACCAAAATCACCAAAATAGCAGACCAATCGCACACCAATCAAATGTCAATCGAATGCGATTGGTCTTTTATTAGTAGCAGAATGCCCGATATGGTTAAAACTGCTATTGCGATTCGATTTCTACTCGATTTTGACATTATTAACTTAGGAGAATCGGGCCCCAGTTATAATTATAGTAAGTCGATGCAACCACACCTATTATACCTCTAGCTAGAAGAAAGTATTACAGCAATAGTTACGGAATGGGCCCCACGTTTTTATTTTAGTCTAATATGACCGGGACCACCTACGTAGGTTTATAGGTAAGTAACTGTTTTTTTTATTTTTCAGTGCACATAAGATATAAAACCGTTTAACTTAAAAGTTTTTTTTACCGATTTTTTATGATAATATGTTTACTTCATGAAAACTCTAAGGAAAAAATCGCGCTCGCTTCGCTCGCGGCTTTTGCACTTCACTTTTGTGCATATCTTACTTTTTGACTTTGCTTTGTTAATTTACAGTGGTTTTTATTTGTTTTGTGTCCTTAGACTAAAAAATTTTCGCGCTCGCTCCGCTTCCTTACATATGACATGTGCCTTATAAGTTTTCAACGGGAAACCCACCAAATAACATATTTTACTGACTTTAAACATTGTTATAGATATTTAAGTGCGTTAGTTTAAGTTAATCACAATCTTTCAATACATAGGGGTAATACACTTGGGTAATGATTGCACTGCATTGATGCCCTAAGCAATTGCTTAGTTTGCTTATGGGCTAACCCAGGACTGCTTAGGTTACTCTGAACATTTCAAGTAAATAAAAAGTTATGTGTAATGTATGTTATGTATTGCAATAGTTATTTATCCAAAAGTAGGTGGGGTTTCTGCAATCAGAGCGGTGCATGTACATATTTTTTTCTGTTGGACAAGTAAGATGGATATGAATTGGCGGGGGGGGTCCGGACTCCCTGGATCCGCTCCCCCCCCCCCCTTATATATTTTTTGTCAAAATGTATGTAGTCGTAGGTCGGCATAATCAGTTTTGCACGCGGGCGAACAAACAGCTAGCGGCGGGTCTGCCTGACAAAACATGAGGCCCATATATAAGGCCGCCCGTTAAGGATACAGGATCCAGATTAGTAAAAAAAAATTGACCATCAGAAATTCTCGAGCGCGTCAGATTAAGGTAGGGTGAGTTAATTACATCCTAAAAAGTGTATATTCCACTAATCTGTGAATTTGAGGGTGACGTAAAAAAAGGGGAGGGCAACAAAGTTGTTAAAAAAAACGTCATCTCGACATTCTCGAGCGTAGCTAATTTTTTTTTTTTTTTTTGAAGGAAATAATACAAGAATAATGAAAAATATATAATCTGACGATTTCCGCAAGCAAAAGTTATTGCGGTTTGGAAATTCCAAAAATAGTGTTCTATGAAACTTTTATCAGACTTTCGAGCTGAGAGAGCTCAAATGCATAGAAATATTACTTCTTTGAACTCAGCGAACTCAAAATATCACATAAATTATTATTTTGAGCTCAAAAATGTCATAAGTACAATTTCAAGCGCCCAGGAATGGAATTAGCGGGAAGTTGCAGGGATGGCCTTTAAAGTGAACCGTTTTTCTATTTTTTTTTTTGTTAGATCAGGCGAATCCCTCTAGATAATCGTCAGATTATGAGACAGTACGTTTAGAACATAAAGATGAACCATATAATAATATATTTTAATCTGACGCGCTTGAGTATTTCAAAATGGCGATTTTTTTTTGCACATTATGAAAATGGCCGCGAGTTTGTATCCCATCGAAATCGTCAGATTAGTGAATGAGAGCTTTTTTTTGGTGGACTTAACACTCCCTTAGAAAATCTGACGCGCTCGATTTTTTTTTTTTTCATTTTCAACCCTTAAATACAACCACCCGCATCATGCAAACGATCAGATTAACATACGTACATTATTAAAAATACGTAGGGCATTGATGCTATCAATATCTGATGCGCTCGAGGATGTCTATGCAACAGTTTTTTTTATATATTTAAAAATCTATAGCCGCTTCCCCCACCGATGTAAAGGTATATATCATATAACATTTTTTTCTTCTTATCATCTAAGCTTTGCATCCCAATAGCTTTCTACGACGCTCGAGTAAATCCCCATTTAGCCTCGTGGGCTCCCCTACTACTACTTTTTTAACGTATTGGGCATGTTACTAGAGGTACGTTTATGGTTTTCAGGAATCTGTTGATGTTGAGAAGCTAGTTAAATTGTTATTTGTTATACAAGAGTGCAAAGTTGCTTTTTAACCGCGGGCTCAATTTTGATGACCGAGCAAGCGAAGGATTCTAAAATCGAAAACACGAGCGTAGCGAGTGTTTCAATAATTAGAATCATGAGCGATAGCGAGGGAATCAAAAGAGCACAAGGTGAAAAATCTTTGCACTCGAGTGCAAACGTAACTTTTCATCCCACCTCATCGAGGAAAAAAAACAAAATGGCGCGCACGTATGAGTACCTATCAAATTAAAAAGAAGTACCTATTAAAGTTCATTTATTTGAAAACTCAGTTTAAAAATGAAACGAGGTTAAAAATCTATGTTAAAACAATAATAAAAATTACTTAATTAATTGAATAATATTTTAAAGCAATATTTTATTTGTTTAATATGTATTTGTTTCAAAAGTCTTATCAAGATTGTCACAAATGGAGTATTGCACACGATGTTCTAAATTCAAATCACTTTGCCGGTCTAGAGGACATAAACTGCTTTTGCGCTCAGAGATCAAAGGGTAAAACTACTCTTTCCGAGATGGTGGGATGAAAAGATCTTTAACTCTAGTCTACACCTACTTACCGAAAATACTTTCTTATCCTTTTCAAGCACGGCTCCTTTGCCCTCTTCGTCTGATTGGGGAGCCTCCGTGTTAGCTTCTAAAGACGAGTCCTTAGCATTCGTCACGTCTTTCTCATCTTTCTCATCATCATCTTCTTCGTCTCCTCGAAATGTTGCATCGTGTGTCCCGTCCCCTGAATCGTTATTAACTTTCTCTTCTAGAACGACTATGTCATTGTTATCAGAGTCGTCAGCACGGTCTTCCAAGAGATATTGCTATATTAAAAAGAATGCATTTAAAAAAATGGTTATCTTGTACTTAAATATTTTCTGATTGATGCCAAAGTTAGGGTGACAGGTCCTAATGAAAGGAATCATGATTCTATGAAGGTGGCTGCGGGATTGTTCGAAAGACTTACCGCGGCCCTGCCCTGGTTCATAAAAGGCCTGCGACGGAACACGACGGTTTTTAGTCAGTGAGTCTGACACTCCTTCACCGCTGCTAACCCACAGCGGGAGGAGTCATTTTATGAATTTTGACGTCGTTAAAAAAAAGGAGATGGGTGGGAATGTGTATTTGTTACTTTTTCGCGCTAATGGATGAACTCTTTTTGGTAAGAGGCAGTTGATAGTCTAGATTAATACGCAGCTGCAAGCTGGATAGTTTTAATAGACAGGTGTAAGGAGTAGTTAGTTCCTTAAGCAAGTGGGTGTAAACGCGAGATATAGATAGTGTAGGCACCTATTAGGAAAGGGACTTACCCCATCAGTAAATCTTCGTATGAAACAAAGTATAAAAATAACGAAAAAACACCTCATGACACCTAAAGGTAACTGCTATATGCAGTCGGGGAGCCATAAAATTTTAATGCAATTTTCGATTAGAAAATGTTAATTGAAGTTGTTTTTATGTTGATCATAAGCTGTAAGTTGGTTTCAGTAGCGTTACCTATCATTTAAAGGGACTTCGTTTCTCATACAGGAGCCCGTTTCTCCTAAGTTAATGATGTCAAAATTGAATCGCAATAGCAGTTTTAACCATATCGGGCATTCTGCTACTAATAAAAGACCAATCCTATTCCAATGACATTCGATTGGTTTGCGATTGGTCTGCCATTTGGTCTATACGGTAGTTTGCTCTACAATCATAGATATTGCAATCGTAAATCATTTGCAGACAATACGATTCATTATTGAATCACAGAAATGGATGAAAATGTTTGTTTAAAAGTAAAAATAGCGGAATGGCACATTATCTTTAATTGTAATTGAGTTCCGATTGGATCTCAGTCGGGTGTGAATCGTATGTCGTTTAAGTAAAATTGGCAGAATCTCGCCCCAGCAATGTTGTTCGTTTACTGCTGGGCCTTTTTTGGAATTACCTATGGCTATATTTTGTAGGCTGTTAGATATTCGGCATTATAAAACAATGTGGCTTTCTCAGGAGATAAAACACGTATTTATTTCTTCTTAATTATTTATTGTAATGGCAGATGGCAGAGTGGGTAGTTATAGGTAAATAGTCCCCGGCCCCTGACCACTGCTATTTGGCTGATACTTATTTTCAAGAACACGCGAGGACCATACCTACTCAGTAGAAGGAAGTTTAGTATTATCAGAGTGCTCATCACCCCTAGCGCACTTATGCTTTATGTTGATATCTAAAAATAAAAGCTCAGTCATATCTGACGCAATATCACATTTGAAACTCGTAAACATTGAGAAATCTCACGCTTTCGGCATACCTATGTAATAAGATGAATAATTCTATTTTTTATATCTACTTCAAAAGTTTCAGTTTTCTGCAAGTAACGAAACGTTTTGCTCTGGGTTGCAATAAACAACGTTTTTCTTATGTAGTAGTTAGTAGAAAAGAGTGTTTTGGAAAGAGACATTTTATAATTTAATATTTATCTACATCCATCTATATTCACGGTAAAATCTTAAATTAATTGAAGTCATTGTCGTTGCGAAAATAAATCAATAAATTAAATAAAAAGTTTAAACCGAGATCTTACTACTCCCGCATGGTAGTTTTGAATCACCATTGATGTGGCCCACGAAAATAATTAATTTGACGTTTTCGAGTACTCAAGTCAGCTGAACAATGCATTTTATTTATTTTTCTTTGTAAAAAAGGAAATTAACTCATCTTAATAGAATCGCTTCGCTGATCAGTACTGAAAATGTTATGTTCTATATTTAAATTGTGATTATTACCGTGGTTTGTGCTACTTATTGTAGGTATTCAAACTTCTGGTATTCTTGAAAGCCTTTATTAATAGTTAAAGAAATACAATCACATTTTGTTAGGAATTATAACATTGTTCTCACTAGTTTTTACATCATGACAATTCACACCACAGTCATTCTTTTTCATAGACTAACAACCCTACATTTTTTAAATGTCATAGACTATAAATTCCTAACACCTTCTCCTATTTTTAATATATGAACATAAATTAAAAATACCTTATAATTACTTCAGAAACACATCAGTTTTCAAAACATTAACTTAAACAAGTTTTCAAAACATTAACTTAAACACTTCTAATTATAACTCTCAATTTACACAACAACTTTATCGCAATGAAATTTAAATTTTTCTTTATATAGTGGTTTCGTCAACATATCCGCTATCTGATAATTTGTAGGACAATATATAACATCTAAATATCCTTTCTTATAATTTTCGTGTATAAAATAAAATCTCACATCTATATGTTTAGATCTCTTGCTGAATGAACCTGTTTTAATCAATTGGATAGCACTCTGGTTATCAATATTCAAACTAATCTTAATACTGCTACCAATTAATTCACTTATAAAAGTCTTTAAGTATAAACACTCTTTAACGCAATCTGCTGCTGCTATATATTCCGCTTCAGTTGACGATAGACTTACTATCGGCTGTCTTTTGGAGCACCAAGCTATAGGTCCACCTGCCAACATTATTATGAACCCTGTTGTACTTCGTCTGGTCTCTGTACAACCTGCATAATCTGAGTCACAATATGCATGCAATCTTGTAATATCTTTCCCAGCATTATACAAAATCCCTTTATCTCTCGTTCCATTCAAGTACTTCAACACCTTCTTTACTGCTAATATGTCTTGCCTTGACGGATTTTCTACCTTTTTACTTGCTTCATTCACAGCTTGACTGATATCTGGTCTTGACCTGGTTGACAAATACAATAATCCACCAACTAGTTCTCTGTATGGGAAATTTGACGTAGCCACCTTAGATTCATTTTCCTTTCCCACAATGCATGGAGTATCTGCAGCTTTGGAATCATACATATTATATTTTCTAAGTAATTTTTCTGTATAATTCTGCTGATGCAACAAAATGCCTTGTTCTGATCTTTTTATTTCAAAACCTATATAGTTTTGAGGTTGTTCATATGTTTTTAAGATAAATTCTTTTTCCAATTGATGCAAGATCTGTAATAACTTTTCCTTGTCTTTTGATATGGCCAAACCGTCATCAACATATATAGCCAATATTATAGTTTTGTCTTCATTAAAAAACACACACTGATCCGACTTTGAAGCTCTCAGTCCAAGTTTCCTTAAAGTTTCTGTAAATCTTTTATTCCATGTCATTGGTGCCTGTTTTAGCCCATATAGTCCTTTCTTTAAATGACAAATTTTATTAGGCTGTCTTTCATATCCTTCAGGAATATACATAAATATGTCTTCCTTTAACTCGCCATACAAAAATGCTGTTTTCACATCAAAAGTTATCATTTCATATTCCTTTGAAGCAGCAATTGCTATTAATGATTTTATTGCTGATTGACTTACTACTGGACTATATATTTCTTGATAGTCAATGCTTTGCTGTTCGAAGCCTCTTGCTACAAGTCTTGCTTTGTAAGTACCATTTTCTTTTATACAAAATACCCATTTACTTGACAATATCTTGTGTCCTTTTGCTCTTCTACATCAACTATTTCCCATGTATTGTTACTTTCCAATGATTCCTTCTCCGAATTTATGGCCTTCTCCCAATTATTCTTTTCAGCAGACTTCATGACTTCATCATACGTAAGTAATACATAATCTTGCAGGTAAGCTGGTTTTTTCCGTTGTCGTTTTGTATTTATAGTTTCTATAGTTTCTATCTCTGCAGTATTACTTTCTTTATTTTCATCATTTTCTACTTCATCAATAATATCTGGGATGTTATCTTCTATTACATTACTTTGTTGTTCTAACTCTTCTATTTCATAATAACTGTCATCACTTTCTTCTTCTTGATTTATTTCTTCTTCATTATTACCTGGTATTATTTCTGTTATCACCGAACTTCCTGTTTCTTCATATTTTTCTCCAATTTTCTTATTATTATTAATTATAACAATATCCCTTGCTATTTCAATTCTTCTTTCTTCTTTATTCCACAATCTATATCCATTATTAGTATATCCAATCATGATTAACTTTTTGCTTCTTGGATCTAGTTTCTTAATATTTGAATGTAATTGTTTAGCATATACTGTTGAACCAAACTTGCATATATTAGATATATTAGGCCTTTTACCATGCCACATCTCATAAGGTGTCTTATTCTTCAAAGATTCACTTGGTAATCTATTTATAATATAAGTAGAACAGTATACAGCTTCACCCCACATTTCTTTATCTAACCCTGAATCAAATAGTAATGCTCTGGTTTTATCTAATAATGTTCGATTTAGTCTTTCTGCTTTACCATTTAGTTGTGGTGAGTATGGTACTGTATAATCTAGTTTTATTCCCTTTTCAGTACACCATTTTTTAAAATCATTGCTTGTGTATTCACCTCCATTATCGCATCTTATGGTAGATACCTTTTCTGTTCTCTCTCTTTCTGTTTCTTCTATATAATGTTTTAAATTTTCTTTAACTTCATTTTTATATTTAAGCAAGTATATTTTTGTAAAATGAGTATAATCATCCATGACGGTTAAAACATAACTATAGCCATCATACGTTTTGTTTTCGAACGGTCCACATACATCAGTATGTAATAATTGAAGTGGTCTACTGGCTCTGTTTCTTACTGTGTTAAATGGAAGTCTTGTTTGTTTAGCTTGTGTACAGATTTCACATTCGTCTATTTGCCTTAATCCATTTATTTTTATTCCATCTGCCACATCTGGTAATATATCTAGTATTTTCTTTCCTGGATGTCCAAGTCTTTGATGCCATTCTAAGGCAGTGCCATTTTCTTTCATTAACAGTGTTTTTTCTTGCATATTATTATCATCCAAATTAATTTTATATAAACCGTTTTCTTTTTTTCCTGTTAATATTAATTCTGACTCCTTATATATTTTTACATTATCTTTGGTAAATATAACCACTCCTTGATTGTTTGTAACTGCATTAACCGATAATAAATTTTGTGATAAGTCAGGAACAAGCAGGGTATTATTAAGAGTACATTTTTTTCCAATGACTTTACCAGTCCCTTTCACCTCTATTGTTTCTTCATTTGCAGTCAAAACAGATGATGGTTTGCATTCAAAAAATTTTAGTATGTCTACATTTTTGGTCATGTGTGCAGTACTCCCAGAGTCTACAACAAATTCTTTCAGTTTTGGTTCTTGAATTTCACCGTTTGTAAAAAATGCCTTTTCTATTCTTTTGTTACTTTTTTCTTCATTCTCATTCTTATTCTTATTTTTGAAAAAACAATTTTCTTCTCTGTGATTAATTTTTTTACAGATTGAGCACTGTTTATTTTTAAACTTACAGTCTTTATCTTCATGGTTGTCCCTTTTGCAGATACTACAGGCTCTACAGTCTTTCTTCATGTGCCCTGTTTTGTTACATTTGAAACATTTTATTGCATTAAACTTTTTCTTTGATGTAGATGAAGATGTAGCTTGAAATGCTAGCTGCTTGTCACTTTCTTTTGCTTTCAACATTCGATTTTCTTCAGCCAGAAGTCTGTTTGTTAAATTTTGAAGGGTTTTCTTATCGTCTGCCATGCATTCCCAAGAAGTTATAAAATAGTTTAAATTATTTGGTAAACAGCTTAGTATTTTGGATATGACCATTTCATCATCTATTTTTGTTCCTAGCTGACTTATACGAAATTGTAAATTTTCTATTTCACTTATTAATTGGGAAAGCGATTGACTCTCTTGTTTCTTATATGTGAAAAACTCTTGTAATAATGCATCTTTGTTTCTTTGCTCAGAACCTTCGAATATTTCACATAATTTTACGTACATTTCACGTGCACTGTTACAATTAATTATGTGACCTTTTAGTTTCTTATCAATACTGCTTATGATAATTCTTTGCACCTGAGCATCTTTGATACTGAAGTCACTTTTCTTGTCATCTTCTTTTGTTTGTGCAATTGTTTTTGCAAGATTTGCCGCTTTTAAGTGTATATTGAATTCAAATTTCCACAATAAAAATGTTTCCGCATCTTTTAATTTTTCTATCTGTATTATCTCAGGTTTTTCCATTTTTTAGTTTTTCACCGTTTTTTATTTTCTTCCTTGTTATTACTGTTTTTTAGTTTTTTTTTTTTCACTTGTTTTTTATGTTGGGTTTTTCATTACCCAATCCCGGTTTTTAATTTTTTCTTCTCGGGCGTTCTGGGCCCATAACCTATTGTAGGTATTCAAACTTCTGGTATTCTTGAAAGCCTTTATTAATAGTTAAAGAAATACAATCACATTTTGTTAGGAATTATAACATTGTTCTCACTAGTTTTTACATCATGACAATTCACACCACAGTCATTCTTTTTCATAGACTAACAACCCTACATTTTTTAAATGTCATAGACTATAAATTCCTAACACTACTTCAGTGCTTGTAAACCTTTGTTATTTTTTGTCATAAAGATTGCTTTAGGAATGTTTGGCAGACCTAGGTGTAGGGAATGGACTCCGCTGGCCACCCAGCAGCTGCGATTACGTAGCTTAATACAGGTATTTGTCACTTTATTACACTAAGAATTCTCCTATAAGGATTTCTCGAAGGTTTACTAACAGACGCCTACGCTTTCACGGCATGAATGCGTGACAATATTTTTATTGTCATCATTGACATTATTAAACTATTAATTCATTGTTGTTGAGCAGTAAATATCACTTGGAACACTCGTATTTCAACTTTTGTGCATAAAGAGATGTTATCTTATTACCCATGGCAAGTAAAATGAGTTTTTTCGTAGTTTTCCTGGTACCCATATCCACATAATAAGTATGTTAAGTATGAGAAAATAAAAATAGGATGAATATGAAAGCTTATAAATAAAATACTCAGAAGTTTGTAAGAACTATAAATTAATTTTGAGTACCTACCTTGTAAATCTCCTATATACTTCTTACTGAATGTTCTAATAAGATATTATAATAATTTTAAAGTTAAATCTATCAGTAGGATCTATTTTATTCATAATGTGTTTCAAACCTACCTCCTTTGAGCGCACATGCTGATTAACACTCAATCCTTCTCTGTGTGAGAGGAGGCCTGTGCCAAGCAGTGGGACAATAAAAAAGCAGAAATAATGTTTTTAAATTACATCAAGTTGTTTAAATATTTTAATTAAGAGAATGCATAGATAGTGCATCCATCCAAGGTCAAAAATTAAAAATAGCAGGTGCAATTTAAACACTAAAAATTGGCTTTAGATAAGAAATACAGTGATATAAAATTGTTTTGTCAATACTGTGAAGTAAATGCGTAGATCAATAACAATTGGTATAGTTTATTGCATTGTTGCAAATTCATTCATCATTCAAGTGACTAGGACTGCAAAGTTTTATCAAAATTAAGTAGTTGTAGCATGAAAGATATATATATAAAGACTCACATACTTACAAACTTGCATTTATAATGAGTAGGTTTACCATTAACGCATTCAGTCTTTATTTGATTTAAATCAAAGTTAGTATTCATATACATTAAGAAGCTACTATTTGCATATCAAGCAGATATACTGGATGCAACTATTATGTATTACTATGGATATATGATATTTTGTGTTTTGTCAGTTGATAATTGATTTTTCAGACCATTTCAATCAAAAGTGTATATTTAATCATATTGACTCTGTTCTGTTTATGCCAAAACTCACCATCAGTCTAAACTTTTCCCAACTATGTTGGCGTGGGCTTCCAGTCTAACCAGATGCAGCTGAGTACTAGTGCTTTACAAGAAGCGCCTATCTGACTTTATAGATAGTTAAGTTAATCACTGACATCATTGGCAGTTGTTACAGGTAGTCAAAAGCCAGTGAGTCTAACACCAGTCTAACCAAGGGGTATTGGGTTGTCCGGGTGACTGGGTTGAGGACGTCAGATAGGCAGTCGCTCCTTGTAAAGCGCTTGTACTCAGCTAAATCCAGTTAGACTGGAAGCCGACCCCAACATAGTTGGGAAAAGGCTCGGGAGATGATAAGTTAATCACTGACCTACCCCAAGAAAAGCCATCTCACATATTTTTACCAATACTCTAAAATAAACTGTTATAATTTTCAGATAGTGGGCTACAACATAAGACCACCTGAATGGTGTACTTCTCCGTGCAGCTTCTACCTGACGCTGCATCACACTACTATGTCGGCACCGTTCTATACCAGTGAGAGAATTTGTTCCCCACATCCCAAATGGAAGGAGATTGACTCAGGTAAAATAAAATATAACAACTTCTTTTTAACTTATATCTACTTACTGTGTAAGTCTTATTATTTTCTTAAATTATGTATATGGTGAACAAAAGTTAGCTTCTTTATTTATTAGTCAGTCCTTGAATTAATGTGAAGTTTCATACTGGGTAGAATGAAATTACCCTTGGGTTCAGAATAACTGTATTTTGTACAAGAAGGATTGATCAAATCCTTACTCATTACTCAAAAAAATAACATCAAAATTGAGAATTGGGTATAATTTTTTGCAGTCTTAGAAAACGTTCTCAATTCTCAATCTATCAAGTTAAATATTAAGCTTAATATAGAAGTTAAAGTCCAGTCTGTATAAATAGGCCTTTTCTCATCGAATGACTAACATTTATGAGTCAGATCAAAAATTTGATCAAACACATTATAACCTTTAGCTCTAACATCACAGAGATATTAGTAAAACAATAAACAAAACATGGAGATTAACATAACAGTTAAATACATAGTTCATATCTATAAGGTGCTTTAATATTACCTGCCAGGACTTGAATGGGGGGGTAGTATTGCGAATGGGGGGTCCATTCAAGTCCTGGCAGGTAATATTAAAGCACCTTATATACTAATATAGTAAAAAGGAATCATTTTTTTGTTTGTTTGTTTGTACCCTAAAGGCTCCGAAACTACCGAACTGATTTAAAAATTCTCACTGTTGGGGCGCTACACTCGTCCCGAGTAACATAGGCTATATTTTATCCCAGTGCGGGCAGTAGTATACATGGCACGCGGGTGAAACCGCGGGAAATTGGCTATATAGTCATAGATATTAGTAAAACAATAAACAAAACATGAAACAAAACAGTTAATATACTTGATAGAGTGACTCTTTTCACTATTACAACTGACGGAATGTGTGTCAATCCTTATCATGCGAATTGCTGAATTAATGCTCTGTTGTTCAAAACTTGGTGTAAAATTTATTAGGAGGCCATAGTTTGTGCGTTATTTTATGACCAGTTTAATCCGGTTTATCTACAACGAAAAAAAACTAAAATGTTGTCAATTACACCTAAGTATTTAGTTAAATCATTATGCAATTTTTTGGTGTCTACTTAAATTCTATTCAATTTAGATTAGGATTTCCATGCCTAAGGTAAATGCAGACCATTTTTGTATGTTACAATTTATGTAGTTTAGTGAATTACAATAAACTGTTGAAAATAAAACCTGGACCCGTAAAGTGAATGACCTATGCGGGTCCAAAATTAAGAAAATTACCTTAATTTGTATGAGTCAATTACCGAGTTGTTAAAGTAAACGATGTTATTGTCCCTTTTTGTACAAAATGTGTTAAACTACTGTGTAATGTCTATTGTTTATCAAATTAACTGCTTATTTTTTTATCTAATTTCTCAAAAACACTCGTCAGTACGTATAAATCCCTCTCCTATATCATAACAGAACATCATTCACGCACAACAAAAATATTGTTTACCAGTCTTATCAACTAGCTATTAGGAAATACGATCGCGTCACCATTGACTCATCGATTCAGTCAGACCGCGTTGGCGCAATGGTCACCATGTGGGAATGCCGAACTAATGGTCCGGGGTTCGATTCCCGGTACGGTCAATGCTTGTTGAGTGTGGTCTCGGTGTGATAATATGTATTAATAAGTACCTATATAATATACTAGCGTTCCACCCGCGCCCCCTTCGAACTACTGCCCGTACCAAGAAAAAATATACCCTATGTTACTCGCAGATAATGTAGCTTTCTAATGATGAAAGGAATTTTAAAATCAGTCCAGTAGTTTTTGAGTTTATCCATTTTTTTTTTTTTTTTTTTTTTTTATAATGTCGGGACACCATTTCACACACGGTTGGTTAGCCCCATGGCAAGTTATTAATTAACTTGTGTTATGGGTGCTAACACAACTGGTAAACTACATATAGCTACACATATACATATTTATAAATACATATTGTAACACCCAGACCACGGCCAACAAGCATGCTCATCACACAAATGTCGACCGAACCGGGAATCGAACCCGGGACCTCAGATTCGGCAGTCCGGCTTGGTGACCATTGCGCCACAGAGGTCGTCGATCCATTACAAACAAAGAAAGTTTTCCTCTTTGTAATATTAGTATAGATGTAAAGTATATGTATTTAATTTATCAGTTGTGTTATATAGCACCCATAACACAAGCTAGTAAATAGCTTACCATGGGCTAACCAATCCTATGTAAATGGTTCGCTATATTTATTTATGAATTTATTATCAACTTGTTACAGAATCGACGCATCGTATGTCGTCAACGAATGTCGTTATTCGTATCTGGTGCCACATATTGCACCCGAATGACGAAAATACGAAACTACCCCAAGATACTGTTATACAGACATGGGGGGTTTACTTCAGTGGTCTCAGGTACATAGGGGCAAATCTAGCTTCAAATTTCACCTCAGACTGTTTCAAAAGCAACACATTAGTTCTACAAATGCATGGTGGTTATTTCTGCTCATATAAAAGTCTCAAACTAGATGTTATGCCACCAGAAAATGAGTTGGATCCTGGTTCTCTATCTTCAGACTCATCTGGTAGGACCAATTTATCCAAAATCAATTTAGAACCTAAACATATATTGAATCATAAGTTAGGTAAAGAATCGAGGTCCATTTCTCCTAGTAAGTTTAGTAGGAAGTCGGATAAGGAGTATTCGAAAAGTCACAGTCCGGTCGAAAGGGGATTTCAGCAGAACTTTCCGACTTTGAGGACTTCTGCTAGCTTAAACATCGGTCAGAGTCAACGAGATTATTTTAGGAGAAGAGAGGAAGGTTCGGAATATGGTAAAGGCGATCCAAACGCCTCGAACCATATATACGAACATTCGCCCGAAAATTTAGACGTTAAAGAATACACATCAAGCGTAAACTGTGATAATGTTTGTAAAAACACGACGAAAGAAGATTTATCTTGTAACGTAGACTTAAGTGAAACGGCAGAGAGTTATGATTTGAGAAATGAGGCGGACGGGGTCCCGAAATACAGGTATATGGCCCTGAATTTCCTTAAATCGGAAATAAGGCCGAGTTACAACGCGACGAAGTTGCAAAAATTGCATTTGCTTCAATACTCTATTAAGAAAAGACAGGAAGCTGTGCAGGAAATTAAGGAGAGGATATATAAGAAGTCTGCATTGACAAGTGATGATTGGCCGTCTCAGGACGAGTCTGGTGATGTCAGAATGAAGTTCAAGAGTAAATCGCAGAGGAATTTGTTCTCCCCTGACGATGGGGATAGTTTGGATAAAGATAAGTCTTCGTCACAAACTGATTTGAGTGTGAAGAATGGAAGGGTGAAGGAAGACCGGCCTGTGGTGTCCAATGGGCCGAGGCTTACTCTAAAATTGAATGATCTCTTATCTTTTAAGGTGAGTACGGAAACATGTTCTTAGTGATGTTTAATTATTGCACCATCGGTAAGCTATCATACTTTGTCAATTGATTAAAAAAATAGAAATTGTTTATCAACTTTGCTGATGAATTTCCCAAAATTGCAACCGGACGATATATGCTATCTTGTGATTGTACCCGAGACACGTCAAAAAATATATTTTCGACCTTGCGAGCCATATTAATGTAAATATTTTTATATTTCTTTTCACAAGTCCTTAATTTTTTTCAGTCAAAACCTTCGCCTTTTCAACGAGCAGAACACGTAAGGCTAACAAAACAATTGGAGATCTTGAGGTTCAAGCGAATTATATTATCAGACGAAAGAGATAGTAAACTGACAAATATAAGGAAATTGAAAGAAAAGCATGCAAAACTGTTCGAAGAGAATCAGGATGTTGGTGAGTGTAAGGATGCATTTTTTTATGGTCTTATGGGTTTTTGTATGGGCTGTTATGGGCGTGTTATGTCCGCTAAGTATTAGAGGCTTATCTGTACATATTTATAGTAACTCTGTCTGTTTGCCCGTCACGCTTTTAAATTACTGAATCGATGATGAGGTGAATGAGGATGATGAGAAAGGATATAGCCTACATTTTATCTGGGTGCTGTAATAGTGTTGTATATGTTGTCGGGGGATAATGGTTTTTCAGGTCACATGGTAAAACGTAATCTAGAGACCAAGTATTTTTAAGAATGTGTAATAATGAACGAGATAAAATTAGAATAAAGCTAAAATTATACATTTTTGATTTTTTGGTTAACTACGTTTACCGTCATTCTTTTCCCCGCAAACGGATTTTGATAAATATCAGTAATATAGCTTACACCTATAACCACATATAGGCTATTTTTTATCTGGGTGCGTCCTTCAGGAAGCGTGTGAAACCGCTGGCAAGAGCTAGTTATATACTTAAGTATGACACTACCTACTGGATATAATTATCCAAAAAATCTAAACTGCCCCAAAAAATTTCAGGCACAGAACTAATGCAGAATTACCACTCGCTTTCCCGTCGCAATGATAGCGTGAAAGAGACTCGACAGTCGTGCTCCGCCGTGCGAGAGCTAGCCGCTTCCTCACACCATTCACTCTCCGCCCACAGGACTGAGCTGCTGAGGCAGTTGCATCAGATATTCTATATAGAACAGGTAAGTCAAAAAAATGGAGAATATAGAACATTTAAGTCAAGAAAATGGTGAATATAGAACAGGTAAATCAAAAAATGGAGAATATAGAAAAAGGTAAGTCGAAAAAATGGTGAATATGGAACAGGTAAGTTAAAAAATTGGTCTCGGTGGGGTGTCATCAAATGACCCGCTGTGGGTGTCAGACAGTCTGAGTGTCAGACTGACGCTCTCCCGTCGCAATGACAGCGTGAAGGAAACCCGACAGTCGTGCTCCGCCGTGCGAGAGCTAGCCGCCTCCTCACACCATTCCCTTTCCGCACAGAGGACTGAATTGCTTAGGCAGTTGCATCAGATATTCTATATAGAACAGGTAAGTCACAATTTTTCTAATAATATTAATATTGCACGAAAATAAATTAAAATCTCCTAAAATTACTAATAATTACTTATAATTACTAAGTCAAAAAATTGGAGAATATAAAACAGGTAAGTCAAAAAAATGGCGAATATATGTAGAACAGGTAAGGCAAAAAATGGTGAATATAGAACAGGTGAATCAAGAAATTGGTGAATATAAAACAGGTAAGAACGCATTTTATGATGATTCTGGAAAAAATAAAGTGTTCATATTTAGTGCTCAAATATTGTAGGCAGACTCTTTTATAACCGACCGTTTTTTCTACAACCCTGTAAACCTACATAATATTAAAAATCTTAAAGTCTCCTTTTTTACAGAGGGACGCAACAACTTGGACTATAATCGGGGTACCTCTTCCCGTTTGTGGTGACGAGTCTCCCCGAGGTACGAACCCTATCTCAGACTCCGTGGCTGCCGGCTTCGCAGCTCAAGCGACCTGCCTAGCCGCTTCGTTGTTACATCAGCCCTTGAGATATAAGATTACATTGCTGGGGTCGGCTAGCAAGATCTTGGATATAACGCCCGATTTGCCTGATCCGAAGTAAGTTTTTTTTTTGTAATGTGTGAAAAAAGAGATATTTTTTAAAATACCAGTGGTTTACAAGGAGAGACTGCCTATCTGACCTCGTCAACCTAGTTACCTGTTAACCCAATACCTCTCTAAGGTAAGACTGGTTGTCAGACTTTCTGACTTCTGACTACCCGTTACGCCTGCCAAAAATGTTCGGTGCTGCGCATTGCATGTTATGGTGTAAGAGCATTTGCGCAGACACAACTTAAATTCAAATATTGCACGTCTAAAATCTTTTCTTAAAATCAAAATGCGTCTACTCAAAGTAGGCTGAAAAACTGCACTTTTCGACTATAAAAATACATGAGACAGCCCCCAAAACGCCCGCCCTTCACCACTTCCTATGTGTTTTTGCTGTGAAGAAGAAGTGGCGCAACAAACTCTCCGTCTGTCTGTTTTTGATGAATCTTAATAGAAAACCATATATTATTATTAACCTTATGTATCCTTTGTATATTCCAGCATACCACCTCTTAATCTCGTGAATAAATTAAAAGAAAATTATATATTATTATTATAATCTTATTTCCTATATTTTTCAGCATACCCCTATTCGCTCGCGGCGGCGACATAACACTATTTCGCTACGCATTATTTCTGCTCAACAAGTGTATCGGCCAGCTGGTCGTCGGCCGAGGCTTGCCGCTGAACGATATTAGACCGACACTAGCTAATCTACAGAGGCTGCTTAATAGTTCTGCTAATATGTAAGTATTATCTATACCCTACTAATATTTTAAAGCTGAAGAGATCGTTTTTGTGTGGGAATCTCAGAAGTAAGTCAGGTTTTAACAAAATACCTATGTGATAGGTAGCTTATTTATTGAAGGCTTTAGGCTACTATTTATCCATGTGAGGGAAGTCTCAAATTAGTTTTATTTATAAGTTTGTGAGTATGTTTGTTAATTTTTGAGGGTCGAATGGCTGGATCAATATTTATTCATTGTGGTATGCAGCGCGCTGAATTAAAATGTAGATTGCTATTGTCTGGGTGCGGAAAGTACATATATCCCATGGAACGCAGGCAAAACGGGGGAACAACTTGTCAGAAAATAATATGCGTTGTTTCCATATTTCCCTCCCAGAAAAAAAAAACAACATTTTCCTACATTATTTTTCTAAATTAAAATGCAAAAAAAGTACAATTTGTCATTCTAAAATAAACTCTATACCTACAGGTCGGACACCACAAAATTGTTTGGCTCATACCAATGGCTGGTCGACAGTCAGTGTCCTCGAACTCAGTCGTTAAGAAGTCTCGTCGCCTCCGAGCGCTGCAAGTATCGACAGTTCAATAGGTTTAAGGTTTGTATAAAATAAATAAATAAGTATATTTAAAATTACTTTTGATGAAAATTGGTTATGTCTCAAATAAAATATATTCACAAACACTAGATGATGAATGATCATCATCTCCCGAGCCTTTTCCCAACTATGTCGGGGTCGGCTTCCAGTCTAACCGGATTAAGCTGAGTACTAATGCTTTACAAGGAGCGACTGCCTATCTGACCTCCTCAACCCAGTTACCCGGGCAACCCAATACCCCTTGGTTAGACTAGCGTCAGAATAACTGGCTTCTGACTACCTGTAACAACTGCTAAAGATGTTCAATGACAGCCGGGACCTACAGTTTATCGTGCCATCCGAAACACAGTCATTTATGTCCAAGATATAGTTAGAAAGTACATACAAACTTAGAAAAATAAATACAAATGTGCTGTTTGTTTTTAAAAACTTCTCTCCGCTTTGTTATGCTTATAATCAATTAATTATTTCACAGGACGCCGTAGACGGCCAATCCCCGCAGTCGGCTATGAATAAAAAGCACAGACATTCTCGCAGTGTGGGGAGCTATCATGATGATCAGGTAAGATTTTCCAAAATTGGTTTTATTTTTCGAAAAGCTTCTAAACGAAAGTTTTTTGTATCGGTCGAGGTATGAAAGAACATTTTTACAGAAAAATACTGATTCAATCTGGCCATAGTTGACAGTATAAAAATAGGCTGTCAAAATTATTGTTTTATGCTGGGTATCTGATCTCATTACAAAAAAAAATATTAATTTTATAAATATGTATCAATAGTTTTTCGGTAATTTTCGAATATTAGAGTGATCACCGTAATTCCCAAATAACAATCACCGTAATTCATATATATAATTCACCGTAATTCATAACTTTTTATTATTTTGTGATTTTTTTTCGCCTTATTTTTCAGCGTAAGTCATTTTTTTTTGGTTACATTTCTGTAGTTAGTCATGTCAATAGTTTTGTAGAATTTTACAAAAAATTGCTATAAGTAGCCTTGAAATTCTGATTTATCACACTATATAGACAAATATATTATGTAGTTACCTGTTAGATATACATACGTATTTAGATCGCATTATTTCATTAATTAGTTATCTGGTAGTATGTACCGTAAACACTCATTTAAGAGATCAGAAATGATTTCAGTATACTTTAATTAGGTGTAGTTTGCATTCAACTTAATCGATATAGTTTAAATTAATTAATTCGATATGTTACTTACAGGAGCTCCCAACACTAGAAGACTCAACTACTTCGATAATGGGCAGCGAATCCAACATATACAACATGAAACTAACACAAGTCGACAACTCGGACTTGACCAAAAGCCTCAAGTCTCACAATTCTGACTCAGAAATACTCAGACTGAACGAAAACGAACAAAGTCAGACCAAAGTAGTGTTTACTTTAGGCGATAATTCAACTATCGATGTTAGCCAGCAACTAGTGAGATTATCGACAAATAATCAAGATGAATTCATCACAACACTAGTAGGTGAAAATGTAAAAAAAATATGTACGGAAATTACAGATTTTTGCTCAGCAGACAAAATTCATGAAGGTTTAGACATTGCTAAGCATTTAGAATTAGATATAGCAAAAAGTGTTGAAGATATCGATATAGCGGAATATTTAGAGAAAAAAGCAAGTACGGAAGACTCGACTGTTTGTGATGAAACTTGTGCGGAAGTAGTAGATGTTATTGTCATACCGAGTGCCGAAGCTATATTGGATACAGGGCAGACTAGTATTTTAGAAGTCGACACTGTTCAAAATGATGATAAAACAGTCTGAAAGATTTTTCTGATTGAAAAAAAAAATGGTTATTTGAAATGAATGGTTCTATAACCTCATTATTTTGATATTGTCCTAAAGTGTCAATCTTGGACTTTCTTGTACATGAAAAGTCATATAAAAGCAATTTATATTGAAATACTAACTTCGATAAATACATAGATTTTTCTATATTTTGTTGAGGTCCAAGATTTTGACCATATAGAATAGTGTCAATCAAACGGGTATGGAAATATTGAAAGAAATAAAATCGATATTTGAAAAGCCAAATTTATGACAGATTTCGTCCAAAATCAAGATTTTTGGGACATTTTTGTTTTATTAAAAATATATGGTTGTCAAGTATGTGATAGAATTTCCTATGCAGATGACAATATTATAATGAATTGAAAAAATAATTTCAATTTTGACCAATATGGCGGCCATGATGTTTATGTGAGTAGATTTTGTATTGAAAAATATTAGTTAAATACCTTAACTTATTTTCACATGGTTAATTTTGCAAGATTATTTTATTACATCCCTACTAATATTATAAATGCGGAAGTAACTGTCTGTCTGTCTGTCTGTTACGCTTTCACGTCTAAACCACTGAACTGATTTTAATAAAATTTGGTACAGAGATAGAGTTGACCTTGAGAAAGAACATGGGATAGTTTTTATCCCAGACTTTTGAAGAATTCTTTTGCAAACGCGATACAACCGAACTCTACGCGGGCGAAGCCGCAGGCGGAAGCTAGTGAAGCTATATAATGTTTTTTTAAGACTTACCTAGACAAATATTTTAATAGACTCAAGTCTATTAGAAAATAAGCTGATTTGTAATCAGCATTATTTAGTTCAACACTAGTTCAAGAATCAATTTATCTAAAAACTGCATGCTTTTCCTTTTTCCGAAAGATTTGTTTTATAATAAGTAGTAATACAAAAAAAAATACGAAATTTTCTCCATGGATGATCCATGATCAATTATACTGCCATATACAACAAGCCCAGTGAAGTATGCGTAAAATATCGATGTCGATAAAATGTGTCGATGTTTTGTATCGTAATTGAAAACTGGCCAATTTTGATTATAGATTAATTTTCCTTTCATTGTATTTATCTATAAATTAATTTCTGTTTTGGGTATGCACAGCTTTTAAGTATCTATAGAGCAGTGTTGTTTTCCTTTAATAATTTAATTTAAACTAGCATATAATACACACACTCGCTTTTAATAGTGATGTCCATTTGTATCTTTTCTTATGTCGATAAGTTACTGTAAGCCTGGCATAAGTTTTATGTTTGTTCGAGTCGATAAAATATATCGATAAATCAAATTGAATCAAATATGGGTAACCGATGAAACCAAGTATGTTAGTCACATTCACTTACATTTGTAATGTCTCTATTTTATTTCCTTACATGAATATATGGAAACCGGGATATATCTTAACCCTAGTTTACAGACGCTAGTGATTATCTATATTTTTTAATACATCAGTCTTATGAACTCGTTCATAATTACATACGAAATCGGGACTGAAAATTGGTTATGTCACAATTAAAAATTCATCGATAAAATTATCGATATCGGTGCTAGACCGTGTCAAACACTAGATAAACATCATCATCTGTCTAGCCTTTTCCCAACTATGTTGTGGTCGGCTTCCAGTCTAACCGGATGCAGCTGAGTACCAGTGTGTTAATGTCGGGACACCTTTTCACACACGGTCGGTTAGCCCCATGGTAAGTTATTAATTAACTTGTGTTATGGGTGCTAACACAACTGATAAACTATATATAATGTCTACATGTATACATATTTAGAAATACATATTGCATATTGTAACACCCAGACCACGGCCAACAAGCATGCTCATCACACAAATGTCGACCGAACCGGGAATCGAACCCGGGACCTCAGGTTCGGCAGTCCGGCATGGTGACCATTGCGCCAGCGAGGTCGTGTTACAAGGAGCAACTGCCTATCTGACCTCCTCAACCCAGTTACCCGGGCAACCCAATACCCCTTGGTTAGACTGGTGTCAGGCTTACTGGTAGATAATAAATGATTGATGCAATAAAAATAATAATATTTTGTGTTCATTGTCAATAATGATGAATCGAAATAAAATAAAAATTGATGGTTTCCAGAATCCAAAAATAAAAAGACTTTTTAGAAAGGGTTTTAGCGGATTCCTTAATATAAGTGACCCATCTATATCTTGGACTTGGTTACGTCTTAACTTCAGTGATGTAGATTAAAATATAAAACTTTCAGCAATAATTTGTTCTAAGGTTACAAAATAAAAATCTATGAATTCCTACTTAAATAAAAATTACATTTTTATTCGGATTTTGTTGAATTTAAAGGCTGGATAAAGCTATATAACGTACTATTCGTTTTCTCGCGCGTTTCGCCCGATTCCCGTGGGAACTACGGCCAGCACCGGGATAGAATATAGCCTACATTACTCGGGAAGAGTGTAGCTTCAACTGTGTAAGATTTTTTTACAAACAAAAATGTTTCCTCTTTATTATAATTAGTATAGATTTAAGAAATTTAATTTTATGTTAGTTTTCTTTATCCCGTGAACGCCACTGAAGTTAAGTTTTACGAAATAATTCTTATTTAGGTACATCGTGCCTATATGTAATGTCTTGTAAAAATGTATGTAAATTGTAAATATATATTGGATACTCTACTTGTACTGCGTCTTTCATAATCGGCTGTTGTTATAATTAAATATTTATTTCAAGTCTCTATGCAAAGTTTCATTTTCTCCTTTATTTATTTTTTGGTGGGAAATTAACATATGATCCCTCCTGAAGTGGGTGTAGCGTGAGGGAGTGTCAGACTCTTACTGACTAAAACTCATCATGTTCCTTCTTAAGCCCTTTATGTACCAGCGCCGCGGTAACGCGCGAACATTACCGCAGCCGACATTTTCCACATTCGTTAAAATTTAACCAAACATTATTTTAGGTTGCTGTACTATGTCCCACAAAAATGTTTGATGTCGCTCAGGCTGTCCGTCCACGTCCGATAATCGGTGGCCGATTTTTTGTAGGAAAAATATAGAACACACTACAATAGAGGAACGTACACGTCCTACAAAGAGTTCGTCAGAAAACATTAATAAGAACGTCCTACGAAAAATCGGTCCGATTATTTGTCCTACTAAATGTCGGACGCAGGCGGGCAGCCTTACCGAGACTATGCAATATCATCTGCATAGTAGTTTGTTTTGATAAACCTACCCACTTTTCTTCGGAGCTTAATATATTGAATGGAAAATTCGGAAATTTGTAAACCAACGTACAATTTTTCATGTCTAACCTCTCTTAGATTACACGTGTGCCAACTTCAATCATTATAATCTTTCTTTATTTCTTTAGGTATATAATATAACTGAGTATATGAAATAGTCGAAGAAATATTTCAAAGCATTGCATAATTAAAGCAATGACATTTAAATTGTATGTTAGCAATAAACTCCCGGGTTCGATCAAGTGTTTCTCAGTCAAAATAAAGACAACTGACCAAAATCTATAGAGCTCCGGCTAGGTATAGAAGCCCGCCATTTTATGTTGAATGCTACCAGAAAAAAGGTCTTATTAAGATGGCCGGTATACAGCCCAGCAAAAATATAAATAGCGCGCCACCGGCACGCATGCGCGTTCTCGATCTGTTCTAAATTCAAATAGTCCGGCGCTCGAGCAGCCCGGACGTTCGAAAATCGGATTTTAAAATCCAAATTTCGAAATTCCAAACCCGAATTCGACTGGAAAGGCCACCGTTTGGTACGTTTCGTTTATAGTACGTGTGATTATTCGAATTTAGAATCTTTAGTGTTGTGAACGGTGAAAAATGTGTGAACAGTGCGTGCAGCGTTGATTCCAGAAAAAAGGATTTATTTGTGCGTTTTGGCGCATGTGGTGAGTACAATTTTCACTTATTTTCATTCCTAAGTTAAATATCAACGAGAAAAAAATACAAAAATATTTGAAAAAGATCAATTTATTTAACTGTGTGACTCAAAAAATCTAGGATAAAAGCTCGTTACATAACTATAAATATTTCGTTGCCCAGGCAATATATTTAATTCGGTAATTTGGCTGAGCGCCGGCTTACAATGCTAACCTGTAGGTCAAGTAATTAATGTATTGATAGCATAAATAAAGTGCTTTGACACTTGATCTGTACAATTTAGAATAGTCTTGACTGCCAATATGGTGTCATCATCATCTTCCGAGCTTTTTTCCCAACTATGTTGGGGTCGGCTTCCAGTCTAACCGAATAACTGCTAATATGGTGTATGTACAGAAAAAAACCGGTCAAGTGCGAGTCGGAATCGCGCACGAAGGGTTCCGTACCATTATTTAGAAAATGAGCAAAAAAATCACGTTTGCTGTATGGGAGCCCCCCAAAATATTTATTTAATTCTAGTTTTTAGTATTTGTTGTTATAGCGGCAACAGAAATACTTTATCTATGAAAATTTCAACTCTCTGACTATCACGGTTCATGAGATACAGTCTGGTGACAGACGGACGGACGGACGGATGGTTTTACCCTTTGGGTACGGAACCCTAAAAAGAGATTTTTCAACCAAGTATGTCTTGGCAAGGGCTAAATTTCACTGGGTAAGTAATCAATGAATTTCTTTGGTACGTAAGTAGGTGTATTTGTTAATAATACTTCTTTGCAGTCGGGTAAAAAAAGAAAATTATGAAAACCCACCGCTAGGCAGTATTTTGATATCTGCTTATTGATATTAGAAAAATCTAAATACAGACTAATATTATGAATACGAAAGTAACTCTGTGTCTTTTCTTCACACCTAAACTACTGAACCGGTGTGTGTGAAATTTGGTACATACATAGTTTGGAACTTGAGAAAGGACATAAAATATAAAAATTATTCCGGACATACAGCGCCATCTATTAGCCTATACTTATGTACTAGGTCTCATTTATTCAGCGTTTTTCCTATATTAGGTCTCAAACTACTCTGCAGTAGTATGAAACCGTTCAAAAATACTTATCTCATGAAAATAGTACGGAACCCTACGATGTAGGACCATCCGTCTATCCGTCTGTCAGCTTGAAGCGAGTCGGCCCTCGGTACCGTATGTCCGCCTGTAACGAAACCATAGCGCGATGCAGAAATACGCCTCGATTGTACAACGCCATCTAGGGAGGCAAGGTGTAAACTTTTTAAGTACGAAGAAAATCTTTTGAAGCTATTCCGCGCTTCATTAACGCGCTTTTGGTACTTTAGGAGGGGTATATCTCTGAAACCCAACGTGCTAGTGCAACTTTATGTTCTGGACTTCGATGACGTATCAATTTTTCTGTAAGAAATGACATATTTCACCTTTGCACCAAAATTGCTGTTGACTAGTGTTATTTTTATTGGATCGCCCGTATCTTATAAAATAATAGCTATAGTTTTTAATTAAAAAAGCTTTGTGCTCTTGTAAACTACAACCCGTACCGGGATAAAATATAGCCTGTACTGCTCAGAAAGAGTATTTACTATCTACATTTTTATCTTAGTGAAAGATATTTTCAAATTGGTTCGGAGCTTTTACAAACAAAAAAGTAGTATAGTTCGGCTAATTAGTAATGTAGGTGCTAATAACTATGGATTGTTGCCAAACCCTTCGTGATATTCGTTGAATCACTATAAAGGTTACACGAGTCTTAAATATAAGTAGCTAGATTTGAGCCCGGGATTAAATAATATTTTGTAACTTGATAACCTTTGTTTCGCCATATCTGCTCCGGCCTTATAGATTTTTGTCTGTTATCCCCATTTTATTCGTGGTCGGCGCAGTATGTTTTCATCTTCCATACTCTTTCATCAGCCGTCTTCTTCCCTGCCCTGTTTCTAAATCATTTGGGGTCAGCGCAATATGTATGTTTCTTCCATTTCCCTCTTTATTCCCACCTCCATTCTCCCCTTCATTGTCAGACGTCATACTAACATCCACTCCTTTAGCCCAGTTTATTGCATCTATCGTCACCGACAGAATCAGTCACTCCTCAGTCCCTTCGATTGCATATAAAGAGTCGCTACCTAATTGCTACCAGCTGCCATTAGTTGCTACAATTTGCTACTCTCGTATTTTTGAAGATAATCAGCATCTAAAGGTGATAGCTATATCAGCATGGCTGTCTTTTTTGAAGAAACGGTGTGAAGAAACTCCAGGGATCTATGAAGAGCTACAGCGACTCTGAAGATCATCCATCTGCCGTCATAAAAGATTTTAATATCTGCCGAACATAACACACCTTTATCACATTATACGATGTTCCAGTAGAGAGCTTTTAATCTACTCTTCAAGGATCTCGGTTCGTAAAATCTCAGCTTCGAGATATCCGGTTAGTCTCTTTAATGCCCGACGTAATTGAACTAAGCCATTGTCTACAAGTCCGTGACCCGTTTCACCCAATTGTGACAAAAGTAGGTTATGTTTTCAACACTGTAAGTACATGCCAAGTTGCATAGTTGACTTTTTTTGCTTGCATAGGCTTTGGTTGATCTCATTTGTAGTGTTTTGAGAATTAAATGGGAATTTCTTAAGCTGGGTACTCACTTAGCAGTGTAGCACCACGTAACGTATCAGATACAGTATCAACCTGCAAGTAGGTACGGCTCGTCTACGGTCCTCACGAGCACACTGCGAGCCACCTTTGTGTTCGCAGTGAAACCGCCACTCGGCGGGTCACTGCGAGCTTACAGCGCTCCACGCGCGAGCGGCTCGCAGCGGGCTCGTGCCTACGTACTCACTTGATACCGTATCTGGTACGATACGTGCTACACTGCTAAGTGAATACCCAGCTTTAGGTAGCTTACCGTAATAATTCTCCTATCTCCATACCCTTAGATACTTGTGTTATGTAAATGTAAAAGTAAAGAATGAGTACTGGCTGTATTGACAAGGGCATGGAATGTAGAAGTGATCCTATTCCATCAAATAAATGTGAAAAAAAAACAACGATATTATTTAAATAACCTTTAATTTAAAGGCAAAAATAGCATACAAAATAAAACTATAGTCATAAAAGAATACAGTTAACATAGCAAAGTTAAACAATGCAATAGCAATTGTCACAAAATGAATCATTTGCCGAACCGGATTAACCGCAATGTCGCTATGAATTGTAGTTAAATTTTATCACTTGGTATATGAAAGCACACTGGTTTAACTAACGTCATGATCGTGGTGGAACTACCTCTAACTTAAGAAGACTTAGGAACACTATGAAAGACTATAGGAGCAGCCTTTGACCAGCAGAAGGTAGAGAAAACAAACCTTAAAGAAGAGGTGGTTTCGCCAAAACATGACGATGAATAATCAACCCATAAGTAAATGGCCTCTATCTATATATACCCTGATGCCTGTTATACTTCTCGCTTTGTAACTCGACAAATACACAATCAGATCTGCGACTTCCGAAGGCTCTGACATTTGTCCAAGTTTGAAAGAATTAGCTATCGCTTTCCAATCTCCTTTCACACCAGCTTTTTCGAAGATTTCTGTTTTCGTTGGTCCCGGGCAGACATTGTTCACTCTCACGCCATGAGGTGCGAATTCTAAAGCAGCGCCGAACATGAAGTGGTCGAGACCGGCCTTAGCTATACAATACGGCATATACTTTGAGTTGCCTGCGTACGTCTTGCCTAGAATACTGGATATGTTGATCACATTGCCCTTTGATTTCACCAGGTGTTTCGCATACAGCATAGTAAGCATGACGCAGGCTCGTAGATTAATAGCTAACACTCTGTCGTACTGTGGCATTAGATCTCCCTTGATCAGAGAGCCAAATGTTAGTATACCGGCATTGTTGACAAGGACATCTATTCTGCCGAACTTGTCGATAGTCTTCTCTACCAAGCAACATAAATTGTCTTCATTGGACACGTCCGTTTTAACAACCAGCGTTTTGGCGCAGTTGTCTTCGCAAATCCCTTGTATCTTTTTAAGATCTTCTTCTTTTTCTTTTAAATCGGCTAGAACTATTTTGGAGCCTTCATGAGAATATGCGATGGCGGTAGCTGCACCGATTCCGACGCCAGCCCCTGTGATTACCACTACTTTGTCTTCTAACTTCAAGCCTTTTGATTTTCTGCGATGCGGCACATATAGGACCTAAAAATATAAAGCAGTATGTTAATCACACTGGTCACTAACTTAAGGATAGCTGAAAATAGAGAAGTAGCTTGGTGCGTCTAAACGGTGCAAGTAGCTGGAGCAAGTTAACATGCGCAAGTGACAAGTGACAAGAGCACGCGGGTGGGTATTTTACTCTGGTACATGCGCGAGTCGCTGGACCCGCACGTTTTTAAAATGCATGTAACCTGCGCATGGGATTCAACATGCGCAAGCTACTTGCACCGTGAAGAGAAAGAAGTTTCTTTACCGGCAACGGTCGCTCCAATCTCGATAGCACATCATTTCTGAATACACGGCGAAGCATTTTATATTATAAATAATTTATAATAATTACTATATTAATAATTATTTAATGCGAGTTTATCAGGTTCGGCTAAATGATAATTATAAAATACAATTTACAATTTCTATCATTAGACTTGTAAATGGTACGAAAATCAATAGAATAGTTTGACAGGCAGATATTTGTTTCTAGAAAAAGTTGAATTTTGACCACTTTTTTTATGAAGAAATTGTATTTTTGTAAAGAGTTTTTATACTTCTATCAGAAAAGTTTACATATCACATGGGAAATTGATCGCAAGTATTCGGGGATTTCGGGGTGCACGTTAAACTGTAGGTCCCGGCTGTCATTGAACATCTTTTGCAGTCGTTACGGGTAGTCAGAGCCAGTAAGTCTGAAAACTCTTACTCTTCATTTTGTTGCCCGAGTAACTGGGTTGAGGAGGTCAGATAGGTTGTCGTTCCTTGTGGCACACTGGTACTCAGCTGCATCCGGTTAGACTGGAAGCCGACCCCAACATAGTTGGGAAAAGGCTCGGCAGATGATGAGAGCACAAATAATGACCTGGAGTGGTATTAGCATTTGACCCCGTTCTGGGTCAAAACATTAGTCAAAATATTGGGTGCAGTTTTTAAGGTTGCAACCACGATGCAACTGTTCAATCGAGTTAATCAGGGTTGCTAGCTGCAGGTTTTAAAATAGCTTTTTCTTCCGCGGCGTAAAAAATACACAATGTAATTCGCTTACATTATAATTTTCATGGTTTGTACCTCTCTTACCTAGTTTGACTAATTTATTTGTGGTATTAACTCATTTCTGTCAATAGCATCAATATCGCAGTCAACGAATAAAAAAAAAACTCAACAAAATAACTAGTTAACAACGTCACGCATCTGGAGAAAGTTAAAATTTTATACATTCAATAAACTACATCTCCTTTCGTAAGTGTTCTGACAGAAATTTCTTTAGTAATAAGCAGTAAGTACCTTTTTACCTAATTGTACAATGCTTTTTTCTTATTATCGTTACAACAGTCAGTAATGATAAAAAAATAAATATGCGAGAAAAATTCTATACCTTTCATTACCCACATTTCAGGGTAATTTCTCAACGCTAGCAACACCGGTTACAGCGAAAGCTTTATCGCTTTGCAGATTTCAGTTTCCTGCGGCATAAGGCCGCGGTCTGACGTGCGTCTGACGTTCTGAATTTTGCGTCCAAAGTCCTAACAATAAATAACAATTACTTGTTCGTAGTTTTGTGTCGTGTATCTACAAATTTTGTGCGTGTCTGTGTGTGTGTTTTGTGTATGTATTAGTGAGAAGTAATGTTCAAAAGGTTGGTTTGGTCTTGTTTATATTGTAATGTTAGTTTTAAAATTAGTGCTAATTGTAGTTTTCCGTGTTTCAGGTCACATACGTTTGGTTTAGTTCTAAACTATTTTTATTTATTTACGTAAAGTTTTTTTAAAGTTGCCCTATTTTTACGGAAACTTTTAACTAGTAACTATTCGTTTCCTGTAAGTTGGAAAACTGCATTTAAGTGTTCCCTGAAACAAAGGACTGGTAACAAAGTTCTTTGCTTAAGCAAATTTATTTTCGCGTAAACTATTTTGAACTCTATTTTTCACGTAGAAAGGCTGAAAATCCCTCAGCAGTTACCCTAGGTCGTAAATGGCAGTTTATTCAGTATTTATGTCTGTGAATTTGTAAGTTTAAATATTTTATACCTCGGAGATAACTGAGGGGTTTGCCTTTTTAACGCCTTCTTTTATAATGGGGCCGTTCAGCCTTTGAAAGTTTGTAATATGAATTGTTAAGTGAAACATTTTTACTGCAGATGTATTTTTCATTAGTATTCATTATAGCAGGATTCTTGCTATGGGACGGCGACTCCAACATAGTTGGGAAAAGACTAGGCAGATGATAATGATGATGCTTGATATAACTAAGCATTGACTGAAAAGTGTGTCTATGGAGTTTCTTGTCGGTTCTTCTTCATGAGACCCACTTTTTGGATCCGTGTAACTAGCTTAACGTTTTAAAAGAGCTTTTATAGGCCTATTTGAAATAAAATAAAATACTTTAAGATTTATTCGAAGCTGTAAGTAGATTAGAAAACAAAGCTAGACCTAATGATCTGTGTGAAATTTTATGGGAACCTGGTTTGACCTTATCCTAATTTATTTGGAATCGAGAACTTTCGTCACTGCTATGAATAAAATCCATAGATGAACATTATGGAAATGACTAATACGAATCAAATTCGGGATTAGATACTGGCGATCGATAGATATTATCAAAATCAAAAGTCATTTATTCAAAGTAGGCTGAAAATCAGCACTTTTCGAACGTCAAATTTACAAAAGACAGCCCCCAAAACGCCCGCCCTTCACCACTTCCTATGTGTTTTTGCTGTGAAGAAGAAGTGGTGGAACAAACTCCCCAGTAACACATGTCTGTCTGTATGGTTTGAAGAACCGTATACAAATATTAAAATATCACTATACAACATTGTATACATATTGGCTGGCGAAGTAAATGATAGTGGAACTCTGTTGTTTTAAGATGTAATAGAACCAACATCTTCAAGACTTATCATGACGTAGACCCGAGCTTTGACGGTTAACAGACTGCAGAAACTACATACGTTTCAAAACCAGCATGAGAATAGGCATGATGACAAATTTTTAAATTCCTTTGTATGATGTAGGTATACGTCTATTTTAAATGAAAAATTATTAATTTTAAGAAAATGCGAAGTTTTTTAATCAAATAATTGCATTTTTCTCTGTCTGTCTGTGGGGTCCCCCAGTGTAAGAACACATCCAAAACAACTCCTGATAAGTTATTTGTGTACGTTCCTCACAATAAAAAAATACGAAACAAGTGGCTTAAACTTGCAAGGCGAGATTCAAAAGCAATATTGCCCAGGGTACAACTTTATTTTTGTGAAGATCACTTTGATGTAAGTTATTACATAGTTCTCTAGATTCTAGCATAGTTTATAATGTAAATAACTATTTCGAGGTTAGGTTTCATCTCTCATTGTTTTTTAATTAAACTAGTATACTTTTTTTTTTTTAGCGACGTAAAATCATCAAATGACCCCTCCCGCTGTGGGTTAGCAGCGGTGAGGGAGTGTCAGACTCTTACTGACTAAAATCGTCGTGTTCCGTCATAGGCCTTTTATGTACCAGGGCCGCGGTATCTCTTTCGAACAACCCGCAGCCCCGGCAGGCCTTGGCCCTGCTGGGCCCCGCTGGGGTTGCTGACATCTCTTTGAGGAGCGCGTGGAACAACGCGCGCCGTCGACACGGGTCTGTCGTCTAGAAAGACAGAGGGACGATGAGCCACCCGAACTCACCGCCCACAGACCCACGCCTACGGTGGCCGGGAGTCATCTCGCGACACCCGGCGCCCATGGTGTCTACCTGGTCCAGCGCGGCGGCCGGGATGAGAGGTGCGAACTCTCTGGCGTTCCGCCTCCTCCTTCTCGAGCATGACCGCTTCGCAGAAGGAGGCGACGGCATCCCATTCCCTCTCGCCCCGGACCATGGCCTGAACCAGGGCCGGACGCGAGAGGTCGCCGCCGCCCAAAGCCTCGACGAGGAAACTAGTATACTTACATGGAAGTTTTAACATTTCTAAATTCAGCTGAACAAAAATCTTTATTTGATGCCAAAAACTTTCCCAGCATTATGATATCAATTCTAGGCAAATTAGCGCTGTTTGCCTTGATAAATCCGGGCTCCATAACTCGTGTTATAAACAATTTATTAACTAAAAACAAAGATCGCAGTGGAAGTTCACAATAACGAAATGTGACGTTCGCGCGCTTTCGCGCGAGTTGTTTTGAGAGATGACGTCACGAGCTCTGATTGGTGTTCAAGATATCATGGCGGATTGCCTTATTTCGTAATTTTATTTTATAAAAATACATATTAATCACATTATTAATAAAGAAAACAATGCGCGTTTTATATTCCAAGCTTGAAGTTTAATTTAATAAATATATTATTTTAATGATTTTTGATTACTGTCATCATGCCTATTGGTCAGTATCCTAATTCCTTCAGTAGTTTTTGACAGTTCAACTAGACAGTCGCAGTAAAAGCGTTTGTGTTTTTTTATATTATTTACTGGCTTCCTGAGGGTTCTACTTACCGCATATTGATAAAAAGTAGCCTACATACATGTTTTTTCTGATATAAAGCTCGGTTACTACCAAGTTTCATCAGATTCTATTTAGTAGTTTTTGCGTGAAAGTGTAGCAAACATACATATGTATATATATCCTCATGAACTTTCTTACTTATTATGTTAGTAGGAGGATGTATGTATTAAAAGGCATTGGATTGTTATATCTATGCTACAATTTCTACCTCGTTCGATGCTCACTTGTTGAATAATTTACAGCAAGGTGCATCGGCCTACCCGTGCTAACTACATAATATGCTATTTCCTATGCCATGATTGCGTGGGAGTATGGCATAATATACCTATAATATTAGATTGATATGGAACTATTTTTAAATCGAACTTAGTTGCCAAAGAGAAAGTTGATGGAGCGATATAATTTGATTTCTGTTTCATTACGATCGTGATGTCATATTGGTATCAGGGTTGGGCAAACGCGTATGGCACGAAAAAATATGGATAATCAATTGAAAATTTTATGAAATTAAGAAGTCAGTTTTGTTATCTTGACATAAACATAATGAGACTGCTATTGATTTCCAAGGATAAATTGTCTTCTTCCTGTCCTGTGCCTAATATTATTTGAAATCAAAATCTTTTCCGTCTCAATTCCTCTCACTCACAAATTAATAAAGTGTTGTTAACAAATTATGTCTCTTTACGTTAGTAATGCACTTCTAAAAATCTTGTTTTGTACAGCTAGTTTTTACTCTAATCGTATCCACAATTTTGCTTACCCTTATGTGGAAAATACCCGTGATTTTATGCAAGTCAGCACCCAGGGTTATTGCAACCTTAAAGCTACATATTAACCATGTTATAAATATTCATGCGGCTTCATAATATCCCGTAGGCATATAATTAGGAGCTATTGTAGGTTACTTGCATATTCATGAAACTTTCAGTAAGAATGAGGAGTTTCAGGCTGGTGTTAAGTGTATGACTAAGTATTTGGTTCTGTTAGTGGCTTTAGTGGGTTTACCTTGTCGCAGTCTTTTCTGTAGATCTTTGAAGGTGCTTACGGTATCTTATACGCTAAAATGATCTCCTGAATAGGGCTTGTAAGTAAAGAAATATAAATGAATCATTTATTAGCAAAACTTGCTCTAATTTTAGAAGAATGTAAGAAGTCTGAAACTTGAAAATCTTGAGAAAACTCTTGCAATTAGATTTGTTTAATTAACTTGGTTAATTTATGACAAGAACTTTACATTGAGAAAGAAACGCGACGTTTTACTAAATATACTTTATTACCTAAATATGCTCTATATATTTGGTAACAAAAATTGATATGTAGTTTTGTCAAAAATGTAAATCATATCGTTTATTGTATTCCAAAAGGCCGACCCCATATGGAAATTGGGATTAGATCAGGAGGATTAGCTATATATTACATAGGGCTGAAATATAACACAGTTTTAACAATTATGGACCCCGATAAGCACATTACATATCCCTGCTACCTTTTTGGAAAAGGTCAACAGGACTATCCCTTAAAAACCCTTACAAACTGAATCCTAAATCCATAGTCCCTTAGAAAACCAATATAAAAGAGAGAGGCAGATATTCAATTTGAGAGAATTCAATTATTGTTGAAGGGTAAACCAATTTGGGTTGTATTTCACACTCCAAATATGTACAAAGCTGAGTTTGAATGCAGTTTATCTAATTAAAATTGTTGGTGCTAGGCTTATTGAAATATCTTACTTATATTATAAATGTGAAAGTTTGTGAGAATGTATGGATGTATGTTTGTTATTCAATCACGCAAAAACGGCTGGACCGATTTGATTGAAATTCGGAACGTAGATAGGTGATACCCTGGATTAACACATAGGCTACTTTTTATCAACACACCACGCGGACGAAGCCGCTGGCGGAAGCTAGTATACTAATATAATAGAATAAGAAGCAAGGCTTCGAAACTATTGAATCGATATGAACAATTCTTTCACTATTGGAAAGCTACACTTTTCCCGAGTAACATAGGCTATATTTGATCCCAGTACGGGCAGTAAAAAACTCGGGAAAACGGGTAGTTTAAAATAAAAGTATAAGAAATGGGAAAGATATCTTGAAATAAATTATTCTAATCGTACGTAGCAAGAATCGCAAAAAGCGTTTTCTAACAGACAACATTCAGATGGATCATACAAAGACATTTTAGGATAAATGCTTACTGATGTCTTTTTTCTGAACACTTCATCCTTTCTACCTTTTTATTTCTTCTATTGTGATGATTAGGCTATCCGTAGCATCTGTCTTACATTACATATCTTTGGAACTGACAGTTTTTGGTAGTTAGGACCCAAATGGCCTCTTTTTGTTCTTGTAACCGGCTACAATGCCACTAAGTATTTTGTGAAAGTCATGAAACTATTTTAAAAATTCAAACGAGTGTTATTGAGTTATAACTTGCGTTACGAAACTGTAAAGTCGAGTGAAAAAAGTTTGGCACAAAAATATGTACGCTACTATGACAAAGTATTACCAAATACAATTAGTCTATAAGTTTTTCCCATATTCAGAGATAAAGCAGTCTATACGTTTTCCTGATTTAGAAGCTAAATTACTGCAAATTTTCATCAAAACCCCTTCAATAGATTCTTTACAGTATTAGTATCATAGCATGATCGTCTATCCCGTACAGGACATAAAATATGTGAATAATAATTGGATGCACTACTGCAGTCTCACTCGAAGGAGTATTTACATCTTTCCAAACTATTAATAGATGAACGAACTACTACAAATTTTACAGGAACTTTTACAAACGAATCGTGTATCCAATATTAGATCTGTTTTCTACTCCTGACTAGAGGAGACTATTTTGAACGTTCAGTAAATTGGGTCAACTTTTGTTCGACATAAAGTAGTCGTAGTTTGGCTCGGAAAGTTTATGGCTTGTTTTAATGGTCGCTGTCTTTATTGGGGGGTTCAGTTACGGTTTTGGATCGGATCTGGTGTAGCTAGTAAGTTTATTTGAAGGAAAAGAAGAGTAGGATGATCATTTTTTTTTGTAATTATATGTGTATAGGAAGATTTTTGACGACGTGGTTACATTTTAAAGGAAGTTTTTCTGATGGTACGTTCACACGCGCGCGTTCAAATCGACATTCAACGGGCACAGTCACGTTCACGAGCGTGTAAACGGTACGCCCGAGCCCGTGAACGCGCCCGTGCCCGTGAATGCCGCGAACCGGGCGAGTGTCGGTTTTTTGGCAAAGTTCAAAGGATGAATGTGCGGGCGCCCGGCGACTGTTTACACGCGCGCGGGCAGTCAGTCTCTCCTGCGCTTTCGTGACGATTAAACGTTCTAAGAAAGTCGCTACGATCGGAGATTACAGCATGGCGGAATTGTTAACGTCGTTCATCATTTTGATTCTTTTTCCAACAAAAATAAGTTAAGCCAAAGGCTATGACAGCAACAACACCGAGATCCTCGCTGCTCGCCATTCTTGCACTGACTGACACGACGGCGCGCGTGTGAACAGCTTGAATGTCCGCCTGCCCGCGACGGGCTGCACGCCGCGCTGCCCGCCAGGCAGCCCGCCGGGCTGCGCGGCGCGCGTCTGAACGTAGCATTAATGGTGGTCCTACATTATTGCTCTCAGATATTGTGGATTTAACTCTGTAATACTTGCCTCGAAATACTCGAACGGTACCTACAACCCGTGCCGATAAAGAATAGGATTAGAAATCGCGACAGCTGTATTCAACTCTCGCTCATGTGCTTTAGTGTATGAGCGAGAGGTAAATACAGCTGTCGCGATTTCTAATCCCATTCTTTGGCGTCGCGTCGTCCTAATTGGCAGCGATCGCGCGATGGCGCGATGCGTTTTTCATCTAAGACGTCCTAATTGACAGCGATTGTACGATGACACGATGCGTTCTCGTCGTTCGATGAGTTCAAACATACAGATTTCATCAGAGTGTCCTATTTGAACCTCGCAAGTGAGATAGTGAGATCGTGAGATGAAAAACGCATCGCGCCATCGTGCGATCGCTGCCAATTAGGACGATGCCTTTATCGGCACGGGTAGTACTTAATTTTAAGTCTGACATATAAGTATAACCGTTGCAGAATTGTAAATGTGACAGAGATAGAATGATGTTTGAGCAGTTCGACTAGTAGTAATAGAGTTAGTTAGCCAGTAAGCGACATTATAATATTGATTTGATGTCTGTTAGTTGAAGACAGAAATCTGTGGTACAATGTAGTACATACCGAAAAATATTTTATGTATCTATCTACGTTGCTTAGTAGATACGGTATTTTCGAGTTTTTTTTTTGTAACAACCTTTGATGGATTGGAAACCATCGAAGAGATTGCATGTCACGAGAAAAGTGAGAGAAACAATCACTCATGAATAGGGGAAAACACCCCTATGGATATTTGCGAGTGATTGTGATTTTCTTAACTATGCATGTGTAAACACCTATTATATTTGCGTTTTGAAGATATCTATCTAATTGTTGTTGTTACATTGGCTTACGGTAAGGCAATGCAAGTATCCTGAAGTTTAATTCGTAAATAATTGTTCTGGAAACCTATGCTATGTATCCCTTCTATTATTATTAATGCGAAAGTAACTCTGTCTGTCTGTTACGCTTTCACGTCTGAACCACTGAACTGATTTTAATAAAGTTTGGCACAGAGATAGAGATGACCTTGAGAAAGAACATAGTATAGTACTTATCCCGAACTTTTGAGAAGTTCTCTTGCAAACGCGATACAACCGAAACAGACGCGGGCAAAGCCGCGGGCGGAAGTTTGTATGGAATAGCTATATATAGAGTAGCTTATTATCTAAAAAGTTTGATTATCTCTCGGGAATCGAGCGTAACCAAGGGTTAAAAACAGCTAGCTCACGAATAGATATTCAGGATTCAAAGTTTAATTAACCAAATAACTTCGGTTAGATAGTTTATTAATTAAATCAATTGCTGATTGAAAACTAAACTCTAAACCGCCAACTAAGTTTAGTAGATCACGATTAGTTCACCGGTCCTTAAGGATTAGAGATTAGGTATTACTTATCCCTGTGGGTAACTGAGTTCTAGTTACGTTTAACCCTTATAAACTTGTGGTTCTATAGTCACGTTTTCTGAGCTGACAACTTTGTATTGAACGGACTACCATGTTATCCTAACGTAGTAGATGTTTTTGAATTGTCTTCAGTTGTTCTTTCTTTTTGTTTCTATTTTTAACTGCACAAACTTCAAGGTGAACAGTTTTGTGTTAATGACATTATTTTGGCAAAATTGGCAAAATTATGATTGATTGCTTAATTAATATTAGGTATAGAATTAATATTGTCTTTCTCATAAAGATATTGTTATTCAATTAAATATCCCGTAAAAGTTTCTAATCTTAATTCAGTTTTCATCTTAGCGCTATCTCGAGAGAAATAAAATAAATAATTGAAATCTGTCGAAGATAAATTCCAAATGCTCTATGCTAAACTTTATATCGTAACTAAAACTATGAAGTGAATGAGTTGTGCTTCACAAAGATAACGCTTAATATATTTTCCTTTTGTGCCGTTAAGAGGCTCCAAGGCATCATTACCAACATATTGGACGCTCTGTAGAAGGGTCAAAATGAGTTTCAGTGCTATCAACATTAAGCTCGAAATATAAACTTAAGGGAAAATATGTGCATAGTTACCAAAAGCTTATTTATTTATTTTATCACAAACACAGCTATGGAGTGCGTTCTGCTATATTTATTTTCTATGTATAGTGGTAAAAAAGTCGTGGTGGCCTAGTGGGTATAGAACCAACCTTTCGAGTATGAGGGTGTGGGTTCGATTCCAGGTCAGGCAAGTACCAATGCAACTTTTCTTAGTAGTAGTAATAGTAGTTTGTAAGTAGGTATATTCTAAGTATATCTTGGACACCAATGGCTGATAAAAAGGTGAAGGAAAACATCTTGGGGAAACCTGGACCTGGTCTGAAATCAGCAACCCGCATTGAGCAGGCGTGGTGATTATTGCTCAATTCTCCGTGTGAGAGGAGGCCGCAGCCCAGCAGTGGGACGATAAAAAGGCTGTTACAGTACAGTATGTATAGATCGTCTTTCACAATAACATAAATACATACAAAGTAGTCCTTGTGAACTTATTCAAAAGGAGGAAAATATCTAAATATAGGATTTTTAGGTAAATTTTAGGAATATTTGACTTCTTTTTATGTAAGTGAAAAATACATGACCTTTGCTTGACCACTCCTGTCTGCCAGATGTCGTTAGATTAAACAGTTAGGCACCGAGACATGAGATATGTAACGGATCTCTTTTGAATCGCACAATGTTTAATATTTACAATAACACATTTTCTTTGCAATAGTTCATAGTAAGCTGAATACCCACCCTTCTCTACTGCCTATGTGTTTTTCTGGGAAGAAGTAGTGGCGCAACAAACTCCCAGCAACAAATAGTTAGATTAGTTGTCAAATTAGTGTATGTTTTTGTTTAAGTGTGTTAGTTTTCAAGCAAAAAAGCTCTATAGAAGATGGCGAAAATTGAAGTTAGTGAATGCAAATTTCCTTTCTAGGGTCTTAGAAATTTTAAAGTATAATGACGTTCTGCAGTTTACGCTAGTTTCTTCTGTACTAGTGCAGTTTTCTTTGAGGTCAAGGTCAAGGTCAGGTTTGCTCATTAGTACGAAGTGCTATACAAAAAACTTTCCTAGTTTTCTGCTAACGTTGACTTGAAAGCTTTGTAACACTGTTTCTGTAAGATCCAACTACGACGACCCCGTTGGAACAAAGCACCATGCCGGAATACCGAACAGATGATCCTGGGTTCGATTCCTGGTCATCATCATTAATTTAAGAGCCCCGCTCTTGTCGGTGCAGCTCCTTCCATTTACACCTATCTAGCGCCAACTCCTGAACTTCCTTATACGTCATGACCTTCACCTTTTCTTTAATATGCTTGATGTAGCTATATCTTGGACGACCCCTTCCTCTCTTTCCTTCGACCTTCCCTTCCACGATGTTTCGATTTACGAAACGGTACGATTCCTGGTACGGTCAACATTTTTGTGATGAGCATATTTGTTGGCTGTGGTCAGGGTGATATAATCTTCTTCTTCTTAACGTTTATCCCGTCTTGTGACGGGGTCCGCTTTCCGTATCTTCTACTTTCAGTTCGCCTCTATCCAGGACATTAATTTGACAGTTGTGCCGGCACTCACCATCATCATCGTCATCATCTCAGGACGTCCACCGCTGAACATAGGCCACCCCCTTAGATCTCCACAGATACCTGTTGGAGGCGACCTGCATCCAGCGTCTTCCGGCAACCTTTATAAGATCGTCTGTCCACCTGGTACTCACAACACATTCTAATATATAGCTTACCATGTGGCTAACCGATCGTGTGTGAATAGCGTAACGATGATTATTAAAAAAAAAACAAGAGTTTAATCCTATATGCTGACGTTCTCAAACCTGGTTTCTGGTAGAATATCTTTATCACTGAAGTTACAGACAATGCTTGATATTTCGGATAATTTCTTCCTCATTTCCATACATTATGATACAATGCAATAGCTTCTCTTTGAAAGAATCTAATTGTGTACCGTGCCAGTACCATAATTGCTAGTTTCGTAAAAGCATTTCTAAAAGCGATTTCTCTTTTTGCATCCAAAGATTTAACGCCCTGGCGTGAACATCTAGGTCTTGGACGCAATTTATTGCAGCTGGTTGTAAATAAAACCTTCACAGTCAAAGAACTGCTTGCGATTTCTGAACGAAAGTGTTTGAACTTTGAGTTAAGAACTGTTTAGGGAGTTCATTTACTTATTAGCGTTTGTAACCGTCTTACCACAAAAACTTTTAAACGTCAGTTTATGCCTCGTCTAAAAAAATGTCAAATTATGACGTTGACATATGGTTCATTTTGCAGCCAAAATTTTATTAGACAAGTGTAAAACAGGGTTTAAAGTTTTTGTAGTAAGGCCCTTATGGCCTTACTACAAAAACTTTAACCCCTGTTTTACACTTGTCTAATAAAATTTTGGCTGCAAAATGAACCGTATGTCAACGTCATAATTTGTCATTTTTTTAGACAAGGCTTAAACTGACGTTAAAAAGTTTTTGTGGTAAGACGGTTAATGTTTAGTTTTGTGCTTATTGCTTGAGGTTCTTCTTCCTCCGAGCCTTTTTCCCAAACTATGTTGGGGTCGGCTTCCAGTCTAACCGGATGTAGCTGAGTACCAGTAGTTTCTACTATTTGTGATATTAAGATAATTCTTCGGAAGTGATTTTATCTAAGTAAGACCCAGTATTTATTTGACCCGTGTTGAATATCGACAAAACAAAGAAAGTTATCAATTTACTTAAGCAAGTAACCAGCTGAGCGACCACTTACTTAATTACAACCTCACAAAACTTTTGTTAAGCTACTAATATCCCGCAATCAGCAAAAACTTCAGCATTGCCATACATAACTATCACAGATACGCTAATCTCGATATTATCGATATTCGGGGTCCCTCCCTAAGAGTCCACACTGCAAACTTTTAGTCGGCCGATAGTTTGTTTGGGCTCATAAATCGGTATTCAAATGAATGGTTCGCATATAACAACGATCAGGTATTTGGCCGGTATCATCTCCATCTACATATAAAAATATATGTATATCACTTTTCATTGTAATTTTATAACTCAAGAACGTGCTCACCTATCCAAACCAAATGCGGCTTTGTTCGGACTATTTAGTAGATGGTTTATGTGAAGTTGACACAAAATCGGTCGAGCAGTTCTACATTTATTTTTGCCAGTAAGCCTGACAACCAGTCTTGCCAAGGGGTGTTGAGTTACCCGGGTAACTGGGTTGAGGAGGTCAGATAGGCAGTCGCTCCTTGTAACCACTGGTATTCAGCTGCATTCGGTTAGACTGGAAGCCGACCCCAACATAGTTGGGAAAAAGCTCGGGAGCAGCTGTATCAGAGGAACTGTTGGGCGATTGTTTAATCTGCAGTCTGCAGGTATTCTAATGGAAAGCTGGAATGCCTCCAAATCGTTTTTCTTCTTATTGAATTCCTCGGGAAATTCGACGCGACCTTAAGGCGTTTATTAAAAAACTCAAATAGGACAGCCATTGTTGTGTCTATCTATTGGTGTTCTAGAAATTTCGAGCCGACTTTTTATTATGAGCTGAGTCTCTCGGTTCCAAATTTCTTACACATTCTTTCTTGCACTTTATGCAATCTGAAAAAAATGCGTCTCTTTCCTCAAGGTTAAATATGTTGCAAATGGTTATTAGGTTTGCAATCAGACTAGACTAGGCTGCTGAGAAAGTTTCTGAAAACCCACATTGTTATTTCGGCCTACTCCAGAAATCCACGGATTCTGGTATCTAGGAAACACATTCCGGGGTTTTACGGCAACACTAAACAGGTAGAAAAATGGGTTATTTACTACCAGTTTTTTGAACAAGCTTTTGAAAACATTACAGATATTTAGTTCTATTAGAGTGAAAAAAAGTGAGTTTTCATTTCGTCAAAGAAAAAGTTTTGATATGTTACGAAAGTTATTTCGCTTCTGCGGTTATTCCCATGTGTGGGTTCTTTGACTGCTGAACTCATATTTATCACTTATAATACCACAAGAGCTTCAAAATTATCGGGTATTTCCTGAAAAACTTGACGACTTTATTTGTTTGCAGGGAACCTTGAGGGAAATGCCAGATAATTATGAAGCTCGTGTGGTATTCGGGAGATTATTTTTCCGTCCCAAATGTCGGCCACAACCTGTCAGTTTGACGTAGCAACGACCAGAGAAAATATTCAAAAATTTTTCAGTATAATACCATGTAGGTTGTACCACGTGACGTCGAATGGTGCAATTCTATTGGTCGATATTTGGGTCGGAAAAATAATCAAAGTTATTTTATATTCTCTCTGTGAGATTCATGTAGTGAAAGCTAATTCTGTTACGGTCGGAAAATAAATATTTTCAATATCTGTGAATCTAGTGAATTTAGTTATAATATTCTTTCTAGCAAAGATAATGGAAGAGCCACTCTAAAAATAGTAATTTGACTTTGAATTTGAGATAGCCGCTTATTTTTTTCCTATTCTTACTTTTTAATCTATACATATAATAAATCTGTAGAAAAGTAATTTTTGTACATTGAAGAAATTGACAAAACAAATAGCCAGCATGTTAAAGGATAACTAACAGAACCCATTTCCATCATTTTTGTCATTTTTGTCTGTTTGTCTGTTTGTCTGTTTGTCTGTTTATCTGTTTGTTTGTTCGGGATTCACGTAAAATCTACGAATTAAATGCAGACAATGCTTATATACAAAAATTCTACGTAACTTGGGGTATTACTTAGTTTTTGTTTCATCGAAATCGATTCACTCTATCAAAAGATATGATTAATTTTGTGAATTCAAGATGTAAAATATTACGACACGCAATCTATTTGTCAAAACTGTACATTTGAATGTTGTACTTATATTAGTTGATCGGCCTATTATTAATCTTTACACAGAAAATCACACCTTTATAAGTAACTTCGGAAGAAAAAAAAATATGAAAATTTTGTTTAGCTAAGGTTAAAGTAGCTCCATCTGTGGTAAATAAAATACATCAAATTTGTCAAAGGAGCGAGGTGGTAAATGACAATATTACCATACATTCTTTATAGAGGATTATTATTTCAACAGATGGAGTTGTGTATTTTCCGTAATTCACCATATTTTAACACGTAGTGTAATTTTTCGATAGACATTTCAATAGTGTTTGTCAGTTTGCCGTGCCACATCAAAATCCAACTATAATTATTACCTTGATGAAAAGAAAATTAATAGTTCTCAGCCAAATTTAAAACGCTGCCATCTAAATTATTTTTTGAACATTATGTCAAAAATGATGACTTTAGTGGAACAATTAATTATCATTTAAAGTTACAGATGGAGTTCATATCAGGATTTTTTCATAAACATAGTTTAGCTTATCTTCCACTAATGTGGTGGCCTTAAAACAAATTACTTTGAGTGAGTAGTATTAAGTAGACCTTAATTATTTTTTCTGATGCAAAATATGTAAACTTAATCCTAGAAGAAATGAGGATCTATCTCTCGCAAGCGCTGCTAAGCGTGAGGAAGGTAATGCAGGATTCCGTAGCTTTAAAAACAAGCCCAGATACAAAGTGCAGATAAGAAATGGGAGCTCTCTCTGTTTAATACCATACACACGTAAAATGCTTTATGCGTCTGAAAACGTACAAATTACGCGCCGCATACCAGAGACATGCTTACTTTCAACTTCTGATCGCAAATACACTGTTCACGATTACGAACAGTCTCAGTAAGACCCGAGCCAAGTCTAAAAACCCTAAAAAACACCTTTTATATAAAACTACGTTTGATATCATTTAATCACAAAGACAGAATTGTTCTCTGTTGCAAATCCTATCCACCTATATCCTATCCTAATCCAGAATGCATTGCAGGTGTGCATTGCACAAAAACCAATGGTATCCTATTCGAGAAGTCAAAAGAGTTGACCTGCCAACGTCAGCTTCTGCGCTAAGCAAGTGTTCTTAATAGTACCATCAGAATTACATTCATCGTTGAATGAGGTGAATAAATTTTCAGAAACCACAATAACAGTAGGAGCCAAAGCGTATTATCGCTTCATAGAGCTCTGATTGGCCCCAGGTGACCAAGTCAGGTCTGATTTGTTCGTTTATCAGATCTTTGAAAGTGTTTCGGTGGATACTTACTGTCGTCCTGTTTACGTGTGACACAAAATATGGTATATAAACGTCCTCCGCAAGAGCGAAATTTTCCCGGTGTGCGGTAGTGACGCACAGTATACAACACTTATGTTTCTTTTGATTTGCTGGCTCCACCAAGAAATTAAAAATTGCGAGCGTACATTCTGAAAATCTTGGCAAAACTACAGGTTTCAAGTACGAACACATGAAGTGGACTCTCACAGATACGTACATTTTGCCTATTCGTGAACTAATGCAAACATTTCGGTGGAGTCCCGGCTTAGGCCTCCCCCACATTAGGCGTGCGCGATCCTCGGGCGTGTGAGTAGCGCGGGCGCCGCGCGTGCGTCGCGAGCGCGTTGCGTGAGCGTCGCGTTTTGTTGCCCTGCGGCATTTGCAGCGCGCTCGCGGCGCGCACGCGCCGCTCTCCTTGACGTTTAACTGCTAAGGCGTTTAGCGGGCGGCGGGGATAGCAGGCGAAGGGGTAAGAACGCAACTCGAGCGCCGCGTGCTCGCCGCGAGCGCGTCGCTTGCACTCTTCACACATGCCGCAGGGCAGCAAAACGCGACGTTCACGCAGCGCGCTCGCGACGCCCGCGCTACTCACACGCCCGAGGATCGCGCACGCCTAATGTGTGGTCAGCCTTACCATGAGTAAGTGAAACTATCCTACCCTATGCGCCTGCTGATGATGATGACTCATTTTATCATCCATCCAGCTATTCCCCAACTATGTTGGTGTTGGCTTCCAGTCACCGAATCTGTTTTAGTACCAATATTTTGCTTGGAGCGACTACCTATCTACAATCCAGTCAACTACACAAGACGATATCCATATTATGGTAAGACTGACAGACTTTCTGGCTTCTGATTAGTCGCAGCAGCTGCAGAAAATGTACAAATGACAGCTTTATCAGACTCAAAGCATGTAGACATAGATTATAGCTGTTTCCTGTGAAAATTACTTACGCACCATACGTAATAATTTTCCAAATTGGCTGAACAACGTCACAAACTTTACTTCTTTTGTTTAGATAAATGGTCACATCCACAACACAACCTTGATCAATGAATCTATGCGACTGCGAAGTGCTAATCCTAATTATACTGTCACGTGAAAGAATGCACCTACGGGATAAGTAGTATTTTGACGATTCTATATTGCCCACGCAGACGAAGTTGCGGGCAACAGCTAGTATTTAAATAAGAATATGTACACTATATTTATAAACGCTAAAGGCTTAAAAGGTTAGTATAAAAAACACTAAAGGCATTTTTTTATTATTTTCGATGCGCAATTGTTTAAAAACGATAATTGTTCAAAAGTTATTTAATTAATTTAATTTAGAAACATTTTCATGACATGTGTAAATGATATCTATCAATAACAAAACAATTATAAAGTTTCAAGTTTTATATAATTGCAACTATCACGCAAGCTTATGTAGATCAATACAGAATTTGTAAATGTTGTTTAACCAACTTCAAATAAAGGAGGTTGCGCGATTATCTCACGTTTGGCTTAACGTCGGCGTTTCTATTCCCGCGGTTTCACCCGCGGTCCAGTGAGAACTACTACCCGTACCGGGATAGAATATAACCTATGTTACTCACTCAGAGTGTAGCTTTGAAACTGTAAAATATTGTTTCAAATTGATTCAGTACTATCGGAACCTTTGGGGTACAAACAAGCAAAAAAATGTTTCCTCTTTAATTAATCACAGCCAATGCTTTTGCACTACAAAATACTCGCGAAAATGGCTAATGTTTTCCGCTGGGAGAAAGAATTTTAAAAATTAATTCCGTCATTCTTAAAAAATAGTCACGTAGTTGTTAAAAGAACTTTACCAACTGTATTTGAGCTGCAAAGGGATCCTAAAAACTTTAACTTCAGATAAAATGAAGCTATAATCTTGTTTTTCCACCTTCTCCACTCGTTTATTGCCATTAAGTTCAAGGACGTGGTAATCCCTAAAGTATTAATGCCAGTTGAGTTTAAGAGGGATTTTTAATCCAATATTTTATCATCAGCTGCCTAGAGTTTTCCCAACTATGTACCGGTATTTTACAAGGAGCGACTGTCTATCTAACCTCTTCAATCCAGTCACCCGGGCTATCCAATACACCTTGGTACTGGTTGTCAGACTTACCGGCTTCTGATTACCCGTAATGACTGCCAAAGATGTTGAATCACAGCCGGGACCTACAGTTTAACGTGCCCTCCGAAATGCTGGGAACAGCTAGTATAAATATAAATTCTAGTAAATAGTGAATACTAGAGTTCGTTGTTGTAAGCTATTTGTTTGCTAACTACATTTGCTCAATTTGTTTTTATACCTTCGAAGTGTGATAAGCGCTAAACACGCTAGAGTTGAGTTTAAAACTAAACGTAGTGGATTTTCAGGGTTAGAGTTTGAAAGAAGAAATAAATTTTATATTGACTTTTATCCTTTCAGTCTAACAGCCAGTTTCTTCATCAAAAGTTAAAGCCAGAGTAAAAGTCAAAGTAATGTCTAAAGTAAAAGTAACGGTCAAATTCAATTTTTCTAGTAGTTTTGCTGTCACTTAGCCTTGAAAAAACGAATTTGACCGTTACTTTTACTTTAGACATTACTTTAACTTTAACTTTTGATGAAGAAACGGGCCGTAACTGAGTAACAGCTAGAGTGCAGTTGAGTACCAGTATTTTTTTTCATGAGGTTAACAAAGTTACCTGGTCAACACGATACGTCTTAGTAAGCTTGGTTATCAGTATTTTAATATCCAGTTAAACTGGGACCCTAATTTACTTGATAAAAAGGCTATTCAGATGATCATGTATTAATACTTTGTTTTAGAATAGCTTTGCGCTTGCTAAAACCAATTTTTAATGATTCCAATTTCCCAAAACCAGTTGGTGAATAGTTCTGACTGACACATGTACATCTGCAAACTTATTTCCCAAGCGATCGCTAGTGCGGGGCACATTCGATATAGTTACTATATCGAGTATGATTGCCTAGTTGGTCTAGTGGTAGCACACGCGGCTGCTATACATGAGGATTTGATTCCCTGGTCGAAATCAGTATGAGGGTTTTTGAAACTTTCCCAAAGCAGCCAGTAGTCTGGAAGTTGGTGATTGATACACCCATGCATCGGAGGGCACGTTAATGTCGGTCCTGCGCCTGATCTCTCGCCGGTCGTGTCGGTTTACCGTCCCATCGCGCTATGAGAGTGAAGGAATAGTGAGTGCTCTTGTTTCTGCGCAAATGCTTGTGCACTATAATATGTCCTGCGTAATTGGCTGATCTCCTTATATGAGAACAGCCGCCGTAGCCGAATTCAGCCTTGGAGGCCACTATAGGTGCTTTATCGATTGTCGAATATCGATATACGTCCCGGTTTGGTTACGATCTGTCGTAAAACTGAACTACTTTTTGAGGGTCACTCGGGAATATTATTTGGTTGACGCAGTGGTGCTTAACGGTTTATTCTGTTAGTTCATGACAAATAAATATTAAATGCTGGTCAGATAGGTTACCTAAATAAGTGCTGAAAGTTTTGTGGACATAAAAAACAATGACGTTTTAGATGGATAGATAGATAGATTATGCTTTATTGTACACCAAGAGAAAAGAAAATTTACAACACAGGACATCACAATACACAAAGAAGAGTACAAATGGCGGTCTTATCGCTAATCAGCAATTTCTTCCAGACAACCTTTGGATGGAGTTTATCTGGAGAATAGTTTGAAAATGGGTAGTTTAGGGTGTACATATAATTGATAAATATACGATAAATACTAAAGATATAGAAAATAAATAGTCAATAAACGATAAAATATATAAAATACATGTAATAATAGTAGTTTTATATGTGGGAAATGGCGAGACCGTGTGGAAAATAAATGTTTTCAGTAGACTGAATGTACAAGACGCTTTGAATTATTATAAAAAAATATAATTCCTGCCAGGTTACTGAATGTCATCAGTCGTCACCTATAGGCAAGAATTCAGACATATTCAAAGTGATTGCAAACCACCATTACCTAAAGAGGCATTTCAAACCATCCATCGGTTATTTGCTGGAACTTTCTCGTCTGCCACGAATGTAAATGACCTTGAATTCTTCACGGACTGGATTCAATAAGTTTCTACCATTTTTTATCTAAGTACTTCAAAAAAGAAAGTTTTCAGTTTGGCTTGTATGTGTAGGTATAGGTATGTTTGTGCGTGATTGTCTGACGTTTGGCTGAACCAATTTCGATGTGGTTTTAGCATAGTATTTGTCAGGCTTTTGGTATATTATTGTAGTCTTTGCAAAAAGTTTTTTATCCAGATCCGTTTAAGAAAGATTTTTAGAACTCAAATTGAGCAATAAGAATGATGGTTAAAATTCTCGTTTTGTATATTAGAGTAGGCGTTTTTAACATGCAAATTATTTAAACTCGCGAGTTCCGAGAATTAAGAGTTATTTTCGCATATCCGTTGCGTCGGAATCTTAAGATTATATTATGGTTGAATCATTTGAAGTTATTTATGCGTATACAATATTTTTGGCATACGAGGGTTCTAGAATGGGTGGGTATGATGTTGATTATACATATTTATGGCTTTTTCTTAAGAAATATACGTGTGATATAAAACGTCGTGTCTCTTTTATTGCTTGCGGTATCTCCTGCAATGTGATGTGAATAATTCAAGAGCATTTCTTTATATCAACGGCAGTGCCTGATTGTGTGGTTTGAGAGAATAGAAGGGGAAGTTGCACTATTTAACAATAACGATATCCAATCCATAGCCAGCCGGAAACTTATCGACCATTGGTCAACAAAAAATGGTAATTTTACTGTAAAAATTCAAGAGTAAGTCACAAATTCAAAGTAATAAAATAAAAACAATTTAATTGAAATATTTACAATACACATACATATTGTGTCTTTTTCATTATGTATCTTTCAAAAATTCAAGAAATATTCATAATTAAAAAAAAATACTCAAAATCTCACCGTGTGTATCATACCATTCACTCATTTTATCGACTATGTGATTCCTTCTCACTTCATACATCACTAGTTTTGAATAAGTTGATCTCCCAGCAGACCGTTTGTCTATGCTAGATAGTACGGTTTGCCGTCACTTTGTATTTGTACTGCCTCGTAAACTTGTAGTTTAATTAGTTTTGCTAATTAGAATTTATGCCATAAAATAGATCTACATATATAGCCACGGTGGAAAATGACATATTTTTTTCCCTCCAAAATAGTGTGAATCATTTTAAACCATTAATGATATTTTTTAGAAATACTTTGTGATGTTCGGGTTATTTCGTTCCGTGGGAACCCCATGATGAAACGGGTATACCAATTTCAATCGGTTAAGATGATTTTATTAAAGAAACAAACGAATTCACCTTCGCATTATATTTATTTTCTGGAAATCAAATCCGGTATAATTTTTGGGTTGCAAACGGTAAGGAGCTGATTAATTTTTCTCATATAATTAATCCGACTATTGAAGAATCGGCTTTTCTGCGTACAATGTGTTATTACGTCAAGATTGATTGAATATTTTTTCTGAGGATTTCTTGCGTCTGACATTGCGTATACCTTATAAATTATTCACCGTAAATAAGCTTTGGTAAGTTATGTATGAAAACAAGAACATAAAAGTTATAACCCAAAACCCAAAGATATTTTGTACTAAACGTTTCGTCTTCTTTTTAGAATTATTCCTGATTGTTGTTTATAAGTTTTTCGCATTTAATATTCGTTCAGCTGGAAGCACGGACGAAGTAAAGTTAGCGGAGATGCCATAAGGAAGTTAGGTCAGGCGCCTTCTTGTAGGTAGGTCAAGCAACGTGCGGTAGGCGTGAACTTCCTTGTCAAATCAAAAGCAATCTGTCACTGATTGGTCCTGATTGATTGATTTTATTTTGGAAATAATTGGCGGGTTCCATAAAAGTAAGGGTAAAGCTAGTAACGTTCCTCGTCCCCCGAACACCCGCATGTTGCCTTGTTACTTTCTTAGGAGATTTTGCGTTATGACATCTCCGCTAGTCATTTCGTTCTCCATGGTTGGAAGTCAGACCGCGTGTCACGAACGAATTGATTTGAAATAAATTTTCTTGTTTTTGTTCTTGTTATAACAAGTTGGAGCAAACAGAGCTAAAAGTTTTAAAAACTTATGCTTTGTTTTATTGCGTGGCGTGATCGAAGTTTTTCCAACTCTATTTCCTGATCGTGTTTTGTAAAGGCTTCTAAATTAGAAGAAAATATTATCATAATTGTTAAAAAGTTCCGGTAAGTAGGTATAATAGCATTTATTTAAGTTATGTGTACTGACTAAGTGTATTTCTGACTCCAATTACTGAGTTAGGAATATCCAACACGCCTTGAGCAAGCGTGGTGATTAACACGCATTCCTTCTCTGAGAAAAGGCCTATGCTGTATAACGGTATAATGAAATTCATACTTAAGTATTATGATCTTCTTCTTCTTTCGTGTCGATGACATGTCTTATAGTGAGACTACACTTTGTCAGCCAATATGCTCCAGTATTATGATGATGATTTTAAACATTTTGAATATGACATGGCCTCTTTGAATGAAACCCAGAATAAAACTTATTTCATCTTTACTTAACCACTGTCTACGATGCAGACACAATAGTTCAACAATATATGTGTACCTATCACATTCACGAGGAGGTTATTGGCTTTCGAATTTACCTCAATTTTCGAGGCATATAGCATAAATCAAGGGAACGACAATCACTTAAAACGCTCCTTACCTTTTGCTATAAGAATATTCTAGAAACAAAAGCCGGTCTACTAGCAATCTTCATTTGACTGGCACGCCCATGAATCATGTCGCCTTGTTCCCTTAATCACAACTTGTATGTGTCAGGCGATCCCATGGGAGTGGCGTAGTTTAGTTTTGGGCTTATGTAGTGTAAGATATAAGTGAGAGTAAGAGTATGTGGTGGACTTTAAGAATGGACTTTAAGAATGCGTATTTGAAACTAGGATATCTTTGACAACCGAGTCCTCTGTTTGTAACGCTTTGCCCAGGCGTCATCACTAATCTAATGTGTTTATTATACATTAGCTTCTGCCAGCGGTTTCATCCGATTCCTATGGAAGTTACTTGGCGCACCTGGATATAAATTAGCACCTAGTCTTGCTCTAAAAATGAGCTATCTTACACTGAAATGAGCTATACCCTGGAAGGATTTTTAAAATCAAACCGGAAAATCTGGAAATATTTAGGCAAGTTAACATACAAGAAAATCTTCAGCTTTATCATATTAGTATAGATTTATGCAAAGCACACAAAGTTAATAGTAAAGTATTAAAACAACATTTACTCGAATTCTTATTTTAATAAACCCTCGGAAGAAAGTCCAACGATTTCCTGAATTCGACATTATCTTCAACTTAACATTTTGTGATCCGAATTTCTAGAGCAAATTGCGATCCCAATAAACTAGCTTTCTGGTCTGGTCCTAAAATTGTTCGACACCACAAGCCACTCTAACGCACTATATTACTTGTTTCTCGAAGCTTCGAAAAGGTTTTACTTGTCACTTCAGTTACGACCCCTTTTGGTATTTTATTCGGACATAGATGTGTAACGATTATATGTAGGCAAGTAGGTTTTGTCTTACAGATTTGGGGCTGTTTTAGTTTAATTGCTTATTCTTTGGGACCTATGTTATCTTCCAGAGACATTTAAATAAAACTACTTCTGACCGAACTTGACCGACTTTTAAAATACATAACAGCGAAATAGCTCTATTTCAGTTTCCAATCAAACTTAAGTCCTTATCTAGCCAGATACCTGATCTTTGTAATGTGCGCATAACCATTTATCTTTATGCTGGCCCAATCAATCGTCTGACTTACGAATATCTACATATATGTTGCTTAACTTACTAGTTATCGGAATTATAGACCCATGAATTTGACATTACCTACTCGTGTGGAGCTAATTTCAAAATTCTTTCTCTAGTAACTAAGCGATTCCTTCGCAAAAGTTTTCACTGTAAAAACTATCTTACAATTGCCATTTGCGATATTGTCGACATACAAAGTGAGCGTGCAAGCAAATGTTCACAGTACTTGTGAGAAGTACTTACGTTTGCTCGTTCAAAGCTCTTCAGAGGCAAATATTTTGCAAACTTCCAGCTTAAAATGGAAACTGAACTAGTTTTTGATTTAATTGCTCTCCATTTGGTGATTCAGTGAAATGTACACTGGTGAAATAATAAATGAAATTATACTTGCTTCTGCTAGTAGATTCACTTGCCTCCCGTGGAAACTCCTTCCCGCACATGGATAAAGAGTATCCTGTTATTAATTAAGTGAATGCTGTTATTGGTCTATGATAATTGTTACATTAATAAATTACATTTTAAATCAAATTGTAAACATTCTGTGTAAGCAATTGTTGGTTAACCAAGCAAATACATAAATGTAAAATACTATTGCCAAGTTTCATCAAAACCTTTTCAGTAGTTTTTGCGTAAAAGAGGAACAAAGTAAACATCCATACATAATTCATCATCCTCCGAGCCTTTTCCCAATCATGTTGGGGTCGGCTTCCAGTCTAACCGGATTCAGCTGAGTACCAGTGCTTTACAAGAAGCGACTGCCTATCTGACCTCCTCAACCCAGTATCCCGGGCAACCCGATACCCCTTGGTTAGACTGGTGTCAGACTTACTGGCCTCTGACTACCCGTAACGACTGCCAAGGATGTTCAATGACAGCCGGGACCTACAGTTTAACGTGCCATCCATACATAATTAAGCGTTTTAAATATAAGTAAGATGATAGAGAATTAAAATTAAAAAATATAATTCGTTGTTTTAAAATACGTAAGCATTATTGCTTTGACGATTTTTTTATGTTCGAAGTTAGTTACTTTGACTAACCTCGAACATAACTGTAAGTTATACTTACAATTGTATGCGTCGCAGAACGTAAATGTACATGATGTTAGAGCAGTCCTTAAAATTAAGTGGCGTTTCAGTTTTCGGCCGTAAGACTACGGTAAAAATAAATTACTCCATTAGTTACACGTGAGGCCACAAAAATGGGCGCCATATACGATCCTGAAAATAAGTTACACCAAATGTACCTACTGGATTTTACTCTCATCTCACGTAATATGAATAAAATAACATCAGACATTTGCTTCTATAATTCTTCATCATCTGCCTATCCTTTTCCCAATTATATTGGGGTCGGCTCCCAGTCTTACCGGATGCAGCTGAGTACCAGTGTTTTACAGGAGCGACTGCCTATTTGATCTTCTCAACCCAGTTACCAGATAAGACTGGTTATCAGCCTTACTGGCTTCTGACTACCCGTAAGGACTGTCAGAGATGTTCGAATGATAGCCGCGACCTACAGTTTATCGTGCCGAAACACAGTCATTGTTGTCCAAGATATACTTAGAAAGTACATACAAACTTAGAAAAATGGGTACCATATACGATCCTGAAAATATGTTACACCAAATGTACTGGATTTTACTCATATCTCACGTGATATGAATAAAATAATTCCCAACATTTTTGCTTTCATAATTCTTGTTACAAAAAGCGTATTTGATATGAAGTAGTTTCTTTTTCAGAAATTGTTGAGACGTGGAATATTTACTGTCGGGGTTTTTAAGGTTTTTAGACTGTATTTTGTTCGGTAAAAGGTGTTATGTAAATCTACACTAATATTGAATAGTGTGATTGCTGGTTTGGACGCGCTAATCTCAAGAAGTATTGGACCGTTTTAAAAAAATCTATCTGTATTAGATAGCTCATTATTTATCGAGGCAGTTGGACGAGAGCTTTTTGTTACATATTTTTATATCATGCCATTTTTTATAGAAAAGTGTAAAAATACCTGACTTTGAAATCTTTACAAAATCCTTATTCTTACTCGACTGAATTATAAGGTGGAAGAGTGTAAATCAACCCCTAAAAATGTTGAAATTACATTTTTCATCAGTCTTACCTGCCGGAAACTCAAGATATTTCAGGTAACGACTTGAACCATCCCCATTCATATTCAAGACGCTGTCTAATAAAATGTAAAGCTGTGTTCACACTTTAAACTATGCGATAGAGAAACTTCTGTATATAATATAGTATGGTGTTTCATCTCTTTAGCCTTGTCCAAACTATACAGGGTGTTGTTTTGCATTTGTGCCATATTTCAGGAGGAGGACATAAAATACGTAAATAATCGATTGTAATTACAGTAGACGGGAAATAGCTAATGTGCACTGGTTTTTTTGTCATTGTAATGTCGTAGTACTTCAGAAGTAATCCAATTTTATGAATGAAATTTATGAATGATCGTTGCGTATGCTTTGTGTTTGCGTTTTGTATTGTTGTCAGGTCCCAGTCTAAGCTAAGTTTTACATGGAGTTTTACAGCTATTACAAGTAGCGCCTGTCTATCTGACCTCTTGAACCCAGCTACCTTTACTTAACTTGCCAAAACCGAATGGAACAAAAATAGGCCAGTCTTCTTTTTGCCTCTGACTTATCGTTTCTCGAAATTACCTTAAGGATTGAAATTATTTTTTTTTTCAATTAAGTTTTAATAGAAGAACACACTAGGTTCTTGTTATTCACCTTCATTTTCTGCGGTACATTAGTAGAACAGTGATCAACAAACGAATCTATATACGTTCGTATAGTAAGATTGAACGTAGTTAGGAGTCGTAAATCTCTCAGCCGAAGTACGGTTAAATATTCAGGAGACGAGATCTTTTACTGTGTTTACGTTTGTGGTTAGCAGTGTAAGTTAGCGTTTGAGAAGAGATCTAATTCTAGGCCATCATTTATTATATACTCGTATGTAAACACTAAACAGGCTTTAGTAATTTTTTTCTTGCCCTCTGGTGTAAGTGCCAAATACTTACTGGAAAAAGTTACATTTTCCTAGCACCTTCTTTTATGACTAACCTTGTTTTAAACACATCTTAATTTTATCATTTATTTTACTTTAATATAGGCTCTTTTATCTGTCAGTAAATATAACAGTGACCCAGTTACATATGTTCTTAGTTAAAGAATCTTACTCATTATTCCTCCTTCATTGCTTGCTCCCACTGATAATTTTGTGAAGATGAATCAACTCTGTCGCCTCCAACAGGTATCTGTGGAGATCTAAGGGGGAGGCCTATGTTCAGCAGTGGACGTCCTATGGCTGAGATGATGATGATGATAATGAATGAACTGTATGACATTGTAGTTTCTACCAATCTTTACACCTTCAATTCTGCCCCAACTTCACTCGAAAAACGACCAAAACCTACACAGCAAAGTTATAGAACTCCAAAGCAACATACGTAGATGATAAGGAGAATTTAGGAGGACATACATACCTAAGAAGTGTGCAAGTATCTCAAGTATGTTTGTTCGCTAAGTTATGTAGGAGTCGTTACGAGGACTGCCGAGTCACGGGCTTTCTGTAGGTAGTCGGTAAAATGGTGTTCGGCTACTCACCGCGAATAATGGTATCTGACTTACTAAGAAGTCATTAATAAAGGTGGGTAACTGTTTAACGCGTACCTACTTTTACATATTCGGATGAAAAGTCAAACACCTTTTCAGCTGTTTCAAAAATGAAAACGTATTTTTTTTTCCTGCCATAATCCCAATCAATCAAAATCAAAAGTCATTAATTCAAAGTAGGCTGAAAATCAGCACTTTCGAACGTCTTTACAAAAGACAGCCCCCAAAACGCCCGCCCTTCACCACTTCCTATGTGTTTTTGCTGGGAAGAAGAAGTGGTGGAACAAACTCCCCAGCAACACAATTCTGTTTGTATGGTTTGAAGAACCGTATACAAATATTAAAAATATCACTAATTGTTGACTTATTAGTAGTTCTGCCTCTTGCCCTACTTTCAAAATACACTGATATAGGTATGTACTCATTCCTCCTGAAGTCCCGATTATTGATAAATAGGTAAGTATGTAAACAATTCGCGAAAGCTTAAAAAAGTATGAACTGGGTAAAATAAACTTGTGAAAATTAATATTTTCTCCAATATTTCTTTTTCAAAACAAATATTCTTAAGTTGAGCTTCTTCCAAAGATTAATAGTATGCCGTAGCAACGTCGCTGAAATATTACACTGTCATTATTTTGGACGGCTATCCATTTCATTTTAATAAATTCAATTAATGGTCGCCGCGAAAATTGTTTAGCTTTTAATAAATACTAGCTTTTTATCGCGGTTTCACCCGGGAATTACTGGCCGTTATCGTATAAAATAAAATATAGCCTATGTTATTCGGGAAGTGTAGCTTTCCAACAGTGACAGAATTTTTGAAAGCGGTTCACTAGTTTTTTTAGTGTACAAGCAAATACATATACAACATGTAACGTAATTAACGCACACCCTCAAACACCCCAATTAGAATATTATGTTATAATCATAATACATACACTGCATTTTTAATTCAACATGTATATGCATTGTTATTTACTAAATTAGTTATACCAATTCTTTGAGAACTTTTTGGTCCTACTACTACGCACGCAAATATCGCGCCGCGCGCCGCTCGACTCGACACAACATAACGAAACTACGGAAAAAGCCGACAATACACGAAGTCTTATTACTTTGAGTTACGGTCTATTTGAATTTGTTTTGACTGTACAGGGTTAATATGACAATAATTTCCGTAGTTTTAATTATTTTAGGGATAAAAAATTACCTATATTAAAAATGATATAAATCGATTCAGTAAACGATTCTGAACGAACTAATTTCAGGATGTGCGTTAATTAAGTTACATGTTGTATATTTCTCTTTATAGGTATTATCAATATTTTTTTCTCTATTATATTAGTATAGATTAAAGTATATTATTATGTATTTTCCGTTTACCTTTAATTAAGCCTATACGATCAGATGACTAGGAGTTCATAGCTCTCTTGATTATCATGTTTTCGAAAAAACATTTACCTACTTAATTAAGCATTAGTTTGCCACTGAGAAGACATTGCATGCTACTTGTATGTAATGTTATCTAGATCTTGGTTAGATCTTTAGTCTTGTATCTTAGCTAAAATCTAATTAATTTTGGCATGAGGTCAATATCTTAATTTATTTTAGCATCAACAGATTCTGAGTTATCTATATACTTATTAGAAGAAACATTTTTTTTTCTTTGTTTGTATTCTAAAGGCTCCGAAACTTCATAACTGATCTGAAATGGGCAATTAGAAACAAACTTATTTATATTTTTGACGTTCATAAGTGCTTGTAAAGACCTAAATGAAATAAAATGATTTGACTTTGACTTAAAAAAAAATCACACTGTTGAAAAGCCACCAGAGTAGTACCATAGGCTATATTCTACCCTAGCAAGTAGTACCCAAAATATACGGGTGAAACCGGTGGCAGAAGCTAGTACGGATTATAATTTTATTCAACCAACGCAAAATTTTCTCGCTCGCAATTTATTCTAAAGGTCAATGACTCTTAACTCTCCGTAGTCTTAGTCTATTTTTATATTTTTGGAATAATCGCTGTTTCTCGATTATTTCTAGGATATACAAAGTGGGTAAAATATAAATCTCAAGTAGCAAAAGTTCTATTTTGTTCCAGTTTTGTCCCTTATTTTATTGAAGCTATTTTATTATTTTCTCCTCGAGGTCACATAGTTTCCGGACAAATTTCAGCCGGACTAAGACATGTCCGGTGTCCGGATAACGTTGCTTCACGGTTTATATTACGAGGAAAATGTAATGCATACCTTTATAACTGACAAAAGTAGACTTTAAGTAAAGTACTAACCTTACTTGAAAAATCTTTGCTGTACGTGTTGAATTATAATTTGTTTTTGGGTATAGCTAGTGACGACTGACGTAGGGTTTAATGAAACCCTAATTGACCTATTATATAATTTTTGATTATTTGTTCTATAGTTATTATTTTTTCTAGTTCTCACTTATTTACAGTTACCGCTTTCATAGAGGTGACATCGCTCGGTAACTTCTCACAGCTACATAAAAAGTAGGTATATAAGTACTATCCTGATGCCAAGTTTCATCAAAATCCGGAGGGCCGTTTGCACGTGGTGAAGTAACACTTTCAATCACTCACAAACTCGTCTACAATATACCTAAGAGTGATTTTAGTGCCCAGACCTTAATTATTACTAGGTAGTTCACTTTAGTCACAGACTATACCTTCATTAAATGATCCTACTCACTATTCAACACACAGATTAACAAAAAAGGCAGTAACAACTGGCTGTGGTCACTGCGGGCATCACACACGAACGTACAGAAACCACGTTTGAGACGAGAGCAATTTACATTCTGTTCACGAAAATGTGTGTCAAAACCCCATTTCAAGCCTGCATACAAGTTAGTTATATGTAGCTTTAGGTAATACGCTTTGCATAGACATAAAAGTTGAAGTGATTAAAATGACATACCTTCTTATTTTGTGTTTATTGGAAACAAATGGAATCGTAAAAAAAAACCTATGATAATATGCACGCAGTTGTCAGTACTTTTAAAAGCTTATTTTACTTAAAAAATGTGTGAATTATTTTTCTAAATCTAATCATTTTAAAAGTGCTATTACACTAGTGGAAAATTCACTCGGTCTTTTCAGAATTTTACACGCGACATATTCTGAGCAACAAAAAACATTTCGCGCATTTCACGCGTCGTATCGTTTCTCAGGTAATAATAATTGTCAATTGTTTGACTGTCCCTACGATCACGGAAAATCCGCTACTGAAAATAATCAGTAATATCACAAATCAAGGTTATTTTTTCCTGAAATTGACATCCCTCTTGCGTAAGGTGGGTATAAGAGTTTCTTGGAATGAGAAAGTATACGTCTGTCTGTCACTGTCAGTAATTCACAGGCCATTGAACTTAGGTTGGGTCGACAACAACGCGTGACAAACATACTATACTATAAAAACCGGTCAAGTGCGAGTCGGAATCGCGCACGAAGGTTTCCGTACCATTGTTTAGAAAATGAGCAAAAAAATCACGTTTGTAGTATGGGAGCTCCCCAAAATATTTATTTTATTCTAGTTTTCAGTATTTGTTGTTATAGCGGCAACAGAAATACATCATCTGTGAAAATTTCAGCTCTCTTACTATTACGGATCATGAGATACAGCCTGGTGACAGACGGACGGACGGACGGACGGACAGAGAAGCGAAAACAATAGGGTCCCGTTTTCCCCGTTGGGTACGGAACCCTAATATACTACTAACGTAACACAAATTATGTCCACAGGTATAAGCGAAAACTTTCTACATAACAGAAGCTCGTAGGTAGGTAAATAACATCCGTGCAGATCGATTTATGTAAAGTTAAGCAACGCTTGGCGCGGTCGGCCCGTGGATGGGTCACCATCTTGTCATGAACTCAAACTCAAACTCAAACTCAAAATTTTTATTTCAAATAGGCCTATGAAAGCTCTTTCGAAACGTCAAAGTTAGGTGCACGGTTCCAAAGAGTTGGTCTCATGGAGAAGAACCGGCAAGAAACTCCATGGACACTCTTTTTAAAAGAAAATAAAAATAATTACAAACATACAGTTTTCTATCTAGTCCTGAGAATGTTATACAATCCAAATTGAGCTAAAAATGTATTAATAAATTATACAAAATAATTTTAGTGCGATCGTTACTCGAAAAATAATTTATACATGATGAGTTCTTTCTTGTTTCGGGAGGCACGTTAAATTTGTGGCTTCTGGCTGTCATTTGAACTTGTTTGGTAGTTGTTACGGGTAGTCAGAAACCAGAAAGTCTATCAACCAGTCCTATCAGTATCAGGTTGCACTTGTAACTGGGTTGAGGAGGTCATAAAGGCAGTCAACTTATCATCATCATTTTTATCGATAGACAGTTGCTCCATATAAAACGCTGGTACTCAGCTACACCCGGTTAGACTGGAAGCCGACCCCAATATAGTTGGGAAAAGGCTAGGCAGATGATGGATAATAAGTATAAACATATAAGACTCGAGCAAAGGCTAGTTAAAAGTTTGTGTTATATATTTTTTACCTAGTTGGACTACAGATAATTTCGTATTAACTCTCATCATTTACAAAACCACTTACCATTTACCCTGGTAAGTTACGTTCACCTGGGATAATAGGAGGTTTTACGGACAACATAGGTACTTTATTTTGTTTTTACACAGGCCAAAGTTCGGTATATATATACCATCTACACCTACCTACACACTATTATTAAGCTCAAGAGTTTCTCTGTTTGCTTGAACGTTTTAATCTTAGGAAGTAGTGGACTGACTGCCGACGTGCACGAAGGGTTCCGTTCCACCAGAGCAAAAATGAGCAAAATAATCACGTTTGTTGTATGGGAGCCCCCCAAAATATTTATTTCATTCTAGTTTTCAGTATTTTTTGTTATAGCGGCAACAGAAATACATCATCTGTGAAAATTTCAACTCTCTTACTGCCACGGTTCGTGAGATACAGCCTGGTGATAGACGGACGGACAGAGGAGCGAAAACAATAGGTTCTGTTACCCTTTGGGTACGGAACCCTTAAAATTATTTCAGCGTTAGATAACCCATTTATCGAAGCAGAATATAGGCTTACTTTTTATCCACATTAACTAAGTAGCTTCCATGTGACGCGAGTGAAACCGGTGGCAGAAGCTAGTATCATATAATACGATTCTTACCCACGTTTGTCAAGTACTATCAAAGAAAATAACTCGGGGCGACCCTCGTAAGAAAATATATGTATTTTCGTGTTCCCGTCATTTCTTTGAGAATCTTTTCCTTATCTTTTGGACAAATAGAATATTTCTCGCCGTATTCGAAGGTAAAGGAAAATGTGATTTTTTTGCCGCGTTATTTTACAGGTTTCATCCAAATGTTTATAGGTATACTTCGGCCGTTCAGAGAATGCGTTCCGACGAAATGCGTAATAGGTGTCAACCTATCAGTTAGTCACGACTAGTGATGGGCACAACATAACACTGAGTTCGTTACCGTTCCTTCAAAATGAACCGCCGCATTATTTTAAGATTATTTTCGTTTTAAATTGGCGGAATCATTTGTTTTATATTTTAGTTATTTAAGTGGAAACCAAAAAAAGGTAATATTCATATAATAAAATTGTTTTATTTATTCTTTGTTACAAGTACATTGAATTGAATGTGCGAACAGAATATTAATCAGACTCCGATTTGCTTGAGGAGGTGGTGTCTTCATCATCATCTTCGCCTACATGTATAATTATATTATTATCAATAACAGAATCAATCCTGATATCTCGGTCTAACAAAAGCCGGGTAATCAAATAAAAACAGATCGAAAACACTTGAAAAACGTGGTCTATGCGCACGAAACGACAACGGACGACTGTTTTAGCGTCACAAAATGGCGGCCCATAACACCATTTGGGGTTACCATTTTTAATCTAAGTATAAAAATGCGGTTTGGTCATAGTTTTATTTTTATATTTCATAAACGTTATAATTAAGTCTTATAGTCCATTATTTTCCAATTCTTAAAAAGAAAATCAAAACGTATTATTTTATATTATAACTGTATAAGAACAGATTACGATACTTGCCTGTTATTTTTAGCACAGCACTACAAAATATAAACCGCTGACATAACCTTGTAATAGCGCAGTATAGATTTAGAAAAATATTGTTTACCAAGTTATTTGACACTCAGTTTGGCACAAAATTATAACATTCATTGATTATTGATATAATAATGTTGTTTTAATGCTCCTCAATTGTTAAAACGGTAAACAACCAGCAAAAATATTTTTATCGTAACTGCAACGCCATTGCAAAGTTACGTCGTCAGTTCAATCGCGACGTGTCAGGAACGCATTCTCTGAATGGCCGAACTATAATATCTTGACTGTCGAGAGAGTTGAATCCAGGTACCAGATACATACCCCTAGAAATTAGCCAGGTTATGATAAGAACTAATGTTCCCTTTAAAAATTGTTTTATACATGTATTTCTGTACCAAATTAAATTTAAATAGGTTCACTAGTTTTTGCAAAAACTTTCGCATTTACTGTATTAGGTATATACCGTCAGTTGCACAAAGCTCCATTAAAGTTAAAGCTTCTTTAAATCTATTGCTGACTCTTTCATTGTCAAAGGGATAAAAAGTGTTAGCAACATATTTAATGAAGCTTTCATTTTAATGGAGCTTTGTGCAACTAACGGTTACTCCTCTATTGTACATAACAATATTTCTGTAGTCTTGTTTCTTTTCATTTTATTTAGTAGAATTAATTGAGTTGTTTGTGTTTTGTTGGGTGCTAGATATTGTAACGTTGATATGTTGACAATGATAGATTAGTTTTCACCTGCCCGTCAAAGCGTCTCCTTTGATGGATAAATGTTTATATGAATCGTGCTCAAAATGAGGTTTTCAATCGTTATAGTTTATGTTTAAAATTAATTATTTACAATAAAAAAATATTAACGATATACGGATGGACTCCTGATAACACCCCAGAAGTTAATAGGTGCATACTGTAGATTGTACATAAGGGGCTTAAGAAGGAATATGATGGGTTATAGTCAGTAAGAGTGTGCCACTTCCTCCCTCCACAGCATAAGCCGTCATTTGATGATTTTCCATATAATAAAAATTCGGTAAAAAAACTTTTAAGTTAAACGGTTTTATCTTATCTGCACTGAAAACTAGAAAATAAAAAAATAGTTACTTACCTGTCAACCTACGTAGGTGGTCCCGGTCATATTAAACTAAAATAAAAACGTGGGGCCCATTAACTATTGCTGTAGTACTTTCTTCTAGAGGTATAATAGGTGTGGATTGCATCGACTTACTATAATCGTAACTGGAGATTTTGACAATCAATAATCAGCCGTAGCGGCTTCACCAGCGAACGCCGAGCTCATGATCTACCAAAGTATAAAGATATGCTTTGCCATAGGTAGGATTTCACAGGGGCCCCACGTTTTTATTTTAGTTTAATATGACCGGGACCACCTACGTAGGTTGACAGGTAAGTAACTATTTTTTTATTTTCTAGTTTTCAGTGCAGATAAGATAAAACCGTTTAACTTAAAAGTTTTTTTACCGAATTTTTATTTTCTAGTTTTTAGTATTTAATGAAAATGCGTACCGAATATTCCTCATTCTATCTAATTCATTTAGTGTATCATTATTACACGGTCTCTTACCTGACAATTTATTACAATCTAATTCCTCAATACATAGCCCTTCCAGATACTTTTTTTTTAACAACCCCAAAAATCATCACATGACCTCTCCTGCTGTGGGTCAGCAGCGGTGAGGGAGTGTCAGACTCTTGACTAAAAGCCGTTTTGTTCCGTCGTAGGCCTTTTATGTACCAGGGCCGCGGTAACTCTTTCGAACAATCTCGCAGCCCAGGCAGGCCTTGGCCCTGTTGGGCCCCGCTGGAGTTACTGACAGTTTTCTACTTGTGAAGCCCTTTCATTTGATACCCGTATTGGTGGGATTGATAAAAAATTGTTATCAGCGATTTGGTAGCGGCGGCCATCTTAGATTTCAATTTTGCATAGTAAATTGTATTCTACTTGTTGAGACCTTTCATTTGATACCCATGTTGATGGGATTGATAAAACCTACGTTATCCGCCATTTTGTAGCGGCCGCCATCTTGGATTTATTTTTTTATAGTATATTGTATTCTGTTTGTTGAGCCCTTTCATTTGATACCCATATTGATGGGATTGATAAAACCTACGTTATCCGCCATCTTAGATTTCAATTTTGCATAGTAAATTGTATTCTACTTGTTGAGACCTTTCATTTGATACCCATGTTGATGGGATTTATAAAACTTAAGTTATCCGCCATTTTGTAGAGGCCGCCATCTTGGATTTTAATTTTATATAGTACATACATTGTATTCTACTGGTTGAGAACTTTCATTTGATACCCATATTGATGGGATTGATAAAACCTACGTTATCCGCCATTTTGTAGCGGCCGCCATCTTGGATTTCATTTTTATAGTAAATTGTATTCTACTTGTTGAGTCCTTTCATTTGATACCCATGTTGATGGGATTTATAAAACCTAAGTTATCCGCCATTTTGTAGAGGCCGCCATCTTGGATTTTAATTTTATATAGTACATTGTATTCTACTGGTTGAGAACTTTCATTTGATACCCATATTGATGGGATTGATAAAACCTACGTTATCCGCCATTTTGTAGCGGCCGCCATCTTGGATTTCAATTTTTTATAGTATATTGTATTCTGCTTGTTGAGCCCTTTCATTTGATACCCATATTGATGGGATTGATAAAATCTACGTTATCCGCCATTTTGTGCCGGCGGCCATATTGGATTTACAATGTTATTGATATTACTATATTGTATTGTCATCGGAATTAAAGGTGTATACAAAATTTCAGATTAATCGGTTGACAGGAAGAGGGTGAAATTTGAATTACTAAATTTGACCCAAGAATGAATAAATAATAAATAAAACAAACGGGGTAAGCTAAATAAAACCGTTTAAAAAGAGTTCAGTGGGTATAGGCACGTACTGAAACGTTCAACACAGCAATGTTTATTTTACAACAGTAAAAGTTTAGAGCGCTGTGATCCAAATTGCCATGTTTCATTAGGAAATTACCTAATTAGGTTATTTTTACCAAACCAGAAAAAGTTATATATTAACTATTCAATAGGTATTTTTCTCAGTAACCTGTCGCATGCCATAAATCTTATTCTGGTCCTATTATCCTTATTCCAGTCGGCCTCGAAATGAAGCTAATTTGACAGCTGATGTCGCGTCTGCTCCAATTCATGCTATCTTGAACCTGTCAGTAACAGGAATGCTGGGATATCTTAGATTATGTCTGGGACATCTGTTTCTATATTATTTATTACTGACCTGATAGATAGATACAGAAAGACTATGTTTTTTTTACCTGGGGGCGCGGAGTAGTTCCCCCTGGACGCGGGTGAAACCGGGATAAAATATAGCCTATGTTACTCGGGAAAAGTGTAGCTTTCTAATAGTGAAAGGATTTTGCAAATCGGTTCAGTAGTTTCGAACTCTTTAGGGCACAAACAAAGGAAAAAAAATTCGGTAAAAAAACTTTTAAGTTAAACGGTTTTATCTTATCTGCACTGAAAACTAGAAAATAAAAAAATAGTTACTTACCTGTCAACCTACGTAGGTGGTCCCGGTCATATTAAACTAAAATAAAAACGTGGGGCCCATTAACTATTGCTGTAGTACTTTCTTCTAGAGGTATAATAGGTGTGGATTGCATCGACTTACTATAATCGTAACTGGAGATTTTGACAATCAATAATCAGCCGTAGCGGCTTCACCAGCGAACGCCGAGCTCATGATCTACCAAAGTATAAAGATATGCTTTGCCATAGGTAGGATTTCACAGGGGCCCCACGTTTTTATTTTAGTTTAATATGACCGGGACCACCTACGTAGGTTGACAGGTAAGTAACTATTTTTTTATTTTCTAGTTTTCAGTGCAGATAAGATAAAACCGTTTAACTTAAAAGTTTTTTTACCGAATTTTTATTTTCTAGTTTTTAGTATTTAATGAAAATGCGTACCGAATATTCCTCATTCTATCTAATTCATTTAGTGTATCATTATTACACGGTCTCTTACCTGACAATTTATTACAATCTAATTCCTCAATACATAGCCCTTCCAGATACTTTTTTTTTAACAACCCCAAAAATCATCACATGACCTCTCCTGCTGTGGGTCAGCAGCGGTGAGGGAGTGTCAGACTCTTGACTAAAAGCCGTTTTGTTCCGTCGTAGGCCTTTTATGTACCAGGGCCGCGGTAACTCTTTCGAACAATCTCGCAGCCCAGGCAGGCCTTGGCCCTGTTGGGCCCCGCTGGAGTTACTGACAGTTTTCTACTTGTGAAGCCCTTTCATTTGATACCCGTATTGGTGGGATTGATAAAAAATTGTTATCAGCGATTTGGTAGCGGCGGCCATCTTAGATTTCAATTTTGCATAGTAAATTGTATTCTACTTGTTGAGACCTTTCATTTGATACCCATGTTGATGGGATTGATAAAACCTACGTTATCCGCCATTTTGTAGCGGCCGCCATCTTGGATTTATTTTTTTATAGTATATTGTATTCTGTTTGTTGAGCCCTTTCATTTGATACCCATATTGATGGGATTGATAAAACCTACGTTATCCGCCATCTTAGATTTCAATTTTGCATAGTAAATTGTATTCTACTTGTTGAGACCTTTCATTTGATACCCATGTTGATGGGATTTATAAAACTTAAGTTATCCGCCATTTTGTAGAGGCCGCCATCTTGGATTTTAATTTTATATAGTACATACATTGTATTCTACTGGTTGAGAACTTTCATTTGATACCCATATTGATGGGATTGATAAAACCTACGTTATCCGCCATTTTGTAGCGGCCGCCATCTTGGATTTCATTTTTATAGTAAATTGTATTCTACTTGTTGAGTCCTTTCATTTGATACCCATGTTGATGGGATTTATAAAACCTAAGTTATCCGCCATTTTGTAGAGGCCGCCATCTTGGATTTTAATTTTATATAGTACATTGTATTCTACTGGTTGAGAACTTTCATTTGATACCCATATTGATGGGATTGATAAAACCTACGTTATCCGCCATTTTGTAGCGGCCGCCATCTTGGATTTCAATTTTTTATAGTATATTGTATTCTGCTTGTTGAGCCCTTTCATTTGATACCCATATTGATGGGATTGATAAAATCTACGTTATCCGCCATTTTGTGCCGGCGGCCATATTGGATTTACAATGTTATTGATATTACTATATTGTATTGTCATCGGAATTAAAGGTGTATACAAAATTTCAGATTAATCGGTTGACAGGAAGAGGGTGAAATTTGAATTACTAAATTTGACCCAAGAATGAATAAATAATAAATAAAACAAACGGGGTAAGCTAAATAAAACCGTTTAAAAATGTTTCCTCTTTTATTAGTACCTATATAGAGAATCCTTTCAACTCTACCAAATTAAAGCAACCAAGTAACTTTCCATTCAAATAATGTGTCGGTGCAGCTGCTGCAGCCGCGGAAAACCTCAAGCGGCACAAATATGTAAACCTCACCGGCAATTGCATTTTAGAGCCGTTTGGGGTTGAAACCTTGGGACCATGGGGCCCAAGTGCCCACAGACTCTTTCGAGAAATTACTAAGCGATTAGTGGAGTCCACTCGTGACCAAACGGCTGGCCTATACTTCGGTCAAAGGATATGCATTGCCATCCAGCGTGGCAATGCAGCCAGCCTTTTGGGCACGATCCCAGCTGACAGCGATGCGCATGAATATTTTGATACTTAGTTTTAATATTTCCCTATAATAAGATCATTTTGTAAAACTATTGAATAAAACCATAATAAAACGTATTACTTTACAACCCGTAGTTCTTCGACCTTACCAGCTATCAACTATGGTGGTCTAGACAGCCCGAGTATCATACGTAACTTTTGTAATCAATAACCATGACCCAAGGGAACTGAGAGCTATGGTAAACATATCGATCGATACCCTGGTTCATGGTGGCTAGACTGTATGATAAATTATCTTTTTTTTGACAGACTTTAAAAAGGGAGGTTCACCGTTTGACCTGTATGATGTATAGATATTTGTGCGCGATTGACATGTTTGGCTGTACCAATTCTTATGTTTTGAGCATTAGTTATGACTTCTTAAAAGGTTTTAAGTTCAAATATGTTAGGTTTTAAGTATGTAAGTAGGAACCTATATTATTTTTAGGAATTCTTAAGAATGTTACTGACGTAAGCTTTTTTTTTTACGACGAAAACGATTTAAGCGATTAATTTGATATTTATAAAGTTGGAGAAAAAAAATATGTGAAAGACATATTTCATATCTCAATTTACGGAGCAGACTGCACGAGCAATAACATATAAATAAACATCCAAAGTTTTCTCATAATCTTCAAACTTTTAAAGTATTTTCCTGTACATATTCTACCCTCATTTAACTCCATAATTCTACAGCAAAGTTGTATGTGCACCACGGAGAACAAAATGACTAGCGGAGATGTCATAACGCAAAATCTCCTGAGAAAGTAGCGCGTCAACATGCGAGTGTGCGGGGGACGAGGAACGTTACTTTTTTAGCTCCATATACCTTCTTTGGAACCCAAAAAGGAGGAGGTTCTCAATTCGGCCGGTATGTTTTTTTTTGTAATACCAAAAACCGTTGCCAGGTGTCTCAAAGAACCTACCGGGGCTACGGGATTGATCGAAAGAACAACCACGGCTCTGGCACACAAAGGGCTCAAGAAGGAACATTGTTGGTCTTACTACAAAAACTTAAACATGTGTCAAACACTTGTCTAAAAAAAGTGTGGCTGCAAAATGGACCTTATTTCAACGTCATAATTTGATTTTTTTTTAGACAAGTCTTAAACTGACGTTTAAAAGTTTTTGTGGTAAGACGGTGTGGGTTTTAGTCAGTAAAGCTTGGGTTTCCTAGGAAAACGGTGCCGTCATATAGCGGCCGTCATATTACGGACGCAAATAGACGGTCGTCTTTACGGTGATGACATGTGGAAAGTTCCACGGCCGTTTTAACACACCGTCACAAACTTTTTGTTAGTTGTATCATACTTACTAACCTGTTTTATTTAATATTTCTCAAATTACACGACACCAATTCTGTTTTAGTTGACTTTTTCTATAATCTTTACTTTTTACATTATATATTGCTTCGTGGTTACGAACGAAATCTATTAAAATTTCGTCGTCCTCGCTGCTCCAAGACATTGTTCCGAAAAAAAAAACACAAATACGTATTAAAAAAGCTTCACCGCTTTCAATAAAACGTTCACTAAACTATCTGACACCGTCAAGACGGCCGTCATGCAAACGGCGGCACCGCTTTTTGAAGTTACGGCGTCAGTTACCGCTCTCTAGGAAACTGCCCCATTTTGTTTACATAGACAACGTTCTGGTGACGTCATTCACCGCTGTATTACGGCCGCTATATGACGGCACCGCTTTCCTAGGAAACCAAAGCTTAAGAGTCTGACACTCCCTCACACTGAACCCACAGCGGGAGTCGTCATTTGATGATTTCCCAAAAAAAATATGTCTCAAAGTACCCGAACACCTCTTGTTCACTCATTGTTTACGCTCAAGAAATGGGTCTTCTTTAGTGAAACCGCTGAATTCTTTTATAATTCGTATAATTCCAATATTATATGACTTAGTTGTACGATGCAGACATGATGGTTTTTTAGTTGGGTAAAAAATTGGTGGGAAAAATTACATATGACAATGACATTTGTCAAACGTCAAACTGAACTATAGACAACACTGATTATCACTGATAGACTAAGAAAATTCTGGGCGTAGACATGTCCTCCCCCCGTTGAAGGCCTAGGCTTCAACCTTTAAATCTTCAGGCGAAGGCAGAGGGCACAGTCGAACTAGAGAGCGTCGCACGCAGCCTCTTGAGGTGTTGACATCAGCCACACGCGGAATGTCGTCTGGTCCACGGAACAGTCGCACCACACGCCCCAGACGCCAGTTTAGGGGTGGTACGTTTTCTTCATGGAGAAGAACAAGATCCCCGATGTTTAGCTTTGAGGTGTTGGATTTCCATTTGGTTCGTAGCTGAAGTTCGGATATATATTCTCGCCTCCATCGGTTCCAGAAATCTCGTCTTATTTGCTGAAGGCGGGCGTAGCGTTGTAAGTGGGTAGCCTTGCAGTCATCGTGTGCTGGAGTCGGCAGAGCGTTGAGTGGTCTGCCAATCAAGAAATGCCCTGGGGATAAGGAAAGGAAATCGTCAGGGGATGAAGACAAAGGGCACAAGGGACGGCTATTTAGAACTGCCTCTACTTGTGCGAACAAAGTACAAAGTTCTTCAAATGTGAGATGAGTATTTCCCATGACTCTTTTTATATGGAATTTAGCAGCCTTGACACCAGCCTCCCAAATTCCACCGAAATGAGGACTGTAAGCTGGTATGAACGAAAATTTTATTCCTTCTCCAGCTGCTAACTCAGAGAGAGATTGAGAGTTGGTTTTCAAGAAATGACTAATTTCTTTAGCTGCGGCAACGAAATTTCGGCCATTATCGGAACAAATCTCCGCTGGTAAACCGCGACGTGCAACAAAACGACGGAGGGTCATTATGAAAGCTTCCTTGCTCAAGTCACTGACTGGTTCCAAATGAACGCATTTAAAACGTAAACAAATAAACAAACACAAATAACATTTTGATAATTTAGCACCGCGCCCTTTTCTGCTTAAGATAAAAAATGGACCGGCATAATCAACACCAACTGCTTTAAATGGATAATCAACTGAGACTCGATGAGCAGGTAAGTTTCCCATTTTAGGATTTAAAGTTTTGCCACGAATACGCACGCAGGTAACGCATTGATTGACAACGCGCCTAGCAAGCTTCCTGCCATTGATAGGCCACACAGCTTCTCTTACTGTTGCTAGCAGTAACTGGGGACCAGCATGTAAATGTTTTAAGTGTTCGCGAATAAAATAAAGTTTTGTCACATAGTGAGAAGAATCTAATAATACTGGATGTTTTTTATTGAAAGAATAATTAGAATTATCTAATCTCCCACCCACCCTAATCAATTGAGTAGTGGGTTCAAAAAATGGAGATAAACTTAATAATTTAGATTTCGATGACAAGGATTTACTGGCAAGCAATATTTTATATTCAGAAGGAAAAGATTGTTTTTGCACGACTCGACAAATAAAATTAAAAGCATTATTTAATTCAGTTACTGTTAAAAAACCAAATAATTTATTGTGTTTATTTGATTGTTTGGAATTATGTAAAAATCTTAAAATATATGCAAATACTCGCTGTAGTCTAGTAAAATTTGAAAATCCTTTAAAATCAAAAGTAGATTCAGGTAAATTAATGTAGTGAACTTTAATTTCAGGTAAATCAATAGATTTGTTAAGTTGTAATATGGGCCATTGTGATTCATCACTATAGAGATAAGACGGACCTTGCCACCACATGACATTATCGCGGAGATGGCAAGCATTTGCACCCCGTGAAATTAAATCTGCGGGATTTGCGTCAGTAGGAACGTAACGCCATGATTTTCGATCCGTAAGATCTAGAATTTCAGAAATTCTGTTGGCAACAAAAGTTTTAAGTTTGCTTGGATCGTTGTTAATCCAACAGAGCACGACATTAGAATCACACCAATGAGTAATTTTTGAAGGAGTGAGTCTTAAAGAATCGGTAATGGACTTACATAAGTTTGCTGCCAATACCGCTGCACACAGCTCGAGGCGAGGTATCGTTGTCGGTTTTACAGGAGCAACCTTGGATTTTGAGCATAAAAGCCTCACTGTTACCTCGTTATCTTTATTAAGCGATCTCATGTAGATGCAAGCCCCGTACGCGACTTGCGAAGCGTCACAGAATGAGTGAAGTTCAATGAATTTTGGTGAATCACAAATAACTTTACGTGGGATACGAAGGTCTGCAAGTAAAGGTAAGTTTTTAGAAATCTCATACCACTTTTCCTTTAAATCATCAGGCACAGGCTGATCCCAGTCAATGCCTTCACACCACAAATTTTGTATGAGTATTTTTGTTTGAATAATGCATGGACTTATTAGACCAAGTGGATCAAAAATTTTGAAAGATTGTGAAGTTATGAATCTCTTAGTAATTAACTCATTTGAATTATTTGAATTTATTCTTACAGGTATATGAAACGAGTCATCCTTTGGATCCCAGCCGAGGCCGAGAGTACTGGAAGACTCACTTAAGGTAAGTTTATCCTTTGTATTAATTTCGACGATATTATGAAATAATTCAGGTAAGTTAGTTTTGAACTTTCGCAATGGGAAACAAGCCGAATTTAGAGTATTAGTTAAAGCCTTTTGAATATATATTAGCTGACTTTCGCTATCGGACCCAGTGATGACGTCATCGACTAGAAAGTCATTTTGAATTATCGTTTTTATTAATTTATCACCGCACTCTTCTCCCACCTGCCAAAGACATCTTGTGCTAAGGTAACTGGCACTTGCAGTTCCGTAAGTAACAGTACCTAGTCGCAGAGTTTGAATAGGATGAGACTCGTCTTCTCTCCATAGTATTAATTGAAGGTCACAATCCTCCGGGGACACAGCCACCTGTCTATACATCTTGGCTATGTCTCCAGTAAGAAGGTACTTGTATTGACGCGATCTAACCAAAATGGAAAATAGAGAATTTTGTAAATTAGGTCCTACCATAAGGATATCATTTAAAGAATATCCAGAGGCAGTGGGAGCGGAGCCGTCGAAGACCACTCTGATTTTAGTGGACTCGCTGTCCTCTTTGAAGACAGCGTGATGACCTAGAAAGTATGAAGGATTTGGAATTGAAATAGGTGACACAGAGAGATGACCTAATTCTGAATATTCACGAATGAATTCTACATATTGTGACTTTAGTGTAGGATTTTTTCTAAATCTTTTCTCAAGATTAAGGAGACGTTTTTTTGCTTGACTGTATGAGTCACCGAGACAGTCTGGCGATTCCTTTAGTGGTAATCTGACACAGAACCTCCCGTTATCCAAACGAAATGTGTTATTTAGAAAATGATTTTCACAAGCAGTATCCTCGGGACTGAGAATTCTTTTTGGAGGAACACTCTCAATTTCCCAAAATTTTGTGAGGATGTCGTGTAGCTCGTTATTTGAAATAGTTGCATGATTGCATTGAATATTTTGTTTGGAAATTGGAAAATTAATTGGTCCGGCTATAATCCAGCCCAATTTAGAATTTTGTAATTTTGGATTCTTGGGACCTAGAGGGCGCTGTTCGCCAACTATGATATCCCAGAACAAGTCTGCTCCGATGAGCATATCAACGGGAGCAGGTTCATTGAACTTAGGGTCGGCTAATACGATATCTTTTGGAATTTTAAGGTTTTGGACATCAACTGGGACCTTTGGAATGTCACCGGTAAGCTGATGAAGAATGTAGCAAGACAAATTCACTTGGTAAGTGCCTTGGATTGATTTAAGGTGAGTATTACAACTTTCTATTACTTTATTACAATTATTGTTACCTATTCCAATAACAGTTAATGGATTTATTGTATCACATTTTAAACTTAATTTTTGTTGCAGAGATTTGGTGATGAAAGAAGATTGGCTGCCACTATCCAGCAAAGCACGAACCTTCTCTGATTTGTTATTCATAGGATTATAAACTTCTATTATTGCAGTAGACAAAAGTACATACGGATTACTTTGTTGTGAAAATGCTGAGATAGTCTCAATGCTACTATCATCAGTGGTGCTACTAGTACAGTGAGCGGACACGCTAGGATCATGAAGAAGAGAGTTATGTCTTTGATTACATTGCCTACACGAGCCCATGAAGCACTCAGAAACAGGATGTCCTTGTCGCAAACAGTTCTTGCACAATTTATATGCAGACACACATGCAAGCTTTTCTGCAATCGATTTAGATTGAAAATCTGGACAATTATAAATTCTGTGATTTCCATTACATACAACACAAAGATAACCTTTAGACGAATTATTGCTTGCTTGTGAAGTACTTGGAGATGCAAATGAAGTAGTATTTTGAAAACGATTGGATTTATTAATATATTTATTTTTAGAAGTAAACGGATTTGATGATTGTGATTGTTTAGAGATATTATTATTATTATTTAATTATTTGTTACGGTTGAGAGACTCAAGGACATCAGCCCGGTCAATGAGAAATTTTTTGAATTGATCTAATTTTGGTATTTTATCTAAAGTATTGCGGAACTCTTGCCACTTTTGTGTAGTATGATTATCCAATTTAGCAGATAACAGGAATATAACCATATAATCACAGGCAGGATTGTCTGTGCTTAGGCCTAAACTATTTAAAGCTCTTAAATTTTTAGTTATGTTATCTACCAAGTAACGCAGTGACTTGTCTGACTCACGCGTCAGCTGCTGAACATTGAATAATGAATCTAGATGATGATCGACAAGAATTCTTTCATTATCATACCGTTCACAAACAAGATTCCAAGCCTCTTTATAATTGGCTGAAGAAATCTCAAGGTTAGATATAATACGTGCAGCATCACCCTCTAGGTATGACACTAAGTAATGAAATTTGTGTATGTCTTGAATACGATCATTTTTGTGAATCAGACTGACATATGTGTCCCTAAACTCCAACCAACGGAAATGGGAACCGTTAAATTTCGAAATTTGAATTTGAGGTAAACGAAAACCAATGTTTTGATGATCAGAGTCCGCATGGATCATGACAGATTGACGACGCTTACTATCATCATCAGTTGTGTATTTTTGTAACTCAGTCTTGGCTATAGCAATATATTGAACAATATCATGCTCGATGCGTTCCCTCTCATCAAGTTCCGAGTCAATATTTGAAGAATTAACAACCTCAATCTCGTTCTGTATATTGTCAAACCTTGTCGATAATCCTTGAAATTTCTGTAATTTTAAATCTAACTCTGCAAGTTCTATTGTAGATATTTCTTTTAGACTACAAACTTTATCTAAGTAATTTTTGAACTTAGTGACTTGTCCTTTAATAGAACTGCGCTTTACAAATAATTCCTTTAATGATGACTTTGAAACAGGCTTTTCACTACTTTCACTTGCCATTTTGAACAATAAATCTAAGTATTTAATGTAATCTTCAAAATATGTAACACTACACTTTTATAAAATGTTTAGTTATCGACAAAGTTCAAATAATTAAGAAAAGGAATAAAACTTAAGAATTCTCACGTTCCTTTTCTCGGTGGAATCCACTGGGAAACTGGTCTCAGCTGGAAGCAGTGCTCGCAACAGCCGAACGGGCAGCGATAAACTTTGAACCCCACTTGTTCACCCAGAGTACTTCCTGAAAATTTCGGTAAATTGGCCTAAATATGACGAAAATAACAATTTGAATGATTGACCACTTTCCACTAACACTCTATTATTATGTTGATTAGCATAAAATGCTCAGAACTTTGGGAAATAACGAAAATGCAATATTATTTTGTTGTGTAGGGTATACTATTTATATGTTGACTTTTTAGTTTTTTTTGCACAAAAAACTAAGGAAAATAGCACAAATAGAGGTTAGTTACTGGAATATGGATAATTAAGAATGGATTTATAGGTATGGACTTTGGAAATTATGGAATTTGGGTGAAATAAAAGGAACAAAGGATGGCACTTAACTTGGCGCTGATGCTGAAGAATATCGGTGTTCCGGCACGATCTTTGGCTGATTCGTTGGCCAGGAAGGCAAGGCTAGTCTCCAACACCAAAATCTTCGATTTCCGTTGAATTTTGTGAATTTTGTATCACCGAGTATGACGCCACTCGTGATGATATTTCCAACTCTGCAGATTCTTGAAAATGTCCTGTTTACGGTCGCCAAATTTCTTGTTTACGCTCAAGAAATGGGTCTTCTTTAGTGAAACCGCTGAATTCTTTTATAATTCGTATAATTCCAATATTATATGACTTAGTTGTACGATGCAGACATGATGGTTTTTTAGTTGGGTAAAAAATTGGTGGGAAAAATTACATATGACAATGACATTTGTCAAACGTCAAACTGAACTATAGACAACACTGATTATCACTGATAGACTAAGAAAATTCTGGGCGTAGACACTCATAACTGATCGTTTTGGTCACGCCACCGTAAGTATTTGACCCAAAAGAAGACGCCTGACCTACCTGCATTATGACATCTCTCATCTTTCCTTACTCCGTTGTATGACACCTAGAAACTTTTTTTTTTTTTTTTTTTTTTGGTATGGCATCTCGCAGTTCAGCCTAGGAGGCCGTGTACTGCTTAACCGGACTTTTCCCTGTGGATGCCTAGAATTTAAGGCCTCCAGCCAGGGGCGTAAAACAACTTATAAACTAAGCGACTGCGCTAAGGGTACCCCCTGTGGGGTCGGACCTCGGCTAGGGCGTCGCTGGGGAGGCAGCAAAGGGACAGGCTGGATCATATGATCATTATTATTAAATGGGGAATTTAAAGCTACTGGCTCAGCTCGCGGGCTGGCTCGATGAGCAAGGGTCGGGAGGACAGAGAACGGGACGTCGCGGCGGACCTCGGCGGCGAGGTTTGTACGAACGCGGTTTGTGTTTGTGTAGGGTGCTAGTGAGTTTACTACTCTCTTGGAGGACAGTTATCTCATCGTCAGGTTCTAGAAGGGCATGCCTAGGGCGGCGAATCCTACTGATGCGGGAGGGAGTATAATTACTGGCTGACACGATAAGTGAGTTATCGTGTTTCTCAGCGCGTTCGAAGTACCGTATGGCGGCACGCTTCATATACTGGCGGATGGTAGGGATTTTTAAGTCGAGATGAAGAATCTCATTTCGAACATAATAGGGAGCTCTTGTGATTTTCCGTAAAGCACGGTTTTGAAGGGCCTGCATTCTGTGAAGGCGGCGATGGCTTGCCTGTGCGAACACAGGGCAAGCATACATCATGACGGGGCGTATGCACGATACGTAGAGGCGTAACTTGCTTTTAAGAGATAATTTGCTCTTTGAGTTGAGCAAGAAGTGCAATCTGCCGTACACAAAGGCTGCTCTAGAGCGCACCTTACGTATGTGCTCGGCGAATGAGAGGCGCTGGTCTAAGATTACACCTAGATATTTGGCATGCTCCTTCCAAGGAATCGGCCTACCAAACATGGTGACTGACGGGGGCGCGGGAGGAAGCCTACGGCGAGGGCTCGAAAAGAGTATGGCCTGGCTTTTGTCGGGGTGGAGTTCGATTCTCCATAGCCTAGTCCAGACACCTAAGGTGTTGCAATAGGCTTGGAGATGTCTCACTATGGCGGCTGGGCTGCGGCCTGAGCAGTAGATTGCCGTGTCGTCGGCGAATAGGGCTAATTGAACATGCTTGTTCTTAGGAATATCGCTAGTGTATAGCGTGAAGAGGATGGGGGAGAGTACCGAGCCTTGTGGGACGCCAGCTTTTATAGGGTGGGCCGAAGAAAGAGTGCCGTCTATGCGATAGCGAAAGGTGCGATTCGACAAAAAGTCTCGTAAGATGACGACGAGACGGTCTGGGACACCGAGTTGGTAAAGCTTGTAAATCAAGCCTTTGTGCCAGACTTTGTCGAATGCCTTTGCTATATCGAAGAGAATCGTACCGGTGAGTTGGCCACGTTGGAATCCGTGGCTCACACCTTCCACGATGCGGTGGACTTGTTGGACACAAGAGTGATGGGTTCGAAAACCAAACTGTTCTAATGGGATAAGACTCTTTGCTTCGACGTAATCTTTGAGACGCTTATAGATAAGTATCTCGTAGATCTTGCCGAACACATTGAGTAAACTGATAGGGCGAAAGCTGGACGGGTCTGATTTTGGTTTACCGGGTTTGGGAATACCGATTACGGTTGCCTCTTTCCATGCCTGTGGGAACAGGTTATGGGTCATGGCGCAATTGAAGATCGCGGTCATGAGCATTACGAGGGAAGCGGGTAGGATTTTGAAAACTTTATTGGTTATTCTATCTGGGCCCGGAGCTTTACGGGGTTTGAGACGTTTGATGATCTCTGCCACTTCGTCTGGAGTGAAGGGATCGTCGGGGTCTTCTTGCGGTGGTAGGGAGGATCTGCGCTCGACCTCGGCTTCGACCTTTAGTAGGTGAGCCGGGTCGACCGGTTGGGTACTAGGCGAGCATTAAGCCTCGAGGCTGTCGGCCAGACATTCCGCTTTTTCATCGTCCTCGAAGGCGAGGGAATTGTCGGGGCGTTTGATCGGCGGGGTGGAAGCTACTTCATCGGATTTGAGTTTCCTTTGAAGCTGCCAGAAGGCTTGATGAGTCGGCTCGAGTTTGCTCAGCGTCTTGTCCCAGCGCGTTTCACGCATCTCAGCAAGGCGTTCCTTTACAGCACGCTGTAAGTTACGCATGTGAGACTTGTTAGCGTCGCAGGGAAAAGTACTGTAGGCACGGACAGCCGCGTTCTTCTCGGTCACCAGAGCACGCACGTCATCCGGGAGCTTGAAGCGATGAAAGCTCGTCGCTTCAACTCTACGTGAACACTTGTCCACGGTGGATTGTACGTGCTCGGTGAACGAGCCGATCGCGCCCGTCATGTCAGCGACTGAGTTGATTTCATCGGGAATTGATTCTAACTGGGCGGTGGAGGATTTCAAGCTTTCGCTTAGCATTCTCCAGTCCGTGACAATCTGGGTGGGGGGAGGGCGATCCGGGTCGAGTGGGCCTGAGCGCGAGGCTAGTTCCACAAGAACCGGTCTGTGGTCGGAGGTGAGCTCGTGTAGTACCTCTATCGAATGTAAACGTAAGTTTACGTTCTTGAGGAGCGCTACATCGAGAACGTCGGGAAGGTGGTCGACTATATTAGGAAAGTGAGTGGGATGCATCGGAGCGATGACATCGAAGTTGAGGGATTCACACTGGTTGAATAGCAACCTGCCTCTTGGAGAAGTAGTGTTGCTATTCCAGGCGGGATGTTTGGCGTTTAGATCGCCTGCTATTATTACAGAGTCGCTCAGGCCTAGTAAGGCTCTGAGATCGTTCGTGAAAAGGATCGGGTCGTAGGACTGAAAGGATGAGGACGTGGGAGGGCAGTAGGCCGATACGAGAGTGATCGACTGGTGATGGGACATGGCTAGTCGACAGATCGAGGCTTCAATGCAGCTTAAGTCGGGGGGAGTGATCTCTACACAATGTAGCGATCTTTTATAATAGATAAGCGTGCCGCCTTTGTGGCGTGTGATCCTGTCATTTCTAATTAACTTATAGTTAGCTATATTAGGGCCGCGTACACGCGGCTTTAGGAAGGTCTCTTGTACGAGAAGAATGTCTATCTTATGGGATTGTAGGAAGGCGGAAATCTCGTCGCGTTGGCCGAGAATACCGTTGGCATTATAATAGCCAAGCCTAAGGGAATGGGGTTTAATTTTGGATGTATTATCCATTTCTATTTCCTAAAGTGAGGCAGGTTTTGAACTGCCTGGGCGACGTCTGAATACTCCTGCATAACGGAGTAGAGTTTGATAAGGTCGCCATTGCTGGCGACTATCTCCCTCGAAAGTTGTTGAGCTCTGTCGCTCGTGAATACACTGAACGTGCTCAGTATAACGTTCATGGAACTGAGCGCTGATACTGGGCTAGAAGAGGGCGCGATCGCTTGCGCTTGCGCGGGCTTGGCGGCTATAGGAGCCACGGAGGGCGCGGAGGGCGCGGAGGGAAGGATCGGAGGGACGCGAGGTAAGCTCGCGGGCGCCGCGGTGGAATTATTCACCGGGGCGGGAGTTGGCTGGGGCTGAGTTGGCCTCGGGGTTGGAAAGGCTCTCTGATGGTTGAGAGGGTTCCATGGGGAGGGCCGTTGTGGGCTGAGACGCTCGGGAAGTTGAGCGGTAGGTAGCCTCGCTGATGGGCTTTCCCTTAGCTGGCGGGCGTTTGCACGCTTGGCCAGCTTGGGAGACGTTTTTGGGGCCTTTGGGCAGCCGCGGTAGTTGGCGGGATGGCCTGAGGCGCCGCAGAGTACACAGCTCGGAGGCTCGGTGCACAGAGTGCGGTCCTTGGGTCGCGGGCAGTCGGAGGTGCCGTGTTGGCCTAGGCATTTCACGCACCTAGGCTGGGCGAAACAGTTGCGCTGTGAGTGACCCCACAGTTGGCAACGGTGGCATTGGGATACAATGCCAGATCTATTTGGCTTCTCGATTGAGATGCCGGTTAAATTACACACCGATTTGATGTTAAAAATCGGGTGGATTTTAGAAGGACACGGCTCGCATACTACGAGCACCATGTCGAAGGCGTGGCCGCTGCGGGCGCGGTGCATCCTATGGACTTGCGTCGCAGGGATGTTTTGTGACTTAAGGTCACTTAAAATGTCATCCGAAGGGATTTCCTTCGGAATACGGGTAATGACGACCCGGAGAGGTTTTTCCTCAGGGAGGGAGTACGTATGGAACGAAATGTTCCTCGCTCTTAGCGCTTTAGTTATCTCCCTATAGTCGTCTGACGTAGGGAGGACGATTTTTATACCGTTGCTGGTATTGGAGGCCGATCTGTAGTTGATCTTACGATCAACACACAGCTTGGACACTTCGGTCCATTTCGCCTTGTCCTGTAAGTATACAGGCGGCGGAGGTTTGCTTTTAGGTGCGCTTTTGGGCTTAGCGGCACCTTGGGAGGAAGCGACCTGCGAGGTCGAGGGTGACGGGGCGGGGGATGCTGTAGACGCAGCGGGCGGGCTAGGGAGAGGAGATGCGGCAAGGGCGATGGTCTTGCGCGCCTTGTCATTGTTTTTGTTCTTTTTCCTCTTACCTCCCTGTACGACGGTGAAGTCGTCTTCGGAGGAAGAGGAGTCAGAGGGCTCGGAGGGTTGAGCATCCTCTGGGACGGGTGAGGCAGAGCGGGAGGACGAGTTGTCCATGCATTCGGCGTCGACGTTTGACGCAGGTGCACTCGCCTGAGTTATTTCCATTGTCTGTGAGACAATGGGATTAGGAACAATGGTCGAGTGCAGCTGGGCATCGACCATTGTATTGGGGATTACCGTTTCCGCTAATGCGGCGGTTTTCCCCGAAGAGACGATTATAGGCTCAACAATGGGGCGTGACACAGCTGCGCCGGCCTCCTTTGTTGAGCCGTTATCGGTGATAATACAATAGCGCGCTAGGCGCGGGTCCTTGATATCAAGGTTGTTGATCATGTCGCCATATTTGGCGACAATGTCTTGGTCCTTGAGGAGGACCTCGAAGAAGAATTTATAGACTTCGGTAGTCATTTTCCCGTGAGGGAAGAGGGCTACCGAGCTAAAAGAGATGGGGGCCTAATTATAAAAACCTAAGACCTATTTCCTATCTCCCCGGGTGGATGGGCCCGGGGATGTGTAACCCTCCCTGCCGGGTATAGGCAGGGAGGTGAGTACCTATTGGTGAGCCCTAAGCTTGTAAACCGTTCGCCAGTCTTATTGTGCGAACGGGCCCTAGCCAGTCTAGTGCGAAGGGTATAGAGATACCCAACCGACACCAGGTGTGTAGCTGTGAAAGCAAACCAGATGCAAGGCACGACTAGGAGATCCCCCAAGGCCGAAATCCGAGCTCCCGTCCAATTGACTGCCTTGCCCTGAAGGGGTTCGGCGGGTGTGATTGGGTCAACACCCTCTCGGCTTAGTTGGCACCGTATGGTTTCAACCGAGAACCACGAAACTGTGGCTTTTACCCAGAAGAGGTCGAGTGAATTTACTTGACACAAACGTTTTAGAAACAGGATAATCGTCCGCCGCTTTGAAAAAAGCAGCTTTAGATTGATATATTTGTAGTCGGCGGAGCGACTACGGTGAGCGTTACGTCGGGCGTAACAAAGACAAAAGTCGTAAACGGGCGAGCGCAGAGCGACACGTCCGTACACGACGAGAGTCAGAAGCGGAGTCACCTAGAAACTTGTTCAGTCGGTCTCATAAATATTCAAGCTGTATTCTGCTGCAGCTTCGCGTGGTAACTTATTTAAGTGGCTAAATATACCTCGTTTGAGGGTTTGAGCATTTGAGTTATGAAGTAAGATGATAGGGTGTAATAACTTTTGTATGCAATTTTAAGTAGTTTTTTAAATGTAAGTGATACATATTTCTGGCTATATGTGAGTCAGGTTTGCGGAAAAGCAGAGGTGAAACTTTTCCTTTTAACCGACTTAAAAAAGGAGGTTTTCAGTTTGACCTGTATGTGTGTATTTTTGTGCACGATTATCTGAACTTTGGGTGAACCGATTCTGATGCGGTTTTCAGCGTAATTGTTGTTAGACTTAGCATAAGGTTGTTTCAGGTAAATTATTGATCGAGTTGAGTCTGTTTTATTTTTTGTAAAATAATATTTAATACAAAACATATCTTCTTTATCAAACATCATTCAAATGAAAGCTATAATTTATACATTAATTTTCATAAGCTTGTATTACATAACGTACCTGACATCATTGAACTTTTCACAACAGTCGAAGCAGAAACACTCCAATGCATACAATTCGGGACAACTTGACAATTCAATTTATCTGTGTCAGATCTTAACTGAAATACAAGGAAACGTCGTATCTTTTCATAAGAGAGCGGTTTCATAAGAGTGACTGATGAGAATTTTGGAATATACTTAAGAGAAAATAATGTGGGTCAATTACAAATATGTACCTGAGTTTATTATGGGAAAGTTATGTTATCTCTTTTAATTATTTATTTGGTGAATCAGTTAACCTGTCTATCAGTACCTACTTGATATAGGTATTTTGTTCCCTCTCCTAGAGAAATACCTAATGTACATCCACAAATCCTTAGAATTCATATTATAGATAAAGAACTTGAAGAAAATCAAAATTTTCAAAGCTGCATTTCATCAAAATTTTAAAAATGTTAACATATTAGAAAAAATGTTAACTATTTCATACCTAAACCAAAATTCCCTTAGCCCTTAGATAATTCGGTCCCCAAATTTTCTCCCCACCAGCATAAGCCTTCGCTAAGAATTACACTTCACCTTCCTTATATTAGAGATACCCACCTAATCAGGAATGTAATTACTTTGTATATGGCAACACCGGCTTTATAAGCATAATTACACATTTAATTTTGGCTGGCAAGTAAATTGCTTTCGTAAACTCGCCTTGGTTTAAATTTCGCCAAGGTTTGCAGTTTTTTGTGCTCTGCAAGCTCGGTTAACTTATGCATTATGCAATTATGTATATGCGTTTTACTAAAACAAAAATAATAAAAAAATCTGAGCATGTTATTCTGTACTAAGAGGATTTTTTGTGTGCGTCGTTTTGCACCCTACAATTTTTTTCCCTAAAATGTATTCTCTAAAAGTTTGGCTTCGAAAATACTGAAATAATTTAAAAAATCATACGCTGTTGGAAAGCTACGCTATTTCCGAGTAACATAGGCTATGTTTATCCCCTAACGGCAGTAGTTCCCACGGAACGCGGGTGACATCGCGGGAAACCAACTAGTGTTGATTGAAAATTAATATAGTAACGTTTTATTTTAATATATCTGGTTTCCAATTATTATTGAACAAAAATAAAAAGTTCAATATTGGTAGAGGTTTTCATACCACGTATTACGCAATATTTTGGTTCGTTTCAATATTTTTTGATTGCCTTTAATTTAAAAAGATAACAAGGTTCTGTTGGTTTGGAAAAACATCTACCTATGTAGGTTTATTTATTTTATTTTTCATACAATATTGGAAAAGTCGTGGTAGCCTAGTGGGTAAAGTACCCAACCTCTTAAGGTATTAGTGGGGGTTCGATTCCAAGTCAGGCAAAGTACCAATGCGACTTTGCTTATTTTGTATGTACTTCAAAGTGTATCTTGGACAGCAATGACCATTTCTTTGGCAGTCGTTACAGCTAGTCAGAAGCCAGTAAGTCTGACAACCAGTCTCACCTAAGGGGTATTGGTTTGCCCGAGTAACTGGGTTGAGGAGGTCGGATAGGCAGTCGCTCCTTGTAAAGCACTGGTACTCAGCTGCATACAGGTAGACTGGAAGCCGACTCCAAAATAGTTGTGAAAAGGCTTGACAGATGATTACAATATTGCAACTGAAAAAATACTCGGCTACTCGTACCAAAACAATTTCTGTCTAGAAACAATTCGTGCGGAAAAATAATATAATATAAGGTCGATGTCGGGTGCAATCGGGTTAACCTTGACACTTTTCCGTGAATTTGTGAAATGTAGCCAGTTTTACTTGCTACGAGAAATCGCTACGTCGTAGCTCGTAGTAATTTGCTACGAAGGCTCTACGAATGCTACGAGAATTGTATTTTATTTAATAGTTTATTTATTTTTACACTTAAATATATTTGTTTGTTTGAATTTCATGTTTATGAGTCTTAAAGTTACTGTTTTGCACCTTTTAAGTTACCTGCTGTTGGATATGGGTGCAGGTGAGACAAAGAAAACACATGTATCCTGAACGACTGTTATATTTCGAATGTAAGAACGTACGATAAAAGTGAACATTGAATGATTGAATGTTTGACGAATGATTGAAGTAGGTATGCTTTATACAAGCTGTTGATTTGCATCCGTGCCATATTCAAGGAGGTAATTATGCTAATGATTCTCGACCCAAATCAATAAAAAAATTGGTACGTAATTTTTTTTCTTTAATTTTTTTTCGGAATTCCGTAAATGTCATCTAGCCTTATTTAAACTTGGCGCGTATGTTACTGGCGTTAAAACCGTGCTGCATCCTCACACAAACGCAAACACAAAGCATACGCAACGATCACTCATAAATTTCATTCATAAAATTGGATTACTTCGGAAATACCACGACATTACAATGACAAAAAAAGCAGTGCATATTAGTTATTTCCCATCTACTGTAATTCCAATCGATTATTTACGTATTGTATGTCCTCCTCCTGAACTATGGCACAAATGCAAATCAACACCTTGTATAATCTTGGATATTTGTAAAGGAGGTATTATACGTACACCATGCGTATATTCCAACAGCCCCCCTCAAATGTACAAGCATTTTATACAATCATAAGTCAAAAATCGTTTACCCAAACTTGGCTGCAAAACAGCACCTTTTGAACGTCAGGAATTTATAAAAGACAGTCCCCAAAACGCCCACCTTTCACCACTTCCTATGTGTTTTTACTGGGAAGAAGAAGTGGCGCAACAAACTCCCCAGCAACACATGTCTTTCTGTAGGTTAGAAGAACCTTAAACATTGTTTGATATATAAAGTATACAATACAATTTGTACATTGCAGTATAGGACAATATGCAATATTTACATACACTTTATACAGTCATAAATAGTACCTGCTGCATATCAAATTACAATAACTTTGATCAACAGCTTAGATTATAAACATAATAGCATTCTAAATAAAATCATTGAACTGAAATTATTCAAAAATTTACATTAAGTTCAACTTAATTCTAAAAACTTTGCATCATAAGTCAAAGTCAAAACATTTACTTCATTTAGACCATAACAAGCACTTATGAAAGTCAAAAACATAAATAAGTTTGATTCTAGTTGCTCATTCCAACATTAGCTTCCTATGGAGAAGAACAGGCAAGTATCTCCATGGTTACCTTTTTTTTTTTTTTTTAATACATAGTATGGTATTACAGTTTATATGTATTGATACATACAATAACAGCATGCGAAGGTCATGTAGAATCACAAACAAAAACATATGAGAATTAAATTACCATTAAAATGCTTCATGCTTCAAATTTTCATGTTTCACGAAAATGCATGAGTCAAATACCATTTATAAGAATAATTATTAAACATGATATGAATCTTTTAATGTACTTTGTAACTTATCTTGTAATAAGTATAAACATTCACATATTTTACATTAATTAATACTTTTATATGTACATATTTTGTCACCAGACAAATAGTCAAAGGAAAAATACAATTTTACTAGCTGGTAAAATTTTAATTTGGTTATTAATTAGATATTGTTATGTCCTATGGAGCAGGACCACCACATTTCTAAGCATTTTTTATCTTGAACTTAATGTTCTAATTAATAATATGCTTTCTTAAAAAGTGTGGCTTTTTTATATATGAGTTTTAAACCTCATGTCATTCAGTTCCAGACTGTTGCCTGGTTGTCTGGTATTTTGTTATTACATTTACTTATTTATTTACATATACAACCTTACATCTACCCTTACAGGACGTGCCTAATGCGGCAGATGGGTTCTTATTAATTCTAAACTAAACTAAAAACACATAAATAACACATCACATCACATCACACAAATCAACACATAAAAACGTAACTAAATTCGTCACAATATCGTTTGTGATTTGTAGGATTATTAGCGATGCTAATACAACTGTTATTAACTTCATATATCATCATTGTCTGATTTATCAGAATAGAACTATGTTATAATGATTTTATCCAAATAGCTTCTCTTATAGCTTCAAATAAGCATATATTCAGCTTCTGTTGAGGAACCGGCGACTATTTTGTTTCCGTGTATTCCACGAATTTGTACAATTATCAAACACTTTAATTATGTGATCTGTTGTACTTTTGCGGTCAATAACGTCGCCTCAACCGATCAGAATCTGCATACCCTGCCATCAGTTGTTTGTAATCACATTTCACATAGTATAGCTTTAATTTAAGAGTTCCTTTTATGTATCTCAAAAGATGTTTTAACCAATTCCATAACTTCATTAATTTTACTTTGATACTGACTTATAATACCTATAGCAGCACAAATTTCTGGTCATGTACTAAGCATTGCATGCGCATTGCGTACATAAGGCACTTCCATATAGATATCTTCCTTGAGAATGCCTTTCTAAACGGCGGTTTTTACATCCATAAGATGGGCATGTAAATCAAACTGATTTGCAAGAGTTAAAATAAATTGGAAAGATTATATTTGAGCTACTGGAGTCAACGTTTCGTTATAATCTTGTAAGCATTGTTGAGTGACACCACGAGCTACTAATCGGGCTTTATACCATGTAGGTTTACCCAACTCGTTATTTTTAATTGTACATACCCAATTTGAGCTTTTTATGTTAAAATTTTTAGGTCTTGCTATGAGAGTCCAAGTATTATTTCTATGATTAGACTCTATTTCACTTTTTGTGGTTTTCAACATATGTATACTAGAATCATCCCCACTAAAAATGTCACAATAGGTGCATGGTAGTGATTGAACAGTTGTGAGCGATAAGCAAAAATGGGTCATCAATCCTTTTATAATCTATTGGGGTACTTTGAGAATTATTTGTATTACGTCTCAGTTTGCTAGATGAAGGTCCAGCTTCTGAGCTATTATCAGGGGAATGATTATGTTTGTGTTTGTTGCCTATTAACTTTGCCGATTTATCGTCGTTATCGTGCTTGTTAATTTAGGCGGGAATTTGAACAGGTATTATAGAAATACAACTCATCAAATCATCATCATCATTGGCCACAGAGCATCTTGGACAGATGATTGTGGCAGTGCTTGTCTACGCGGTTATTAGTGCCGCAAGCACTTTCTTTCATCAAATCAACATCCCTCGCAATAGGGAATTGGTTATTTTCTGTATTAGGTAAATAATTTGTAACCATTTTGGTCGTAACCAACTAATATGGCTTTAAATGACTTTTCGTCAAATTTCGAGGCTTTAGTTTTATCATGAACATGTTGAACCGAATCATCATCATTATTTTAAATGTCTTGAATGACTTATTTTCGGTTTCGTATTTTCGGTATTGATTGTGTCATGTTTCGTATGGTGTTTTATTATTGGCGAGCGCTTTTGTGGGTAGTCTACTTGTTAAATATGTATATTAATATAGCTTCATCCCAGAATATTTTATATAATTTCGCACTTGTAACCAATGGTCGAGCCATTTCGGTTAACGTACGATTCATACGCTCCTCGACAACATTTTGTTGTGGCTATTCGATACTGTTAAACAGTACCTAAGTAATTCCTTACAAACACAATAATAATCTTTAAATTCATTAGAAAGATATTCTCGCCCACTATCGCAATATAAATTAGTTTACTTTATGGTTAAATAAATTTTCACTTTTAGCAACAAAATCTTGAAAACATGTCAGCACTTCTGACTTAGCGTAGGTACATCAAATATATAACAGTGTGATATTACACTGTAATGTATAAAATTGTCTATAAAAGTAACAAAATAGTTCTTATTATCTACAGTACATGGTTTTTACCAAGTATGCAAGGTTCAAATAATTCATCAGCATTACCAAATTATCAAATAAAAACATTATTTTCATCAACTACATATTTGAACATAAAATTTTTCTGTTTATTTAAGTGAGTACTATGCCGTATTATTTATACTCTTTTACACAGTCTTGGTTATTCTCTTCAACTAAATTTAAATTACTCAGAGAATTATTACTGTTTAAAAGTAATACTAAAAACATTATCGATTGATGTTCTCACCTGTCATAAAACATTTATTATTTTTAACATAAATGTAAAAAAAAAAAAATACCGACATACCAGTCTTTTGGCATATTATAACGTACCTCCGGTGAATATAAAACGTCATCAATTGATCCTTGAATTTATGTTGTTACCTCGATTTACCCTTTACCAAACTCCAGGATTGAAACTAGCAACACCGATCTTCAATGGTGTGGATAATTCGACGTACGAGGTTAAAACCTTTTTACATTGTAAATTTTTCAATTTTTTTATTTTTTATTTTTCAATATATGTCATCATGATCTGTCACACCAGAATCTAAAAGAAAATAAACAGTATTATTTTCTACATAATTAGCAGATAATTTATATTATGAAATCATAAAAACGAAACCGTCCTGGTCATTGTTGCAGTATTCAATGTTATTGGCAGACTTTTGAAGTTCACCCATTGATTATTTTGCTGCAGTTCCTTTAAGTAACGGCAGTCCTTTTTGAAATTATTCCGACGTCCGCAATGATCACAATACATTTTTTTTTTGATATTATACTTATGCATTGAATTTCCGGGTTGATAATTATTTTTATTCTTCTTCTTTCGTGTCGATGACATGTCTTATAGTGAGACTACACTTTGTCAGCCCAATATGCCGCCACAGCGAGAGCACTAATTATTTTTATTTTGAGTGTGGGTCTCATTATTATTATACAATTCATGTTCGAGTAGGCGTAGTCTTCACAGAAACCATATTGAGTTGCTCATCACCTAGCAACGCAGAAATAACACCGTCATAAGATGTGATATTTTATTCATTGTGCAATTTTAATTTACACTCTTTCACTGAATTTAAAATTTTGTTGTATTACTTTTAACTACAGAAAACGGCCTGGGCCCATAACCTGTTGGATATGGGTGCAGGTGAGACAAAGAAAACACATGTATCCTGAACGACTGTTATATTTCGAATGTAAGAACGTACGATAAAAGTGAACATTGAATGATTGAATGTTTGACGAATGATTGAAGTAGGTATGCTTTATATAATCTTGGATATTTGTAAAGGAGGTATTATACGTACACCATGCGTATATTCCAACACCTGCAATTCTTTTACATATAATATAATTTCACAAAAGTTGTTACTAGTAGTAGTGTAACTTGTCAATAGTTTTTCTTATAAAACAGCAAAAAATCCCAATCACCTTTTCAATTGGGATAGAATCGTGAAAATATATTGGAACGGAAGGACGAGCGCTTGAATTTAATTGGGTTTTATACTCTATTGCATCCTATAGTTTTAATAGTTATTGTTTTCATGACATATTACAATATATGTTCTAAAGTAGCTATGGCGAGAGGTTTTGTTAGCGATTCTTGCCTTCTTCGATATGGTATCTAACAATGAAATAATTTTTCCAATCGTTCCAGTAGTCCTGAGATAATTTTACTAATACATCTATTAGATTTACCGACGGTCCTGTGACTTTACTGATATTTAACTCATTTTTAAATGTATCTAGGAACTAAGATATATTTAGGATTCTAATTAATCTCATTTTTAAATGTACATACTAAAATATATTTACTTAATGAAATCCAGGATCATTACATTAATTGAGGAAACTAGCCGTGCCTGCTAATGAGCTCGGCGTAAAACAAAGAGAACTGTAACAATAGGCTGGCAACACCTTCTGCTAAATACTTGCCAACACAATTTATGAGGCATTGTACTAAGATATAGCTTATTTTTGATTTATAATTTGTTTATAGCTAATTTATCATATAATATCTAAGAAATATGTTTTTGTACACATTGTTGTGGTAATTTTAATTTCTCTTTCTTAATACTAAATGGGATATTTAATACATGTTAACATGCTGTAAATTTTAATAGATCCCTGTCGACGCTTTGTGCAGGTACCAAAAATTATAGCATGAACCTTTTGATAAAAACATCACACCTACTATATTATTTGTAGCCCATTTTCAAAATTAGTTATTACCAGACCCTTTTCCCACTATAGCTAAATACATTTTTTTTAAATATGCATACATTTTGTTTTAAAAAGAACGATAATAAATGAAGAACTTAACTGTAAATTGTATTTTTTTTACTACGACAAGTAACATCTTTTTCCACACTATTCTACTATTCTACAGACAGATAAAATTCTTACCAACAAAATCCTCTCTTCAGCACCTGAATAAAATCTAGAAATAACGAATATTTTCCGGTTTTTACGATCTGTTTATTCATGCAGCCGTGAGTTGAATACGTTCTGATGATGATGAATGGGAGCCCCGGGGCTGCTGTACCTATGTACAGTATTTACGTGTATACAAAATATTACTGTCGATTTTGAACATGTTGTTGGTGAAATGCGAATTGGGTTAAATTGTGGTCTTTCTAATGATAGTTCGGCAGACGATAGTGCTGTTACAGTGTTTAATTCATTGGTATCATGTAAAATAAGTTCATCATCCACCTAGCTAGACTCTTTCCAACTACGTTAAGTTAGGCTTCTAGTATAACTAGATCCAGCTGAGAACCAGTGTTTTTTTTACGCTAGGTACAAATATTTTTTAATTGTCTCAAATTGAATTATATCTAATCATCGAAGTACTTATACTATACGTAAATGTAAGCAAATACCAAACAATTTTGTTTTAAAAAAAGCTCACAAAGGGCACATTATACATTTTCTACTCCTGTTGTATGAAGCTTGTATCTCTGAACGCTATTCACTCATGTGTTGTAGGTCTACTAGAAAGTACAAGTATTGACAACATTCAACCTTTCACGTCAACATGAACACAATATCCAGTTTCAATTGATCATGACAGCGCGGTTTTCAGTCTGACGCGAACAAAAACTGACATGTACCTACTAGTTATATACTTACATTGTGTTTTTACATAACACAGAATAAATTATTGTAATATTTGGCTTTTATAAAGGTCATAACGCTTATTGATTACTAGTTGTTTTCTCGCGGTTTTACCCGCGTCCTGCAGGATCTTCTTCCGGTAACTATTTAACGCTAACGATTGTGTAGCTTATTAACAACAGAGCACATAATAGCATATTTTGTAACAGATTTAATAGGGAGTTCCGGAACCTTTAAAGTAAAACAAACCATCATCAAAACGGTTTAGATTTAGGTACCTATATTATGGCATCTTAAATATGAATTAAGTATGTGCATAATGTTATGAAACACTAAATAAGCCAGAACTGTGCCAAAATAAATATAAAATTTCACGTGAAAAGTTGGGTAAATGGATTATTACCATGCACAAGCTTAAATTCCGCTTCAAAAACTATGGAATGTGGTCATTATTTATTAATGAAACTACGATACTTGACTGTATGTCCGGCAGTGAGTAGGTACTCAGTCACGCTAGTAACTTGCTAATATTTACTACTACACGGACACGGATAAAACTAGCTATGTTTGTGGCAAGTTTTCTCAAAATTATTTGCGTCAATAATTAACAAACACCCTTATATCCTACAAACTCTTTTTTGTCAGTCCTTATTGTCCCACTGCTGGGCAAAGGCCTCCCCATTTTGTCTCCACACCTCTCGATCCTAAGAATGCTTCCACCAGTCAGGGTTGTAGGCGTCCAGATCATCACGCCACCTCCTCCGGGGCCTACCACGTCTGCGGTAGCCATCCTGTGGTATCCACTGAGCAAAAACATTGGCCCACCTGTCTGGATGCATTTGGCTGACATGCCCAGCCCAGTCCCATTTTAATTTTGATATTTCTTGGCCCACATCGAAGACACAAAGAACACAAACTCTTAACGTTTATAATATTTAGTTTAATCTTTTGAAAGAAAAAAAGACTCCATATATTATCAATACCAGTCCACCTAGAAATCAGCACAAAATCATTCAGGTACATATGTAGATAGTACAAAGAATAGATCATTATTATTCGACAAACGATCTACCTAAAAAAAAAAACAAATATCGAAAACTCTAAAATCGGTACCATTTCTAACAAAAGTACTAAAACACAAAAGTCTTTGTACAAGAAAGTCCGCAATGTACCGCCAATGGTAACAAAATTCTCTTATTTATGGCTGTGCAATATAAATCACTTTAACCGTTGCATACCGACTTGCAGGATTCGCATGCAACTGCAGTCTGACCTTTTTACCTACGTGCATAAAATTATGATACTGCAAAGCAAGGCCTATAGGTACAGCTTAGAATAGTTACGTTTATCTATTAATATTAAACGGCTGAAGAATTTGTTTATTATTATGCTAAGCTAATACTAGCTTTTGCCCGCGACTTCGTTCGCGTGGAATAGTGACTTCCGGCAGATTTTTGGTTTGAACAATAAATGGCGCTATATGTCCCGAATAAATGTTTTTGTAATAAAAACTATCCTATGTCCTTTCTCAAGTTCCAAACTATGTCTATACCGTAGTTTAGGCGTGAAGAAAAGACAGACAGACAGAGTTACTTTCACATTTATAATATTAGTTAGGATTATAAAGCTGAAGAGTTTGTTTGCTTGAACCTGTTAATCTCAGAAAATACAGGACCGATGCAAAAAAATTCAGCGTCCGTGTGTTCACTTTTTATCCGGGTTCGCGGAGTAGTTTCTACGGCACCCGCGTTGAACTGCTGGCCTAAGCTAATAATATTATATTGGCTTCAATTCTAGAAATAGTCGTGCTATAGTTAATATTGAAAAAACGATTTGATTGATTGTTACGCCCCAATTTGATACTTGTTTCGATTCTAGAAATAGTCTAGAAATATAGCTAATATTGAAAAACAAATGAAAGTTTGATTTCTCCGCTCCAATACGAGGTTGACGACTTTTGTTTTCTTCTAAAACTTAACAGCTTAATTTTAATCAATCTGCCCATTATTGAAGGTAAAAAAAATCTGATATCCCCAACTTTACACACGAAACTTTCATTCTTTCATTCTGTCTAGCCAAATAACCTCGAACTAAAACAAAAGTTTGGCAAAATAAACTAACCGTTTGCCATTTTCAAGGCAAGGCGTTGCCCTATGAATAACCCTTGAACGGGCAATAATACCTGGCCTTGTGATTGTACTATTCAGTATCTATAACCGGTTCAATGCCAGCTAGTAGTTACGTTAAGTCTATTTCAAATTAAATATATTATTGCTGCAGTTTTTTATACTGCAATTTATTATATACTAGCACACTTTTCTATATTAGCCCCAACCTTCCTCTTTAATCGTTCTATCTATTAAAAAAACCGCATTAAAATCCGTTGCGTAGTTTTGAAGATTTAAGCGTACAAAGGGGTATAGGGACAGAAAAAGCGACTTTTATAGGTACTTGCGCATTTTCACGTCCCATTTTCAAAGTAAACAGTCCCCGCAGTTTCTCACTACTTTTCGCAACCGGGTAAAAGTCATTTGTCTATGATAGTATATCGACATTACTTATATCATATTATGAAGGTTTTAATTCAATATAGTTTTGTTACGTTGTAATCTATTAAGTACGCAATTATTTAGTAATTTTACTTTAACTATTATAAGGTTCTTGTTACGTATGTAACGTGTTGATGTAGGTCAAGGTCGGAAAATATAAATAACTTTAGGTCTTTATTTTGCAGAAATATAGTTTAACTAATCTATACTATTATGAAATATATTATTATGAAGCTGAAGAGTTTGTTTGAACGCGCTAATCTCCGGAACGACTTACTCTCAAAGTATTTCAGTGCTAAAAAGACAATATTACATCGAGAAAGACTATAGGCTGCTTTTTGTCCGGGTTAGCGAAGTATTTTATTTGAGACGCGGGTAAAACCGCTAGACTTAAGATAACCATGATAAGCTAAACTTAATTACTTAAAACCCTTAACTCTTTCCTATAATCCTCACTTTCCGTAATAAACGCTTGTAACTTACACACGTAAGTTTCAGGTAGTTAACCCTACAAGTGGCGCGGTAAAAGTTTAACCCCCTCGCTACCCACAGAGGCATTATTATTTGAGTGGCGGAGTACAACAGGTTAGGGCTGTGTTAAGGATAGTGAATCGACTGTGTGTAGGGGTTAGGTAGAAGTATAAGGCTGCTTGCTCTCGTCCGATAAATCAAAATACCTTTTTTTTTCAGGGTACTTGGCTCATAGATATTGTAGGAGCCCTAACGGGACTTTATAAATAAAACTTTGTGCGGACTGTATTACATAGGCTTTTAATGCCGTAAAAATTACAATGGTCAATCACATAACCGAAAACAAGTAAGTGCCCGTGGTCAAGCGCGTCGCAGGGAGAAGTGAAGGGAGCTTGCCGCGGGCTCGCCAGCCGGGGCTGCCCCCGCCCCTGCCTCCGCAGCACTCCCTTCGCCGTCGCGGTTGCTCGCTGAGGTGCGCCGACAATATTTACCTTTTAAACACTAATACCATTATTACCTATATACAAAACTTGTTAGTATCTCTTCCTAAGCACTATGTTCGGTATAATCGATGACAAATTTTTGTAGAAGAAAAATAGACTGCACAGATAGCAATAGTGCAATGCACATAAAAAGCTGTTCAGAAAATCATAGTCAGACGTTATTGTAGGACGTACAAAAAATCGGTCCGATGATCTATCCTACAAAATGTCTGACGTGGGCGGATAGCCTAAAGGGTGACTGACATTTTTACTGAATAAAAAAAACTTTTTTACAAAAAAATTAAACCGACTTCCCAAGACACTAAAAAGCAAAAAAAAAACTATTTTTAGGTGCATCGGCCTAGAAGTCGGTGTCTTATGGATGTTACTAAGTTAATTTTGCCACCGACTTCTAGGCCGATGCACCTAAAAATAGTTTTTTTTTTGCTTTTTAGTGTCTTGGGAAGTCGGTTTAATTTTTTTGTAAAAAAGTTTTTTATTTAAAGCTTTTCAGTGATACGAATAGTTGTCACTATCCATACAAGTGGGAAGTTCTCATCAATACAAAGAATATAAGTCCAAATACGAGGTATTTTACATATTCAGTTGTCGAGTTCCCTCGACTTTCTCTGGTCTCCATCATCAGGTCAGCTCCAAACCTTCACTGTTGCAAAGGTCTTGTCAATACAAATAATTTAAGCCCAAACACGAGGTAGTTTACATATTCAGTTGTCGAGTTCCCTCGACCCTCTCTGGTTTCCATCATCAGATCAGCTCCAAATCTTCACTGTTGAATAGTGCTTTTAGGCGTACACCTGAGTGTCAAGTTTTTACCCTATGTATGCCTACAACTTTCGAAGGTTGCCCTCGATTTCTCAGGGTTTACATCATCAGATCCTGACCTGATGACTATGGGACCAACTGGCAGCTATTCCGAGTCGAACAAAAAAAGAATCACGTAAATCGGTCTATAAACCTCGGAGTAATCGATGTACATACATAGAAAAAAAAAAAAAAAAAAAAAAAAATATACCGGCCGAATTGATAACCTCCTCCTTTTTGGGAAGTCGGTTAAAAAGGTTTGACAGTGACGTGTGAAAATGATATTATATAGGTACAGACATATAGGTAAGCGTTTGTGCTAAAGCCTGAATTCTTTCACAGAAGAAATAATTTAGTACAGCAACTAGTTGTTTGCTAGTTACAAATTTTGGGGTCGGCTCCTTGTTTCATTTGATGCAGCTGAGTAGTACCAATGTTTTATACAGAGCGACTCCCTGCCTCATCTTTTCAACCCAGTCACCCTGGCAACCCAATACCCCTTCTTAAGACTAGTTGCGAAATCTAACTTCTGAGTACCACAAGTTTCTTAAAGATACATTAATAACATCCTCAATTAGTGTAAATGTTATGAAACAGTACTTCGCTAAATTGAAAGTTCTAGGAATTTGTTACTGCGTATTTATAAGAGCAACTTATGGCGTGTTTGCACCATAGTTTGTAAATACTGTTGGTTATTTTTAGAACCCGGTATGTGCGAATTCACTTATAGGTATAATCTTAGGTTTAAAGCTGTTTAAAGATATGAAATACGGTAGATACGTAGATATTAAAAAAATGCGATTAAAATGTTAATATACTCCTAAGTACAAAAGTGACCATTACCAAATAAAAACCTTATTTTTTGGAGTCGTGTAAAAAGTTTATTCAAATTGAAACCCTACGTCTACGTATGCGCACAGCCATTTTGTCCTTCTTTTGTTGTTCTAAACATAATTAAATTAAAGTCAAATGTTTTGGTTTCAATTTCAAGTAGGTCAGGCAGGCTCTTATGAAACGTCACACTAGTTGCAGCACGGTTGCAAAAAGTTGGTCTCATGGAGAAGAACCGGCAAGAAACTTCACTTAAAATACTTATATTGATAAAATATACTAAAATTAACATTATTTTGTCCACAGTGATGCATTTCTCGTGTTATGGCAACGCATCAGTAACGCACTGACAGTCTACTGAGAATCCAAGATGGCGGAAGCGGAGGGGGGAGCAAGCGAGCAGGATGATGTTTCATTCTTGCGTACGGTAAGTTAAATTTACTTTAATATTGATTATATTATATAATTAGAAAAAAAATAGATACTATTAAGGTTCTTATCTAGCTGGAAATGGACCAAGATTTTGGGCTCTGTACCTGTGTGTCAAAAATCTGGGTTATCGGCGACATTTCTATTTTAAGGAGTAAAGAAAAGACATATCAGAATAAAGAAGTAGGTAATATTTGAATATAGTTATATTTGATTTTTATGAACTCTTATCTATATATATACCTACGTATCTCTCTATCAGTATTCAAATACCAGAAGGAAACAGCTTAAAAATAATAGCAGGCATGTTTATTTTGAGATACTTAGTTCTTGCCTTCTTTTTAGCACAGTTTTCATTATTTCAAATTAGTATTCTGTTTTAAGTTTCAAGAATATTTACATTTAATTAACTGAATATGTATTCTCCAGTCTCTTAGTTATGACGCGTCTGTGTCCACAAACCATTTTAGTAATATGTGTGCCTAGTCTAAAGTAGTTACTAATAGAAAAAACTACATGCTACGTTCTTTATTTTTGGCCGCTTTTGGTAGAGTTTTAACGATCCAAAACTATGTTTTTTTTTAATGTATGTATTTGTATGAACAGAAAAGATTCCATTATCATTATTCTAATTTGAGAAAGAATAATAATCCTTTAAGAATAAAAGATTCAATCTCTGTGTGAGAGGAGGCATGTGCCTTGCAGTGGGACTAAAAAAAGGGTGATGATGATGAAAGGAATATAAATCAAAAACTTAAAAATATAAAAGAAAATCTTCGATTTTAACTAGATGACGACTTTGCCACCACCAAAACTATTCATTTAATAGTTCGCAAGCACGCTATTTTCGCCGGAACCCAGTTATTTAAGGTTAACAGACACTTATCCGACACTTTGTTGATAATGTTCTCGCGGAGCCGACATTGCCGACAGTTTGGGCACTGTTTGCCGACACGGGTGGCTATTACGTTAACTAACGTTTCGTGATGACGACCAGTTTCTATTGAAATGTCTATAGTATGTGATTAAAATGTCTTGGTTAATCGCTGTATCTGGAAAATTAGTCGCTTAGTTAATACTGGCTTTCGGAGCGGTGTCATTCGCTTCTAGATGGAATTACTTACCGCGTATAGATAAAAAATGCATCAAAGCGTCAACGAGGAACAAACTTAAACGGTTGTAATATTAATAATAGGGTTCAAAGAATTAATGCAGTTTAACATAGTCACGTAATGTCTCTGTTTGTCGTATTTGCTGGTTAGCCGTTTTCTGCGGTACTATTTGCACCCCATACAAATTACTTCCCGAATCATCAAAAGTATATTCTTTCTCAGGCTGTAGACTATCTAAGTAGGTATGTACTCATTTAAATCAGTTCATAGTTTTGGCGTGAAAACTCGACAGCCAGTGTTACTCGCGTAGGTAGGTGCATCAATTTAGGAAGAATAGTGTTACAGTGTGTTAAAAGTATGACAATCAATGGTATGGTGAAACTGCCCATCAATATTTCACTGTACACCGTTATGTACATACATATTGTACTATGTCCATATTCTCTCACAGCAAAGACAGTCAATCACGCTTGACAGTTATAGGCATAGCTACCGGCCGTTCTGACATCATGTAGTACGTTGTATATGAAACGTGTTGGTATACAAGCTGTTGATTTGCATCCGTGCCATATTCAAGGAAGTAATTATGCTAATGATTCTCGACCCAAATCAATAAAAAAATTGGTACGTAATTTTTTTTCTTTAATTTTTTTTCGGAATTCCGTAAATGTCATCTAGCCTTATTTAAACTTGGCGCGTATGTTACTGGCGTTAAAACCGTGCTGCACCCTCACACAAACGCAAACACAAAGCATACGCAACGATCACTCATAAATTTCATTCATAAAATTGGATTACTTCGGAAATACCACGACATTACAATGACAAAAAAAGCAGTGCATATTAGTTATTTCCCATCTACTGTAATTCCAATCGATTATTTACGTATTGTATGTCCTCCTCCTGAGCTATGGCACAAATGCAAATCAACACCTTGTATAATGTTGTTATGGTATAATAGAACTATCTTTTCTTAGTATTAATAAAAAATAAGCTGAACGGTTTGTTTGTTTGCTTCAAAGCATATCAAGAACTACCGGACCGATGTGATAAAATCTTTCAGGATTCGCTAGCCTAATTATTGAGGAAAGCTATCGATTTTTTAAGCGCTTGAATTAGATTCCATGGGATGGATGAAACCGCTGGAGTAATAAGATTTATTGTTTGGTATTTTAACTCTAAATATACTAAAAATGCTATAAAATTTTTTAAATAAAATTAAAGAGTAATAACATAGTAAGCCGTAAAATAACAACAACCGTAAACCATAAATAAGCACCCACATTCTTCAAATACTTAAGACCTTAACTTCTAAATAATAAACTACAGTTCATAAATCTGCCTCTTTAATAAACTTACCTAAAGCTAAATAACCATGTTTAACACCTAAATAAGCAAAATAACCATGGAGAACAAAATGACTAGCGGAGATGTCATAACGCAAAATCTCCTAAGAAAGTAGAACGCCAACATGCGGGTGTTCGGGGGACGAGGAATGTTTCTAGCTCCACCCTTACACGCCTTCATTAGAACTCGCCAATTCATTTCAAAATAAAATCACCAATCCAGGCCAATCTTTGACTGATTGGTTTTGATTAAACAAGGAACCTGAATATCTTGTTGGTCCTGGTAACTGATTTCGCCTACCGTACATTGCTCGACCTACAAGAAGGCGCCTGACCTACCTTCCTTATGGCATCTCCGCTATCTTTCCTTCCTCCGTGAAAATGACCAACAAACTCCACTTCTTAATTAAATACCAAAAGTTCTTGACACTGTAATCAATGGTTATTTATATTCATATTATTTTTCGTTATTTATCAACTTGCAAATTTTATTCATTGTGTTGTCTGTTTGTTAGGTAATCGCTTCTTAAAATAGAAGAGTATTGTGTTGTGAAAGTTATGAACATGGGTTTTGAAAGATCACGTCATATTTTCAGAGCTTTACAAGGTAATATAGCGTCCACGGCCGATTTCGGCCAGGGCGGCTGTTCTCATTTAAAGAGATCAGCCAGCTCCGCAGGACATATTATAGTACACGAGCATTTGCGCATATACAGGTGCACTCCCTATACCTTCACTCTCATAACCCGATGGGACGGCAATCCGACACGACCGGTAAGAGATCAGGCGCAGGACCGACATTTACGTGCTCTCCGATGCACGGGTGTATCAATCACCAGCTTCCAGGCTCCGGGCTGCTTTGTGAAAGTCTTCTAAAACCCACAAAGCGATTTCGGCCCGACTCGGGAATCGAACCCGAGACCTCGTGCTCAGCAGCCGCACTTGCGACAGCTTGACCAACGAGGCAGTGCTTTACAAGGTATCGTTACAACAAACAAACATTTTTTTCTGCGTATTGTATAACTATCTACCGCTAGTGTCTTCATCCCGCATCCCGTGGAAATTATTCCGCGCACCTGGATAGAAATCAACCAATAGCCTTCCTTCTTTAATGGGCTATCTGGCACTGAAATAATGTTTATATCGATCGAGTACTTCCTGTATCCGAGCAACAAAGAAAATCCCAGCTTTATAAAATAAGTATAGAGGTAGATATTTGCATCGCACTCCATAGTTAACACTAATATGTATTATCCAATTCCAAACCAAATTACAACCAAAAATAATTTCCTATACTTTCTAAAACTAAAATTAGGTCATGCAAATAATAACATTCGTTTCACGATGGCAACAAAACGTACACTTACTAGCATAAATTAGGGAACGCCGTGGCACGCCTATATTTATAATTAAAGGACTATGACCAGCCGTGGCCGAATTACACTGTTTCATATTATTTATGGGTTAACCCCATTCAAAATTGCTATCTGGTTTGTTGTATACCTACTATTTTACCCGTGGTTTCAGTCCTTGTATCTTACGAAGTTTGAGTGCCAGATAAAACGTACCATATAGGAAATTCTCTAGAATCTAGAGCTAGATCCACATAAGGCCACGTAAATCCCTAATAAGTACCCAATGATTTTGTTCCCCAGTTCGCGTCAAATAATTTTGCAGTTCTAAAATTAGCTCTTTGCCGCGCGCGGTGTTGTGTATTGTCAAGTATTTATTGAATAGCAGTTAACTTCGGACAAGCAAAAGCTTCTCGACAGTATGTGTAAGTTAAATGAATTACTTTGCTCTGAGTTTCGTAGAACAGAGTATCAGACTTACCGACTACATATTTCAGACCTTTGCTTTCCAAGACCAGTAAACTGTAAACAATTCCGGAACTATAAAGGTGCGTACGGATTGCGCGTACACTAGTACGCGTACTCAGTTTACGCGTATCCGGAACGCCTAGTCCATACCTGCAGCTACGCGTTCACTCTTGAGGTACGCGTACCGCGCGAGCCAACTCGCAGCGCGAGCCACCGTCAGTCGGTTTTTGGGTCGCGCGTCAAAGAGGACGCACTCGACCGGCTACGCTATATTTGGACGGCAAAATGAATAAACACGCGTGTTCTTCGAGTTTCAATAATGAAAATATTATTCGATTTGCAAACTCATTCTCACAAAATTTTTGTCCCCACTTTCTTCATAATTTATATCTTCCATTAGCCTATTTCCACACTGAATCTTTCCCGAAACAATGTTTTCATCCACCATCTAGGTTTCCGTTTGTTTCTCTTTTTTTTTTATTTAAAATGTGTTGAATAATGATTAACGCCGCAGCGGTGGTAGTGCACGCAACCGCTAAGTTTGTCGGAGTCATGGCGAATGACTGGGGCTGGCGGAGCGCTCTGGATCGATTGACCTCGCGTACAGGTTCGCGGCGGTGCGTACAGGAGCTGTACGCGTATCCAATGTACGCATGGACAGTGTTTCCCAACTACGCGTAACACAGGAACGCGCTATCCGTACGCACCTTAAGAATACCAGCTTACTGCAGACTAAACAGTCGGCCGACAGTTGGCCCTATGGTTGCGCAATTTTTTTGTGAAAATCTTGATTCCAACCGGTTTTCAGTCGATCTGATACCGGCTAAATACCCGATCTCTGTAATGTGCACACTACCATTCCTCCTGAAACTGATTTATAAAGCCCAAACAAACTATCGCCCGCTTAAAAATTAACAATTACTCCAAAGGATTGGCATAACCTTTACCAGTAACATTAACCGGTTGACAGGTACCCTAAATCTAATAATACCCGGCTTAATTCAACCTGGTGAATCAGCCCGGGACTTGGCAGTCGTCTAGACAAACGGTTTTGTCAAAATCATGGCTATTTTTACCTCTAGAGCTGTGATCTGCCGGAAATCTGAGTATGGACCGACCTGTATGACAGTGATGAGTATTTTTTGGACTAATGGTATTTATGTAATAGGAATGACAATTGACTGAAAGGTGTAAGGAATTTGTTGTCTTTAATGATATTATAAATGAATAGTTACTGTCTGTTTGTCTTCTTGTTGTGATTTCGTACCAAAACTGTTGAACCGATTTAAATGAACTCAGACAAATAGTTGAGTACCTGAGTAATGACTTACTATACTACTTTATCCGGGTGATACTTCGGTTTCGGTTTCGGGTTAGTTACTTCGGGACGCTGGTGGCACAGCTAGTTTCGAACATCCTGTAATAGAGTTGTTGCTAATGGAACGGATATGAAAAGATACACCACAATTTTACTAAACTGAAACATGCGGTACCTAAAACAAAATCATCCTCATTTTTGGCCCACTGTTAATGTGTCTTTCTCTCAATTTACCTAGGTTTGTTGGCCTTTCGTTTGTCGACCTCCGTACAGCATATTACGTGCAATGTTAACGTACTTCGAAAGCGTGTGGTCATACAACCCTACAAACTATTTATTAATTATCTTAATCAATTAAACACTTCAGGAAACATAAAGGAACCGGATACAAAAAAGCTCCCACTTTTCGAAGACAACAATATACCAATTAAACTCAGCTTTCATTGTTGACAGTACGCTTTACGAATAGATAGGGTTTCGTCTCTCGTACTCCAATGCCATTGGCTTCACAAATACTACGAACAAACAGACAGCGAACAAATAATCTGTATACTTCCGAAACGGTGCCACTCAGAGTGAATTCAACAGTATCACGGAGTAAGGAAAGATAGCGGAGATGCCATAAGGAAGGTAGGTCAGGTGTCTTCTTGTAGGTCAAGTAACGTACGGTAGGCGTCATCAGTTACTAGAACTAAACAGGCATTCGGATTCCTTGTCAAAACAAAACCAATCTGCCAAAGATTGGTAGATTTATTTGGAAAATAATGGTAACTAAAATAAGCGCATGAGGGTGGACCCGGTAACGTTCCTCGTTCCCCTAACACCCGCATGTTGTCGCGCTACTTTCTTAAGAGATTTTGCGTTATGACATCTCCGCTAGTCATTTTGTTGTCCATGATCGGTATTGACAAATCTACTGTCTTTACGTATACGTCAACTCGTCGACTGTAAACTAATATTAGTTTAGTTTGTAGTTCTGTTAGCTTATAGAACTACTGGAATAGGTAATTAGTGTTTAAGTATAATCTTAGTGTATGCTATTGATATGAAATAGAGGGTACAGAATTGTGTTACAAAGCAAAGTGTTAACCCAGTGTTAGATAGCCCGTTGGGCGTTGGGATTAAAAATTGCTAATGCATCTGGCTTCAATGCACTTATGATTTCCTAGTACTTGTACTAAGTAGTTTGGGAGTCCATGTTCGCGTTTGAAGCGTTTGCTAAGCTGACGTTCAGTGGCCGATGATGTTTGTGACACAGAAAATAAATTCATTTGTGTGTACTTTTTGCTTGAAATCGGGTTAAATTCTAAAACGTGTCGAGTTGACGACATGATAAATGTTAAAATTTTGAGTTTCACCAAGTGGACACATTCGTGGTGAGTTAAGTCTGTCGAGATGACGAATGACCCGTAAAATGATAGAGATACGAGTACATAATGTTTAGTTAGACTATAAAAATGTAAAACACAATGGCTGTTGCCCTTATTTGTTTAGGTAAATGTTCAAATAGATTTCTTGTAAAAAAATCTAAAAATGAGACTGGCCGATTTTATTCATCCTTCAATTAACCAGTTTAGTACCAGACGTTGACATTCACAAAACTGAATGCATTTTCACGACGTTCAAGGTGATAAAAGTTACTGCAGTGCACTAAACCGTACTGGAATTATTAAATTTTATGACAAGTACTAGCTGCCCCACAATTTCACCCACTTCTAGGGAGAACCACTTCGCCAAAACTACATATGTAAAAAGACTATCTATGTGGTTATCTGTAGTTTTGGCGTGAAAACGCAACATACATTTTCACATTTACCTATTATATTAGTAAGGCTTACTATGGAAATTGGTGATTGATACACCCGTGCATCGGAGAGCACGTTGATGTCGGTACTGCGCCTGATCTCTCTCCGTTGTCAGATTGCCTATTGTTATAGTTGTAGATAACCCATTACTGTTTCTCTTACCAGATTGAGATTCAAAATGTTGATAACGAAAAACTTCCACATACCTAAAACTGACGTTTTAATTCCAAATAAGGTGTCTTCCAACTGTGTTCCACAGCAATGGCGTTAGCAAAAATTCACAAAGCAATAAATATTATAGCCACGCCACGCCTGAGCGGCGGCGCTCACACAATCTGCGACTGTATTGAAACGTGCCTATTTTGTCTGTGTCTAAATAATTGATGGATCTGGCTAGACCTGTGCTCGGCAGAATATTAATGTATTGACTATTCTGAGGTTACAAGTGAAAGCCATTTGCCTAGTCTTTTTAAAATAATATAAGGGACTGAATGAAGTTGCTTGGAATAATCATCAACCGATCCTTTACTCAGCTATGTTAGGGTCGGCTTCCAGTCTAACCGGAGGCAGCTGAATGGTTTTACAGGGAGAAACTGCCTATCAGACCTCTTCAATATAGTAACCTGGGTTACCCCAGTACCCTTGACAAGACTGATTGTCAGTCTTTATGGCTTCTGACTATCTGTAACGACTGCCAAAGATGGAGCGTGAAAGAATAAGAAATATATAGGATACCATACTATGATTCTTCAGGAGTACCTGAAGAAATAATCAGAACGTGAGTTTCAACTGCGATAAACAAAGCAGTTGGAATATTAGATGAACGAAGAACTTATATCCAATTAGGCGAATTTAAAACTACACCTGTAGCAAGTAACAGAGAAATAAAATGTTAGAACGCCTGGCGCAGAATCTCAATACTATTAAGAATTGATTTCACAAAGAAATGTACTTATTCTTGCCAAGCGCCTTCTCGTGTCTTCTGTGAAGGTCATACGAATTCCTACATACTTAGGTAAAATAATAATATGGATGTTTGACATTTACTTTTCGTCGAAAGTCGTGGTGGCCTAGTGGGTAAAGAACCAACCTCTCGAGTATGAGGGTGTGGGTTCGATTCCAAGTCAGGCAAGTACCAATGCAACTTTTCTAAGTTTGTATGTACTTTCTAAGTATATCTTGGATACCAATGGCTGATAAAAAGGTGAAGGAAAACATCTTGAGGAAACCTAGACTATAAAGTCTGAAATCACCAACCCGCATTGAGCAAGCGTGGTGATTAATGCTCAATCCTTCTCCGTGTGAGAGGCCTGTGCCCAGCAGTGGGACAATAAAAAGGCTGTAACAGTACATTTACTTTTACTGAAAATGTATACAAATTATTTCGCGTCGAATCGAAGTTGTATTAATGTGAATCAATAAATTCATTTTTATGAGCTTCGGCATTGCTCCCAAAGGATGCTTTAATGAAAATATTATAAAAGTTGGTTTATTTTATAAAACCAAGTTGGGGTGTTAAAATTATTTACAATTTAGTGGATACATAATTGTGCGTTATAAAATAATACTGAAGTGAAACGCTGTACGTAAAGACAATTAGTCTATCTGTTACGCTGACAAACTAAAAAGGCTTTATCGATTGAGATGAGGCACAAGTATGAGATAATACCCCGAATATGGAAATAATCATCGTTTATCCAGATGTTAAAAGTCGTTTCTTAAGCATGCGGTGAAAACGCGGGGTAAAGCTAGTTTTATATATTTTAAATAGCACCCAAACAACCCAAACATTATTTAGGTACGCGTTTACTGAAATTCAGCATGTTGCACATATTTTACGATTTTTCTGCATTCAGAACTATTAATATCGTTCATACAATTTGTCAGTGGTGTGTAATCGCTTTACAATTTGCGTGGTTTCCTGATGGCATAACTTGGCTACAGAATTTGCTATGCATTTGTGAATCATCATGATATTAATTATATGTCAATTCATATTTAATACCTATGTAGACCGTGATATAAAAAGTGACGTATTTTTAAACTACCTTTAACTTAAATGTTTAAATAAAATAAACCTAATGACTAAAAACACTCGTATAAACTGAGGTCACGCGTCATAGTACTCTTCCGAATCGATATCATTCGATAACTGCGTATGTCTTATTTGTTGCGCTTTCACACTAAGATTACTGAATCGGGATGACATTTGCTCTAGATTAGGTAGGTGGAATGAAGACTCGTTGAAAATCGGTGGAACTTATAACAGACATAGCTCAAGGCTACTTTTATCCGAGTGCGCGTTGCAGTTCCCATCCAACTGTGGCCAAAAGCTATATAGGAGTAAATATTTGCGAATAATACAGAAGCTAGATTTTTAGAGGCAATTTGTCTATGTAAGATTAATTCTTACTTCTACTAAATTATCCTTTTCTGTGCTAAAATAAATGGCTACCAATTTGTCATGGAGAACTTACGAAGAATTCTTTTCTAGGCATCAATTCTAGGTCGAACGATTCTTTCGAACTAAAGTTCAGAGTTAGACAAAGTGTTGTAATTATTGGTGTTTTTGTGAACACCTAAATTGCTAGAGTTTCTTGCAATAGTCTCTTGCTGTCAACTTCAAGTAATGAATGATAAGTTGTTTCTGGAGAAAGTAATCTATACCTACTAATATAATAAAGAGGAAACGGTTTTTTTTGGTTGTTGAAAAGGCTCCGAAACTACTGAACCGATTTGCAAAATCCTTTCACTATTGGAAAGCACTACACTACACACTCTTCGCGAGTAACATAGGCTATATTTTATACCGGTACGGGCAGTAATTCCCACGGGACGCGGGTGAAACCGCGGGAAAACGGCTAGTAAAAGAATAGCAAGAAGTAACAAGTTTGAGTTATGATACGAATGACCATCATCAAAGTCAGTTGGTAGATAATCATTCATAGTAACATCTAAATAAAATTGATTTAGTAGTTGATGCCCTTCATACTATGTATACTGGGTACGGCTAATTTATGTTAACCGTCGAGCAAATGTTATTATTATAGATTCACCTTCGTCAAAGCTACTATTTACCTACTATATTATCCAGGTGTGGGAAGTTTAGTTCCCTCAGGAAGGAAGTGAAATCGTTTGGCAGGTTGTAGTATAAATAAATAAAAAGTATAAAGGCTTTGGAAGGCAGTAAAACCTTCTTATTTCTTCTAATGATCTAGCGAACCATAACTTTGACTGTATAAAATATTCGATAAATATGATTAAGTATGTAAATTATTTTGATTGTAGAATGACTGACTTGAATGAAGTTGCCATTCATACTCAAAACATCAATCAATTAAGCTTTTGATCTTTTGAATAATCACTTTTCAAAAATGCCATAATTTTCCATAAAAAGATTGCTTTTAATGAAAACGCAATTCCGCGTGAAAAGAACCGGTAATTGGTCGCTGGCCCCTTTTCAGGGTTGCCACATTTCGTAAAAAAACTACATATAACGAAAATTAAGTTTTAACCAGTGGTTCCAAGATAAATAACTGAATTGTTGTTACCTATAGAGCCATATCACATAATCATCAGTTGTGGCCTTGCATTAAAAGTGCATTATTGTGAAGGATGCAGATAAAAGCTAAATGCGTCAAACTGAGAAGGAGCTTTATAGCACTCCGTAGTCCACAAATCCTGACTAACATTATAAAAGCGAACGTGTGTAAGTCTGTCCGTCTATCTGTCAAGCTTTTAGTTTTCTAAAGCCAAAAAACAACCTACTAACAATTGATTTAATTGAAAGGTTCATAGTCTAATCTCTCTTGTAGTGAAAACCTAACTGGGATGCGGGTGAAATCGCGAAGAATATCTAGTATCATATACTCTGGATTATACTGTTTAATATCAACCAAGTAACAGGGATATAAAGCCGAAAAAGTTTATCATTTTGTATACAGGTACGAGTAAGTTGTGTTCTTAAACTTTTTAAATTACAAAATTCTCAAAACTCAAAGCATACCGCGGCCATTTTTAGGCCAAGTTAAAATATTTTCATGACTTTACTCCGCTGTAAAATTCCTGATACTAAGCTCACAAAGTAATTAAAATTCTACATAAAATTAATGTATTATGGGCCTTTTGCTGTTTAAAGGTTTTATTTAAAAGCTTAAGATTATTTATTTAGCCTTGTTTTGAAATGGATAGATAATAAAAGTACCTAAATTAAGTTTAAATACCTTTTTATCTTGTTTATAGAGTTGAATTCTTAGAGCTGAACTTGAAACTAATGATTTTATATGCTTTTTAAAGTTTATTAGGACCTAAAAATATGGGTTTATTGTCGTTTAAAAATATTGTTAACTAGCTGTTCCCCGCAGTTTCACTGACGCACATCCCGGTAAAAGATCTTTCCACAACCGGGTGAAAAGTTGAATTGTATGCTGAAAGTTGTCCTTTCTCTGGCTCTATGGGTTAGAAGAATCGATCTGTTAAATTATGCTTAGTATTTTTTGCGCTAGACATCAATAGACAGATATACATAGTTTCGCATTTACATTATCAGTAAGGATAATTATGTAAATACCTAACTCAATGTTATAGGCATTATTACAAGCAAACGCTATAATTTCAGCGATAAATTGCGCTTTGAATGCTATTGTAACGGAGCTCTAATTATCATTAATTGTAAATAGGTTGGCATTACAATTGTTCTTTGTTCAGAAATTGAGGATTTTTTAGTTGAGAGCTGATTTTTCAAACATGTTTCATCAAAGTCTGCTTAGCTGATCTCAAGAAGATTATAGTTTCGTCGTTTTTAGTACAATTGACAGTCCTGTCAGTTAGTACAAAAAAATGCTATTTTCCCTTGAAAAAACAGGACAGGTGTCAACTGCACAAAAGATTCGGTGTTTTCAATGTCTGTTTGGATTTCATTTAAATTCTTAGTTTAATACTCTACTTTCATCGCTAGCCATCCCTATTTTTCTGCCATAAAATTACCATACTCAAACTTAAAATCCCATTTCGCCATCTCAGAGCTGGCAACCCTGCCTAGAAGAGAATGATTGTTGCAAATGGAATCGCAGAGCGCGAACAGAGCCACTATTGTGTAGACTAAACGCCTAAATTGAAAGGAAAACTAATACTTATTTGTTGTGGTAATCGCGTCTTTTGTGAAAGGGGATGTATCATATCAGATATTGTTTGCTGATTTATGAGGTGGATACAGCTTTTTTCCCGTGGTTTCACTAGCTTCTAGTGAAAGAATTTTTCAGATCGCTACAGTAATTGTCTAGCTTATAGGGTACAAACAAACATACAAAAAAACGGCCAAGTGCGAGTCGGACTCGCGCACGAATGGTTCCGTACCAACTTTCAAAAATGTAAAAAAAAAACAGTTGCATGGACATACTGGAGCGCGTCAGATATTAATAGCATGCACGTCCTACGTCATTTTGAAAACATACGTATATTAATCTGACTGTTTCCATGGTGGGGGTGGTAGTAGGTAAGGGTTAAAAATGGGAAAAAAAATAATTTTATCGAGCGCGTCAGATTATCAAAAGGGGTGTTAAGTGAACCAAAACGAAGGCTCTTATGCAATAATCTGACGATTTAGACGTGACCTAAACTCGTGGCCATTATTTGAAATTGCAAAAAAAATCGCCATTTTGAAATACTCGAGCGCGTCAGATTAAGATATATATGGTTCATTTATGTACCCTTAACGTAATCATCTTATAATCTGACGATTATCTGGAGGAATTCGCTTAATCTGACAACAGAAAGTTTTTTTGCAAACCTTTTAACAAATTGAAGAACTGAAAAATTGCAAGTAAATAAACCAATATGTATTCTTTGAAGTACAAAACTTTTATTTATAAGCAAATAAGTATGAAAAACATAAAGGACAATGGACACAAATATACGGAACCTGGTACACTCCACCAATAACAATGTCATACATATCATTGTATAGGCTTTTTTATCTAGAACAGTGGTTCTTAACCGGTGGTCCGCGGACCACTGGTGGTCCCTGGAGGCATTCCAAGTGGTCCGCGAAGCTTTGCTTCGCGACGTTGCTATCCATCTTACTTGACCAACAGAAAAAAATTAAGGTTTAAAATGTAGCCCTTTTACGTAATTTTGGTTCTGAGTCTTAAAAAATAATTAAAATTTCCCGCTCGCTTCGCTCGCGCATTCAGAAACTATATGCCCTCGTTTTTGCATTTCTCGACAAACAAAAAGTTAAGTAAGTTTGGGCTACATTTTACGTAGTTTTGGTACTGAGTCTTAAAAAATAATCAAAATTTCCGGCTCGCTTCGCTCGCGTATTCAGAAACTGTATGCCCTCGTTTTTGCATTTGTCAACAAACAAAAAGTTAAGTACGTTTGGGATACATTTTACGTCCGTACGAGTTCGAAAAAAATTTCGCGCTCGCTTCGCTCGCACATTTGTAAGTAGAACTGAACCAAGAATTCGGAAGTTAGTTAAGAGAATGCAGTCACAAAAATCTCATTAAATTAAAATCTGTAGCTTTTTTTTGCTAAATAATAAAGAAATGAGTGCTAATTATAAAGTGTGCTTGTATTCTTTATCAAAGAACCCTCAATTTAGACAAACCAATGGGGTGGTCCCCGGCAAGACAAACTTTTGGTAAAGTGGTCCCTCATGACAAAAAGGTTAAGAACCACTGATCTAGAACAACCTTTAATATGACAGCTTTGTTGACGTTTGCCCGTCCTGAGATATAGATCAAAAAGTGTTTAAAAGTTAAAAATAAATAATCAATTGATATCTCAAGTTTTTAAAGGAATATCTAAGTGCTACTACGAGTATGTCTTCTAAGTACTACTTGCTGTGCCCGTTAGGGTTCATAATTGTTACTATAATTTTGCATTTCAACCTTATACTGTACCAACTGGATATTGGGCGTAATGATAAACCCCACCAATAGCAAAGTCAAATACATCGTTGGATAGGTCTTTTCAACTAGAATAACATTTACTATGACAGCTTTGTTCTAATGTTTGTCCGTTCTGAGATATAGAAAAAAACAAATTAAAACTAATAATAATCAATACTGTAACCTAATTTTCTTTGAAAAATTAACACCAATGTCGATGTTTTTTAATTTTGTTATAATCATTATTTAAGTCGTGGTGGCCTAGTGGGTAAAAAACCAACGTCTCAAGTGGATTCGATTCCAGGTCAGGCAAGTACCAATGCAACTTTCTAAGTTTGTATTTACTGTCTAACTTTATCTTGGACACCAATGTCTGCACAGCAAGTACTTAGTACTTACAAGACATACACGTTGTAGCACTTTGCTATTCCTTTAAAACTTGAGATATCAATAGATTATTTATTTTTTATTTTTTTACAGATTAAAAGGTTTTATTTTAAGAAATTTTAGATTGATTTTATTCAAATATTTACATAATATTTACATTAATTTTAAAAATTAAAAATAAACTTCTATATACAACTTAAAACTAATACATAGCATCAAAAAATTGCTCCTCATCGCTGTCACCGGGTAATGTACCCAGAAGGCTGGCAGCATTGCCACGTTGGATGGCAATGCTCAACCTCTGTGCGAAATAAAAGCCAGCCCTTGGGTCACGAGAAGTGTCAACAAGGCGCTTAGAAATTTCCTTTGCAAGCGCGTGAGCACTCGGACCCCACGGCCCGAGAGTTTCAACCCCAAACGGCTCAAACATGTAATTCCCGATAAGGCTACTATATTTGCGCCGTTTGAGGTCTTCTGCTTGTGAAGCGGCGGAGCCGACACAACACGCAGTTCTAGGAAGATGGGATGGCGCAAGAGTGTCGACGCAGGTCGCGTCCCACACTAAAGTCCTACCCATCTTCCACGGAAATAGCGACATGCCGTCTGGTCTCTTGCCATCGTCGCGTGCCAAACCATTTGGTTCAAGTACGGCTGGCACTTATTTATAGATTATTTAGTTTTAACTTTTACACACTTTTTGATCTATATCCCAGAACGGACAAACATTTCAACAAAGCTGTCATAATAAAGGTTGTTCTCGATAAAAAGGCACATACAATGATATATATGACATTGCTATTAGCGGAGTGTACCAATTTGCTCATACATTACATACATTTCTATAATAATTACATTGAATTATAATGACATTGATAAATATACATGTGACATAAACAATACAATTGAATCTATAATAACATGGCTTGACGGAAATAATCTACGCGTAAATCTTACAAAAACTAATTTTATTCAATTTAATACACATAGATAAATCTAAAATCTAAATAGTCTGCCTAGCCTTTTTCCCAGCTATTTTCATACAAAAAAAAATACGTATAAATTTGACTTAATTTATTAGTTTAAAACCATCCAGTAGAGTTGCGCGTTGCCACTCTTGCAGAACAGATAGAAAGAGATAGCAGTTGCTTTCATTGATGAAGCGACACTACGCGCGTAAATTGTGAACCACGTTATGCAGAGTAGAGCCAATGTTAACCGGATGACTAGGCCACCACGACCTGTATAAAAAAGACGAAGTATACGAAACAGCATTTCTCGGTATCACGATAGACAAACAATGCAACTGGAAGGCACACGTATTTAACGAAAGTATCCAATAAAATGAATCGTCTTCGTTAAAAACAATATATCTGCATACCATGACCAGTAACTTCCTGAGATCAGCGAGTTCAAACAAAAAAACTCTTCAGCTTTATAATATTAGTGTAGATTATTTAAGACCCAAAATGTACCAACACTTATTGCAAATGAATTGAATTGAAAAAAGAGAGAGAAGAATAGAAACTTGGGAGGAGAATACCGGCATCACGTAGCTGCACGCTTTAAACTTTATCGATTAATTTTCCTTACTTCGGCTTACGGGAATCGTCAGATTTTATATTTTTCGTGAACGTTGAATGACTCCCTTCAAAATAAAAAAAAAAAATAGCCGCGCTCGAGAAAGTCAAGACGACGTTTTTTTTTTACAAGTTTGTAACCTTCCTACTTCTTATCGTCAATCGCAAATTGTCAGATTAGTGGAATATACATTTTTTTAGCATATAACTAACTTACCCTATCTTAATCTGACGCGCTGGAGAATGTCAGATGATATTTTTTTTTTTACTAATCTGATCCTTTATTCTAGACGCGCGGCTGCATATACAGGGCTTATACTTGGTGGAGGTGTTAAATGGGGTAATAGGTACCTCCCTATATACTAATCTGCCGCGCTTGAGTAAATCCCAAAATCCCTTCTAGGCCTCCCCTACTATTGCAAATATCTTAGAATTTATTACGTGACAATATTATAACGATACTCGTGCCGGGTACCAATTGTTGCAAGTTTAATATTTGTTTAACTTTGTTTTACTCATTTATACTTGATTCTTAATGCAAATAGGTCCTTAGAGTACAAAGTATTTGTTTAGTAAAATAAAACTTATTCAAAGTTTAGCTACAGCGTAAAAGTTAAATTTTCCGTCTTTTGTGACGAAACACGACATGACAGCTGCATATTGTCAGCATTCACTTTTGTTCTTAATGGCATGGATACATCTTTTCTAATTAAATAAAGATGTTCTAATGTTCTACACAATATTCATGTTGTTTTGAATGAATAAATGATATGATAACATGCACTGCTGAACCGATTTGACAAACTCTTTCACTGTTAGAAAGCTACACTCTTCCCGAGTAACATAGGCTATACAATTTATCGATGTACGGGCAGTAGTTTCCAGATTTTATTTTACAAATTGAGGATATAAAGTATGCCAGCAAGCCTCACAAAAAAAACTACATAATTTTCCATAAAGCTACACAATCTATAAAAATATTAAAACGGAACTTCGCCATTCCCTTTAACCGCATCCCACAGAATTCCATTACTAATAAATCTATCGGTTCTCAAACCGCGAAAATTAATTTCTTATCCCTTTAATCCAGTTATTATATAATATTCATGAACTTTACACCTTGGCAAGGCCTTCCGTAGTTTGAGATATTAAGACAAGAGTTACTGGTCTCATGAATATTATATAAGACCCGATGGCGAGTAGAACTTTTGCTGTCCTATATTTTTGAGGCTTTTCCTGTGTTTATTACGTAAAAAAGGCAGTCATTTAACATCCTTGGCAGTTGTTACGGGTGGTCAGAAGCCAGTAAGTCTGACACCAGTCTAACCAAGGGGTATTGGGTTGCCCGGGTATCTGGGTTGAGGAGGTCAGATAGGCAGTGGCGTAGCGTGGGGGGGGCAGGGGGGGCAAATTCCCCGGGCGGCAGCTTTTAGGGGGCGGCAAAATTTACCCAATAAAAAAAAATATATATTGTTCGCGACTAGTATCTGCGCCGCTACATAAAACTGTCTAACAATAACAAAACATTAAACAAGAAAGTTGAAATTTTTTAAACTTAAAATTAATCATTGTTAAAATTTGGTACTTAACACACACGTGACACTACATTTTACGTAATTAGTAATGGTTTTGAGTCTTAAATAAAAAATAACTAAAATTTCGCGCTCGTTTCACTCGCGTATTCAGAAACTGTATGCGCTTAATTTTGCATTTGTCAACAAACAAAAAGTTAAGTACGTTTGGGCTAAATTTTACGTAATATTTGGTTTAGGTCCGATAAAAATTTCGCGCTCGCTTCGCTCGCGAATTCTGAAACTGTATTATGGCCCTTATTTTTGCATTTGTCAACAAACAAAACATTGAGTACGTTTGGGCTAAATTTTACGTAATTTTTTTTTAAGTCCGATAAAAATTTCGCGCTCGCTTCGCTCGCGTATTCAAAAACGATATGCCCTTCTTTTTGCATCTGTCAACAAACAAAAACTTAAGTACGTTTGGGCTAAATTTTACGTAATATTTGGATTAAGTCCGATAAAAATTTCGCGCTCGCTTCGCTCGCGCATTTGGAAAATACATACTCAAGTTTATCTTTATTTACATTTGCTTACCTACACAACTGCCGACATACGTTTAGCAGAGTGCTAATTTAGGTAAACCGATGAGGTGGTCCCCGGCAAGACAAACTTTAGTTAAAGTGGTCCCTCATGACTAAAAGGTTAAGAACCACTGGTTTTGATAAACTTGAATGCTATAAGCAATACCTCCCTAAATACAAGCCAAATTTCACGCTTAGGTATAGTTCCATGGAAACTAGTTTAAGTGTTAGTCCCGTAAATTAAATTAATTTGTTAAACAGTTTAAAGTAGCCCCGCTTTTTAAATTATTTCAATTTCATATATACTTATAGGTACCTACTTCGCTAGCCTGCGTACCTAAAAGAAATTTAAAACCTTCAAGAAATCAAGTAACAAAGATATAAAAGAAAAGTCTACTTGAGAACCTCCCCCTTACCGCCGGGTCCTCGTCGAGGCTTTGGGCGGCGGCGACCTCTCGCGTCCGGCCCTGGTTCAGGCCATGGTCCGGGGCGAGAGGGAATGGGATGCCGTCGCCTCCTTCTGCGAAGCGGTCATGCTCGAGAAGGAGGAGGCGGAACGCCAGAGAGTTCGCACTTCTCATCCCGGCCGCCGCGCTGGACCAGGGACTGGCCGCTGCGCTGGACACCATGGGCGCCGGGTGTCGCGAGATGACTCCCGGCCACCGTAGGCGTGGGTCTGTGGGCGGTGAGTTCGGGTGGCTCATCGTCCCTCTGTCTACTTAGACGACAGACCCGTGTCGACGGCGCGCGTTGTTCCACGCGCTCCTCAAAGAGATGTCAGCAACCCCAGCGGGGCCCAGCAGGGCCAAGGCCTGCCGGGGCTGCGGGTTGTTCGAAAGAGTTACCGCGGCTCTGGAACATAAAAGGCCTTCGACGGAACACGACGGTTTTTAGTCAGTAAGAGTCTGACACTCTCTCACCGCTGCTAACCCACAGCGGGAGGGGTCATTTGATGATTTTTAACGTCGATACAAAAAAAAATCTCTTTTTTTGAAGTCGGTTAAAAATGACAAACGGCCAGTAAAACTTGTTAAAAAAAATACACGGGAAGGGGCGGCAAAATCGACAACTGCCCCGGGCGGCAGATACCCACGCTACGCCACTGCAGATAGGCAGTTGCTCCTTGTAAAACACTGGTACTGCAACCAGTTAGACTGGAAGCCCACGCCAACATAGTTAGGAAAAGGCAGATGATGTTGATCTATAGTAGCATTTTTTGTTTACCTGACATGAAAGCATATAACATTACGAGATAAACTATTCTTCCCAGCATTGTATGCCTATTCTACGTCTATTTTACCTTTTCCTGGTTGGTTGTAAGTGTCGAAATAACTTTGTCACACATCTATTCTCTGCCGTTCATGGGAACGGCGGTTAAAAACCATTACTTTTTTAAAAAAATGATGGTTTAAACCTGCGTTTAGGTAAATCTGTTACTTTTCAAGATATCGTTTTATAGTAAAGTGATCCAAGTTTTACACTAGTGCATATTGTGATTCCATTTACTTGCTCTCTGTGCAATACAATATTACATTAGGTATTATATTGGATACTTTTGTTACGGCTTTCATCAGAAAACTATATGTAATGCAGTTTGCTACAATATGTCTTTTGTAATACAGAATATCAAAGCATCTGTATTGCAAATACAAAATCTTGTTTGGATTCTAGTATAACATAGCTATTGAAATAATATTCCTAGACCTTTCTTTAGGTAAACTCGTATAAAGGAACCGGGGCAAACAATTTTGTTAATTTAATATCTTCACTTATTGTGTTAGGCATAAATCTGAAAATTGAATGTAAGCTTTTCGAGTGTACAGTCAGCTTCAATGTTTTGAGCACTCCCTTAAAATAACTCTTTTGGTCGTGTTTTAAGGGAGTACCTAGATGCTAAAATATAAAGTAAATGTTATACAACCTATCTTGATTTATATAAGGTACATAGATATTACCAATTTTGATCTAACTCAGTTTATTTTATGATATACGGTACGTTTGTTTAACTGTAGTTATTAAACTTATAAATATATAGGTAATCATTAGATTAGCCCAAGTATTTCTTGCATTTTCAATAGCTCTTAGTAAAAATATAATATTTCTACTTGCGAGTCTGTCTGTACCCAACTCTCAAATGTCCGTTTCCTTGACCGTCATAAAACGTGACGCAACTGTTACATCTGAAAGATGACGAATAGGAAATGAAAATACCTGTTTACGACAAAATAAATATAAACGTGAGAAAGCCCATCAAATGTCGCGATGTTTTAGCTACAGTAGTGACGTCAAAATATTATTTTTTATGGTAAACTAGCTTATGTCCGCGACTTCGTTCGCATGGAATAGTGACTTCCGGCAGATTTTTAGTTTGACCAATAAATATCGTTATATGTCCATAATTAATTTTATTTTTTGTAATAAAAACTATCCTGTTTCCTTTCTCAAGTTTCAACCTGTGCCTGTACCAAATTTCACACAAATCGGTTCAGTAGTTTAGGCGTGAAGAAAAGACAGACAGACAGAGTTACTTTCACATTTATAATATTAGTTAGGATTAGGATTATCAAATCCCCGTCTCGCTGTGGGTGCAGCATGAGGGAGTGTGAGACTCTTACTGACTAAAACCCACCATGTTCCTTCTTAAGCCTTTTATGTGCCAGGGGCCGCGGTAACTTGAGCGAACAATCCCGCAGCCTATATCTAAGGTCTTGGGACGAAAATGTATTTAATCATGTAATTAGATCAAATGAATATTACGTACTAATAGTTCAAACTGCTAAAATAAATACGAAAACTGTAGGCGTCTTTTTGAAAGTTACTTGTTTTTTTTTATACAATATTAAAGAGCTTATATATGTATGTTCAATAGAAATTTATAGGCGTATCTGACTTACGACATTGTGACAAAATTATTTGATTAGTCCTATTTGAAACTTACAAAACAACATCTCGTAGACCCATCGTAGATCAGATATTTCTTCAAACAGTCTCAAGTGCCCAAAAATCCAAATACCATTTTAGACCATAACCTTTCCACTATAAAGACTATAATCGCTTATTGTTCCACAGGAAGACATGGTGTGCCTGTCGTGCACAGCCACAGGAGAGAGAGTGTGCCTGGCTGCCGAGGGTTTCGGCAATCGGCACTGTTTTCTGGAGAATATTGCCGACAAGAATATACCACCGGATCTCTCGCAGTGTGTGTTTGTTATTGAACAGGTGAGTGAATATTGTTCAAATGTGTGAACAATTTTAGGCCAAAAAATTATATAAAACGGTAACTTTGAAATCTAGTCAGCCATCTTAAAATATTGTATCAGATGCTTAAAAACACAGGTCCGTTTCTTTTGTTTAGTATTGGATAACTTTCTAAGAGTTAACTTGTTCTTTAGGTAGAAAACACATGCTTTTTTTTAAATAGTGTCCATGGGGTTTCTTGCCGGTTCTTCTGGAAGAGACCCACTCCTCGGAACCGTGCAACTAGCTTGATGTTTCGAAAGAACTTTTATAGGCCTATTTATTAGAAATTACAAAAAAGTTGAGTTTGAGTACTCGTTCCGATTCATAGTTCAAAATGGTTAAATATATTTTTTAAAATCAAAGAAGGCGCTATTTTTAAAGAAAGTTTTTGCTTAGTTAAAGATAAAGCTTTATGCAATATTTACTAATAAGGTTCTCTATTTTTCAGGCGCTTTCAGTAAGGGCCTTACAGGAGTTAGTGACAGCCGCTGGATCCGAGACTGTAAGTATATAGTCCAGGCTTAATTTTTATATTTAACTGTATATCAACTATACCATAATTATATGTAACTGTAAAATTAACATTTGAAAACCTTTCCGAAGTATAATAATGCCACCCTATGAATAATTTTCAATTATATTTTTGACTAAACTTCACTTTAAATGTTTTTATAAAGGGTTGGTTTCACTATTGACTTTTGTGAATAGTGATTTTTTTATTAATTTTTTATAGTTTTTTTTTTCTTTTTTTTGTATGGTTTTTTTAATAAGAAAATGGTGAAACAAATTCTTGATGATCCTTATAAAGATTTTTAATGGCAAATCTTTTGTATACATATTCCATACTGTATTACAATGTTGTGGTTAACCAAAATTGAATATTTTTTGTCCTCTTGTGAATAATTTCGTTTTACGTATTGCGATGGTGTTTAAATTTTTTCCAGGGGAAAGAAAACTTAGTGAGTATATCTGCCTATGGGTAAACAATGCATGCAGTATCATTCACATTTTTGGCTAATTGGTTAAAAACATCTGGCTTAAAAATATTGACGTTTCAAAATTTTCTGACAAAATTTTATTGCTTAACATATTTTTTTTTTTCAATAATAATACACGGTTTAACTTTCAAAATTCATTTATGTGATCGCTTATAAATCTTACTAATTTATTTGTTTTTTAAATAATACCATCTGTTTAAAAAAATGGTTCTTAGCTTCTTTAAATTAACTTAAAAATCAGAAATAAAATGTTTAAAATAACTTTCAATAAATTCAAAAAAAGGCCCAGGAATTTAGATTTTGGTCTCAAATTGTTATCGATTTGGTACCTAGATACCACACAAAATGTCTATGAATTTCCTTAAATAAGTTATGTTTTTTCCAAGTCCCTAGTACTTTATTGTATTTTCCTTGAGATGGTATAGTAAATTACTTAAGTAATTAGATAATGTTTTCTCTTCTATCTAATCCTTCGCATGTGAATTTTATTAGATTAGAATAGTATTTGGTCTTCCCTACTTATTAACCAAATAATTTAAATTTAATTTGTAAGGAATATTTGGCTTGAGACATGCAAAGATTAAAAGTTAACATAGAGTATTTCGTTTAAAATTATTTAAATATAAAAATAGGTGATAAAAATACTTATAGTCTGACCGTTTTTTGGTATAGTTGACAGCTCCTGTCTGTCAGTACAAAACAATAGTATTTCCCCTTGAAAATTGACAGCTGTCAACTGCACAAAACATTTGGTACCCCTATCTAAGTTTAAACATACATATATGTTCCATAACTGCCCGCTAATAATAATATTTTTGTTTGACCTACCTTAAGCGTAAATTTTAAGCTTAGAGTCGCTTAAAATTCTCAGTAAATATATTTGCATTTACTATAACCTTGATAGATACTAGCCCCAGTTAAAATTATCCAAATTCGATATTGGAACGTCTTAATAGACTGTCGTTACCCAATTAATTAATCCACGAGGTGCGAAATAACACCTCGTTAGCATATTAGAGGTTATTAAAATGGCTGCCATAATTTGGCGCCAAATATTCGCGTTATGCCAAATTGATTGTCATTTGATGAAAATGGTTTGACAGTGATGTATTGGACCTGTCAAATTGTGTGATGAGTATTTTTAGCCTGTTCTTAGGTCGGTAAAGGTTAAATAATGACTGGCTATCGCAATTTTTATGTCATCGACCTAAATATAATTTTCAATTCATTTTTGGCTACAATATTATGTTAGTAGTTCTTCGATGAAAATATTTTTTTTCTTTCTTATTTTTTTATGTGGTTCTAATCTATTTGTTTTCTATTATTTCAGGGCAAAGGCACCGGTTCTGGTCATCGTACTCTGTTGTACGGCAATGCTATCCTTTTGCGACATCTCAACAGTGATATGGTACGAAATATAATTAATTATACCTATAATAAAGCATTTTTTATATTTTATATCTCTTGCCATACCATGGCATTATAAAGTACTTTTCAAAGCATCTATAAAAAAATCCACCAGTAATAAAACGTCATCTTAAAAAACTAACCCCATTTTTTCTGTTTGAATCATAGTTTTGGACAAAGTTAATGGTCTAAAGACTTATTAAGACCACATTTTATAACAAGGCGATTTATGCCAAAACAGAGAATCTGATTAAACTTACCTGAACTTAATTTTTGTATAAAAAACAAAGGTAACACAAAAAAAGGTAAATTTAGGTTTTTGTAACATAAAGGCTTAATAATTGTTTTGCTATCTAGACACACGGCAGTGTGTCCGCCAAGTTCGAGCAAAAAAAGCGACACACCGGCCTTGGGTTATATTACACGAACCATTTCGGGCCAAATTCGACCCCCCTGTAACTCAAAATCTATTTTATTTATGCATATCAAATTTCTAGTATCTGTTGAGACCCCCTCACTTATCTAAAATACAAAATTTCATTAATATACCTATTGTAGGTCTTGAGATATTGACGTCAGAAAATAGCTATTTTTACTATACACTCACTGACTGACTGATTCACTGACTCACTCATCAAAAACCTAGACCACTTCCAATGGTCGTATTGACTTGAAATTTGGCATGGAGGTAGGTCTTTATGTCAAGGTAAAGGGAAAAATCTGAAAATGGCCAAGTGTGAGTCGGTTTCAAAATAATGAAGGTGTTTTATACCCGGTGTAAATTTATACCCCTAAGGAACTAAAACTACTAAATTTATCTATATTTATATAATATATCTTCGAATGGTACAAAGGTTTGTATTTAGTCAAAGTAAAGTAAAAATCTGAAAACGGCCAAGTGTGAATCACTTTCGAAAATAACGAATGTGTAACTTTGATCCACGAACATAATATATGATAACATGTCATGTCAGTCAGTTGGTAAATCTAGTCCATTTATTTAATCTAGTTCATTTCTTTGTAAGAAACATAGTGCATATAAAAAAATCTAAAAGATAGTATAAATGAGACATTTCTTTAACTAACTTCATCATAAGAAAAAATAAAAATAAACAACCTTACAAAAATAAATGAAATCCCACCCAAAACAAAAATGTGAAAGACTGCCAAGTTCGATAATATGGGAATGCTTCGCCTATAAAAGAAGTGAGATCTGAATAAGTACCAAGTTCCATACACATACCTCAGTTAAAAATAGTTGCTTTTTAATGATGTTACTTGGCAAGTTTTAATAGAAAATTAAATACTTGATTCATTGCGTTTAGTAGGTTTATAACGGTGTATGAAAACTTGCCAAGTAACATCATTAAAAAGTAACTATTTTTAACTGAGGTATGTGTATGGAACTTGGTACTTATTCAGATCTCACTTCTTTTATAGGCGAAGCATTCCCATATTATCGAACTTGGCAGTCTTTCACATTTTTGTTTTGGGTGGGATAAATCACCAGTTTCCAACCACATATTTCTATCACAAATGAAACAAGACAAACCTTTTTACTCATCTGCTAAAATCCTTCTTTCTCCAGTACCTGGCCTGCCTGTCGACATCATCATCCCAGGACAAGCTGGCCTTCGACGTGGGTCTCCAACAGCACTCCCAGGGTGAAGCCTGTTGGTGGACCTTGCATCCTGCCAGTAAACAGAGGTAAGGTATCTTCAACCTTATTGTAAGGCAGTTTGGTTGATATTTGTGTAATGTATTGGGATGGTCTTTACGGTTTTCTGGTGCTTGGGCAGACTTACTTGCTTTTTGCTACCCGTAACGACGAGGTAAGGCATTTTCAACCTTATTGTTAGGCAGCAAGGTTGATTTTTGTCTAATATATTGGGATGGTGTTTATGGCTTTCTGATGTTTGGGCAGTACAAAAAGCTGGGCTTTGATGGATGATTTGTGTCTCTGAACACTAAATGTAGGTAGTTTATTAAGATCAATCAGCATTATATAATCATTATTATTGCTTCGCAACAGATGTTGATGTGGTTCATGTGTTTTCTTAGATCAGGATTCCATTACATATTTAGAAGACACTTACATGATGTCAGGCTTAAATGAATGAATGAATATTTTTTTCAGATCAAGCACACAGTAATAACGATACAGGTCCATATTATGTTAGTAGATGAGAAAACTAACAACTATCTTAGTGAAAACTTTAGGCACTTTATCCTACTCAAAGGCAAAATCTTGCCATCCTAATGACAAACTTTAAAAACCTGGCTTTTTCCCTTAAAACAATACTTATAAGTTACCTAATATTTCTAATTCTTTATGCATAACTCTTCAGATCCGAGGGTGAGAAGGTTCGAGTCGGAGATGACTTGATTCTGGTCTCCGTGGCCACTGAGAGATACTTGGTATGTGAACCACATTTATTATTAGGCATATTAATCTTTGTGTTTTAAGGCTTTTTAGCTGTCAAGAGTCTGTCAAAAGTATCAAGATTGTAGGGTTACTTTGAGGCTACAATCTTGATCATTTGGGCAACTGTTTTTAATCTTTGGATATCAAATTAGAGCTTGGATAATTTAAATCTGGTGGTTTGTATAAGAAAAGCTAACCGAATAAAACCCAAAATATATTACGAAGGGCCCATTTTTCATGACTCTATCTGATAAGTTACTTTTATCTAAGAGAATATGTTTGACGTTTTGATAGCTTTTGTATCGAAAATATGTCAAACCGCCATATTTATTCCTCAGATAGAAGTTGACTGATGGTTGAAAACTTGGCCCTTATACTAAGATCAGATACGATTTTTGGTATCAACCAGACACCATATTTACCGACTTCAAAACGAAGAACTTCCAGATATATTCACATATAATTCAAGGACACTTTCTGTACCTATTTAATCTCAGGGCAAGGTCATATTGTCGGCATCTGAACGGGCTCCCAAGGTCATCACGAAAGGATTAAGATTTATACTATCGGTGAGGCCAACGCCTAAATGTTTACTGTTTAGCTGTCGATTTGTTACACATTTGTGGCCATTTGTTTTTGTTTTATTTTTGGCTTGTATTCTATACACAGAGATTTTTTTTAAGAGTTGTGAACCTATTATTTACCATAGAGACGAGAAGAAGAAAAGAGAAAAAGTCATTTATTCAAAGGGGGCTGTAAATCATTTTTTGAAGGTCAATTTTACAAAAGGCAGACCCCTAAACCGCATTTCACTACTTCCTACGTTAACTTCAGAACAATTTAAAAAGGTAACACAAAAGACAGATTAGTACATTTGTTACCATTATTTTTCAGGTTCCATTTTTTTCAGGTTTTAATGGAATATTGCCAAATTCTCTTTACTGATAGCCCAGAGGCTCTCACTAGAGTCCTTTATTATCTTTGATTGATTTGATTCGATTGATTCTCATTCTCTTTTTCAAGTATTTTTTATAGAATACAGGCCAAACTTATGGTGTAGATCACAAAACACCATAATATTACATTTGATAGGTAGATTATTTGTGTAGGTCACATTTATTTGTATCACAAAACCTCACCGAGAAATGTAGTCTGATTTTCAGCATTTGTAATTCAATGTTTTGTTGTATATCACGTACATTTGGAAGCACTTTCACTGCAGTTTCAATAATGTATCTTTTGATATGCTTAATAGAGATAGAATTTTGAGCCCCATAAGAGTAATATCAAAATTGTTATCTCTAGTAAGTAAATTGACAAATAGATATGTTATTGAAATTTACCGTTAGTAACTTAAGCATTTACATTAGGTATAGGCGTCAGTAGGTAATGTATCAAATGTTACCAATCAAAAATTAACCTTCCACTATTGTGATAAGGTTGAAAACCTATTGAAGAAATTTGACAGATTGGGGTAGGTTGATTTACTGGCGTCTGTGCATTGGTACATTATTTTTTGTTGTATTTAAATATATGTAAAGCACAGTTCAATACGTATATGTGCCATTTGTCTTTTATGTTGTTTGTTAAGTAGATATCACTTCATATATATTCATAAGTAAGATAATGTCAATTGTAATAAATGTTACTTTGTGATTTTTGTTGTGTATATGTCACCGTAAGATTACAAACATCGTTAGATTACAATCTATCTCGAGAGATTGTAAACTGTCGAATTATTGTGAACCGTAACATCTGATAGCAATTTAACGCATTATTTTTCGCTATATTATAATCTATCGATGAGAAATTGTCAAATTGTCAACTGTCCGAAAGCTCTCCCTGATTGGTCAGTCTTTTTGTAAGATCGACCAATCACGACCAGCCGTTCTGTTCCCATGGAGTTCCCGTATACTTTTATATAACTAATTCTAAAGATATAAGTTATTTTCAACAGGAAATCAATTTATAATCACGAAAACACAGTTGTTTACACAATCGACAACAAACGAAATAAACAAACAAAATGGCGGGAGCGGCGGGGGCACATTACGTTCTACCAATCAGGGCGCAAGATGCATTCCGTTCTACGCCAGTTGACAATTTGACCGCTTTACATTGATAGATTATAATATAGCGAAAAATAATACGTTAAATTGTAATCAGATGTTACGGTTCACAATAATTCGACAGTTTACAATATCTCGAGATAGATTGTAATCCAACGATGTTTGTAATCTTACGGTGACATATACACATCTTGCACATGTAATTTCATTTTCTCATAAATTACTTACTTAAGTATATGTAAACCATGTCTATCTTAAATTGAAAGTACATAGTTTGGGGACCATTTAGTTATTCTTTGTACGATACAAATAAATTATTTATCTGAAAGTGCTCATATGGCCTGAAAATTAAGTAAGTAGGTAAAGATATTGACCTTAATCAGAAATAATATATTCACGCGAATACTGTCACCCACAAAATCCCTTATTTTATTTTGGTTACGATGTAGCTATTCGTAATAAAAATAAAGTGGCCCGAAGTTCAGAGCAGGATTTTCCTCATTTTGATGATTCTCAAGGCTTATAAAAGCAGTACAGTGAAAACAAACTAATTTGTGTGTTTGTCATACACTGCCTAGCTAAATTATTTTTGTTTATGGTGTGTTAATGTATTTTGCACAACTTATTTCATCGTATCTGTGTTGCCATTAGTAATGGGAAGATTAAAATTTTAATTAGAAATTTTTAACTGCCTCGTTGGTCTAGCTGTCGCAAGTGCGGCTGCTGAGCACGAGGTCTCGGGTTCGATTCCCGAGTCGGGCCGAAATCGCTTTGTGGGTTTTAGAAGACTTTCACATAGCAGCCCGGAGCCTGGAAGGTGGTGATTGATACACCCGTGCATCGGAGAGCACGTAAATGTCGGTCCTGCGCCTGATCTCTTTCCGGTCGTGTCGGATTGCCGTCCCATCGGGCTATGAGAGTTAAGGAATAGTGAGTGCACCTGTGTCTGCGCAAATGCTCGTGCACTATAATATGTCCTGCGCAGTTGGCTAATCTCCTTACATGAGAACAGCCGCCGTAGCCGATAATCGGCTAGGAGAACATCATCATCATCATCAATGGGAAGAGAAGTACCTATACTCCATTTGAGTAGGCATTTAACTAAAGATATACCATCTTGATCAGGTTAAAAATAAAGCTACAAATCACTGTACATACTATAATAACAATATCTTAATCAATTGAATTATTATTTTCAGCAGTAGTTTATTGAATTATGTTAGTTATTTGAGTGTGTAAAAAATTCTGTCAAGATTGTTCCCTTTAGTTATGTGCATTCTTAAATGGAATAATATTTAAAAGTAGGTACGTAGTACATTAGTTTTAAGCTTTCACCACGTTATTATACATCTATGTATAGATAGTTCAACTCAGATTTGCGCGCGGCCCTATGTGTGCATCAACTTTCATTCGTGTGACAGCAGTGACGTCGTCCGAGCATGACGTGTTCTTATCGCTTTTTGTTATGGGTACAGTCGTTTACGAAAATGTCTAGTTCTTCACGGAGAAAATGTTTAAGGAGTCAGGTAGCGTTTCAAAAAATGAAACAACATTCAGAGCTTTTTATTATTACATTTTACAGTTTTTCATTATTATCTCATACGTTTTTTCAAATTGACATTGACAGTATCTAAGAAATAAATGAGGTGAAATATCTAAGATGAATTAAATACTCCTTACATATTTTCTAGCTCGGGGTACGCGGACAATAAATAAAAGTGTCGACTAAGAATGTAAAAAGACGTATAATCTAGTATAATAATGTAAACAAAATGTGTGGGGAATTTTAAAAAAATATATTGCTTCGCCATATATATAATGTCATGTTAATATATGTCAATATATGTTAATATATGTAATGTTATATATACAGACAAAGTCACTGCATATGTACAAGGGTTACCCACCCACACATAAGGCCGCGCGCAAGACTGAGTTGAACTTACTATATGTTGTTGTAGAACCATTTATGTATTTCAAAAGAAACACTTTTGTACTCGTGCAATGAAATATGTGTATACATACACCATCTTGTGTCATTATTGTATTTGTTACACATATCTGTTATTTGTACCCACATTCACTTTAAACATCCAACCCTAAAAAACACACACAAATAAATATCGATATATTTTTCCAGCACACCACAAAAGAGAACGAAGTATCGATAGTGAACGCTTCGTTCCACGTGACTCACTGGTCGGTACAACCCTATGGCACCGGTATATCGAGAATGAAGTACGTAGGATATGTGTTCGGAGGGGATGTGCTGAGGTTCTTCCATGGGGGTGATGAATGTCTCACTATACCTAGCACTTGGACTAAGGATGGGGGACAGAAGTGAGTATTCTTTATATTTTTATTTTAGTTTAACACCGTGTCACATAAAAAAAAGGTGTGTCAAAAAATAATCTTCAAATTATCAAAGGGAAAAACATCGGCAAAGTTTAACAATCTCCATATTAGGAGCTCTTGCTAAAGTAGGTACTAACTTCGAAGCCACATTTCCTTGAACCGGTGTTTTTGTGAGACGGCCAAATAGAAAATTCATCGATGTATCGATGTTTTTGTTCTTGGCGTTACGACACTAATAACTACCCGGGCCTTTATGTCCACATATTCTATTTAACCTACTTAAAAAGGGAGTTGTTAGTATGACCTGTATGTATGTATGTTTGTGCGCAATTATCTCGCGTTTGTCTGAACCGACTTTGATGCGGTTTTCAGCATAGTGTTAGTCAGACTTAGTAAGTTTTAGGAATTATTGAAGTCGGTATTATTTTAGAAGTAACTTCTTTTTAAAATCAATGTTTATATTTTTTCCAGCATCGTAGTTTATGAAGGAGGATCAGTGATGTCTCAAGCCCGTTCTCTATGGCGTCTCGAGCTGGCCAGAACGAAATGGGCAGGAGGATTCATTAACTGGTACCATCCTATGAGGATTCGTCACATCACCACTGGAAGATATTTAGGAGTTAACGACCAGAATGAGCTGTATTTAGTTAGCAGGTATGTTCTTTATATGGCTAGCCGTTTCCCAACTATGTTGGTAGGCTTTCAGTTGAACTGGGTGCACCTTTCCTTAAATATGTTAGGGCCAGCTTCCAGTCTATGTAAGTAGATGCAGTTGAGTATCAATGGTTTACAAGGAGCGACTGTCTACCAAACTTTCTGAGCCCAGTTACCTGCTACCATATACTTTTTCGACTGCTAAAGATGCTTAAATGACAGTTTGTACCTACCAATTTTACGTAGGTACCTTCCGAAACACGGTGAAACTCGTCATTATCATACGTATTTTATGTCAACCTCCTTGAGTTTGGCATCGATGCAAATCAACAGCTTGTATAATATTGGAAAAACGTCATGATATCTTTGCGTATTTAATTTACCATTACAAATCTTATCAATACTTTTCTCTCTTCAACCTCTCATCTTCATTTCCAGAGAGGAAGCCACAACAGCATCCTGTGCCTTCTGTCTTCGCCAGGAGAAGGATGATCAGAAGCAAGTGTTGGAAGATAAGGATTTGGAAGTCATAGGAGCTCCCATCATCAAGTATGGTGACTCTACGGTCATTGTGCAGCACTCGGAGACTGGCTTGTGGCTGTCTTATAAGGTAACTAGTCTACCGAGGGAACTACTTCCAGCATAATATGGATAAAAATATCCTCGTGACTGCCACGTTTCATGAAAAAATCCTCGTGTAGTTTTAGCGTGAAAGAGTAACAAACGTACATATATCAAGCTTTCACATTATAGTATTATTTTGATATAGATAGAGATATCTCAAGTTTACTAGAAATTATTGTGGACCTTATGTCTAAGGTGTAAAGGAACAAAATTCCTTGTATGACTACATAATAACAAAAAAATTGCCTTTGATGGTCAATGATACGTGAATAAATTTTATAGTAGCCTTTTAGATTTTTGACGCAAAATACATCACCATCATCTAAGTTTTAGATAATTTAAACATTGAAAAGTCTGAAGTCTCATCTGATTTAATTATTTTTCTCTTCTCAGTCTTACGAAACAAAGAAGAAAGGCGTGGGTAAAGTGGAAGAGAAGCAAGCTATTCTCCATGAAGAAGGCAAGATGGACGACGGCCTCGATTTCTCCAGATCACAGGAGGAAGAATCTAGGACCGCTCGAGTTATTAGGAAATGTTCTTCGCTGTTCACTAAGTTTATCAAGTAAGTGGGGTATTCTTAAGTGGTGATAAATTCGATATTAAATATTAAGTAATATAATTCTGCCTACATTTTATTTTTGGTGAACTTTGAGAATTTAACACAAATAATGAGATGCATAACTCTAAGGCGATTAACACACGGCACCGCGCACCGCCGCGGTAGGCGGTGAAGCGGATGTCATGTCGCATTGACCTGTATTAAATCCGTTGATGCCTAACACACGTACGCCGCGTGACCGCGCGTTCGAGCGCCACTGCCCTCCGTGGCGGTGCGCGGTGCCGTGTGTTAATCGCCTTGTAGCTTAGTGCCGGTGATAATGTCAGGATTTCTTCTCATTATTGAAATACTGGCAAAATACAATGAAGATCTAAAATAATTTCATTAATTAAATTATCATACCTTACGTCCAAAACGTTTTTCTTTATAAAACGTATAGTCGCCAGCGTTCTTCTTTCGTTTATCTTTTATCATGTCAACAAATTTAAAAACGTGATCGTGATCATACAATCTAACTTTCTAAAAAAGCCTTATAAATTATAATTATTTTACAGCGGCCTGGAAACTCTTCAAGAGAACAGACGTCACTCGATGTTCTTCGCGTCGGTCAATCTTGGCGAGATGGTGATGTGTCTCGAAGATCTTATCAACTACTTCGCACAACCTGATGAAGATATGGGTAAGATTAAACAGTACTGGCTTCCACTAGTGGTTTGACCTGCGTTCCATGGGTATTTTTGTCATTTACCAATCTAGCTGAAATAATTTTCCAAATGGGTTCAATAGGTCCTGACAACTTAACATGGAGATAACAAGAATCACGCACGTTAGTACTTTTATCTTGAGTTTAAAATAGCATACATTATATTACTATGTGTATCATCATTATTTTTAATGGCGCTATGGTCCCTCGAAGTAACATTTTAGGTATCAATACCAGTAATTAAACCAAGCTACTGTGAAACCCTACATTTGCTGGCTATCTATACATATATGTATTTTAACTGTGTGTTTAAAAACGTGATAGGTTGTTGTAGCGTAACACAGTAAACTAAAAATCTAAACAACACAACATTTCATACAAATCCCAAACCCATCAAAATAAACCCCAAAACCCACTTTTCCAGAACACGAAGAAAAACAGAACAAATTCCGCGCCCTCCGCAACCGTCAGGACCTATTCCAAGAGGAAGGCATCCTGAACCTCATCCTCGAAGCGATAGACAAGATCAACGTCATCACGTCTCAAGGGTTCCTCGCTGGCTTCCTGGCTGGAGACGAGTCGGGGCAGAGCTGGGAAATGATCTCTGGATATTTGTATCAGTTGCTTGGTGAGTATATTTAAGGCTATATTAAATGTTACGTAGTATATTGTATTTCCATACATATTCACTTTTTCGGTCGCATGTAACCGACAATATGTTATTACATACATATATTATATGCTGCTCGCTCACATTCAGCGACGGATAGTCAGGTTGGTCTATACTGTATCTGGGGGTTCGATTCCTGGTGTTGTGGTTTTTAAGAAACTTATAAAAAACCCGGAGTCTTGAAGTTAGTGATTGACACACTAGTGCCTTTAAAAGCACGTAAATGTCGGTCCTGTTTGTGATCTTTCTCGGGTCGTGTCGGATTGTCGTCCCATCGCGCTATGAGAGTGAAGGAATAGTGAGTGCACCGCAGTCCAAGCAAGTGCTTGTGCACTATAATATGGCCTGCGCAGCTGGCTGATCTTTGACAGCCGTCGTGGTCTAAATCCGAAACCGTGGTCTAAGTCCAGTCCGAAAGGGCATGGGTTCGTTACCCACCGCTGTCACCATGTAATGAAACATGTCACTCCTTGACAACAACTCATTTAATAGATATACAAACTCATTACACTACAGGCTTTAGAAGTCATTAGTTCCAAATATTTTTGTCTTATTTTTACTATATCCCGTAGATCAGTTAATAAACTAACTTAATCTCAACTCCACAGCGGCGATAATAAAAGGCAACCACACAAATTGCGCGCAGTTCGCGAACTCGAACCGTCTGAACTGGTTGTTCTCTCGGCTCGGCTCGCAAGCCTCGGGGGAGGGGACGGGCATGTTGGATGTACTGCATTGCGTGCTGATCGACTCGCCTGAAGCTTTGAATATGATGAGGGTGAGTAATCTATGTTAAAACTAGATCTTGAACTTTTTTTATAAGACTTTATGTTCTCCCTTATACCCCTATGTACTTTCACTACCTCTTCGTTTATCTTTATGTAGTGTCCCTGTATGCTCTCCTCTTTCCCTTAAGAACTCGTTTATGTACGATTCCTTTGTATCTCTTATGTAAGAAACTTATCAACTCCTTATAACTTAGATATCTATATACTTTCTTACGTATGCTCTCTATTTAGGCTCTTATGTACTTCCTTGTCTATGTACCTCCTCTCTCATGCACTCTCCTTATATGCCTGGTGCCTTATGCACAACTCATATGTTCTCCTTAATGTAGTTATCGCCTTTATCAACAACCCTATGTACTCCCTTATTTACTGCTCGTATGTTCTCTTCTATATGTTTACTTCCTTACGTACTCTATGTGTTGTTTACTACTGTGAAGTACATCAGGGAGCTCACGAAAGAGCAGGAAAATAGGCACGATGAAGAGGGTTTAACACTGTTGGGTACTTAGGCATGTTTTAATTTCTTATGTTTCTTTCCAGGATGAACACATAAAAGTAATAATCTCCCTCCTAGAAAAGCACGGCCGTGACCCTAAAGTACTAGATGTGCTCTGTTCCCTCTGCGTCGGTAACGGAGTCGCAGTGCGCTCCTCACAGAACAATATCTGCGACTATTTGTTGCCCGGCAAGAATCTGTTGCTGCAAACTGCGCTCGTGGATCACGTATCTAGGTGAGTGATATCTTTGGTTTTTGTTTTGCAGATATTGCAAAAAAAATTACATGTAAATCGACTTTAATATAGTAGATTGAAAGTTTTAGGTTCTACCCCCGTGCCGTTGAAGCCGTTTAGGGTACAAACAAACAAAAAAAAGTTTCAGTTTCAGACACGACAAAATTTTGTTTAGTCTGAATGCTTTAGTTGGTACTTACGTAGTGTTAAAAGTTATTTTTTCTTTTTTATAGGGTTTAGCGTTTTTAACCTTTTGTCATAATAATTGCGTACTTTTTTTTGGGTCGGGTTTTTTTTTATTTATAATTCAATTTTATTTACATTTAGTAATTTCCTCGATGATCGATTTTGTTTCAATTTTAGAATCCTTCGCTTGCTCGGTCATCAAAACTGAGTCCGCTAATATAGATACACATCTTAATTTTGCTCCTTATTTCCTCAGTGTCCGTCCAAACATCTTCGTGGGTCGAGTAGAAGGGTCGGCTGTGTACCGCAAATGGTACTTCGAAGTGACCATGGACCATATAGAGAAGACTACACATATGATGCCGCATTTACGTATCGGATGGGCTAATACTACTGGGTAAGATGCCACTACTACATTTATCTATGTACTAGTTTAAGCCCACAGTATGACAGTAGAATTACTTTTCAAAGGTAAAAAAGTTGTAGATACATAAGTAGTTATGTGTTTTTATTACCAAGTTTCAACAAAATCCGTTAAGCTTTTTAAGTATGATTGACAAGTAAACATTCAAATATACTTTCACACTTATAATTTTCGTAGGATAAGTAGGTGATGGTGTTTTATGTAAGTACCTACTTATCGACTCTTGCGGTCTTCTATAAACCTAGTTTTCCCGATTTGTCGTCGTACAACTTGCTTCCAGTCAACTGGACGAAGCAAAAAACCAGTTTTTTACATGAACCGACTGCCTATCTGACCTCCTCAACCCAGTTACCCGGGCATCCTAATACCCCCTGGTGAGACTGATATCAGACTTACTGGCTTCTGATTACTCGTTACAATTGCCAAAGATGTTCAATTGAATATGGTCTATCCATGTTTCTTTAACTTTCTAAATGCTTCCAGCTACGTCCCCTACCCGGGTGGTGGGGAGAAATGGGGAGGTAATGGCGTGGGAGATGACCTGTACTCCTACGGGTTCGACGGCGCCTACCTCTGGTCCGGGGGCAGGAAGACCCCCGTAAATAGGACTCATGCTGAAGAACCTTATATTAGGAAAGGTAGGGTTGGAGGTTTTGTCATTAGTAAAAAAATATTGCTAAAGATAGTAGATAGGGCTTTTGGGTGGAATTATGATTGTTTGATCAATTGATCATGCCCAAAAATATAAAATATTACTTTCTGCTAATGGCCTGTACGGCTTCCTCTTTAAATGGGCTATCTAGCAGGGAAACCAAGTTACAAATTGGTCCGGTACTTGCTGAGATTAGCGCTTTCAAAAATAGTTCAGCTTTGATTGTTGTTAAGATTCCCTTATGTAACTATATTTTGGTTTTTAGAGTCGAATTCTGGTTTCTTATCTAGATTCATGATTTAAAACTTACAGAAACTTACGACTTGATAGCCAGTTTCTTAAGTCAGACTCAAAGGCTGCTACTACGATACACCTTTGTCATAAGTAGGTACGTACTACATACTATTCACTACTAACAATAATTATTTCTTCTCAGGTGACGTGATCGGCTGTGCCCTGGACCTGACAGTGCCTATAATAAACTTCATGTTCAACGGCGTTCGTGTGACGGGCTCCTTCACTAACTTCAACTTAGAAGGCATGTTCTTCCCGGTCATCAGCTGTTCTAGTAAATTGAGGTAATATTGCAAAATTATTTATTACTATCTGTATAAATAATGTATTAGTTATTTCCCAGAAATTGGTAAACAGTAGCCTATACGTTAATCTGTGTTACATAAATGCTATATTTTACTGCCAAGTTTTATCAAATACTTACAGACACACTTTCGCCTTAATATTACTGTGATTTTACGTTTTGGGTGTTTTTGATTTTAGGCTTATTTACAGATCCAGTTTTCGAAGTAAAACCTTTTTTCGTGCATGAAGGTATCAAAAAAAAAATTCAAAAAGTTTTATATAGACTATGTACTCGACAACCTAGTCGTAAAAAAAAATTAATCACTGGAATGGGTATTTAAAATTTTCAATATTTCCAATCTAATAACCGTTACATTAATTTGAATTTTCTTCACTTTCGAAAATACTTCACTAAAACACTTAAATCAGCTGGAATCACAATTTTACTCCAAGAAATAATTATTAACCAATAATTCTGTTCTTCCAGTTGTCGGTTCCTCCTAGGCGGAGAACACGGTCGTCTCCGCTACGCAGCTCCCGAAGGCTACTCCCCCCTCGTAGAATCTCTCCTACCACAGCAAATCTTAAGCTTGGAGCCTTGCTTCTACTTCGGCAACTTGTCCAAACGGGCCCTAGCTGGACCGCCGCTAGTACAGGACGATACGGCCTTCGTGCCAACACCCGTTGATACTTTACAGGTAAGTAAATTATCAACCAGATTTGTTCCCTAAATCTGGTTGAGTCCTTACTCCATCAAGCTTGGAACCTTGCTTCTACTTCGGCAACTTGTATTAAACTGAACTACTTACCTCTTTTGATAAATAGTAGCTTATAGCCTTCTTAGATAAGTCTTAAATCAAATTCGACCAGTTCCTGAGATTAGCGCGTTAAGAGGAAAATAGTTCAATGGCTCCTTTAGTGGTGATGTCTGATAGAGAAATATAAAAGAAGAAAACATGATAAGTAATTCTTTGTAGATTGAATTGAGTAGGAGGCAGGAAAGGAGTGATTAATTGTAGAAATATTGTGACGCTTGTTATTTTGTTTGCAGATTACTCTACCATCGTACGTGGAACAAATCAGAGACAAGCTCGCTGAGAATATCCACGAAATGTGGGCTATGAATAAGGTAAGTCAATTATTATTCTCGTTATCTTCTTCATACGGAAAATTTCACCCAGACTGGCCACAAAAAAAATACGATGGAGATAGATGAAAGACTATTAAGAAGGCCTATGGCTAGCAGTCTTGGCTTAATAAAAAAAAACATCATATCAAATAAATTCCAAAGCTTTTTTGTTATTATAGTATTCTTAAGTTTTTTTAACAAACAAGTTCTCCTTAATTCTTACCTTTAGTAAATTGGCCGAAAATGATCACACTCAACAAAAAAAGAAAAACGGAATTGTGAACCTCTTTCTTCTGGACAAGTCCGTTAGTTTTTGTTAGTTAAATACCATAATTCCTCTACATATGGTTCTCCTTTACTACTACCTATCGTTCTTTTTATAGTTTAAATAACACCTAATATTCCACACAGATCGAAGCGGGTTGGATGTACGGCGACCAAAGAGAGGACTTGCACAAGATCCACCCGTGCCTCGTGCCCTTCGAGCGGCTCCCGCCCGCCGAGAAGCGATACGACATACAGCTCGCTGTGCAGACGCTTAAGTATGTAGGATTTAGTTTGTTTTTTTTTTAATAAATGAACTTTGAACGCTAATTAGAAATCTTCTACTACTAAATCAAATCAAATCATCTTTATTCTCAGGCATCAAAGGCCCATAGATAAATACCTTAAAACTAGCATACATAATATGATATACAAAATTGTTAGTAAATAAAAACTTAAAACTACATGCTATATACAAAAGTATTAGTCTTATGGAGCTATTATTATTCTTTATTGTACACAAAAACATATAGAAAAAAAACACACACACAACACAGAGAAGACATGTACAAAGGCGAGCTTAACCCAGAACTGGGTTCTCTAACAGCAAACCTTAGAGCGATAGAGAGATGCGATAGGGAAGAGAAAATTTAAAGTGCACAACATTAAACAAAACAAAGATGAAACTACATAACATAAAATATATACCTATAAATAAAACATAAAATATAATAAATAAATAAATACATACATACAAATAAGGTCATGTTGACAGGAAATGTTCTTTAGTTCGTCTCTTGAAGACATCTAACGACTTGCTCTCACGTATACTGTGAGGCAGAGCGTTCCAAAGCCTCACAGCGCGCACAGTGAAGGATCCATCATAACGGCTCGAAGTATGAGGAGGGATACGGACTAGGAGAGATACAGAGGAGCGACAGGGTTTGCCTCTGGGAACAAGGAAGTCAAAACGTTCCCGAAGATAGCTCGGAGCGTTGGGATTATGAAGAAGAGAAAAGAGAAAAGATAGAATATGAGCATCTCGACGCTGCCGAATTGGCAGCCACTTCAGCTGGCTCCGAAATTCTGACACATGGTCGTATTTCCGGAGGCCAAAAATGAAGCGAATACACAAATTCTGCAGACGCTCGAGTTTGTCAAGAAGTTCTTCAGTCGCATCAAGAAAGCAGACATCAGCATAATCTAAAAGAGGGAGAAGAAGCGACTGAGCGAGAGTAATTTTTGTCGGAAAAGGCAGGAACTTCTGGAGACGTTTGAGTGACTGAAACGAGCAAAAAACCCTTCTGCTTACTTCCGCAATGTGTGAACCCCAGGATAAATGACAGTCCATAATTACCCCCAAGTTCTTGACCGCAGAGGAGTATGGGATGGCAACGCTATCATATGAAACCGGTGGTGGAGAAGACAGCTTATTAAGGAAATATCTGCCACCAATAATGATAGCTTGTGACTTGGCAGGATTGACTAGAAGTCCGAAATCCTTAGCCCATCGACTTATGTTTCTAAGATCATTATTGATGGCATCAATTGCTTTCGGCAGCTCTTCAAGTTTGAAGTGTTGATAAAGCTGCAAGTCATCTGCATAGAGATGGTAATGCGAAACTAGTGACTTAGTGATGGCGTTTATAAAAACGGAGAAAAGTAATGGAGAGAGAACGCCACCTTGAGGAACACCCGCAGCGAGTTCCCGCCACTCAGAGGAAGCCTCATCAACGCGAACCGACTGTGAGCGACCTCGAAGATAAGAGTTGAACCACCCAACAGCAGAAGGAGATACATTTAGTGAGGATAGGATACCTAAGAGGATGTCGAAATCAACTGAGTTAAACGCACTGCTAAAATCCAGCAAAACCAGTACAGTTAAAAGCCCCTTCTCCATAGCCAGCCGGATATCATCAGTAATTTTGATGAGAGCCGACACTGTACTATGGCCAGGGCGAAAACCAGACTGGTATGGACTTAGCAGGCTGTTAAAGGAGAGATAACGAGAAAGTTGATTGTTGACAACACTCTCAAGGACTTTGGATAGAATTGGAAGTATGGATATAGGACGATACTGAGACACTGAGGATGGATTGGAGACTTTGGGCAAGGGCAACACATGAGCTTTCTTCCAAGCCGATGGAAAGGAGCTAGTGAAGAGGGAATAATTGACTAGGTGAAGAATGACAGGAATGATGATATTAAGGATAGGAAGTAGCATTTGTAGGTGAAGGCCGTCATCCCCGACAGCTTTTGTGGAGATGGATAGAATGGCACGTTTGATATCTCCCTCCGTAGCCGGGTGGAATGAAAACGAAGTACATTTAGGCAAAGAAAGTTTTGAGAGATACTGAAGAGTAGACGATTTAACGTTGTCGTCCAGCGTTACTGGTGACTTCGAGAAATGGTCATTAATTGTGTTGAGGTTTAATTCGGGAGCGCTATCATTAGCGACCTTCCCGATACCAAAAGTCTTAAGAAATTGCCATACTTGTGCTGTGTTGAAGTTTTTAATGGAGTTGTGAATATGGCGTCTCTTCGCATCTCTGCACAGACGACTGCAGCGATTACGTAATTGCTTGTAAAAAGACCAGTTCTCCTCAGTTGGATCCCTTCTGTAGCGTCGCTTAGCCTTATCCCGTCTTGACATTTCCTGTTTTATACTGTCAGATAGCCACGGGGCTGGAAGGTGTTTGACTCTGACTTTTTTAACAGGTGCATGTTTATCGTAGAGTTCCAACACTAACTTGTTAAATTCAGATACCATGGAATCCACATCAGTGCAGTCGTAAACAGGAGACCAGTCAATTCTGCCCGCATCCTCCATCAAACGATCCACATCAATGTTCTTGAAACTGCGAAGGAAAAGAAACTTGGATTTACGCTTAGGAGGACGAATCTTATAAGATAGAAACAAAAGGTCATGATATGAGAAAGAGGCAGGAAGTTGACCATGAGTGGCTACTTTGCTAGGGTCTGATACTATTATAAGATCTAGAAGAGAGGAATTACAGTGAGGGGCGTGATGAGTAGCATTAAGCTGAAGAATGTTCATATTGACAGAAGAGACAAGAGATCGAAGTTTACGGCTGCGCACATCATCCTTAATTAAACAGGTGTTGAAGTCTCCGAGGATAATAGTGTGGTCATAACAGGGAGTGAGAGATTCAAGTTTCGACTCAAAAGAAGAAAAGTAGTCGAAAGTGCACGAAGGATTATAATATACACCTAAAAGTATTTTGGCACCATTAAATTAATTTCGATAAAGAGATGTTCAGCAAATTTAGAGTAATCGCTCGGAGACTTGTCCACAATGTGATAGGAGATATCACCACGTAGATAAATGGCGACCCCTCCGCCTCCCTTGCCAGTTCTGTCATTACGGACAAGTTTGTAGCCGGGCAAGGAATATTGGGTGGAGGGAAGTGCTGGTTTGAGGAAAGTTTCAGATACAAGGATAGCTTGAACAAGGTTTGAGTCAAAAGAGGACAGGAGATCAGCATGATGAGCGGGAACACTTTGAGCATTTATGTGGACCACATTGAAAAATTTACTGTAGGGAGAGAAAGTAGTAAACAGTTGATCACGCAGATGCACTGAATCATCACTGAACGCACTGGCAACTAACAGCTACAGAATTTTTCAAGATTTACTTTCCCAGAAAACTTCCTATCGCTCCAACCAACCCCTTCCGAAAAATATCCGCATTTTTATAGAGAGATCGAGGTTTTTGTCAGACTTTCTACAAATTTACACACCAGTAATATTATATTTATATCAACTGTATTTTACAGGACTATCCTGGCTCTGGGCTACTACATCAGCTTGGACAAGCCGCCAGCGCGCATCCGTAACGTTCGACTGCCCAATGAACCTTTCATGCAGGTAAGCACTATATTAATAATTTTAACTTTACTTTTAATTAATCGCATCTCATCGTTCTATTCGTTACGATAATGTAACGTAATGTGTCAACATTACTTAGATTTTAAACTAAAAATAAATTATTGCTCAGCTGGCGTGCAAACACATTTAGTTGGGTTTTTCATTCTCAGTCACATCTTTAGTAGGCAGTTAAAGAATCTTCTTTTTATATATTGAATAATATAGTCCACTTAGTTAAATTCTAGGTATATACCTAGAAAGTCAAAAGTGCAAGATATACAATAGACTCCAACCAATAATTGGAAAAATTGCTTGAATTCCCCTAATAACTAGACACCTCTAGTTTTCGTTGAAATTATTAGCAGTCCCAACATGAGTTCTAAGACCCACTTAACTCTTCCCCAGTCCAACGGCTACAAGCCAGCACCACTCGACCTGAGTGCTGTCACCCTGACACCCAAGATGGACGAGCTCGTCGACCAGCTAGCTGAGAACACCCACAACCTCTGGGCCAGGGAGAGGATACAGCAGGGATGGACTTACGGACTTAATGAGGTAAGTTGGTCCTGTAATAGATAGAATATTCTTTACTGTACACCAATAGGAGAAATAAGACGAAAAAAAAAACAAATATGTGTGAGTACAATAATAATATGGTGCAGGTCTCGCCAAACTTTATGAAACCACTTTAAGGCATCTCAAAAAGGATATAGTAGTACGCGTATTTAAGCTTGTTTTGTTGAGTTTTGCGAGATCTGTCGAGTAATAATGTAGATGTTTTTCTGTATTACTTCTGTGTTTACAGTTATTGTCAAATAGCTTTGCTTATCTCAAGTTACCTAGTAGTTACTTCACAGTAGTCAAAATTAAAGTACACACTCCGAATGCGTGATATATGAAATGGCTTGTACAAATAACGATTTCACAAGAAAGCAAAGTTCACAAGATTTCACAGGAACTCTAAAGAAGTTTCTCCATGAAATCATGTCGATTTAATGTTATGGTATTGATTTGGAATCGATGTGATTCCAGAATCTTTTCATAGATGCTTTGTTTATCTATACTTTATCTTGTAGATAGAACATTGTTGTATTCTGAATGCACATTATGTATATGCATTAGCTTTATTTTATGTGTAGTTTATTTATGTATTATTTAAAGTATTTTTTTGCTATTTTGTATATTGCTTTATATGTTTATTATAATTTTTCATCACAAAGACCGAAGATTTAAAAGAGGCAGTCGAATACAATTCTGGTGGGAACTCGCTGCTACATCTCGAATCTTCGACAGCCTGCCATCTTCTTCTTCTGAGGATACCAGAGATGTCTGCTGTGACTCTCACACTTAGTATGTGAAGTTTTATTAGGTGTGAGGGTCACAGCATGATGTCTCTGAGTGATAGCCACTTCACAAGGACAGGACCTGTTATATCTTAACAAGTTTGACGATCTACTCAATATTAAAATCATCATCAAATGCCTGGCCATTTCCCAACTATGTTCTACTCAATATGTAAATCATTATAATTAGTTTAGCCTTTGCCCATATTGGGGTCGGCTTCCAGTCTAACTGCATGCAGCTGAGTACCAGTGTTTTACACGGAGCAACTGCCTATCCGACCTCAACCCAGTTATTGGGGCAACCCGGTACCGGCTCAGAATGGTTTACAAGTCAATATTTAATATCTTTCTCTATTCTGCAAGATTTTTTATTGTTGGTTGTATATGTATCTGCATTTAGGTTCTTATCAGTAAGTATCAGTTTCGACAAAAAATTAAACCGACTTCCAAAAACACTAAAAAGTAAAAAAAAAACTAATTTTAGATGCATCGGCCTAGAAGTCGGTGTCTAATGGATGTTACTAAGTTAATTTTGCATTTTGGAAGTCGGTTTAATTTTTTTGTAAAAAAGTTTTTTATTTACAGCTTTTCAGTGATATTAATAGTTATTACTATCAATATAAGTGGAAAGTTTTCATCAATACAAAAAATATAAGCCCAAATACGAAGTATTTTACATATTCAGTTGTCGAGTTCCCTCGACCTTCTCTGGTCTCCATCATCAGGTCAGCTCCAAACCTTCACTGTTAAATAGTGCTTTCAGGCATACACCTGAGTGTCACGTTTTTACCCTATGTATGCCTACAACTTTCGAAGGTTGCCCTCAATTTCTCAGGGTTTCCATCATCAGATCCTGACCTGATGACTATGGGACAAACTGGCAGCTATTCCGCGTCGAACAAAAAAGAATCATATAAATCGGTCTATAAACCTCGGAGTAATCGATGTACATGCATAGAAAAAATATATATACAGGGTTACTGGTAAGTAGACCGCATCCTTTCAGGAGGTGATAGTATAGGTCAATACGAACAAATTTGACCCTGGGATACACTGGGCAAAAGTTAACCCGTTTCAAGATAATCGAATTTTAAGATCTTTTCTTTACAAGTCGTCTAGGTACACGTATACATTTTTATTACTAGTTAAAAGTCTCGTTTTTGCGGATTTTTGTGTGTTTTGTGGCTTTTTGGATAGCTAGATAAATGTAGATGTTTTTTAAGTATTCTGCACAAAAAAATGAAGAGTAATATTTTTGAGAAAATATCTACTAAAAAAGTAATTGCTGTTCGCTATAATTTCCTCTGTGATTTGTACAGTTTTATGGTTTGTTATTATGAAATGATTCATCTTCTATCCAAAAACACACAAAAATCCACAAAAACGAGACTTTTGACTAATAATGAAAATTAATACGTGTACCTAGACGACTGATCTTGAAATTCGATTATCTCGAAACGGGTTAACTTTTGCCCAGTGTATCCCAGGGTCAAATTTGTCCGTATTGACCTATACTATCACCTCCTGAAAGGATGCGGTCTACTTACCAGTAACCCTGTATATATATACCGGCCGAATTGAGAACCTCCTCCTTTTTGGGAAGTCGGTTAAAAATATGACCCTATAATATCCTTGAGAAAGCGTTTTTTAACGCATGCGCTCAGGCCTTCTCTGTATGAAAATAGGCCTCTGCCTAGCAGGCTGCTGCTGCAGTAAATCCTGAGGATAGTACCAGCTACATGAGCTGTGACTCTCACACTTAGTATGTGCTGATCTATTAGGTGTGAGGGTCACAGCATGATGTGACTGAGTCATACCACAGTCAAGAGAGAAGAATTCTTCCAGATATTGTATCTTATATTTATGTAATTATTTGTGTGTAGATATTATGTATATATGTTGTTGCTTATGTTGTTGCTTTTGTATTTAGCTGTTTATTTATTTTTTATTTCAGGTTATATTTTAATATTTTTTGTTGCATATTAGTCTTATTCTTGGAATGATGACTTAAAAAAATAAGAGGAAATGAATAAAGTGACAGCTTCTCAAATATTTTGGACACCGAAAAGATACCTATATACTTTTAAGTTTAAACTGACCAACTATATCCTGATAAATGGGCTACTGCCAGGATGGCGGCATACCAAAGCTTACTACATGAGCTACGAACATATAGACATTCGCTTTCAAAATATTAGTATGAAAACTTTGTATCATCTGTTTTGAGTATCATTTCCCTAAAAATATCCCATACTGCCCTGAATGGGCAAATCCCCCCGATTCGGGGAGAATTTATCAAACAGTGGACATTTTACGGTTAGGTACCTATGATGACAACATTTACTCACCTCCCCATAACATTATAGGACTCGGACATGCATCGCTCTCCTCACTTGGTGCCGTACCCGAAGGTGGACGATGCTATCAAGAAGGCCAACAGGGATACTGCTTCGGAAACTGTCAGGACCCTGCTGGTATACGGGTATATGTTGGACCCGCCTACTGGGGAGCAGCATGAAGGTAAGATAATTTGGTTTAAATATATATTAAAAAAAAAAAACGATATTATGTATAATATTGCGCTTAAGTCCCGTTTGTTTATAAATATGTTGAGGTTGGCTTCCAGTCTAACTAGACAACCCATTATAGTTCGGCCATTCAGAGAATGCGTTCCTGACACGTCGCGATTGAACTGACGACGTAACTTTGCAATGGCGTTGCAGTTACGATAAAAATATTTTTGCTGGTTGTTTACCGTTTTAACAATTGAGGAGCATTAAAACAACATTATTATATCAATAATCAATGAATGTTATAATTTTGTGCCAAACTGAGTGTCAAATAACTTGGTAAACAATATTTTTCTAAATCTATACTGCGCTATTACAAGGTTATGTCAGCGGTTTATATTTTGTAGTGCTGTGCTAAAAATAACAGGCAAGTATCGTAATCTGTTCTTATACAGTTATAATATAAAATAATACGTTTTGATTTTCTTTTTAAGAATTGGAAAATAATGGACTATAAGACTTAATTATAACGTTTATGAAATATAAAAATAAAACTATGACCAAACCGCATTTTTATACTTAGATTAAAAATGGTAACCCCAAATGGCGTTATGGGCCGCCATTTTGTGACGCTAAAACAGTCGTCCGTTGTCGTTTCGTGCGCATAGACCACGTTTTTCAAGTGTTTTCGATCTGTTTTTATTTGATTACCCGGCTTTTGTTAGACCGAGATATCAGGATTGATTCTGTTATTGATAATAATATAATTATACATGTAGGCGAAGATGATGATGAAGACACCACCTCCTCAAGCAAATCGGAGTCTGATTAATATTCTGTTCGCACATTCAATTCAATGTACTTGTAACAAAGAATAAATAAAACAATTTTATTATATGAATATTACCTTTTTTTGGTTTCCACTTAAATAACTAAAATATAAAACAAATGATTCCGCCAATTTAAAACGAAAATAATCTTAAAATAATGCGGCGGTTCATTTTGAAGGAACGGTAACGAACTCAGTGTTATGTTGTGCCCATCACTAGTCGTGACTAACTGATAGGTGTCAGGAACGCATTCTCTGAACGGCCGAAGTATAGTTACATCCACTTTGTGGAAAAGTATCAGAATTTCTGGTTTCTGATTACCCGTAACGACTGCCAAAAGAACCTACATATTTATAGTGGGACGCGGAAGAACTCGTTATGATATAGATTGTCACCCATCCACGAATCAAACGCGTTAAGCGTTGGTTAACCTTATGATCAACCGATCGGTTATACTTAGCCAAGAATAAAATAATCCAAAATTACAATAAGAACGACAGTACTTTATGGGCATGAAGGCACTTGCAATTGTTTTTATTTATTTCCCCAGCACTCTTACTAGAAGCATCAAAACAAAAGCAAGCAGACTTCAGAACATACCGCGCCGAGAAGAACTATGCAGTCAGTTCCGGCAAGTGGTACTTCGAGTTTGAGATCTTAACTGCTGGACCTATGCGGGTAGGTTATTATTTAGTTAAGATGTGGTACCGAATTGGATCACCTTAGCGATCTGTCGATAGAATTTTTTATCAATCCCAAATGACTATCTGTGGATTGCGATTCCATATAAGAAGTACCTAATCTATTAGGTACATGTGATCCAAAGAAATTAAACATATAAGTTCATGTGATCTTTTCAATTAACACAAAACAATAATTTCAACTTTAAAATTCCTGATATAAAATATTTGGTTTGAAAAACTTAAATTAGCTTCACTTGTAACTATGTGTGTAAGAAAATCTTGGAATCTTAATTTGACCCAATTCCCGGTCGTTTATTATAATGAAATTTTGCACACGCTCTGAATTCTGATGACAATACATAACTAGCGTGTTTTTTTTTAGTTTTCAAACTATTTTTATTTCTGTGTGTAGGTATGTATGTCTTGTGTTGTGTCAATAATTTTTAATAAAATGGACAAAAATTTTGAACGGAATAAATGATTTTTTATTAAAAAGTCCCAGAGGTCCTGAACTTCAGGATATATGTAAAATATTTTATAGGTCGGCTGGGCTCATGCTGATATGGCTCCGGGAATGATGCTGGGACAAGACGAGAACTCTTGGGCGTTTGATGGCTACAATGTAAGTATTAAAAAAAATATAACAAAAAATAATGGCAATTGCAATTTTATCATTTCTACTTGCAAACATCATAAAAGAGGATTCGGCTTAATTTTTTCCCAATAACGTGAATAATATATCTGAATTGAACATACAGTGGTACAAAATATACCACAAAGTGGTACAAAATATACCACAAAGTGGTACAACATATACCAATCGAAACTAGATCATAATTCCTCAAGATAGAACACAAATTAAAACTACAATTACCACAGTCGATAAAAGTGCACGGCGCCGCGACCGACACTTTCGGGGTGCAGCTCAAAGTGGGCGATATAGTCGGCTGCTTCCTCGACGTCACAGACCAGACCATTAGTGAGTTACCACTGATAGGCAATTACCCTCTTATTAATAAACAGGAATAAAAGTTAAAAACCAAGGAAAAAGCTAACTCAAACTCACTCAAAAACTTTTATTCAAATTAGGCTGATAAATCAGCACTTTTCGAATGTCAAAAACAAAAGACGGCTACAAAAACGCCCACCCTTCATAACTTCCTATGTGTTTTTGCTGGGAAGAAGAAGTGGCGCAACAAACTCCCCAGCAACACATGTCCGTCTATTAAGTTTAATAATAATGTACCCACCAAGAAAGGTTCAGCCATATATTTTCATCGGCCATGCTATCAAAATTGTAATATCTACTATTTTAGAAAAGAGTAACCGTGGAGTTCCTTGCCTCCATAAGAAAGTACTTTTGGAATGGGCAACTAGAATCAAACTTATATTTTTGACGTTCATAAGTTCTTGTAAAGGCCTAAATGATGTTAAACTTGGATTAACTTAACTCCTTGTTTGTTAATAAGGGGGTAGAGGTGTTACTCTGACTTTTAATCCTAGGATGCGTAAAGAAAAACAATAAGACTAAAATATTTCAAAAGATATAAATGAAGGTCAAATACGGAGTAGACGATGTAATGTTTGTGTAAGTAATTTTTGACAAAATGGCAATGGAAAATGTTAGTCTGAAGATTGTTTTCAGACAAAAGTCAGAAGACCAAGTTTAATATTTGTTTATAGTCAGAGTAACACCTCTTATACCAGGTATTTTCCTTCTGTAACTATGTGGTTAATTCGTGGTAACTTTCCGTAAAATAAATACCTCTCCAACTGTCCTATTTGAATGTTATGTTTGCCCCAATCTCTATTAAAATGATACCTTTAATTATATGTTGTTTAAGTCTGTGTAGATCAAACTGTTCGGTAGTTATTGTGTTCGTCAAAATCATTGGTCATTTTGATTTTAAGTAGACATACAGATTGTGGTTTTGAGGGACTTATCAAAAATGAAGGTGGGTCCGAGATTGGTCCTAGAGGTACTCCTATGCGTAAAAAAAAACTGGGAAGAAAAAGAAATATGTTTTTATCATAAAAGTGTTTAGTTATACTTTATAATCAAAACCACTATGTGCACGTCTGATTTAGATACTGTAGGTATCTTTCACGTGCATATTTACTGTGTTTATGTTTATCAAAAGCTCTACACAAAACAAAAGGTATATGCAGCACCTAATATTCAGCAAAAACCATCTCAATGCCATTAGCAATATAAGGTAAAAAACTATTTTTTCCCGACTTTCAAGGAGGAAAAAGTGTACAGCGGTAACACTGAATCTTTCGGCAAGCAATGGGCTGTTGGTGACGTAGTGGGCGTCTTCCTAGATCTCATTGATAAGACGATAAGTAAATATCAGAGTGAGAGCTTTGGTAGTGGCAGGAACATTTTTATTTTGAAATACTGAAACGTTTTACCCTTCCTCTTATTTATTTCTATCTTTTATATGTACTTAAATGTCGGTTTTATGCTTTGCTGTAGTTTAGTCTCTAGTCTTGCTTTGAACGTTGCTTCTTCGTATTTATTATTTACCCATTCATTATATTCATGTTAGATATTTTATGTATCTTTCCGAAAAGTATGACTATATATTCAATCCTCTGTACATATGTGTTAACTATTTATATAAAAATGTTCCTGCCACTATTGTAAAGTTACTACAATTACTTTGAATGCTTAATCGCCAAACGCTTAAATGATATCGACATTAGTTACCACTGCATCGCTTCGCTTGCTATGATTGATAGAGTCGCACAATTCAACGATTGATAGATTGATTTGATTGATTGCACACTTGCCCTTTTGCCAGGATCATTGTTTGTTACTTTCAACAAGTATGGTGTTAAAATAAAGGAGCGTGGTTAAAAAGAAATAAAGCACTTTCGTCTCTTTAGCACTGTTTGTTTTAACTCACAGCTAACTTACATCATTTGAGCAAAATAAAAGAAGTTATGGATAGCAAGAGGTCTGGTTATTGGGTCCTTGCGTTTAACTCAAATTGATTTTTTGATCTTTTCGGCCAGAATTGACTTGGTGGTGGAATATAAAATTAGACTTTATACTGATCGTCATCGCCATATTTTTTAATATCAAAATTGTCTCTCTAAAATGATCCTTGGTACTAAGAGCGGTACAAATCAGCTATTTTAGCTAAAAATACTTCATTGACATAACCCTTAGTAACAGTCGGGTAAAAGTAGCTAAATCGTCGCAAAAATTGAGTAGCGTAGAAATTAGCAGAAAAAAATATTAAAATTCACCTCTTAACTGTGTAACTAACACTCCCTAACCTGCTTTTGGTAATGTTAATAATACCATTGAACCTTAAGAATGTAATATTAAGGAATATAGCAGTAAATTATAATGTACTAAAATAATTCCATGAAATTCATGTGTGTACTGTTATTGTCTGTTTGTATGTCCTAATTAACCCGTGCCTTTCAATGCTATTAGATATTTTTTTAATCATGAATAACTATTTACAAAACCCCATTTTATAGAGAACTCAATAGAAAGTATTTAAACGTAGCCCCCCATTCTTGTTTATATTCGTTTGATCAGGTACATTTCTCAATTTTAGTTCCTTACCAAATTGAATTTTATTTTCTTCATCTATCTATTGGTTCTTAGGTCTCATTAGTTGTGTGAATGCTATATTAATATATGCGTCGTATGTTAGGTTTCTCACTCAATGGTGAACTCCTGATGGATGCCCTCGGTGGGGAAACTACATTTGCTGATGTCCAAGGTGACAACTTCGTGCCTGCCTGTACTCTTGGTGTGGGCCAGAAAGCTAGGTAAGGGTATTTATTGTTTGTAGCAGTTTTTTAATTTAACAGTAGAGCCAATAAAAGACCAAATAAGTAATTTATAGGGTTACATACCCAAAGGGTTTGTCTGTCAATAGGCTGTATGCAGTAATACAGTTATTTTCAGAGATAATATACTTCTGTTGCTACTCTTAGAACGAATACTGGGAACTAGAATAAAATAAATAGGGGGCTCTCATACAACAAACTTGATTTATTGACCGTTGTATAGGTACAGAACCCTTCATGAGCGAGACTGAACTCGAACTCGAACTTGGCCTGTTTCTGTATTCTTCAAATCCTATGACATGACAGCAAATCTATTTATATTCCACCAGGTTGACATACGGTCAAGACGTGAACACGCTGAAATATTTCACAACTTGTGGTCTGCAGGAGGGATATGAACCATTCTGTGTGTAAGTAATACTGCTTGAGAAATATTATTAAGTAATTTGACACTATTTCCCACTCCTTTCTTTTCTGCATGCATTTTACGATCTTTGTAACCATCTTTTATTTTCTTATTGTGGATCCTTGTGTCTTTCTGTTTGTGCTGAAAAAACGTTTTCCGTTAACGTAGTCCTATAGGACTAGGAAATAGATACAACTAGACATAGCTACCTGTCCACTAATTTTCAGACAAATCTGTAGCCGTTTTTGAGTTATAAATTGTGGAATCAACACGACATTCGTTTAGTTATTACATAGATGTCTTATATGAATAGTTAGGATTCAATTATTAGTTAATAAAAAATAATTAAGAAAAACTCTTTCAAGGATTACGTATTTTCACTGCTATTCTACCAGACAGTTTAATTATATTATTGACGTAATATTACAGCAACATGAAGAGGGACGTGACTCATTGGTACACTAAAGACCAGCCGATCTTCGAGAACACCGACGAGATGATCGACACCAGGATCGATGTTACCAGGATACCTGCTGGTTCAGGTAATATTTCAATGTGTAATATGATCATTAATGTTGGAGTGATCTAGTGATTAAAGTACTAGCTTCGTAGATACTCAATTCAAATGATTAGTATTTCATAATTTTTTACCTATTCAAGTGGAACATTTTTTAATCTGGAAAAAATATTGACCCTATGACGCATAGCTTGAAGAAACAAATTCAAATTATGTTAGGTATGTTTAACAAGTTTGAGTGTTCGGGTTCGATATCAGTACAAGAAAATACTAATGTAACGATCCATGTTATTATGTTCTTTTAAATTACTGCAGTGGGACAACATAAACTAGCGGTGGTTTATATTGAACCACAAAAAAATACTTTTGTATTTTTAAAGTTCGTATGTTTAAAACACATATTAGCATCGCCTGGATGATAGCTTTCACAAAAATATTATATTCCTACATATAGGCAACATAACACATATTTATTTTCTTCACAGATACACCTCCCTGCCTTAAGATTTCCCACAACACTTTCGAGACGATGGAGAAAGCTAACTGGGAGTTCCTACGTCTCTCGCTACCTGTTATCTGCCATAATGAGTTTATTGAGTAAGTTACATTTATTTTTATAATAGTTATTTACCAAGGTTATTTAAATTAACGCACGCTAATTGAAAGAACTATTTCGACCGCCTGGATAAAATCTATTGACACTAATAAATTCTATGGACCCTTGTTAATTAATTGGACGTTTCATAAGAGCCTGCAAAGGCCTATTTGAAATAAAAACAATTTGATTTTGATTTTGAAATCTAAAGACCTTGATAAAATCTAGAGACTCTGATACGTTCTAGGGACCCTTGTAAAGTCTAGGGACTCATGTAAAATGTAAGGACAAATATGAAATCTAGGGACAGCGGTTTCAATCGCGTTCCATGGAAACTACATCGCACACACGGATAATAAGTTACCTTTAGCCATCCTCAATAAATTGGTTACGTAAAACTGAAAGAATTTTTCAAATCGGTCCTCCATTTCCTGACTATACCGCATTCAAATAAACACACTTCAATTTTATAACATAGTATTTTACATAGATGACATTGTTAACGATCCACTAAACATATACCAATTTTACCCCAGTGAGGCAGAAAAAGCTCGCCGTTGGGTAGAAATCAAGGATCGCCAGCAGATCCTGATGAAAGAAGCAGTGGAAGCCCAGATGCCTGCTCACATAGACCAGATAATGAGAAGTGGCTTCACCATGAACGATATCAAAGGTAATTGTATTGAAATTCTACAATATTTTTGCACTTTAATACCTATTGTTCTTGTACCTACTTGATGTTACCCACAAAGTTGATTTTATTTGTCCCCTCTGAAGATTCTATGAGCCAGATTTCTTGATTGTTATAATAGTGAAATTGATTGATTTATGGTGTGCGTTAGGGTGGCGGGTGTACTTTTTAATATTGGTGTCAATTGAACAAATCTTAAATGGAACATTCGCCATTTTGATGCACAAAATTTGCGATGGGATGGCATTTTTCAAGTAGAAATCGGGTCTTTTCATAGATAGAGTTAACAACACTTTAAGGTCCGATTTTTTTATCAATCACCAGTAAACTTTTATCTGAGGAATAAATATACCGATTTGACATATTTTTTCTCCAAAAACTGTTAAAACGTTATCTGACTGATGACTGATTGAAAAATCGGCCCTTATTGCAATGTGGTAAATAATATTTTCTGTTAAAAAATAGTGGTAAATGAGAATATTGGCTTATAGAATATCAAGTAAATAAACAATAGAATAGCACCCCGCAGTGGTTTTTATAAATTAGCTTTTTCTCTCCATTTGTGTTTTTAATTTAATGTTTGCACATTTTGTACCCTGTCCGATGGATGTATGCAATATGTAAATACACATAATTGGTACCTATACTTACTTATATGTCAAAATAAGTATATTTTGTAAAAAAGCTTATATATTGGTGTTAAATCTATTCTCTATCATAAAAAGTAAATCTTGCACTATATAACTACAATTGTTGTCTGAACCACTATCTGTGTTCTGCACAAAACTAACTTTTTCAAAATTTTCCAAAACTTGCAAATTTTTTTTTTACAAAAACTGGTCGAATGAATTTCAGCTCTCTAGTGCTAACGTTCACTGAAATTAACCGCGGATAGACAGACAAACATTGCTAAACTTAACCCACCTTAATTAAGTTATAATACGAAATTAAAAAGTACCAGTTTTAGTACTAGGTTAAAACCTAGCACTGAAATCGATACTTATTAAGACCACATTTAGTAATAAGAATAGCTTTAATTTCGCCATATCTGTCACTGTCTGTCCGTCCGTCTGTCGTAGAGCTGAAATTCTCTAAGCCAGTTTTTTGAAAAAAAAAGGATAGTTAAGCACCCGTGCCAAAATTGAAAACACTCCCAAAAAGGCCTAAAATTATTCTTTTCTAAAAAGCACATTGCATACACCCTCACCTGACTTCGCTTTACCACCACACCCTAGGTTTGCACTACGAAGATAACCAGGAAGAGTTACCGAGCTCCAAGATGAAGCGTCTGCCATCCAGACCGCCACGTAAGGGCTCCGTGACAAGAGGTGTTACTATACAAACTTACAGTAATTTGCAACCAGGTTGGGCTTTGTTAAGGATGATTTTGGCTGTTGTTTATATTTTTGTACGTGCTTTTGGTGTTTTGATGTCGTTGGATTTGTTTTTTCTTCTTCTTGGTGGTTTGAGCTCTGAGGTAAGTGTAAAAAAGTATGATATCATCTACGTATCTGTCACCTGTGTATTTTTGTACATTAAACTTTTTATATAAACAAGTATAAAATCATCTATGTATGTATTTTTATACATATTTGAACAGCCTTAAATGCGAGGAAGCTTATTAATATCATACTTATGTCGTTAGAGGAAAATAACTAATTACTTTCAATCATATTCAACTGATATTAAATTATCACAATTAAAATACACGTAATATGCCAGCATTAAAGTTTCTATACACATTACTAAAAAAAATTTGAGAAAAAAGTAACAGACACACCATACTTCGCCTAGGCACTGTGTTGATTTTAGGAAATTTCGCTTTGACTGTCTTTTCGACTAACAAAAGTCTGAAAGTTATCTAACAAGCTTATTAAATTAATTAGGATTTAAGTTTAGTGTAGGCATATTCTTATAACGAGAAATGTCAGATAAATATTACAACCTTAGTGCAGTACTTTTCTTATTTCATACATTTGGAAGTTACCTTAATTTTCTCTCCAACACAAATTGGTCCTTTCATCCCCACTATGATTTTGGTCCTTATACTTACTTTCAATCAACAATACAGGTCAAGTCAACGGCATGCATCGGTCGACCAGTGAAGCTGAGATGGCCAAGTATGACCTGGGATCCCAAGGTTTGGCGCCAGATGATAAGAAGGATAAGAGGGGACGATCGCCTTTCAAGTAAGTGGTTTTAAATTAAAAACTTATCATAATTCACTGCTGTCGAATAAAATAGCCATTGTTTTTTGCATTGATACTTACTTAAATTTTTTTTTTCTTAGTAGGTAGTTAATAAAAAACAAGGTATTTTCTTCCAATTTCTTTTACATGCTAAATGGGGTTTCACCGAATCATAATGATACCAAACTTGTAAGTGACTTTGTTAAAGGATATGTTGTACTGGTTTTGTTTCACGGCTTCGGCTGCAACCTGAAGAAACTTGATTTAAAATATTACTGCCAAGTTTCATAAAAATCCATTCAGCAGGTTATGCGTGGAAGTGGAACAAACATCCGTACATAAAAACATTAGCGTTTATTATTATTTAAGTAGGATTTAGGAGAGTTTCACTTTATTTATCGAATTATGTTCATTCTTAGGTTCTTTAGAAGCAAGCGCGGTGAAAGCAGTGATCGTGCTAAATCCCGTAAATCCAAAACCCCAGACCCCTTCAGTGACACAGAAGTGTCACCAGAACGTGGTGCTCGAAGACCAAACCCTCAGATCAAAGTGTCACAGGTATGTTCAACCTTATTACAAAGGTGTAAGGTTCATTTTACATTGTGGTTTAATGAGAGACTTTTGACATTATTAAAATATACCGTTTTTAACTTTTTTACTGATTTTATTGAACTGTATAAATTACTGTTGTTTGGCTAAGCTAAACCAAGACCTAATCCAAGGTTTTTCGTTTCAAAATTAACTTTGTATTTACAACATAATGTTTAGACTAAAAGTTAATATTTTACTGTTGGTATATTCGGAGATACCGACCTATAAAAACATAAGTAGATACCGACCTATAAAAACTATGTAGGTAGGTACAATTTGGCCTTATATAATTTCATTTTTATTTAATTTATTTTCAAAAGAAGGATCATTTCATTATGAATATTAGTTCTTCATTAAATCAACCCTTGAATGAAAAGACCCATACATATATTATTGGTCCTTCGACCCTAACTACTCCATATTTTGTATTCACATTTTGGTCCTTATGTCATTTTGTATTTATAATTTTGGTCCTTTTCTCATTTTGTATTCACATTTTTGGTCCTTGTATCCTTAAATTTACGTTATAATTTTAATGTTGCATTTCATGATATTCTGTTAATTTCTGACAAGGCTAATCAAAGATATAACGGCATGAACGCGCGTCCTAGTCGGACCAACTTATATGGAAGCCAAGTTGGTTTAAACGTAAGTCCTTACATAAACTGGTAACTGGTTTTACTAACCACTCATGGTCTTTGGGTTTCTTACTAATGACTTATGTTTCTTGTATATGTAATTTACATTGAATAATTTGTAATTGTAATGGCTTAAATATGGCCCCTTGTTTTTAGTAACAGTTGCTTTCTTTCCTGTACTTTAAGGCCTATACTCGACCAAAGCGGAGCATAGTAGAGACGTTTTTAAACAACTAATGGAATTTCTCCCCTTAGGGATACTACTGAATGGACAGAGACAAGACGTTGAAATAACGAAATTCTATTGGTTGCTTAAAAACTTCTCCTAGCTCCATTTTGATGGAGTTTAGGCCTAAGGCTTTTTAGTCTACTTAATAGTAGATAGGCTTTTATTCATCCTTCTTCTCTTCTAATCTCACTCTTTCTCCTTCTCTTACTGACGTCACAGTCGAACGCTCAGATGGCGACTCCCACGCAAGACAGGAAGCAGATGACAACCAGCACTCTTGCGCAGTCGGCTACGGAGACTGTCGGCAATGAGATCTTCGATAGCGAGTGTTTGAAGCTCATTAATGAGTACTTTTATGGAGTCAGGTTAGTAGACTTAAGAGTTTTTATGGTAGTACTATAGATATTTTGAAAGATGATATATTTTTTCTTATGCATTATGACAACTTTGATAACCTTTAGATACGCGTGACTGAAACAAAGAAACAAAGAATGTGTCGTCACTTCATATTTATTATTCAGAATTTAAAGTTTGAACGACCAAACCGTTTAAAATCCATAAAGATGGAAATATGGAAGAATTAAGTTAATTGATAGATAGATATTGTTGCTGAGAACACTACAAAAAACACCAACAAAAGATATAGGTAGAAGATTTGATAACATTACCTATATCTGTCCACTTAAAAAGCCATTTTCTCATCCCTAAAACATACTTATTGACAACTACGAGGACACCTTATCCACTAACACTACCCGTTTTACCCAGGATCTACCCAGGTCAGGACCCGACCCACGTGTACATAGGCTGGGTGACCACTCAGTACCACCTGCACTCGAAGGAGTTCAACCAGAGCAAGGTCACCAAGTCCTCCGTCATCATCACTGATGATTACGACAGGGTTGTTGAGAAGTAAGTATTATTAGATGTATTTCCAGGTAGTACTTAGTTTTGTACATTATTTGTGTTTGAAATTGAACGGTACCTATCTTTTGCAAAAAATAGAACGTTTTATTGTATTTACAACAGTTATGAAAATAATCTTAATCGCATTATGGGCGTTCAAAATAATCTGAAGGTAGAATATTGGTTACGGCTGTTAATAATTTTGGCGTTACTTTAGAGATCTGTGTAACAGAAGAAAGAGAAATTCAAGTTACCAAAAGGGTTATCTGCGATTGGTACTATTCGTTTTTTTTTATTTGTGACCAAAATCTTCACACTGCAACGACTTATGAGTCAGGGAACAAAAAAATCGCATAATTTCTCGTAACATACTCTAATAACAAAATTATTTTTAGTGTAAACCGCCAATCCTGCTACATGGTCCGAGCAGACGAACTATACAACGAAGTGATGGCCGAAGCCACAGCCAAAGGCGCCTCGCAAGGCATGTTCATCGGCTGCTCCGTCGACACGTCCACCGGGACCGTGGCCTTCACCTGCGAGGGCAAGGACACTAGCTTCAAGTTCAAGGTCAGTGGTTATATGTAACTAGCACACCACGTCCGAAGGCAATACTGATATATCTATTACCATCATTGGTAACAGCTAAAAAACATAAAAAAAAAAAACTAAATTATGAATTTTCCAGACTTGTTTACTGCAAGAAGTTTTACAATAAAGCCCCAAACCTGGCAAGCCTGTGTCTTATGCATTATTAAGTAAAATTTAATAGAACGCATAAAAAGCTAATGCAATAGAACGTGTACAAAAGAGAAGCGCCCTGACAAACACAAGACCTAATTATACTTATGTATCCCAAAAAAGGAAGTAATTTTTTCCACCATATTCCAAACACATGAGTCTTTTAAAATCTACTACATATTATCTAATCCCCTCTTAAAATCACAATTCTCTCCGCAGATGGAACCAGAAACCAAACTCTTCCCCGCGATCTTCGTAGAAGCGACTTCCAAGGAAATCCTTCAGATAGAGCTCGGCAGATCAGCCACTAGTCTTCCTCTATCAGCCGCCGTATTGCCTACAAGTGACAAGCATGTCATACCTCAGTTCCCGCCGAGGTTGAAAGTTCAGTGTCTGAAACCGCATCAGTGGGCTAGGGTGAGTAGATTTTTGCATTTTTCTAGTATGACAATCAGTCCGGAAATCCGGCTGTCACGGTATAGTTATGTGGGTTTTAAGAAATTTTCACAAAGCAGCCCGTAATCTGGAAGTCGGTGATTGATTCATCCGTTCATCGGAGAGCACGTTAATGTCGGTCCTTCGCAACTGGCTTATCTTCTTACGGCCCCTGAGGCTGACCATCGGCGTAGACGCGATTATTATTATGTTGTGATTAAGGTGTTCAGCATGAATGTGGATGGATATAGAGAGGAAGGGGACGACTAAAGAAATGTCAGATGGATTAGTTTTACTTATGAGACGACGACAGATAGAAGAGTGTGGATGAAGAAGACATGCTACGATAGCCACATATAATAAATTGGCATAAGGGCATGATAAGCAAAACTAAAATGTATTTACTAACTCTATACCCCATTTTCAGGTACCAAACCAATCTCTACAAGTCCACGCTCTCAAATTGTCTGACATCCGCGGTTGGTCTATGTTGTGTGAAGACGCTGTTTCTATGCTAGCTTTACATATACCGGGTAAGTTTACAGATGAACCATTTTCTTGTCAATACTATGTCCAAACTATAACAAAATTTAATAAAAAAAACCGATAGACGAATTGTGTATCACGAAGGTTTAAATTAAACCTTATTGATACAATCATATGACTGAATTTAGCTTGTGAATTCGAGACCAAAAGTTTAGGGCATCACGTTTTGTAAAAAACTTTAACCGAAATGTTTTAATGATATTTGTTAATTATCTATGCTATTATGATATGATTTATGATATTTGTTAGTTATCTATGTTATTATCTATGCTATATTTTCAATATTATTTTCGTCTCTTTAACTACATTATTATTTAGGCACATTAAACATACAAAACTTAAAACTATTACGTAATGCACGTGATGATTTTGTCCACAGAGGAAGATCGCTGCATAGACATTTTGGAGCTGATAGAAATGGACAAACTTCTGAGTTTCCACTCTCACACTCTCACGTTGTATGCTGCTTTATGTTACCAGAGTAACTATAGGTAAGCTAGTCTTGATTTTGCTTAACTATGGTGAACAGGGTCTTAGGTTTTGTTCCCAAGTTGGAGAAAAATATGGGTTCCGTAGCATTGCACAAATAATTCTGAAACATGTGCCTAGGTAACTATGTTTAGCAGCGTTTTTACAATAGCGGATTTTCGCATTTATGAGCATCGGCATATAATTGACAACTAGAAACGATGACACTTGTCTTAAAAAGTACCGGCTCTAGGACTAGGTTTTAACCATTATCTTGAACAAAGTTAATGGTTTAAACTTAGCACTTAAGCTTGTACTATTTAGAACCACGTTTTATAATACGGTGGAATATCTTTACACAAATTAAAAAACAACGCGAAATAAAAAAATAAAATAATACTTTGACAGTTCTTTTTTGTCTACTACCTCTAATAAAATCTATTTCATTATTCCAGAGCCGCCCACGCTCTGTGCACTCACGTGGATCAGAAGCAGCTGTTATACGCGATACAGTCGCAGTACATGTCTGGTCCACTGCGTCAGGGCTTCTACGATCTGCTCATAGCTTTGCATCTGGAGTCACATGCTACTACCATGTAAGTATAATGCACTAGATAAGCGGGGGAACTACTTCCCGCATCTGGATAAAAAGTAGCATGTGTCCTTAGGTAGTAATAAGAACTAAAATATTTTTAGGCTCTAAAAAGGTCTTGTGGAAGACGCTATAAAAATGTGCTTATGAAAATTATGTTTGACTAGCTTTAGCTCAATTTTATCACTTCACAAGGGTTTAATTCTTGCACAAGAACAAAAAGTAGTCAAAGACTATGAAACGCATTGACACACCCCCCACAAACATCCAGATATTTAAAAAAAAACATACATGAGGTCCACCACCATCCACCCGCGGTTCCGACTACTATTTACCGTACATGGATAAAAATTTACCTGTCTTATTCTGATAAATAAGCTATATTCTGATATTATATCTAACTTCTCCAATAACCTTGTCCCCAGGGAGGCGTGTAAGAACGAGTTCGTGATCCCCTTGGGCCCGGAGCTGAAGGCGCTATACGAGGATCCGGACATGGGGCACAGCCTGCGCTCGCTGCAGACTGAGAGCGTCAGACCACAGATGAAGATGACTGATATTGCGTATGTTTTTATTGGAATTGTTTAGCCATCAATTCTTTATTAGCATTCCATATGTTACACAGATGTTATATTTTACAAAATGGACACAAGGACCAGGCAGGGAAAATTACATATTTCTATGTAAATTCCACAAAATGGACGTGTATAGGTCGAAGAAAACTTTGACATTTATTGACGAAAACGTTTGACAGCTTTTGGCCTCAAGTTGTTTTTCATAGCATTACAGGAGATCTAAATATCTAACTTTCGCCAGTAGTTTCATCCGCATCTTGTGTACACGAGAATATAAAGTGAATTCTCGACAAATGGCCTATATAACATTGTAATAATTTTCCAGATCAAACCAGTAGTTTTTGTGAATAGCGCGTTCATAAAAACTCTTCACCTTTTTAAATTTAAATCCTAACCATAAACCCTCTTTTACAGTGAAAGTATAACAGAGATCAGCAACCTGTACTCTCCATACTTCCCGCTAGAAGTAGTTCGCGAGTTCGTCATGCAAGCGCTGGCTGAGGCTGTGGAGACCAACCAGGTTCACAACCGAGATCCTGTTGGTGGAAGTAATGAGAATCTGTTTCTGTAAGTATTTTTATACTTCATAGATAGAAAATAAAAAGTCATTAATTCAAAGTAGGCTGAAAACCAGCACCATTTGATGGTCAAGTCTACAAAAGACAGCCCCCAAAATGCCCGCTCTTCTTTACTTCCTATGTATTTTTGCTGGGAAGAAGAAGTGGCGCAACAAACTCCCCAGCAACAATTCTGCCTGTATGGTTTGCAGAATCCCTTCTATAGAAAATGTTACGTATACTATACATTTGAGGCAAATGTAGAAATATTTTATGACACACCTAATTTTATTGCAAGAAATGTTGAACTATATTTAGATGACCAAACGATACTTAAATTAATAAGCGTCGCAAACTTTAACATTAGGTATAAATAGGTATAAATAATAGTCTAGATTGCACTACGTCACTGGTCGACAATTTGACGAATTCTTATGTTTTTTTTGTCAAAATGGTGCAACCCACCCATGGAGTCCAATATGGCTCACCTCTTTGTAACTCTTAACTGCAGAAAATAATTCAAAGCACTTATTTACAGGCCTCTAATAAAGCTGGTAGACCGTCTACTGTTAGTCGGCATGATGCGCGACGAGGACGTGGAGAAATTGCTCATCATGACCAACCCTGAGACTTGGGACCCCTCGTTTGATAAAGGTAATTTATACAAATTACTTACTAAGTTTTTTTTCTTAATTTTTTAGTAGGTTAGGTTGAATTATGCTGTCATTTCCATAAATAGATATGATCTAGACTATTTTCTAAAATCCTCAATATTGAATGTTCACGAGTTTGATTTATGATACTTCCTGAAAATCTTGAAAATTTAAAACTTTTAAAACATACTCACTGAACTTTATTTTATATTTTTCATTTTTTCCAAATTATCTGTGACTAAATATACATACACATTATCTCGACTGACTAAGTGACTAGGCCACTACTCAGCACTTCCAAACACTCACAAATACGAGTATAGCTTTTAATTTCGTGAAACAAATATAACATCAGTTCAATATACTAACCTACCTATTTATTTATATATTAATCACTTAAATATTGAATTGCTATATTTCTTCAGAGGGCAAAGACGAGCACCGCAAAGGTTTACTCCACATGAAGATGGCGGAAGGCGCTAAACTACAAATGTGTTACCTACTGCAGCATCTCAACGATATACAATTGAGGCACAGGGTTGAAGCCATCATTGCGTTTGCACATGATTTCGTCGGAGATCTGCAGACTGATCAGCTCAGGTAAAATTAAAGTTAATTACTGTTACTGTTACAGCCTTTTTATCGTCCCACTGCTGGGCACAGGCCTCCTCTCACACGGAGAAGGATTGAGCATTAATCACCACGCTTGCTCAATGCGGGTTGGTGATTTCAGACTATAGTCCAGGTTTCCTCAAAATGTTTTCCTTCACCTTTTTATCAGCCATTGGTGTCTAAGATATACTTAGAAAGTACATTCAAACTTAGAAAAGATGCATTGGTACTTGCCTGACCTGGAACCGAACCCACACCCTCATACTCGAGAGGTTGGTTCTTTACCCACTAGGCCACCACGACTTATGTAAAACATAGGTCTTATAATTAGGTACCAACAGTCTCTTGTAACAGCCATCCTGAGATGCTGATTATCTTCAAAACCACGAGGGTAGCAATTATGTAGCAACTAATGATAGCTGGTAGCAATGAGGTAGCAACTCTCTATATGTATTTTGAGAGATCTACAGCTACAGACTGATTAGCTGAGCTGTCCAGCTGAGCCACAGGGTTGAAGCTATCATTGCGTTTGCACATGATTTCATTGGAGATCTACAGACTGATAAGCTCAGGTAGGCATTGGTAAAGATCATCTCCCGAGCCTTTTCCCAATGCAGCTGAGTACCGGTGCTTTGCAAGGAGCGACTGCCTATCTGACCTCCTCAACCCAGTCACCCGGAAACCCAATACCCCTTGATAACACTGGTTGTCAGGCTCACTGGCTTCTTATCATCCTTAACGACTGCCAAATACTTTCAATGACAGTGTAGGTAAAGTCGGTAATTATTTATTTGTAAAACAGGTATTAAAACTGCTAGTGTGATAGCACTATGTAAACGGACTGCTGTTATACTAAATGCAAAAACCCTGTATTTTGTGTGTCCCTTAGTACTCAAAAATGCTGATATATTCCTTATTTTGCAGACGTTACACGGAAATCAAGCAGTCAGACTTACCGAGCGCGGTTGCGGCTAAGAAGACCAGGGAGTTCCGTTGTCCGCCCAGAGAACAGATGAATGCAATTTTAAGTAAGAACATATATCAACTTTATGGTATAGACATAACTTGACATAATGATTATAGAAAATGAGTGACATAATTATTGTTTAGAGCCTAAGTTTTTATGCTTGACGAGCTTTATGCACACCGAGTCAGAAATGGAAATGTAACTTCCCCTGGTTCTGAGCTACATTTCTCTTCACCAATTTTCTGCTAAATCGGCTCAACAGTTCTGGAATTAAAAGTCGTGTAACTAACACGACATTTTCCATTATTAAAGTCTATTGTCTCTAACGATACTACATCGACATCGATTAACAAAATACACATCGTTTTGTATAAAAAAACATGATTAATGAACTTGGTTATTTATTCACCAGGTTTCAAGCACTTAGAAGAGGAAGACAAAGAGAACTGTCCGTGTGGTGAAGAGCTGATAGCTCGCATGAACGAGTTCCACGAGAGTCTGATGGCGCATGTGTCGCTACACGCCTTGCAGGAGCCTGACGGATCGGTAACTATCCGCCTAGCTTCATCATCACCATCTTCCGAGCCTTTTTCCAACTATGTTGAAGTCGGCCTCCAGTCCAACCGGATTCAGCCCAGTACCAGTGTGCCACAAGAAGCGACTGCCTATCTGACCTCCTCAACCCAGTCACCCGGGCAACCCAATACCTTGACCCTTGACACCTTGACCTTGAGACACTTGGTTAGACTGTTCTGGCATTCTTGACAGTCGACTGTCAAGAATGTTCAATAACAGCCGGGACCTACAGTTTAACGTGCCATCCGAAACATAGTCATTGGTGTCTAAGATATATTTTAGAAAGTACATACAAACTTAGAAAAGTTGCATTGGTCCTTGCCTGACCGGAAATCGAACTCGCGCCTTAATACTTGAGAGGTTGGTTCTTTACCCAGTAGGCCACCACGACTAACTATCCGTCTAGCCTTTTAACTAAATATCTGCTAACTAAGTATCACTTAAAATAAGGGCTCCCCCAATAAAAAAAGGTTATAATGACCACTTAAACTTTGGTGAAAACGAAATTCGAATTAAGTGTTCCCTAAATGCTCTTAGGGGATCCCTAAATTTAGGTATTAGTTGGTGAAAATGGGCATATGTGTCTTTGATTAATTACTCAAGTCCGGTTTCCCATAAAAAATCTATATTTATTTTTTGTCATAGGAAAATCAAGAACCAGAGGCAAAACCAGGTGCATTCGGCAAGCTATACAACATTATCAACACCGTGAAGGAATTGGAAGAAGAAGCTAAGGTAATTAAGATAATACAAGCGACAATATAATATCCTGGAAGATTCCGCTCTCTGTTTCAGTCATTTTCAAGACATAATATACCGAAAAAGTTTTGTTCAAGTTTTTTTTACATCGGTTGTTTGATACTGAAATTAAAACTCTTATTTGAAACTTGTTCATTTTGTATTTTGAATACTTGTATTCAAAATACAAAACTACTAAATAGCCCTCGCAACTTCTTTAAGCTGTGCTCTGTAGGGTCCATTTTATATTATAACTAGGTGATCCCGCGAACTTCGTATCGTTTAAACCTTCCCTGGACCTCTACAAACATTTTAAAACTAAAATAAGCCATATCGGTCCAGCCATTCTGGAGTTTTAGTCAGACTAACGAACAGCAATTCATTTTTATATATAAGATATGTGCCTTTTCTATGTTAGAATGCTAATAAAGAATTGAGCCCAAACTCCTTATATTTCCTGAGGAAACTTCAAGTTTTGTCAAATTTGTAAAACCATACAATTTTCCAGGCAATTGAAGAGCCTCCCAAGAAGACGCCAGAAGAGAAATTCCGCAAGGTCCTCATTCAAACGATAGTGAACTGGGCTGAGGAGTCGCAGATAGAAACACCCAAACTCGTCAGAGAAATGTTCAGGTAATCCCTACTAATATTATAAATGCGAAAGTAACTCTGTCTGTCTGTCTGTTACACTTTCACGTCTAAACCACTGAACTGATTTTAATAAAATTTGGTACAAAGATAGAGTTGACCTTGAGAAAGAACATAGGATAGTTTTTATCCCGGACGTTTGAAGAGTTCTCTTGGAAACGCGATATAACCCAACTCTACGCGGGCGGAAGCTAGTAGATACTTTCGCTGTATCGATAAGATTTAATCGATTTTTTACTTAGATTATCGATTTATGTTTAGTAAGAGAAGAGGCAGTTTTGAATACTCCTGATCAAATAATTTCTGAATATAAGAATTGCATTGATATGTGAATCCTATTTTCAAATGTCAATGTGTTTATATCAGTTTATTCATTTATATCAGTAGTAGTCAGTTTTCATTTCATTTCTGAAATAACAAAATAATATATACAAAATTAAAGGACAATGGGCATTTGGTAACCGAATAAAATACATTCTAACACTTTCACCGAACATTTTGGACAATATGAAACAAAATTATTGTACCTATTCATATTTATTTCATTTTCCAGCCTTCTAGTCCGCCAATACGACGCAGTAGGTGAATTGATTCGCGCTTTAGAGAAGACTTACGTCATCAATGCCAAGACCAAGTTAGACGTAGCAGAGATGTGGGTGGGGCTCAGTCAGATCCGAGCGTTACTGCCCGTGCAGATGAGCCAGGAGGAAGAGGAGCTCATGAGGAAGAGGCTCTGGTAAGATATATTAATCGAAATTTAAGAAAAAGGCGACATTTGCATAGAGATATGTTAGTCTTTGTATCCGGTTGTTTTAGATTTATCCGCCGAATTGCAACCTATTTATAGTTATCGGCACGGATATTGAGCTCTCGGCGGAAGAGTGGGGATCGCTTTGGGCACTGTACACATAAGGCAATAAACCAATAAATCGCTTCTGTGCAGGTGAAGGTCAGGGCTCAATATAATAAGAATAAGAATAAGAATAATTTATTGTTTATAAATTACAAGCAATTGTTTTGATTCCTGAAACTTACACTAGGATTCCCTGTGTCGTAAGTTCCAGGCTCATTCGTTGTCACTTTTACAATTCATGCACAGATTTTGAGGTACTAAAGAGGAGACAGGATTTCATACTATACATTAATACACAAATCATATGCTCATCCGTTACAATAAATCACATATAAAGAAAAAACAGAAACAAAAACAGTAAGGCTTGCAGTTCGGTCTTGAAAGAATGTTGCTTATATATAGGTTAATACAAATTTTATAAATACATAAATATAGTGTAATTAATTTGTGCAATATGAATATGAATAATTGATGTATATATATCAAATAGTGTAACTATGTGCCTATAAAGTTTTCCGTCATGTCATAGTCCAATGTAAGAAGCCATTTCGTGACCACAGATTTGCATTTAGATGGTGTAAGCTGCAGAATATTGTGTCGATCATTTAGTTTTTTATAGATGTGTGGTCCCATAAAACCGAAAGAACTTCTACCTATTGTCTTGTGGCAATGAATCTTTTCCCAATATACCCTTCTACTTGACCTAATACAAGTATTAGGGGAGGTCTTGTGAAATCTTAGAGTAACAGATAAGATGTAAAGCTGTCTGACTCTTAGAACTCCCACTTCAGTGTATAGTGTGTTAGTGGGGTATCGAAAGGGTCGTCTATAGGCAACTTTGAGTAGAGCTCGCTGAGCTCTTTCTACCTTAATAAATGAGGTTTTGCCTGCTGCGCCCCATGCTGTTATGCAGTAGTTTAGGACAGATTGACAGAGGGAGTAGTATACCATCTTTAGAACTGAGTCATCTGTAATCCTACCCAGTAGTTTAAAAATACGGAGCATCTTTCGAACCCTACTCCTTAAGGCACTCAATTGTTTAGACCAGGACAAACGATTATCTACAAACACTCCAAGATATTTAATCGAGTCTGTCTGTTCTATGCGTGGGCAACTACAATTGTCTAAACTGGAGCAGGAGTGCAGCCGTAGAGAGGTAACACTGTGAGGGACGTGCGTTTGGAGACGGCAAAGCTTATTGCTTTCGTTTTGTCTACGTTTAGAGTTAGGAGATTATGTTGTAGCCAGTTCGAAACAGTTTTAATACCGTTTTCAACACAGTGCTGAACATCATCCCACGTTTCCCCATAAAACACAATTGCGGTGTCATCCGCATAAGTAAAGATTCTGGCTTGTGGTATTTTCAAGGCGCATAGTCCGTTTATATATATAATGAAAAGGGTGGGGCCCAACATACTTCCTTGCGGCACACCAAAGTTCACCGTGGTTGTGTCACTTGCATATTCCCCGAAAATGACTTTCTGAATTCTATTATCGAGGTACGAGGTAAACCAGTCCAGAGCAATGCCGCGAACTCCCAGAAAGGACATTTTTTTAATCAGGAGTTTCCTTGAAATCGTATCAAATGCCTTGGCGATATCCAGGAAGATGCCGGTACATGCCTGCCCTTTCCCAAGTTTGAGGGAAATGAAATCGGCTAAGTCAGTTACTGCGTCCTCCGTGGACTTGCCTACCCTAAACCCATATTGACTGTCCGAAATTAATTTATTTTTCTCTAGGTAGCCAAGTAGTCGCTTGTTCACAACTTTCTCAAGAATTTTTGAGAGAGCCGTTAGTAAAGAAATCGGGCGATAGTTTGCAGGGACCTTGGGATCTCCATTTTTAAATATTGGACATATATTTGCAATCTTTACGCAGTCAGGTACTTTGCCTGTAATAAGACTTAAGTTGCATAGATATGCAATTGGGCTGACCAAGGAATGTGCACACTGCTTTAGGAAAGTATTATTAATGCCATCATAACCTGCAGCTGACGTCTTTTTGAGATAAGAAATAATATTAAGTATTTCTTTTTCATCAGTCGGAGCAAGGAAGAAAGAGTTAGTGTCAGGGTTAACGGTGCTGTACTGCTCATTATGTCGTGCTAATTCATCTTCAGTTAAGCCCAATAGACTGAGTGTTTTAGCAGCAAGGTTTTGTCCAACAGTTGAGAAATAATTGTTAACATTATTTAAGGTGGTCACAGGGTTTTCACTACATGTCAAAAGCTCAGACTTTTCAGATTTTTTATTTTTAATATTACATATCTTTTTAACTTCGTGCCATAGCTTTTTACAGTCTCCTTTAGTTTCCATAAGCAGTTTACGGTCATGTTCTTGTTTTAGATTTTTTAATAAATTGTTACGGTGATTTCGATACTTCTTATATTCATGTTGAATGACTAGATTATCACGATTTTCTTTTTTCTTTGCATTAATGTGCATTAAGTCTCGTCGTCTTATACACTTTAAAAGGCTTTTAGTAATCCATGGCTTGATAATAGCCTCTGAGCTATGGCAAACGCGGTTAGTGGTATGTTGTTTAATTTTGGCTGAGAGGATTTCGACAAACATTTGGAATGCCGTTGTGACATCTTTCTGCTCACTAAGCCATTCCCAAGACAAGTTTTCAATATCGGTTTTTAATTTTATGTAGTCAATGCGCATGTGTCGTTTTTCTACTCTGGTCCTAGCCGATTCATTTTGAATGCCTAGGATAACTGTCTCGTGATCTGTTATGCCCGTGTCACATACTATAACGGTAGCTGACTTTTGCGTTTTTAGCATAACATGATCTAGGCAGTTATCACCTCTCGTAGGCAAAGTGTGTCCTGGAAAATACCCATAGTGGCCGGTTAAGTCCAGGTACTCGGTGGCGCGACAGTCAGTACAATCTGGTTTAATGTCAATGTTCAGATCCCCTACAATCGCACATGTCGTAGCCTTAGAAGTCTCCATGAGCTTTGTTAATGATTCGCAAAAGTTATTTATGTTATAGAAAGATGGAGACCTGTATATAGCAATGAGCGATAGTTCATCTCTGATATTGACAATCAAACAGTTCGAGTCTTTAAAGGATGGTTCCACCACAGAGGCTTGCAGAGTTGTTTTGGTATATACGACTATTCCATCATTTTGGTTTAGATAGTTTTTGGAACAGTGATAATCATAGTTATTAATTTCAAAACAGGTGCATGTGTCATCAAGCCAACATTCGGTCAAAACAATTATGTCTGGCGAAAAATTCAGCCGACTCAAAAGAACAGAAAAATTGTCAAAATTCTTATTGATGCTTCGTATATTTTGGACCACAACCGAGTATTGACCTCCCACGTCACCCCCCAAGTGCATATTACAGTCATCAACAGAAGAAAGTTTTAGACTCATTGTAAAGGCGGTGCGATCAATGTCATCAATAACTTGTGTAACATTAGCCATCAGAAGACTTTGTGTGGTGTATTAGTATACATATGACGCAATGAGTAGTGCCACAGGCTATTCACATAATCTACACAATAAACTTGGCAAAATCGATACGGATATGTAGTTTTAATTGAAATATAAGTATAGCAAATTGTTTCTGCAAAAGTTGCAGTAACAGTATGTACTCGTACTGGGGTCTGAGGTTCAATTAGTGTAAAAAGATGCGAGTGTAAATTATGTTGGAAAGTTGTTTGGTTCATTGATATTATTGTTATACATGATAATACAAGAGATGTGAGCAACAGGTAATGATTATTAATACAGTTTATATGGATTTTATAATGAAATAAGCACTTACGTTTTGATAGATGAATATGAGTAACTTTTAGACAAATATAGTAATGGTTCGTGGATAACAGAATTGAGCTATAAATTAGTCACTGCTTTATATCTAATTGTAGATTCCGCAGAGTTTCCGTAGATCTGACAAGTATTTGTTTGGATCCTTCAGATTTCCGTATAGCCCGGTCAAAATAGACATTTGAAATAACAAAAATTCCCACAAAGCTGGTTTTTGGTGGAGAGCTAGATTTGATCATTATAAATAAAATACTAAAAGTCCCCATCGATCCCATGTGTGCGTCAAAAGTTATTCGAGGTCAAATGTCAAAATTTTTGTTTTTTTGTGTTTTTTTCGAAAACGGTAAGTTTTATCAAAAAAAGACACCAGACCAAAGTTGTAGATCTTTAAATTTTCTACAAGAATGGCATTAACAGTTTTCTCATAAATCTTACCATTCCTGAGATATCGCGATTCAAAAAGTCACACTACACATGATATGCACATACAAGCCACGTATGTACGACGGCTGCCTTTAAGTTTTGTCGTTTGAAATAAGTATAGACAATCTAATAGGTTAATACCATTTATTGTTTTTCAGAGAATTCTCCGCAATATTTAATGCACTTTTGCATGCATTAAACCCAGTTCTTGAAATATTTATTCCATTCTGAAGTGGGGGTAGTCAAATTGGCCGATTTGTATGAGTCAACAGCTTTTTCAGGTGTGCTGAAACGTTTACCACGAAGACTTTACTTAATTTTGGGGAATGTAAAACAATCGTAATGCCCACGGATCCATGTCACGGTATGTTACATGTTGGTCTGCGACAATTAACTGCCGCATAGCCTCGATATTATCTTGGGTCATATGGGGTTTTGAATTACCTTCACGTGGCTTGTCGCTAAGGCTAGATTGCCCACTTTTAAATCCTAAATATCAGCGTACTGCAGTCCTAAGGCATGGTTCTGCATTACTAAACACAGAACAAAATTTTTTCAACCGCTGAAGTCGCGCACAATCCGCTTTTAAAGTGTAGAAAATTATCGCATGCTAATTTTCCTTCGACATTTCCATTTTTATCTTTATTTATTGATACATAATATCTGGACCCTATTAAAACTTTACTCCCACCTGCTCCAGAAAAACTCCTGACATTATTTTTTGCAATTGCAAAAATGATTGTAGTATCAAATCATCCTCCAAGCCCTTTTCCCAACTATTTTGAGGTCGGCTTCCAGTTTAACCGGATGTAGCTAAGTAGTCCTTTACAAGGAGCGACTGCCCTATCTGACCCCCTTAACCCAGTTACCCGGGCAACCCAATACCCCTTGGTTAGACTGGTGTCAGACTTACTGGCTTCTGACTACCCATAACGACTGCCAAGAATGTTCAATGACAGCCAGAACCTACAGTTTAACGTGCCATCAGAAACACAGTCATTGGTGTCCAAGATATGCTTAGGAAGTACATACAAACTTAGAAAAGTTTCATTGGTACTTGTCTGACCTGGAATCGAACCCACTCATACTTGAGAGGTTGGTTCTTTACCCACTAGGCCACCACGAGTTTTTGTATGAATCTGATAAATCTAAAACAATCACAATAATAGTTAACCCAATAGTTAATATCAATAATGACATCATATTAGAACTTGACGGCAATTATTCCCTTAAACTATCCTAAAATTGTCATGACAGTTAGTGGAGTAGGTCTACAGGGGAAACCACGATAAAAAAAACGCGCCGAGTATACTACCTCACAGGTGGCGTGGAAATGTGTGCATGTCATGTATGGAATATACTTTGAAGCGCGATATCTCAGGAATGGTAACATTTAGGACAAAACTGCTAATGCCATTTTTGTATAAAATTGTATAATCTACAATTTTAGTCTGATGTACTTTTTTGATAAAACTTACCGTTTTCGAAAAAAACACAAAAAACCAAAAATTTTGACATTTGACCTCGAATAACTTTTGACGCACACATGGGATCGATGGGGACTTTTAGTATTTTATTTATAATGATCAAATCTAGCTCTCCACCAAAAATCAGCTCTGTGGGAATTTTTGTTATTTGACCACTACTTTTATGTCTATTTTGACCGGGCTACGTAAGAAAATGTTGCCATTCGCCGTCCAGCAAAACTTGTACAATTTTTGTTTCGCAAATTCTCTTGCCTCGTAGAACAGTTTTCTGGAAGTAGCAGGAAGATATTCGGCAACATATACTGGGCGTCGATCTCCAGGTAAGCCAATGCATTTAGTATTAAGGCGATCATCGTTCGGATGGGTTTTATTAAAGTCACGTACACTCGTGATCAGCTTGTTTTTGACCTGAACATTTACAAACTCTGCAACAATAGGTCTGATGGTTCCTGGTTTTCCGGGTAAGCGGTACGCATCTCGTAGCTCGGTATGATTGAGAGTCATATCGACTGCTGCACCAACTTTGCTGATAATCGTGGCTAGGTCATACACTGACTCATTCACCACGGCAGGCACGTTACGTATCTCGACGCATGATGAACGGGAAAGCTGTTGGATGTCCTGAATCTTATATTCCAAATGTATAATACGGTCTTTATGAAGTTGGTTTTCTTTTTGTAAACTATCAATTTTCTTCATCATGTCATCGTACTGCTCCGTGATAAATGTTATAGCTTTCTCTATTTCACCATTTGATTTTTGGATCTCAAGATTCTGTTGTTTTAGATCTGCTATATCGGAAACCAACTTAGAAAGGGAGGTATTTTGCTGGCTGATAAAGTTTGTAAGCCGCTCCTCTTGTTCTCTCTTCCACGAGGATAGCATTTGTATTATTTCGTGTTTTATGTCTTGAAGTTCATTAGCAGGCGAGAATTCAGGGCAAGGGCGTTTGCCCTGACGCGACGCAGTGTTGATATTACTGACCGGGCTATTCGAAACCGCTGCAGGTATATCCGAGTCTGATTTGGCTTGCAGTACACTGGTGTTCACTGAAGACGAAGCCGTAGGCGAGCGCTGAACGCGCGGCATTGTACGCAGCCCAAAGATCGGTTGCACACACGTCGATAAGCACTGGGCCAGCGGATAATTGGTGCGTAAGCTTAGCGCGTAAAGAAGCACTTAGGCGCGCGCGCAAGCGGGAGAGCAATTATGGTGAATGTCCTGCTCCTGCGCGTAGGCGGGGCTAGTCCGGCGAGGTATCGCTCCGGTGCACATGCACTGCGGCGATCGCGCGATCGGATCGATTAATATTTTTAACTTTAACTTTAAGCTAAACTGGTCACTTTCGCTTTACGGTTACGGGCTATAGTCTCATATACAACACTTGACGAATTTATGCGCAAAACGAACACACGTCCACTCTCGAGTAAGGCAACGGACGAAAAAGGATATCCGTGCCAATAACTATAGAAACCTATAAGATTTGATTTGTCTTAGCCATTGTTCGCTGGTTAATTATTACACTTTCATTTTTTACAAGTTTATTTGCCGTCGACTCAAATTATGATTTTCTTATGATTTCAGGAAACTCGTCAACAACCACACATTCTTCCAGCATCCAGATTTAATTAGGTACGTATCACCATCTCAATCTTCATACTTGTCAAATGCAATGTTTTTTACTACAGCCAGACCTGCTCTTTAGTGACAGTCCTTAGGTCCACGTGGGGAGTGGGACGCAGGCTTTTCTCCTTAATTTAAGACGGTACCCTGGGCAAATGACCTTGAGCCTCTGCGCCATACAAACTCGGCGCAAGAAAAACGTAGCGAGAACGCTCATATTTTGATGAAATATTGTGTTTTGAAAAAAATAAAATTATCATAATGTTCGTTATTAAATTACCTATCTATTAGTTTAGGTAGCAAATAAAAATAATAGTTACTTTACGAAGAGATGCATCTTATTAGTGATTATTTCTCATTTCTGTGGTTTTGTTGTGACCCTATAATAAGACATTATTTTGCTTAAAACTAAAAAAAAATTACCGTTCAAGAGTCAAGAATGTCTACAAATTTTATGTATTTTTTATTAGTTGGTATTTGTTTTAGACACAGAGAAGTTGACTTCAAAAAACAGTACAATAAACGGCTTCCGCTGCGTTTTGCTCGGGGACGCGCCGGAGCGTAGCTCTGGTCGGTATTGCTCAGTGGCAATTCATGGAATGTTTGCCCTTGTACAGAGTGCTCCGCGTGCACGAGAACGTGATGGCGGTGATGATGAACACGCTCGGGCGCCGCGCGCAGGCGCAGTCCGACGCGCCGCCCGCCTCGCCACCCGTCGCCGACGATAAGGAGAAGGTATCAACATCTGCCTAGCCTTTTATTTATTTATACATTTATACTTTTTGCATAATGTACAGCGGACTTAACGCCTTACGCGTTCTCTGCCAGTCTACTTTAGGATGGTGGTTAAAAAGAAGTAGTAGGTACAACACTGTTGGAGATTCAGTGCGAGTTAAAAAAACACATAAGTGTCTATAGACAATTATACATATATATACCGATATACCACTTTTCACTACTATGTTGGGCTCGGCTACCAGTCTTTACAAGGAGCCACTACCTGTTTGACCTCCTCGATCGAGTTACCCAGGCAACCCAATACCTCTTGGTACTGGCTGTTCAAATTACCTACAGTTTAACGTAAAATCCGAAACACGGTCGTTGGTGTGCAAGATATTCTAAGAAAGAACATACAAACTTAGAAGAGTTACATTTGCCTGACATGGAATCGAACCCACATACGTTCTAGACCACCACGACGAAGCGGCCATCGCGGTATCAAACATCGAAACTTTTTTTTTGGGTCAAAGTAACGTAAGACGTATTTCGGAATTTAAAAACACAAGACCATAATTATATTTTCTCTTTCTTCCCAGGACACATCCCACGAGATGGTGGTAGCTTGCTGCCGTTTCCTCTGCTACTTCTGCCGCACTGGACGACAGAATCAGAAGGCTATGTTCGATCACTTCGACTTTCTTCTGGAGAACTCCAACATTCTGCTGTCCAGACCCTCGCTGAGAGGATCTACGCCTTTAGATGTGGCTTACTCCAGTTTGATGGAGAACACTGAACTGGCTCTGGCTTTGAGGTGAGGAAGAATTAGTTCTTGAGTTCTTGAGATGGGGAACTCCAACATCCAATTACCATCACACTTTCCATCCTATATCTGCAGCACTGTTTTTAATTGACATGTTGGCGAGTATTACCTTTTATGATATGCTGTTTTTTGAAAAATACTTAGCCGCGCCGTCAATGGGCACGAAGCTCATATGAGCTAAAAAAATAGTTCATTACTTTGTTCGTTCTATGTATAAAACTGATACTCAACTGAATCAGGTTAGGTTAGGATAGCGACCACAATATACTTGGAAAAAGACAATGTAGATGATGATTACTTCTACATAAAATGATTAAATAGGACCTTAATTTGGTATCTTCATATCAAAAACATACGTATGTGACACTTTATGTTTCTTTTTATTCTTTTTTCTTTTACTTGTAACTTGTGAAATAAATGATTATTTCTTTCTTTCCAATACAAATATTCCGTAACTTCCAGAGAACACTACCTAGAGAAGATAGCGGTCTACCTCTCTCGCTGTGGGCTGCAGAGCAACTCGGAGCTCGTGGAGAAGGGGTATCCTGACCTCGGCTGGGATCCAGTCGAGGGGGAGAGGTACCTTGACTTCTTGAGGTTCTGCGTTTGGGTGAGTTATCATGTACTGGATTTGCATTGAAACAAAATATCGATACAGATTAAAAATCCGGATATAGGTACATATTGGAACAGTGTAGAAGATGTGATCTTTTTGCTATCTAACGATATCTCTTAAATAACTTTTGGAATTTTAAATGACTTATTTTTGCCAGCGGTTGCACCCAGTTTCCGTAGGTTACCTCCTTCGTGAACCCGTATAAAATAATGCCCTTGTAGGGTCCATATTGTTTCTATTTTGTATAGTTACCTATCTACCACCTAAACACCAATATGTAAAATAAATGAAATGCAAAAAAAAATTGGTACTGAGTGATATATTGAGGCCACTTTTCACTCAGTACCAAATTGTTTTATTAGCATTTTATTTATTTTACGGGCTATCTAATACTGCAACAGTTTTTGAAACAGTCTTCCACCCTATAAAACATTAGTATAAATTACTTCTCCAATCTTACGTAACTTATTCTCCCTCAGGTAAATGGCGAAAGCGTCGAAGAAAACGCGAACCTCGTGATCCGTCTCCTGATCCGTCGTCCGGAGTGCCTCGGGCCCGCCCTCAGGGGCGAGGGCGAAGGCCTACTGAAAGCCATAGTGGACGCCAACAAGATGAGCGAGAGGATTGCTGATAGAAGGAAGCTGAGGGAAATGGAGCAAGAGGGAGATATTAACGTGAGTCACCATTTTTTATCTCTTCAATTTTTGGAAAAAGTGTCTGTAGAGTTTCAGTTTCATTTGGCGTTTTTTCTCCATGAGATCCAGTCCTTGGAACCGTGCTATAGCTTGAAGAATCGAAACAGAAGATAGGAATTTACATTACATCTACGGGGAAAGAATCTATCTCTAGTGAACAAATCTATGGATAGATAGAAAATTGGGCTCGGCCGGTATATATTCGGGTAACTCGACATCCCTTGGTAAGACTGGTTTTCTGACTTTCTGGCCTCTACATGTTTAAGTGATAGCCGGGATACACCGATTTAACTCGCATTTTGAAACACACAAAAAGTCAATGATGGTCACCCATCCACGGGCTGACCGCTGCAAGCGTTGCTTTACCATCTAATAAATGGACCCGTAGGACTACTACTTAGGGTGCGGAAGATTGCTTTGGCTATACCCGTGCCCTCGACAATAGGTAATTGAAGGCAACACTGGGTGGGTTTTAGCCGGTAAGAGTCCGGCACACCCCCTCCACCGACCCCAGGTGGAGAGAAGTCTATGAGGATTTTCCCCCTGCCAAAAAAAAAACTACTACTTAGCCACAAGCTCCTTTAAAATTAATTTGACGACTTCCAGTTCAGCCACCCGCTCCCGGAGTCGGACGAGGATGAGGACTACATCGACACGGGCGCCGCCATCTTGAACTTCTACTGCACGCTCGTCGATCTGCTCGGCAGATGCGCTCCTGATGCGGGCGTTATTGCTCTGGTTAGTGTTAGATATTCTTCTTTATGTAATTAAAGACTTGTCATTGGCTTCCTGATAATTATTCCTGTATTATTCGTAGTTATTTTAGATGGAAGTCTTCCAAGTTACATAAATAATAAAGTGTAACAGAGAATCAGAATAATTATTTTATAAAAGGACTTGATTAAGTGTGATAGATTAGGCCCAAAATCCAGCAAAGTGGAGCGAAGTTGAAAAATCGAAGAAGATAGATTCTTCGTCTTATGGTGACTTAAACATCAATTGACTAGCTTTTTGTTATATTAGCCCGCTGAATTGACTAGTATCGCCATCGAGACTATCTCGACATTTTGGTGTCCCCAGTTCCCGAAACCTATTAAATGCTGAACTGTTATTCAGGTGGGCTCTAAAGACCCCAATACACAGTGTACAGTGTAGTCACAATTTTCTTCTTTCCGGCGAGTCGATGGCAATCGATCATATATTTTAGAGGCCAGTTTTTTAGGGTTCCGTACCTCGAAAGGAAAAAACGGAACCCTTATAGGATCACTTTGTTGTCCGTCTGTCTGTCTGTCTGTCTGTCTGTCTGTCAAGACCCTTTATCTTAAGAACGCGTGGACGTATCAAGCTGAAATTCACATGAAATACTCGGGTCTATTGTCCCTTTAGGCTGTGAAAATATCAAGCTTCTAAGCCAAGCCAATCAAAAGATACAACCGATTATGTCGATATTTTCAACAAATTCTCGACACTCGCAAAGGAATCAAAACCTACAGGGTACTTCCCGTAAACTCAGAATCTTGAAATTTGGCATGAAGCATTCTTATATAATGCAAATATAGGAAAAATTGTGAAAATCTCATTTTTTTGTTATATAATATAATACAAATATTTTAATAAAATGAAACTTACTACCTTATTTCTCACGAACGAATAAAGGTACCAAATTGAAATTTATACCAAATACCTAGATCTATTGTCCCTTTAAGCAATGAAAAAATCAAACTTCTAAGTTAACGCGATCAAAAGATACAGCAGTTTTACCGACACCTTAGACGAATTTCCGTCACACGCTAGGGAATCAAAACCTACAAGGTACTTCCCGTGAACTCAGAATCTTGAAATTCGGCATGAAGCAACGTTATATAGTACAGATAAAGGAAAAATTGCGAAAATGATAAATTTGAAGTTACATAAAATATTAAAATATTATTTTTGCTTACATGACATAAAATATTTTTTTAATAATTATAAACTTACTACCTACCCTTTTTCACATGAACGCGTAGAGATATTAAAGTTTTGAATAAAAAGTGTAATTCATATCAAACACTTCTTAAATATAATGGCCTCTAAACTGTGAAAAATTTTAAATCATTCAAAGGTCATTGGGCACCTTAGTATGAAAACCATACCCACGGCGGATACGAACGAAATATAGCACAGTATAATGATAAAGGCTCTGATTTACTATGGCATTAGTCGCATCAATGTGAACCATGGGAATCTAGAGAAAATCAGGTGTAAACATCAAATATTTTCCTCATTTCAATGGGGAATTTAAACGACCAAGTTTGACGGATTTGAGAAATCATTTCTTTGTAGTGAAAGAGTATACTCGCCGTTTATTTCCATTGTCATCAGGTCAGGATCTGATGATGGAAATCCTGAGAAATCGAGGGCAACTATCAGAAATTGTAGGCATGCATAGGATTAAAACTTGATTCTCAAATGTATGTCTGGTGATACTATCAAACAGTGAAGGTTTAGAGCTTATCTGATGATGGAGACGTGAGAAAGTCGAGAGAACTCGGTATGTTTTAGTTACGTCGTGTTTGGGCTTATATTATTCGTATTAACGAGAACTTTTCACAAAAGTTAAAAATAAAAACTTTTTACAAAAAAAAAAAACAACTTCTAAAACAACAAGAAAACTGTTTATATGCATCGGTCTAGATCTCGGTGGTTAAATAAATATAGATGCATCCTCTAGACACCGACTTCTAGACCGATGCACCTAACATCTTTTTAATTTCTTTCTTGCTTTTGTTTTCTTGTTGCTTTTTTATATGTTTGAAGATGGATTTGTTTGTAAAATGCTACAAAATAAAATAATGCCGACTTTATAAAACAAAGAAAGGGACAGAATTACACTTTTGTCAAGGCTCTAGAAACGTAAAGCCAGCAGACCCGAATCCTACTCTCTAGAAGTCGTTGTTACAATTCGACAGCTACAAGTCGTCAGGCGGTTTCGAAAAAAACCTGAAACTGGGGCTCTTTAGGTGATTAATCCCTCAAAAATAAAATATCCCATTCTTGCAATGGCTGCTTTAACCCAAGTTAGTAGTGAATTCTCATCACCTAAAATAAAATAAGCTCCAACACAAGGTTACGTTATAAATTGTAAAGGAGTTCCCATAACTATATCTGATCTTAGCTTATCCCACAATGGCAGTCAAACCTATCTTTGTGGAAAGTCTTCGCCAATACGAATAAAATAAGCCCAAACACGTGGTAGTTGCAACATACCGTTCTGGAGTTCCCTTGACTCTCTGTAGTCTCCATAATCAAATCAGCTCCAAACCTTCACTGTTTACCAGTACCCTCAAAAATACACTCACATGTCTGGTTATGACTCGATGCGTGCCTACATGATTCAAGAGTTGCCCTCGATTTCTCAGGGTTTCCAGATCCTCATCAGATCCTGGTCATCCGGATTGGCACCTTCCTTCTTTATGAAATGTCTTTAACAATAAAAACTAGCATTGCAACCTGTACAATCCTCTGAAACTGCTTGTCTTTTATATTTTTCAAACGATCCTGGACATTCGTCTCCATGGAATTTTAATAAAATATTTATATTCAAAGAAACGTCATACCATTCTCCACGATTTAAAACTACTTTGATTCATGTCCGCCACTTTTTACAAAGCGGGTCAGATATGCCCCATGACCTTTTAAGACATAATTAGTTATTTTCAATCAGATTTCTGAATGATGACTATAAAATGTTGTATATAAATAACTTCAATAAAATAACTTTTACAAGGTACTGGCCTACTATTTTAGTTATATTATAAAATAAAAAATATTTACTATTTTGACTCTCACGAAATTACCATAACTATGATTGTTCTAAACTGAACGGTTGGCGCGAAACTCACTTTTTATCTATACAGCATTTGTACGGAACCCTCGGTGCGCGAGTCCGACTCGCACTTGGCCGGTTTATTTTAGTTACAATCATAATGTAGTATAATATATCATTCTAGTTCCACGTCCAACTTTCATTTCAATGCTGAGTTTACCTGTAACTGACTGTGCACTATTGTTTATGTGTTTAAGTAATAAGTAAATAAAATTCAATATAATCAGGGTAAGAACGAGTCTCTCCGCGCCCGCGCTATCCTGCGGTCGCTGGTTCCGCTGGAAGACCTGCAGGGAGTTCTGAGCTTGAGGTTCACGCTCAACAACCCTGCTGCTGGAGAGGAACGGCCCAAGTCTGGTGAGTAGAACTGGTCTTACTCCACCAGACCACTACACTACAGTCCTGGTCCTTTTGGAGGGTGAACTCGAAGCCAAGACTTTGAAGACCTTTTGAAATAACTTTAACACGTTGACCACTAGTGTCCAACAAACAGTAGGTTTTCTGTTGTGTGTTGTGTCTGGGACTGATGGCGTACCCGCGAAGCTCCCCATGAAGAGTTATCCTGTTTCCCTTGAGAACTACTCCGCGCACCTGAATTTAATTAGCCAACAGCCTTTCTCAACAATTAGGCTATTTAACAATGACAGAATTTTTCAAGTCGGTCCATTAGCTCATGACATTAGCATGTGCAAGCAAACAAACTCTTCAGCTTATAATATTAGTACAGATTCAAAGCACATACCTACATACATTGTCTCAGGCATTTTTTACCTATTTTGTATCATCTAAAATACATAAATCTTTTATAATCTTATATTTTTACTATAATCTCCATCTAATATCTCCTAATCCTCCTACAGATATGCCATCTGGTCTCATTCCTGGACACAAGCAGAGTGTAGGCCTGTTCTTAGAGAGAGTGTACGGCATTGAAACCCAGGAATTGTTCTACAAACTGCTGGAGGAAGCCTTCCTGCCTGATCTGAGAGCTGCTACTATGCTGGATAGGGTGAGTTAAGAGTTACTAAAGTTAATAGCGGTTTGTGTTTATTGGTATTTGAAATTGTTTTCTGCTCAGCGATCAGTGCAATTTTACCCCATTACGCGGTTGTCATAATACGCCAACTTTGGCACAAATTATATCAATGTGTATATTTATATTAATTTTCGTGAATATATATTTTTTGTGACAAAAAAGCCAGTTTTCTACTTGTATTACCTTATTTGGCATTTCTTTTTGACACAGACACCCATGGGTTTTAGCTACAAAAATAAAGCTTTGGTTTCCTAGGAAAGCGGTGCCGTCATATAGCGGCCATAATACAGCGGTGAATGACGTCACCAGAACGTTGTCTATGTAAACAAAATGGGGCGGTTTCCTAGAGAGCGGTAACTGACGCCGTAACTTCAAAAAGCGGTGCCGCCATTTGCATGACGGCCGTCTTGACGGTGTCAGATAGTTTGGTGAACGTTTTATTGAAAGCGGTGAAACTTTTTTAATACGTATTTGTGTTTTTTTTTTCGGAACAACGTCAAAAATTTGTTACAACTCTTGGAGCAGCGACGACCGTGTATTTGCGTCCGTAATATGACGGTCGCTATATGACGGCACCGCTTTCCTAGGAAACCCAAGCTTAATATGTTATTATGATTTTTAACTGAGTTTTCAAAAAGGAAAAGGTTTTCAATTTCGATCTCTGTATGTTTCATTGACAAAAAAATCTCCTATTCGACTTCAAACGAAGATCTTCAATTTGATTTTTCAAACAATATTAATACAAAGCCCCTTTGTTCCCATCAGTGATTTATTTCGGTTCCTTTTGTCCTATGAGTGTTTTTTAAAGCTCGCTCTTTTCCTGTCAAAAGTTGTTTTTCAATAATATTCTTCATTTATCACACAGAACGACGGCTGCGAATCCGACATGGCACTATCAATGAACCGCTACATCGGCAACTCGATCTTGCCGCTGCTGATCAAACACGCGTACTTCTACAACGAGGCCGAGAACTACGCCAGCCTGCTGGACGCCACGCTACATACTGTTTATAGGTGGGTTCTTTAGTGTAAGGTCTTTAATGAATGAATGATTTAGTGAATGAATGGAACACGTTGAATGAAACCTGTGAGTGAATGAGTCTCTCAAAAGTTGTCTAAAAATGTCTGAGACTAAATGCAGGGCTAAATGTATATCAATCTTTACAGGGCCATAATTTTTCTTGATAGTGCATAATTTGATTAAAAATCTCAAACACTGTTATATTTTTTTTATAAATGTTTTGCAATAATATAAAGACATTCTGTATTGCGTTATTCTTGGAGCATAATTCATTACCTGTAAAAGAATTCATAATTTTATTTCACGATGAATTTGGATCGCAAAATTGAACTTCACACTATTTATTTATATAAAAAATATATAGGTATAGTTATCGGCACGAATCTTGAGCTCGGACCTTCACCTGCGCAGAAGTAATTTATTGGGTCCCTTTTGTGGTATGAAGTGAGGCGCGGGGCGGGCTAAAGCGGTGACTGGCCCGCAGTGCAACGCGTCATAGCCGTCACTCGGGATTGGTTCTTTGCTAATAAATCACTTCTGCGCAGATGTAGGTCAGAGCTCAAGATTCGTGCCGATAACTATACCATCATAATTTTGGTCTTCTTATAAAAATATGTATCTGTGTTTGTTTAAAAGCTTAATCAGTATTTTTCTTACTATAAAACAATTTTTCTCTTCACCACAGGTTATCAAAGAACCGCATGTTAACCAAGGGCCAGCGTGAAGCGGTGTCAGATTTCCTCGTGGCGCTAACTTCAGCCATGCAGCCTTCTATGTTGCTCAAACTGCTGAGGAAATTGACAGTTGATGTGTCAAAGCTGTCTGAGTATACTACTGTTGCTCTTAGGGTGAGTAGGATAAGGTTTAATTTTGTATGTTAAGGGGACTATGTGATTTGATATCTTTAGAATTCAGAAAAAATGCGGAATGGGACTCCGATTTAAAGTAGGAAGAGGTTTTAGCTTTGCGTATATTATCTATACTAATATTATAAAGCTGAAGAGTGTGTTTGTTTGTTTGTTTGATTGAACGCTCTAATCTCAGGAACTACTGGTCCGATATGAAAATTTCTTTCAGTGTTAGATAGCCCATTTATCGAGGAAGGCTATAGGCTACTTTTTATCCCGGTACGGGAAGTAGTTCCCACGGGATGCGGGTGAAACCGCTGGCAGAAGCTAGTTCAGTAATATAACTCAATATACTGGTCAGTGTTCATTACTGTTCATGATGCTATTGACATCATGAATCGAAGCCATATTGTTTTAGTTTGTCACCATAACGTATTGTTGAAACGTGTATGACGTTTTGTAATTGTATCAAGTGTGATATATGTACTGCGACGTTAGTATATAAGATCACAAAACACTATTTTCAATATGGCCTGGTTACGTACACGATTCTAAGCCTGACCAATATGCCGTCGATGTATGCCGTTTAGATTATTGATATTTGAGTTACATATAGATTTCGAGATACAAGCATAGTATTTTTTTTACTTGTATATTTATTTAACCCAATTATTTGTACGCAATTAACCCTTCTTCCTTCGTTATCAGCTTTTAACCCTCCACTACGAGCGCTGTGCGAAGTACTACGGCAGCACGGGCGCCGGCCAGGGAGTCTTCGGAGCCTCCTCCGACGAGGAGAAGCGTCTCACCATGATGCTGTTCTCCAACATCTTCGACTCCCTCAGCAAGATGGACTACGAGCCTGAACTGTTCGGGAAGGCGTTGCCTTGTCTTATTGCTATAGGTAGGTAATATGTCCCACTGCTGAGTAAAGCTCATACTTTAATTAAAATAAAATAACTTTTTTACATTCTCACCACACACCTTTTGTCCTCAAACAGCCATAACACATAACCATTCTAATTAATTCAATGTGCCCCATTACATTACGCACAGTCATGCATTTTTACTTCCAAAAAAGTTCTAGAATTTTCTCTCGTTTCAATAAAGTACATGTTTCATAAATTGATTATGTAGGTGTGCCTGTGCCTCGTTGGTCTAGTGGTCGCAAGCGCGGCTGCTGTGCTCGAGGTCTCGGGTTCGATTCCCGGGTCGGGCCGAAATCGCTTTGTGAGTTTTCTTAAGCTTTCACAAAGCAGCCCGTAGTCTGGAAGTTGGTGATTGATTCACCCGTGCATCGGCGAGCACGTAAATGTCGTTCCTGCGCCTGATCTCTCTCCGGTGGTGTCGGATTGCCGTCCCATCGGGTTATGGGAGTGAAGGAATAGTGAGTGCACCTGTGTCTGCGCAAATGCTCGTGCACTATAATATGTCCTGCGCAGCCGGCTGATCTCCTTAAATGAGAACAGCCGCCGTGGCCGAAATCGGCCGTGGACGCCATTATGTAGGTAACTTATTTCTCCAGGCAAACAAGTCGTTGTTTCTATATTTTATAACACTGATGCATCCTTTATTTCCAGGATGTGCTCTGCCGCCTGACTACTCTCTCTCAAAGAACTATGATGATGAGTTTTACGGCAAGGAACAAGCTGCAGGTGAGACACCCTTACTATTATCATCTCATACGTCACAGGATTCATAAGGTCCCATGAAAATGATAATTACTGAATATCGTAGTAAATATATATCGACAGTTCCCAGTTACTAAGTTACGTGGCACGAATTTTTTGATGAAAATAAGTCGTATTTCTTCCAAACAGATTACTTGATGATTGCCATAATTACAGAATAATCACTTTTTGTGTCATTAAGAGAATAATAAATCATTAAGTGGACAATCGACTGTCATTTTATAAATAGTGATGTAACTCAAATCAATTTTTATCGATACCAAAATTTTGCGAAACCTACATCTACATGTTTTTATTCGACTATTTGTTTACCTAAAATCTAACCCCCTTGTCCAAATTTTCAGGTGACCTCGACAACCCCCAATACGACCCCCAGCCAATAAACACGTCATCAGTAGCACTAAACAATGACCTGAACACCATCGTACAAAAGTTCTCTGAACACTACCACGACGCTTGGGCTAGTAGGAAGATTGAGAACGGCTGGGTCTACGGCGAGGGCTGGTCTGATAGCCAGAAGACGTATCCTAGGTTGAAGCCTTACAATATGTTGAATGATTATGTGAGTATTGCGAAACTTATGTTTTTATTTAACAACATCAAAAAATTTGGTAATGTCCGAGTTTTTATTTTATATCGATGACTTCTTTGAGGGAGTTTGGATTTTGTATAATTTCGTTTAGTGTTGAAGATAATTACACTTTTTATCATACATTGATGATTTTGTAAGGTAATCAGAATCACAAATAGTGATGTTACCATTTTACCAACTTATTGTATTGACTTCAGAAAAAAATATTGAAATCTAATTTTAACATCAATCCAATATAGAAAGCCTTTACCATTTGATATTTGGAAGTAAATCTGCACTTCCATTCAACAAAAGTAATTAAAGTAGAACTTAGAGCTAAATAACGTTAACGTCTGAGTATTTTGAGGTCACAATGAAATAAATACCTATTTAGGAGCCTTGATTTATTTTTACCGCTAAGCAAAGATCGCCACTTAACATACACAAACTAATCTACCATTATTAATATCACAGGAAAAGGAGCGCTACAAGGAGCCAGTACGGGAATCACTCAAGGCACTTCTAGCCATCGGTTGGTCGGTCGAACATTCCGAAGTGGATATACCCAGTAACAACCGCAGTTCTATGCGAAGGCAGTCCAAGTCCGGAGGCGTAAGTTGTATATATTTTGTATGTAGTATGTTGGGTACAGAAAAGGGTTTATGTATAGAGTTTTTCAGGTTGATAAGAGGTTTTTTTGACAGTTGAAATGGGTATTGAAATAATTATGGTCAAAGGACAATGCCAGGGTGTGGGCTCAAAGTTTGCCCAGCAGTGGGAGTAGTTTCAGCTGGTTCCATAGTGCACTCTGAACACGAAATCCAAATATTTTTGAAATCGGTCCCAGAGGTCCCGAGAAAAACCGGTTCAAATGGTCTCCATAGATAGTCACTTAACAAAGCCTGAGCCATTTGCCCAGTAGTGAAAGTGGTGGAAATTCGTTCTTTACTGCACTGTTAACACGAAATCCAAATATTTTTGAAATCGGTCCCAGAGGTCCCGAGAAAAACCGGTTCAAATGTTAAACTTGATCAGTCACTTTATAAAGTCCAAGCCATTTGCCCAGTAGTGGGAATGGTTAGAATAGGTTCTTTACTTCAGTCTTAAGACGGAATCCAAATATTTTTGAAATCGGTCCCAGAGGTCCCGAGAAAAACCGGTTCAAATGTTAAACTTGAACAGTCACTTTATAAAGCCCAAGCCATTTGCCCAGTAGTGGGAATGGTTAGAATAGGTTCTTTACTTCACTCTTAAGACGGAATCCAAATATTTTTGAAATCGGTCCCAGAGGTCCCGAGAAAACCCGGTTCTAATGTCCAACTTGAAAAGTCAGTTTATGAAGCCCAAGCCATTTGCCCAGTAGTGGAAATTGTTAAAATAGGTTCCATAGTGCACTCTGAACACGAAATCCAAATATTTTTGAAGTCGGTCCCAGAGGTCCCGAGAAAAACCGGTTCAAATGTTCTCCATAGATAGTCACTTAACAAAGCCTGAGCCATTTGCCCAGTAGTGAAAGTGGTCGAAATAGGTTCTTTGCTGCACTGTTAACACGAAATCCAAATATTTTGGAAATCGGTCCCAGAGGTCCCGAGAAAAACCGGTTCAAATGTTAAACTTGAACAGTCACTTTATAAAGCCCAAGCCATTTGCCCAGTAGTGGGAATGGTTAGAATAGGTTCTTTACTTCACTTTTGTCACGAAATCCAAATATTTTGGAAATCGGTCCCAGAGGTCCCGAGAAAAACCGGTTCAAATGTTAAACTTGATCAGTCACTTTATAAAGTCCAAGCCATTTGCCCAGTAGTGGGAATGGTTAGAATAGGTTCTTTACTTCACTCTTAAGACGGAATCCAAATATTTTTGAAATCGGTCCCAGAGGTCCCGAGAAAAACCGGTTCAAATGTTAAACTTGAACAGTCACTTTATAAAGCCCAAGCCATTTGTCCAGTAGTGGGAATGGTTAGAATAGGTTCTTTACTTCACTGTTATCACGAAATCCAAATATTTTGGAAATCGGTCCCAGAAGTCCCGAGAAAAACTGGTTCTAATGTCAAACTTGAACAGTCAATTAATAAAGCCCAAGCCATTTGCCCAGTAGTGGAAATTGTTAAAATAGGTTCCATAGTGCACTCTGAACACGAAATCCAAATATTTTTGAAATCGGTCCCAGAGGTCCCGAGAAAAACCGGTTCAAATGTTCTCCATAGATAGTCACTTAACAAAGCCTGAGCCATTTGCCCAGTAGTGAAAGTGGTCGAAATAGGTTCTTTGCTGCACTGTTAACACGAAATCCAAATATTTTGGAAATCGGTCCCAGAGGTCCCGAGAAAAACCGGTTCAAATGTTAAACTTGAACAGTCACTTTATAAAGACCAAGCCATTTGCCCAGTAGTGGGAATGGTTAGAATAGGTTCTTTACTTCACTGTTGTCACGAAATCCAAATATTTTGGAAATCGGTCCCAGAGGTCCCGAGAAAAACCGGTTCAAATGTTAAACTTGAACAGTTACTTTATAAAGCCCAAGCCATTTGCCCAGTAGTGGGAATGGTTAGAATAGGTTCTTTACTTCACTCTTAAGACGGAATCCAAATATTTTTGAAATCGGTCCCAGAGGTCCCGAGAAAACCCGGTTCTAATGTCCAACTTGAACAGTCAGTTTATGAAGCCCAAGCCATTTGCCCAGTAGTGGGAATGATTAAAATAGGTTTTTTACTTCACTCTTAAGACGGAATCCAAATATTTTTGAAATCGGTCCCAGAGGTCCCGAGAAAAACCAGTTCTAATGTTAGCCAGCCATTGTTAGCAAGCCATTTTAAGCAGCCACAAACCTAACAACCTCTTTTCTTGATAGATAGAGATATATATATCAGATAGATAGTGGTTTCACTGTTAACAGGATAAAAAAAAAAAAACAGAAATAGACGTTTAAAGGTAATTGTTGTTTCTCTTGCTTTTCAGTCTCTATCTACCACAATCAGTCCTAAGTTCGAGTAGCGTCATGCAATTAATATCCTTAATGGCAATGGAAAAATCTTATCAAGACGAATAAAATAAGCTCAAACACGAGGTAGTAAATAGATACCGTTGAGGAGTTCCCTCGTCTCACTGTCGTCTCCATCGTCAGGTCAGGTCTTAACCTCCACAGTTTTGTGGTGTCGGAGACATATACCCGATTGACAAGTTTTTATTCGATATGTGCTTACAATTTCCGAGAGTTCCATAATGTTTTAAGGTTTCTATCACCAGACCCTGGACCCTGGAACTATTTGGAAAGTAAATCCTTTTAAACAATAAAATGATTGTTTAAATCGGTTGGTAAACGACGGAGTTATGCACGTACTTACGTAAAAAGAATACAAACGAACTGAGAAACTCCTCCATTTTTTGAAGTCGGTAAAAAAAATCTCGTTCAATACCTCGTATTTGTCGATTAATATTATAATGCATTTCAATTAAGGTAATAAAAGTGGAATAGTTAAGAGTTCGTAAGCATATTTTTCGTAGTATTGAATAAGAGTCAAACCAGTTTTTCTCAGCACTCCTGGGATAGATTTCGAAATATTTCGGTCTGGGACCTATTATAAGCCTATGGAACATAATACACTATGCAGCTACTGTGGGCAACTCTTGAGCCCAACTTCCATACAAAGAATAGCATTGTCCTTTAAGTAAAAATTGTGATAAAATAAAGTATCAAAAAGTGTAAAAAGTATTAGATTTAACTCTTAACGGTATAGTATTTGGGTAAAGAATTTAGACAAATTTTCTGGCGAAAAAATATTGAGCTTATAGTTGGGCTTCGTTCCGAGTTTTTATTGAAAAAACGATTGGAAGTAAAATAGTATAATCCGTACACAAAAAAACACAATACAATATTTAACACAAGGGAGCTTAAGCACCGGCACGCGAGCGACGCGGGCGTCCGTCAACAACCGGAGCGCATGCGTCGTGCTTCGCGGTTGCTCGTGCACTGTCGGCTCTCCGCGCGCGCCGCAAAAGCTGCGCGGCTGTTCCACTTTTAATTATTTCGGTAGCGAGCCGGCGCGCGTCTTAATCTAGAGGGGCGCGGAGGGGCAATAGGCAAGGTCCGCGCTACATCCTCCCCCTCCAAGTCAGCGGAAACTTGTGGAGCTGGCTTGGGAACCGACTTTTTTGGTCTACCCCTACTCCTAACTTGAGCCAGATCAGATTCACCTATGTAAGGTGACAGGAGGCTAGCATGGCACTTGCCGCGAGGTTTATTATTCTTGTCCACGATTTCGTACGTGGTTGGAGATACTATTTTCACTATACGAAACGGGCCTTCGCGACGCGGTGCGAACTTACTAGTACAGCCTTTTTCGGCCTGACTAAGGCGATGGCTATCCACGAGGACGAGGTCACCCTCACGATAATCGGGTCCGGGTCTACGGCTTTTATCCGCAGCTTCCTTACGGATGTCCTGCTGTCGCTCGATTCGCCACTTCACTTCTTGCAAGCGACTTGCAAATTCTTTGAGATACGGCGTAATTTGAGGCACATAATTCTCTTGGTCTATGACCGTCCTTAAGTCGTGGGCTACGTCCACCGGGCACCTAAACTGGCGTGCGAATGTTAGAAAGGCAGCTGTATGACCAGTACCCTGATTAGGTGCTGTATTCAACGCGAATCGAACAGCTGGCAATGCCTCAGGCCAACGTCGATGTTCTGGGTCTATTAAGATAGCCAGCATCTCTTTCATTTCCCGATTTTTCCTCTCTGCGGGATTGGCCTGGGGATGGTAAATTGGCGTCAGATTCTGATTCACTCCGAGAACGTACATAGCCTTCTGCATTACGGCCGAGACAAATTGGGTACCATTGTCGGAGATCACCCGACGGGGAAAACCATATCTTAGGAAAACTTCTTCAATTAATATTTTAGCGCAACTTTCTGCGTTGGCTACGGCTAACGGGAACAACTCCACCCATCTGCTCGCAGTATCCTCGATCAGAAAGATCCATTTCTCGCCCTTACTACCCTCAGGAAGAGGTCCAAACAGATCCATAGCGAGAACTTCAAATCGCTGTTGCGGGACAGGCGTTTGCAGTAGGCCGGCCGGTTTAAAATTGGTTGCCTTAAATTTCTGGCATAGATCACAAGCCTTAAGATACCTTGCTACGTATTGACGCATATTAGGGAAGTAAAATCGTTCCTTAATCTTCTTAAGGGTGCGTTCCAAGCCCAAATGTCCAGCTGTGGGAGCGTCATGGAGTTCTTTCATAATCTCCTCGCGCATCGACTCGGGCACCACCAGCTGGGGCTCTTCGGATTCACCATCCGGATCGAAGCGGAACAAAACACCTTGTGAAAGATAGTACCCACGATCCGTCCATCTGTTGTATGCATCGTTCTCTTCGAAATCCGTGAGTATTTTCTTGATTCCAGGATCTTCGAGCTGAGCTACTCGCAACTCTTCGGAGCTTTTGTGAGGTAAGTCTACTGAGATGGGACACAGATCACAGGTATTGACATCGACCTCTGATGCCTGGCATACCGGACGGCTAAGAGTGTCAGCGACTACGTTGACCTTACCTGGAGTATATTCTATGTCCAGGTTATAAGATTGAATTTTCAGGGCCCATCGAGCTAAGCGGCCACTTGGTGTCTTCAGTGACAGCAACCACTTCAGTGGCTGATGATCGGTGGCGACGCGAACTTCGGCGCCTTCCAGGTAACCCCGAAACTTTTCTAGAGCCCATACCACAGCTAAAGCTTCCCGCTCCGTTGTGGAGTAATTTTGCTCTGCTGACGTTAACAGTCTACTGGCATACTCAATAGGCTTCTCAGACTTTGGATCCGGACCCTGCATTAACACTGCACCTAGTGCATAAGCACTGGCATCTGTGCGTAGAATAAATGGCTGGTCAAAGTCTGGCTGTCGCAGGATGGGACTAGTGGTAAGTCTTCGCTTGAGCTCGTTGTAGGCATAGTCTTCCTCTTCAGTCCATTTCCAAGGTTTATTCTTCTTGGTGAGGTCGGTCAAGGGTTGCGCAATTTCAGAGAACTGACTAATAAATTTGCGAAACCATGAACAAGTTTGTAAAAACGTTTTAAGTTGTTTCAAATTAGTCGGTGGGGCCATATCCACCACGGCTTGTACCTTCTTTGGATCGGGTTCGATTCCTTTAGCGGTAATGACGTGTCCAAGGTAGGCTACTCTCTCTCGAGCAAATACGCATTTTTCTCTATTTGCCTGGAGATTAAATTGACGTAGACGATCAAATACCTGGTGTAAATCTTGCAGATGCGCATCCAGGTCTGCTGAGATAACCAGAATATCGTCTAAATAAGCCACGACAGTCACATCCTTCAATCCAGTACGAAAACGATCCATCAATCGCTGAAATGTTGAAGGTGCATTCTTTAATCCGAACGGCATGCGTTTAAATTGAAACGTTCCGAAAGGGGAAACGAACGCCGTCTTATGTCTGTCTTCCGGGGCCACTTCAACCTGCCAGTAGCCTGATTTTAAATCTATGGTGGACATCACACAATTACTCTTTGTGGAAAACAGAATGTCATCGATCAGGGGCAGCGGGTATTTATCTGTACGTGTCACCGCATTTAACTTCCTGTAATCAACGCAAAATCTTATTTCACCATTCTTCTTAGGAACCAGGACAATCGGGGAAGTCCATTCTGACTCTGCTTCCTCAATGACTTCGAGTTCCAACATCTTATCAATTTCGGCCTTAATAATTTCCTTCTTGGCCGGATTCATACGATAAGGCGGTGTAGAAATAGGCGCGGCGTTACCTGTATCGATCCTGTGTAGGGCAAAGGGCGTCGGCCCTCCCCCTGCACTGAAGACATCGCTGTTCCTCTCTAGCAGTGCAGCCAATTTCGACCTATCCGCTGATGACAGGAGAACGCCCTCGGACTCGCGGAGACCCATCGCAGAACTAATTACTACACGATCCTCGCATTCATATTGTAAATCGCATGAGCCCACATCGCGTAAAGTGAACCGATTCTTAACGAAATCGAGTACCATGCCAGCGTCCTGTATAAAATTCATTCCTAACAATGACTCAGTTGCGCCAGGCAGGACCATGAAGAGTGTTTCAATTGCCACTCCCTGCACCTTTACAATGGTTGAGGCTACTTCTACGATTTGAACGCGCAGCGTTCCATCCGCGAATTTAAGTTCCGTTTCTACACTTTGAAACAATTGGCCATTGGCCCGCATATGTTTAGCTAAACTTTCACTGGCAACGGATTGTTTCGCACCAGTGTCTAATAAAGCGGTACCGTTAGCACCAAACACTTCTATATTTAATAGGGGACGCACACGCGGTTTAAATACAGTATTACACGCCGACAACGACTGAAATGTAGATGTCGACGGCGCAGAACGTCTTTCCTTGCACACGCTGCAGTTTGACCTCGTAACACCGGGCGCACCGCATCCGAAACATGTTAGGGAAGGGCGCAGCTCCGGTTGTGCAACTGCAGCTGGTTCGTTCTTAACTGGCTCCTGCGCGGGATTACTTTTATTTAGTAATTTACGGCACTCTTCCTTTAGGTGGCCGAACATTTTACAAAATGAGCACCTCGGTCTGACCCTGACTTGAGGGGCTTGGTCCACAGTTCTGGTCGCAGGAGTATATGAAGACGTCGACGGGTGGACGAGTGGAGGCATCGGGGCGGCTGTCGCAGGTTGTGCCCTTCTCGCAGGTGCAGGAGCGCGCACTTCCTCGAGCACATCCTCCACTGACCGGGCGTGCTGTAGTAGCTCGGAAAACGTGGAGAAAGAGTTTCTCGCTACTCGCTCGCGTATTCTTCTATTAAGGAGCCCGTACACCATATCCAGTTGTACTGGGTTTTCAGGTAGGGTGCGCGGCGGTAACTGAGCAATAAGTGCTCTTACTCTGCACACGAAAACGTCCGTGCGCTCCTCAGCTTGCTCTCGACTAAAGATCTCTCTGTAGACTCTGTGAGGCGGAAGTCGTGGACCAAAAGTCTGCTGAAGTAACAGAATGGCTTCCTGCCAAGTCGCGACTGAGTGACGAACTCCTTGCCACCAGGTAGCTGCAAAATCAGTCAGCAGCATTGGCAGGCCTCTTAGTGCAATCTCGTCACTAACACCAACACAGTCCTTGTAAATCTGCACGGCGTCGGTAAAGGCACGTACATCACCGGACCCATTGTATCTCGCCGAGCAATTTGACAAGTTTGCACTTACAGATGGGAGCGGCGCGCCTTGTGCAGGCTGCGACCGTAACGCTTGTAGCAAGGATAGCAATTGGTGGTCCGTCATGACCACGGGTGTTGGCATAGGTTGTTGCGGTGAGGCGACGGGCGGAGCATGCCCGTGCTGTGGCATAGCGCAGTAGCCATGCAGCTCACGCCCGTACAGCGGCGGTGGTGAAGAGGCCGGGGCGCCGGCGGACGCAAAGCGTCCTGCCAGCGGTGGCGTTGCCGATCTCACGTCGACGAAAAACGCACCTCCCTCCGTATTAGACGGCGTCGCACCGTCCAGCTGCCCACTAGGCGCGGGGTACGGTTCTGCTGGCTGCTGTGTTAAGCGCGAAGCACTATTCGTACGTGAACGCGTAAGCACCATGGTATTTTTTAACAAATTTTCAATAAAAAATCCAGAACTCGTTCGAACGTCACTGTCACTGATTTTGTTTTTTTTTTCCAGTGAAGTTTGTACTCGAAAACGGCCCCACGTTGGGCGCCACGTATAGTTGGGCTTCGTTCCGAGTTTTTATTGAAAAAACGATTGGAAGTAAAATAGTATAATCCGTACACAAAAAAACACAATACAATATTTAACACAAGGGAGCTTAAGCACCGGCACGCGAGCGACGCGGGCGTCCGTCAACAACCGGAGCGCATGCGTCGTGCTTCGCGGTTGCTCGTGCACTGTCGGCTCTCCGCGCGCGCCGCAAAAGCTGCGCGGCTGTTCCACTTTTAATTATTTCGGTAGCGAGCCGGCGCGCGTCTTAATCTAGAGGGGCGCGGAGGGGCAATAGGCAAGGTCCGCGCTACAAGCTTGACTCATGGATTCACATATGAACATGGATAACTATTTTGAAGAATTAAATCTATGTTTAATACCATAGATAATATGACATCCATTAAAACCCAAGTTCATTGAAAACACAAACGTTAGTTCCATAAAACATCTGTTTACTATGAATTTTCACGTGCAATTTTCAAAGTAAACAGTGGATTTAAGAAAAACGGTCGTTTATGTACTTATAACTTATAATTTGGGCCTATGAAGTTATAAAATAGATAATGTTAAATATATATTGTTATATATTTTGTACATTTGTTGTGCATGCCAGCCAAAGGATGAAATAGTGAAAGAACATACGGTACAAGCTTTTTCATATACCTATAGATACACAATTGTTTATAGGCACCTTATCTGCACTTTTTTAATTGGCATGTTAAGCATTTTTCTATTTAAAATACTACATTTACTGATAATTGAAATGTTCTAAAAAACCAGTGTTTTAAGGAAAAAACAACTTTTAAAGGGTAGCAGGTAAATGAGATCTTATGATCGATATTTTTACCTAATCATCTATTTATCGATAAATCAAAACTACGCCTAACCGACTGTCGATGATAATAAAAAAATGAGCTCTTTGTGCTGTAATTTTAAATGGAAAAATGCTCTACTTCACAAAATTATATTTTAAAAATTTTGCACCAATACGAATGAAGTATGAACCTATAGTTCAGTGAACGAGTGAATGAATGATACCTACACAGCTTATTTCACCCTGACTTGTGTGTTTCATATTCCCGCAACGCACAGCGCCCCCCCGATATTGTGGTGAGTTTTAGTACTAATTTATTTATAAATATAAATAGTTCAAATTAAATCTAGAATCTAGACTTAGAATCTGGGCGTAGATAAGTTTAGATTAAGAAAAATCTTTATATGCGTTTGGAAATGATTGAGCATGCATAATATTACTGATACTCAAATTAAACATTACATAGTCAAAAAAAATTATATGTAAAGTAAGTATAATTTTAATTGATTAATTTTTAAATCATCATTGGCATAAAAAATAATTTGAAATAACTTAAATATCTCTTCCTAACTGTCTAAATAAGGTATTTTAGTGTACAGGAGCACTAGATTCTCACAGAACGCCTTTTCTCTAAAGTACTAAATTTCAATTCACTTGCTTTCCTGCTTTTATATACTAATGCTTTTTTCCTTTAACTTTAATCTTAAGTTATATCTTGTACAGAATTTAACATCCCAAAAAGATCGAATCGGTATTTGTATTCATATTTTGGTAAGAGGTGTTGCTAAGCGCCAAATAAAACGTAACGACATTTTGCTCTAAAAATAATTTTAGGACAACATCCAATTTTGCAAGTGTTTTTGCAACCATTTAATTTTTAACTTACAAAAATATTTTTAGACATAATATGAAATCATTTTTATCGACCATTGAGTAGGTACCTAAAATTAAAAATTGTAATACAGATTTTGGTTAATATTTTTGAATTTGGAGGTCATAAAAAATACATCGATATAATCCATTCTTTACATTATCTAACAAGTCCCTCTTACCTCTAGCAGTCAGACTCAGCGACTCCCTTCAACTACAACCCTCACCCCGTGGACATGACCAACTTGACGCTATCCAGAGAGATGCAGAACATGGCAGAGAGATTAGCTGACAACGCTCACGACATCTGGGCTAAGAAGAAGAAGGAGGAACTTGTTACTAATGGAGGTGAGTAGGAGAAGTAGATGTGACTGTGATTTCGGTTTGTAATTGGCTAAATGGGTAAATTATGGGAGGGTATCAAGCCTTTCTAATTTGCATTTCAGTTAGAGAGAGATACATCTTTTTTTATATATAAGCTACTGCATTTAATGAAGTCTACAAGGCACAGGTCAGGTGTCAATTGGTTATCTGATATAGTTCATGCTATCTGCCAGATAAATACCGTTTACAATTTCTGCCAGATATTGCTATCCGAGATCGGTGAAAACTTAAGTAATTGTTTATCTGCAAGATAAGCTCTCGATAGGCTATCAGATACTTTATCAGTAACCGGTGAAACTGGCCACTACTCTTATATCCTTAAAGGATTTTGGAGATAAAATCTCTGGATCTGTATTTTAGTTCCTCTCTGAAAACAAAAACACTGTATTGAATAAAGAAGAGAGAGAGAGAGAATTAAGAGAATTGTTGTCATTGTTAACTTTCCGTTATTAACAATATAAAAAAAAATATGTAATTATTTTTCAGGAGGCATCCACCCCCAACTAGTTCCCTACGATCTCCTAACCGACAAAGAAAAGAAGAAAGACCGAGAACGTTCTCAAGAGTTCCTCAAATACTTGCAATACCAAGGGTACAAACTCCATCGACCCAGCAAGGCACCACAAAGTGACACAGAACAGACCACTACGGGGGTAGCAATAGAGTTGAGATTTGCGTACTCACTTCTTGAGAAGTTGATACAGTATATCGATAGGGCGACTATAAATATGAAACTTTTGAAGCCGTCAACTACGTTCAGTAGGAGGAGTAGTTTTAAGACTAGTACCAGGGATATTAAGTTCTTTTCTAAGGTGAGTTTTTTTATGTATTTTTTATTTAGCTTATAACTCAGGAAGATAGAATGGAGTATAATTAATTATGTAAAAAAATGATTTTTTGAAATTGACACAAGGTTAATATTGTTACTGCCATTTGAAAGTAGTTTAGACTAAAGATCTAGGAAATATTTTAAAACTATGCTGTACTATACTACATTTTTTCAGAGTAGTTAAGTGTGATAGAAGGGTAATTTAGGACCAGCATATTTTTTTTTCATTAATTTAGATTAGACTCAAAACTAACATTGAATTTATTAAGTAAACAATATTAATTGATTGTAAATATTAAGTATCTGCATCTGAAGGTTTGTATCATTAGGTAAATCATGTTTTAATACTATTTATTAATTTCCAAGCAACACAAGTCGGAACTTAAGTACTTCAAGAAGGTACATAGTACGTGTTAGAGCGTGACCACGCAAACTCATGCGCATATTATCATTGCTGTTTGTTTCGCACTATTATTTATGCTGAAAATCAATGGACTGCTATCCAGGAATAAATATAATATATATGTGTTCCAATGCGCTTTAATATTATGTTTTTTGAAGGCTGTTTTCATAAGTCACAGATTATATATGGTCTGAGTTTGACACCAACTGTCAAGTTCACCAAAAAAACGGCCAACTGTATTTATAAATATGTTTTTTTTTATAAAATAAAAATAATTGATTTATAGTATTGTCTATGGGAAGAGGGTGTTCAAAAATGTGACAGAAACTGGCATTTTAACTGTTGCTGTTACTAGGGTGTGCTTAAAAAAACAAGAACAAATAGTGTTTTAGAGCATGTTGATGTTGTGGCCTGTAGAAATATCGCTAGTCATAATACCAAATAAAATATATAAGGCAAAAAAAAACCTTTTTCACAGAAACACCTGCATTTAGAAACCATGGGAAGAATATCATAGTCATGGTCGTTTTAGAAAATATCCACACTCACAAATACTTAATAATTAAAGATGGAAAAAGGTTCTTTAGAAGGGTTCTTTCCCAACCACTACACACTTTCCAAAGGCACTTTCCGACACACGAACTACATGCAATCTAAAATCAACTCTATTTTTACCTCTAATAAAGCTCAATTTCACACACATAAGAATAATATTCCTACTGCTAAAAATCAACTCTATGACACAAGTTATAAGGTCCAATTTCCTTCAGGTGGTGTTGCCTCTAATGGAGAAATATTTCTCGACGCATCGCAACTACTTCATAGCCGTTGCCACGGCAACCAATAACGTTGGTGCCGCCAGTTTGAAGGAGAAAGAGATGGTAGCCGCTCTGTTCTGTAAGCTGGCTAGCTTGCTGAGATCTAGGTAAGATAATTTAGAAGAATCCTTATAGAAGATAAACTTCTAAAGAGTTTTATTTTAAGAGATGTTCTTCAATAAGAAGGAAGGGGTGTCAAAACATCCGGTTGAAGAGTTTATAATATCAAGCAACGGTTGACGTGGTGGGTCCATGGATTGCTGACCATTATGACATGACGAGTTGTTCCTTGTTTTTCTTTAAAGCAAATTAAAATAGGAGGTCTCAGCTGTAATCTAAACATCTTCAGGCAGAAAGTCTTGGGTAACTGGATTGAGGAGATCTTATAGATAGTTACTCCATGTAAAACACTGATACTCAGCTGCAACTAAGAGAACCCCAACATAGTTGGGAAAAAGTCTATGTAGATGATCTATTTGTAAGAGAAAATATTGTAAAAAAACTTATCATTCTTCTATTATGTATTCTGATATCTCTATACTTTTCATATAATATACTCAACAAACTTCTTCTAAACTTCAGATTAGCAGCTTTCGGCCCCGATGTCCGCATCACTGTCCGCTGTCTCCAAGTCCTGGTGAAAGGCATCGATGCCAAGTCCCTCGTGAAGAACTGCCCCGAGTTCATCAGGACGAGCATGCTGACCTTCTTCAATAACGTCGCTGATGATGTGGGGCATACGATCATGAATTTGCAGGATGTGAGTGTAATTTTATGATGTTAGTGTTAAAATTGATAATAGGTAACTGTTGGTACAATTGTTTTATATGATCGTGTGTACGTATATCTTGTGGATTTTATTATTTTAACTTTTTTCTTTCACTACATTTTTTGCACCCTTGTTTACCTATTTACATGGGTATCAAAAGTTGACTAAGAATTCTTGACCAACATTGTATAGAAACACTTATAAGCCCTTACAATATTCATAGTGACTAATCTAATTAATAACGTGTTTTCTCTTTCAGGGCAAATACGCGCACCTAAGAGGTACCCACTTGAAGACGTCCACGTCACTTGGCTACATTAATGGAGTACTCCTACCAATATTGACGGCCAAGTTCGACCATCTGGCGAACTGCGAGTATGGTGCTGATTTATTGTGTAAGTACTGATAATTTTGCTTATTGTTGTCAATATTCAAAACAATAGAAATATTATTAGGTGAACCGGAGTTTTCAGGCGATGTTATATTTTCTTAATTTATATCAACCATTTATTTACCCCTGTTGAGCCATGTACAAAAGGTTGATTGACCGAAAAGAAAAATATCCTGAAAAGTTTAGTATTTTTTTTACATAGGTACCTAAACAAAAAAATGGGTGAGCCGATATAAACATTGAAACGAATAATCTGCAAAATTCGGGAATAAACAACAAACCAACCACCACATTACAACTTTTATTAACAAAACTCAATTTAAACAAAACTCACTAATCACTATCACTCTCACTGCCGCTGCCATCAGAACTATCACTGCCACTTTCGTCACTATCACTATCAGAGTCGCTGCCACTGCCTTTAGACCCTGAACTGGCATAAACCAGTCTACATTGAGTCCCACAATTTCTTCGAAAATTCTTCTTCAAACGTTTCGACTTTAGAGTTAGCATAACGTTTTCTTTAATAATATCAATTGAAGTCGTTCTTAAAAGATTTATTAATCAAAAATAAAATAAAAAATATCCTTGGCAAAATTATATAAAAAAAACATGTCAGAAAAAAAACACATTACAACTTTTATTACCAAAACTCAATTTAAACAAAAGGAACTACAAAATCAGTCACTATCACTCACTGCCACTGCCATCGGAACTATCACTGCCACTATCGTCACTATCACTATCAGTCGCTGCCACTGCCTTTAGACCCTGAACTGGCGTAAGCCAGTCTACATTGAGTCCCACAATTCCTGCGAAAATTCTTCTTCAACCGTCTTTGAACATATTCAGTTTTAACTGTGTTCCCGTAAATAAACGTTTTTTTTAACCATATCAATTATATCAATTTAATCGTACTTAAAAGATATAATCAACAAAAAGAAAATAAAAAATAACCTAGGCAAAATTACATTAAAAAATCGGGTCAGATTTAAAATAAATAATAAAACAAACAACACATTACAACTTTTATTACCAAAACTCAATTTTAACAAACAAATTAATCAAGAATCAATCACTATCACTCTCACTGCCACTGCCATCGGAACTATCACTGCCACTTTCGTCACTATCACTATCAGAGTCGCTCCCACTGTCCTTCGACCCTGAACTGGCATAAGCCAGTCTACATTGAGTCCCACAATTCCTGCGAAAATTCTTCTTCAATCGTTTAGTACATTCGAATTTCACACAAGTTGCGTTTTGGGCGTAATGACAAGCACTTTTGCATTTGTCTTCAGAGATTTTTGAGCATGCTTTCTCGTATCTATCTCTTAATATATTTAATTCTTGGTCTGAGGGTTGCGCTGGTGTTGTTGGGCCTTCTCGGAGAACCCCTTTTGTTGTTGATGTAGACTGAGGAAATGGGTTAATGTTGGTTATTTTGAGTTTGAGGTGAGGAAAAAATAATGTTAACTAATATTTACATAAATAAGTTTCTAAAAGATTATATAAGTGAGTTTTGCTACCTAAATAGTATGAAGGGATCATTTTGCTAAATAAATCTTAACTTATGTATATGCGACCTTAACATTTCTGTCTGTTGCGTTTTCACGCCAATACTACTGAACCCATTTAAATCAAATTAGGTACACAGATAATCTTGCACTTGAAAAAAATTGGCTGATTCTGACCCGAGCTTTTGCCTTTTGCCGTAGCAAATGGAAACTTGGATGGGAACTTAGAACAGTTAGTAAATAATAAAGTTTTTAATGTTACCGTTCCTGTTTCCATATGACGTTGGCATACTACTGACAAATAGCCAGCTTTTGCTAAATCCGCATGCACTCCTTCAGCTGAAAATCACATGTTTTCATAAGCTTCTGTAAAAAGTCGTTAAAATTCCCACCATAAAAACCCAAAAAAGGCTGTTTGGTTTTAAAATAGGTATTCGAAATAAATAATTAAGAGATACACCACGTATTGATGGTAAACTTTTGTTTAGCGCTAAATAATTGACATTGTTAATAATGTAAAAAAAAATTGTTTGTGAATAAAAATTCACCTTGAATACGGGGCTTTATTGTAACAAAAATAAAAGGAACTGATTATTTAAATTAGTCACACTAAAACCACTCCATGTAAAACAATTAGTAACAAACTACTTTGATTACAAAATACATACTTTTATTACCGTTTAGATATTAACAAAATTTAAAAACAACAGAGGAAATGGAACAAATTGTTCATATGTCTCTTGTTTTTAACATAAAACACCCAAGCACCAGTCCTTCAAAGAGGTCTATTCAGCCATGGACGTGTAAATAAAATAAAACAAAAAATCTCACTTTTCAAAATTCTTCTAAGCGAAAGTTTGGGTGAATCTTCAAACTGTTTGTCGCATCCCTTTTTGTAATGTTTTTTAAACGCTGTCTTAACATCTCTGTGGCAACCCTGTGCCCGACATGACGATACGAGTGTGATCTTACATGCCTTCGAAATAAAAATAAAAGTTAATATCAGCGTCCATATCTGAACATCCTCTCTTAAACACTATGGTCACTGGCAAAATAATTACGTTATGTCAATGACAGTCAAATAATTACAACTAAAACTGGAACTACAAATATCTGCCAGTATACATCGTGCTCTAAGATTGCCTATTTCAGAATAAGATAATCAAGACCCTGCACTCACAAAAGGTAGCCTTTAGAACTTTTTACCGAATGACAAGCAAAAGACTGAAGCCTTCTCTACAAAGCGTAGTTAAGACCAAAATCTGCCGCCTTATTCATCATTGGCATAGTGACCCCTTTTGATATGATATTGAAACTATTAGGTATATGTGTATAGGGCATTTGTTTTGTATATCTAATTAACAATAGATAGGTGATAGATATCCACCGTTAGCCAATAAAGGTATTATAAATAAGGCGATAAATCAAAAATGTTGACACAAGTCTCACAGCCAGGTTTCTCGCGTAATAAGTTGCTGTCAGATTTCTTCTTATTGCAAGAAACGAACTCTTTAATACACCCCGTTCGGGAACTCCTATCGAAGACGTCTTTCAGATCTGAGCCGCAACTAACAGCTCTGCATGAAGAACTATATACTTTTTTGCATGCCTTCAAAAGATAAAATATTTGAAAAACCATTCTTTATTCCTCATCCGCCTGCCCTTATCAAAATTTTAATTGGGGTTGGCGTAGCATCTTTTCTTCTTTCATACTTTTCTGTCTGCCGTCATCTTACAAGTAACATTCATTCTAGCCACGCCAAAGTCGACACTTTCACGTAATCCATCCAGCATTGACAAACCATTATTTATTATGGCAACGAAATCTTTCTTTATCTCTTGTTAAATATAAAGAAATATATCCGGTAGATCATGGACTTGCAAGAGTAACTACTGCTTCACTTTTTTGACCCTACATATACGAAAAGTAGCCCTCACAATTTCAGTTCAATCTAGTGAAATAAATCATCATCATCTGTCTTTTAATCGTCCTACTTCTGGGCACAGACCTCTTCTCACACAGAAAAGTATTGAGCGTTAATCACCACACATGTTCAATGCGGACTTCATAGTCCAGCTTTCCTTGAGGTGTTTTCCATCACTATTTTAATCATTGGTGTCCACAATATACTTCTACTAAGTACATATAAATTGGGAACCCTGGTAACCCGCAAACTCATACTTAAAAATTATGATGCTTTAACTACTATTCCACCTCAACTTATGTGAAATAAATAGAACATCAAAAATTATTGCAAACCCACCTTATAGCATTTTCTGACAACTAATTTGAGACACGCATCGCCGTAAGCCTGCCTCAAAACGCTTGTCTTAAACATATCCTTGGTTAATGCTTCATCATCCTCATCATCTGACAATTCCATAGAAGTATTGTCGCTTGCTCTCTGAAAACACAAGAATCTTTCAAAAAATCTGAATTTATTGACAAAGCTTGACATTTAACAGCCTTAGCAGTCGTTACGGGTAGTCAGAAGTCAGTAAGTCTGACAATAAAGCACTGGTACTCAGCTGCATCCTGTGAGACTGTAAGCCGACCCCAACATAGTTGGGAAAAGGTCTGGGAGATGATGCATGTGCTATGGTATATTGATTTCAAAGATTGAGGTGGTCACAACTTCTAAGTATTTGTTTGATTACCGACCTTATTTGCAAGTTTGCCTCTGCTACAGAAAATATAAAACAAAAGTTAATATTGTATATAGGTGCTTACATCTTTAACTCCGGTCCTATTGACTTTGAGAATGGTTCTTAAATTAGGAGGTGCTGGCTTCTCATCCTGAGGTTGTATTTCAACATCCTTTTCTTCCACTTTTTCATTTTGTTTGCTGCCAGCAACTTCTTCTGAATCCGATTCCTCTTTCGGAGTAGTCTGTGGTAACTGTACAATCTTCTTCGATTGTTTCAAACTATCGTCCGTGTTGTCTCGAGCGCTTTTAACATTATATCTTGTTTTTGTAGCTTTGACTGGGTCTAGCGCCATTTCTGGCATGATACGCGGTTTCTTTCTCTCCGCTTTATTCTTAGCTTTTTTGTGAGTGTCCACGAATATTATTTCTGGTAGTACCTGTTTTTGCACGTTGTTAGACTTCATCATTGGTGGAAGTGTCGCCATTGTGGTCTTAGGTGTCGTTTCTAATAAGTTAGATGCAAGTATTCGTGGTAACTTTGACCGTGTAGGTCTTTTTGGTTTTGTCGATCTACTCGGGGCTATCTGTTCAGGCATCTGCTCAAAACTACTTGATGAGTCTATTGGAATCGGAATCAATGACAGGCTTGTTTTTGTAGTAGAAGCTGTAGTTTCTTCTTCATATCCTGAAACTGGTATTACAGAAGGTGCATTCCCCATGACTGGTTCTATCTGTTTTTTACTCGGAGGCCGTTGGATTCCATCGGCGTCGATTTTAAATTCTCGACTTTTATCAACTTCGATATCCGAAAATATCATTTCTGTTTCGTGTTTGAATGGCGTAGTAGTCGTCTTTTCACCAAGCTCGTTTTGGAAGAAACGACTTTTCTTGTGGCTGAGATTTTTTTTAATGAGACCTTGTCTTATATTATTAACTTTATAAGGAACTTCTCCTCCGCTTGAGGATTCGGCAGATCTATCAAAGGTTTCTTGGGATTTGTATATTTTTTGCAATTGTTCATAGTTGCTGATCAACTCTTGTAGTACGTTGTTAACTCGGGATATGTTCTTTATAACATCTGCGAATATTACTTCGGGCTTGTGAGTGGTTTCTGAATGGAAAGCTATTCTTCTCGCTGATTTTATAGCCTAAAAAATAATGTATTTATTATGTGCGTTATATCTTACAGACTGGTATATCTAGCATCAAATTTTCCTATCAAAAGACCTTCATATAAAATAAATATGTAAATGATTCCTTATATCTCTTGGTCACGCCATCACGCTTGGACGACTGGACCGATTGAGCTGAAAATTAGAGGAGAGGTAGCTTAGACCCAGAAGAAGAACATAGGATTTGGAGTTTTGTCACCACCCGACTACGGGAAAAATTTATCTCGGGTCGCGGGTAAATCCGCGGGTGGAAGCTAGCATAGAATAAAAATAATTTAATATGAATATTACCAATACACCTAAAAGCAAGCCACATAAAACACTGTAAAACAACATTTAAACTATAAAACAAACGTTTTTGTACGAACGATAAACCAAATCGATTTAACTTCGTCATGCGTTTTATTGTTCAAAAAATAAAATATTATATTTTATGCATTATTTATCAAAAGTTAAAAAATATGTATAGTTTTGCCATCGCTCCCAACTTGAATTTTGACGATTTTTTTATTATATATATTTTCTATACTTATAAGAGTGCAATATTTTTTTTATGGTAATGGTGATAACATTTTACTCGTGTACACAAAACTTTATTCTTAACTACAAAGTCAGCCTGAATTTGCTTATAACTAAAAAAAAGGTTTAGAATCCTCCTGTTCTGTTTCCTTGTTAGTACTGTTTTATTTTTCTTTATATAATTTATTTACAGACCCAATCAACATTGAACCTTATACTTTGTTGATAACGTTGCTATTAAAGAAATATAATAGACTGTAGTAATTTAACTATTCTTGCGTACCATGTGTAAAGATTGTTGTTGCAATATTGTATATGTAATTTAGTCACAATTATGGACCCTGTCGGGCACAGCACATAACAAAAGTTGGTATAGGTATATAACAATTCCTTCTTATATGAATGTTTTATTTTGTCCAACAGTGGACGAGATTCAAGTGGCATCGTACAAGATGTTGGGCTCACTCTACGCGCTCGGCACGGACGCTACGCTCACGCACGACCGAAAGTACCTCAAGACTGAGATTGAGAGACATAAACCTGCTTTGGTAAGTTTTATCCATACTTCTATTCTAATATTATAAGGTGGAAAATAGTTTATTTTTTGGTCTACACAAACTACTTGTGAAAAAAATGTTTCACTGTTGGGATAAAACCCTTCCCGAGTAACATATTTAGTACGTAGTAACATATTTAGTAGTTCTGTATTTTATCTGGGTTCTGGAAATAGACCACTAGAAATACTAGCTGCTTAGTTAGCATTAGGTTAAATACCCATAGAACTGCATACAATAACCGAAAATAACAATATCATATCAGAGCAATAATGTAGATAAAAGTTTAAGAACTTTTATGTAAAAACATGCAAGTATCCAGATTTTTACTGGAAAAATGGCATATTCTATATACCAATTCTTTCTCAGTCCAGATATAGCAAAAAGGGCCGCAATTTTGGACTCAAACTTCACAGCAATAAAGTACAAATTCCTCTGTTCCAGGGTTCGTGTCTCGGTGCGTTCAGTTCGACATTCCCGGTGGCGTTCCTGGAGCCTCACCTGAACAAACACAACCAGTTCTCCTTGCTGAACAGGATCGCTGACCATTCTTTGGAAGCCCAAGGTTAGTTGAATAGATGGTTGATCTACGGGTGTTGGTAAATTGAAAATGGTCTTTATGATGATAAATAGGAAAATGGCTTAAGGATGCTTTGTCTTATTTTCATTCAATGTACAAAAAAAATGTGTCGTTAATTGAAATTGGTAATTGGAGAATGACATAAGTCGCCTACTCTTTTTTTATAAATTATTGTTCATAATGAAGAATATATCTATCCATCTTGGGGCTTAATGATAGTTTATTTTGCCTTAAAAAGTTGAATAAAAAGCATTCCATTCCATTAAGAAAAACAAAAATCACATGTGTTTCGTAAGAGTAAGTTAACTGTAGCTTCGCCCTCTCAATCAATTTAAAATCACATGTAAGAGTCTCAAACTCACGAAAGTCTTTCACCAAACTGAAAATACATTTTTAAAAAGCTGTAGGTACATTCAATATCCAACTCTTTTCCCCAGACATAATGCAGAAAATGGAACAGTGCATGCCTACGCTAGAGACGATTCTTGGCGAAGTGGATCAATTCGTAGAGTCAGACAAGACGTACAACGAAGCGCCGCATATCATCGATGTGGTGTTGCCTTTACTTTGCTCGTATCTGCCGTTCTGGTGGGCGCAGGGGCCTGATAATGTTACTCCTACTGGCGGGTGAGTTCATAAATACATTATCTTATGTACCAAAGTTTCATTTGCCTATATTTTATAGTTTTAAGGATCACTGTGACGTCCAGTTTTCTCTCTTTGCATATTTGCTAGCTTTTCAAGAAGAAATAAGTTAATCTGTTACAAAAGTTTTGTAATCACTTAAGGTGCCTATCTTATAAGATACTTATTTGATTTGAAGAAAAGATGTATTAATCATATTATTTCTGGAATTAATGTTATCGATCAATCACTCCATCAATCAATCACTAAATCCTCTGTCCATCAATAATATTAAGAATTACACTTTTACTCCAAAACTCGATTTTTAATTGACACCATATTTTTACAGAAACCACGTAACAATGGTAACAGCAGAACACATGAACCAACTCCTGAAAAACGTATTAAAACTCATTAAAAAGAACATAGGCAATGAAAACGCTCCCTGGATGACTCGCATCGCGACGTACACACAACAGATTATTATCAATAGTTCGGAAGAATTGCTGAGAGATTCGTTCCTGCCGCTTGCTGAGAGAGTGCGAAAGCGTACTGATAATATGTTCCATAAGGAGGAGAGCTTGAGAGGGTTTATTAAGGTAATATTAACATTAACACTATACCTATGCAATATGTATTATATTTGAAATAACACATTTTGACACGTGTTTAAAAAAACATACAAGTATTTTTGTCAAGTTTCTTTAAAGTTTTTGTAATAATAACACATTAGTGTTTCTATTATATTGAGTTTTTGAGTAAAACAGTATAGAATGGAATTCCATAATTGATCCATGTCTACACATATTCGTTAGTAAAGTGGTAAGCAAAAAAAAAGCAAAATGTAAAAAAAAAAATTACATACAATACATATTCAAAACTGTCGTTGCACTTTTGACCATCTGAAGACTTCATATTTACTGTTTATCTTCCAGTCATCAACCGACGACACATCGCAAGTGGAGTCTCAGATACAAGAAGACTGGCAGCTTCTAGTGAGAGATATCTACTCCTTCTACCCGCTGCTTATCAAATACGTGGACCTTCAGAGGAACCACTGGTTGAGGAACAATGTCCCAGGTTTGTTATCAATCTATCAATTGATTAAATGGAGCAGTAAATGATTATCAATCAATCAATTGAAACAGTAGATGATTATCAATCAATCAATTCATTGACTGAGGCATTAAGTTTTCATGGACTACTGAATACATGCACTCGTTGGTTCATAATTGAAGATGCGTAAAAATATGTACTGAGTCAATGCAAATAAATATCGATCATATGCCATAAAAGTGGTTGATTTATTAATTATTCTATTCACTATATGGACAACTTTAACGCACATTACAAGATTTAGTGGCAAAAAAGTAAAAAGGTAACAGCTCTGCGTCTTCTTTTACTAAATATATTTGCTTTATAAACAGAGGCGGAAGAGTTATACAACCACGTGGCTGAAATCTTCAACATCTGGTCGAAGAGTCAGTACTTCTTGAAGGAAGAACAGAACTTCATCTCTGCCAACGAGATCGATAACATGGTAATTTGCACAATAATTTGTGGTAATGATTAAAACATAAGTTACAAACCCATTAAAATCTTACCTTTCGTTATAGCATAGCATAACCTTTTACATACATGCTGGTTCTTTTTCGTTAAATTTGGCGTTTTTTGTATGGAATTTATAAACAGTATTGCAATATTTTAAGTATATTATGCGGTTAATGCCAAAACCTAGATTTAACTTACTCTTAAAGCTTTTTATTATTAAAAATTCCCCGTTACCTTTGTCTTCAAGCTTGATTCCAAGCTAAAACCTTTATGTTTATTTTAGGTGCTGATCATGCCAACAGCAACAAGAAGAGTGACAGCAGTCACAGACGGCACTCCTCAAGGTGGTGGAAAGGTACTATCAATCATATTGTTTATAACATGAAATGAACCGTTTAATAACCTGAAAAATATTTCGTTTTAAATTAATAAATATGTATGTACATACTCAAAAACATCTACAGTAACTAATAAAATTCTTACCATAAATAAAATTAATGTATTATAAAATCATTCTCTTCTTACTTAAATATGTGAATAATCAATTCTGTTCCCAAAATCATAGTTAATAACAAAATAACAAAACTCATCATCATGTCACTAATTAATATTTTTTCTCTAGATGAAAGCATTCGTAAGTATTCCAGACACATTGATACATCAATATGAATAAGGTTTAGATCACAAATACAATAAACCGATCTATTTTCTACCCTGTTATTTACCTTCAAAAACTATTATCAATCTTATGATTGATAAACTTGTAGATTGATGAACCGTGTGATTGACTGAGCTTTGACTGAACACTATTACACACAGACTGTTGTTTTTGTTTTATGTCTTTCCTGATTACAATTTATGTAAGGCACTATTTATAATTATTTATCAATCTATACCTCAGTATTCATTTATCTGTACTGTTTTTCTACGTATTTATTTTGGTATTTCATTTGATTGATTGGCTTTTTATACCTTGAGTGTTACATGACTCCCTTGCTATATTATTTTGTAGACAATTCTAGTCATGACAGAAGTTTCTTTGATTGATAAAAGTGTTTTATTAGAATGTTTGAAAATATTTGGTTTATGGTGTAAAAAAAAAATGTCTAGTCATGACAGAAAGAATTTATAATATATTATTTGCCTCACGTTAATTGATTTACGTTATAATTTAGAATCACAACATACATTACATGTCAACAAAGAAATAATCATATCAACTGCATAGTGCTAGCTAGCTATCCGAAAGAATTAGTAATTGTATAATTATTTTATGTCTAGCATACCGATATCGCTTTTAGTCATGTAGGAAAATCGTACACATAAAATAAATATATTTTTTTTACCAAAAGTCTTTACCAATAGTCTAAAAACCTTTTGATTTGCTTTGAGAGAATATTGCGAACGACCGTTGGCTGCTACCCTTGTCACCTATCATATTCATACTCAAAACAACGAATACTTATATTAATATATACCATATGTACTATTATATACAGAAAAAGAAGAAGCACCGTGATAAGAAGCGAGACAAAGACAAGGAAGTTCAAGCGTCATTAATGGTTGCTTGTCTGAAGAGGTTGCTACCAGTTGGCCTAAACCTATTCGCTGGTAGAGAACAAGAATTGGTACAGCATTGTAAAGACAGGTTCCTGAAGGTAGGGACCCTCAAGGTAATATATGCCCTCATTAATACCATCTTTATTTATTTTTATTGCCGATCGGTGAATAGTTTGCACTGTTTTTGAATACGGCATGGTTTTTTGCGTTCATCTTGTAAATTTACCAGAGTTTGATATACAGATGATTGAAACCAATAAACACAATATCCTGTGTGACGCCCAAACTGAATTAAAGTGAAGTTGCCTATGTCCCATGTTTGATGCCCGGCGATTTAAATCCTTCAACCATTCACTTTTCCACTTAGCACCCAGTTTTCTATCTTGGCACCCAATTTTCAATCTTGACACCCGAACACCGACCCACTTATCAATACGTTACCTAGTGTCTTGATATTCCTACTTTGGCACCCAACACTTAAGCACTTTTTATGCTCATACCAGACATATTAAGTTGATTCTTCCTAACTCTGGCACTATAAGAACATACATATACCAACTTTAAAAATCGTTTTATACTAATCATAAAATAGTATTCACTAACAGTGCAAACCATTTCTGATTTATATTTTTATGATTATTTTTAATTATAAATTATTTGCATTTAAATATTTAATTTGATTAATACCTGCATTGTAGTAACTGTTTAAGAGGTCCATTTAACATCGCCCATACCTAGCTTCGTGAAATGAGGGCTTAATATTATCAAGATTAATGATCACAGTAAGACATTAAATCGTCATACCATTACCATATAATTTATGGTTGAATTTCTGAAAAATATGACGTTGGTGACTGAATTGCTAATTGCAGTATTTAATGTTACTGAAATATTAAATGACTGAGTATCAAATCTAAATAAGCAATCAAAATTCTTGAAGTATGATATTTCTCGACCGATTTTCATCAAAATCAGTTTAGTCGATTTTGCTTTATAAATAAGTAGCGAAACTAAAACGACTTTCTTTTATATTGTATATAAATATTATACGTTAATTTTAAGTATCTCCTAGGCTTTAGACACCGAATAATTTTGCTATCCACTCTCCACGACCACCCGCTTCATCCACAAACCGCACCCTAGCTATAAGTTAAATTACAACAACAAAAATATTAACCCATTCGCCACATTATTGTACCCACAGAAAATGTCAGAACAAGATGTGGCCGAATTCGCGAAGACCCAGCTAACACTTCCAGACAAAATAGATCCAGCTGACGAAATGTCTTGGCAGCATTACTTATATAGCAAGTTAGGTTCAAAAAGCAAGAGTAATATAACGGTGGAAACTGCTGAGAATAAGGCCAAGATTATTGATGATACTGTTGAAAGGATTGTGGCTATGAGTAAAGTGCTTTTCGGATTGCATATGGTAAGTTTTTACTGTTTTGGTTGTTAAGTTTTAGGGGCAAACGTATTTCAATATTAATTAGTATTTCGACAACACACAGTCTTAATCATTCTTCAAGCCATGTCCCCCCTTTACCAATATTAACTTTATGAGGTATTTATTTATTTCTTTAATTCATTTTTGTACAATGTGAGCTTGGTTTTTAAATTTGTTATTTATTGAACATTTTTTATTTGTTGACTATCGCGTTAAACTATTTTTTTTAGTACCAAAAACATAATTGCATTTTAATTGAGTCAAACAATGTACCACTTGCTACCTCAGGTTATGACAGCTATAATTTTACTTTCATTTATTTATTTACACTATGTACCCCGCCATAGATCGACCACCCCCAACAAATGAGTAAGAACGTGTACCGATCAGTGGTGTCGATACAGCGCAAGCGCGCCGTCATCGCGTGCTTCCGACAAACTTCACTGCACTCTCTGCCGAGGTCCTTATATGTAGTTATAGTGTGCTGTGTTAATTTTGTATACTAATTAGTAGACGAAAATAATATTATTTAGACTTTCGTTTTTCAATCTATGTGCATTACCAATCAATCAGTTGATTTATTTATCAGTCAACCAGTTGATAGATGTATCAATCAATTTATTAATCAATTTATCAGTCAATTCACTGATCATCGATCGGTTTGGGTATCCTCTCTGTAGAGGTATTTAGTGTGATCGCGTGCTGTGTCGATGTTGTGTACTAACCGTATATAAAAATAATAAAGAAATGTGGACAATAAATAATAGGTAACAGTATTGTGCTGCAAAACTTCTTCAAGCAATTGATAAATCAATGTAGTTGATTCAATAAATAAATAAACAAAATTTTCCTGAAATAAACTTACATAGGCAAAAATCCTAGGCATGTGTGCGTGTTTGATGTGTGGTTTTATAACACAAAATCTAAAAATAATCTTCCATATCTACACTTTTACTTCGTAAACCTTTCTAAAGTGACTCACAGACAGACAAACAAACTTTTACAAAAGTTGTACGTGAATACGATTGCGCATGCTGCTACGGATGTAGGCGACGAAGCCGCGACAACGCTCGGACGTGTGGAAGCGAGTGCTATGCGCCGCTAGAAAACGCGCCGCGATCGCGTGTCTGAGGTCTACACATCTTTATAAGATGAGTCGGTAGGTTTTACAGGAAATTAAGAAGTTATAGGGCTGTGACGATCAATTAATTTTTTCAGGAAATTACTGTCTATGACGTCTTATAATCAATCAATAGCCTTCTAGCATCGAGTGACTATAAAGTTTATTGCTCGTTCTTCTCCATACGAAGGTATTTACTGTTTACTTGAACGAGTAGATGAGAAGAAAAATATGTGTGCCTCACAGTGCCACACAACGGTGCTATCTCTCCTTTCATATACAGGACGTGAACAACATCAATTCAATCAGTTTTTTTAACTTAGTTTGGTCTTTTAAACAGAGTGCTTCTTTTGCATGGATTTCTCAAGCTTTTTTTAACTAATCAAATTGACCATTTGGGAAAATAAGCCTTTCCCAAATGATCAATTTAGTCCGTTTATCGCATTAACTCAACAAAAGAACCGACGAAACAACCATCAATATGGTATTTTGTTTTACAGACATCGAGCATGTAATATCTTCGCTCGCACCTACTACGAACTCTGGTTGGAAGAGGAGAACATTGGACAAGAAGTCATGATAGAAGATCTTACTGTAAGTTGACAAACCACATAGAAGGCTACTTTTAGTATAGGCTTAAGAACCGTAATTTGAAGCTTTTATTAAGCTTATTATTTGCGATCCTAAACTCCGACCGTTCTTACAGTTCAAATGTAACCTGATAAAGTTTTTGATGCAGAATAAAACAATAATTCTTATTATTTCGAACATTTGAATTGTAAGAACTTTCGGAGTTAAACGACGTCATTAGACATGCTTTGGGTTATATTATTGCCGCGAATGATAAATATCAGATCTAATATCGAATGTTAACTTAGAAAAAACATCAAAAAAATATTTTATGTTTATTTATTTATTTATTTATTTAGTAAGGTACACCAACGACATTTTTACAAATAGCTTAAATTTTTATAAACATTTATCCTCCATACAGTGCAAAAACGTCACTTAAAGGTGTACACACCATTCGTATGGAAAGTAACAATCATAAATACATTAGATTAAATTGCATTACATTGAATCATTATATTACATTATTGAAATTACATTGAAGAATAAAAATGTTAATAAAATTCTTATAACAATAAATTGAAAAAAAAAGAAAAACACAAACAAAGACAAAATCAGAATATTTACAATTGGCAGATAAAAAATAAAAAATAATAATAATAAAAGATTGAGTCGTTAAATTAAATCGAGCAAAAAAAAAAAAACACACACACACAGAATTACAATAGTTACTAGGTAGCCAATCACAGGTCATCAATGACAATTGCCTTGGCTTTGAAGCTTGATAAGCTGTCAGAAAATATATCTAAGCTACTGTCACACGCGCAAGCTTTATTATACGTAGTCATCATCCTATTAAGAGGTGCATGTTGGCCCAGATTAGTGCGACTCGGTTTAGAAACAAATGTCCTACTTGTTTTTTTAGACCTAACGTGCCACTGACGGGGAACTTCTAGGGTTAATTTATTGAGTAGCTCTGGAGTTGAAGTCACACCGTTTGCGATTTTGTATAGGGTGCAGAGGTCTATAAGTGTCCTACGCTGTTGCAGCGGAGTAATCTTAAAGTGGCGAAGGCGATGCTCATAATTAGCTCTATAAGGGCAGCGGTGGTCCTTGTACCTCAAATATTTTGTAAATTTGCGTTGTACGCGCTCAATGCGGGTTTGGTGTGTTCCGTAAACTGGATTCCAAACTGCAGATGCGTATTCTACTTGTGACCTTACGTAGGAGTTATAGAGCATCTTTAACGCAAAGGTCCCCTTAAACTCTTTGCCTATTCTACTAATAAATCCCACCATTTTCATAGCTTTCTTGGTCACTGTATTAATGTGTGTGTTAAATGACAAATCGCTGCTAATAACTACGCCTAGATCCCGAATGTTCGTGACTTGCTCCAGTTTTGTTCCATTTAGGGAGTAAAATGACCGTATGGGATGCTTTTTCCTCGTGAATGTAATGTGGTAGCATTTTTCACCATTGAGAGACATTCTATTGGTAATGCTCCAAATTAGCAGAGAGTCCAAATCAGATTGAAGAAGTGCAACGTCGTCTTCGTTATTTATTTCACGGTAAATTTTTAGATCGTCTGCGAATAGGGAACATTGGCTATGTTTAATGCAATGGACCACGTCATCCACGAATATAACAAATAGAATAGGCCCAATATGGGAGCCTTGAGGCACACCGGATGTAGCGATATATTCTTGAGATTGGTAACCATTTACCACCACTCTTTGTATTCTCCGACTCAGGTAACTTCTGAACCATTCTAGCATTTGACCATGTACCCCATGTCTTTCTAATTTGCGCAGTAGGATTTGATGATCCACTTTGTCAAAGGCGCTGCTAAAATCAGTGTAAAGAGCATCAATCTGTTTACCTTTATCGATGGACATTGAGATTTCGTCAACGTAGGAAACCAAATTAGTTACAGTAGATTTATTACTACGAAAGCCGTGTTGTTTAAGGGAAAGTTGTGATTGTACGTGGGATGTCAAAACTGAACAAACAAGGGATTCAAAAATTTTAGAGAACATGGACAGAAGTGAAATCGGACGATAGTTTTTTGCATCTGAACAGTCACCCTTTTTGAACACGGGAACAACGTTAGCTTTCTTCCATTCAGTTGGAAAGCTAGATGTTTTAAGCGATCTGTTAAATATAAGTGTTAAAGGCAGAGCCAGGTTCCGGGCACACTTTTTTATAAATATCGGAGGAATTCCGTCTGGTCCCGCACCTTTTGTGATGTCAATTCTGTTCATGGATTTAGCGACTTCTCTCTCTGTGAATAAAATGTAACTAAGTGTATTTTGGGGAAGTACATGTGAGTTTGTGTGTGGATGTGTAATTGGATCTGCGTTGGTGGAGTAAATTGTAGAAAAATGTGAAGCGAATAGTTGGCAAATGTCATTACCTGATGAAGCAGTTGAGTCGTTTAGTTTCATTGCAGACGGAATCGTGCTGGTGTTAGACTTTTTAGCCTTAACAAATGACCAGAACGCTTTGGGATTTGAGTGAATGTGGTTCTCCATTGTGTGTACATAGTTCCTGTAACAGTCCTTAATAGACAACCGTGCCCTATCGTCCAGCATCCGGTATTCAATTTCATCACGCGGGTTGCCATGTAATTTAAATCGTCTTCTAAGCTTTTCCTTTTCGTTAAGGATTTTAACTAATGTCTTGGAGTACCATGGGGGGAAACTGCTATTCAAACGTTTTTGTTTTGGAATGTTCTCAGTAATAATTTTTCTAAGGTGGTCGTAAAACACTTCAATCATAGAGTTAACATTCGAATGTGATTCCAGACACTGTAGCCAATTAATTTGTCGAATTTTGTCATTGATTACCCTGTAATCGGCTGACCTAAAATTAAAAGCAACAGGCTTGTTTTGTTTTAATGGCTTGAATAAATTCAAGTCGAAGCTAATTTCAATTGGGGGATGATGGCTGTCTACTTTAGCTATGAGTGAAGTTGATTTGCTTACAACAGTTCTTTTAATGTTAGAGATGACTAAGTCGAGTATTCGGCTATTGTTATTTGTGACAGCATTGAATTGGTGTAGATCATTCAAGGACATAAAGTCAATAAGAGAGTAGCCCAAGCTGCTGTTAAAGTTTGAGGGCACTGTAGTCATGGAGCCCGAGTTATCTCTGCCGCACTTCCACTCAATAAAGCCAAGGTTAAAGTCTCCAACAATGATAACATCTTCACCGGTGGCTTCAATAACGCTTGTCGCCTGATTTAAGAAGCTGTCCAAGTTATGTTGCGTTACAGGTGGTGGCAAGTATACAGCGCATACGTTAAGTGTCCGCCCATTATTTATTTTCAGACGGACCCATAAGTCTTCTAGGGATGTTTCCCATTGACAGGCCCGAGAGGAGTGGTATGCCTTGGATACGGCGATAAGTACACCACCACCTTCTTTGCGTAATGATGAACTGGAAGTCCTGTCTCTGCGGTATATGCTATATTGACCATTGAACATGTTGGGAGTTTCCGCTGACAGTTGCAGTCGAATTAACAAAGGCACTGGTTTCCAGCAATCATTCGAAGACGCAGAACTAAAGAAGAGTGATGTGGTAGAAGAAGGCGAGAAGCCTGACCCTCTCACGCAGCTGGTGACCACCTTCTGCCGCGGCGCCATGACCGAGAGGTCCGGGGCTCTGCAGGTATGTCCTACATTAGTTAATATGTGATGTGTTTGTTACATAGGAATTTTCAGGAAATAATAAAGTCGTCTATACCGTATTTATTTATTTATTTATTTAATAAGTACAGTGACAGACTACAAGCTAAGACAATCAAGAAAAACAACAATTAGCATACAGTACATATATAATCGGCCACGGCTATTCGTTCAAAAGAGCATTCTCTATTTCCTCACTCTCATAACCCAATGACACTTATTTTGTCAGCCTTGATTTACTTTTATATAAATACATAAATAAGTTCGACAACCAGTTTTACCAAGAGGTATTGGGTTGCCGGGGTATTGAGGAGGTCAGATAGCCAGTCGTTTCTTGTAAAGCACTAGGTACTCTGCTGCATCTGGTTTGACTGGAAGCCGACCTCAACATAGTTGGGAAAAGGCTAGACAGATTATGATAGACACCTATGTACAATAATACAGTTTTTAATCAATTTATTTGTCATTTCACAGGAGGATCCTCTATACATGTCCTATGCCCACATCATAGCGAAGTCCTGCGGGGAAGAAGAAGAAGAAGGGGGCGGGGAAGAAGAGGAGGGGGGTGGAGAAGCCGAGGCTGAGGATGAGGGTAGAGCTAGTATACACGTGAGTCAAATATCGACTTTATGGACGTGCTAATAGGGTGATAATTTAAATATATGGTACATGGTACATAACTGCCTCGTTGGTATAGCTGTCGCATCGCAAGTGCGGCTGCTGAGCACGAGGTCTCGGGTTCGATTCCCGAGTCGGGCCGAAATCGCTTTGTGGGTTTTAGAAGACTTTCACAAAGCAGCCCGGAGCCTGGAAGCTGGTGATTGATACACCCGTGCATCGGAGAGCACGTAAATGTCGGTCCTGCGCTTGATCTCTCTCCGGTGGTGTCGGATTGCCGTCCCATCGCGCTATGAGAGTGAAGGAATAGTGAGTGCGCCTGTGTCCAAGCAAATGCTCGTGCACTATAATATGTCCTGCGCAGCATAATCGGCTAGGGGGACATCATCATCATCATCATCATATGGTACATTATCTTGTTAATTGGCGATGATGATGCTTTAAAGAATGATTGTATGTTACATGCAGAAAACAGTGGATATGTTTATGGTATGTATTTTAAAGTAGGTGCTTTTAAGATTTCGTGAATATTTTAACATCTCTAAACTAAAATTCTTCCAAATCGTTCAACGGTTATCCAAAAGTATGAACGACAGACAAGTCACTTTCGCTTTTATTTTTGTATTTGCTTTTTGTCCCGAAGGATCCACTTCCCGCGCCTGGAAGAATTAGAATTAGAAAAAAATGATTTTTTTTATTGCTTGAAATATGGTTACAATAGGCATGATGACAGTAATTAAAAATCATTAAAATATTATACTTATTAAATTAAAGTTGAAGCTTGGAATATAAAACGCGCATTGTTTTCTTTTTTAATAATGTGATTAATATTTATTTTTATAAAATAAAACTACGAAATAAGGCAATCCGCCATGATATCTTGAACACCAATCAGAGCGCGTGACGTCACCTTTTGGTCGACGCATTAAAAACTCGCACAAACGTCACATTTCGTATTGTAAACTTCCTCTGCGAATGTCTGTGTTTTCATTAATTAATTGTTTATAACGAGTACTATTTGAATGTAAATGTTATTAAAATCGAATATAAAATAACACGAATCATGAAGCAAGGATTGATTAGGCAAACAACGCTAATTTGCCTAGAATCGATATATGCTAGGAGAGTTTTTGGCATCAAATAAAGATATCTTTAGGATGCAAAAAAGATGTATTATGTCTATGTGTAAACTAAAAGTAACAGACAGTTGTGCACCTTTTTAGGGTTCCGTACCCAAAAGGTAAAACGGGACCCTATTGTTTTCGCTCCTCTGTCCGTCCGTCCATCCGTCCGTCCGTCCGTCCGTCCATGTTGGATTTTTCACAGATGATATATTTCTGTTGCCGTTATAACAACAAATACTGAAAATTTGAATAAAATAAATAATTTGGGTGGCTCCCATACAACAAACGTGATTTTTTTTTATGGTACGGAACCCTTCGTGGGTAAGTCCGAGTCGCACTTGGCTGGTTTTTTACCATTTAGACCTCGTACAAAACCTATATTATACTAGAATCTAGAAAACTATGTAAAAACTCACATCAAAGTGATCTTCACAAAAATAATGGTGTGGGTAAAAAATACTGGGCAATATTGGTTTTGAATCTCGCCTTGCAAGTTTAAGCCACTTTTTTCGTATTTTTTAATGTGAGAAACCAGAGAAACGTACACAAATAACTTAAAATGAGTTGTTATGGATGTGTTCTTACACTGGGGGACCCCACACCACTTATACACTTTCGAATTCATATTTAATAATACAAAAAAATTTAATTATTGAACGAGCGTTGTTTACTTGCATTTTGTCAACCCAAGGCGTGACGTCACAAGTGACGGCATGACACTGACAAGCGTTTTCGCGCCGGATTCAAAGTGGACAGAGAAAAATGCAATTATTTGACAAAAAACTTCGCATTTTTTTAAAATTAATGATTTTCCGTATAAAATAGACGTATACCTACATCATACAAAGGAATTTAAAAATTTGTCATCATGCCTATTATAGGTCTTAAAATACAATTATGTTTCTTTATATCTCGCCTCATATTCAGCATGCAAATTTAGTATAAAAGGGCATAATTCTTAATACCATACAAACATTTTAACAAATGAAATTTTACAATGTCAATAAATTAGCAATTATTTCAAAAATTTAACTTTGACAAAACTAAAACATTTAAAATATCAAATTAAAACAAATAAACTGTCAAGAACTAAAAATAATACAAAAATATAAAAATTTAATAATACTAGATTGGCTAAAAAGCTCATTTATCCTTTCTCAAACCCTGGTCTATTCTTGTACCAAATCTCTTTTAAATATCTCGTAATTGGTTCAGTGACAGTCAGACAAACATGTTTCACATTAGTAAAGAATACAAATTAACCTCCATTTCCCACGCCCAGGAACAAGAAATGGAGAAACAGAAGCTACTATTCCACCAAGCCCGTCTCGCCGATCGAGGAGTAGCAGAGATGGTGTTACTCCACATATCAGCTTCCAAGGGCCTGCCCAGCGAGATGGTGATGAAGACACTACAACTAGGCATCAGTATACTCAGGGGAGGCAATATTGATATACAGATGGTGAGTAAATCATAGAATTAGTGGAGAAACAAAAGCAATTATTCACATATAGGCTTCCAAGGGCCTGCCCAGCGAGATGGTGATGAAGACACTACAACTCGGCATCAGCATACTGCGGGGAGGCAATATTGATATACAGATGGTGAGTACATCTTAGAATTAATGGAGAAACATAAGCAACTATTCACATATCGGCCTCCAAGGGCCTGCCCAGCGAGATGGTGATGAAGACACTACAACTAGGCATCAGTATACTCAGGGGAGGCAATATTGATATACAGATGGTGAGTAAATCATAGAATTAGTGGAGAAACAAAAGCAATTATTCACATATAGGCTTCCAAGGGCCTGCCCAGCGAGATGGTGATGAAGACACTACAACTCGGCATCAGCATACTGCGGGGAGGCAATATTGATATACAGATGGTGAGTACATCTTAGAATTAATGGAGAAACATAAGCAACTATTCACATATCGGCCTCCAAGGGCCTGCCCAGCGAGATGGTGATGAAGACACTACAACTCGGCATTAGTATACTGCGGGGAGGCAATATTGATATACAGATGGTGAGTAGACCAAAGAATTAGTGGAGAAACATAAGCAACTATACACATATCGGCGTCCAAGGGTCTGCTCAGCGAGATGGTGATGAAGACGCTACAACTAGGCATTAGCATACTGCGGGGAGGCAATATTGATATACAGATGGTAAATAACAGTTAAACGCATTTGCGCAGAAACAGGTAATTCGAAATGACTGGAGAGAGATTTGCACATTGGAATTGATGCAATTTTTTTTTAGCACAAATCCTTAGTAACTAAAGGCATGTTAAACACACACACTCTTTCTAGAATCATTAAAATGGCTAAAAAAAATATAGGATCCGACTGATTATCCCTGCTTAATCCCCTAAAATCCCCTAAAATAAGTAGGAAGACTTAATGATATCCTAACCCAAAAAAAAAACACCCATCACTTCAGAAATAAAGCAGTATTTCTTTTTGCAAAATAACTAATACTCCTTTTACCTTCTTCCAGGGTATGCTGAACCACCTGAAAGACAAGAAGGACGTGGGCTTCTTCACGTCGATCGCTGGTCTCATGAACTCCTGCTCCGTGCTCGATCTCGACGCCTTCGAGAGGAATACCAAGGCGGAAGGTTTGGATAAGTTTAAATTGTGCTTATTTCTTTATAGTTTAGTTAATTTTAGGTTTATTTTTTGGGTAAATGACGAACATAATAAGACAGAAGTATGTAAGATTTTTTCTATGTAAGTAGGTATAAAAGAAGATGTGACCAAATAAAGTTGGGATAAAAGCAGGAGGATTAGGATGAAATGTTCAAAACCTCCGAGACAGTAACCAGATCGAGTTTTAGAAAAAGATGGTATTGTAATTCAGAGCAATAAATGGACCATATTTTTTTGGAACCTGTGTATTTTTTCAAGGGATTTTTCGTGGGAACACAATAATAATGAAGAGTAATCTGTTCCATTAACTATACACAGGCCACTTCCAACGCAGAGGACTACCTATATTCAGCCGTGGACGTTCTGTTTCAGTTATTTCATGTTCTTTTGTTGTAATACTCTTTCTGTTACGTGGTTTACGTCAATCTGTATGAATAAATGGTTTTTCTTTTACTATTATCTAAAACCCTATACCTTCGTCAGGTCTGGGCGTGGGTCTGGAGGGCGCGGCGGGTGAGAAGAACATGCACGACGCGGAGTTCACCTGCGCACTCTTCCGCTTCATACAGCTCACTTGTGAAGGACATAACCTGGGTCAGTATTGTTTATTTATACTCCACATACATACTTTCAGTATATACCTAATTTCTAAGGTTTCTGTAATTGTCACACGCCCGTGGTTTTGTGACACTTTTCATACTTTATGCTACGGAAGCTTCGAAGAATACTCGTGGCAAAATAGGGGATTCTAATTTTGTACGTAAATGGCAACTGTTTTACTGGACCGTTTAATTTGATCACTAAAGCTGAACTTCGGATATTTTGTAGGACTTACAATCGGACCGACTTTCGTAGGCCGTTCTAGCTAAGATTTTTCGACAGACTTTGTGGGACATCTATGGGACGTCACTATTGTTAACATTGTGTTCTATTTCTCTCCTACGAAAAATCGGTTACCGATTATCGGACATGGGTGGGGGCGGCCGAATGCAACAAAACCTTATATAATACACTAGCATAGGAGTTGTGGTTGTAGAATTGAATTAAAGGCACCTTTGTAGTTATGTGGATTTATTGTATCTTCTCAGTGTTTACAAAAGTTATACTTTGCACTTTAATAATGTAACTACAATCCTACAGTGAGAGTTAAGAAGGACACGTGGTATCGCAACTTAGTCTCCCTAGACACACTCTTAAAGACTGCTAGGCTATCGAATAAGAGGGTGCTTACTGAATATGAGTGGACTGCGGGGCTATCGCACTCGGATCCGTCTAGTTAGCGAATGATCTGGTAGGCCTCCGCTGGCCTTTATATAGTCGCCGCGGCCGTTGTTGTCGTTGCTGTCGAAGACTCGGTGACACGTTGTTTGTATGTGTGCGGGCGCTGGCGGTGATGCGTCGTTGTATTGAGTTGTTTACTTGGCATGTTACACTAGTGAAATATAAAACAACGCAATCTATCTTCAGACTGGCAGAACTACCTGAGAACTCAGGCGGGCAACACGACGACGGTGAACGTGGTGATTTGCACGGTGGACTACCTGCTGCGGCTGCAGGAGTCCATCATGGACTTCTACTGGCATTACTCTAGCAAGGTATGTGATCATCACTTCTAAAGGGAAAAACTAGTGAAACATCGCTTAGAAAAGATGTTTGGAATTTTATTTTTGTTTCTGAAATCATTGTGATACCATTTTATGAAAAAAGACACACACGTCTATTTCAAAGACAATAAATGACAAATAATTTAAAAGCTTATAAAGTAGGTACTACATGTCGCAGATTCAAACGGATTTGAATCCACGTGTTGGTGATGTTCGTCCGCCATCTTAATATGTATTTCTCGGTCAGTGCGCACACCCGGCGCCGGCGACGTCTCAGGAGCAAGCATAGACATAATATTAGTAAACAGGACTGCGCATATAAACCCAAAAAACGAGCCGAGTGAAACAGTTAGTACGGAGGCTGTCTGTCCCTTTCTAATAGGGTGACTATGAGATTAAGCTATGTGAGACAAATCCGAATTTGCTAAGATTATTAAACACAGATTAGTATTGAAGTTTTAACTTACGCAGTTTGTGACCTTAAGATACTAATAAAGGCTTTTAATAATTAGCGGAAATTAGCAGTATAAAAGCAGGAAGATTCGAAGTGAAGACTGTTTTTTTTTGTATTTCTACTTCATATATAGACTGCTGAGCCATTTATGTCGCCTTTCTTCATTTTTTGGGAAGCTATAACAATAGTACAACAGTTTTAAAATCCATCACCCATATTTTGACTCGTTACAAGAATTCATGGGCACCCTAGTTGTTTGGTTTACGAAAATGTTATTATTAGCTAACCTGTGGAACGATATATTGCAACCACCATAGGATTCACTTTTGCAAGTAGAAACGCAACACTTTTTCACCATTTTAATAGTTTAAATTGATTTAATACAAAAAAATATAAACAAAATTTTAAATGCTGATTACGCGCCAAGAATGTTCAGGGTTACCGCTAGAAAATAAAAAAAAGCAAAATAAAAATTTATGTTGTTTATGTTTTAATAATAAATACGAATAAATTAATGCGATTGTTATTAATTTGTTGACTTACAATTGTTAAAATAAGATAAAAATATAAGTGATTCAATTGTTTTTGGGAAGACAAAACTTTTGATCACAACATTTTTTATGCTGGCAAGGTGTTAGAAAGAGACAAACAGCCTCCGTTCGAACTATTCCTCTCGGCTCGGATTTGCCTCTGTGTATTATGCAACCAATTTAGTACCTTATTGCATTAGAATAGAGTTCATTTTCGTAAATATATATTTTGAGCGTGCGCAATCTTGTTTAGTAATATTATATCTATGGGAGCAAGAGAGCGAGCTCCATCGACATTCACACTACTGACAGATTGAAATGACACAGACAACTGTCACTGTCAAACATCAATATGAAGCTCACAACATTCAGTCTAGTGTTGCTACTCGAAAAATAAATAATTATTCATTCTCCGACATACATAAAGAAGGTGTTAAACCCTTTTTACCGAGGCCAGCACATTAAGCTTCTCTAACTAATACATATTTCAATTGGAACATAAATATAATTTTAGGGACTTTAGTTAACTTGCAAAAGACTCACGTTTGCTAAGGCTTAGATTCCGAATAGTACTGGTTCTTTCACACATATACTTGCCCAATACGCTTATTAACATCTTAAGGGATTGTTCACACCAAACGTATTGTCCGCCGCTGACTGTGAGTATACTCACTGTCTGCCCCAGTGTGAACGTCGACTCAATTTGCAGTACGCGTACTCACCAAGCCGACAATAAGCTATAGCGTACGATGCGCTACATGTGTGAACAAAAGAATAGGCTCATGTAGGTTCACACTAGATGCGTACGCTGAGCGGCTGACTATTCAATACATAAAAGAGCTCAGTATTTGAACCCCCCAATCTTTATACATAACAGATGCTATGTCTTCCCAAGCGCATCTTCGTAAGTTTCTATCACTAAATTCTTCTGAATTCGCATTCCAAATACATTCTCTAGAATGTACTTCTGCAATAAACTTTTCGGTGTCGAACATCGCGAGGTGTCACGTGTCACGTCTGTCCTCATTGAAGTTTGTTTCTCGAGTGTATTGCGGCCGACGCGCGCGGCGGTGCGGGCGCGGCGGAGCGGCGCTATTCGGCAACTGCGTCCGCGTAGCCAATCCGCGTCCGCCGTGCATAGTCGCGTAGTAAAATAATCGGCCACTGAGAGTAAGCGACAACAGGCGACGTAATAGCGTATAGTCGGTTCGGTGTGAACGACAATTTCAATATATATGGAAAAGCAATAAACTGCGTAACGCGCGCTCACAGTCAGCGGCCGACAATACGTTTGGTCTGAACGATGCCTAACTTAAACTTATGTCCATTTTTTCTTACAGGAACTAATCGACCCGGCCGGTAAAGCGAACTTCTTCAAGGCGATAGGCGTCGCTTCCCAAGTGTTCAACACCCTCACTGAAGTCATACAGGGACCCTGTACGCAGAACCAACAGGCTTTGGCTCATTCTAGGTATTTAAACTTTTTATTTACTTATTTGTTTATTTCCTGAAAGGACTCTTTGTCGCCATCGATATATTTATTTTAATACTAGGTTTTTGGCGTTATTGATAAATATATTAATTTCAGTAACACAATATCTTATTTTATAAATAATTATAGTAATATTGAACACTTAATTACGCCGTGAAGACATGATGTCGAACAAAATTGGCGTATAGATAATTATATTTTCATTTTTCGATTTTCAATTTTCCATGACACAGTAACATGACACATGATTTAAAATTATTATTATTTAATATTGAAATATCAACTTTAGCAGGTTTAGCAATCTCTTTAAATTTTAGATAATCCAGCAAATAAGCTTTCCTGACAGCAATTTTACCCACGAAACATGGGAAAATAAATGCTCCTTCTATAAATGGGCTATGTAACACTGAAAGATTTTTTCATATCAATCCAATAGTTCTTAAGGTTATTTACAAAAAAAATGTCTTTAGCTTTATAATATCATTCTAGATCATATTACCAAAACCACCCTATAAAACCTCAACTAACATTATTTCCTCAGGTTATGGGACGCAGTAGGCGGTTTCCTCTTCCTGTTCTCCCACATGCAGGACAAGCTATCCAAGCACTCCTCGCAGGTGGATCTGCTGAAGGAACTCCTCAATCTTCAGAAGGACATGATTACTATGATGCTGTCCATGCTTGAAGGAAACGTTGTTAATGGTATGTGGCTTTAATTCTTAACAGCCGTTCCCAATTATGTATCTATCCATTGATTTGGTTACTAGAAATAGGATAAAGGATCCCAATAATCGGTCTATCCATAGATTTGGTTACTAGAGATAGGGACCTTGTAAAATTCATCGTCTCCCGAGCCTTTTCCCAACTATGTTGGGGTCGGCTCCCAGTCTAACCCGATTCAGCTGAGTATCAGTGTGCCACAAGAAGCGACTGCCTATCAGTCCTCCTCGACCCAGTTACCCGGGCAACCCGATACCCACATAATAGTATTATTACTAATGTCAAATTCCTGTCTTTAGTAAGAAAAAAGAGATTGATAGAATGATGGAATTGTCGGGTTAATCATTGATTAATTTCTGATTTAAATGTCATTTACAAGTCGAAGTAGTAAAAATATAAAAATAGTCAAGGGCGAGTTGGACTCGGTTACAGAGGTTTCCGTACATAGAATAATTATATAAAGTTTATAAATCAACTTTATTATGATATTTTTTTTGCAAATCAAAGAATATGCACACGGAAACATACAAGTTGAGAATATTTTGTAAAAAAAAATAATTAAAATTTCAGTATTTGCTACAAAAAATAATCTTTCATTTTGTTTTTCTTTAGTTTAATTCAAATACCTTCATAATCAAATTCCTCTTTCTTCCCAGGTACAATCGGCAAACAAATGGTGGACACACTAGTAGAATCAGCCTCCAACGTGGAACTGATCCTGAAATACTTCGACATGTTCCTGAAGCTGAAGGATCTGACTTCCAGCGCCAGCTTCCAGGAGATCGACGCGAATAATGATGGGTGGGTCCTGCCTAAGGACTTTAAGGAGAAGATGGAACAGCAGAAGAGTTATACGCCGTGAGTTTTTTGGTTTTATAAGTTTTGTGGGTTAATCTTGTTCTGTAAGTACCTAAAGTAGTATCATGTATGATGCGCCTTAAGCAAGTTTTCGCGGAGACGTTTAAAAACAATAAAGCCTAAATTCGTATGAGTGTTTGAGGTTTTGACAGTTGCAAACAATTTTAACACAATATGGGTTATACATGTAGGACATATATAAATTAAAAATAATAAAGTATTGTGTGTAGTGTTAATAATACGTGAAAGCATTCGAATTAACCAACGATATATGTGCGAACCATTAAAGAGATAGTTTTAGCAAATATCTTTTTGTATCCCATATAAAATCATAGTCTCTTACATAAATATACTTGTCTAAAAAAATAAAAGAAATTCATTACCGATGAAACCAATCGTAAATCTACTTCAGGTCGACGACCTTATTTAAAATTACAAATTAATATCGATAGGTACTCCTCACCAATTTTACCGATTCACCAACGCTATTATTTCCTTAACAGCGAAGAAATCGAGTTCCTCCTGGCTTGCTGCGAAACCAACCACGATGGCAAACTAGACTACATAGGATTCTGCGACCGTTTCCACGAGCCCGCCAAAGAGATTGGCTTCAACTTGGCAGTTTTGCTTACTAACTTGTCAGAGCATATGCCTAATGAGCCTAGGTAAGTAATATTACAATGTAACTTTGATTTGATTAAGTTAAATATTTTATTCAAGTGTCTAATAATAATCACATTTACAATCAGTCATGAGTTCAACAAGAATGCTCTCTGCAACAAACGAGTAGCATTATGTCACCATAGATCATACATTTACAAAATATGTGGAATATAAGTTAGAAGATGAAAATCCTGAAAGTAAACCTTGTACATATGTGTGCAACTTTTCCAAAAAAAGGCGTAAGATGCGAACGTGCATTGCGACGTTATTTTCCTAAAAACGCTAAGCAACCGAAATAAATTGATAGCTTTTTTTTTATTCAGTTTCAATCCATATGCAACATTCTAGGAAATTAAAATAAAATACTTTTCATCCCACCATCTCGGAAAGAGTAGTTTTACCCTTTGATATCTGAGCGCAAAAGCCGTTTTTATCCTCTAGAGCGGCAAAGTGATTTGAATTTAGAACATCGTGTGCAATACTCCATTTGTGACAATCTTGATAAGACTTTTTAAACAAATCCATATTAAACAAATAAAATACTGCTTAAAATAATTATTCAATTAATTAAGTATTTTTTATTATTGTTTTTACACAGATTTTTAACCTCGTTTCATTTTTAAACTGAGTTTTCAAATAAATGAACTTTAATAGGTACTTCTTTTTAATTTTTAACTCATATGTGCGCGCCATTTTGTTTTTTTTTTTGCATTTAGTAATTTCCTCGATGAGGTGGGATGAAAAGTTACGTTTGCACTCGAGTGCAAAGATTTTTCACCTTGTGCTCTTTTGATTCCCTCGCTATCGCTCAGGATTCTAATTATTGAAACACTCGCTACGCTCGTGTCACTCGCTACGCTCGTGTTTCAATTTTAGAATCCTTCGCTTGCTCGGTCATCAAAATTGAGCCCGCGGTTAAAAAGCAACTTTGCACTCTTGTATAACAAATAACTATTATTCTTGAACTTCAATTGTTACAAAATAGGAACCAAGATATACCTACATAGTATGAAATAGGTAGGTACTTGTCATATAACTTTTAGAAGAAGGCATGCTGCATCACCACAAATTGGTTGGACTATCTTTTTTTAGCATTAAAACCGTAATAAAAAAACTGTTGGAACACTTCATTGCTCAGTTAATTAACTAATATATTCTTCCACCAGATTGGCCCGTTTCCTAGAAACGGCAGGTTCAGTGCTGAACTACTTCGAACCATTCCTGGGCCGCATCGAGATCATGGGCGGCTCCAAGCGCATCGAGCGAGTCTACTTCGAGATCAAGGAGTCTAACATCGAACAGTGGGAGAAGCCGCAGATTAAGGTATGTATGTTATAGTTGTAGGCAAAGTTTTATCGTTATCTCAGATTATTTTTTTTAGCCGATTTCAAAAAAGGAGGTTTGAAGTTTGACCTGAGCGTATGTTTGTACGCCATTATCTTATAGTTATCGGCACGAATCTTGAGCTCTGACCTTCACCTGCGCAGAAGTAATTTATTGGGTCTTTTTTGTGGTATGAAGTGAGGCGCGGGGGCGGGCTAAAGCGGTGATTGGCCCGCAGTGCAACGCGTCATAGCCGTCACTCGGGATTGGTTCTTTGCTAATAAATCACTTCTGCGCAGATGTAGGTCAGATCTCAAGATTCGTGCTGATAACTATACGTTTGACTGAACCAATTTTAATAGATGATTTGATTTTTAGCAAAGTGTTAGTCAGACTTAAACGAAGGTTTTACATACACTAACGAGAAAGAAAGGTTAATTTGGTAAAGCATCTTAAAATAAAGACACTTACTATCATTTATTGTTTTGATGGAAAAAAAAAAATTTTTTTTTTTTTCGTTGTTGAAAGCAAAACAAGTATACAGCTTTATGCCAAAAATCTGTAACGTCATATTTTATATTTTTTAATGTTCATAATACATTGCATGGAGAGTGAACGTTTTAACAGTTAAAAGTAGGTATTGAAGTTGACTAGTTTTTCAAATACAGTAAACCTTATACTTTCTTCTGTTTCCAGGAATCCAAACGCGCATTCTTCTACAGCATCGTCACAGAAGGTGGTGACAAAGAGAAGTTGGAGGCTTTCGTGAACTTCTGCGAAGACGCCATCTTTGAAATGACCCACGCTTCCGGTCTAATGGCGGCTTCGGAAGAGTCTGTTGGCGGAACGAAGAATAGGGAGGCTAGTTACATGTATATGGGTGATGATGATGATGAAAGGTGGGTGAGAACATTTTTTATATTTGTTACTGTAGCTTCTTTCAGCACCAGTGTTCTGTAGGAACTACTTCGTGTATCCGGGTATAAAGTGACCTTCCTCGCTAAATGGACTATTTAACACGGAAATAATTTTTCAAATCAGACCAGTATTTCTTGAGATTTGCTCGTTCAAACAAATACCTAAGCAAAAAACCCTTCGCCTTTATAATATCAGTAAAGGTTTCTATTTTATATTTCTATGTAGATATAAATAAACCCAAGCTACTCTATTTTCTCCAAGCTACCTTACTGCGTTTTCTATCTAACTATATAACCGATTAGACATTGTAATTTGACATAATTTATACCTATGGAGCAAAATTCAATCTTTAATCCCAAATCAACGGATAGATAAGTTGTAGAAATCCATAGTCAAAGGATTACTTTACTAATCTTTCTTATCAATTTCAGAGCCGGCAAAGATCCATTCCGTCGCGGCCTCCAATCAGTGAAAGACGGCGTTGCCACAGCATTCTCGTCTCTATCCCCTTCGAACATAAAGCAGAAAATCGCAGACATGCAACAAATGCCACCCGCAGAGTTAGCTGTGGGCTTCTTCAAAATGTTCTTCTATTTATTCTATTATTTGGGCTATGGAGTTCTTGTCGTTGTCAGGTAAGATTTTAAAACTTTAATGGCCTTACTACAAAACCTTAAATATCTGTTGAACACTTGTCTAAAAAGTGTCGCTGCAAAATGGACCTTATTTCAACGTCATAATCTGTATTTTTTTAGACAAGTGTTAAACTGACGTTTAAAAGTTTTTGTAGTAAGGCCATAAATGTGTATTATTATGAAATAAACTATAAACAGGTTAAACTGTAGGTCCCGGCTGTCATTGAACATCCTTGGCAGTCATTACGGGCAGTCAGAAGCCAGTAAGTCTGACACCAGTCTAACCAAGGGGTATCGGGTCGCCCGGGTAACTGGGTTGAGGAGGTCAGATAGGCAGTCGCTTCTTGTAAAAATTGGTACTCAGCTGAATCCGGTTAGACTGGAAGCCGACCCCAACATAGTTGGGAAAAGGCTCGGGAGATGATTACGAAATAAACTATGAATAAGTGAAAAAATACTTTAAATTGCATGGAGAACAAAATGACTATAGGCGTGAAGGCAGGGTTAAAAAATAAAAAATAATGATTCTAATTAGTCCGCATTTTAGATTGGTAAAAACAATTGGACATGATCTTTTTTATTTTAGCGAAACATTAAATATTTACTAAGATATAACGCATATGTGGTGTGGGGGCTCGTGACGTCACGTCTGTGTAAAATTTGTACTTAGAGGTGACTTACCTAATACGACAGAAGTCAAGCGCGTTGTATCTTCGTTGTTATTTGTTTGTGAGAAAAGAAAACATAGGTGCGTGTCCATTATTTTGAGATTATCTAAAAGACGGACTAATTACTTTTCATTCATCATGCCTATTATATCGGAGATGCCATAACGGAAAATCTCCTAAGAAAGTAGCGCGACAAAATGCTAGTTATCGCGAAACAAGGAACGTTACTGTCTCCGCCTTTATACGCCTTCTTTGGACCCGCCCATTTTTTGTAATACCAAAAATCGTTGACAGATATCTCAAAGAACCAGAACTCCTACTTGATTCAAAGTCAAATCATTTATTTCATTTAGGCCTTCACAAGCACTTATGAACGTCGAAAAATATAAATAAAGTTGATTCTATGTACCTGCCCATTCACTAGTAACTGATCGTTTTTGTCATGCCCACCGTACATATTTGAGCTATAAGAAGGCGCCTGACCTACCTGCATTGTGGCATCTCCGCTCATATTTCCTTACTCCGTGATTGTATGGTATAAGGTTAATAATGGAAGGACGTTATAAGTGATATTTTACGTTTGTGTTACACGCTACGTTTGGTGCACAGTCATTGGTAATTGCTTCACTATTTCAAATTGTTGTTTTGGGATTTTTTGGCTAGTGACGTCACTTTGAGTATAAAAAAGTAAAAGTTAAGTAAAAACAAATACAATATTTTATCTTCTTTGAATGGATAATCGAGTATCGAATATCTTACCCGATACTTTATCGATAACATGGTAAAGATGGCAATACCAAATTTAAACTATTATAAAGTGTTGCCATAAAGTTCAATAGTTTTCTACTATTTATTTATTAATTATATTTCGTACGTCACAAGACAAGAAAATCTCCTATATCTATATAAATACACCAAACTTTTATTTTTCATTCACATTGACGCTATTTCTTTTTTATTTTCACATTTTATAAACACCAATTTATGAAGCATGTGTGTGTAAAAATGTGTATATACATAAAGCAATATGTCTGTCTGTAGATTTATGTATATACATAGATAGATATGTGTCAAATTATTTAGTGCACAGATTCTTCAGTAGATGCTTAAGCACGAAAGCAATGTAAACTGTAGTTTACGAGATCACATAATATAGGTATTCTGTGCTAAGAACTCTAAATTAAACCTTCTAAGCAATAGAATAGTTTGTGTCTAGGCAGTAGGTTAATTTGTGTTCTTATTATCTTTCAACCTAGGCAATCTCTACAGATCAGCCTGTTGTAATTCATGTTCAGTTTAAATGTTGTTGTAAAAAATTGACACTATATCGTAGTTTGTAAATTTAAAAAAATATATATGTTATTTATCTACTTTAGTGTATTTATTCTAAAATGGTTTGAAAATGTTTTTAAGTTAACATAGTCTTCAATGCAGCTTACATTATCTTGGACGCAACTTCCCGTTCCGTAATGGGCACTGTATATGAAAATGCTGTAACTGATATTCCTTCTGTATTCCCCTAATTAGAATATCCAAATTAGTTATAAAGTATTACCCATAGAAATAGCACTACTATCGCTTAGTCTTACACTGCCTTCCAAAAAAAACGACGCACAATCTTCCTCCCCAAACCCCCACAAAACCATTATCTAACTATAAAACCTTTCTTCAGGTATATATTCGGAGTACTCTTGGGTCTGATGCGAGGTCCTCAAACGGATGAACCGCCTCCTGAGCCTACGGAGGAGGAGAAAATCGGTCAGTTGAGACACAGGTTGCTAGCGACACAAAGTAAGACACAACACAAGGTATATACGAGTGGCGCTTCGCAAATATGGTTGTTGGTCACTGGTGGGAACTAAATCTAGAGAAATAAAGGGCAAACAAATAAATTAAAAACTATAAATAATATTAAACTGGGTGGTAAAGATTTTTTCGGGCAAGGTTAATGTTGAAAGACTGATCTGATTACGTTTTTTTTGCAACTAAGTGTAATAAAGTTTTCAGTTCTACTGCTTACTAAAGCCAGATGGGTTTGATCATATCATGTTTTTTCTTAAACAAAAACTCTTATAAGCTTTGTGGAGGCTGAAGTTTTTACCCTCAAAGGAGTAATATCAATGTAGACTTTCATGATTGTTGGTATGTACATTTCAAATGGAATTATAAAAGGATTTCAAAGATCAATCCGTATATAAAATATTAAAATTACCGTTATAGGCGTATTTTATCGTAATGAAAAAAATGGTAATGCTTAAATTAAATGATAGAAAAATGTCATTAAATGATTTTATTTAAAAAGAATGTTCTTAAATCATTACTTTACTCCTACAGTGACCAATAGCTTCAACAAGAAACACTAAATCGCCAAACGCAGGTTTAACAATATAACACCTACTTCATGATTTCAAAATTATGTTCATTAATAATCATTAATTATAATAATTGGCGTTAAATGTATTAATAGTAACATTATATGGTGTAACAAATCTGCTTTTGGGTAACAGGTAAGCTAACAGCCTATGAGGTTATTCTTTTTAGAGTCAGTGACTATTCAAATTGATTTATATCGAAATTACGCGATGGAATTTTTGTGTATATCTATACATATAATAAATCTGTAAAAAAACTTTGTCTGTACATTGAATATAATAAAAAAATTATAATTGAGTGGAGTTCAGAAACAGTAATCGAGCACAAATCCAAAAAAAAAAATCTGTCTGTTTGTCTGTATGTCTGTATGTCTGTATGTCTGTTTGTTTGTACACGCTAATCTTCGGAACTACTGGACGGATTTCAATGATTTTTTCTTTGTTGTATCGGTATAATGTCTGGGCAACATATAGGCTATAATTTATCTTCAAAACTTGAAGACCTGGTGCAGAACTGCAACAGATCAACAAAACTATAAGAGATACAAAAATGGTGCCATGGCAAAAATTGTTCCACGTGATGAGCATTCTCGGTTGAGAGAATAAATTTGAAGATCTGGAACACCTGATGTGGAACCCCAAGAGCCCAGCTACACTGTAGCATATACGGGTATGACGTTTTAGCAAAAGTTGTTCTATCTGATAAGCACTCTCTGTTGACTTATAAAAAATGAAGATCTAAAACACCTGGTGTGGAACCCCAAGAGCCCAGCTACTCTGTAGCATATACGGGTATGACGTTTTAGCAAAAGTTGTTCTATCTGATAAGCACTCTCTATTGACTTATAAAAATTGAAGATCTGGAACACCTGATGTGGAACTTCAAGAGCCCAGTTACACAATAGCATACATAGGAATACCGTTTTAGCAAAAGTTGTTCAATCTGATGAGCACTCTCTGTTGACTTACAAAAATCGAAGATCTAAAACATCTCAAGTTGAACTCCAAGTGCCCTACTACACTTGAAATGACGTTTTAGCAAAAGTTGTTCGATCTGATGTATATTTTCTGTTGACTTATGAGAATCGAAGATCAGAAATAACTGATGTGGAAATGAAAGCTATCTCTAATTTCACTGTATAGTGATATAATAAGCTGGAAGTACCTCCAAGCAGTGAAGGCGGTAATAGTTTAGGACAGACTTTCAATGGTGATGGTATATCATCGTCAATTTTACTCTTTTACTACAAAACTTTATAGAATGAATGTTCGAGTTTTAATGCTATTTGAGTGTTGTATTCTTTTTCATTTATCTTCGTGACAGGGTAGCCTACTCAGTACCGCGGGGGGCGAGGGGGCAGTCAGCTAGATTTTAATTGATCAGGTATCTTCTTCACAATAAAACTATTACCATGGGTCGAATCTTTTCCAATGTTCTTAGGGAGAGAATCATAAGATCCCAAAGATATACCGAAGAGCGTTTGGAAGGACTTGATGCTGTTCGAGAACATCAGTCTGCTACTTGCTCCGAGGAAATCTCATCGGATCGCGAAGCGCGCTTCCGTCATTGGCATATTTACGCATCTACATCCATATGTCTAGAGAACTTCTCAAGTAAAGAATATGCTACTCATTGTCTCGCGAGTCGGACACGTTTACTGATACAAATTATACAAAATAAGCATGGTGAATCAAAGAAAGTAATAGTCCGTCTTTTAGATAACCCTAAAATAATGGACAAGTATTGTTTTTTTTTCTTTCACAAACAAAGAACAAGGAAGATACAAAACGCTTGAATTTTGTATTAAGTCACTTCTTAGCACAAATTTTACATAAACGTGACATCACGAGCTCTCCGACTTTGTTGCGTTAAATCTCATTGTTATTATTGTTATTACTTCAAGAGCCTTTTCCCCAACTATGTTAAGGTCGGCTTCGATGCAACTGAGTACCAGTGTTTGACAAGAAACGACTGCCTATCGGACCTCCACAACCCGGTTACCCGCTCAACCCAATACCTCTTGGTAAAACTGGTCACACTTACTGGCTTCTGACTGCCCATAACGACTGCCAAGGATGTTCATTGACAGCCGGGACACACTAGAAATGACAGCTCCTCCAAAAACCGGTCATTGGTGTCCAAAATATTCTAAGAAAGTACATACGAACTAAGAAAAGTTGCATTAGCAAGTACTTGCCAGACCTGTAATCGCAGTCACACACTCATACTTGAGAGATTGGTTCTCTAAACACTAGGTCACCACTACTTTGTTATTTAAGGGTCCGTTCAGAAAAACCACTTAAATGCGGACTAATTAGAATCACTACTTTTATCCCTATGGTCACGCCTATTGCGCTTTAGTTCTTAGCGTTTTGTTTAGTCTGCTGTGCTTTTGCCGTTGACGTACAAAAGTTAAATATATAGAACGTTTCGAATGATTTTGCGTATTCCGTTGTTTTCCCGTCAACGGGCCCTTTAAATTCAACATCAGACGATTCAGATCTTTGATTTTGCTAACCCCGTAGTCGCTGGTATAAGGGACAGGATCCGCGTACGAAGTCGCGGGCAGAAGCTAGTCATACAAATATTTCGTGTCCCAGAATCTGTCGCACAAAAAGTGCCTTAATGCCTACTTACTGAAAGTTATATATGGCTTTAATATTTTTATTTCTGATGTGATCAAATAATCTTTAGAAAATCAAGGAACTCGGATTACTTTTAACTTTGCCACAAATAAAATTCACTTTGGTACATTTATAGTTTTTAACATGTGTACGACAATATGTTTTTTACGAGGTCCAGTTAACATTTATGGTTGGTAAATTTGACAAAATTCATCATAATTTCTCTAAATGTTCTCACTTAAAAATATATAATGTAAGTCACTGACTCGTTAACCAAGTTTTTATTTATAAAGATATACTTTTACCCATATTATACAGGGAAAATCTATGTTGTGCAACGTTTAACATCTATAACTTAATGTTGTTTTTTTGTTTGTGAATATTATTGTTTATTGTCATCGTTTATTGTTCACTAATACCGAGGGATACAATGGTCTATGTTTGGCGAATTTTCAAACAGTACTTACAGTTTAAATCTCGGGGTCAATTTAATAATCTATGGTCATACAATGTACTTTTTGTAACTTATTATGTACTCCCTTTTGTACCACCTCCACGTGTTACCCTTATGTACTATCCCTTGAACTCTCCTTTATGTATTACCCCTATATACTCTACTCACAAAATTACCCTTATGTACTCCTCCTATGTGCGCTTCCTATCTTATATACTGCTCCTGTGTACTCCCTCCTTTATGTACCTACTCCCTATATACTCCCGGTAAATGTACGAGTAAATGTTCTGTATTCTACCCTTATATACTCCTTCATCCACCTGAATTTAATGTATGTGAATTTTTCACCATATCGAATTGATATACCCAATACCATTTTAACTGAACACTAATATTGTTCTTTCTATTTATAAAAAACAGGTTCTCGACATCTGCCGGCGTTACCACCAGCTGATGATACCGGACAGATGCAAGTGTCGGCTTTCGGACTCGATATCACTAAAGAAGACAATGGACAGTAAGTATAATATTTCAAGAGTTTATAGGAATCTTTTTGTTAAATTGAAATATGCCAAAAGAAATCAGAAGAAAAGTTTCAACGAAAATGATGCACTTTAAATAATTTTTAAGTTAAATGTCTACTACGGCGTAGCAAGACTATCGCTACGACGCACATAGGGGTATTTTGCATTTCTAGCCGGGCGAAACTAGAAAAACAAACTTCAACAGAAAAGAAAAAATTAATGCTTGTTAAAAAGCCAGGTAACTACTGAAAAAAATCCGACCATTTTCAGGGTCCTACTCCCGCGCCATCCAGCCACAAACCTCTCGGAACTTGATCATTGTGACATGCACTCGCGTCAGTTTCTGACTACATTAAAAACGTACCGTGTTTGAAACCTCAGAACTTTTTTATTGTGAGCTATTTAACCAAAACTACTATAGATTATCATAATACAGATAAGAGCAGTTTTATTTGTTAGGATTTAATAATGTTTACGTGTATTTTTTAAGGTTCAAAATCAATTCTTAAAATTCAAAATGTTTGAACCGTTTTTTAATGAATTGTACTTTCCACAGTGAATATAGATATCTTCCGAGTGCTTCCGGCTAATGATTTCTGTTGTAACGTACAAACACTGTCAGATGATAGATATTACACACATTAGATGCTACTGTTTGCTACTTTTGACAGAACTTAGACGTAACTGCTGGTGTAAACTAAAAACAATTAACCATTATTTTCAAGCAAATTATTAAATGTTTTCTTTTTAACACGCTTATTTATTATTTTAGGCATACCAGGGAGCTCTAACTACAAACATTTAAACAGAAAATACGTGTTCAATATGATTTTTATCTAATTAGTTAGTCAATAAAACCTTCTCCAAATCATGAATATTCCTTTATTTTATCATCGTATCAGCCCATAATACTCACTTTTGAATTAAGGCCTTCTCAATGGTTTTCTGTAAATATTAGTAAGTCCTATCTACTTTACAGCAGAAAAACCCGCTCTAATAATTTCGCCCGGCTAAAAATGCAAAATACCCCTATGTGCGACGCTACGGACTACGACAGTGACGAGGTTAGCCTTGAGGTGTGCCTTAAGGCACAAAGCCTTTCTTCTTTCTGGTATTTTTCCCTTGCAAAGCCTCAATGTGAAATAGAATTGATATAACTACAAAATACCCATGATTTTATCCAATAACAACCAACCATTTATTTAGTTTAACTACAAAATATGCAGAAATTTAACCAAATACAACCAACCATTAATCTTACCTCCACAATTCCAGGATACAAGTAAAACCGCACGAATCACCCAGCACTTCCACTCCATCATCAGGCGAGGAGGCAGAGGTGTCACCTGACGAGAGCATAGACCACACTGAGGAACAGAGACCACCTTCTCTTATTGATCTGCTTGGGTACGTAAAAAAACTATGGATAGATAGCTTACTGAAATCCCCAATAGGAACCTTCCTGTCTGTTGGTTAGGGACTGTCTTATCCCTATCTCTAAGCAAAAGAATGGATAGATCGATTATTGGGAACGATAAGTAAGAGCGATATAGAGCGATAAGTAATGCGCTAATTTATGGGTTGAGTGACGGAAATCTATTCTAAAAGATAACTGATCCATAAGTAAACAAATATTTCTGAAATAACATTTTTTCTATACATTAACAGTGGGGAACAAGCCAAGAAGCAAGCCCAAGAGAGGATGGAAGCGCAAGCAGCCCAGCAAGCAGCTATGTCCGCCATCGAAGCTGAGAGCAAAAAGGTATGTTAACTACGTTATATTGTCTGTGCTTCGAATTCATAGTTAACGATTACATTATGTTGTATATGCTTCGTATACGTAGGTTTATTATAATAGCGTAGGTATATTCACGGTGCTATGAAATAAAAATACATTTGAAAAAAAAACATTAGCCAAATTGTAATAAAATTCGCAGAAATACTTAGCTATTGTAGATCAGACAGTCGTGCTTGTCTCACTTCATTTTCTGCTTAGAAACATAGGTAGAAATATTATGCATAAATCGTTAAAACTATTTTAAAATGATACTGAAAGTTCTACATTAATTCATAATATTACTTACAGCCAGTTTCTTCATCAAAAGTTAAAGCCAAAGTAAAAGTCAAAGTAATGTCTAAAGTAAAAGTAACGGTCAAATTCAATTTTTCTATTAGTTTTGCTGTCACTTTAGCCTTGAAAAAACGAATTTGACCGTTACTTTTACTTTAGACATTACTTTAACTTTAACTTTTGATGAAGAAACTGGCCGTTACTGTACAAGTAATTTATGAGTATGTTATGGCAAAACTTTTTGTCGTCATTGTACATTGTAACAGCGAGTGATTGAAGTGGGTATGAGCCATGGTATCACATACTTGTGCTCAGAATTAAGTTGCGCATCGCCATTGACTTTTTTTCAAAAAGTGTTTTAACATATTCATTACATCATTGCCATTTTTTGCAAATTAATGCAGCCAGGACGCTCGAAATCATTTATGAGGCCAAAAAAGGTATAACAGCATTTCCATGTACTTATATCGATTAGAAACACACATACTTGCAATTATCCAAATAAGGGGTAATTTCGTATCATTGGAAAAAAATTATATGTACTTCTTGTATTACCAGTGCGCTTGCGCATAATAAATATTTTTTTCTTTCTTACTTAATAATGTTTACATAATTGTGAACATTAATTTGTACCCAGGTAGGTCAAGGGGTTTAATTTAATAAAACCAAAATCCTTTCAAAATAGTAAATCCCCTGTATTACATGTCCCCTTATTTTACCATTTGATTGGTACCCAACATACAGACCAGACAAGTCAAAAGGTCCACCTTAATAAAACCAAAGCCTTTCAAACTACTAAATCCCCAGTCGTTAACCCCAGTTTTACTCTTATTTTACCCCTTTATTTACCCCCATTTTACCCCGTTCTTATTGCCAGTTTACCTCGTTGTTAACTCTTACTTTACCCTGTTGTTAACCCTTACTTTACCCCCCAGGCGGTGCAAGGGCCAGCACCATCGGCCCTCTCTCAAGTGGATCTGTCCCAATACACACGAAGGGCGGTATCGTTCCTGGCTCGCAACTTCTATAACCTGAAGTATGTGGCTCTCGTGTTGGCGTTCTGTATCAACTTTGTGTTGCTGTTTTATAAGGTTAGTATTGCAGTTTTACCCTAATCCAGATAATAAATCACAGATATCTCTGATAAATGGGGACATTGAAATATTTTTTTCAAATTGATCCAGTGGTTTTTGAGATTAATCACATTTCCATTAATTCAAAGGACTGTAGTAATACATAAATGTATCAGTATGACAAGATTTTGATATAAAGTCAAAAAGAAAAATAGTAAGTATGGCAGGAATTTCCACTCCGTAGCAGAGTAACATGCACTTGTATAAAATTACACACACTATGCAAATAAGTAGTTAAAATTACACACACTATGCAAATAAGTAGTTAAAATTACACACACTATGCAAATAAGTAGTTAAAATTACACACACTATGCAAATAAGTAGTTAAAATTACACACACTATGCAAATAAGTAGTTAAAATTACACACACTATGCAAATAAGTAGTTAAAATTACACACACTATGCAAATAAGTAGTTAAAATTACACACACTATGCAAATAAGTAGTTAAAATTACACACACTATGCAAATAAGTAGTTAAAATTACACACACTATGCAAATAAGTAGTTAAAATTACACACACTATGCAAATAAGTAGTTAAAATTACACACACTATGCAAATAAGTAGTTAAAATTACACACACTATGCAAATAAGTAGTTAAAATTTCTTATATAACCTATTCACATTTGAATCACACCTTTAACGAATAATACTAAAGCACATGTATCTGTAATGTTCTAGGTATCTACCCTGGACGCTGAAGGTGGTGAGGGTTCAGGCCTGGGAGACATCATCGCTGGCGGCGGTTCAGGATCTGGAGCTGGCTCAGGCAGTGGTGATGGTAATTATGGTTTAATTTTTACTACATTTTACAAATTAAAATAGCAATAAGCCATAATTTTGATTGCATCAGAAACTTTTACTTTTAATTTTTACGTTAAGGACTCTAAGATATGCTATCTCTCTACATCATTAAACGGTTATTTTCATGGTCAAAATAGGCATGATGACAGTAATCAAAAATCATTAAAATAATATATTTATTAAATTAAACTTGAAGCTTGGAATATAAAACGCGCATTGTTTTCTTTATTAATAATGTGATTATATAATATGTATTTTTATAAAATAAAATTACGAAATAAGGCAATCCGCCATGATATCTTGAACACCAATCAGAGCTCGTGACGTCATCTCTCAAAACAACTCGCGCGAAAGCGCGCGAACGTAACATTTCGTTATTGTGAACTTCCACTGCGATCTTTGTTTTTAATTAATTAATTGTTTATAACACGAGTTATGGAGCCCGGATTTATCAAGGCAAACAGCGCTAATTTGCCTAGAATTGATATCATAATGCTGGGAAAGTCTTTGGCATCAAATAAAGATTTTTGTTCAGCTGAATTTAGAAATGTTAAAACTTCCATGTAAGTATACTAGTTTACTTAAAAAACAATGAGAGATGAAACCTAACCTCGAAATAGTTATTTACATTATAAACTATCCTAGAATCTAGAGAACTATGTAATAACTTACATCAAAGTGATCTTCACAAAAATAAAGTTGTACCCTGGGCAATATTGCTTTTGAATCTCGCCTTGCAAGTTTAAGCCACTTGTTTCGTATTTTTTTATTGTGAGGAACGTACACAAATAACTTATCAGGAGTTGTTTTGGATGTGTTCTTACACTGGGGGACCCCACAACACCTATGCCCTTTCGAATTCATATTTAATAACACAAAAAACTTAATTATTGCACGAGCGTTGTTTACTTGCGTCTTGTAATTTCAGTCGTGACGTCACAAGTGACGACATGACACTGACAAGCGTTTTCGCGCCGGATTCAAAGTGGACAGAGAAAAATGCAATTATTTGATAAAAAAACTTCGCATTTTCTTAAAATTAATATTTTTTCATATAAAATAGACGTATACCTACATCATACAAAGGAATTTAAAAATTTGTCATCATGCCTATTCAACCATGTAACATTAAACAGAAAACGTTCATGTTTAATTAAAAAAATATATGGCCGCGATCTTGCTTCCACTATCTACCTAGGTAGGGGACTTACATATATAGCAATAAGGCTACCTCGATAATTAAAATCAAATTAGAAAATAGACGGCTTAAAATTGCATATATAAGTACCTGCGTCCTATCCTTCACCGAGCTTAATTTGTTTCACCCGTATGAAGTACCTATTTTGCCTTACCGTTCATGATAAAAAGCCGTCAGGTGAATTTGAGAAAACTCGGACACCAGAGCTTATTGTTTGATTTAACCTGCAGCATAATCGATAAGAAGAAGATAAATAAATAACATTTTGCTCTTATTTTCAGGAGGTAGCGGCGAATCAGGCGAAGACGACGACGCGCTAGAAGTAGTTCACATAGACGAGGACTTCTTCTACATGGAGCACGTCATCAAGATGGCCGCCGTGCTGCACTCTATCGTGTCTCTGGCTATTCTTATAGGATATTATCATCTTAAGGTGAGTTTTATTAGTATCTGCTTAGCCTTTTACCAATTTGTCTGTATTTAAATTATTTTAACTAAATAATATTATATACCTACTAAGCACCATCCACCTTCCTATAAAATGTGGTAAAGCTTTTGTACCTCGTTTAAACCACCGTCCCGAACAAAGTTAGTGTAGGTACTAAGCCTATTACTACAGCGGGTACCTACTTCTTAAAACCATGTTTAATACTATGGGGGTTTGTGTTTTTTTTTTTAAGATACTGATTTGCTACATAGGTAAAGGAGCTTTGTAAATTTTGTACGAATGATGTGTATGCATATAAATTATTATTTACCATTTTAAATATGTGAAGGCTTCCACTCTAACTGCATGCTGCTGCGTAGGTATATGACCTCGTCAATCCAGTTACCCGGGCATCCCGATTCTACTCCGTAAGACAGGTTATCACACTGTCAAGCTAACGACTGTCAAAGATGTTCAAATGACCACCAGCATCCACCAATTTAACGTGCCTTCCCAAACTCGTCACGACGATCACCCATCCACGGGTTGCCTTCGCCACGCGTTACTTAATCTTATTTATATATTCGTGCTGCTGTTACCTAGCCACGACATTTAAAAATACCTATGTATTCTGATAAAAGACATCTTAAAATTATTTTTCCTTTTATTCTAGGTGCCGCTAGCTATCTTTAAACGTGAGAAGGAGATCGCTCGAAAACTGGAGTTTGACGGACTATACATCGCGGAACAGCCGGAAGATGACGACCTCAAGAGTCACTGGGACAAACTCGTTATATCTGCCAAGTTAGTTATATATTTTTTTTATTTAACAACAGAAACGGGCAATGGCCAGTTAGATTTGTGCTCTGCATCAATTATTTTTGATTATTGATGAAGCATCCACACGCTTGCGTCTCACGATATTCTAGCAAACCTACGGACATAACAGTCTTCTAATCGTCTAAAAACAAATCAAAAAGTGTCCGTTTGTCTGACATGGTGACACGTTCCCATGACCACCGGACATTACTTATGCTATTGTCCCACCGTAGAGCATACGAATACATTTTAAATATGCATTATCATATTTTCTCCAGGTTTGCGATTCCAAACTTTATGTTCAGTCTTCCACAACGATGTTTTTTCTCTTTTCAATAGTGCCTATAAAATAATATTAAAATATACAAAAAAGAAGTATTTGCTAAAAAAAATACATAACCTAATATCTTCATGCCTATCTATATATGTAAAAAAATATAAACTTAAACATCACTAACACTATACATGAAAAAAAAAAACTTTCCAGATCATTCCCCGTGAACTACTGGGATAAGTTCGTCAAAAAGAAGGTTCGAGCCAAATACTCTGAAACCTACGACTTCGACTCCATCTCCAACATGTTAGGCATGGAGAAGACTTCCTTCTCCGCACAAGAAGAAGAAGGCAGTAAAGGACTTATTCATTAGTGAGTATTTTTGAAATGCTCTGCGACGGTGTGATTATTATTATCATAGCTTATTAAAAATTCGGGTTTTTTAACCGACTTCGTAAAAGCGAGGTTCTCATTTCGAATGTTTGTATTTTTTTTCAAAGTTTTCCATAATATAGTAACTGACATTCAATGATATTTGAAGATGAAAACGATCTCTAGTATTTCCTAAAGGATTGACTCGTGGGTGTCATCTTTCTATCTGCACATTTTTTTTGAGGTAGAAAAGTTAACTATTTCAATTATCACCTTTTTATCTAGATGGTAAAAAAAATCACTTGGACCTTTACAAACCCTTATATCAAAAACATAAATACGTTTAATTCTAGTTACCCATTCCAAAACTGCCTTCCTATGGAGAAGAAAGTGCAATAAACTTCACAGTTACTCTTCACTAACTTCAGAAAAGCCAAATTATTTAACTTTTACTTAAGATTTCGGACACTTATAGACATTTAAATAAAACTACTTTAACGGATTTTATCGCGTCGATATCGATCGATTTAGTCTGCCCGTGACCATGGATGCTGTAAATGATCCGAAACGTCGGGATTGTTTTATTTTTACAATAACAATTCTATAATCTATTCCCAGCATAATCAACATAGACTGGCGCTACCAAGTATGGAAGGCGGGCGTCACCATCACAGACAACTCCTTCCTCTACTCTCTATGGTACTTCTCGTTCTCCGTGATGGGGAACTTCAATAACTTCTTCTTCGCGGCTCATCTGTTGGATGTCGCTGTTGGATTTAAGACCTTGAGGACTATTTTGCAGTCTGTCACGCATAATGGGAAACAGGTATGTTTTGGAGATTTTTTTATGATTTTCTGATAAGCTAAGGTATTTAGAAGTTACCTCTATCAAAATGAACAGTCAATTCAATGAAATTTTTGTGCTTTTACACTAAAACGACAGCTCGCTGATAATCCGGAATTACACGTTACTTTTTTTTCCAAGTGCAGGAAGTTTATGCATCAGGAAACAGATGACATCAGCTAGTGGACATGATAATAAAAATAAATATACATAAAAGCAAACTAGTGTACATACCACAATTTTATATACCTACATTAAAAAATCGTGTTAGTTCCGCTATTTAAAACTCAAAAACGGCTGAACTTATTGGACTGAGTAAAAATGTGTGGAGCGCTTTAAACCACTTTTTATCGCTATCCGGGAAGTGCCTACATAGTTTCCTCGGGACGCGTTTGAAACCGCGGGCGGAAGCTAGTCACTCATATTCTGCACATTAATCTGACCATGTAATCTCTTCCAGCTGGTATTAACAGTGATGCTGCTAACTATAATAGTGTACATCTACACGGTGATCGCGTTCAACTTCTTCCGCAAGTTCTACGTGCAGGAGGAAGATGATGAGGTCAACAGGAACTGCCATGATATGTTGACGGTATGGTATTTTCTTTAAATAACCAATGATTTTTATGATATTTATGAGCTTCTTTAAGCAAGTTTCTGTAGAGACAATCAAACTGCATACACAGTGAGGTCTAATAATATCACTGCAACTGATGAATTAAACAAACTGAATATAGGGAGTACATTGGGGGAGTTCATAAGAGAGTACTCTGGGGGAGTAAATAAGGGAGTACTTTGGGGGAGCACATAATTGAGTACTTTGGGGGATACATAAGGAATCGTATGAAGGAGAAGATAAGGTTGGTACGTAAGAGAGTTCTTTGGGGAGTATATAGGTAAGGAAGTACTTTGGAGGATAATCCAAGGGATTACATAGAGGAAGGACAGAAAGGAGTACATAGGGTGTATATGAGGCAATATATTAGAGAGAACGTAAGGCAGATCATAAGGGTATTATTATATAAGTGCTTGTATACTTACACACAAGCATAACTCAGTCACGTTCGTGGTTAGGTACATCCTTGCGGATGTAAAATGTATAAGATAATGTAATGAAAATAACCAGGCCCCTCTTCTCCACTGGGCACTATGGGCAAGTGCCCAGGGCCCCGGGATCGAATGGGGCCCCCTAGTTCCTGCCAGATTACCAAATGTTAAACCGATATTTAGGTATTACCGAAAAACATTAATTTTGAAAAATCTGATGATAATGTGATCGGCACTGCTTACTTTAAATTGGTTTTGTCGCAGCCCAAAATACTGATTCTCCTCTAAATGGTGTTTAATTATGAAAGAGCGATATTTTAAAACACGTGGGTACAATATCTAAACGATAGAGCTCTTTACACTAAAATACCGAAACTCTTAACATTGCCATCAATCATCAGTATAGCCCATTTAGAACAGGTGAAAATTTTATCAAATTTTAATACGCAGTTTTTCAAAAATGTTTTGGTCTAACAAAAATGTACATTAATTAAAACTGCATTATCATTTTTCTGAAAATCACTTCAAAACACTGACGAACTTTCTGCTAGCAATTAGTCCAAAACAGTGTTTAACCAATTTCTTAGCAAATGTATTTCAATTTCTTAGTAAGGTGGGGGGGGGGGGGGAATCTCGGTCGGCACATATGTGCACGACCAGGATAGCGCCGGCAGAAGGGACAAGTGAGGGTGCCATTCTAATCTGCGAAGCCTAGGTTCACTACCAGTCACTGCACACTATTCAATTTTTAAACTAAACTACAACAGTGCATGCGCAAGACGTCGATGCGTCACTGAGAGGGGTGCCAGTCCGGCTGTCATGGATTACTTAAATTAATTCCCCAAAATTATTAAAAAAAATCCGCTCGCTTCGTTTGCGATTTTTTAATAGGTAATGTCTGATTCATTCTGCGCTTACTGTTTGAGTCCTCAGTCTAACAAAAAGTTAAAGACCGAAGTAGCAAAAACAACTGACGCTCTACGCTGCCGATTTCTAAGTTGTTTAGGAGGTGGAGGACTTTTGTGTCCCAAAACTCGAAAAATTCGTGCTCGCTACGCTCGCGGCTTCTTCTCTTTACAGTGGTTTTTTTTACACTTGTTTGGGTGCTTTGTCCCAAATTTAAAAATTTCGCGCTCGCTGCGCTCGCGGCTTTTTCCCTTTGCGCTACTTTTCGTAAATCATGTCTAGGTTCTTTATGTCCTAAAACACAAAAATTACGGGCTCGCTTCGCTAGCGCTTAAGTTTGCAGTGATTTCAAATTCTGATCTGTCTCCAGCTTCTTTATGTTAAACCTAGCAAAAAGCACCATGAATGATTTCTACACAATTTTTAAGTACTTTACTTTTGAAATTTAGTCCGTGATTATATTCTGTCGTTTGTTTTGGGGGGTGCTCAATAGGTAGTCCGCCCCGGGTACCACCCGATGCTACGCCGCCACTGCAAATGTACAAAATTCAAAAGAATACACTCTCACGCGTGCTTGGCTAACCCTTTTTATGCTAGAAACATACCTACTATAATACCCTTTGAAATACACGTAAGGCTTTAAATCTAGGATTTCGCATAGGTGCCCGTTTTTTTTGCAAAAGAGTTTATATTATAACTAAATAGTGTTTTCTCAAGGTCATAGGGGCCCCATGATCCTAATGTGCCCAGGGCCTCAAATAGTTTAAAGACGGCCCTGAAAATAACCCCTCACTCTTCTCCCCAGTGCTTCGTTTTCAACCTGTACAAAGGCGTGAGAGCTGGTGGTGGTATCGGAGACGAGCTGGAGCCGCCCGACGGAGACGACTCCGAGGTGTACCGCATCATCTTCGACATATCCTTCTTCTTCTTCATCATCGTCATCCTGCTCGCTATTCTCCAGGGTAAGTTGGAGAAATAAAGGTGCATCTACACGGTGCATTCAGCCGTTACATACATTTTAAAACCGTGCGGGTCCAGCGACTCGCGCATGTACCAGAGCAAGATACCCACCCGCGTGCTCTTTTCACTTGTTTATGACTTGCTCCAGCTACATGCACCGTGTAGACGCACCCCTATGTCTACACTAATATTATAAAGACTTTTTTTTTACACTAGGCTCCGAAACTATTAAAACGATTTGAAAAATTATTTCACTATGGGAAATCTACACTCTTCCAGAGTACCGTAGCCTATATTCTATCCCAGTACGAGCAGTTGTTCCCACGGGACGCCGGTGAAACTGGGAAAACGGCTAGTAAATAATCAATGAATAAATATTGGAATCGAAAAGTTCTGTTTTGCAGTCAAGTTTGAATAAACGGTTTTTGATTTTATTATTTTGTTCTCCATGTACCTACCATAAATAATGTACTATTTCAGGTCTGATCATCGACGCGTTCGGAGAGCTGCGTGACCAGTTGGAGTCCGTGAAGGAAGACATGGAGTCCAACTGCTTCATATGCGGCATCAATAAAGACTATTTTGATAAAGTTCGTATTTTGGGAGAGTATATTTTGTTTCGAATATGGGACAAAACTTGAGAGGTGAAAGACTTAAGTAGGTATTTTGGAGACAAGGAGTGGAGAGAAAACGTTTGTCTACTTGATCTGAAATGGTCAGAATATGAGCATTTCTGGTTAGCCTCAAGATTCGAAAACTTAATAATTTTCTTCAATAAATAGCCTCATACGGAACCACAGATCTCAATAGACTTCAAAAACTCAATTCGGGATACACATTTTGTATGTGCTTGAGAAAAATTAATGTTAACTATATTTAATTTTACCATTAAATGGGTCCATTGAACACCATTAATTATAACATAATAATTTTATTTACCAACTTCCCAAAAAAGAGTATGTTCTTAATGTAGATGTTTATATATCATCATGTTTTACACAGGTGCCGCACGGGTTCGACACTCACGTGCAGAGAGAACATAATCTAGCGAACTACATGTTCTTCCTCATGCATCTTATTAATAAACCCGACACGGAGTATACAGGTATGTTTAAATTTTCTTTTATTTAAGAAAACTTCAGTGAAATGCGGGATTTACTATTTTATTTTTTCCAAAATGTGTCACGATCTGCACGTATTTTTTATTACCTACCTAATTTAGTCAAAAATTGTTCGATACCGTTTTGTCTCAAAGAGGTTATTTTTAATATACTTAGTTGGATAACGTTTTATACCTTTTTCTGAACGAATATAAATCAATTTTGAACACAGTAAAAAGTAATTTTAACAATAATTTCTGACGCCAATACTTTCTTATTTACTTACCTGCCTCATTTAAGTTACAAGAAATTAAAAACACCCATTTTTTATTAAAAATCACTAAAACCTATACCTACTTTCTGTCCCCAGGTCAAGAAACCTACGTCTGGAACATGTACACACAAAGATGTTGGGACTTCTTCCCCGTGGGAGATTGTTTCCGAAAACAATACGAAGACCTAATGGGAGAATAAACTACCCAAGCATGGCAACACTCGCCTACAGTAGCAATCTGATATTTATGCTCAAGCAACACCAAACGTCTATGGTTTTAAAAAGATTCGTTGTTTTGTCTATGGTTTTGTAAATAATTGTGCGCTTTTGAAGTTTAAATAAGATATTTTAATAAAGTGGGAATTTGATATTTTTACTTGAATTGCTGTTATGCTTGTCTGAAAGTTACAAATAAAGTACCTTAGTAAATCGTGGTTGTGCAATAAATCCAAAGTACACGAATCTTTACTAAAATCGATTTAAAAAAGAAAATATCTATCAAATAGCTTCAATCGTAAAGTTCAAATTCTCGAAATTTCTAAATAAATAAATTACTTTTAGAAAAAAAGAGATACTTTATCTATTTCTTAAGTAAATGTAACTTAAGGTGGCCTTTCCATGTAAACTTTTCTATTTTTAACTATTTCGATATAGTTTATGTAAGATAAATAAATAAATAAAATTGTTAAATAAAACTATTTAATTGTAAACTTCGTGGAGTTTTATTTTTCCTTAATTTTAAGTTTTATCAGTCTTAACAAAACTATTCGTACTTAAAACTAATATGTAACATGTTTTTAGGAAATCATTTTTGTTAGGTATTGCTTTTATTTATTTCATGACTTATTTCCAAATACTGAAACATCACTCAATATTAAGGAGTACATCAAACGTCCAACAATATTTTCTCTGTCACAAAAGAAATATTTTTTAGTAAAACTTAATTTTATGTAATGTTTCAGAATTTCGAGGTTAGATTATAAATCAGCAATCAACTTACACAATTCACAAAAATAAGAAATTCATTATTTTTACGACAAAGATAAGTTCATAAGATCTAGGAAATATTTAGTGGAACTCAAAAAGATATTTAAGTAGACAGATAATATAATTAACATAGGTCTTTTGGGAGGATAAGTGTGCGTTATAATCTTAGATCTATGTAATAAGCAAGTAGCAAAAAGAAAAAAGCAGTTTCTTTATAAATAATTTGTCATACAGCCCAACATACGTTTGATCACACAGTGCTTTAAACCTTTAGGTAACACATGGCCAATATTATTTAACAATTTCATTGAAACAAATACTCAAGAATTTTAGTATCATTCAGAAAGTGCACATAATTATAAAGAGGCTAAATCCCATTTGTAACGAAAAATATCTTTTATTTACATTTACACTGAAAGAAAAAAAAATAATAACAAAAAAGTTTGTTATTAGAAAGTTACGGAAATCAGTTTTTTAGTGCATCATCATAACCCTTTTTTTTAGTTTTTTTTTAGTTAGCGAGTGTAGCCAATAGTAAATTACACAACTTCAAACGAATAATGTAAATATTACACTTTTTTACACCAATGGCAACTCACTCAAACATTATTTTACACACCTTTTGCCTTGAAAAGACACAACAAGACAAAACCTAACAATTTAACATTCTGAACTTAACCTACAAAACTAACTCACAGACGGTTGCTTATGAGCTAAATACAGAGTAAATATACTAGACAGCGCACTAACTAGAAATATCACATCGAACCATCTATGGTAGAAGTTAAACTGTAGATCTCCTAAAACTTGAGTTATGATGATACGGTATTCCGGAGGCATATTCATACGCATGAGCAAAACCGACGAACAGAAATACATGCCCATTATTTGAGCTAGAATTAAGACAATGATGTTCGAAGATTTCGATGATGATATCTTGTAGAAGAACTGGAAAAGAAAGAGGTTTGTTAGTCTGGTAAGCTCTACTAAAATTATCTAACAGAAAATGGTTATTATTATTAAAATTTTATTATAGCAACGGAGTATCGAGTTCCCGGGTAACTGGGTTGAGGTCAGATAGGCATTCACTTCATAAGGAGGTCAGATAGGCAGTCGCTTCACGAGGAGGTCAGATAGGCAGTCGCCTCACGAGGAGGTCAGATAGGCATTCACATCATAAGGCCAGATAGGCAGTCGCTGCATGAGATCAGATAGCTTCATCATGAGGGGGTCAGATAGGCTCTCGCTTTACGAGAAAGTCAGATAGGCAGTCGCTTCTTAACGATTCAGATAGGGTCCATATAGAATAATGATACCATCAGCATTGACTATCTAGGCCGTGGGTGACGCAGCTAGTATACACACCTTGGTGAGTGTCAGCAACAGTCCTCGGATGCTGGTCAGCACGATGCAGCCGACCAGTATGAAGGACACGTGCTGCGACCAGAAGGCGACGTCAATGTGCCAGCCGAGCCAGTGGACGACTATCTCTAGGCCGCGGGTCACGGGGTCTTTTTTGCCGACCCGGTCGAATACTATGTTTATTGTTGACTGGAACAAGTAAAAAACTTGGTTAAAAAAACGACTTCAATAATAAGTACCTATAATTAAAAACTTCAAACTCTGACAAATATTATGATGCGGTATTACGAAACGATGAGATAATCGCTCATAAACATTACATACAGGTAAAACGGAACATCCTTTTTTATTATTTTTTTATTACCAAAAAATTGCCTTTGCCCACCAGTGGGACAGCTACGCCCACATATATACTATCTTTTGCAAAAAAGCGGACACTTATGCGAAATCTTGGTTTTAAGGACTTTACGTGTATTTCAAAGGCTTTTAATGACTATAGTGTGTGTATGAAAATATTAAAAATCGGCCGAGTACCAAATGTTTGCCACACTAAGTTTAATTTTGTAACGTATCAGTATTTTGATTATAAGTCAGCTCTAGACGAAAATTATAAGAAAAAAAAAATCTTAGAAAAAAATATTAATATAAGAAATATAAACTGATTGGTACTTTTGATATACTCGGTCAAAAAATAAAATACTCGCATCGCACATACTGTACTCAAATAAAAAAGTTTACCAACTCGCTCGATAGATGGCGTTAGTGGAAAAATTAGATCGCGCTATGGTTTCGTTACCGCGACACATAGGGGCTCGAGTTCGACGCCGCGTATTGCGTACGTTTTAGGCTTTCTGTTAAAAGAAACAAGATTTATCTTGAAAAGGCGCTGACTGGGCAATTTGTCTGGTCAGTGCCTACAGAACATATTGGAAAAAGATTAGGATCAGTTCAGTTTAGTCCCAATTCTACCTATCGGTTGATTCGTTAACCGTAGATAGAATTTCGATATTAGCCCCATACAAGTCGCGAGACTAATTCCTATCTACAGTAAGCACATTGATAGATAGGTAATTGGGAACGGTCATTAGACCTATTATATTTAAAAAAATCACTTTTTCGCATTTAATTAATGTTAACATTCAATATTTCGAGGATAAACCTTCTTTTGGCGAAATTGACAGTGAAAAAAATACTCAATATTATAATTACTAGCTTCTGCCAGCGGTTTCACCCGCATCCCGTGGGAACTACTTCCCGTACCGGGATAAAAAGTAGCCTATAGCCTTCCTCGATAAATGGGCTATCTAACACTGAAAGAAATGTTCAAATCGGACCAGTATATGAGATTAGCGCGTTCAAACAAACAAACTCTTCAGCTTTATAATATTAGTATAGATTGTCAAAAATACAATTTCATATTTTAAAAATGAAATTGTATACTATTATTAAAAAAAAACCGATTGGCACAAATTAGGCAAACAATATATCGGTATACTAGCTTCCGCCAGCGGCTTCGCCCGCGTGGTGTGTTGATAAAAAGTAGCCTATGTGTTAATCCAGGGTATTACCTATCTACATACCAAATTTCAATCAAATCGGTCCAGCCGTTTTTGCGTGATTTAATAACAAACATACATCCATACATTCTCACAAACTTTCACATTTATAATATAAGTAGGATTTTACTCAAGTGCAAAAGTTGACCACCTCGCTCGATAGATGGCGTTAGTGGAAAAATTAGATCGCGCTATGGTTTGGTTACCGTGACACATAGGGGCTCGAGTCCGACGCCAAATATTTCATACGTTTAAGACGTCCTGTAATAAGAAACAAGATTTATCTTGAAAGGGCGCTGGCTGGGCATATGTCTGGTCAGTGCCTATAGAAATGCTTGAAAATCGATAGGGTGACTGGATATTTGGTCCTAGACCTAGGACCAAAAAACCGGCCAAGTGAGAGTCGGTGTCACAACCAAAGGGCACCGTTTCATCTATAAAATGCACCTTTGTTGTGTAGCCCCCGTAAATATATATTTTATTATTACTAGCTTCCGCCCGCGGCTTCGCCCGCGTAGAGTTCGGTTATATCGCGTTTCCAAGAGAATTCTTCAAAAGTCCGGGATAAAAACTATCCTATGTTCTTTCTCAAGGTTAACTCAGTAGTTTAGACGTGAAAGCGTAACAGACAGACAGACAGAGTTACTGTCGCATTTATAATATTAGTAGGGATAGTTTACAGTATTTGTTGTTATAGCAGTAACAATCCAAATGAAAGACGGACAGTGAAGTCTTAGTAATAGGTCCCGTTTCAATTTTTAGATAAGCAATGCTAAAAAAATGAGTGAAACTCAACAAACAAAAGCACAAAAAAATAAACGTTTTCGCATGTATAGTAATGACTAGTGGCCCGGTACGTGCTTCGCTACATTCGTAAATAAATAATGAACCGCTCGACCGATTTTGTGCAAACTTTACATAAACCATCTACTTACTACATAGTCCGAAAAGCCTAAACATTCAGTCTAGATGGGTGAAACCGTTCTTGAGTTATCAACTTACAACGAGAGATTTTTTCTTACATTACATTTAGTATCTCCACGCATCTGATCATAGTCTGAGTAGACTGATAGCAGATTAAAAACACAAAGGAAAAAAAACTTACATAGGTTTTTGTATAGGTACATAGATTATCTTCCAAGATATATATTTTTTTAAATCATCATCCTCCTGCCCTTATCCCAATTTTATTTGGGGTCGGCGCAGCATGTTTTCTCCTTTCATACTCTTCTATCTGCCGTCATCTCACAAGTAACATTCTTTCTTACCATATCTACTTTCACACAATCCATCCATTGTTTCTTTGGTCTTCCTCTTCCACTATATCCGTCCACATTCATACTCATCATCTTCCTCACAACATGACTCTCATTCCTCCGCATCACATGCCCATACCATGGCAGCCGGTTTCCGGGAAGTTTTTCTGATACCGGCGCTACTTTCAAACTTCCTTTTATATACTCATTCCTCACTCTATCCATTCGCATTTTTTTAAATATACTCACAATAAAAATCTTCCAAACGCAGTACAACGAGAAGAAATAGCCGAGGAAGTTGAAGTACTTCCCCTGGAAGGTATTGGACCACTCTATCTTCTCCCGCATAGTTCTGGCATCGTGGGCTTCTAAGAACAGTTGGCGACTCAGCTCTTCTAGGCCTGATATCTCTTGACGGAGTTGGGTGATGTCTGAAAGTAGATATAATATGGGTCATTGGAGAAGTTTTTAAACAATCAATGCAATTTCATTTAACAAACTCCCCGCCCATTTATAGCAACCCTGAGAAATTTTGTAAGTGTTTATAAACTATTCTGCCACCTTTTTGTGGAGCTTGGGTCTAAAGTAGTCATCATTTGATTACGTACTTATTGATATTAAAGTTATGAATTAGTTTTTTTTTTGACTCATTGCACTTTATATCTATTTGTAGTTTTGATTTGTATATTTTTTTGACTCATTGCACTTTATATCTATTTGTAGTTTTGATTTGTATATTTTTTTGACTCATTGCACTTTATATCTATTTGTAGTTTTGATTTGTATATTTTTTTGACTCATTGCACTTTATATCTATTTGTAGTTTTGATTTGTATATTTTTTTGACTCATTGCACTTTATATCTATTTGTAGTTTTGATTTGTATATTTTTTTGACTCATTGCACTTTAATCTATTTGTAGTTTTGATTTGTATATTTTTTTGACTCATTGCACTTTATATCTATTTGTAGTTTTGATTTGTATATTTTTTTGACTCATTGCACTTTATATCTATTTGTAGTTTTGATTTGTATATTTTTTCGTCTTGTTTATTAATGTGAATATCAAGATAGCTTTATAGAGAAAATATAGGTAAAAAGCTGTGGAAAATATCCTTCTTTTTGGGAATTCTTTTTAAAATAAATCCAACCACTAATTTTGTTTGGTGCAAAAGATAAATTGTTTTTAAACCAATAATTTGCTTATATGTGTGTAAGCTTGACCAGTATGAAAGAAATCATAATTTTTCGATTTATTTAGAAATACAGAACCAACTAAATTAATGAAAACAATAGTTAATAACCTTTCAATACAATTTTTTTTTATTTATTTAAAGGGCTTTGTCGTTAGCGACCACATCGCCCAGTTCTAGATAAACAAAGATTGTTTACTTATCACTAGCTTACGATCTACCTTCTTATAACTAATTGGTATAATTGTTTCGCTCCGCCAGATATTGGATAAGCAAGAACAGTGTTATAGAAGCCGATGTCGACCTTTCAATACATAATATTAAGAAAACCATAAAATACTTACTTTCACTTCCATGACCCAAAGGATTAGCAATACTGCCGACACTAGACAAAATATTAGTCCAAAATCCTCCTCTATTCTTTACATTACTCTGATCCAACATATTGTATTGCTGTCTCGCTCCCATACTGTTGGCTTCGGCTAATGCTATCCTTTTCTTTTTCACTAATATCATGTCCATGGTTTGAAGCAATTTTTTTTCTATTGATAGAACATCTGATTGGGTTACTGGTCTGAAATATTATAAAAAAAAATGATATTATTTGGAACAAAAGCTTCAACCATTATTATCCATTCAAAGCAGGGTTGGATCTAGTCATAAAAACAATTGTGGGTATATTCATCTGATATGGTTGAAAATTCACGTTTATTAACTTTGACTCTGAAAGAAAAAATGTACAAAGGGAATGCTTATTAAGTGATTATACATGTAATGACGTACATAAGCGAGAATTTAGGTGAAATAGATAAGAGACTTTATAATGGGAGTCCATAAGGAAGATATAAGAGAGTACATAAGGAAGAAAAAAGAGGAGTATTGAATAAGGGTAATTATTAGGTACACAAAGGGGTATTTAGGAGGTACCTTATAAATATAGCCATAGAAGTATACGGGTAATTGACAGCACCAAATCCAGATAGTAACGCCATTACTGTAACACCAATCACTCCTATTCGAGAGACACCCTGCTCTATTGAAAATATACCCTGAAACATATTACATAAGATTTAGTTTTACTTGGTTCTCAGAAATAATTCATTCACTTGTTCATTCATCAGGACTAAATACTCAATTATTGTATTTGTGAAGCAAGGGTTTCCTAAGCGAAAAATCAATGTGTTATTTTATCTGTACTTATATTATAAAAATGAAGTGTTCGTTTGTATAAGCGCGCTAATCTCAGGAACACATTTCCCACTGGTTACTGGCAGGTAATATCGCTGGCCGAATTCTAAATAAAGCTATTACTTACTTGTTTTGGACTTAGAATAGGAAATGGGTCTCCAATCTTCCAGAAGAAGTACAAATATATGAACCACACAAACATGGTCAATGGCCTTATCATATTTTGAGAAACTGAAATGAAAATAAGAAGGATTAAGAAAGTATTCTAATAAAATCTTGGTTTGGTTTTAGTATGGAATCTACATTTGTTTTTTGTAATTATAAGTTTACTAGAGGAAAGGTGGGAGCCCATCAGTGGGATATTAAATCTATACTTATTTTATAAAGTTGAAGACTTTGTTCATTTGTTTGAACATTTCTTTCAGTGATAATTAGCCCATTTATTGAGGAAAGCTATAGGATATTTGTGCCAGAAGTAGTTCCCGTGCGATGTGGGTAAAACAACTGGCAGAAGCTAGTCGTCTTATAGTGATGATAAGTTTTACTCACCAAAACGAATATTGCTGATACAAAAGTATGCTATATAAAATGGTATTAATGCTATCACCATGAACAGCAAGGAATAGAGACCCATGTTCCAGTGGAAATATCGGGAGCTAGAATTAAAGATGAACACAATAATTTAATGAAAGGGTTCAATTTGAATACAGACAAACTGAACTAAGAAATGTCATAATCGGAGGTTTTGTTCGATCTAATACAAGATTATCGACATTTACACCTCTTACATTTTGTGAAAAATTGCAATTTAAAAGTTATTGAAGATCATTGTATTGTCAGAATTATATTTTGCTAATTTTATTGTTAACTTATGAGTGAAGGTAATCAAAGGTAGATTGTATCTTAATAACAATTATGATTTTTGCTTTTAAGACTATCTAATAAAACATTATAAAATGTAATAATCCAGATAAATGAGAATGTTTTATTCGTTTTCATGATGAAAATCTAGTTAGAATTTAAATACTTTTTAACTAACTTCCCAAAAAGGGGGAGGTTCTCAATTCAGATGTTAACCCCATTCTGATAGCACTTAAATAAGTACTCATTCAATAACCTTCAAATAATACAAATAATGACCAGCTCACCTAGAATCAAGATAATCAATGATTTCAAAGATAATCAGCTCGAACATGGTGCAGCTGAGTGCAAACGTCACGGAGAATATAAGCTGCACTAGCAAGTGATGCACCTCATAGTCTCGGAACAGCTGCTTCACAAAGAATATCCAGCCGCCTACGAAGAATACTATCTGGAAACAGGAAAATTATCTAGTTAGTAATACATATGATGGTGAACAATATTAGGTATTTGTTTTAAAAATGGCAGTTTCAAAAACAAATATTGTTGAAGGTACATTTCTGTGTCAAGTGTCATAGAATAGTTGTATCAGCTACACTTAGATAGATTGATAAAACTTTAAAGTGCCGAAGATAGGACAAAATGCGAAGCATACCAGCTAGCTCAGTCAAATATTCTATGATATATCTTCGTAAAAAATGTAGATTTGCCGACAAGGCCAAAGCAAGAAAAAACTACTAAATTTACTGCACGAGCTTTTATATATACAGGTAGTAATAGTATTCGCCATGGACATAGAAATGCGAAACCAAACTTTCGTCTAACGAAGATCATTATAAAAAAAAATATATATCGAAAGATTTTTAACGCATAACCTCTTACAATGTTTACATTTATAGGTCTCACCTGCGATATTAAAATAATCAACGTGTCTTCTAGGAACGTCATTGTATATACAAGAAGCCGGTTATCGTTTTATTTCATTAATAGTCTCTTTGTTTTCAATATTTCTTCAAAATCCTAGAAGTTTGAAGAAATTGGACAACGTACGATGACATACAACAGTATATCAGTATATACATGGTATATACTGTTAGGAATTTATAGTCTATGACATTTAAAAAATGTAGGGTTGTTAGTCTATGAAAAAGAATGACTGTGGTGTGAATTGTCATGATGTAAAAACTAGTGAGAACAATGTTATAATTCCTAACAAAATGTGATTGTATTTCTTTAACTATTAATAAAGGCTTTCAAGAATACCAGAAGTTTGAATACCTACAATAGGTTATGGGCCCAGAACGCCCGAGAAGAAAAAATTAAAAAAACCGGGATTGGGTAATGAAAAACCCAACATAAAAAACAAGTGAAAAAAAAAAAAAACTAAAAAACAGTAATAACAAGGAAGAAAATAAAAAACGGTGAAAAACTAAAAAATGGAAAAACCTGAGATAATACAGATAGAAAAATTAAAAGATGCGGAAACATTTTTATTGTGGAAATTTGAATTCAATATACACTTAAAAGCGGCAAATCTTGCAAAAACAATTGCACAAACAAAAGAAGATGACAAGAAAAGTGACTTCAGTATCAAAGATGCTCAGGTGCAAAGAATTATCATAAGCAGTATTGATAAGAAACTAAAAGGTCACATAATTAATTGTAACAGTGCACGTGAAATGTACGTAAAATTATGTGAAATATTCGAAGGTTCTGAGCAAAGAAACAAAGATGCATTATTACAAGAGTTTTTCACATATAAGAAACAAGAGAGTCAATCGCTTTCCCAATTAATAAGTGAAATAGAAAATTTACAATTTCGTATAAGTCAGCTAGGAACAAAAATAGATGATGAAATGGTCATATCCAAAATACTAAGCTGTTTACCAAATAATTTAAACTATTTTATAACTTCTTGGGAATGCATGGCAGACGATAAGAAAACCCTTCAAAATTTAACAAACAGACTTCTGGCTGAAGAAAATCGAATGTTGAAAGCAAAAGAAAGTGACAAGCAGCTAGCATTTCAAGCTACATCTTCATCTACATCAAAGAAAAAGTTTAATGCAATAAAATGTTTCAAATGTAACAAAACAGGGCACATGAAGAAAGACTGTAGAGCCTGTAGTATCTGCAAAAGGGACAACCATGAAGATAAAGACTGTAAGTTTAAAAATAAACAGTGCTCAATCTGTAAAAAAATTAATCACAGAGAAGAAAATTGTTTTTTCAAAAATAAGAATAAGAATGAGAATGAAGAAAAAAGTAACAAAAGAATAGAAAAGGCATTTTTTACAAACGGTGAAATTCAAGAACCAAAACTGAAAGAATTTGTTGTAGACTCTGGGTGTACTGCACACATGACCAAAAATGTAGACATACTAAAATTTTTTGAATGCAAACCATCATTTGTTTTGACTGCAAATGAAGAAACAATAGAGGTGAAAGGGACTGGTAAAGTCATTGGAAAAAAATGTACTCTTAATAATACCCTGCTTGTTCCTGACTTATCACAAAATTTATTATCGGTTAATGCAGTTACAAACAATCAAGGAGTGGTTATATTTACCAAAGATAATGTAAAAATATATAAGGAGTCAGAATTAATATTAACAGGAAAAAAAGAAAACGGTTTATATAAAATTAATTTGGATGATAATAATATGCAAGAAAAAACACTGTTAATGAAAGAAAATGGCACTGCCTTAGAATGGCATCAAAGACTTGGACATCCAGGAAAGAAAATACTAGATATATTACCAGATGTGGCAGATGGAATAAAAATAAATGGATTAAGGCAAATAGACGAATGTGAAATCTGTACACAAGCTAAACAAACAAGACTTCCATTTAACACAGTAAGAAACAGAGCCAGTAGACCACTTCAATTATTACATACTGATGTATGTGGACCGTTCGAAAACAAAACGTATGATGGCTATAGTTATGTTTTAACCGTCATGGATGATTATACTCATTTTACAAAAATATACTTGCTTAAATATAAAAATGAAGTTAAAGAAAATTTAAAACATTATATAGAAGAAACAGAAAGAGAGAGAACAGAAAAGGTATCTACCATAAGATGCGATAATGGAGGTGAATACACAAGCAATGATTTTAAAAAATGGTGTACTGAAAAGGGAATAAAACTAGATTATACAGTACCATACTCACCACAACTAAATGGTAAAGCAGAAAGACTAAATCGAACATTATTAGATAAAACCAGAGCATTACTATTTGATTCAGGGTTAGATAAAGAAATGTGGGGTGAAGCTGTATACTGTTCTACTTATATTATAAATAGATTACCAAGTGAATCTTTGAAGAATAAGACACCTTATGAGATGTGGCATGGTAAAAGGCCTAATATATCTAATATATGCAAGTTTGGTTCAATAGTATATGCTAAACAATTACATTCAAATATTAAGAAACTAGATCCAAGAAGCAAAAAGTTAATCATGATTGGATATACTAATAATGGATATAGATTGTGGAATAAAGAAGAAAGAAGAATTGAAATAGCAAGGGATATTGTTATAATTAATAATAATAAGAAAATTGGAGAAAAATATGAAGAAACAGGAAGTTCGGTGATAACAGAAATAATACCAGGTAATAATGAAGAAGAAATAAATCAAGAAGAAGAAAGTGATGACAGTTATTATGAAATAGAAGAGTTAGAACAACAAAGTAATGTAATAGAAGATAACATCCCAGATATTATTGATGAAGTAGAAAATGATGAAAATAAAGAAAGTAATACTGCAGAGATAGAAACTATAGAAACTATAAATACAAAACGACAACGGAAAAAACCAGCTTACCTGCAAGATTATGTATTACTTACGTATGATGAAGTCATGAAGTCTGCTGAAAAGAATAATTGGGAGAAGGCCATAAATTCGGAGAAGGAATCATTGGAAAGTAACAATACATGGGAAATAGTTGATGTAGGAAGAGCAAAAGGACACAAGATATTGTCAAGTAAATGGGTATTTTGTATAAAAGAAAATGGTACTTACAAAGCAAGACTTGTAGCAAGAGGCTTCGAACAGCAAAGCATTGACTATCAAGAAATATATAGTCCAGTAGTAAGTCAATCAGCAATAAAATCATTAATAGCAATTGCTGCTTCAAAGGAATATGAAATGATAACTTTTGATGTGAAAACAGCATTTTTGTATGGCGAGTTAAAGGAAGACATATTTATGTATATTCCTGAAGGATATGAAAGACAGCCTAATAAAATTTGTCATTTAAAGAAAGGACTATATGGGCTAAAACAGGCACCAATGACATGGAATAAAAGATTTACAGAAACTTTAAGGAAACTTGGACTGAGAGCTTCAAAGTCGGATCAGTGTGTGTTTTTTAATGAAGACAAAACTATAATATTGGCTATATATGTTGATGACGGTTTGGCCATATCAAAAGACAAGGAAAAGTTATTACAGATCTTGCATCAATTGGAAAAAGAATTTATCTTAAAAACATATGAACAACCTCAAAACTATATAGGTTTTGAAATAAAAAGATCAGAACAAGGCATCTTGTTGCATCAGCAGAATTATACAGAAAAATTACTTAGAAAATATAATATGTATGATTCCAAAGCTGCAGATACTCCATGCATTGTGGGAAAGGAAAATGAATCTAAGGTGGCTACGTCAAATTTCCCATACAGAGAACTAGTTGGTGGATTATTGTATTTGTCAACCAGGTCAAGACCAGATATCAGTCAAGCTGTGAATGAAGCAAGTAAAAAGGTAGAAAATCCATCAAGGCAAGACATATTAGCAGTAAAGAAGGTGTTGAAGTACTTGAATGGAACGAGAGATAAAGGGATTTTGTATAATGCTGGGAAAGATATTACAAGATTGCATGCATATTGTGACTCAGATTATGCAGGTTGTACAGAGACCAGACGAAGTACAACAGGGTTCATAATAATGTTGGCAGGTGGACCTATAGCTTGGTGCTCCAAAAGACAGCCGATAGTAAGTCTATCGTCAACTGAAGCGGAATATATAGCAGCAGCAGATTGCGTTAAAGAGTGTTTATACTTAAAGACTTTTATAAGTGAATTAATTGGTAGCAGTATTAAGATTAGTTTGAATATTGATAACCAGAGTGCTATCCAATTGATTAAAACAGGTTCATTCAGCAAGAGATCTAAACATATAGATGTGAGATTTTATTTTATACACGAAAATTATAAGAAAGGATATTTAGATGTTATATATTGTCCTACAAATTATCAGATAGCGGATATGTTGACGAAACCACTATATAAAGAAAAATTTAAATTTCATTGCGATAAAGTTGTTGTGTAAATTGAGAGTTATAATTAGAAGTGTTTAAGTTAATGTTTTGAAAACTTGTTTAAGTTAATGTTTTGAAAACTGATGTGTTTCTGAAGTAATTATAAGGTATTTTTAATTTATGTTCATATATTAAAAATAGGAGAAGGTGTTAGGAATTTATAGTCTATGACATTTAAAAAATGTAGGGTTGTTAGTCTATGAAAAAGAATGACTGTGGTGTGAATTGTCATGATGTAAAAACTAGTGAGAACAATGTTATAATTCCTAACAAAATGTGATTGTATTTCTTTAACTATTAATAAAGGCTTTCAAGAATACCAGAAGTTTGAATACCTACAATATATACAAAGTTTGACACTGACAGCGGTAACAGCTGACTCTATTTTTTTTATTTATTTGCTTTGAAGCCAAGGAACGTTATTACTCGTCCTAGTCTTTTATAGATCTCTGACCTTTACGTAGATACGGTACAACAGAATGACCTTTGGCCTGTCTCCTGCAAGAAAAAGCATGCTTTTCCAACGGTTATCGTGAACGATCTGGCTCCTTAGATATAGCCTTAAGTTCGCAACAGGCCACCACAGCTCGTTATGCCGAATCAAGAAATCTCTTTCGATGCCATCAATTTAACACGCGGTATTGGTAGGAAATAATATTGAATATCTTTTGTTAAAAAAAATTCTCTTCTATTACGTAAATACTGGTGTGTACTGTGTAGTTGTTCAGTCTACGAGGCATAAAGATTAGGTATACGAAACTCCTTGAAAATTATATAATAACAAACGATCGGTAGGAAGATACTTGGGAAGGTTAGTACTCGGAATATTACTTTTGGGAAACGGATCCTGGGACACGTTTTAAATTATTTATTCAAGAAATATAAAAACAGTTTCCTTTGGACTTTAATAGTGTAATCATCAATCAACCAAAACACATAAATTACTTGATATTACATTCAAACAAACAAAATATAAAAGTAATAATATACTCTATACTCCTAATATCTTAATATAGTCTTCAGTATCATCAGATACTTCTAAATACACTTTTCCATCTTCAGACTGTTGACTGTCTTCATCATGATAGACCTGCCTAGTCAATTGATTTAAATTTGCCTCACTAGCTTCTATAATTTTCTGTAAACCAGGAATAGAATCTCCAACTACCTTCACCACATCCATCTGCCATAGATTACTTTTTGTCTCTGGTTCAGTCTTCAAAAGAGTTTTCATTTGATCTCTATAATTTAATTTCACCTCCTTACTTTCTAAAGCTTTGTAAGTAAAATTAAGTGTACTATCACTAGGCTTTGCATGTGATTTTTTATGTTTTATTAAGAATGTTCTCGAATTAAATTTGCTGTGACATATATCGCATTCTAGAGTTGCACCTAAGTGTTGCCGTTTCACATGATCCGATCTACGAGAAGCGGAAAGAAATCTGCTGTCACAATGTGGACATTTGTATGGTTTTTCACCCGTGTGAGTTCTTGTATGGTACAATAAAGACTCTTTACTGACAAACTTGCGTCCACAAGTTGAGCAAGGGAAGTTTTTTTCTCTAGTGTGTTTTACTATGTGTGCTTTTAGTCTGCTCTGTGCCCAGAATTTCTTGCCGCACCATTCGCAAATATGAGCCTTATAGTTCCCATGTTCATACTGTATGTGAACTCGTAGAGATACTTTTTGAGTATATTTCTTCCCACAGTAATCACAAGTGAATTTAGCCTCAGACGGATGAGCCCTAGACTCTTGTCCACAGACATTCAACTCGATATGCTTTTTGAATGTGCCCTTATTCTTGTAAACTCGGCCACAGTCCTGACAGACCAAGGACAAGTGATGACCCATCTCATGCATTTTTAGAGTGTGCCGATTGTAGAAAGTTTTCCCACACTCACTACAAACTACAGTGCAATGACTTTCAAACTTGTGTGCTTCTAGAAATGCTGCTGACCCGTAACTTCTAGGACATTCCGGACACCTAAAGACCTTAGGTGCATGTACTCTTATGAAATGGTTTCTCAAATTCCAAACCGTGGGATAATCTTTAAAACACTCCTTACACCTAAATAGATCTGGATTATTTTTGTCCCATAGCATATCTCTTGTTGGTATATCAACTTTATGTTTTTTCCTCTTTCTTCGTTCACCTTTTTCGTCATCCTCTTCTTTTTTAATTGCTTTGAGGATTAAATCTTCTACGTTTGTCTTTGGTGTGTTGTCTAAAGTGCGGTATCTGCGTAACGCTGCCCTTGTAGTGCTAATCTTTTTTGTATCATAATATTGTTTGCTTGTGAAGTCTTCAAGGTTCAATGAGACGTACAAAGACTTAGCATCATATAATTCATTTGTAGCATATTCAAAGTTGTTTGCGATGCCATCAAATACGTTTGTTAGATATGTAGCGTTTCTTTCGCTGCTTATTTTGAATTTGTAAGAACTTAGTGCAGAACTTATGCATTGATCACATAATGTGTCAAATGTACTTATGTAGCTGCACATCTGAAAATCAATAAAGTTATTATTATTTATTTTTTTAAATATTTTAAAATTAAACCACCAATGTCTGGCGAGTAAGGATCCTGTTTCTTTAATTCTTGGACATTCATAAAAAAGTCATATCATGTAAAAACACCTAAGACGACCCACTGACCAAAACAAATCTTACAAAGGCATTTAGGTACTTGAAAAGGGACACTGGTGTTTTCATTCAGCATTTATGAACGAGAAATGAAAACAAGAAATACCTCACCTGTTCATCAAAAAGAGAGTTTAACACTTCTGAAACTACTATTTCATGTTCATAATTATTTATATTGACTACAATTTCATCGTCTAATCCAATCGGTTTGTCATGTATGGTGCTCATACATAAACAGCAAAAATCTTTCTCCCCATTTATGATACTTCTTAGAGCGTTATTTACGGCCGTCATCTTGTTAGAATTGTTTTGTTCGCCAGGTATTTTATTTCAATGGAAAATGATGAGCAAAAATAGTGTTTTTCAATAAACAAACAATGCAAGAACACCGATCAGACAAAAGGAAACAAATTATAAATGTCAGTCATTTTCGCGTCATTCGTCAAGTCTGACGTTGTCAAATAGCATTGATTAATTTAGTGTGCTGTAACTTTTAGTCGATTTTACCCTGTCCATGTAAGAATACGCAAAAAATAATTTTAATTTATTATAAATATTAAATCTTTCCACTGCTACTTGAAAACGTAGCCTTTGCTCTTATCTAGGGTATCGTATTGCTAGTAGTAGGGTAACCTCTGTAAGCCAAATACGCCTCAATCGGTTCAGCCGTTTTAACGCGTTTGCGATTACTTGATCATACTTATAGTTTAGTCGATTCTTTTTTTTTTTTGAACCGTAAACTGATTTATCATCTATAATTATCTGGTCTGGCTGTTTATTTAGTCTGTGGATACGTCATTCGCATACTTTTGCACAGTAAAATAGATCCGAATAAAATAAATTAAAATAATTCAGAAAAGCATGTTAATCTAGCTCAGTGTTGTGATAATTGTGCATTTTTAAGACTATACAGTGTAATTTAATCGAGGTAAGTCTATAATATCCTTAAATCTCAGAAAAATAATTACGTGTAAGTTAAGTGAGAAGATTATAATCAAATTTAGATTTATTACTGAAACTGGCCGTGATTAGTGCTGAATTGAGTTTTATTTTATAATTTCGTTCGTCACGGCTCATTTCTACCTAGAAATGTACACGTTAAAAGTATCGATTTGCCGATTCTGTTTGGATTTTTTTTTTGCCGACCGGTTACCTCGTATTCTGCATTATTATGACAGAGAGAGGCGTATAAACTGCTTTCTAGACTTAGATTCGTAGAATTTACCTAAATATTGACCTCATTGCACCATTCAGCCAGTCTCCCACTTGGATGCTACATTCCAAATACAAAAAAGTTCTAACTGGATGACCAAAGCTAATCTAATTTAAGCTTTATTATGAAAGGTCTAAAGCTTAGAATTCCAGGATGTCTCATAAATATTAAAGTCTACTATAAAATCAGAATGTCTCTATTACATAAGTTCATTTTAATTACTGTATGGCTAGCCGCACACACTCAATAATATTGTCAATGCAAGATTGTCAAAATCTTCATCAATAAAATGATCCCCGCACACTATAGTTCGGCCATTCAGAGAATGCGTTCCTGACACGTCGCGATTGAACTGACGACGTAACTTTGCAATGGCGTTGCAGTTACGATAAAAATATTTTTGCTGGTTGTTTACCGTTTTAACAATTGAGGAGCATTAAAACAACATTATTATATCAATAATCAATGAATGTTATTACGTCGTCAGTTCAATCGCGACGTGTCAGGAACGCATTCTCTGAATGGCCGAACTATACACAATATTATTGTCAATTTTTCATGGTACAATCTGACTCAGTCGCTCCGCAGCTAGATTCATGTGCGCACGTTGAACATAATAGAAAGAAAGAAAAAAGTCGTTGCATTGAGTATTTATTTGAGCATTAATTTTACTAACTAAAAAAAGGCAATCAAGAAAGAAACGATGTTCATCATTTGATAAAAACAGCAATTCATAATACGTCCAGGGGCCCGATTCTCCTAAGTTAATAATGTCAAAATCGAATAGAAATCGAATCGCAATATGATCGCAATAGCAGTTTTAACCATATCGGGCATTCTGCTACTAATAAAAGACCAATCGTATTCGATTGACATTTGATTGGTGTGTGATTGGTCTGCTATTTTGGTAATTTTGGTCTATACGGTAGTTTGCTGTACAATCATTTTGCAATCGTAAATCATTTGCAGACAAAATGATTCATTATTGAATGACAGAAAAGGATAAAAACGTTTATTTCAAAGAAAAAATAGCGGAATGCCACAGACGCTTCAATCGTAATCGAGTCGGGATCGGATCTCAGTCGAATCGAGTCGAACGTCAATCGAATGTTGCTTATGTAAAATTAGGAGAATCGGGCCCCAGGTAGACGGGACGTAAACCTCATCGGGTTGGCTTTAGTATCGTTTGGCAGGCGGACGGGGCTAAAAGTGGTTAAATCTGGTAGAGGGTGGGTCTCCGATTATAACGCTACCACTCTTGTTACAAGGTAATGGATATTTTTCGAGAAAGGACAATGCCAGGGTCTGGGCTCATAGTTTGCCCAGCAGTGGGAGTAGTTCCAGAGGGTTCCTTAGTGCACTCTGAACACGTAATGCAAATATTTTTGAAATCGCTCCCTGGGGTCCCGAGGAAAACCAGTTCAAATATTCTCCATGAAGAGTCACTTTACAAGGCCTGAGCCATTTGCCCAGTAGTAGGAGTGTTTGGAATTGGTTCTTTACTTCACTCTTAACACGAAATTAAAATATTTTTGAAATCGGTCCCAGGGGTCCCGAGAAAAACCGGTTCAAATGTTCTCCTTAGATATTCACTTAACAAAGTCTTTGGCATTTGCCCAGTAGTGGGAGTGGTCAAAATAGGTTCTTTACTACACTCTTAACATGAAATCCAAATATTTTTGAAATCGGTCCCTGGGTCCGGAGAAAAACCGTTTCTACACAGACGTTGTTTTAATGCTCCTCAATTGTTAAAACGGTAAACAACCAGCAAAAATATTTTTATCGTAACTGCAACGCCATTGCAAAGTTACGTCGTCAGTTCAATCGCGACGTGTCAGGAACGCATTCTCTGAATGGCCGAACTATAAGTTATAACGTTTACATTATACCTAAGTGGAAATCTTCTGGAGACTTCTATTGCTTTTACATCAGTTATCTTATCCCAAACCTTAAATTTTTTGTCCAAAAACAGTTCTGAGACAGTATAATATTAAATGAAAATTAACTAAAAAGGGTTGAAGGTTGCTATAATTAACCAGTTTCATGAACAAAAATAGTCAAACAAATCATAAATCACACTATAAAAATATATTTAAGTACCAATTTATATTACCCCTCGGTAATATTCCATTTTTATAAAGCCATTCTTTAATCTTTACTGTACATACAGATTAAAAACATTATCAGCTGAAATATTCTACAGTATCAAACAGTTTAAGATAAAAAGTGACTGATTATTTCATTTACACACAGTTGTTATTATTCCATATAATCCTAAAATATCAGAAACATGGCATTCTGAATTCATTGTCATCAGCCTTTTTACTGTCGAGAGTCGAGAGGAGGCCGCAATCCAGCAGTGGTGGATTGCGGCCTCCTCTCACACAGGGAAGGATTGAGCGATAATCACAATCAGAATATAGGTTGAAGATTTCGGATAGCATTCACACACACTCATATTCGTTTCTCTAGAGCTTGATCCGTTTCTCACTTGGCCACCACAACTCTTAATATTCTGGATTAATGCAAGATTTCAAAGATAATATTGGTATCTGTCATTTTTAAATAGTAGATTAGATACTAGATTTGGAAATAATGCCTTTCGTTTAATGAAAATAATGTCTATTAGAACTATAAGACAATAAGAAACACTTACACCCAAAACTACATTTTTATATACAAACTTACCCCTTTAAAATTACTGGTATATATAGTACTACGTAAATAAATAGTTACACATAACCATGACATCATTTTCACATTAAAAAGATATAACTAATGAACTTTGGTTCCAACCTTTGAACTTTGGCCGATCTCTCTCGGCCCAGTCTCAGCTTTTAATATTTGTCATTTACGAGATAACAACTAATTGGAGAAACGTGCAGACAATTAGCTTGATTACTATGAGGTATATTGTATGTTTGGAACATAAATAATTCTTGATACTTCTCACTAACATGGTAAGAGAAACTTGAATATTATAAAGCTGACGCGCTTTTTTCGAGACTACTCGAGAGATAACTGCTGGTTTTAACAATTTTTAATCAAGGAAGAGTATAGGCTTCTTTTAAACAGACAGACGACCTTATAAAGGTCGCCGGAAGACGCTGGATGCAGGTCGCTTCCAACAGGTATCTGTGGAGATCGAAGGGGGAGGCCTATGTTCAGCAGTGGACGTCCTATGGCTGAGATGATGATGATGATGATGATAGGCTTCTTTTTACCCGCGCGCGCTAAGTAGTCACAACACGACGCTAGTGAAACCGGGGCTGGTCTGTTATTGAATAATAAATTTATAAGATAGATATCTTTGTAAACGCTTTTGTTTGATAGTGTCTCCACAAACGTGCGCGATTCTGTCTTAGAAAAATTTGTCATGTCTTGTCAAGTTGTGCTCTTAAAAATAAAACAAATATTATAGAAATCTAACGACTTTTAATTAAAATATTGCCGAATCCCAATAGGTTATGGGCCCAGGCACATAACTAGGCATATATTTTAATTATTAGTTCGTTAAGAGCAAGGATTATTTCCGATATAAAAGTGACCGTAAAATGGAGGTTTCAAACGGAATGAAAATCGAGAAGTTTGATGGAAGAAATTTCAAACAATGGAAATTTCAAGTGAAATGCGCATTAAGAGCGAAGGGATTAAATATAGAGAAGGCAAGACCTTTAGAAGCCGGTTCGCAAGTGCAGTGGGATAAAGATGATGGTATGGCCATGTTTATCTTAACCTCTTCGATGGATTTAAACCAGATATCGTTAATAGAAAACTGCGAAACCGCAAAACAAGTGATGACAAAACTAGAAGCTATCTATGAACAGAAGTCAGAATACAACAAGATGTTAATTCATGAGCAGTTTTATCAATACTCGTATAGTGCCAGTGACACGATGGCACAGCACGTGTCAAAGGTTGAAAGTTTGGCAAAGCAGCTGCGAGAGACGGGTGAGAAAATAAGTGACACCGCCATTATGACGAAGATTCTAAGCACGTTGCCATCAACGTATCGTTCTCTTAGACAAGCATGGTTGTCACTCGATGAAGATCGTCAGACCATACAAACTCTAACGTCGCGTTTAGTTGACGAAGAAGCCAGCCTAGCCAATGAATCGAGTAGTGAAAACCCGTTAGTTACGTCAAAAAGAAATTTTAAACCTAGAAATGAGGACAAACAAAAGACGTCAGAACCAACGTCAGAACAAAGAACTCACAGATTCGTGTGCTACAATTGTAACAAAAGGGGTCATTTCGCAAGAGAATGCAGGATGCCTAAGAAAAGGTACAATGAGAAGAAAACCAACAACATGGCGTTCAGCGCAGAAGGTTGCTCATCTGAACATGATGAAGACGCATGGATTTTAGATAGTGGAGCATCGAAACATATGACCTACAGGAGAGAATACTTCTGCGAGTTGAACGAATCTCAATGCAACAATTCCGTTAAATTGGGCAACAAGCAGAGTATAAAGGTATGTGGCGAAGGAACTGTATTAATAGATAAGAAGGTTAATGGTACATGGGAGAGATGTAGACTTGAGCATGTGTTGTATGTACCTGATTTACGAAGAAATCTGTTTTCTGAAGGTGCAGCTACTAGAAGAGGATATGTCATAGTGAAGAACAATAAGAATGCTATGATAATGAAGAGCAATGTTGTTGTTATGTGTGCACAGTTGCAAGAGAACAATTTATATGAATTGGATATAAAAACAATCAAACAAGAATATTGTAATGTTGTGCAAACGGATATAAAAGTTTGGCATGAAAGATTAGGACACTTAAATGTCAAGGAACTTCAAAATATGTCAAAGAATGGTGTGATTCCAGTTACATTGAGCGGTGATCAGAATTTTGTTTGTGAAGCATGTCAATATGGAAAGCAAGCAAGACGCCCCTTCTTGAAATCTACCCGAGGTCCAACACAACCTGGTGAAATTGTGTACAGCGATGTGTGCGGTCCTATAGAAGAACCTTCTGTATCGGGTATGAAGTACTTTGTGTTGTTCAAAGATGGAGCTACAAGCTATCGCCATGTTTACTTTATGAAGCATAAGAGTGAAGTATTTCAATGCTTTCTGAAGTACAATGCCATTGTGAAGAATAGATTTCAGCGTGATTTGCAGATACTACATACAGATAATGGTACTGAATATGTAAACCAAGAATTCACATCTTTTTTGGAGAGTAAAGGGATAACGCATGAACGTACTGCGCCGTATACTCCACAACAGAACGGGAGAGCAGAAAGAGAGATGCGTTCTATCATGGAATCTGCAAGAACAATGTTATATGCAAAGGATATTCCTTTAAACTTGTGGGCAGAAGCTGTTAACTGTGCGGTATATTTGTTGAATAGAAATACATCAAGCCAGACGGGAGATGTTACGCCATTTGAACTGTGGCATGGAGTGAAGCCTAACTTACAACATATTAGAATATTTGGATCAATTGGTTATGTACATGTTCCAAAGGAAAAGCGAAAGAAGCTTGCCAAGAAAAGTGTGAAGATGTTGTTAGTTGGATATGACCACGACAATTATAGAATGTATGATCAAAATACCAAGAAGATTACAATATCACGAGATGTTAAGTTTGATGAATGTAGTATGCTGGAAGAAAGAAAAAGATATGTAGAAATGACAGTTGAACAAGAAGAAAAAGAACATTCTACAGTATCTACCCCGCTAAATGAAACCCAAACTCAAAATGTTGAACCTGAAGAAATATCATCAGATGAAAGTATGAAGAGTTTAGAAGATATGGATGAAAGTTATGTTCCTCCAAGAGGTATAAATTTGATGCAGGAAGAACCAAGAACCATCTCATTACGTCCTCGTCGAGACAAAAGATTAGAAGCAAATTTCACAGAATATGAACTTCCAAACAGTTATGAAGAAGCTATGAAAAGTCCAAATTCTCATCTGTGGAAGAAAGCTGTAGCTGAAGAGCTTCAATCACATGAAGAAAATCAGACATGGATACTGACCGACAAAAGTGAAAAGAAGCCTGTATCGTGCAAATGGGTGTTTGCTATAAAGAAGAATAGAGATGGAGGAATAGTACGATACAAAGCACGACTGTGTGCACGAGGGTTCACACAAGTCAAGGGCTTGGACTATAATGAGACCTTTTCCCCCACAAGCAGGTACGACTCGATTAGGGTGCTGCTGAGCATCGCTGCTAGAGACGAGCTTCACATCGAGCAGTTTGATGTGAAGACGGCCTTCTTGTACGGTGAGCTCTCTGAGGACATATACATGGAGGTGCCAGAGGGATTGGAAACTCAGCCTTCCAAAGTCTGTAAGTTGATTAAATCTATATATGGTCTTAAACAATCGTCGAGATGTTGGAATGAGAAGTTTAGTTCTTTTCTAACTAGTTATGGTTTCCAACCGTGTCCGTCTGATAATTGTGTTTTTGTAGGATGTTTTAACGATGTCAAAGTAATATTAGTTATTTATGTTGATGACGGATTATTATTATCGAAAAGTAAAGATGTTTTGTCAGATATATTAAATGGTCTTAAACAAAAGTTTGATATTAAGATTTTAGAATGTAATTCATTTATTGGTATGGAAATAACTAGAGAAAAAGATTGTATAAGTATTAGTCAGAAACAGTATATTAAAACGATAATAAATAAATTTAAGTGGGAGTATTGAATAATAAATTTATAAGATAGATATCTTTGTAAACGCTTTTGTTTGATAGTGTCTCCACAAACGTGCGCGATTCTGTCTTAGAAAAATATGTCATGTCTTGTCAAGTTGTGCTCTTAAAAATAAAACAAATATTATAGAAATCTAACGACTTTTAATTAAAATATTGCCGAATCCCAATATCTGTTCCTCGCTGTGAGGTAGATCTCTCGCTCTGGTGTTGCTATCCTCATGCAATATGTTGCCCCTTTATCCCCAACCCACATGAAAAAAAAAAAAAAAAAAATTCAAAGTTGCGGAAAAATATTGACAAGTCTAAATTTAAGAGGACGAATTGGAATTTTTGGCGCCAAGGATGTCAATTTTTCTCAGTAAATACAAAACGGATCAAAATACAACTTGGTTACCTGAAAGTTCATGATATAAGCCTTATTTTGTTAGTTGTAGAAACATGATTAGGTAACTTTTATAACAGAGAAAAATATATCAAACATACCTCTTTTTAAAAAGAGATTCACATATTATGGGCAAACGGGACCGATTTAAGCCTCTTAACTTTTTTAGTAGTTGAGTATATACATACTCTTTAAAATGGTAGTAGGAATTTTTATTAAATTATCATTTCTAAATATTAAAATTACAAAACCATTTTGTCGCTTACGACTTTTAGTTATAAGCTAGCGCGCGTATTGTTATCCTCGCCCCGCTCAGACGCTCCGACCCCTTTTGGCGCCTTAGATGCGCGTGCCGGTTATGGAATTATTGTTGACCAATTCCTCGCCTTAATTGTGATATATGTACGATACGTAGTGATCCAAAAAAAATAGCGCTATTTTCTTATTAAAATACGTAAATAAGTTTTTCTGCATATTGGCACCATGATGTCATCCAGCAAAGTAACTGTATTTAAATTACAATTAACACGAGACATTGAACTGATTGCAACAAAGACAATTGTCTTTGAAACACGTTGTTATTATTTGTTCTAATTTCTGTAAGCCCCTTCAATATCTGCATTTTAACAATAGCCCGGACAAATACATATATTCTCCTGATTTTATGTGTTTTCTTCAAACATTTGAATATGGCTACCAGTGTAAATTCATAGTGAAAATGTTAACTGGGGATCTGGTAACCAATGTTATTTCCGAATTTCAAAATTTATTGCAATTTTGCCAGTCCCATTTTAATAACTCCCAATTCCCAAATAATTTCGTTGGTACAGGAAAAAGGGATCATATCTGTGCATATTTTATCTGCCGTGATAACTTTTGCGTTTTTAATATTAACAAGGCAGTAGGATTTAAGTCGTTTGTTTGCCAACATATTGCAACAAAGGGAAATCCCTAATATCCTGTGTTGAAATAAAGCGAAAACGGAACAATAACAAAAACTATAAATATTTCTAGATTTAGGTATTTCGATTAAAGAAAACAAAAGTGTTTTAACAACTTGCTGAATAGCCAAACATGAATAGTGACGTCACCCTTGTTTATGCGTTTGAAAAAGTTTAAAACACGGTGTAAGGAAACATGAACGGAGATACCACTAGCCAGGTAGGTCAGGCGCCTTGTTCTAGGCCAAACACGTACGGTAGGCATGACAACAACCATCAGTGATGAGTGAATTAAAGAGGTGTTCGGGTTTCTTGAAACATCTGTCAACGATACAAAAATGGGCGGGTTCCAAAGAAGACGTATAAGGGCGAAGACTTAGTAACTTTCCTCGTCGACTAGTCGCCCACATTTTGGCGCGCTACTTTCTTAGGAGATTTCCGCTATGGCACCTCCGCTAGTCATTTTCTTCTCTATGGTTCGAAAAGTGTATATGCAAACGAGTTTTTATTTGTATTCAGAATGTGCACAAAAAGTCGAAGGCGTGGCTGTTTTATTACTTCAAGTCTGAGTTCATTGGTTTCTAAAAGTATTTTGTATTGGTGAAGGGGTGACCTTCATATAAAAGGTGAACACTATTTTTTGTAGAGGTTTCAGGGTCCTAGTATTTGGTTCCTGTACCCAAAAAAAATGCTAAGTGACCAGTTTCCCTGAGGTTTTTTTCCAATATCACACACTCGCAGTGCATTCGAAATCGTACTCCAAAAGCAAACCGATAAAGTTATTGCTTTTTCAGTATTTCTTCTCTCTTCATTTTTGGAAACAATTTTTTTACGAATCTCCGTAGTCTCCAAAAAATTGACATCACAATTTTCGGAGCAATAAAAACGTCATCAACCTTGGTCTAGTGTTTACGTAAGCGGATCGGACACACCCCCGGCTGCTATGAAAGCGGTTTTAGCTGTCAAGGTGGCTTTGACGCAAGTTTTTTATGTTCGCATAATGAGTTGTAGGAGGGGACCAGCTTTATCTTTGAATACTGTCACGATTGCGAGGTATTTATGTAACGTTATGAAATGTATGAAAAGATCTAGTACGCCGTTATAACGCAAATCGGATGGTCAGATGATTGCAAAGTTGGCATCATTAAAATCTAGCCGTTTTCGCGTGGGAACTTATGTCCGTGAAGGGATAAAATATAGCTTATGTTACTCGGGAAGAGAGCAGCTTTTCAATAGTGAAATATTTTTTCAAATCGGTTCTGTAGTTTCGGAGCCTTTAAGATAAAAACAAACAAGAAAATGATATACAATATTAGTATAGATTATGAAAAGATCACCGAAGGGCACACCCTTTATCCGGGGCTGCGGGTTGTTCGAAAGAGATACCGCGGCCCTGGTACACAAAAGGCCTATGACGGAACACGACGGTTTTTAGTCAGTAAGAGTCTGACACTCCCTCACCGCTGCTAACCCACAGCGGGAGGGGTCATTTGATGATTTTTGACGTCGTTAAAAAAAAAAAAAAAGGCACACCTTTATAACGCAAATCGGATGGTCAGACGATTACAAAGTTGTTGTCATTATTAAAAATAATTCTGGTCACTCAACTCAAGCGTGATGGGCATACCTAATCTCTTAACGACTATTAGAAGTTTGGCACTTTTTCAGCAGGAGACCACATGGCACATGACTTGAATGAAAGTAAATAACTTTCCCATGAGTATGATGAAGTAAGACTTATAGCATAAGCAATAAAACACATGTTGTGACACCTGTACTGAACAACGCAATTGTATTTTAAAAATAAAATTGACGTAGGCGATGCACATCAAGGGCACGGTGGATTGTTTTAAGCTGTTTATACAATATTTTTTATTTTGGCTATTGATTTTGGTAATGAGACTAGACTAATGCAAGTGTTGGTCTTATTGTGAAACTCGTTGAGTGTGGTTATATCATGTTTATCCATTGTCAGGATGACAAGCACTTTATTCTCGTGACCATAAGGAAAAAACACCCAGAGTTCCATTTCATCCTCTATTCGATCTTCTAAGTTTTCCGCAGAACTATGATTAATTGAATCTTTTTTTGTCATGTTATAAGGAAAAGTTCATTCAAACCTGCGATGTGTAGTGTGTAGTTTGGACTTTGCCAATGTGTCACTTTTCTGTCACTGTTGACTTCAAAATCATTTTCCGGTTTTCGCACGAGAGCAATGACTTAAGGGACACACGGACTCAGAAATAAGAAGAGTTCCAAGTTTATTTATAAGATTTTTGTACTCTCAGCGACGACACATACGCAGTAAAACTTGCTTCCTTTCTTTGGCATTAAATGTGTTTTTATTTGGCTTCTTTACTTACGAAAATATCTTGTTGTGTCGACTCGCACATGATTCCTGAGTAGCGCAAAAAATATTGCGTGTGCTCATGACGTCTGTTGACTTTGTCGTGATCGACTATTTTTGGATTACCAGACAATTTGTTTCGTAAATATTTGCCTCCAAACTTGAGTTACGTAATAGACGATACGTAGCATTTATCATACTTGCACTAAGTAATCCCTTTCCTACTCCCACATGATTTATTTTGGTTCAATGAATTATAAGGGGTGACAATAACAGATGATGTAGACTCTTTGGATTTCTGCCATAGTACCTACTAGCTTAGTTTCATTCAACATTACCTGCAATTTATCATCAGTGCAAAGATGACCGTATTGATGGACGAATATCCCAAAATTTCCGCGTAACTTAATTTATGAAGCAATTAAAATTTTTTGGCCAGTGTATCCGTACCTGAAGTTCTATTTTCATACTAATCAACCTTACACAATTTGCTATTGGTCAGTTTGGTCATACGTTCGTGATGAATAGTGAAAACTTTATTCCTGCTGTAGTGTTCATTGTGCTAGTGATATTCGTGAAAATGAGTGATGTGAAACACATTTGGGACAAGAGTAAAACTAATTTACGTAAGATTATTTTAACATATTTATTAAATCACCCGTAGACGTGCTAGATAGTATTTCACAAAAGGATATGAATAAATCTTATCACCAGTTATCCGTTGGCGTTCTACTCATTATCGATCGATAAATAGGGCTTTTGTTGGACGACATTCTGTCGCGATAAACCGCGAAATTGCGCTATGTCGCCAATAATGATTATATACGAGTTTGTGTTCGCGTAATTATTGTTTTATACCTAAATTTCATACGTCATTGTACGGTACTGATAAGCGTGGCGTGGGTGTGTAAGCCGCCGCGCCTCCAGTCCGACTGCTAGTTCCCGCGAGCATGAGCGCGTTTTGAGTGTTCGAAAATCGAATTTCGCGCCGAAATATTTGAAGTGTTTACGTGAACAGTGAATTATATTTTTTTCGGCCAGTGTTATTTTTTTTTTCTAAATGGAAAAAGGTATGTTTTCACTCGTAATTTGTAAAGTACGCTTGATTTATCAAAATGAAATATTGTTTTAATATAAAATATAAATTACAGGTTACTGAGAATAATTTACAAATACTAGATCAAGGTAATCGACTTTTCACTTTAGTTGGAGCAATAAAAATGTATGTAGTGTTATCTACTTCCTTTTTTAAAGAAAATAACCGGCATTGGTATCTACATTTGTAAGTAGTATGTCGATTGCTTAGCAAGCACTAGAAAGTAGATTACCGTCGAGGAAATTGAGGAAAATGTAAACAGAAATGATGAAACACAAAGGAAAATTGTATTTATAAATGTAATAATAAAGAAACTTGAAGAAAAATCTTATAATATTGATTTGTCGACTAATAAATTACATTTTGATAATTTAATTTTGGTCCTAAAATACGAAAAGTAATATTTGCATCAATATGTTAACCTTCTCCATAGCCGAAAAATGGTTTATGTACAAAGTTGTTTTAATTTTATTTAACTTCATCTTCATATTTGTGAGGGCCCACTAAAAACTTTAAACTGGCCTTAACTTTAATTTCGATTACATTTTGACGACTAAAACTTATCTTTCTCAGAAATACGATCGCTATCATTATGTGGTTTATTGTTTACAAAATTAAGTAAGAACTTTAAATTCGCATTAAAATCCATTTCTTAATTATAAGGGAAAAACACTGGTATTCAGCTGTATCCCGTTAGACCAGAAGCAGCCTACCTAGTTGGGGTCCAACGTAAACGCTTACCTAGTTGGGAAAAGGCTATGCAGATGATGAAGGGAAAAACCCCCAACCATTTATCAGATTGCCCATAATGACTGTCGGCAAAATGCAAACGCTAGTTTATTCTAGATGCATCCAGTTTTCTGAAAAACCTCGAAAAAAAGCAATATCGAAAATACACAGAGATATGAAGATAGATAGCGTTCCAACAAATCGTTTGGTTTGATTAAGTTTTTTCAGCGGATCGTGTAGGTGTTAACAATGCGAAATTGTTTTATGGATTTTTAGGCACGTTTTTTGAACTAAAATATCTAAAGGTTTTTTTAAAGAAAAATCAAGGAAAACATATTTTTATTGAAATAATATTTTTTTTTCAATCTTTCATTAAACAAAATAAAATATTTATTTTGAAAATCATTTCTCTGTTGATAAAGAGTGCCGGATCTTGGAAATCTAATCTTAACTTTACAACACTCACTAAAGATTAATTTCTGCCGTTTGTCTTAATCTTTATACGACGTTGTCTAGAATGGTGATAAGTATATACACGTTGATAAAATTATAACGTTTACACTATATAAAAGATGGATCATCGTGTCAGCCGAAAGACGTTCACTGCCGGACTGCTGCCTCCCCCAAGGTTCGCCAATTTTCTCGATCTTCAGCAACCTGCATCCATTCTTCCCGAAGACCTTGACCAGATCTTCCGTCGTTAGGAAAATGCATCATTTCATATTATTTAGGTACCTTAAATATACTTTGTTATGAACGAAAAGATCTGGTTGCAATTTTTACTTTCTCTTTTGAATACCAGGAAGTGTTTTTTCTGTTCTAGATGATTTTAGACAAGTTTTATAACATTTGTTACATAATATAAGATACAGTTTCCAGACTCGAGACTTATTTATCGGTGGAAAAATATCAGTCATAAATAGATTATCTTTGGTTGAAATCGCAAATTCATGCAATTCTTTATTATCAAGTGCATATCTGAAAGGAAAGCGTGTATTTGTAGATTATGGACGATAATAAAGTTAATATTAATCCAATTTGTTACTGGGTGACAAAGAAGTCACATTGGAAAGGAACAGATTAAAAAACTAGGTCTTCGGAGATAACTTTTTTATATTTTCTTGAAATATAAAGAGAATTCTCTAAAATACTGAAAAAAAATCCTGCGATAAAAATTGCAAAATCTTATTAATCAAAGTTTTATTTCATACGTTTAGTTAACTATGTTGAAGGTTAAATAAAAAAGAAAATATGCGACCATAAAAAAAATATATATATATATAAAAAAATGCACGTTTTGGCCATAATATTTCTAACTTTATTTACATTTTAGCACTAAGTATTTTTAAGTGCTTAGGCAGCAAAAAAATACTTAGTAAAAACAATAAAAAAAAAGATAATGACAGTTTTCCCGCTCTTTTTACGTGTCACGGCGGCAAATTTTCCTTATAGACAACATTGTTCATTTGCCTTACCACAGACTCACCTTGACTTTGGTATGTAATTTACTCATCTTTTACAAAAGAGGTTGTATAGGTTACGTATTATTCTAAGTAGTTCTTGTACCTTTCTGTGAACCTTGAGAGTTTATTGTAGAAATTATATTGTGATGACTTGTTGTGTGATGAATTATATTGTGATACATATACATACGTACATATGATACTGGTTAAATTATTTAGTATCTTTAAAACTCTTATCATATGTATTAGTTTCACATTTCTGCATAAAATTGGTGCCTAGATATTATATGGGCTGTTATTTGTGAGCGAATAATAAGCTGTAAATCGAAAGTATTGCTTGTGTGAAATGGAACTCATTAAAAGACTCGTAGCTTAATTTTATAGACATTTTCCCTCTAACGTCATATTTAAGGAAAACGTATCATCTGCATATAACATACGTTTTTCCTCAATCAGACGCGACGCAAAATCAAATAATTCCTTAAGTACTGGAAATCAAAAGACTTTTCATAAATGGTTCATACGCTTTTCTTTCTTTGCTATATGATCATCCCAAGAGGACAAATATAAAGAAAACATTATAAACATTTCTCCACAATTCTCTAGTTGGTCCTTCTGACAACATGAGTGACTGATTAATCCCGATAAGTTACTGAAATGGACGGAGAATTCTCAACGGCATAGCGTGACTTAAAGAAATAACCACTTAAAATAGATCCGTTTTGTATTATTCTGACTTGTTTTAGAAGTTGAAATAGAGGGGAAAAAGGACAAAAATATAAGTAGTGTCGTACTTTTTGGTTGTCAAATTACATCGAGTGATCGTGGATGTGATTTACAAGCCAAGCATACCTACCTAGCTTAGTAAGAGGATTGACCAAGGCCGGTAAAGTGCAATCCGCATTGCTAAAGACAAAAATATTAATCGTTAGCCAGACAATACAATAACAATCAGGCATTGAAATATCTTGGTTTAGAGCAAAATAATAATAGTGCAGAAGGAATCTACGTAACGTCTGCGAATCCAGACTCATTTCAATACCTGTAACGAGATCTTATGGAATATATCATTCTGAACTTGGTCTCCAAGCCAAGTTTTCATGTCATATACCAGATTAATGATTGCTGAAATATTTAAGGGCGATAATTTAAGCGTGTGAAACCAATTTGTTTGTGTCAGGATGCTATGTGGATTACAATTATTATTGCTTTCATCGTTAACATAGCTACCATTAATTTCACACTTATGACTAATTGCATCACATACATTAATGGGTTTCCTTATAGCTACAGCACGACATCCGTTGCTTTTTATGGGTGTAGGAGAATCTTGTGTACGTCAAGTACCAAAATTATTATAATGTGTGCTTTTGAAGTGCCAAAATAAATGTTCACGGATTTGTTACATTGTTCAGGATCAAGCTGTCTGCTAATCATTCATTCTTCCATGGATTTTCACCTACTTCTCTTTACATTTTTTTTACGTACAAGTACATTCGAGTGGGTTGAGCAGAATAGATTTTCAGACTCTTACTGACTAATATCCACTTAACTTCGTCTAGAGCCCTTCATATTCCAAGGTCTCTTTAACGTTTTCGAACAATCTCTCAATTCACGTTTTCCGTGAATCTGCCTAAGTAGGTACAATCCATGTGATTGCATTTTTTAATAAATTGATTTGACACGAGTGCAATCATGCATAACTAAGTACTCAAAGAGAGGCGTGATTAAATATATGCATGAATAATTTATTAATTACCTGTATCGCTAAATTGAACCGTCTTTTATCGATATGAAATTTTTTGCTGTTACTGGGTCGCAGTTTTTCAAATCTTGCTACGACTTCCTGTATCGGACCACTTGGCTAACCAATCAAATCTTCCGCTTTGTAGGCACATGTTTTTCCTTTAACGTCACAATATTTCGTAAAATAATATTTTATTCGTCATCGCTGTTGACACGCCGCCGACACTATCGCTTGACCCCGTCTCGTTATGATTAAGTTATTCAGAAAAAAATTACAAACAAATAATAAATCAAAGTCCACTGTTGTTTGTAAAGCCTTTGCTCGTGACAAAGATAAAAGTAATTATAGTTATATGCCGAAAACTGTATGGTATAAATAAAAATAGCGTTGTAAGACTATGAACCAGATAGTCGTACCTATGGGTATTGGATTGCCCGGGCAACTGGATTGAGAAGATCAGATCAGGCAGTCGCTCCTTTCAAAACACCTGTACTTAGCTGCTTACGGTTAGACTTGAAGCCTGTCCCAACATAGATAGCAAATGGCAATGTAAAGGCAAATGATAATGATATAAATCAGATCGATTGATAGAGATCGGCACATAGATGCATAGCATGGAAGAATATGACACACTGCGCCGATCCCAAATAAAATTGGGATAAGGGCAGGGGGATGACGATAAATGGACTATGAATTTGGCTTCAGTAAAAGTCGTTTTGCTGACATTAGTGACCAGTCCTTTTTCCTTGTTAAAAAATTGTTTTCATATGCAATTATAATGTTTAATTTCAAGGCTGTATATACCAGTTGTGTCTTTTAATATTCAGTTGTTTTTTGTTGCTTGAAAATGTCAATACAGTATCCGTAGTCATGAAAAAAATGTTGGAATTGCATCATACAGCACTTATGTTCAGACGAATTTACATTTACATTTGCTACTTATTTGTACGTAGAATTTTGAAGTAAAATGTTTGGATTCTTTTTATGAAAAGCCTACGCAGAATTGTGAGGTATTGCATAGTTGAACTTCACTATGAAGGCCATGCTCATTGTCCAAAAGCTATAATTCAACTTCTTTAAACTAGTTAAATCCATATTATTTTCTGCACAAATGAATTGGCGTGGTAGTCATATAATCAAGATTGACGTTGCTTATGCCATGCAAACTGGTTAGAATCGGTTTTTCTAGTTATTTCTAGCCTCTGCCAATTAGTTTTTTTGTGGTTTGGGAATAACCGAATTCGAGCCGTGCCCCCAACCAGTATTTTCCTTGTGTAACGGGTTTTGCTAGTAAACTTTCCGGTTTTGCCTTTCCTCCTCAACCTGATTGCATTTTTAGGTCATTAAAAGCGAAGTTTTTGGTTCAAGCACACGTGTCTTCAAGTTTTTCTATTGATTCAAAGGTGAGTCACTACCACTCTAGAAATTGGTTTGCCAAATCGTAGTTCAAAATTTTCCGCTACCAAAAGACCTAAGGGTATGAAAAATATTCCGAATATTTTTCGTTAAGCCGATTATGCTGAAATTCTGGTACTTTGCCAGTTTTGGCTGCATGTTTTCCAACTTTTCAAGGTCCAATGCTAATAAACAATATATGTATAACATACATGTATGGGTAACCTTGAACGCTTGTAATGTCACCGAGCGTTGACTCGCTAATCCTAAGATAGGGTCTACCTGTGGGCCTAGCATGACCGCCATAGAAACAGCTTTTGTCTACCGGAGAATCGACAAAATGACAGATTGAAGAAAGATTTCTATCGATCCGAGCATGGCGATGTTTGACATCGAGAAGAGAAATGTTTCTTTTCTTCATCGACATGTGTCTATCGCGTCGAGCATGACGACTATATTTTATCTACTTTTGACATTTGGGAGTAGATATAACTTTCTATATGAAATGTCAAATACTCTACATCTCATCGGACCTAGACAAGAGTAGACAAGAATATTATTATAATTTTAAGTTCTCAAATAGCATTTACAAAGTATTTCGGGGTCCTACCGTCGTCATGTGGTCAGTATTTATGCTGAGAAGAATCAGTGTAAAGCTCAAAGAACGAGCTATACGAGTGTTAAGCCTCTCGACATCGAAAACGTAAATGTGCAGAGATGGTGCAGTATTTGTGCCAGGAATCTGTCTCCTATATCTCAGGGTCTGCCTGTTCTTGTCAATGTAAGTACCTACAGTCTATTTTATTTTGTTGTGCTTTCCAATTGTTATCAACCAAAAATATGACAAAGTTTTCGTCCTTATAGATAAGGTTTAAATATAGAAAAAAATCTATTCACTTCATTTATTATTGTTTCTAAGATTATTTTGTCTATTATGTAGGTATTGCCTTTCATTGCAAGAAAATGATTAAACAGAAGAAAAATATTTAACAAAGTCTAATTGTTGCAGGTGCATTAGTTTTACCTATTTAAGTTGTTTTATATGTAATTATAACTCAATGTTATAATAGTTATGTATAGTATTTCCTGTGGCTTTAGAAAAAGTCTAACGGTGGGTGCCTGATTATCACTAACCTACCAGGCAGACTCGCACGGGCGTAGCCAGGGGGAGGGTTTTGGGGGTTCAAACCCCCCCCCCTGAAAAGTTAAGATAACATTTAACTATATTAATTAATTACACTCAAAAGTATGTGGTTTGGATTGGATTCTCTACGGGCGCACCGCGCCGAGCCGCTCGTCGTCGTGTCACATTCGGTAATCTTCGTGTAGTTTCATGCCGCGTCGTGCCGTTTCGTATCCCACACGCACCGCGCGCATGTCGCGTTCATTACCGAGACCGAGCGAGAGTATTTAAGCAGATTGCAATTTGAAATTGAAGAGGCATTTTGTATGTATTCAGAAGTGCTGCCTGAAAAGAGTACATCTGTCGTCAAAGCAGAACTTGAAGTGTGGAAAGCAGCTATGACTCTCACCTCCCCTACTCCAAAATCAGCTTTGGAAATGCTTAGATGGGCCTAGCATGACCGCCATAGAAACAGCTTTTGTCTACCGGAGAATCGACAAAATGACAGATTGAAGAAAGATTTCTATCGATCCGAGCATGGCGATGTTTGACATCGAGAAGAGAAATGTTTCTTTTCTTCATCGACATGTGTCTATCGCGTCGAGCATGACGACTATATTTTATCTACTTTTGACATTTGGGAGTAGATATAACTTTCTATATGAAATGTCAAATACTCTACATCTCATCGGACCTAGACAAGAGTAGACAAGAATATTATTATAATTTTAAGTTCTCAAATAGCATTTACAAAGTATTTCGGGGTCCTACCGTCGTCATGTGGTCAGTATTTATGCTGAGAAGAATCAGTGTAAAGCTCAAAGAACGAGCTATACGAGTGTTAAGCCTCTCGACATCGAAAACGTAAATGTGCAGAGATGGTGCAGTATTTGTGCCAGGAATCTGTCTCCTATATCTCAGGGTCTGCCTGTTCTTGTCAATGTAAGTACCTACAGTCTATTTTATTTTGTTGTGCTTTCCAATTGTTATCAACCAAAAATATGACAAAGTTTTCGTCCTTATAGATAAGGTTTAAATATAGAAAAAAATCTATTCACTTCATTTATTATTGTTTCTAAGATTATTTTGTCTATTATGTAGGTATTGCCCTTCATTGCAAGAAAATGATTAAACAGAAGAAAAATATTTAACAAAGTCTAATTGTTGCAGGTTCTTTGCTCGGGTCCTGCTTAGGTCATTAACAACATTACTAACCACTGTTAGCAAATTTTTTAAACAATTTGTTTTTGCAATGAATACAAGGTTAGTATACCTAATATTAGATATGACCTCTATTTCAGATTGTAGATACTGAGTGCAAAATACTGAACATAAATGCCAATTATCGTGACAGAGTTCATAAACAATCAATTTTCAATAGTTCTCTCATTAAGAACGAACTGCGCAGGCTATATGACTCTAGAATTGGACAGTTTTATCTGCTAAGAAAAAAATTACATTTTAAATAAACAACCATTATGATTTTAATATTCACATTCTTTATTAAATAATATAATTTCAATAATTTATAATTTGTAAACTGTCATTTAGCATCCTTTTTTTGTAATCTGAAACAAGAACACAAAATTAAATTATCATTCATTTTCAGGGGATTCTAGTTATGCATTAGGGTCTTGGCTCATGACACCAATAATAATGCTGATAATGTATCAGTATCAGTATGTTATTCTTTTATAATACTGTAAAAACTCTTTACCAAACACAGTTATTTCTTTTTGCAGGGTGCCTATGCTACAAGCTACAACTCTTCCCGAGGAAAGGCAGAGAGAGAGAGACACACTAATGACCTTAGTGGTAGCTTACTACAAGCTGCAACTCACAGAAGAGCAACTATTATGAATATCTTTGTATATCAACAGTTCTTCAAACCATACAGACAGAATTGAGTTGCTGGGGAGTTTGTTCCACCGCTTCTGCTGCTGATTTTCAGCCTATTTTGAATAAATGACTTTATCTGTAGCCTTAATTTTATGTAAATAAACCTTTACCTCTGTGTAAATGATTGTCTCATTTTATTTTTTATCTTAAGAGTTGTTGCTTATATTATATCACACAAGCAACAAATAGGTACTATAATTATTTAGATTAGGATTTAGGACTATAATTATTTAGAATGAAGCCAACAAGTCTGGGGAACTATTACTAGTAAATGAATATTATTTAAAGACACTTACTAATAGAATATTTCTCGTGTCAGCATTGTATGCCAAGAACTCGTTCTTTTTCCATATTTTTTCAGCAGCTTTTGAATACTGACCCATTCTTCTTTATCGTGGCCTTCTTTTCTCAATGGATCGCGATATTATCTTCTCTGTTTATTGGATGGGACTTCGTACGCTGTAAATAAACAGTTTTTGTAACGGCGAAAGTAAAAACACTTCGGGCAATAATATAGGGAAGCAAGATAACAGTGAGGAACACATTGAACTGTGCATGGCAAAGTGTTCATCAGACAATGCCACCGATCACCATTTATTGAGATTATTATGTTATTTTCCTTTGTTCTTTTCATCGTATGTATGGATAATTAATTATTGTTCGTTTAGATTAATTACACACAACTATTGGAATAATCAGTACTTTATTTATTTAATCACAAAATCTACTTACTTTTTCCTTGCCGCAGTAGTCACCAATATTAAAAATCAACAACTTAAATTAATATGTAAAATCAACAACAAGAATCGTTTTTTGTAAACAAATTAACAAACAAACATCAACCATTTTAGTTCCACAGATAAGAAATAAGTTCGATGAATACGTTTTGTTGTTGCTTTGAGTTACGTGAGTTTATGTATAGGTTCATGCGTGAAAAATAGTGCATTGACACATTTTTTTGGCTAACTAAACGTAAATTCATCGCAGAACGACCCATCACTAGCTACTTATCCGTTGCTATGGAAAGTCTTTCTCTTGATAGAAACGCGAGTCTACAGCTCGCGCCATGCTCGGGTAGAAGACATGTCGAGTGGGAAAGAAAGAGCTTTGTCGTTTCTTGGTAGAATAGAGATAGAATCGCCATGCTAGGCCCGCTGAACACATAATCTTTTAGATAAAACGACAATTGTACGGCGCAATGGATATGATTCATAATCAACAACTAATTGGTTAGTATCATGTTCCATGTTCGCAACTTGAGTATCTTGTATGTCTGTGATAGGTACATATATCAGATATCATAGTCATATATCTTTTAAATACCCCGTATTAATGACTCGATACGTAACTTTGTACTTTTGTTTCATACTAACTGTATTTGTGCAGGTAGGATCAAGACTTACCTAATGGTACTTCCTGTCGTGCGGCTTGATCATTAGTTGATTGCATTTTAAATTAGGCGTTTGGAACTGTAATTTTTATATCATATTCAAAACCAACTAATTCACATACTTTATAATGCGCTTCTTTTCAATTTCGAAATTACCTTCGTGTCCAAAGAAGAGATGAGCTGGTTTTGGATTTAAACAAACCTGATTTTGTTGTTTGCCATGGCATACATTATTATGGCTGTTCCATATACAACTTTTCCAAGACTGATTTATCGCCAAGCCTTTGATTGCCTGTCATTAATCACTCAAGTGTTAAAATTTTCATTGGTTTTTGAGTTCAGTCTTGCAACAAAACCACGTTAAAGCAAAATTGGTGACAAACATATTATTAAAAAGAATAAAGATACACACGATTTCACAATAAACCCCACTGATAAACAAAACCGTATACTACGAAATGAACCAAATATTTTTCCGGGATCATAGATACTGATAAAAACTTCGTATAACTTGAACCTTCGCAGTTAATGATAGGACGCCGGTAATTCCCACACCACTTAGATTTACTCCGTCGCGTTTTGCGATCAATTGACAAGATTTTCCTTAACCAGTAGTCAAGGCTGATGCAACTATGCAATCAGGTGCAGGAAAAGCTAAATAGACTGCACTGGAGAACAATCCGGCCATATAGGGGATAAAAGTCTTAGGAAGGAATTGTTTCCTGCTACGTGTAACTAGATTGGTTGGAATTTTTTCCACGTGCCAGTCTTGATGCGGTTTTGTTGTATTGGCAAATAGAGGTTGAATAATGGAAGTATATATTTTTTGGATTGTTAGGTTATTTAGGTCATTATAGAAGGTCCCAATTGAAAAGTCTTTGTTTTAAATTTAGTTATTTTGCACGGAGATTTGGTCACGGTATTCTGAAGTTTTCTAACCCAAGATCGATAAAAGATTAGTTATTACAACATTGTTTTATTTGGACTTCTTAAGTAGCGATAAATTAGAACTTTCTCATAACGTCAAAGTAGGTAATTAATGAAAATCGATTTAGAATACTTACACTTACACGTGTGTAGTCGATAAATCGTTGTTGTTTTCTCGATTTATTTGTTTTAAGATAAATCCTCATTAGTACTGTCTGAGGCAATTATGTTATCTTTAGTTATTTTCGATTTGATTGCAATTGTTAACGGCGGTTCCCAATATTCTGTCTATCTGTTGTTTTGCTTACTAGAGATAGGAATTCGACAATACTTGTATGGAGCTAATGTCAACTTCCAGTCTAACCGGATGTAGCTGAGTACCAGTGCTTTACAATGAGCGACTGCCCTATCTGACCTCCTCAACCCAGTTACCCGGGCAACCCAATACCCCTTGGTTAGACTGGTATCAGACTTATTGGCTTCTGACTACCCGTAACGACTGCCATGGATGTTGATTGTGGAGCCGGGACCTACAGTGTAACGTGCTTTCCGAAACACGAGTCATTGGTGTCTAAGATATGCTTAGAAAGTACATACAAACTTAGAAAAGTTGCATGCCCTCATACTCGAGAGGTTGGTTCTTTGCCCACTAGGCCACCACGACTTAGTCAAAAATCTATCTCTGGTAATCAAATCAATCTATAGATAGGATATTGGGATAGGCGTTAGTAAATTAATTGTAACTGTTGCTTATCTATGATTGTGCGTCGTAAATAGTTTAATCAAACTTGTTAGCTTTGTTTGGATCCATAGCGGCTTTTGTTATTGACATCCTATACTCGTAATAATATTTGTCAATAGATGTTTAGTAAGTACATAATTGTAACAACATGTTGTTGTTTTGTTGCTTTTTTGGCAACGTTTAGTTTCTTATCTAATTGTTGCATAACCACTGCAGATGCGATTGGCAATAACATGGTTATTTTGTTATGTATTAATGTTACTAACTTTCGTATGTTGAAATTCGAGTCTTAATTTATTGCAAAAAATGCATTCATCGATGCAAATTTTACATATCTGTTATGCTTGCAATTTCCAATAAGTCTTCAAAGTTTCCATAATATAGGGAGCTAAGGAAATGAGAATGTACAATGTTCTACAAATACAGTAATTTCGTTATAATGTCTACAGGACGGATAGTTACTAGCATAATGCAATTCACTACGAATGCCCTGCAATCAGAGCAAGTATGGCTTCATTTGCCATCACACAATTTGCTGGTTCAATCATGTCTTTCTGTATTTGGAACAAAGGTTATTTTGACCATAATTTTTCCCTTGCCCTATTTTTCTTGAAAATTTTCACGCCTCTTAATGCATAATAGGTCTGTTTCTTTTGATTGGAAATCATCAAATCACATCTCCTGCAGGGCATAGCGTAAGAGTGTCAGACTTTTACTGACTAAAACCCACCACGTTTCTTCTTAAGCCCTTTATGTACCAGGGCCACGGTAACTCTTGAACAATCCCGTAGCCCCGGCAAAGATACATATTCGGTCGAATATTTGGTTCCCGGAAAAATGTGTGCGAATTTTCGTGCTTTAGAACGAACTTAAGAACTACAAGGAATAATATATATATACACGAAAACTTAATTTAATATTCAATAAGCTTGTTAACTGAAAATTACGTCCCGTAAATGAATTACCAGAAATCGGGTCACGTAAGACTCGAGTGAAAATAAAGTGAGTATATGAATAAATAAAGAATAAAGAATTCCCTTTTGGTGAATTATTGAATTTTCTATTTGGGAAAGCCCGTGTATATTGATTGATATAACAAGGTTAAGTTAAGTGTAGGCAGCGGCAAAGGAGGTTCTTAAAATATATGGGTCTTGTTATGTTGGATTTTTTTGTATATGATAGGCATCTCATCTGCCTAACCTTTTCGCAGGTCGTCTTTCAGACTAATCGGATGCAGCTGAATACCGGTGTTTTAAAAGGAGTGACTGCCTATCTGACCTCCTCAACCCAGTAACCCGGGTAACCCAATACCCTGGCTTCTGACTACCTATAACGACTGCCAAAGATGATCAATTGACAAAGTACAATGAGTATGAAAGTATTATTATATAGTGTCTAAGGTCTTAATAAGACTGACTTGGTCTTCAGGGCTAAAACCCGCTTTCAGGGACCAATTTCTGTTTGCACATATACAAATGAGTCAACACAGACAGACATAATGCAGTTGACATATTATTATCTCAGTATATAATAAAACATTTTACTGCCCTACTCCAGTGTTTATACCAACAGTAATTATAGTAAAGATTAGTTTAATTGGTATAATACTAACTTGTGTGAAGGGATTTGTGATAATTCACACTTATCTATTAGACGAAGAATAAATAGGGTTTCGACGCAGTATTGTGGCCTATGGAAAATTTATATTGCGTATCAAAATTATTGTGGCCTAGTGGGTAAAGAACAAACCTCAAGTATAAGTGTGCAACTTTTATAAGTTTTTGTGTACTTTCTAAGTACATATATCTTGGATACCAATGACCGTGTTTCGGAGGGCACGATAAACTGTAGGTAGGTTTGGCAGTTGTTAAGGGTAGTCATTAGCTTGTAAGTCTGACAACCAGACTTACCTTGGGGCATTAGGAAACTGAGTTAAAAGGGTTAAAAGACAGACGCTCCTTGTAAAATACTGGTACTCAGCAGCATGCGATTAGACTGGAAGCCGACCCCAACATAGTTGGGAAAAGTCTAGACAGATGATGATTACTTATTAAAAGGCATCTTAAATAAATATCTGACAATATAAAATCAGTTTGTATAATTATAGCTTTATCACCATGCTCCTTAAACTTTAACCTCTTCAAAGAAGTACCGACGTTTATGTTTCTATAAGTAATGAAGATTTTAATAGTTCCGTACTAATGATAGAGCTGTGGTTACTAATCGTTTTGCTAAGCCACTATGGTACGACTGTATCAATTAACCCTAACGACATTACGATTGATAAGCCATAATCCTACTAACCTTTCGTTAATCTAGTTGCTTATCTAGCGATGATGAAATGTTCGTGTTTCAATCAATTTGTCTTAAATTCTAGGCTCTTTAATGTCGTCCGTGTTTAATTATGGCAAGATTAAATTTAATTTTCCTAACATGTTGACGGACCATTTATGACCTCTTTCAAATAATTTTCTGCACCTTCTCCTAAAACCACATTCTACTTATTCCTATTGCTTACGATCGCTTCTTTAGTAATTTTTTAACCGACTTCAAAAAAGGCGGACGCTCTCAATTCACCGGGATCTTATTTTTATGTATGTTCACCGATAACTCAAAAGACTCCTGGACTGATGTGCAAAATTCATTTTATTACATAATTCGTCCACTTCTCTCGACTTTAACGAAACGTTTTTAAGTAATAAAAGCTCAAGTCTGTGTTTGTTTATTTTCAGGCCGCACAATGCCTGTCAGGGAAGGCGCGAAGCGGCCGCTAGTCGGCGTCATAGACGATGGAACCAAGACTGTTAGATTTGTGGTAAGTAAACATGTTTGTATGGAAAACATTGATTCAAATCAACGGCCTTTCCCAATATTATTCCTATCCATCAAAAATATGTTGTATTTTGTTTGACATTACTTTTATGGGGGATGTCAAAATCAAGTCAACAGATATACTGTTGGGAACGACCTTTAAGGTACAATATATTCTAAGTGAATTGGTTTGAAATTCTTGTTACTACATAAATTGGTATAGGTATTATAAAGGTCAGGTATCTGGATTTAAAGACAATAGTTTTTATCGGGATATACGCAAGTAATATGTAAAAGTATTGTAAGTGCTGACGTTTTTACGAGGGCAGAAATACAGACGTGACCAAAAAGACCACTTGCGGACATTTCGAGTCCAAGCGTCCGAATAAAAGGTTATATTATACATATTTATAAGCTCATTGTTTTGTAGTTTTATTTGATTAAACCGGTCCATAACAGTGATACAATTTAAATTAAATGTTAACGAGGTCATTGGTAGAAGGCGTGGTGATTACGTATCCCAAATGTTTTTATAGAGTTGTTAATCAGAAACCTTTGCACTTGGAATATTATTTGTACTACATATCTTGTTGGTTTTGTCTAAGTTTCGTAACGATTCTGCCCTGATGACCTTTTTTTTATTAAAATTGGTTTCTTTATCTGTTTCGTAATATTTGAGCGGAATATTTATTTGGCTGTCCAAAGTCCACCGATTTGAATTGCTATAAAATATTCGTAATAATAAAAGGATTTTGTCTGTTATGGAAAGGTGAACGGGATTATTATTAGTCTTATTTATCGCCGATAACATATTGATTAAGGTTAAAAACTTTGTCTAACCTCCCCACTCAGAGACATTTAATGATTACTTAAGTCACTCCTTAGTGACAAATCCTTCACTAAGGAATGGCTTAAGTAACCATTAAATGTCTCTGAGTGAGGACGTAAGTAAACTGCTTTTTCATTGTGGGCATCTTAACGATGACAGAACTGAATTAAAACAGAAGAAAAACTTTTTATCGTCTTTTCAGATATATGAAGCAGAGCGATCAGATGAGCTGGTGGCGTACCAAATGGACAAAACAGAAGTCCAACCCCATGAGGGCTGGATGGAGCAAGATCCCTTAGAAATCATGCATCACATCAAATTGTGTGCGGAAAATGCCATCGATCAGCTGACGGAACTAGGTAAGGCTTTTCATCAAATTCAGATCATCATCTACCTAGCCTTTTCCCAAGTATGTTGGGGTCCGCTTCCAGTCTAACCAGATGTAGTTAAGTACCAGTGTTTTATAAGGAGCGACTGCCTATCTGACCTCCTCAACCCAGTTACCCGGGCAACCCAATACACCTAGTTGAGACTGATTGTCAGACTTACTAGCTTCTGATTACCCGAAATCAGATGCAGTACTGAATGTGTTAATTTTGTATGTAAAGGTTATTTATTTCGTCTCGACAGACAAATGTAGTATGTGCTTGAAAAATTAGCGCGCTTTTTTGTTTTAGCAACAGAAGTTTAAATAATGTTTTGTTTAAATCGCGTGTTTTACATAGATGATGTTACTGTTTCTGCAAGAATTTGGTTAGATCCATGAAGTTACTTGTTTTGATTGAAATCAGTATGTAGACAAAATAATGATGCGACGTTTTTATCGTACGAACTGTCATCGTTATTCGGGACCCGATTGTTTTTTTTTGACGTCACTGGCTTCTAATTATACTTTGTTATCGGCCGTGGTAAATCCAAAATAAGACATGCATAATGTGGGATATTTTTAGATTTTTACTGTTCATCAATACTTATACTGAAAGGAGGATTTTTGTTTGTTTGTGTGACACTCTGAAACTATGGAACCGTTTTGAAAAAATATTTCATTTTTGGGAAACTAGACTATCCCCAATGATATAACTAGGCTTTATTTGATCTGGGAACGTGAAGTAGTTTCCATAGTACGTGACTGAAACAGCTAGTAATGGCTATATGTAGGTAGGTATTATAATCCTATGAATGGCTATTTTAATCGACAATTAGTTCCTGAAACACAGTCCAAAAGTTGTATCTCTCTTGTAGGAAGTTTTGCATACCATTCTTACGTTTTAAAAGAATAATCCAATGACGATTATTTATAATTGAACCAACGTCATCGAATATATTTAGTTCAATCGACAGGTTTGTTGTATTTCATCAATTTGTTTATTAACCTCTTGTTTTTGTCCAAATGGGTAGCATTTATACTAATTGCTTCGAATTTGAACACGAAGTTTTTAATTGTTTTTCCTACAACTTTTGAGTTGCCCTGGACCCTTTGAGATTTCATTCGATAATATAGAAATGAAATGTGTTTTCTTATACTTCGGCCGTTCAGAGAATGCGTTCCTGACACCTATCAGTTAGTCACGACTAGTGATGGGCACAACATAACACTGAGTTCGTTACCGTTCCTTCAAAATGAACCGCCGCATTATTTTAAGATTATTTTCGTTTTAAATTGGCGGAATCATTTGTTTTATATTTTAGTTATTTAAGTGGAAACCAAAAAAAGGTAATATTCATATAATAAAATTGTTTTATTTATTCTTTGTTACAAGTACATTGAATTGAATGTGCGAACAGAATATTAATCAGACTCCGATTTGCTTGAGGAGGTGGTGTCTTCATCATCATCTTGGCCTACATGTATAATTATATTATTATCAATAACAGAATCAATCCTGATATCTCGGTCTAACAAAAGCCGGGTAATCAAATAAAAACAGATCGAAAACACTTGAAAAACGTGGTCTATGCGCACGAAACGACAACGGACGACTGTTTTAGCGTCACAAAATGGCGGCCCATAACGCCATTTGGGGTTACCATTTTTAATCTAAGTATAAAAATGCGGTTTGGTCATAGTTTTATTTTTATATTTCATAAAAGTTATAATTAAGTCTTATAGTCCATTATTTTCCAATTCTTAAAAAGAAAATCAAAACGTATTATTTTATATTATAACTGTATAAGAACAGATTACGATACTTGCCTGTTATTTTTAGCACAGCACTACAAAATATAAACCGCTGACATAACCTTGTAATAGCGCAGTATAGATTTAGAAAAATATTGTTTACCAAGTTATTTGACACTCAGTTTGGCACAAAATTATAACATTCATTGATTATTGATATAATAATGTTGTTTTAATGCTCCTCAATTGTTAAAACGGTAAACAACCAGCAAAAATATTTTTATCGTAACTGCAACGCCATTGCAAAGTTACGTCGTCAGTTCAATCGCGACGTGTCAGGAACGCATTCTCTGAATGGCCGAACTATAATGCAACAAGTATAAGCTTTTAACAGTGTATAAAGGCTTGTACTTAGAGTAGCGTTGTAGACGCTCACTGTATGCATACGAAATGTTGACTCCACAAGCCTTTTAAAATGATGAATAGCGCATTCGAGCTGCGCTCCTAACTTACAAAACATTTTCATACAATAATATATTTTGTTTTATAGTTGTCGAAGAAATTGTACTAAGCAATTCCTTACTGATTCGTAAGCCTATTTGCTAATTATCTTCATGTTTGCCTGTCTACTGACTGGCTTAGATGCTTCTTATTAGATTGGAACCGACCTTAACATTGAAAGTAATGTGCATTGAATAAGCACATTAGTAATAATAACTTTTTTATTTAATTTCAGGTTATAGTAAGGATGATATAGTGACGTTAGGCATCACAAATCAGAGGGAGACGACGATCGCGTGGGACAAATATACGGGAGAACCTTTACATCCAGCTATTGGTAGGTAATTTTGTGTTTAGAAATAAATATCGTACAGTATGGAGTTTATATGGTAAAATGTTAGTTTGTTTGGTTATAACTGTGTTTGTGAAACAGCAAGATTGTTACAAAAAATACTAATGATTCTATACGACTTTAATGAATAGTAAAATACATAACTTTAAGTTATTGTTTGCCTAATGGACAAGACTGAATTATGGTTCTACACTTTTTTACCGACCTGACCCTTTGTTGTCATTAGTCTATTTGCCGCAAAAAAGTTTTGTTTTTGCAAGTTTAACTTACAAATACGACGGTTGCTAAATCGCTTTTTTGTAACCGCCAGATATTCTCAAAACCTTTTTCAATTTTAGAATGTAAACCTTATTTTTTTCCTCATTTCAGCATGGAACGACATCCGAACAGACAGCACAGTGGACGCGATTTTAGCCAAAATCCCTGACCGTAACAAGAATTATTTTAAGAACATCTGTGGTTTGCCCATTTCTCCTTACTTCTCTGCGCTGAAAATGCGTTGGATGAAGGATAATATTAAAGCTGTGAGGCGAGCCAGTCGCGATAAGAGACTGCTTTTTGGAACTGTTGATACTTGGATTATTTGGGTAAGTTTGCTGATGTTTTTCAATTATTCTTTTTGCCCAAGACATACTCTTAACTTTATTTTCGTAGATATTTTACACTGCAAACACATTTACGATAAAAAAACTATGTTTTTCTATAAAAAGTATTATTTTGTGTTACGTAAAAGGAAAGTGCTGAAACGTTACTTAACTTTAGTCTTTCTTAAAAGTCTTTCTGTAGGAGCAATTTATGTAAGTCTGACTATGATAGAATAATATTTGAGCAGCACTTAAAAATTTAATGACGTTTTAATATTTGGCTGTTAACTTCATATTATCATTGATTGCAAGTAGCTTTAGCTGGGAGTGTAAAATAATTTGGAGTTTATGGCCGGTTCTTCTCCATGAGACCAACTTTTTGGAACCGTGCAACTAGTGTAGCATTTCATAGGAGCCTGCAAAGGTCTATTTGAAATAAAAAAAAAATACTTTGAATTTCTTCAGGACGGGTTTTCTTTAAAAAATATTTATTAGTGAAAATTATTGTTTTTTTTTAACCACAGAATATGACCGGAGGTCCACACGGCGGTTTGCACATCACTGACGTCACAAACGCGTCTAGAACACTTCTGATGAATCTGGAAACTTTGAATTGGGACCCTATATTGTGCAGGTAAGGTTTAAAATAGTGTAAACTACCTATCTTCCCAACCAAAACACTAGGAAGCGGTAAAAGAGGATCGTATTTGTAGGTAAATCGAATGTTATTTGACGTAAAAATGCTCATTTAATTGTCATATTTTGAACAATTGCTTTTGACTTTGACCCACATTGAAAACAAATACAAATACCAGTAACATCAACATTATAATTCAACCTCATCTTTAGAAGTTACTTTCCTGCCCGTATATACTAAATAACCTACGTCCTTTTTCAAGCTTACCTTAATGTTTTATTTCTTCTCCATCAGGTTATTCGGCATCCATCGGGACACGTTGCCGACAATTCACAGCAGCTCAGAAGTGTATGGTACAGTGAAGGACGGTTCCTTGCTGGATGGCATTAGGATATCTGGTGTAAGTATATAATGTTGGTCAGTACCTAACTTAAACAACTTTGCGTTTGTAGTAATTCTGTATAAAAAAATAAAACTCATGAATATAACTATAAACATACTTGTTGAAATGGCTATAATGAATATGCAACGTTTCTATTTAAATGTGCCAAACTTTTTCATCAATTTCTATTATCCCGAATGCTGTGTTAAGTTCGACTCAACTACAGTAACAACTTTGGCATCACTTTGAGGTCTAATTTTCACAATTGAACGAGTTTAAAAACCTTTAAATGACAAAGTTACTCTAACTGGAAGATCACCTATCAGTATATCAATGATTTAATCAACAACTTTTAGTGAAAATAAGCCTAAAATATTCTTCAAAATAATTTGCTCAATCAAGCTTTTCTTTTTATGCTCAATCCTTCTCCGTGTGAGAGGAGGCCTGTGCCCAGCAGTGGGACGATAAAAAGGCTGTAACAGAAGCTTTTCTTTTACCAGATCCTAGGAAACCAGCAATCAGCCCTAGTAGGCCACAACTGCCTTCAAGCCGGTCAAGCTAAGAACACCTACCGAAGCGGGTGCTTCTTACTATACAATACGGGAACAAGACGGGTTCAATCAACCCATGGGTTAATTACTACAGTGGCTTATAAGTTAGGACCTGATACACCTGCGGTTTATGCTCTTGAAGGTGAGTTAAAAATAAGGAATATAAAGATATCTTATTGTATAACTCTCTCTATTTACTATAAAACATGGGCTCCAACTTATACGGCAAGTAAGCCACAGTTCAATGCACACACCCGTTGTTTATGCACTGAAGGTAGGATAAAAATGAAAAAAAAAAAGTAAATAGATAAAGAACAAGTAACAGAAAAGAGATGTGTTACTGTATAGTTGATATTACTCAGGTGCTATACAACTCGACTCCACTGGTGTTGTTTGTTTTCGTGGATACGATTAATGCTTTCAATTAAGCGACCAGTTTGATCGACATAAAACAAAACTCAACAATTATTTTAAACATTAAAAAAACATAGGTAATCGATGAAAGCCGAATATTTACTTTTCGGATTTTACCGCCGAATCATAACCACAAATCAAAACATCCAAAACTCCGCAACAACATAAATAAAAAACTTTAAAAAAGGGAATCAAACACTCTAAAACAATATATTCCTCTCTCCCCAGGGTCAATCGCCGTAGCGGGAGGTGCAATGAAGTTCCTCCGGGACAATCTCCGTCTGATCAAGGACGTCGTCCAGGACACTGAACACATCGCGGGACAGGTGTTTTCTACGGGGGACGTGTACTTCGTGCCCGCGTTCAGTGGACTGTACGCTCCTTATTGGAGGAAGGACGCTAGAGGGTACGTCGAAAATACAAAAAAATCTAGCTAGGTGTAATTTTAGGGCCATTTTTTACCTTAGAAAAGGTCCTGGACACCACTTAAAAAGGTCAGTATGCTACAAAATACCGAGTTACTTTCTAAGAACGCAGTGGTCTTGGTAGGTATGTAAAAAAGCGGTCACCCATCCATGGACTGTTGCGGCAAGCACAGCTCACCCCTCCTGGTATATCAATATGCAAGGTTGTAACTTAGATACAAGGTTTAGGGCATATTGGAGACATTTGACTATCGGTGAAGTTGAGAGAATCTCCGTCTGATCAAGGACGTCGTCCAGGACACTGAACACATCGCGGGACAGGTGTTTTCTACGGGTGACGTGTACTTCGTGCCCGCGTTCAGTGGACTGTACGCTCCTTATTGGAGGAAGGACGCTAGAGGGTACGACGAAAATCATCTGTCTAGCCTTTTCCCTACTATGTTGGGGTCGGCTTCCAGTCTGACTGCAGCTAAGCACAAGTGTTTTACATGGATTGACTGCCTATATGACCTCCTCAACCCGGTGACCCCGGTAACCCAATACCCCTTGTTACGACTTACTGGTTTCTGACTACCCGTAACGACTACCAATCATGTTCAATGACAGCCAGATGTTAAATAAAGATTGTTCTAAATTGTGAATGTACTCTCGGCACTTCCATAATTTTTTTCGTCAATTTCATTGGTATTATTTTGTTTCAGAATCATTTGCGGTCTGACTGCATTTACAACTAAGAATCACATCATCAGAGCGGCTCTAGAAGCTGTTTGCTTCCAGACCAGGTAAACTTATTTAACTTGTACAACTAAGAATACTGTGAAGATGAGATTTTTAATATAAAATACAAGTTTCCAATTGCGCTTTTACCCGCGTCCCGTGGGAAGTACTTCTCCCACCAGAATAAAAAGTAGCTTTACCTTGATATTATTTTTCGAACTGGTACAGTAGTTACTGACATAATTGCATGCAAGTAAACAAACAGACTCTTCAAATGAATAATTAGTTATTAGTACAAATTGATTTCGCTTTTTTTTTATCTGTGACAACATTTTTATTAATTCTTTGCTTTCACCAGGTAAATAAAATCAACCTACTAACATATAATATGTTTTTTTTGTTACACAGGGATATTTTAGAAGCGATGAACAAAGACTGCGGTATGCCCCTAGCCAAGCTGCACGTGGACGGCAGAATGACTTCCAACGATCTGCTCATGCAGTTGCAGGCTGATCTCATCGGTATTCCTGTGTGTAAGTAGATCACCACGTATATCATCACTTTGTTATATTTAGTTAAGTAGATGAGTCTTGGTTATTGAAGAGGTAAGTTGAAAAGATCTCGTGGCTAAGTCAAAGCTGCAAGGATCGATAGGTCGTAAGGCTAAGCAACTCTTGGCGCGGTTGGTCTCTGGATAAATGCCTATCTATGTCATAACTCTTTATGTCTTTCGTGTTTCGAAAGTTGCGTTAAATTAGTGGGTTCCGATTGTCATTCGAATATCTTTTGTCGTTACGGATACTCAGAAGCCAGAAAGTCTGACAACCAGCCTTGCCAAAGGATATCGGTTTCACCAAGTAATTGGATCAAGCCTGTCAGATAGGTTCCAAGTAAAGCACTGGTACTCAGCTGCATCCCTGTACACAGAAAGCCGACCCCAACATAGTGATGATGATTCTTTTTATGTGTGTAGTGCATAATATAATTGCGTACTTTCTTACTACTAATTTACTTAATTTTTGCACAGTGCGAGCGCAAGCCTGGGACATGTCGACCCTGGGCGTGGCGGTGGTGGCGGGCGGCGCGGCCGGCGTGTGGAGCGACGCCTGGCGCACGCACGACACCCCCAATGACACCTTCCTGCCCACCACTACTGATGACGGTGAGTGGTCACGTCAAACTTTATGGCGACGAGAAACAACTGCCAGAAATTAAAGGAGAAGCAAAAATATTTTTGGCTTCAGTGTTCATTTTGAGATTCAGTGATATGTATCTTTAATTGCTACTAGCTGATCCCGCGAAATTCGTATCGTTCAAATCTTCCCTGGACCTCTACAAACATTTTAAAACCAAAATCAGCTCAATCGGCCCAGCCGTTCTCGAGTTTTAATCAGAGTAACGAACAACAATTCATTCTTATTTTATATAGATGTATAATGTATTTTTAAAGGCATTTAATTTCAATATTTAGATACTTTTAACATAGTATATCACCGATAAAAGGTTATGCATATGTTCAAATAAATGAAATCTTTCAAAAAATGGTGGTATTTATTGTCAATGTAGTACGTACAAAGTATGATTCGTCTTTAAATGTGTTAATGTTAAAAATATTAATTCCATTTTTAGCCACGTACTAAAAGAGATAAAAAAATTAAGGTCGCATCAATATATTGTTCCTACCCATTGTTTCTAAAAATCTGGACCAGCTTTTGTCGTATTCAATCGAAACATTCTTAATAATTATATACCCAAGTAAATGCACCTCCAAGCAACAAACTAAAATAACTCTTTATTTTCAGATCGCGACGCCCGATACACCAAATGGAAGATGGCCGTCCAACGCTCTCTCGGCTGGGCTACAACTAAAAAATCATTCACCATGACAGGTCAGGCCAAACGAAAAACTAGCATGATGACCCAACAAAGTCTAGACGTCCAATCTTTACCCGACAGCAGAAAAAACTCACTATTCGACAACCATACTTTAAACTTACTAGACGTGAAAGTCGATAAAAATTTCGACGAAGGAGTCAATTCTTATGTTGAAGAGTTACTCCAGTATTCCGCTAGAAAATTCTCAATCTTTGTCCCCGTAAAAAAACTTAAAACGGAACACACTATTTTAGATGATATAGATTATTTTATGAGTAAAAAGGAATGTGATTATGGTATGTGCGAGTGTTGTCCCATTGAGAAAAAGGTGCAAACTAATTGGGAGTCTATTGAGGAGATCATCGAAAATGATCCCGAAATTATTTTCGATTGCGACGATAATCCTATTGTAGTCGAACCCGTCAGAAGTTCTGAACCTATATTTCTGACTTCTGCAATAAGTATGGGTGCCGCTACTTTGAGCAAGAAAATTAATTTCGATAAGTTACCGGCTTTGTTCAAGTCGATTTACAACAAAATTTCTAGTCCAATGACGTGAATTTTTTTCGTTAAAATTTTGTGTAGTAATTTAATTTGTTACTTATTTTACTACTTTGGGCTGTTAAGCCTGGCTTGGCTGTGTTGCCATAGTAAAGTTCCTATTACGAGTTAGGATTTAATTACTACGCGGGTTTTTTGTTGCCACTTTAATACTTTGGCAGCAAATTTTAATGGCTGGCAACATAAAGTATACGTCAAAATACTAACAGCTAGAAAGAAGATCTAATGCTTTTCTATAAAAATAGGTCCAAAACTGTCAAATGTATGTCGAATGACGTCAAAAAGTCGAAACAACGAATATATAGGTGTTATTATTATTGTTATGTAGATAATTTACGTCCAATCCCAATATGCGAACTATCTGTAGTTTTGCTCACTAGACATAAGAAATTGACATTACTTCTATGGGGTTTATGTCAAAATTCTGTCTCCAGTAAGCTAATGAGCAGATCGATCGAATATTGGGACCGGCTGCTAGTATGTTACTACAATTTGTTATTATTGAAATGTGATATTTTCGAATTAATTATGTTTGAAATTCATTAGGCGTATTGTACTTAAAATACGTAAGTACTAGTGTAGTCTTAAGGCCGATCCCGATATTTAAACTATCTGTTCATTTGCATACTAAAGATAGGAATCTATCTCTAGTAACCTAATCAATGGATAGTTAAGATATGGGGACGGCCGTTAAAAATAATGAAATTAGGTTTCGATACTCCTTAAAGCCAAATTAAATGTAGTTCGTTCCCTAAGGTATTAATATAAAAGACATTATAGTATCTATTTTATTTTCTTGAGAAATTCAAAATGTGTAGAAATTGCACATAGTAAATCTGAATTGGGTCATTATTTAATTTTCAAAAAAATCTAACTTTCGTATTATATTTTTATCTTTATTTTTAAGACCGTGTTTTGTCCAATAAATAAAATAAGATACCATACCACATTTTTCTATCATTTTTAAGACCGTTTTTAAGATTTTAATGTTGTATTATGCATGCGAATTTTCAGTATTAATTCAGTTTTATATAATGCTTGAACTAGGCGTTAAATAAAGTAGATCTTTCCATATTAAAATACTTAAAGAATATTTAGGTAAATTGAATAAAAAATGTTACAAACTTTTTCTCTTTCTATGTGACCCTTTTCAATAATAATTGTGCTTCTGAATAATTCTTAGTTCCTTATTTCGCTAGAATACTGTGTCGTCTTAAATGTAATTTTACTAACATTATAATAAGACTGGTATTAACTTGAATATTGAATAAAAATATTTATTTATCCTTTTTGGGTCTTTGATTTATTTTTGGTTCCTTGCATGAGTTGCATGATACCTTCAACTTTTAATTTCATGGCATGAGATTCTTTAAGTTTTTTGGGGACAAAATTATATTTCATTTTTAACAAATCCAGGGGATCATAGACATTTCGTTAAACATAAATTAAAAGAACAAGTTGTATAGTAAGTTGAATATCTTGGCAGTTATTACGGGTAGTCAGAAGCCAGTAAGTCTGACGACCAGTCTTACCAAGGCGTATTGCGTTGCCCGATTATCTGGGTTGAGGAGGTCAGATAGGCAGTCGCTCCTTGTAAAACACTGGTACTCAGCTGCATCCGATTAGACTGGAACCCGACCCCGACATAGTTAGGTTATTAGTTGTCTTGTCGAAAGTCGCCTTAAAACTGAGAAATTGACAGTTTAATCTTCTTATATACCCCAATAAACGAGATAAATCTCTTATATAGTGATAAGTAAGATAAAAACAATATGATAATCTAGATAAAAAATGGGGAATAACTGTTCCAAGTCGTAAATAGACATAAAAAATGCAATTGGTTTATGACAATCGTATTCTTAATTATTTAAATTGCGTGTAAGGGGATTTTTTACAATATTCAAATAATAATTGGATTTAGGTGTTTATTATTATAGCCACAATTTATATTATTTTGTCAATAGGCATGGCTGTATAATATTAACTATGAAGTTGAATTCTAAGAACTTTTCAACACAAGTATTGTCTTATCAATGTAGGTAAAAGTTACATGAAACAGTTATGGTTTTTTACACATTTACGCAAATCTCATTATATAATAACTGGTATAAATTACATATTAACTAGAATAAATGGTATTCATTATCAGTAATTAATTGACATTATTCATGAAGGTTTTAACTACTTAATATTACCTACATCCATATTAATAAATCTACATTGGGAAGTGCAAAAGTTCTACAATCCAGTCGTCGAGCGGTTTTTGCGGAATTTTGTGATTTCGAAACGATAAGTATTTTCAAATTTATTTATTTTTCTATTCACCTACACATTTAGCTTGAGCATTTTGATATTTTTGAGTGGTAGCACATATGATTTTTGATTTCGACATCACAAAATTTCGCATTGTTTTTTTAACATGTCTAGAAAGTCCTACATAAAAAAATAATCTTTTCATATTTTACTTTAACTGTCATTTAGTTCTGGTAAAAATTAACACATTGGTTTAAATTAACACAAAAGGCTTAAATTAACCTAAGATGGACTAAACCTATGAAATCGTTCGCTAATTCTTAATTTTCATTAGATATTAATATCACGCAATGATTTCCATTCCATGATTACTAAAATTTTAGGTCAAGAGTGACCTAATATTGGTGAATTAACTATCAAAGAACATACTAATAAGAATAGAACAATTTATTTTTCAAAATAGAGATAGTATAGTAGTCTTACCCAAAGAAATTCTTACCCTAATACAAAGTGATAAGGTTGAATATTAATATAATTCTTTCTTTATCTTTTACAGAGGAAAGATACAAGCTCCTAGCATCGATTCCGGCAACTCTTTACCTAATAGGTAGTTTTACAATGCTGGTCGTCTCGAACATTCTAAAAAAAAGGTGATAAGCGAATGTCGACTCTATTCGTTTTAGAATAAGTATTTATTTCGCTGTTACGTAGAACAAGACTTATGCTTTAAGTGTATGTTCAATTGTTTTATAATTTAAAATACATATTATCTTAAGTGACAGATGAAATGATGGATTGATTTTAGAAATGGCACTTAATTTTCAGTGGTGATTAAAATCTTTTGCCATCTGTTTTATTTATGTTTGACTTTTAGGGCGAGCTTCCACCAAAATGTATTAGTAAATTAATGTGCACACAAGTGTTTCTTTTAGTCTACTTGCTTTTGCAAACGTTTCTTCGTGCACGAACACAAGCCAGCAATGGACTCGCGAAGCTCACACATTTTTTTTTCGCGAACATTTTGGTGGATTCTCACCATTTGAGCAACTCAATCATCACTCTAAATTGAGTGAATATTGCAATAAATTTTGTTGTCATCCATCTACATATTTAATTGAATGTAAATAAATTACTTCTATCTCTGATTTTTTCGACTCCAAGAGTAAGTTTTTTATAATATAAATGTCTTCTAAATATAATATTAGATTTTCTAATAATGTTCCATCTTTTTAATTGAGAAGATATTTATTAACATTCAATTATGTTAAAGATCAAATGTGATTATTTAAAGTTAATTTTTTACCAATTAATTAGCATTTTTGTCTCAAGAATTTAGCATTTTCTTTGTTATCTACCTTATTTATGTAGGTGCAAATTAATGTGCTATATTTAAAGGTAGCTTTTTGTGTAAATACACTTATTGATATTGTAACACTTTAATGGTAGGTATATAATCCTAATCTTTCCTGTATGTTAAAGATCATGAGTAAATGTGTGTTTAAAATTCTGTCCAATCTGAAAAGGTTTTCTCTTCAAAGAACACCTACTATTTATTGAACTAAAAAATGTATAAGAACTTTCACGCATTTGTACTGAATAGAATGTAATAAACTGAATTTTTCAATGAATTGACTGCTTGTATGTCGCTGATTATAAAACAATAGAAATTCAATTGTGTCTCGCATATATCTGCGCTCCGATATACAACGGGTTAAACCATTTTCTCATTAATAGGATCTTCAACCAGGAGAAGTTTTAGATCAAGGAATAAAGTCAATAAAGTTTAACATTTCATAAGTTTTGACTAAAACAGTTTCGATATTATTTAATAAAATGATATTAAACGAAAAATGTCTTGAATTTTTTGAAATAATTTTATATTGGTCCAATTATTATTGCATTTATATTATTGAAATGTTTTTATGTAAATTGTGATGATTATAATTATTGCTCATTTTATTAATTTTATACTTAGTAAAATCATGTGGATTAATGAGTAATTGATTTAAATGTGTATTTATTTGGAAATGAAATTCTTTGCTATTTAATTAAATAGTAATTGTGACCTCAAGAAGACTATAAGTAGTTTGTAAGTTAGTAGTGTTAACAGCAATATTTATTGAATTTTTGAAAAAAATAGTTTATATCTTGTAATTTATCAAAATCATGTACAGACGAAAACAGGTCAACCTGCCCAAATCTGTCAAATTTTACCAATCAAACATTAACCTTCCGCAAAGTTTCCAGTTTAAGTCTACCGGCGTTCCTATCCTCGGTCTGCGGCACTAAGGAGTTGACCAGAAAAATTTTAGCCCCTTCACTGGTCGATTCTGAGGTGCCGTGTCTGACTGATGGCATGAACGCCTGGAAAGTGGCTTGCCCAAACACAGCCTTCCCTGACAACCCGGCTTCCCAGAGACAGTGGGACGAGCCGCTCTGCAGATTGACGAGAAATAAACTAATTGAAACATCTGTCAATACTGCTGAGCGTGCCCGCCTACTGGCTGTGGGAGAGTGGGAGTCAGGGTTATGGCTTCACGCACTGCCGTCACCTAGCGTTGGGACCATGCTGGGTGACACTACATTCCGGCTCGCTACATGCCTACGCCTCGGCGCTCCCACTGCGGCTCCGCATCGCTGCCAGTGCGGTGAATCTGTGGACCGCCTTGGGCACCATGGTCTTTCCTGTAGCAAAAGTGCTGGTCGCATGGCACGACACGCCAGCATAAATGACATTATCCGTCGTGCTCTTGTCACCGCCGGAGTGCCAGCCATTTTAGAACCCAGAGGCTTGGCACGCGACGATGGCAAGAGACCAGACGGAATGTCTATAATGCCTTGGATGATGGGAAGGTCTTTGGTGTGGGACGCAACCTGCGTCGACACCCTTGCACCTTCCCACCTTCCCAGTACGGCGAGCTGTGTCGGTGCAGCTGCTGCAGCCGCGGAAAACCTCAAGCGGCACAAATATGTAAACCTCACCGGCAATTGCATTTTTGAGCCGTTTGGGGTTGAAACCCCGGGACCATGGGGCCCAAGTGCCCACAGACTCTTTCGAGAAATTAGTAAGCGATTAGTGGAGTCCACTCGTGACCAAAGGGCTGGCCCATACTTCGGTCAAAGGATATGCATTGCCATCCAGCGTGGCAATGCAGCCAGCCTTTTGGGCACGATCCCAGCTGACAGCGATGCGGATGAATATTTTGATACTTAGGTTTAATATTTCCCTATATTAAGGTCACTTATACTTGGATATTATAGAATTGTTAACCTTCCACTATTGTGATAAAGTTTAAAATCTATTGAAGAAAGATAGATTGAGGTAGGTTGATTTGCTCTTAGAACATTCAATGTTTTTTAATATCTCAAGCATAGTAATTATAATAGCAACCAAGTCAATAGATACCCAGTACCCTGCTTTACTATTTAATTCCCCTATATATGACGAAACTAGCTAAAATTGTTGGAATTAAACATAAATCTGCGTTTTTTTTAAATTAAAATTAATATTTTTTGAGCATTCCCAGTGCATTATAATTAAGAATTATTTAAACTATTTCATTTATTGAAATCAATTATTGGTCTTAAGTTCTAGGAAAATAATTTTTGAAACATCATTTTTCAAAAACATGTAAATGAAAATCTTTTTTTATGTGTCAAATTGCATTTTCAGTTTTACTTATAATAAAAATGGTTGTTTTTTTATAAATAAAATTTAAATTAGTATCTAATGCAGGGCTGCCATACCAAAAATTATTGCCCTTCACAATTTTGGAATCACAATTTTTTGTACCTATTTTTACTTTTAGAAAATAAGTTTTTTTACAATACTTATAGAATTATTTGACATTATGAATGAATGATATTTGACGTTTATTATTCAAACATTTTTAGTACCTGGTTTTTTAAATAATTTCATGAGCCTTTTTAGTATTCTAATTTATTTGAATATTTGGAAGCACGGGATATTAGTACGAACAACATGATAATTAGTTATCTTCTAATTTATTGTACAAAATACTTAGATTTTCCAATTAGCTATATAAAATAATATTTTCTATGTAAATATTGAATACTTTCAATCATCCATCATAGTATATCATACCTATCATATCCATTATGTACAACCCGTGCCGATGAAGAATGGGATTAGAAATCGCGACAGCTGTATTCAACTCTCTCTCATGTGCTTTAGTGTATGAGCGAGAGGTAAATACAGCTGTCGCGATTTCTAATCCCATTCTTTATCGGCACGGGTAACAAAAGAAATTCAATTAATGTTGTAAGACTAAAATATCAATTATTAAATCATTTGACAGTAACCATTGTTTTAAGCCTACTACTGGCAAGCACGTAAAGTTTTTAATTTGTATCAACTATGAAGATTCAGAAAAGGCTAGATAGATGATGATTACTTAGGTCCTACATAAAACTTAAAAAATGATCTCGGTAGAATCACCTATAAATTGTTATTCAAGTCATTTGCCACCCAAACCAAAATAAAAACCATCTTTTCTTCATCTGCCTAGTCTTTTCCCGACAATGTTGGGGTCGGCTTCCAGTCTAACCGGATGCAGCTGAGTACCATTGTGTCACAAGGAGCGACTGCCCTGCCTGACCTCCTCAACCCAGTTACCCGGGCAACCCAATACCTCGTGATAAGACTGGTTGGTTATTCAAAACAGCCTTGTGTTGGGCTTAAAACATTGGTTTCTATTATAATCATAATATGACATAGTGTAATGTATAATGTATCTTAAGTGTTTTGGTTCTTTGTAATAAAATATTGCATTTGTTGGGTTTTCCTTTGTGTTTTATTACATCACATAATACTACTGTAAAGACGAAAGTTAGAAAAAATTACAACATATTGGTAGATGGCAATCAAGTAACTGATAGGTACTTCAGAATAACGTTTAGGGCTTTTGATCGAAGTGCGGGGGAAATAGTTCCCTCGAGAAGCGGGTGAAGCCACTGGCGAAAGCTATTTACACATCTGTATTAATATGACAAAAAAGAAACGTTTGTCTGTACATACCCTAAAGGCTCTGAAACTATTCAACTGATTTCAAAAATACGATGTTCGAATTCAAGATGTTGGGAAGCTATATTATCCCCAAAGTAACAGGCATTAAATTGCTGACTAGTATATTTTAAAGGTAAAATAAGTTTTCACTTTAACTGGAAAAGCGAATGTCATTTATAAATTGAAATTCGCGCCAAACATTTTTGTATATTGGCACTTTTGGCAATAACGTTTCGTTCAACATTATTTCTGAAATAATCGATATCTAACTGAATATAAACGTTACTTTAAAAAAATACTTTAATAACTATTAATATAAAGTACCTAACAGAAATAACGGTAATTAAATAAAATGAATTTTCGCTAGTATAAAACGATTTAAAGTAAAAAGAGAAAAAGGGAAAGAGGTTGCCATATTTTAGTTGTATTTCCGAACGAAGTACCGAATGCAGAACCGCCAACATCACACAACGAAATGTCAAAATCACGAGTTATCAGGTTATTGATAAGAGATAAAATTGTAAACATGGTAAGTTATTTCGGAAATAAATACACAAAAATAAAATAAAAACATCATTTACTGTTACTAATTCGTGCATCTTATCATTTTCAGTTGTATGCGCTTAACATGTGAACAAGGAAAGTGTATTTATTGTAGAAAGCCGATAAAAACAATAGAAATCTTTTCCTCCTCAATTATGGACATAAACAACTTGCCACTAGAAACATTCATAGAAATATTAATAAAAACAGATGGTATAACCATTGGAAAATGCCGACGGGTGTGCAAAAAATGGCTGGAAACCATAGACGACATAGACTATATTTGGGAGAAAATATGCTGCAAGGAGTACGAATATCAATCGTCTTTAGCCAAACAGAAGTCTGGCAAAGACTGCAAATGGTACCACATTTATAAAAACCTCACAATGTGGTCAAAACTAACATCTTTTGAGAAAAACATTCGTGAGTTCTACAAATTCACTTTACATGACAAAAACCATGCTTTAGCCATTGATTACGGAGTTTTACCTTTAAAAGATACTAGAGGAATAGTCCTGTATGACATGAGCACTTTGAAACATATACCAGTGGCTGTACCAGAGAAAAATTGCTTAAAAATCTCCAATAATGATTTTGCAACAGTCATACTGGTTAAATCTGGAATTCTTCTCCAAAGAACTCCGCTGTCTTTTGATGAAGACCTACGCTTCATGACAGAAGCATTTTTCAAAGCAGACAACTTTGTGTTACATGAAAAAGAACTCTATTTCTTTAATAACAGAGATGTTTTTGTTTGTGACCTAAATATGAGGAATCTCGAGTCTAAATTAATGCTGCATTGTGACTATGATATCAAAGAAATACAGTATTACAATGGTCAATTTTGTATCTTTACCGACTGCGGTAAAATAGTAACTGTATCTAAAGACAGGACTGTGACTGTTAAACATATAAACTGTCCCCCAGAATGGGTGAAACAAATTAAGTATGTCCGAGCGATCAACAGTCGGAACTTTGTATGTTATTCCAGAAATTTATTCAAAATTGAGACTGATAAATACCAGCATTTGTACCTAGATTTTCCACCAATCACAGCATTGTTTTTCTATGGAGATTTCGTACTTATAGGCACAAGAGCCAGTGAGATTTTACTATATAGATTGTCGAGCCAGAAAAGGGCAACAAAACCTATTTTTGAGAAACTAGCAGAGTTGCCAGATGGAAAATACGCTGTGTATTTGGATGTTTGTGAAAGGAAGTCGGGGCCAGTTATTGTAGTGGCAACATTCTTTGAGATTATACTGTTGGAGATTGATTTCTTTCCTGATGTAAGTACATATTTTCAGATTAATTTATGACCTATGTTGTTATTATTTTCATCTGCCTAGGCTTTTCTTTGTTGGGTTTGTAAAGCAGTCTAACTCGATGCAGCTGAGAAAAAATGTTTTACATGGAGTGACCGCCTATTTGACGTCATCCCAGTTACACGGCAATCTGATGCTCTTTGGTTAAAATTTATGGTCAGAGTTTCTGACCCATCATGCCTTCCGAAAGACGGATTTTGATCTTTATTTTATGACCAGTTAAGTTCATAATACAAAACTGGCAATCCTACAGTAACTTCAAGTCCGTTTTTAAATCAAATATTAATTCAATGTTCTTATTTTTTCAGGAAAAAGAAACAAAAACAAGTTTCCCAAACAACAAAGTGTTAATGTACAAGCGACTTCTAAGACTTCGAGACCGACTTCGACTTGGAGTGCCCTCGATCAAATCTATTGCGTAAGATGAAGCTTTAAAACTAGCCTGTAAGACTATTTATTCGAAAACCCATGTATTTATTAGGAACCGTGTTAATTTATGAATTTTTATTAAAATGTTGATGTCAGTCGAGGACAAAACCTTTATTTTGTTACTATGTTCTTCAGCAGTCAGCTGATAAATCGTATTTATTTCTGTGAATGGATATTTTTTATCTGACTGCCTTAAAAACTAGTTACCTACTCCTTCCTTATGAATCCCATCTCTAGTCTTGATAAAAACTGCTTGATAATCCGCTTACTAATTTGAAAATTTATCGTGATAATCAAAGGTGCTAGGCGCTATATTTTCACCTAAGAATAGTATCCAAAACAAACCACACAGCAATCGCACTTGTTCAACTACATTAAAAATTACACTAAGTGCTACAAAACTGGATTTTCACCAAAAACAACAATACGTAGGTATCCTGGTTTATTCTACCCCCAATTTACCAAAAGATATGAGCTGGGAACACACTGGTCAGTAAATCAAACCACTGGCTTTATCATTGCTTGTATTACAAGTGCAAATGAGCCCACAACGCGGAGGAAGGAAAGATAGCGGAGATGCCATAAGGAAGGTAGGTCAGGCACCTTCTTGTAGGTCAAGCAACGTACGGTAGGACTGATCAGTTACCAGAACTAACAAGGCTTTTCGGGTTCCTGAGAAAGATTGTGATTGATTAGTGATTTTAGGAGGAGCGACTGCTTATCTGACCTCCTCAACCCAGTCATCCGGGCAACCCAATACTTATTTAGAGACTGGTGTAGACTTACTGGCTTCTGACTACCCGTAACGAATGCCAAGGATGTTCAATGGCAGCCAATTGACAGCCTGATTGGATTAAATGATTTTGATTTTGCTAGTAACGTTCCTCGTCCCCCGAACACCCGCATGTTGGCGCGCTACTTTCTTAGGAGATTTTGCGTTATGACATCTCCGCTAGTCATTTTGTTCTCCGTGGCTTAGAGTTGTCACGATGCCAAAACAGCGCTGCAGACAATCTGAGTTTTAATCTTCAAGCGCTTTATTGTTCTGAACATAATATTAGCTGGGTGATTAGCTTTGTGTTAGAAATTAATAGTGGAGTGCTATTTTAATGGTAGCGTGTTTTGTGTGCAGTTTTGATTAGAGTTCATGAGTGCTCGATTTAGAATGCATGTCCTACATTGGAGTGCATTTAAACTGACCCAGCAAGTTATGATATTTGAATGTTTGTCAGTCAGAAAATTGATCATCATCCGACTTTATCGTCCCACTGCTGGGCATATGGCTCCTCTCATACTTGAGAGGTTGGTTCTTTAGCCGCTAAGCGACCACTACTTAGGTATCAGTAGGTATTGTTAGTCAGATTGGTATGCAAGAGAAAAAAATAAAAGATTCTTAAAATGATAGAGCTTTTTAATTTTCAGGAATTTAGCATTACAGAATGGTAATTCTAGAACTATGAATGCTGATTAACTACCTCTAAATACGACATGAGTCATTTTTGAAAAGGTGAAACTAACTGTAACCTGTTGCAAATTCTTCAAAAAAGGAGTTCTCACAAAAACTATAAAAGTAGGTAAATTACATTTAATAATACATATCAATAAATGATGTTGTGAAGAGTAAAATAGGACGATCAAGACGTAAAAAGGATTTGTAACTGATTTATGTATTTTTTTATCCAGGAAAACCGACAAACTCAGGCAGTTCATAATACCATTAAAACAATTTACATAAAACGTATATTTATTTGTCATAAGTACCTACACCAGTTTCCCTGAAATTGGGTAACTGAAAAGCTACAATAAATACAATGCCATGGTGGTAATACTAATTGGGCGGAATAATATACCTTCTATTACATTTCCTGACATGTTATTTTGTTATTAAAAAAAACCGTCGCAAAGGGAAGTTACATTGGTCGGCAGTGTAATTTTATTAATATTACTGGCTAAAGGAGATGGCCAAATTTTCATAGTAAAAAAACCCAGAATCGACAGCAACGAAATGGTTACCAATGGATTCATTATGATAGACCTTTGATGGTGCCAAAAAATTCATCCTGAAATCCATGGGGTAGAGGAGCTATAAAATATCATTTTTTCACAAAATAGGTTATGTTGAATTTGTGTTGATTTTTAAGATTCTTTAAATCAAGGCACATCAAAAGCAAGGTATACTAACATTAAACAAGCCAATAGTAATATCCTAATAGTTACAGAGTTTGCCTGGAGATTAAAAGATCTTGATTTTGACCCCTACCCATTGCACTATTGACATGAACCACTCCAGAAACGATTAAATACCGACCTGATCTACTTGGTGAGGTTTCCCAGCTACGTGCAACTTTCATAAACTGGCAAATGTAAATAATAATAAAAAAAACTCGGTGCATCGGCCTAGAAGTCGGTGTTTTTATAAAAAGTTTTTTTTTATTTTTGGCTCTTTAGTGACAAGTATAGTTGTCACTATCCGCATTAGTGGAAAGTTCTCGTCAATACGAATAATATAAGCCCAAACACGAGGTAGTTCACATATTCAGTAATCGAGTTCCCTCGATCTTCTCTGCTCTCCATCATCAAGTCAACTTTAAATCTTCACTCTTGTATAGTGCTAATAGACATACAGCTGAGTGTCAAGTGTTTACCCTATGCTCGCCTACAACTTTCGTAAGTTGCCCTCGATTTCTCAGGGTTTCCATCATCAGATCCTGACCTGATGACTATGGGAACATCTGGGAAGTATACCCTATCAAACAAAAATAATAATTTTGCAAATCCCAAACATCTAATGAACAGCAAATAGTAAAGGCAAACTTTTTCATAACCTAAATTCTTGATCGAAAAACCTTTATAAAAAGAGAACCCCATGGTTTTCGGATGATATGAAATACTTTTTTAAATCCACACATTATACTGAATCCAATGATACATGCGAGGTTTCTGTCGACTCTGGGTTTTTTTTTGGCCATCTCCTTTACCTACAGATAAGGCTTTCTGCGACGTGTTTTTACTTAATAAAGAGTATTTTATCTGAAGGGAATCTCTTTTTACGATGTCGTGTTTTTATGATTGTGTGTAAAAATAGGTACCTACTGAAATAAACAAACACATCCGGATTGAGAACCTCCCTTTTTGGGAGGTTGGTTAAAAAATATTTTACTAGATGGACATCAATAAAAGATCTTGTAACTTAAAGTGCCTATATGGAGATAGATAGCTAGCTTACTTCTGTCCGAACAAACAGTGCTTAGCCATATGTCTAGGCTACCTATCTTTGTGACAAATATCTCAATCGGTTCATCCGTTTTCCAATGATAGCCTAACAAACTTAGTCTCACATGTACATAAAAAATATAAGGCTACTAACAAGAGTCCTAATGCATTTTTTTCCTTCCAAACACATTTGTTCAACCATCAACGCAGACTTTCACTGAACATTCTGAAGCGCCTACATCATTTCACAGAGCAACGACTATTGTGCACAACTCATCTTTCAAAGACAAGTAGGCGCTGCCTATAACACAAACAAACATACACACGTACAGCTATTATAAGTACGTAGGTAATAGGAAACTATTCTACCGTGAAGACAGACAAAACGTCTCGTGTCTGCTATCCTACTATTGTCTTGCGATTCCTTTTTGTAGTTTTACGTGTTTTTCAGTGTCACGGTTTGTATGTATAGATACTATAATAATCATATAAACTTAGGCTCTGAAGATTTGTAGAAATTAAATTGTCCTACTTCTGCCGACGACATAAACAACAGTTATTCTAAAAACAATGGATAACCGAAACGTAACCAGCTGTTGAGCTGTGCTTATTTTACCAATGGGCGGCAATTTAAGGCTCGTTATAGTTTGGTAAAACAAACTTAGTAAGGCCCGGTTGTTCGAAGGTCGGTTACGTCAAGGTTAGGGTTAAATTCTAGTTACAGTAAAATTAACAGGGTTTAAATTCAAAAAGCGTTGTTGAAGTACCAGTAAGTTTAACGAACGTTAAAATAAATGTCAAATTAACCGTGGTCAAAATTGACAACGGTCAAATTTTAACTTTAAATTTATCGTAACGTACAAACAACCGGGCCTAAGACATGGTGCACTTGCAATTGCAACCCAACCTATTGAGTAGGTATGTACCTTCATTACACTGTTACTGTTAGGGTGCGTCCACATCTGGCGAATGCGCCGCGAATGCGCAGCACGCGAGCCGATCGCGAGCTGTCCGCGAGCTGCGCGCGTGCAGTCACTGCAATAGTTCGGTGCGCCTCTTTAGCGCAACTCACGCAAGGCTCGTATAGAGCGCGCGAGCGGCGCGCGATCTGCGCGCAATCAGTTCTCGCCCTTACAGTTCCGTATATTGGCTCAGTACTATCGAAGATGGCAGACGTCGCGCGCCGCCTGCGCGCCGCTCGCGTGCGGCGCTTAGGTCGCGCGCGAGCTGCGCGCGGGCCAAGCAGAAGCGGCGCACGAACAAAAATGCACGCGCGCAGCTCGCGGACAGCTCGCGATCGGCTCGCGTGCTGCGCATTCGCGGCGCATTCGCCAGATGTGGACGCACCCTTACAGCCTTTTTATCGTCCCACTGCTGGGCACAGGCCTCCTCTAACACGGAGAAGGATTGAGCATTAATCACCACGCTTGCTCAATGCGGGTTGGTGATTTCAGACTATATAGTCCAGGTTTCCTCAAGATGTTTTCCTTCACCTTTTTATCAGCTATTGGTGTCCAAGATATACTTAGAAAGTACATACAAACTTAGAAAAGTTGCATTGGTACTTGCCTGACCTGGAATCGAACCCGCGCCCTCTTACTCGAGAGGATGATTCTTTACCCACTAGGCCACCACGATTTCATTACACTAAGTATTGGTAAATATTATATGAAAACCTTGTGAAAACCCTAAACAGCATGCAGGTATATTCCTATACAGTAGGTCTTTGTAATACTGTTAAGTAGGTAAACACTTGGGTACTCACGCTCAAGTTAATACTAGATTTCGTTCCAAACCTAGAACATGATACCTACCTACTTAAAATTTACCATTTAGCACTTATATAGTACTCAAGCTAAGTATAGGTAAGTTCAGTTGTAATAAAGCATCTGTCTTCAAACGGCTAGACTAGTTGAAAATTAGTACATCTAAAGTTACACGTAAGAAACTTTAGTTTTGTCGCGAACACGGAGTAAGGAAAGATAGTGGAGATACCATAATGCAGGTAGGTCAGGCACCTTCTTCTAGGTCAAACTGATCATTTTGGTCATACGTAAGTAACGTATGACCAAAATGATCAGTTACGAGTGAACTAATGAAGCGTAGGGTTCTTTGTGACATCTGTCAACGATTTTTGGTAATACAAAAAATGATCGGGTCCAAAGAAGGCATATAAGAGCGAAGACAGTAACGTTCCTCGTCCCCCGCACACCCGCATGTTGTCGCGCTACTTTCTCAGGAGATTTTCCGTTATGGCACCTCCGTTAGTCATTTTGTTCTTCATGGTCACTATAGACTGAAAAGTGAAACTTCGGCGTGGCAATCAAATAGCTCTTTCTTGTTTTGAAGTTGGATGCAATATATTTTACACTTCAATTGTTTTGATACCTTGCTCGTTTAAATTAATTTCTGCTTATAACTTTGGGAAACACTGTTTTGGTTATAAAAACTAAGGTAGTAAGTAAGTATTAATGTTTAGGCTAGTTTTTCAGAATAAATTACGTAACAATATGTATTAAAATTTTCTTTTCACGACAGCGGGTGAGCCATTTCGTATAAGTACCTAGTTATTTGTATTTAAGAAGGGCTACCTTATTTTTTTAAAGCTTTGGCTCACGCTAGGATTTTCTCTTATGCCAATCCCACCACGACTTCTAATATTAAATTACTTATGTACCACAAATATAGGTATTACCTACATAGGTACATGCATTAAATAAAATACAATGAATTTTGGTTACGATAAATAATATTAACTTTATGTCCTTTTAGGTTTCTAGAAGAATTCACGATAGTCAAAATGTATGAACAAATCACAACATAATGCGAGGCGTTAAAAGACTAAGTTCGTAGTGACAAAGTTTGGAAATCAATACTTCTGGAAGCTTGTTAGACTAATTCATATTAGGGTTGAAATAGCGAAGGTATCCAGACTAACCTCTACAATATACAGGAGTTACAAGGTTATATACTTACCTAACTATCTTTATGCTTAAGTTAGCTTTCAACACCCGTATCACTCCCATCGTGTGGTAACTATGCCTATAACCTTCCTCGGTAAATGGGCCATGTAATAATGAAAATATTTTTCAAATAGGTCCAGTACTTTACTTCCTGAGATTAGAAGAAATACATCAAATACATCAGCCTTATAAAATTGTCATAGACTAGCTTCTGCCAGCGGTTTCACCCGCATCCCGTGAGAACTACTTCCCGTACCGGGATAAAAAGTAGCCTATAGCCTTCCTCGATAAATGGGCTATCTAACACTGAAAGAAATTTTCAAATCGGACCAGTAGTTCCTGAGATTAGCGCGATCAAACAAACAAACAAACTCTTCAGCTTTATAATATTAGTATAGATATTTCATGAACATTTCATATCGAATTTACCGCTTTTTTCTAAATCTGAAAAAATATTATCAACACTGGAAAATCCAAGTTTCCAATCAAGGTTTTCAATCGGTCTGGTGCTGGAAAAATACCTGATTTGTAATTTGCCTACTACCATTCCTCTTCATATTGATTTATGAGCCCAAACAAACTATCGGACATTTTGAAAGCTTCCTGAAAACAATCGCCTAGATTCACCTTGAGCAAAGCAAAGCAATGGAATCGTATCAAACACACAAAGTCAATATACATATATTATACCTACATATAACGATGAACCTACGAATTCTAATCTGTGTTACTCAAAAGGATTTCGTGTTCAAATCAATCTTTAAGAAATCTGAGAATCGCGACAAAGGTGAGTGTACGTTTTTATTTATTTCCTGTACAATATAGGCGGGGAGTCGGTCATAGATTTTTTTATGTAAGATTTGAAGTTTGTACGACCACTTTTCAGATATACTAAAATAGATTGTGATAGCATTTTGGGTAACTTAATCATTTCCCGCACGTGTATTAAAAGCCTGTATTATATTAATGATGTCCTCCTAGCCGATTATCGGCTACGGCGGCTGTTCTCATGTAAGGAGATTAGCCAACTGCTCAGGACATATTATAGTGCACAAGCATTTGCGCAGACACAGGTGCACTCCCTATTCCTTTACTCTCATAGCCCGATGGGACGGGAATCCGACACGACCGGAAAGAGATCAGGCGCAGGACCGACATTTACGTGCTCTTCGATGCACGGGTGAATCAATCACCAACTTCCAGGCTTCGGGCTGCTTTGTGAAAGTCTTCTAAAACCCACAAAGCGATTTCGGCCCGACTCGGGAATCGAACCCGAGACCTCGTGCTCAGCAGCCACACTTGCGACAACTAGACCAACGAGGCAGTTATATTAATAACGATGTTTTAACTATATTACTGGCAAGTTTCATCAAAATCTATCAAGTTGTTTTTAGGAGCAAGAGAAACAGATATCCATGCGTAAAATAACAAACTAACGCGTTTTTTATACTGCATTCCGCCAAAGATTTTACCCGCTCTCTAAGGGACCTACTTACTGCATCCGGATAAAAATTAAGCTTTAGGTAGGTATGTTAGACTGATGTATAAGCTGTATTAATACCAAGATTTATCAACGACGAGATTTTCCATGTGAGAGTAACAAACATATAGACATTGTTATACAAACTATCGCGTTTATAATAATTAAGGATTACACTAGGAATATTCCCAAATACTTACCCACTCATGTTCGTCAATAATTCATAGCAATCTAAAATATAATTATCTAAGAATATTAATCCTTAATCTGGAGAGCGAATTTCATCGGATAATCTTAATTGTATCTTATATCTCTTGGGTACTCCTGCCTCTAGAGGTCAGTCGGGCTCTTTATTTTTATATTAAAAATGTTTTGTACATTCAATCGCTGTAATTATTAGTAGAGAGGGGACGTTGTAATTACTAAAAAAGGTTATATTATAGGTACTTTAGTTCTTGTAAAATTGACCATGCCTCTTTGGTCTAGTTTCCGTAATATTGCGACTGCTGTGAACGAGGTCTTGTGTTCGAGGGCTGCGGGATTGTTCGCGCGAGTTACCGCGGCCCTGGTACATAAAAGGCCTGCCACGGAACACGAAGGTTTTTAGTCAGTAAGAGTCTGATACTCCCTCACTGCTGCTAACCCACAGCGGGAGGGGTCATTTGATGATTTTGACGTCGTTAAAAAAAAAGTCTCGTGTTCGATACCCGGGTCGGCCGAAATCGCTTTGTGTGTTTTAGAAACAAGCACAAAGTACCTAGTCCGGAGTCTTTAAGTTGGTAATTGATACAAAGTAAATGCTATTGAACAGCCAGAGGCTAGTTCGTCAGCTTAAAATCTATTATAATTATAAAAGCTATTATTCGATACTGAGAATTCCTCATTGGAAAATGCCCAACACAGCCTAAACCTATTGTTTCTAGGAACCTATAAGCCACTTTGGCATTTAATATAGGTACTATACACTTGACCTTTAAATAAATAGTATTCTGGTAACTCCAAATTAGTTTAATAATATTTAATATGTCGGAACAACTTTTCACACACGGTCGGTTAGCCCCATGGTAAGTTATTAATTAACTTGTGTTATGTGTGCTAACACAACTGATAAACTACATATATATACGTATTTATAAATGCATATTGTGACACCCAGACCACGGCCAACAAGCATGCTCATCACACAAATGTCGACCGAACCGGGAATCGAACCCGGGACCTCAGGTTCGGCAGTCCGGCATGGTAACCATTGCGCCATTGAGGTCGTCAAAGTTGCTTTTAGATACTTCGAAACGTTCCCTGTTACACCATCTCCCGAGCCTTTTCTCTCAACTATGTTGGGGTCGGCTTCCAGTCTAACCGGATGCAGCTGAGTACCAGTGTTTTACAAGGAGCGACTGCCTATCTGACCTCTTCAACCCAGTTACACGGGCAACTCTCGCAGTCACAAAAAAATACAAAACATATTATTTTAAAAAAACGTTCTTTAGCTTATATCCAAATGCGTGTACAAATAATTTTACAAATTGACGAGAGAACAGCATTAGAAATTTCAAAGGAGGATCTAAATGAAATAAAAATATATTCAGCTTTTTCTCTCCACTGTAAAATTAGTTCATGGCGACATTCCTCTATTTGCCGTATCAAATACGATAAGCTAGACTGCTAGACTTTTGAATTAAATTATTTAAACACTGTTGGAATCTCGCCTTCAGTCCGACATTTTTATATTATGGATACTTTGGATTTTATAATGTTACTTGCTTCCATCCGCGGTTTCAACCATGTTCAAAGAGAACTATTAAGCTCACATATATAAAAAGTAGCTTATATATTAACCTGATAAAGAAGCTATATCACTGCCAATTCTCATCAGAATCCATTCAGTACTGTTTGTGTGAAAGAGGAACAAACATCCATACGTGGGTACAAAATTTGTCGTCACAGACTAAAAACGTCCACTGCTGGTCTCCCAAATTAAAGGGATTTGCTCATACTCACCCCACTGGGCGTGTTTGTAGGTGAGCAACAAACTTGTATGTGTATACTAGCTTCTGCCAGCAGTATTACCCGCGTCCCGTTTTCTTCGTTGTCGTGTCGTTGCGTCGCGTTTTCAAATCGGAATAGTACCTGTGATTGGCGTGTTCAAGCAAACAAACAAACTCTTCTGCTTTATAATATTAGTAAGCCTACCAATAGTTAAGGAGTTAAAGTGTCAAGCTCCTGTACTAGACTGGTGTTTTGTCTGAGCTTGAATATCAAAGCTCCCCTTTGTGTCGGCGTCTGATTCCCGAGTGTCGAGTTGTTCATGTGTGTGCAATCAGAAAAACGTCAATGTTCAGCAGCTATTGTTTTTAATGGTGTTAGAGGCTGTTATGAAAATTTCAAAACATAGGGAGGTTTTTATGCCTTTTTTTTAACGACGTCAAAAATCATCAAATGACGCCTTCCGCTGTGGTTTAGCAGCGGTAAGGGAGTTTCATGCCCATTTTCACCAACAAATGCCTAAATTTAGGGATCCCCTAAGAGCATTTAGGGAACACTTAATACGAAATTCGTTTTCACCAATGTTTAAGTGTCCCTTGTTACCTTTATTATTAGGGGAGCCCTTATTTTAAGTGACATTTAGTTAGGGAAACGTTAAGAGATTGTTGGTGAAAACGGGCATCAGACTCTTTGCCCGTTTTCACCAACGAATACCTAAATTTAGGGAGCATTTACGGAACACTTAATAAGAATTTCATTTTCACCAAAGCCTAGGTGTCAATTATAACCTTAAAATTTCACTTAAACTTGGGGGCCCGATTGATGCCTGCTTAAACAACCCCTATCATTATCATGACAGAATACAAACATATTTTGAACCGTTTCTGGCGATGGATAGTGAAATGAAACGTAAACTTTTAGAAAGTTTAGAAGCTGTGGAGGTTGTGGATATGTAAAATAATAATCATTAGAAGACCACGTACCTATCTTACGTGAAAGAGCAGATGACTGAGAAATAAGTACGATGATCATGACTTTTTTATAAGATTATAGGTTATCACTTGCTATGAATGCACTTGCTAGGTCACTATATGTGTATGTATGTCACTATGACTGTTCAGACCTAAGCGGTATTCGCTACCACCTGCGACAGAGAAAACCCAGTGGGTATGCGATAATATTACTGTTGATGTTCGGGATGTATGCCGCTGCTCTCGCGCGGTATGTACTTCTACCCACAGCGGCAGTGAATATCGCTCAGGTCGCTCTAGCCGCGGTATAGTTATCGGCACGGATATTGAGCCCTGACCTTCACCTGCGCAGAAGCCATTTATTGGTTTATTGCGTTATGTGTACAGTGTGCAAAGAAGTAGGCTAACATTGAAAATAATAAATTATGTAAATTAAAACAAAGATAGTAAACAAATATTTTAATATTATATAGTCCTCATATGATGTACCAAACATTATCATCATCCTCCTGCACCAATTCAATTTGGGGTGAGCTGGGCGCAGCATGATTTTACACGTCTTTCCAATTTCTCGCACCACCTGAAACTAAATAAATATAAATAAATCTATAATTTTAACCCCATACTTAAATCCATCAACTCATGGAGAACAAAAATACAATGAAGCCCACAGTAAAACAAGGAACACAGTTGAACGGCAATATCTTAATACACTATATTATTATACACAGATATTATTCACATTTACCTGTAAACGGTTCCTATCGCATTAAAACTATTTGTGACTGGATCCAAGCTTTGTTTTTGGCTTCGTTCGTGGTCCCATCCGTTTTTTGTTTAATATTGTGTCGCTATGAGACGTCAGAAATTTCACTAGCTTGTCTTTTTCTTCTGTAAGAAAGGTTTATCCTCGTTTTCTCTTCTCTGCTAAAATAAACTTATCTATTCAACAATAATAAACCCAAAATTAACCTCACTCTATGTACACATACACATCAGTCAATTTGACAAACACGCGAATGACATAGGTAAAAATTCACCTATAGAAAACCTCTTTACTGTTTTATTGCATAAAACATAGCGTAATGTAGTTTAAGTTAAATTAAAATAACACCACAAGAAAAAAAACTCAGAGGCTTTAGTAATATATACTCGATAGACGTTTATTTCTTAAGAAGTACAGAAAAATCATTTTATCGATAAAATATCGACTTTGCATTATCGTTTGTAGAACTAGTAATCTGTCACTTACTTAAGGGATCCATGTACAAGTGTGGTGAAAATGAATTTAGGTAGGTGTCAAATTGGGAGGGGTCCTTATTAAAAGTAGCATTTAGATAGGGAAACGGTAAGAGGTTGTTGGTGAAAACGGGCATTACTGACTAAAAACCGTCGTGTTCCGTCGTAGGCCTTTTATGTACCAGGGCCGCTGTAACTCTTTCGAACAATCCCGCAGCCCGGGCAGGCCTTGGCCCTGCTGGGCCCCGATGTTTTTATATGTCTTCAGTCGATTCAGCTGCTTTTCTGTGAAATCTGTAATTAGTATTAGGTACATATATGTAATTAATATTAGATATATTCCTAGGTGAAGAGTTTGTTTCAACGAGCTAATCTTAGGTACCGCTGGACTAGGGTTGCCAACTTTTTTTTACAAGAAATAAAGTATATTCAGGTCTATGAAGATTATTAAACAGTATTTTAGCAAAACAAACAGTATTTATTTATTATTTTTAAATACATATTTTTTGGAGCTTCTAAATGTAACACATAATAATGTGTCTGCATTTTGATGCTGAAAACAGTATTTTGTATACTTTTTTTTTGTTAGACAGTAAAAAGTATAATTTAGTGAAAAACAGTAGAACACTGTTTAAAACAGTATAGTTGGCAACCCTACGCTGGACTGATTTGATAAAGACTTTTAGTGTTAGGTAGCCCATTTATCGAGAAAGGCTCCTTTTTATCCGGGTGCATGGAGTAGTATCCACTGGTGAACCTACTGGTGGAAGCTAGTAACAGATATAGATAATAAACGGATTTAGCTGTTTCCTGTGAATTTAATAATATTTTTGAATTTTGTACTCAATTTTATTTTATGCTTTATTATTCAGTTTTTTTCTAATTTATAACGTAGCTATATTGTCTGTCTAATGTAATATCTATATAAATAATTAATAAATAACCAGTTACTACCTATATTTCCATTCTTTAATTTATGATTCGTAATTCCATTTTTCATCACCATTTAAATTACATTAATTGGATTATTAAAGTACCTAGCAAAATATAATTAAGATTTGTAGACGCGATCTTAACCCCATGAAACATGGGGCAGATAGGAGAATCCCTTCATAAATAATAAATTAGGCACAATTAACAATGCAAACCATGGGATGTTCAGATGAGCAATGTAAACATTATACAGGCTGGTTCATTTTTATTCATTAAAATTTTTAATGTTAAAATATTGTATGTATTTATGTAGGCAAACATTTAAATATCTAGCATGTTTTTATTCAGTACTAGCTGATCCCGCGAACTTCGTATCGTTCAAACCTTCCCTGGACCTCTACAAACATTTTAAAACCAAAATCAGCTCAATCGGCCCAGCCGTCCTCGAGTTTTAATGAGACTAACGAACAACAATTCATATTTATTTATATAGATTTAAATAGATTTAATTGAAGAAATAATATGGTAAACGTGTTATTTGAAATAATCATTACCTAAATACTGTATGTTACACACCTGTACTTATTGTTATTTTTTACATTTTACTTGTGGTAACTTATGGAAATAAAGATCTTTAAACTCATATTTTTAGTATCTATTAGGTATAGACAGTTCTGCCGGGGCTGCGGGATTGTTCGAAAGAGTCACGCCGCACCCACAGCGGTACGGGTTATTTGATGATTTCCCATAAAAAAAATGTATAGAGAGTTCACCGTGAAAGCGTCAAAATACAAAAAGTGTTCAAAAACTGAAAACACTAAACAAACACCCTGTATGTGTGGTGTAAACGCGTCGACTCATATGATTTTATATCTGCCCCAATTCTGAGGATTATATTCTTCGCGATTCGTTAAGCTGTTGCGAATGAACGACTGTCAAAGCGACCATCATTCTGGTTTATATTTTTTTTCATGTTAAAACCACGTGGAAAACGGTAAACCTTGCAATTATGGTTTTTGAGACTGAGATTTCAAATTGCAATGAGTCTAGAAAAAATAAGAAAGTTAAGGAATTACTACTTCGAGTAAAATAACGTGTTGCATTTTCTTGGTTTATTTCTTGCCAGAAGTTTGTAAGTAGCGGGATATCTACTTGCTGCAGTCGGCTAAAAAGTAGCGTAAGTATGTCCTTTCTTTCTGAGGCTCTAAATTATTTTTGTAGCTAAGTTTTTGAAATTGTCTTAGCAGTTTTAGTTTAAACTAGCTGTTGCCCGCAACTTCGTCTGCGTGGGCAATATAGAATAGTCAAATTTTAGTTTAAAAGTGCGATAAGTTTGGTTTGAAAGTGTGACAGGAAAACAGTTACTTTCTCATCTATAATTACTTTGTATGTCTCTTATCGACCACGGGACTACAGAGTCCCGGATTTTTGGAAGGCGAACGTGGGGCCGAAGCCAACACGCTGAAGCCCTTTTGAGACAAGTTTAATGAAATGGCGACACAAAACCGACGATTATCCCTGTATACACTATAAAAATGTAGCCAAGGATAAGCCCCGGTTCTGTGCTATACTATTGCTAACTGTGGATGAAAACTACTTGGGCTATTGTGATGGGATGCTAAGGGACTGGGAACGGGGATAACTATGGGAACCATGGCACCTGCCGATAACAATGTTTACTGTTTTTTGCTCACTTACTGGGCCCCCCGGGAATCAGTCACTGAATAGCAACAAGAGGGCAACAGGTACATGAGCGGCTGAAGGGTGAGGATACCTCGGCGGACTTTAAACGCAGATCACGCGCACCCTGTGGGTCCAGCATCACCGGCCTACTCGCCACTTACCACGAGGCACCTACCCTCCGAGCGGGCTGCTAACCCTATTCTAGCGACTCCACTCTGACCGGCCGATGAAGGCAAGCCAAGAGGCGGGAGACCTATCCCCCGTCATGCTTCACTCCGGCAGGCCGGAGGTGGGGGACAGTATACTCTCCCTGGAGCACTCGGATATATAGCCCCGCGGGGTCGCTACTCCTCGTCATCCGCCTCAGATGCCCTGCGGGGCCTTTACTATTATTAAGAGTGATTATGATTAGATAAGTACATTTTCTAAGCTCTTCAGGACATAGCCATAACACTACCTATGTTATGTCATACAATATTTATTCACAAAAACATTAATCAAACCACCATAACATTTTCCGCATAAAATGACACATAATACACCATCATTTACCCATCCCGCATTACCAATTCAGCCGCACTTTCGCCCATAATCGCCAATGACATTAAATCATGTATATTTTTGCATCAAGATACTATGATGTCCCTCAATGTGACGAGGGTCATTGAGGGACCACGGAGGAAGGAGAGGTAGCGGAGACGCCATAAGGAAGGTAGGTCAATTTAAAGATTTTATTTCATACTAGCTTCCTCCGGCGGTTTCACCCGCGTCCGCAGATAACTGCTTTCCGTAGCTGGACGGTTACAAAACTATCCTCATTCCTATGTCCTTCTCCCGGGTCCAAGCTACCTCCTCTCTCTTTTTCAGCTTAATCGGTCTAGCCGTTCACGTGTGATGGCGTTACCAAGGGATATATGGATTCATTTTTATCTATATCTATACTAATATTATAAAGAGGAACTTGTTTGTTTGTTTGGTTGTAATGGATAAACTCAAAAACTACTGGACCGATTTTAAATATTCTTTCACCATTAGAAAGCTATATTATCCACGAGTAACATAGGCTATATTTTATCCCGGTGCGGGGCGTAGCTCCCACGAGACGCGGGTGAAACCGCGGGAAAACGGCTAGTGTATGTATATGATTATATAGATAAGTCTATTACAGGTGTTTGAGAAAGGTCAACAGCTAGGTGCACGGTTTTAAGGAGTGAGTCTTATGTATAAGAACCGACAAGAAACTCCATAGACACTCTTTTGACTTGACTCGGAGAAAATTATACAATGCAAGTTGAACTAGGAAGTAATATGAGAAAATAATTATATAAACTGATTTTACTAAGTTAATACATTAAACAAACCAAGTTATGTAATGCTTATCGTGAGGCGCCTTCTTGTAAGTCAAGCAACGTGAGGAAGGCGTCATCATCAACTAACGAGGCGTTCGGGTTCCTTGTCATGTCAAACAATGTCAAAGATTGGTCTCTATTGTTTGGTGATTTAATTTTGAAAATAATAGGCTGGTTCCATAGAAGGCGTGTAAAGAGCGGAGCTAGTAAAGTTCCTCGTCCCCCGAACACCCGCAACTTTCTGGCGATTTTGCGTTATGACATCTCCGCTAGTCATTTTGTTCTCCATGGTTGTAGGGTTATTGACGAAACCCTCAGAATCGCTGTCGACTTATCGATACTCGTGATAGGGGTGAGCGTAATCGATTTGCTGTTAAAATCGAGTGGTTCGTCCGTTCGTTCGTGTGGTAGATTTGATCAGTCTTTTGTTTTTGGGTTCTCTGTAATATTATAGGCTTTATTTATGGTAGGTTTGTAGGGTATGGTAGAAAATGTGATTGTGTGTTTTAAGACCGGTTGCTTATAACAGTTTGCTACTGAATTTTTTCGTGAATTTTTATTTTAGATGATTGCTATTAGCTAACTTACTACAAACGCTACAAAATATGTTACTGAGAATAATTTAGGTAATTGTTCTTTATGGTTATTTGGAGTACCTATTTCTCAAAAACTTTTGACCATGTTTTGACTCACAAATCGAAAATCTAGCTATGGTTTTAGTCGGTAGTCCCATATGCAACGCTTGGACATGTAAGCTGTAATTTTCATGTACGAATAAAGTTTCCACTCATCCAAACTTTTACATTTACAATATTAACTTGATGATTTAAACAAAAGTTTCCTATATTATGCCGTTAAACACAAAAAGCTTGCAACGTAAGACGCACTGAAGTTTTTTCACTATCCAACTTGTGTTTCATCTCGAAATTAGAAAAATTCGAGCCATTCCAGAGAGCAAGTCATGCGACTGCAGAACACAGGCATCATTACAAACTTGCACCAGACTGAAAGTCTAGAAGTCTGTCTGTATTTATGTAGGCGACAAGAAAAAAGGGTTATACTTACTGTTACTGTTACAGCCTTTTTATCGTCCCACTGCTGGGCTGCGGCCTCCTCTCACACGGAGACGGATTGAGCATTAATCACCACGCTTGCTCAATGCGGGTTGGTGATTTCAGACCATAGTCCAGGTTTCCTCAAGATGTTTTACTTCCCCTTTTTATCAGCAATTGGTGTCCAAGATATACTTAGAAAGTACATACAAACTTAGAAAAGTTGCATTGGTATTTGCCTGAAGTGGAATCGAACCCACACCCACACTCGAGAGGTTGGTTCTTTATACCCATTAGGCCACCACATTTATTTATATCCTTTAAGTAGGTATACCTTACGTGTGGCAGCGAAACATGGGCTGTAACCAAAAGGCACATACATACCTTCCAAGTTGCCGAAATTAAGATGCTGAGGTGGATGTGCGGCGTCACTAGGCTCGATTCGTATGAATACGTGCGAGGAAGTTTAGGGGTGCGTGATGTCGCAGATAAGTTGCAGGAGAACCGGCTACGGTGGTATGGCCACGTAAAGAGAAGACCATCTGATTCTGTGGGAAATTTGGCTCTGCAACTTTCCATCCCCGGTCGAAGATCGACAGGGCGCCCCAAGACCAGATGGCGGGACGTAGTGTCGAAAGACATGAAAGGATGCTAGGTGTCCGAGAGCGACGTCATGGATAGAGCGACGTGGAGAAGAAAAATAAGGAAAGCTGACCCCACCACCATGTGGGATGCATAGCAGGAAAGAGAGAGAAGTAGGTATACCTACTTTAATAACTTATTATTTAAGTATGTTGTTGTTTTATTTGGTTACAATATTAATGAGATAATTTGATTTCCAGTTCATATTACGGCAGATTTAAAGACGTCATTCTAATAAACTATAATAATAAATGTTTCAATCTTATTCTGAGAAAGTTTCCCAGTTGAAAATGTGTTGTATTTCAACAAATTGAAAGCAAGTTATTTACGGCACGTGTACCTTTCAGTATTTCTTTTCAGAATCCAATATACTCAGAAACAATAAAATTCACCCGAAAAAGAAATATATTGCTTCATCAAACTTAGTTCCTATGTATATTGCATAACAACTCATTTGTTCATATCGATACATCAAAAGAACTATTTATTACATACTACTGAATTTCAAATATAAACGCAATATAACACAGGGAAAATGCTCAAACAAAAAGTTATATTTTATTATATTTTTTCAATATTATTTTTCAGGAGATGTCAGGGCATAGACAGTGTAACAATGCCCATACATTGCAGATTTAAGTCGATATAAGCACCCATAATTTATTTTAAAAAAATGTAACTCAATAAATTATGTAAATTAAAATAATGCTAAGTTAGGAATTAGCTCGAACTTTTAACCACTGTAAAAACTGGTATTACCTGTGTTCTATTCAAATAAATGATAGTTTGTTTGGGCTTAGATATCAGTACGAAGATGAATGGTAGAACGCACATTGCAAAGATCAGGTATTTAGCTGGTGACAGACCCAATACTCAACACTTTTATTGCTTTCCACATGAACAAACACACACACACACACACACACACACACACACACACACAGCAAAACCAAGTGAGTTAGGAGAGAGGAAGCTCTTATTGGCTATGTTACTCATTATTATTATGACTGAGAGCGATTTGTAACTTTGATTGGCATCAAGATTTTTTTTACAAAAAAAAAAATCAATTGTTGACTGTTTAGTCTGCAGTGTGTTGGTAGTTTTATGTATAAACAAACATAAATACAGGAAGAAATACATTAGCTAGACGTCAAGAGTACTGAATAGTTCATACACACCACTCCTGTAGTCTGGCTTGGTTTAGAAAGTGGTGCGAGGGATAAGCGGTAACGGAGACGATTTTACGTCAACACATTTATATTGACTTGTGTGACTTATAAGTCAAAAGTTTAATAAAATTATTTCTACTTTACACTCTTTATTTATTTATTGGTTCTTCAACGTCAATACTTTTCGAGCAACAGAATCGATAAAAAAAGAAATGGCGTGAGTGACAGTCATTTATAGACGAACACTGAATAATCTCTTAATGAGCGGTATAAAATATTTAAACGTATTTTTTTATTGTGAAGTTACGATTTAAAGCATGGTTAAATAAAGCAATTGCAGCAAAAAATATAGAATTATAATTATTGTATTTTTTTTCACATGAATTAAATGCATATTTAAATAAAATCAGTTGTAAACACAAAACCGAGTGAAATACATGTAACGATATGAAAAGTTCTATGGTATAGCCCATTTTATTTCCCTTAAATACTTTTATTCAATTTTTCTACCAATTAAATACACCTTTTAATATCTTACTTACCTCATAATTAGAATGTTATGTAAACATGTATAAAACTGATTCTTAAGCACATAAGAACCTAATTACTATTTAGCGTGCGATATGATTATAACATCAAGCGATAATTAATTGTTATGAAGTAAAAAGTGTAAAAATTGTAAAAACAATTTGTTCGTAAACAACTTGCAAGATAAGGTTTCTTGTTAAATATTTTCTTTTGTTTTTATTTTATACTTTGTTCAGTAAACAGGTTTAAAGATTTAATCTATGTTGTATAATTTTAATAGGTAAACAAAGGCGGCATTTATTAGTTCACAGGATAATGGGTCAACAAGGAACGTTTATATCTACCTATACTTAATATTTTAAAGCTGAAGAGATTGTTTGTTCTTTTCAATGCGCTTACATTAGAGACTACTGGTCCAAAATGAAAAATTATTTCGGTGCATTAATCGAGGAAGGCTATAGGCTTCTTTTTATCTGGGTGCTCGAAGTACTTCATGCTGTATGCGGATGACACCTTTGGCGGAAGCACAGGAAAATGTAATGTAACATCGACTTTTCACCTTCCTAGCCTTTTCCCAACTATGTTGGCCTCCGACCTCTTCAATCCAGTTACCCGGGCAACCCAATACCTTGGTAAGACTGGTTATCAGACTTACTGGCTTTTGACTACCCGTAACGACTGCTATTTTGTATGCTAGAAACTTTTTTAAATTTATTTTTTGTACCAATCCGCTAAGCTTATAACTTGTACCACAACGCCAGCCGTGTAAAGATAGGCGTCGCGACTGTACTACAGGTACAGGTACCACTACTCACAAACACTGACGCGTTTCAAGTGTGTTTTCACCTGTTTTTCAACTCGTTGGAGGTTTTTGTCAGCTTTTCATTCGCTGTTGCAACACGCAGTTAAAACGTTAGCGTATTTTTTTTTCTAATTTTTTTTCTTTTTTCTAACGTTTTTTCGGTCTCGTAGAGGGATTTAGTAAATAGTGTGGTCGGTTTGTCCTGTTTGGATTTCGAATTTTTGATTTGATTTTAGAATTGTAATGCGTTTTTTTTTTGTTTTTGAGCGTGATTGTTTGTTAGTTTATTGGGAAATAAATTTTTGTAATAGTAAATACGTGCTGAAACTTTTCTTTCGAGTTCGATTTTGTCTGAGTTAAAATCTGTCCGTAACTTAGTATTACATGATTCTCATAACAGACAAGGTAAATAAAAAGAAAGAAGAATCAAAAAAACTTCAACTATTTAATAATCTTCCTGCCCTTATCTCGACTATTTCTTTTTAAAATGTCAACTATTTATTTATCTTACTTGATTTAAAACTAAGAATATGTCACATATCTCAAAACTAAATCTTAAAAATTCCTTACCAATCCAACAAATAAAATCCACGTGAAAACATGTTTCGCAGTTTACAAAGGACGCGCAAATATTTTCGCAGTTCCCTCCGATATTTTCTTCGCGTATTTTCCGGTTTTCTCACGTATTATGTCAGCTCGCATGTCGGTAACGTTGTCACGTGACGCGCGTACAATTAAGGTGCGACGGTGTGCACCTCGTTATGTCCTCGAGTGTACGCTGCCGAGTGGTGGTACGATTTTTGCGCCCCGAGTGTAATGCGCGGCGGATTTTTTGGCAAGTTTGTTTTGGGTTTGGTAGATGTGTTTTTAAGCGTAAATAGAGGTTTTGTGAGTTTCTAGTTTGTTTATGAAAAGTTTCAATTTGATATATTAAGTAATTTGGTTTAAAAGTATGGTATAATAGTGTGTGAAAATTGTGAATAATAAAGTTGAAATTGAGCAAAAAGATATAAGATAAAATATTAGTTTTATTTCGTGTGTTATCATGGTCACAAAAGTCGGCATAAGTAGGAACTTCTTATAATTTAAATATTAGTAACTAAATAATTAAGTCAAAATATTCCGCAACTAAAAAAATAATTAAACAACTATAAACAAACATTCCATTACTCAATTATTTCACCTATCTTGAAACTCCTTTACAATAACTACAATATTGATAATTTCTGAGAATTCAAGACACTACAATATACCTAACTACTATTTGTGTTAACAGTGTTAACACATCGCTACTTCCTAACACAGTGATGAACTCGCAAATACTGCACTAGACTAGAATTTAACTATTATTTGTACACTATCTATAATATAATACAAGCTGTTGATTTGCATCCGTGCCATATTCAAGGAGGTAATTATGCTAATGATTCTCGACCCAAATAAATAAAAAAATTGGTACGTAATTTTTTTTCTTTATTTTTTTTTCGGAATTCCGTAAATGTCATCTAGCCTTATTGAAACTTGGCGCGTATGTTACTGGCGTTAAAACCGTGCTGCACCCTCACACAAACGCAAACACAAAGCATACGCAATGATCACTCATAAACATTCATAAAATTGGATTACTTCGGAAATACCACGACATTACAATGACAAAAAAAGCAGTGCATATTAGTTATTTCCCCATCTACTGTAATTCCAATTGATTATTTACGTATTGTATGTCCTCCTCCTGAACTATGGCACAAATGCAAATCAACACCTTGTATATACCTTGTATATATGTATATACATATGTATACATTATGTGTAACAATAGTGAGTGAGTTGGAGGATATTATTAGAAGCAATTGGTACATGTACTAATAATATTATGAACGTCAACGTTTTGGAAGTGAAGATGTTTGTAACTCTTTCACGCAAAAACTACTTACTCGACGGATTTTGATGAAATTGTTGTATTAGTTTAGACATCAGAATAATATTTTAGGCCACTTTTTATCTGGGAGAGGGAAGTAGTACTAAAAACTAGTGTAGGTAGGTACAATTTGTAAAACACAAGTTTAGACCGAGATGGTTTTCACTTATCGGCTGGTTTTTAAATTCTTCTACGTCTTTTAAGTAGGTATATTCAGATATATTATTTAAGTACCTACATATTAAAAAAGCAAATAAACGACCAAATTAAGACCTTCCTCTTTTTAGGAAGTTGGTTAAAAAAACAGTAATCTTTTAACACCCAGACACGCAGCTTGTTAAGCCTAGCTAGTAGTGTGAGCTGTCTGTTGTGAGGAAACTTTGTCACTGAGAAGCACACGGATGTAAATTAGCTGAACAAAATTATGAAAAATACTTTTAAAAATATTTAAACAGTTGTGGTGAGCGTAGTCCTTAATGGAAAGAAAATAGGTAGGTACTTGTGGTAAATACATATATTTTTTCAATTTTTTTTATTAATAACATAATTGACATATTAAAAAATATATTTCACAGGGGTATTTACATTGAAACTAAAAACTAACCTACTGGAAAAAAAAACGTCAACTGTATATTTTTATTTTTTCAAAATGTTTAGTTATAAACCGTATCTTAATATCAAGTTTTAGACTAAAATGTGATAAAAAGAAATCAGATTTGCAACAAACGGATTTGCTATCTAAATAAGTTTTTTTACTGCAATGAATTTTCATGCAAATTATCTCCAGTGACACATTACACTTCAGGCCAATTAAAAAAAAGTTTTAGAGTCCACACTGCTGACTAAACAGTTGACCCGATGGTTGGCAATTTTTCAGTTTCCAGTCATTCCCATCGTCCTCCGAGCCTTTTCCAACTATGTTGGGGTCGGCTTCCAGTCTAACCGGATTCAGCTGAGTACCAGTGCTTTACAAGAAGTTACCTCAACCCAGATACCCGGGCAACCCGATACCCCTTGGTTAGACTGGTGTCAGACTTACTGGCTCTCATACTTACCTACCAGCTAAATACCTGATCTGTGTAATGTGCGTGCTACATACTGATTTATAAACCCAAACGGCCGACTAAAATTTTGCAGTGTGCTTCTCTTAATTTAATACACATAAACATTTTATTCAAATCTTTATCTCTTTTGATAAAATAATTTGCAAAATATAGCTCGATCTATTTTTACCGACCGCCGCATCAACGTTGCTAATATGCTTTACATAAATCGAATATTTCGCGCGAGAAATGGTGACAAAAGTTTTATTCTGTTTAACTTTGAAATTGTAGGCGTACCCGGGTGCCCTATTATGTATTCTTGGTCGGAGAGCGCAGTATATCTAATTTTGCAGACAGTTTTGTGTAGACTGAGACTTTGTGCTGAAGTTTCAGCCAAGAGCGCAGAATTTTCTAGTATTTATACTAGGCAAATCTTGGCTTGAAAGTGTTGTAGGCATACATTTTAATGGGTGTGGTAATAAAGATATGTTGGGGTACGAAAACTTGAATTTCGGATGAGTAATTGCAAATTGTTGAGTAGATCAGATGCTGACTAGCCTCCGACATTGCAATTCGCTTCCCGTGGCAATTGATTCCCACGACTGGTTTAAAAAATAACTTCGATAAATTAGCTACTTAACTCTGAAATATTATATTCAAATTGGACCAATAATTCCAATCAAACAAACAAAGTCTCGTGCTTTATGATTATTAGTACTTATGGATTTAATTCTGCAACACTTCGATCACAGTATAACTTCTCTTCTTATCTTTCTTCCTTATCAGCCTCCGAAAGATTATAAAACTAGCTTCCGCCAGCGGCTTCGCCCGCGTGGTGTGTTGATAAAAAGTAGCCTATGTGTTAATCCAGGGTATCACCTATCTATATACCAAATTTTAATCAAATCGGTTCAGCCGTTTTTGCGTGATTGAATAACAAACATACATCCATACATTCTCACAAACTTTCACATTTATAATATAAGTAGGATATAAGTAGGATAATAGATTTCGAGCAAAGATTCTTCCATATATTACATTACATAGATTTTAACTTGCCAAAATCATATACCATTTCTAGTCTCCCTAACTCTAGACTAGACACTATCCCTGTCTATATTTGCGTAGGCAAGCTTCGCTTTGTCAGGCTACACACTACTCCTCAAAACCAGTTACATTGTGTCTCCGTGCGAACAATGCACGAACACGGAGAACTAAATCACTAGCGGAGATGTCATAACGCAAAATCTCTTAAGAAAGTAGCGCGACAACATGCGGGTGTTCGGGGAACGAGGAACGTATAGGCTTTCAAACGAGACCATAAATATCTAACTGTTAATATTGTATCATTGGCAATCGTTGTAATTGTATAGCGCAAGGGGGCGATTCCATTTTTTTGCTCGGGAGTGTAGTTCCGAATTTACCTGCCTATTATTTAAAAAAAAACACCAATTAATCAAGACCAATTTTTGACAGATTGGTTTTGATTTGACAAGGAACCTGAATGCCTTGTTAAAATAAAAAAAAAAAATTTTCAGCACTTTTTGAACATCAGACAAAAGACAGCCCCCAAAACGCCCACTTCCTATGTGTTTTTGCTGGGAAGAAGTGGCGCAACAAACTCCCCGACAACACATGTCTGTCTGTAGGTTAGATGAACCTTTCAAGACTTTCAACATTGTTTTTCTATCTTAATTTGTATACAATGTGAATATTACAGTGTACAATATGCAAGTTATATGTTAGTTCTAATAACTGATCTCGCCTACTGTACGTTGCTTGACCTACAAGAAGGCGCCCGACCTACCTTCCTTATGGCATCTCCGCTATCTTTCCCTCCTCCGTAGCTGGGTCTATATGCTTCCTCGCAAGTGTACGTAGGCAGGAACGTTGTTTTCTTTTCTAATGTTTGACAAGTGTCCTTTCTGCGTTGTGCTTAGTTAGTCTTTGCTTTTTGTTTGCAAAATGAAGAAGGATTAGCAGGGTTTTTTATTTATGCTGTTGTTTTAGTGGACTTGTGTGAATTCTTTTGTTTTTAAAGATTACTGAATAGTTTCTGCTTTGCGGACATTTTAGAAATGTTCGCATGCAATTTGTTACTGACTTTATAGTCTAGGTTTCCTCGAGATGTTTTTCTTTACCTTTAATTAATCAGTCATTGGTGTCCAAGATATACTTACTTAAATACTTTCTCAAACAAATTTAATAGAAAATTATTCCAAATAACCAACAATAAACTCACAGTTATTTCAATTACAGCTTTTCTTTGGTCTATCTTGAAAATAAAACACAAATACCCACATTATTTCATTTACGTTACAAACGTAAAGTTCTTACAACACAACACATTATTAATTCAGTTTGGGTGGATTTAAAAGGACGGGAGAGACGGTTGCGGGGCGGCTGCGTGACGGCTGCGGGACGAGAGCGGTGAGGCAGCGGGGATCCTGCGTGTCGAACATCAAATTGGAAAATGTTTCTCGTAATAATTATGTCAATTGAGACGAAAAGAAATGTATGGAGTATCTTAAAAGAATAAGGCTTATAAAATATTAATATTATAGCTTTCATTCGCGTTTCATCCACATCCGGATACGGAGTCTACAACTACATAGTTTGATTATTCATAAGAATTTATCCTTATAAGGTAGGTCCATTGAAAATAACAAAATTAATTACTGCGACTTTGACCTTCCTAGATAAACGGGTTATCAACACTCAGATTTTTCAATCGGTCTACTAGTTTCTAAGATTAGCTTATTCTACACACATTCACATCTAGTAAACCAACAAATTTTCAAGCGTTACCAATTTATTCTCTACAACATACTAACCTTCAAATAGTAATTTACTTACAATGTACTGAATAGCTAATTCTTATTTTGGCAACACTGAGATAATTCCGCTGTCTATTTTCATTAGGTTTGTGTTCTTGCTTGTGTTGGTACAACCTGTTCTTTAATCAAGGAGGTAGATTAATGGAGGTCTATTTCTTATAGACTAATAGACGTGTGTTGTCTTTGGTTGTCTCTGGGCAGGTTTTATGTAGAAGTTAAATTATGTGTTGTTTTTTGTTTAGATTTCTTTTAATTTAGATAAAAAACTTTCATCATTATATTTGCAGTTTTAACAAGTTTTTAACTACAATATATAAACTTTCAAAACTTAATTTTTGTAATCGATGTTTAATTTATTGATTGTCCGGGTAACTGGGCGAGGTCAGACAGTCACTCCTTGTAAAGCACTGATACTCAGCTGCATCCAGTTAGACTGGAAGCCGACCCCAACATTGTTGGAAGAAGTCTAGGCAGATCATGTTTCATTTATTTTGGACAAAGGAAAAACGGACAAAAAGTAGCTATCCAGACTATCTGTGTATGAAATTTAATTTCTTTCGATTTAGTAGCTTCGACACGTCATACAGACAGACAGACAGACAGACAAAGTTACTTTAGCAATATTAGTAAGAATTGAACAATCAGCAAAACATGGTACGTAAGTAAGCCAAAAATAATAACACACCCAGCTTCATGAACCATACCAACCCACAAAAAAGGCCCCAAAAACTTAGTTAAACTCGGCGGTCGCTTCTAAAGGCTCTAATAGAAAGTTCACGTTTACCTAACTATATACTCTAATTTAGTTAGTTCATCCTGTTATTTCTTGTACAGCGTCCATTAAAAATGTTTCTACGTGAAAATTTCGCGGTTAACGATGGCAAGCATGCGAAGCACTCGTTTATTAAAAACTGCTTTTGAAAACCTTTTTTAGGGTTCCGTGTACAAAGAGAAAAATAGAACATTATTATGGTACGTTTTGAATGTTGGCTGCCGACTGCAGCTGCCGACTATGCATGCCGTGACTGCGTGAAAATAATCTGAAATATCTGAGGGTGACTCTGGTATCTGCTACTGCTGCTTCGATACAAAACGGTTTTATGTAAATACATATAAACCAATAGTGCAACTGCAGTCGACTTCATGCAGTCGCGGCATGAGCGGTCGGCAGTTGCAGTCGGCAGCTAGCATTTAAAACGTACCTTTACTAAGACTTCGCTGCTTATCTGTCAGTCTGTTGTCAGGCATCACTCATGATATTAAGATACATAGAAGAAAACACATATGATTTGTTTCTGTTGCCGATATTATAAGAAATGCAAGAAAACTGTTAGATTGATTGATGATTTTGAAAGAAGAAAGAAAGAAAAACCATTTACTATCGCAAACGACGCAAAAGCAATAAAACAAATAAAACTAATGACAGAACAAGCAGAAATTTAAATACGCTGCATTTGCGCCACCTTGCGAAAAAGGGACAGCGCTCAGCATAAATGCTGTGCCTCGCGCACGCAGGCACGAGACAACAGCGCTGGTTTTCAGCGCTGTTGACCCGAAATTTTGCATCTTTACAAGTAGATAGTGAAGTACGGAACCCTTGGCGCGCGAATCCATCTCGCACTTGGCAGGTTATTTTTTTGGAATGTTGTTAAACTGGAAATAGAGCAATGAAAAGCATTGTTCATCATAGTCAGATGAATTGCTATGGTTGCAATTTTGACACTTTAGTCATATTATGCAGGCCCTGTCGGGGCTGCGGGATTGTTCGAAAGAGTTACCTCGGCCCTGTTACATAGAGAGCTTAAGAAGGAACATGATGGGTTTTAGTCAGTAAGAGTCTGACACTCTCACGCTGCACTCACAGCGGGAGTGGTCATTTGATGATTTCTCATCAAAATATGACTTTGTATACTATGTAGTCAACTATATATTGTGGTTTTGTTAATGATAATGCACTGTTGAACATTTCAAACATATATTAGGGATTATATCGGGCGTGTCGTTCACAATCACATTAAATGAAATACGTTAATTTAAAGTTTAATATATGTCGATTATTAAAAAGAAAAAAGAAAAATACGTAAAAATAAAAAAAATGATTTTTTCAAACAAAGTAAATAGAATAAAAATGTGCGAAAATTAGAACACCATATAAAAGTCTATCATTACAAACAACTGAAATTCTCCCTTGAAAACTGACAGCTGTCAACTGATCAAAACATTCGATACTCCTAATTTTATCTCTTCTTAACACATGATGTTATAAATTATAAAAACGAAAAATGACTCCTGTGGTTAAACCACTGAATGGATTGTGTTATTTTTTTACAATTCGCTATAGAATATCATAAAGTATATGCAATAGGATTTAATGTGATTGTGAACGACACACCCTGTATAGAGCATTAATTAATATACAGGGTTACTGGTAAGTAGACCGCATCCTTTCAGGAGGTGATAGTATAGGTCAATACGGACAAATTTGACCCTGGGATACACTGGGCAAAAGTTAACCCGTTTCAAGATAATCGAATTTCAAGATCAGTCGTCTAGGTACACGTATAAATTTTCATTATTAGTCAAAAGTCTTGTTTTTGTGGATTTTTGTGTGTTTTTGGATAGAAGATGAATCATTTCATAATAACAAACCATAAAACTGTACAAATCACAGAGGAAATTATAGCGAACAGCAATTACTTTTTTAGTAGATATTTTCTCAAAAATATTACTCTTCATTTTTTTGTGCAGAATACTTAAAAAACATCTACATTTATCTAGCTATCCAAAAAGCCACAAAACACACAAAAATCCGCAAAAACGAGACTTTTAACTAGTAATAAAAATGTATACGTGTACCTAGACGACTTGTAAAGAAAAGATCTTAAAATTCGATTATCTTGAAACGGGTTAACTTTTGCCCAGTGTATCCCAGGGTCAAATTTGTCCGTATTGACCTATACTATCACCTCTTGAAAGGATGCGGTCTACTTACCAGTAACCCTGTATTTTGTTGTGTTTTCAAACTAAATAATTGACTGAGCTTATATGTAATTAGTGTGCTCATTTCATTTTGATTAAGTATATGTTTTGAATTATAATTACACACCCGGATTAACTCGCTAAAGCTAATTGCTATATAAAATACCTACGTGTAAATAATATTTATTTATTAAATTAATCATCATCCTCATCCTCCATCCTCCGAGCCTTTTCCCAATCATGTTGGGGTCGGCTTCCAGTCTAACCGGATGCAGCTGAGTACCCGTGTGCCACAAGGAACGACAACCTATCTGACCTCCTCAACCCAGTTACCCGGACAACCCGATACCCCTTGGTTAGACTGGTGTCAGACTTACTGGCTTCTGACTACCCGTAACGACTGCCAAGGATGTTCACTGATAGCCGGGACCTACAGTTTAACATGCCATCCGAAACACAGTCAATGGTGTCTAAGATATACTTAGAAAGTACATACAAACTTAGAAAAGTTGCATTGGTACTTGCCTGACCTGGGATCGAACCCGTATACCCGTGTACCCTCATACTTGAGAGGTTGGTCCTTTACCCACTAGGCCACCACGACTTTTTTTTATTTATTTATTAAATTAATGTTATTCAAAAAAATAAAAAGGATTAACATAAGAATCTATACTAATCCATACTAATAATATAAAAATGTAATCCTAATCGAAGACCGGGATGTGAGTCAAATTAAGATTCAAAGATTTTCTTACGTGCGTGTTAAAATATTTTTTTTTCTGATTTTTTGTTTGTACCTTAATGGTTCCTGAACAGGCTTTGGTCACAAAATACATAGGTAGGGCCATATTTCTTCTTCCCAACACCCTCCCTATTATACGTTATCACAAAACGTCACCAAAACTGCGCATCTCTAGCGCTACCTATCGACCTCGCAACTTTAGTTTGAAAAAAACGTAGCTAACAAATAAACTCAACCGTTTTCGTGTGATAAAACATCTTGTAAGTACCTACCTACCTACTGGTTTTACCTACATATGTGCGACAGATTTTTTCAATGCATAGCTCATTAAATAATCATAACCTATCCGCGGACAATTGCCGCTGAAATTGCTTACAAAAACTATAGCCCTCACTAAAATAAAATATGAATTTGAAATATATAACAAAATTCCAAAATAATAAAGAGTCCAATCCATCGAAAAAGTCCTTTTCACCTAACGTTTTCACTGCTTTGTTTTAGGAACAAAAATGTATTTCCTACTCTAGATAATTAAAAACGCTTTTTTTCGAAAAATGTTTTTGTTTCCACCATCAATCAAAATATAACAAAGCTTGATATTCGCGTGAGCAAATATCGCGATTTTGCTGCACAATAAAATTTAATGGTCTCTCTACAGAACGTCAGACTACAGTGGAAAGTGCATTATTGAAGTTTTGATACTTACAGATAGAAAAGATGGTGTGCAAGACAGTTTTATACTTTCTTTGAGTGTCTACTTATTTATTCGGACATTTATTAAATTTATTTATTCGGACAAAGATGTACATAGATACATCGAACTAGGTACCTACTGAAAATAAAAACGTGAATGTGGACGTGTAACATCCTTATTAATATTATAAAAGTGAAGATACCTCTGTCTGTCACGCCAAAAATTCCAAACTGATTTCAATGTTCGATACTCAAATAGTTTAGAGACTGAGAAGGACACAGGTTTTTCACCCATCTGCGGGAAATGGTTCTTCCGGAGACATGAGTGAAAACACAGGGAACAGTTAGCATCATTATGTAGTCATCGACTTTTGTACCTACATATACAAACAGGCTTGCTTTATGTAACACAAATAAAAGCAGTTAAACAGATTTCGATGCTATTCGATAATACTTAGCGATGTAGTTAAGTAAATACCTATAGCAATTTACAGGTACACCAAGTGATTTTAATCACCCACAATTCAGAAAGTTTTCTATATGGTCTATACAACATGTAACTTAATTAACGCACATCCTGAAATTAGTTTGTTCAGAATCGTTTACTGAATCGATTTATATCATTTTTAATATAGGTAATTTTTTATCCCAAAAATAATTAAAACTACGGAAATTATTGTCATATTAACCCTGTACAGTCAAAACAAATTCAAATAGACCGTAACTCAGTAATAAGACTTCGTGTATTGTCGGCTTTTTCCGTAGTTTCGTTATGTCGTGTCGAGTCGAGCGGCACGCGGCGCGATATTTGCGTGCGTAGTAGTATGACCAAAAAGTTCTCCAAGAATTGGTATAACTAATTTAGTAAATAACAATGCATATACACGTTAAATTAAAAATTCAGTGTGTGTATTATGATTATAACATAATATTCTAATTGGGGTGTTTGAGGGTGAGCGTTAATTACGTTACATGGTGTATATACATATGTATACTTAGTTACACTACTAATAATCTCTACTATAAAAAAAATGTTTGTAGCTTTAAAATCCCGTGTGTACTTCCTCAAGCCAGTGTTATCTTCACGCTGTCTAGCGACGCAACAACAGACCGCCGCCCGCAAGATGTCGCCACTGCTTAATACTCTACAAATAACTACCAAAAACATGGCCTTTCCAAGCCTTGTCATTATGAAGTTAAAAGCTAAAGAAAACTTCTGTTTTGTTAGATTCACACTGGTGGATATTGCGCTCGGTTTTTCAGGGCGGTCGGGCGGTCCGTGGATTGGTGACTATCTTGTCATAACGAGTTCTTCCATGTTTCGGAAAGCATGATAAACTTGTGAACTGGTGGATCCCGGCTGTCATTTGAAAATCTTGCAATCAGAAGCCAGAAAGACAACCAGTCATACCAAGGGGTATTGGGTTGCCCGGGCTACAGGGTAGAGGAGTTCACATAGGGCAGTTCGTTCTTGTAAAACACTGGTATTCAGCTGTATACGGTTAGACTGGAACGCAACTCCAACATAGCTGGGAAAAGGCTAGGCAGATGATGATGATAAGATGTATGATAGTGCCCGTTAAACGATCCGAAAAACTCGTCAAAGAAACGCTCGGAAAAATCGAGCGGATCATCCACCAGTGTGAAAGTGGTTATAGACTTGTGGACCAATTAAATACTTTCTTTTATTTTGAGAAATAATTGAATTAGGTTTTGAGTCCTTGAAATTCAGGGAATTGGGGAAGGGAAATAGCATTTTAGATTCCCTCTCGTTTGTTGAATTCATTTCTTAAGAAGTTTTTGTTTTGTTCCTCGAATTATTTCCTGAATGGTCCTTAGAATATTTGTTGGTACTTACTTAATTACAATTTTATGAGTGAATAGGTTTTATAGAATTCGGTTTTGTTTATTTTAGAAGTAGGTTAGTAATTGTTTTTCCGGGAATTTCACGAAAATAAATCGATGCCAAAGTGGATCCATTTGAAGAGTTGTGTTCAAATTTTCAAAACCGGTCAAACAGAGTGTTCGATCATCAACGACTAATTAATTGTGAAGGAAAATATCTCAAGGAGACCTGGACTTTAATAACTTCCCTGTCTCATGAGTCATATGTGATACACACCGATTGTTTAACTATTGTGTCTGCATCGTGGACAGTGAAGTGGTTAAAAATCTGAAATTGCCAACGCAATTGAGCAAGGCCTGATGATTGACATTCTCTCTTTCTCCGTATGAAATGGTAAAAAAGGCTGATGATGATTAAGACCTACTAAAAATTCCTTATTAATCATATGTTAATGAACATTACCAACTCAATATAACAACAAATGCTTTGTGAATTCGTTAGCAAAAGTTTTCACTGCACTTTCTTTGACCAGAAACTTGTGGTACAAAATGAACGTACCACTTAGGGTTTCTTTGGTACTAAGTTGGTACTTCAAAGAGAAAGTTACATCGTTAGCAAAAATAAAGTTGTCCCTAGACCCGGTGTGAGGTCGCTTTGGCTAAATAAAATACTCTTTATTTGTACTCGGGTAAGAACAAAATATTAAACGCGAATTAGGGGTCTTGTTGTACATTTAGTGCTTAACGAAACTTTTAGTTTTGTTTGTGGTAACTTGACCATAGAGTTTTAGTCACAGTTTTTATAATTGGTTTAGAATGCCCACCCCGTGCACAGTTTTAGTCGGCCGACAGTTTGTTTGGGCTCATAAATAAGTATGAAGATGAGTAGTAAGGACATTACAACGATCAGGTATTGTGCCGGTATCATACCGACTGAAAACTTTGATTGAATTCACGATTTTGTATTAAGTAATATCCATTCTTTTCAGAAGAGAGATTGGGCATTATTTATATGGAGCTTATTTCCAAATTTTAATTCAATCTGTAATCGCGCTTCCACGGAGAGATAGGTTGAACGGATACCTACAAGTTTAGAATTCCACCGTAATACTTTGATATCATGATGTGGGAAATTTTGAAGCCGCGGAAAAGCTAGTTATTAAACACTTCATAGAAACTATAATTGCTTCATTTGTTCAGTTTTAATGATAAAATGAGTTCCGTGGAAACTAGTAAAATATTAAATATAATTAAAGTAAACAGTTATCATTAGTGATCACAAACTAATCTTCATTTCACTGAATAATTTCAAAAAGACACCACAGATTATAAAAGCATTATTATAATCTTTTAGTTAATGTCACGGAGGAAGGAAAGATAGCGGAGATGCCATAAGGAAGGTAGGTCAGGCGCTTTCTTGTAGGTCAAGTGTCGTACGGTAGGCGAGATCAGTTACTAGAATTAACGAGACATTCGAACTCCTTGTTGAAATTACGAAGAATCTGTCAAAGATTTGGTGACTTTATTTTGAAAAAAAATGGGTGAGTTCTGATGAGGGCGTGTGATGGTTGAGCTAGTAACGCTCCTCGTCCCCCGAACACCCGCATGTTGTCGCGCTACTTTCTTAGGAGATTTTGCGTCTATGACATCTCCGCTAATCATTTTGTTCTCCATGTTTAAAGTCTATTTAAATATCATTTATTTCCAACAATGGCAACACTGAATGAATAGCGTTCAACACATAATTTTCGACTTTTGTATTCATTTTAATAAGTCACATACATTGATAATGGACGTACTTTGGAAAACCTCGTAATTAATTTATTTGAAATCATTTAATTGTTCTGGTAATTATTCAATTAACTAGTTTCCTATAAATATTTAATGTAGGCGTTTATATATAATTTTATACGTATAAGGTGATATAATATAATTAGTTAAGAGAGATTATTTGAAATGTGAAAGTAGGTAACTCTGTGCGTGTTAGTCACGTTGTTTTCGCCAAAGCTGCTCAATATATAAGTTCAATTAGTTAGATGAACAGAACAGATTAGTTAGATCCAAAATTGGAAAATAAACAGCAACAAAAAAATAAACACTGTACAAAGGCGGACTTAACTTAGGCGTTCTCTACCAGTCCACCTTTGGGTGGAAGAGAAATTTCATCCCAATAGGTCAACTCATAGTTTAAGAGATCCATTATTTTTATTACTGGCCCGATCTCCCTGCAACTGAACGTAACAGAGTCTGTTTACATAACGTCTGAGAGATACAGAAGCCTGAAACAGGCTATATAACTACTGCTGAAGTATCGATTACACGATGCTATTGAGTTTTGGAAATATACGCGTTTGTATTTGAAGTGAAAACGCTGCAGATTATTGTATCACCAATATTATAAAATGTGTTTGTTACTTCTTCAGGCATCCATCACATATCACTGAAAGGATTTTAATGAAACATGGAATTATCATAGGCCATGATGTGGCTGGCATATAGGCATTTTTTACCCTGGTGCGGGGAGTAGTTCCCTATGTAAGCAGATGAAACTACATAATGCGGAAAGTAATAAAACGATAATACATTATTAAATTGTCAATTTTATTAATTAAACAATTCACTCAAAAACTGTTTAATAGATATATTACTAAAATAATTTTCAGAGTTAATCAAAACTTGACAATACAGGGGGAATTCCATATTATTAATATCTTGCATGAAGGAATATAATGTAGGGGAGTGTCCCTAATTGTCAAAAACATGCAACGTTTGTTTGTTTATGTTTTTATTCATTTGTCATAATAATGTACTGTTGCGTGCCATTGACAATATAAAGTGGGGTGGAATCACTTTCATTTTAATTAAATCTTTCAAATGCAACAAGTAAGAAATGCGGGTCTGTGAAAAATAACATTTATGTATCCAAATTATAAGGTATCATCATCCTCCGAGCCTTTTCCCAATCATGTTGGGGTCGGCTTCCAGTCTAACCGGATTCAGCTGAGTACCAGTGCTTTACAAGAAGCGACTGCCTATCTGACCTCCTCAACCCAGTTACCCGGGCAACCCGATACCCCTTGGTTAGACTGGTGTCAGACTTACTGGCTTCTGACTACCCGTAACGACTGCCAAGGATGTTCAATGACAGCCGGGACCTACAGTTTAACGTGCCATCCGAAACACAGTCCAGTCCAAATTATAAGGTATGCTTATACCTAATATTACGATTATTTCATAATTTTTAAATATTTACAGTTTTTTATAAAGTTGAAACTAATCTTATAATATGTATAAAATACTACGCCCGTACCGGGATAAAATATAGCCTATGTTTATTTATTTTATTTTTTATTTATTTATTTATGAGTATGGAAGACTTACAGCTAAGTACATATAATAGGTCATTATGTGACTAACTGACAGCCAATTACAAGTCTTCACTTCTAAAACTAGTTTAACATAAAAAAGGACAGTGGAACAAACTCAACACACTGCTTATAACGCGTGAGCAAAAACAATAATTAAAAACGCAAAACCAATAACTTTGCTACAGGAATTTTTGAGGGAAACGTTAAGTATTACAAATTGAATTGAAAAATGGTATGTCCATGTTAGTCCAGAAAAAGAGTAATTTTCCAACAGTGAAAAGAAATTCAGTAATTTCACATCGGTTCAGTTGATTTGGAGCCTGTTTATTATGTTAGTATAGATAAAACCAGTAGAGGGCACCAAAAAAATTGAAATCTCCAAGATTAAATGGCACTCAAATTATTCACTCGTATATTTTCCACTTACTTATAAATTATTATTTTGGCTTCTCCAAATATATTTGGAAACACAAGGAAACACAGAAACCGACCTTTGTTACGCACAGGCTGCCAGCCAGACAGATGTCAAAATTGAGAAAAGGGAATTGAATAGAAAAAGTTCTTTTAGAAAACCTGCAACCATATCATGGGCCTGTAGGTCCACAGATGGCCTCTTTAGGGTTCCGTATTCGAAGGCAAAACGAAGCCCTATTACTAAGACTTCGCTGTCGCTAGTCTTGTATCTCATGAACCGTGCTTGGTGATAGAAATATTCAGAGATGATATAATAAAATAACAAATACTGAAAACTACAATAAAATAAATATGTAATTTAAATATTTTACATACTGTTTTCAAAGTCAAAAGTCAAAGTCAAAGTTCTTTAATCTGTGTTCATAGGTTACAAAGGTTATTCCATAATATTAAGTTTCACCATGCCCTGCTCGTAGAACGGTACAGATTTAATTAGTACTTAAAACTAGGTAAAATCTATATAGTAACTTTCATTAATCATTATAATATGTTGAGTTAACACTAACACTTTCCTTTATAAGCTCTAGCGAGTTTAGAAAAATAACCAAATAAAATAAATCCAGTTAGTTTCCATTTGAAAAGGTCACTGGTTAACCATTTAAATGACCAGCAGCTAATTAGAAAACTCTGCAATAACAGTCGTTGGTGACTGCGGTTAGTTTTGACACATTTCCATTTGAACCAGCCAGTTAATCTCACTCCACGTTCGGTTTAGTTTAACTAATTGAAAATTTATTAACTGTTAGTATTTTCAGTAGTGGATATTAGTTGCTTTTCGCGTAATAATTATTTGTTATTGATAAATAATAATATCCCATCATAATAGCGCAAGTAGTTTTATTATTCAATTGGCAATAGTTTAGCAGAACCGGGGATTATCCTTGGGCACATTTCTATAGCGTATACAGGGATAATCGTCGGTTTTGTGTCGAAGTTGTCTCAAAAGGGATTCAGCGTTTGGCTTCTGCCCCACGTTTGCCTTCCAAAATTCCCGGACTATATAGTCCCATATCAAAAGTATAAAAAGTCTCAGTGGTCCAATGGTTAAAGCACCTCTCAATGCGTGCGGGTTCGATTCCTGGCCAGGCAAGTACCAATGTTACTTTTCTAAATTATATAACTGTACTTTCTAGGTATATCTTGGAAATCACTGACTGAGTAAAGGTTGTAGGAAAATATTTTGAGGAAACCTGAACTCAAAGACGTTAAGAGGAAAAAAGTATTAACAGTAGCTTATATAATTGCCCTTCATTAGAAGGTTATAGGTAGGCAGGTACGCTAATTTTATTAGGCTTAAAGGGCAATTATATTATCAAAAGGCTCCCATTTCAATTTAAGGAACTTTACCTGACATTCTGTAATCTGCAAAGCTATTCTAACACGGAAATGGATCTATATATGTAAACAAAGAAACTACACGTGCGCCCAAACCACGTGTATCGTCAAATCGCAATAGCTAAAACAAATAGAAAAAATAAGAAAGTAAGAACAAAAAGAAAAAGATGTAATGAAAAACTTATTGTCAATATTACTTTGACACGACCCTTATGTGTTATTATTCCACAATACTGAATCGTATTTCGGATATAATCGGACGGACGGACAGACGGACGGACGGACAGAGGAGCGAAAACAATAGGGTCCCGTTTTACCTTTTGGGTACGGAACCCTAAAAAGGGGGAAACTGACTGACTAACTGACATCAAAACAGGGCCTAAATTATATGTATGTACATGTAGTTTCGAATCGAGTCCTAACATCGTCGATCCCACAGTACCTAAAGAAAAAAGTCTTCAATAAGTGCGTCTTACCTGTCATGACTTACGGAGCCGAAAGTCAAACACTGACGGTGCGGCTGGTCCACAAGTTTGAAGTCGCTCAGCGGGCTATGGAAAGAGCTATGCTCGGCATTTCTCTGAGGGATCGCATCAGAAATGAGGTAATCCGTCAGAGAACCAAGGTCATCGACATAGCCCACCGAATCAGCAAGCTGAAGTGGCAGTGGGCTGGCCATATTAGCCGAAGAACCGATAACCGTTGGGGTAAACGAGTTCTAGAGTGGAGACCACGCCTCGGCAAACGTAGTGTAGGACGTCCTCAGGCACGGTGGAGTGATGACTTGCGCAAGACGGCTGGCAGGAGCTGGATGCGAGAAGCCGAAAATCGATCTCAGTGGCGTGCACTTGGAGAGGCCTATGTCCAGCAGTGGACTGCGATAGGCTGATGATGATGATATGTAGTTTAAAAATTTGAGCACAGGATTTCTTTTTACAACGTAGGAGAGTAGTAACTTTTTATGAAAATCCTGAATTCGATTTTTTTCGGTTTGATACGGCTGAATACCTGATCTTTGTAATGTGCGTACTACCATTCATCTTCATACTGATTTATGAGCCTTCATAATGATTTATGTCGTGGTGGCCTAGTGGGTAAAAGACCAACCTCTCAAGTATGAGGGCGCGGGTTCGATCCCAGGTCAGGCAAGTACCAATGCAACTTTTCTAAGTTTGTATGTACTTTCTAAGTATATCGTAGACACCATTGACTGTGTTTCGGATGGCACGTTAAACTGTAGGTCCCGGCTGTCATTAAACATCCTTGGCAGTCGTTACGGGTAGTCAGAAGCCAGTAAGTCTGACACCAGTCTAACCAAGGGGTATCGGGTTGCCCGGGTAACTGGGTTGAGGAGGTCAGATAGGCAGTCGCTTCTTGTAAAGCACTGGTACTCAGCTGAATCCGGTTAGACTGGAAGCCGACCCCAACATGATTGGGAAAAGGCTCGGAGGATGACTGATTTATGAGCCCAAACAAACTATCGGCCGACTGAAAGTTTGACTACAAGTCCTTAGCACCTTGTAAAGTTTTGTCTTAATTTTATATACAGATATTTCTTTTTTGTTTCATTTTTTTCATTGATATTTTTAAATGTATAATAGGTAGATATAAGTGTCCGCACTATTAAAATATAGGAAATATTTTTGTTGCCCGGGTAACTGGGTTGAGGAGGTCAGATAGGCAGTCGCTTCTTGTAAAGCACTGGTACTCAGCTGAGTCCGGTTAGACTGGAAGCCGACCCCATCATAGTTGGGAAAAGGCTCGGAGGATGATGATGATTGAGTAACAAAAGTATGTTCCGTTTCCACAGACAAACCGTGTAAACAGTTTTGTATAGCATAGATTTAAGATATAGGCTTTATGAAAACTTGATAGTAAAACAATTCACATTGGCATTTATAGGTAATATTAGTAAACCACTAGATCAACAGTTCATTGTAACTATATTTACCTGTAGTTAACCAATGATTAATAGTATAGTTAAAAGAGGGGTGACTTAATAGCTTGTTAGATCACCAGATAACTGAGGACAGTAATTGGATGGGTCGCGGTTACGAACAATTAATCATTGTTATAGTAGTGGCTTTTGAAATTATTGTGTTTATTGGTTTTGTTAAAAGGTTTGTTAAAAGGAAAATTGAAGGGTTGTTAAAAGGGTTATGGAATAAGGAAAAAATATACATTTCAAGCTCAAAACAGCAAACTAACTAAAAACTGAACCGATTTTGATTAATCGTGTATAAGAACCATCGCTGGTAACTTTCACCTGAAAAACGCATCCAAATTGGTTCATCCGTTTAAGAGCTGATGCCACAAACAAAAAGACTGAAACACACACGGTCGATCTTATAGCACCCCTCTTTTTGTGTCGGGGTAAGACTCAATATAGTGGTAAATGTTTTGGTAATTCTTTTTTAAGGTATCCTTTGGGATAAAACGGGACCTTATTGTTTTCGCTCCTCTGTCCGTCCGTCCGTCCGTCCGTCCGTCCGTTTGTCACCAGGCTGTATCTCATGAACCGTGATAGTTAGAGTTGAAAGGACATTGTTCCGGCTCCATACATGTTCTGCCTAAGAACCGTTTGAATGGAAAGTGACTTCTATAAACTCTTAAAATTATATGGAATCCTATGAAATAAGTTTTCACGAACGGACACTTCAGGAAACTAAAATAATTACGAAAAAAGTTAATATTTTGAGGTTATAAATAAAAAATAACCAAGCTTGCGTGAAATATCAGAGTAGTGTTATCAAACTACACTACAAAATATCAACAATACTATGTACAGCTCTATATGTTCTCTTCTAGATCTAGGAAAAGACTACTCTACTAGATACTAGGAAAAGAGATAGTAAATAGTCAAGTTTAAGATAATTCTTTGACAATGATCATTTTATAAAGTTGCATTTTCTGTCTGTCCCTATGAATGCTTTAGATCTTTAAAACTACGCGATGGATTTGGGTGCGATTTTTTTTTATTTTTTTTTTAATAGATAGAGTAGGTCAAGAGGAAGGTTAACACCAAGGTTTTATATTGCCACCGTGCGAAGACGGGGCGTGTGACTAGTTTTCATAAATGCTTAGAATTTTTATGAAAAACAACTACCTAAACGCTTTTGCTTTCAACGTTACGTTTCTTAATATATAGTGAATCCACTTTGGATTTGTAATAAAACGTATCCAAAATGGAAGAGTTCCATTCACCACAATTCATAAAATATCGATATTATTACGATAGAGAATTATTTATTTAAATGATTGATACTACTTTTATATTAGACAGTTACCTAGCTATCTACATGCCATAAGGCGGGAATCGAACCCGCGGTCTATTACCAAGAAGGTACAGACCATACTAAAAATGTCATTACCACACAAAATAATTTAACAGTTAAAGTAAGGTTTACCAATAACAATGAAAGAGGTTTTCGAGGATGTGCAATAAAAACAATATTTATATTCAATTAAAGGTTTTTAATCATCAATATTTCTCAATAATATATTATCTAAGAACTGAGCAGGGGGTTCAATTGAGTTTTGGTATCTCGCCCAGCTTAAATACCAGATAATAGTCATTATGTGGGCACAACAGCCCACTGTTCTACGCCCAAAGATACAATTGCAACAGTATGCCTGATGGTAGGAGCTTCTTACAAAGTACACAATTGCGTCCAACAGTGCATTGCATCTTATTATGCTCGACTGCTTGAGACCAACACGTCGTACATATAAGGTCATGAGCTTCAACCTGTAATAATAAATACAAAAAACATTAGTAAATATCAAGTAACTTGCAATTGTGGCAATTGATTTGAAAACCGAGAAATTGTGTGCTTATGAAAACATAAGTAGGTAGTAACATTCTTATCAAAATTAGAAAAACACTTTCGTAGACCACTTACCATACGGGGAACGGTCCATTGTTGTATGCAACGAAGTATATCTTCGTTTTCTAATACCAAAGAACCTCCAGCAGATCCACAATTTATACAATATACTATATTCTGCATCCATTGTTGTAATTATAATATAACTAAATTCGATCACAGACAGAGCAATATCCGAAAATGCTAGTAAAATCCAGTTCTTCACACAAAGCCGAGTCTACCAAGTACGCAATCTAATCGGAGTCCGCAATCAAGCCAAAGTTGTTAGAATAAACCATGAAACGCATAGAAAATCACAAAAGAAACGATAGTCGCAAAGCTATCAAACTGACTTCTAGCAAACTGACTGAAGTACACCAGTGTTGCCAATTACGAAAACTATAATCCTACTCGAGTGCCAAGCTAGAAATTCGCGATTTCGCTCAAAACCATCTTAAAACATTATACAAATACTAGTTTTTTTCTAGCTAGTCAGTTTAGGTATTTAAATGAATAAAGTGTTAGCAACTAATTTTAATAACCGACTTCGGAAAGGAGGTTCTCAATTCGATCCGTATTTACCGAAATCCCGAAAACTTCCGAAACTGGCAGCACTGGCCGACGGAAACATTTTATAAGGCATCAATAATTGTGACCCTACTTTTTATTTGGAATTTTTTTATTTGAAGTGTCCGTGGAATACTAAAATATGTTTCAAACAATATAAAAATAAATAAAAATTATAGTATAATTTATATTCACTTCGGTTCTTAGGCCAAAATTGAACAATGTCCTTGTGTTTCTGTTGCCGCAATAACAACAAATACTGAAATCTACAATAAAATAAATATTTTGGAGGGCTCCCATACAACAAACGTGATTTTTTTGTCTGTTTTATAAATAATGGTACGGAACCCTTTGTGCGCGAGTCCGACTCGCACTTGGCCGGTTTTTTGTTTACGGTGACTGGCTTTTCTTTGAAAATCCTAGTAAATATTTCATTTTATAAGCTTTCTTTAATAGGTTTTTGATTTTGTAATGTTTGAGAAATTATTTTACTACAATTCAATAAAAACAAAAATAAGGTCATGTTGGCTAGACTTTTTAAGAAGCGTTTAGTCAACGGAATATTTTTTTAAACGAGAAAGTTAATAATTTTTAAATTTCAAAAAACTTTTAAACATTTTGTTAAAAAGTTAGAGTATTTAATAACTTGTATTGAAAATACAGATTTTTTTTATTTCAATAAAGAGCTTTTCTGCGAAAAAACAAAATGTGTTGAAATAAAACAATTTTTAAACATCTGTCGAATGAACTTTGATAAATAAAAGAATACTCCAATTATTTTGCTTAAGGTGAGTGCACATTGTTTTGTGTTGAACCGAAATTGGCGAGTAATATGAAAGGTTGAATTTTCATATAACTAGGTGTGAATATTTATTTCCTCTAAATAACGATTTTTCATACCAGTCTTAGTGGGATTTCCGTTTTATTCTCGAAAGAGAAATCAACATACATAAATAAGGAACCTATAGTTAATTTCACATTTATAATATCAGGAAGAAATCTTACCAAGGGATATTGGGTATTGGGTTGCCAGGGTAATTTGGTTGAGGAGGTCAGATAGGCAGTCGTTCCTCGTAAAACATTAGTGCTCAGCTGCATCCGGTAAGACTGGAAGCCGACCTCAACATAGTTGCGAAAAGGCTCAGTAGTCGATGAATATCAGTAAAAAGTTCTAGTGTGTTCAAACCCTAACAAAATTCCATCTTATCTATGGTTCTATTGTTGGCGAAATTTCAAAGACAGTTCTGTGTGTTCAAATCAGAATTAATTATTGAGTCAAACAAACAAAGTTTAACAAGACTCAAGTTGTGCCCTGTGTGGCTTCTGAATTTCCAATACAAATGCTATATTGTAAGATTGTTTTTTGAAGTGTTTGTGGGGCTTATTTTTGGTAAATAAAAGTACGTGTATACTTACCCATATGAAGAAGAAGAAATACTTTTATTCACGCGTGTGACACATGGACTTACAAAAAAAAAAATATGATGTAGTAAAAATACGATTATCAGCACACATTCTAAGACATGCATAATACATACTCAACTTGATGTCTGGTAGAGGGAGCAATATTGGTTTCACCACATTCACCAACGAATTGTAGACCGATGCCAAATCTTTTCCCAACTATGTTGGGGTCGGCTTCCAGTGTAGCCGGTTGTAGCTGACCTCTTCAACCAAGTTACCCGGGCAACTCGATACCTAAATACCTACCTTGGTAAGACTGTCTATTTACAAAATCTTGCAAACAAAATGAGTTAAACAAAAGCAAATAAATTCCACTGCCTGTTTGTTCACTTAATATTTCAAGAACTGCATATAAACTTATTGAACAACCAGCAATGTAGGTATATCAAATTGTAGCTGGTTATACTCGCGTCGTTTTACTCCAGTCAGAGCTGATTTTAAGTGTTGACTTGTTTGTACATTTTAGTCGAGAACTGGTAGTACTTTTGTCAATTTAACTTGTGACGTAGTAGTCAATCATTAGTTCATTAGAATATAAACTGTATCTCTGGAGAGGAGGAGGTATTAATAAACGGTACGTGTAACCATTAACATCTTGTTTGATTTGTCTAAGTCCCGTCCTTACATGGCGACCCTGCCATTTAAGGTTCGGTGTCGAATTCCGGACTCAGTAGATCGCGTAGTGAAACAATGGGACAAATAATTAGATTGCGTTACTGTACGGACAAAGTGAATTTGGTGCATAAAACTAACAATGGGAAAATCGCAGAGTAAAGAAGAAATTGTAATCGCGCAAAACGCAGCTGGAGGCGTAAATGCAGCTGATGTGGCCCAACTGCATCAAAATCAATCGATAACTAACTTAATACTGGGGGTGATATTGATTATCCTCATTTTTGGAGTTCTATACGGAGGATACAAACTATATAAACGATGCCACGTACGCTGGATGCGAGCGGAAATAGCCAGGAATGCCTTTAGGCGTTCTGGCCCAAGGCGGGAGTCAAGGAACTCAAGGAGCAAGGAGTCCGGTGCCCAAAACGTCTAGTCGTAAGGGGAAGCACGGCTGGACAAAGGCAGACATCGAGTAGAGAATCTTCATGTGTGAAAAAAATATATAGTGAAAATGTGTATGTGAATGTGAAAAGTGTTACAAATTGGTTACGGCGTTTACATGGACAGAGGTATTTTAGCTAAGATGTTCTTTTATTATGTTATCTTGCTAATATAATTATTGTACTTAATATAGGAGGGTTAAATGTCTGATTTAATAGAAATACATAAAACAATCAAAAATATTAAGAGTAACTTGGTAAAATTAAGTAAAACAAAAAGAACAAATGAATTGTTAGAGCGAAAACATTTAGAGGCGAATGAGTTATATGATAAATATATTACATGTCGCGGAGAATTAGATATAAATGTGTCTAAAGGCTATGTTAAACAGGAAGAGTTAAAGTACATTTTGGTTATTTGTGATGAAATAGAGTCATACTATCAAAAAATTCTGAGTTTTTGTTCAGAGAATAAACAGAGTTTAAGTACCATAGAAACAATGACTGAGTTTGACATGAAAACTGCAACTTCTCTTCTACCTGTAATGACAGGAGAGGAAGAATGTACCAAAAAATTAATAGATGCTATTGAATTTTATAGCCAAAACATTAAAAAGGAGCATGAAGCATTACTAATATCTTTCGTGCTTAAAACTCGCATATCTCGACATGCCAAATTACGTTTGGCATCTAACTATAATTCTTCCGCAGATCTTATAAAGGATATGAAAAATAATCTACTGACCAAGCAGTCTGCCACGGCGCTTCAGTTGGAGCTATTGCAGTCTAGACAAGGATCCCAGAGCATTGAAGAATTTGGTAAGAAACTAGAAGATCTATTTGTTGAATTGACTATATCTCAAGCTGATGGAAACGAAAACGCATATAAAATGTTTAGACCTGTAAATGAAAAACTAGCTATTCAGCGGTTTACGGACGGCTTGAGAAATGGTCGATTAAGTACAATTTTAGCGGCTAGAGATTACACAGAACTTAAAGATGTCATACGCGCGGCTAAGGATGAAGAACGGGCACATCAAGGTCCCAGTACGTCGTCGGAGACAGTCTTTACCACTCAACATCGAGGTAAGCATAATCAATATTATCGAGGACAAGGCCGAGGTCGTACTTTTATTCCAAATCGTACTTTTAGATCCAACCTCGGAGGTGGCCCAAGGAATCAAGTACCATTGAGGACTTTCTATCGAGGTCGCGGAAGAGGTTTCGGTAACAATTCGCGAGGACGTGGACGTACTCACGGCCAGACAACGAATCCGGGAGACAATAATCGCAATAACAGGCATAATACTTATTTACTAGATCAATCTAGAAACGATGTTCAAGACGCGTCAACTAACAATCAAAATTTAGATTTAGAGTTTTTTCGATCCTAACTTTATTTTAACATGTAACTACAATAACTTCGTAGAATTGACAATATTCGATACCAAATATAGAATGCTAGTTGACACGGGGGCCTCTTTGTCAGTGGTGAAATATGAGGCAATAGGAGACTGGAACATTCCAATACACCCGGAGTGCATAACCATTAATGGTATAGGTGGTAAATCGATAACAGATGGTTATGTTTACTTACCATTTTCTATATGTGGAAAAGAATTTAAACATAAGTTTTATGTTCTGAAGAATCTGCCTTGTGTGCAGGATGGCATAATTGGTCAGGAATTTTTACAGAAGTATAACTGTGTTCTAAATTATGAACATAATACGTTGACAATAAATGAGTGTAATAGTTCAGTTACAATCGGTTTAGAATTAGGGAGATTAGGTAAAAACTCATTTATTACAGTACCACCAAGGTGTGAGCAATTTTTCCAGATTTATTGTTTTGAGAATGAGGCTTGCGTTGTATTTCCGAGAGAATTATGCGAGGGCGTATTTATCGCTGGAAGTATCTGTCAACCTAAAGAGGGAAAGATATTAGTACAAATATTAAATACACGTGAAACAGAAGTTCAACTTAATTATTTTAAGCCTGACTTTGATTATCTATCTAATTATAATATTTGCTCATTCGAAAAGCAAGATTTAAGTGGAGAAAGGGTTAGGAAATTATTATCGTTGATAAAATTACAGCACTTAAACAAAGAAGAATCCATAAGTATACAAAATATTTGTGCAAAATTTGCTGACGTATTCTACTTACCGGGAGATAAATTAGGCACTTGTAATCTTTACGAACAGAAAATTCAGTTAAAACCCAATTCGGATCCAGTTTACACTAAACAATACCGGTTACCATTTTCGCAACGGAATGAAATTGAAAATCAGATCCAAAAAATGCTTTCTAATAATATTATAGAGCCTGCGAGTAGTGAGTGGTCTAGTCCAATACTACTTGTACCTAAAAAATTAGAGGATAACAAGAAAAGTTGGCGTTTAGTTGTTGATTTCCGGAAATTAAATGATCGTATACTTGATGACAAGTTTCCCCTCCCTAACATCACTGATATATTAGATTCACTTTCTGGTGCAATATATTTTTCACAGTTAGATCTAACACAAGCATATTATCAAGCAAAATTAAATTCGGACAGTAGAAAGTATACGGCATTCACTACACCCTCCGGCCAGTATCAGATGACCCGTATGCCGATGGGGTTAAAGACAAGTCCCAGCTCTTTCTCACGTTTAATGACGGTAGCAATGTCAGGATTAAATTATGACAAGTGTTTTATTTATTTAGATAATCTAATTTGTTTTGGGAGAAATTTAGATATGCATAATAAAAACCTATTAGACATTTTGGCTAGACTAAGGAAAGTAAATTTAAAATTAAATCCGGACAAATGCGATTTTCTTAGAAAAGAAATATTATATTTAGGTCACGTCGTATCAGCGGATGGTATTAAACCAGATCCGGAAAAGATTAAAGTTTTAAATAATTATCCAGTTCCTAAGAATGCTGATGAACTAAAACGGTTCGTGGCATTTTCTAATTACTATAGGAAATTTATTCCAAATTTTGCCGAAATTTGCATACCATTGAATAACCTGTGTCGTAAAAACGTAGCTTATAATTGGGATGAAAACTGCCAAAAATCATTTTTAAGTTTAAAAAATTGTCTAGTAAAACCTCCGGTGTTGCAATATCCCTTATTTGATGACAGTAATACTTTTATTCTACAAACCGATGCGTCAGGATACGCTATAGGTTCGGTTTTGTGTAATGCTGATCGTAGGCCAATTGCTTACGCCAGCAGAAGCTTAAATAAAGCTGAACGCAGGTATCCTACAATTGAAAAAGAATTGTTAGCGATAGTTTGGTCCGTAAAATACTTTAGACCCTATCTCTATGGGAGACGATTTATTATAGAAACGGATCATAGGCCCTTGGTATTTTTATATAATTTGACAGATCCTTCCAGTCGATTATTAAAGTTTCGGTTGTTACTGGAAGAGTACGACTATAAAGTAGTTTACGTCAAAGGGCGTGATAATGTAGCTGCAGATGCATTGTCACGCATAGAATTGACTTCTGAGGAATTACGATCTATGAATGAACACATTATAGCTGTACTTACAAGAGCAAAGAGACGGGAGCTTGAGAAAAATTCTTGTAATCATACTTCGGTAGCTAACATTCCTAAAAACGATTGGACTGATCACCCAAGAGTTGTAGAAATGTTAAAACTACCTAAGGATTACACGGAATTAATATTTGTGAATGAGAAAGAATGGATGGAAGTTAAAAAATATGTGACTTTAGAAAAAAGTGATTATGCATATTCGTCGTCAGATCGCACTGTATACGTAAAACTATTTACTCAATCACAGCGTACACGAGCGGTCTCTGTGAGAGAAATGGAATTATTTTGTGCAGATCTAAAAATAGACACTTTATATATAATTAAAAATGAAAATAACATAAGAATTATTAAAGAGCTAGCTCAATATATAAATAAATTGCCTAAGTGGTCCGGACCCCGCTTATGCGTAGTAAAAGGAGTTCAAAAGGTAATTGACGACGACACAAAGAAAGTAATACTAAACGATTATCATATTCTTCCCACTAGTGGACACGCAGGGATAAGACGCATGTTAAACAATATTCGGAAAAAATACTTTTGGAACGGATTAGAGCGTGATGTTACTAATTTTGTAATGAAATGTAATAAATGCCAACGGTATAAATATTTAAATACAATAAAAGAGCCTATGGTTATAACGGATTGTGGAAATTCAGCTTTCGATAAAATATATATAGATCTAGTAGGTCCCTTACCCCGAGACAACAACTACAATTACATTTTCACGCTTCAGTGTGACTTAACCAAATATGTCGAGGCGTATCCGATAGAAAGCAAGGATGCGCGCACGGTGGCCACAACGCTGGTAAATAATTTTATACTCAGGTATGGCATTCCCCGAGAGATAGTAAGCGACAGAGGAACCGAGTTTGTTAACACCATAATGAAAGAGGTATGTACAATTTTACATATAAGTCATTTACAATCCACAGCCTATCATCATCAAACTTTAGGTTCCCTAGAAAACAGCCATAAACATTTAACTTCTTATTTGAGAATGCAAGTTAACAGTCAAACACAGACATGGAGTTCATGGATACCCTACTGGTGTTTCTCATATAACACTACGGTACATTCGAGTACAAAATTTACGCCATATGAACTTGTGTTTGGAAAGCAATGTAATATACCTTCCAACCTTACTACCTCACTGGACCCAATTTATAATTTTGATAATTATGCTGTTGAATTAAAATATCGTTTACAAAAGTCACAAATGGATGCTAAAAACAATCTTATCAGTTCTAAAATTGTCAGGAAAAGTAAATACGATAGCGGTATGAATCCTATAACATATAAAACTGGGGACCAAATATTAGTTAAAAATGAGAGTTTTAATAAGCTGGACCCATTGTATTTAGGTCCATTTCAAGTAGTCAAGGAAATCTCTCCAAATGTTGTTGTGTTAGTTAAAGGGAAAGAAAAAATTATTCATAAAAATAGAACTAGGCTTTATCATGAATGAAATTATATTTTATTGTAACACTTTTGTTTATGATTGTATGGTATCAAATGAAGTTTATCTTATGATGAAATTGTTTATTGTTTAGTTTTAGAGTGTATTGAATATGATATTAGATACTAGTTATATTATAATCATATGATAAGAACTTATTAATTGTAAACCACAAAAAAAAAAAAAAAAAAAAAAAAAAAATGTATCCTTGTTTAATCTCTATACTTATTACTATTATACTTATTATACTTAATCATTTTTGTGCTAATTACTTAAGTTTAAAAAAAAAAAAAAAAAAGTTTTCATATTTTTCTTTTTTTTTTTTTCTTTTTGATAGGGCGTGTGACGTAGTAGTCAATCATTAGTTCAATTGAATATAAACTGTATCTCTGGAGAGGAGGAGGTATTAATAAACGGTACGTGTAACCATTAACATCTTGTTTGATTTGTCTAAGTCCCGTCCTTACAAACTACATGGTTCATTCATCTATTAATGTTAACTTAAATGTATGATATCTGTGTTTGTAGTAGTAGTACTTTCTAGGAAACATATAGGTACGTAATTGTGCTTACAGAAGGATGGAACAGCAATTTGTATGAAAAAGTTTTCATGACATCAATTCGAAAGTAACATATAATAGTCTCTTTTCTCAAAACTAATTAAGCTGATATTTAAAATGGGAATAAGCAATTTCCGAGCAATTCTCGAAAATCGCGAGAAACATTGGATATACCTAAAATAAAGCGTGGATTTTATTAAATTTTTCATCAAACCTCTATACTAGATAATAAAAACCCAATAAAATGAAATAAATACAAAAACATAAATAAAAACGCACAACCGAACACCATAAACCAAATCATTCACATAACCATTGAACGAGAACCAAACCATTCAATCTTTCAACATGTCAATCTCCCATTCAATTCGTTCATTCGTTCAAACCTCAACAGGACATAAAAAGAAGCTTCTGTAAGTAAATTGCAATAAAAGTCAAACAGCTGTTTTGAGAGGGTAGAATAATATAAAAATCGGGCAAGTGAGAGTCGGTCTCGCGAACTCAGGGTTCCGTACCGCTTTTAGCGATAAGACTGCCCATTATGTCACCTAATTTTATTAGTCTTACGATTGAAGATGAAAAAAATTGTGTACCTATATATCTATCTACATTTAAAATCACTTACTTCTTCCGTGATACTAAAAAAAAAACAGACAATAGGTACATACATAATGAGCTTAGTTGAGACTATAAAAATAGAGTCTCACTATATTCGACTTATAATTCAGTGATGCGAATATTTTATACAAAATTTATTAACTTAATCTATCTCTACTAATGTTATAAAGAGGAAAGCTTTGTATTTTTCTTTGTAATGGATAAACTCAACAACTACAGGACCGTTTTTTTTTCCACGCTGTTCCTGAGTAACATAGGCATATTTTATCCCGTTACTGCAGTAGTTACACGGGACACGGCTGGAACCGCATGCAAATGGCTAGTTTAATATAAATTCCATATGTTGGGTGCGGTACCCTAAAAAAACGGGGGGAAATAAAGGCAATATATCTTGGGGGATAGGTCCAGGTCCTAATCAGGGACGTCTTGGGTGAATAACACCCTTTTCATCCCTCGCACGATACAGGCAATCTTATCTAATAGCGTTTGGGGTGGATGTGGGAAAGAATAGAGTGGGCATTCGATGAAATTGTGAATCAACGTTTTTGGTGAAAGAATGAATGAATGATTTCTACTGACGTGTAAATAACTAGTTATATTTAATCATTTTTATACATTTTATTTTATTTTATTATCTTGTATGTCTCTGACCACGGGACTGCAGAGTCCCGGATTTTTGGAAGGCGAACGTGGGGCCGAAGCCAACACGCTGAAGCCCTTTTGAGAGAACTTTAATGAAATGGCGACACAAAACCGACGATTATCCCCGTATACACTATAGAAATGTACCCAAGGACAATCCCCGGTTCTGTGCTAAACTATTGCTAACTATGGAGGAAAACTACTTGGGCTATTGTGATGGGATGTTAGTGGACTAGGAATGGGAAGACTATGGGAACTATGGCACCTGCCGATAACAATGTTTGCACACGTAAAAATGGCAGGTGGAGACTCGCCAACTCACTTACTGGGCCCCCGGGAATCAGTCACTGAATAGCAACAAGAGGGCAACAGGTACATGAGCGGCTGAAGGGTGAGGATACCTCGGCGGACTTAAAACGCAGATCACGCGCTCCCTGTGGGTCCAGCATCACCGGCCCACTCGCCACTTACCACGAGGCACCTACCCTCCGAGCGGGCTGCTAACCCTGCTCTAGCGACTCCACTCTGACCGGCCGATGAAGGCAAGCCAAGAGGCGGGAGACCTATCCCCCGTCATGCTTCTCTCCGGCAGGCCGGAGATGGGGGACAGTATACTCTCCCTGGAGCACTCGGATTTATAGCCCCGCGGGGTCGCTACTCCCCGTCATCCGCCTCAGATGCCCTGCGGGGCTTATTTTTTTTAATTATTATAGTTGATTTGGCGTGAAAGCGCGACATACATACAGACTTAGCAGATTTAGATACTTTGGTATTTACAATTTTAAAGGGTTATTTCACTACCTTTGTTTTACTCTATTTCTTTCAAATTCAAACTTGTTTTTTTATTTCGAATAGTCCTATGAAAGCTTTTTCGAAATGTCTGTCTTTCTCTTCGTAGTTCCACGTTTCAATGTAAGGGAAGGTTTTATTCGACACGTTTTTCTTTCCTTTAGAAAAAAGAAGGAATCCCACCATTGTACGGAACCCTTCCTGTCTGAGGACGGTCTTGGTGTCCTCTAATGAATTAATACCTAAATAGTAACGTCAAGTGTGGGTTATATGTATCTTATAGTATACTAAAGTATTTTTTTTGTGGGATCGAAAATAAGTCGTAGACAGACGTACACACATAGTGGCCGGACATTATAACATTTATTCGTCCGGGGATAAAAATCAAAGCATATCACACAGCGCCTCTTGTTTTTGGAAGTCGGTTAAATATAGTCTTATTTCAATGATACATCATCAACAACAAATTATACACAATTAACAAGATTTTGCGACACGGTCTGAAAAATTGATTTTTTATGTTTTCACCATATAAGGAAGGTTTACGAGAAAAGTCGAATTGGTCAGGCCATTAAAAAGTATGGAACAGACCAATCGCATGCCTCATTAAATTCAATGAAAACATGCCTCTTAGAATTCGGTTAAAAAACTATAGTTACTTGCTTATCCATTCCTAATGACCGTAGACGCGTGTTTTTACAAAGTAAGCGGAAAACTGTGAAATGAAACGAAATAAAATCCTTCGCTCTGCATAATCACTTTTTAATGTAGATTTTAGTCAGTTTCAGGAAATACGGTTTTGAATGGCGATGGGAGATAGATTGTGACTTTTACGGCAAACGAGAGGAAACTGCTATTTTATCAAAGTTCGATCATTATTATCCTTGACTGAAGTCGTGGTGGCCTAATGGGCAAAGAACCAACCTTTCGAGTATGAGGGCGCGGGTTCGATTCCAGGTCAGGCAAGTACCAATGCAACTTTTCTAAGTTTGTATGTACTTTCTTTCTTAGACACCAATGATTCTGTTTCGGATGGCACGTTTAACTGTAGTTCCCGGCTGTCATTGAACATCCTTGGCAGTCGTTACGGGTAGTCAGAAGCCAGTAAGTCTGACACCAGTCTAACCAAGGGGTATTGGGTTGCTCGGGTAACTGGGTCGAGGAGGTCAGATAGTCGCTCCTTGTAAAGCACTGGTACTCGGCTACATCCGGTTAGACTGGAAGCCGACCCCAACATAGTTGGGAAAAAGGCTCGGAGGATGTGATCATTATCCTTGACCTAGTTGATCTTCCTCCATCCTTTATCCTTGATCCGTTGGTCTAGTTGTCACATAGCGTGACTGCTGTGCACTGGGTCTCAGGTTCGACGTTGTTTTACAAATTTTGACTAAGCAGCCCGGAGTCTTGAATTGGTCGGTGTTACACCCACGTGCCTTGGCACGTGTTGCCGGCGTCTCCGAATGCTTCTCAATAGCAGTCGTTGTTACAATTCCACGTCAGAGGCCGTCAGGCGGATTTGAGGAACTCTGACACCAGGGGCCTGATTCTCCTAATTTTACTTAAGCAACATACGATTCGAATTCGACGGAGATCCAGTCACGACTCAATTACGATTGAAGTGTATGTGGCATTCAGCTATTTTTTCTTTGAAATAAACGTTTTTATCCTTTTCTGTCATTTAATAATGAATTATTTTATCTGCAAATGATTTACAATTGCAATATGATTGTAGAGCAAACTATCGTATAGACCAAAATCACCAAAATGGCAGACCAATCGCAAACCAATCGAATGTCGTTGGAATACGATTGGTCTTATATTAGCAGCAGAATGCCCGCTATGGTTAAAACTGCTATTGCGATTCAATTTCTATTCAATCTCGACATTATTAACTTAGGAGAATCGAGCCCCAGGGCTTGCTAGGTGATTAAACCTGCAGCTCACTCGATAAGAAGAAGAGAACATCAAACCAGTGGAAGCAAGTATTTTGATTAAAGTTCAATCATCATTATCCTTATTGGTCGGTCGGTGATAAATGCTAGTGTTGTGTTTGGAGTCTCAGGTCATGAATGCATTTCTATCGGAGCCAAACAATCGGAACCCGCCGAAGAAAACGGTTTTAGAATTATGTACATGAAATAAATAATAATAATAATAATAACCCCCCTTAGGGACCACCTTGACGTGGTGGGGGGGCTTGAGGGAAGGCATGTACAATCAAAATGTCACTAAGATCTTGACACCCTGTTTCATATCACAAACAGGAGATACAACACATAATCAGAAAACAGCCGTAACACCTTGGCTTAACCCTTCCCAACCAACGGTCCCATTTCCCCATTTCCCTATTCCGCATTTCCCACTTTCTAACTCCCTGTCTTACCTACCCCTTTCTCTATCATATCCTACTCTTAAACTCTTTATACTCCCGAATGTATTATTTTGTTCTATATCTCATCTTACATTCTTATAATTTTCCTTAACTCCATATGATGCGACTACGAAATAGAGTGTTACCCCAGGCGGGTACCGGAGCGAATCGCGATGGAGAATCCCGCACCACGCCTCCTGGCCTGGTCTGCCCCTCGTATTCTGGGGGGGGCGACGTATCGCAGCTAACTGCCCAGTCTCAGACTGTTGCAGCGCAACAAGAAAATTCATCATCATCATCTTCACCAAAATCATTATTTTCATCACTACCATCATCACCACCTTCATATGTATTACGCTCATCGAGATCATCATCTACATTATCATTTGAGCCCGTAGATGTTGTGGCGGAGGCCACTCAGGCCAATGATCCGCTACCCACTACGGCTTTAACCAGTACGCGGAAAAAATGGAGTCAAGAAATGAACGAATTCATTTGGCGTACCTACCTCATCATTACAAATTTAGAAAACGATACAAACGCATACTTAGCCACATTACACCAACAGTTCATTGAAAAATTCCCAAATATGATAGTTTCAAGACAAAGAATAGGAGATCAAAGAAGAGCAATAGTCAATAAAAAGTTATTAACGACTAATATCCTTGATAAAATTAGGCAAGAAGTGAAGGATAGTTTAGGAACAGAAAATAGCAACAACCAAATACAAGAGTACACTACACCACAAAACCCCACACAATCAACTTCACAGTCACAACCTAAGCAGAGGATGAAGTGGTCAAATGCTCTCAACGAAACGCTTATGATGTGTTATTTTAGGACAACCAAGATGGAAACTGATATGACAGTTTGGCGTAAAAAATTAAGAGATAGTTTTATAGAACACTACCCTCACTTATCACACCTCTCCGAACAACGTATATCAGACCAAAAAAGAGTTATTATTAATAATAATATGATCACACAAACACGATTACAACACCTAAAAGCAATAGTTCAGAGCGAATTCATCGAATCGGACGCATTTAGATCTCATGACGAGCGAGAACAGACTGACTTAACTATAGGAAACTTACAACAATTCACAACTACAAATACCAACACACTTACCTCAAATGTAGAACTTACGCAAAATCACCACAGTGAAATAGAAGCAGAAATAATTTTTTTCAATAACATAAACTTAGAACAAAATTCACAGCACACAGAGAATGAAAGAAATCTCGAAATCGATAAAATATTTACAGAAACATTGCAATACTACAAAGACACACAACCCACAGATAGAAATTATATACCCAAACAGAAGTCATCAACAAAACTAGCACACATAATATCCTACATTGACAATACACTACTTAAAGAACATTTAACCACAGACATGGAGTTTCATCAACTTCAGACATTGATATATTGTGCAGCATGGACAGCTGCAAAAGTCAATGGAAGTAAAATCTCACTGACATCTGTAGACAACATAAATAGACACAAAACAAAATATATACCTAAATGGCAAAAGCGGTTAGAACACAGACTAGAAGTCCTCAGAGCTAAAATAGGGAGACTAACACAGTATATACAAGGAAACAGAAGCAGAAAACTTACGAAAGAAGTAGATTTAATATTAGAACAGTACAGAATACACTCATCACACGAAGCCCCTAACACGCAACTCGCACACTATTTAGATACTTTGAAACAAAAGCTTACAGTAATTAAGAGCAGACTAGATAGATACAAAAAATGTACACTCCGCAAGACACAAAATTACCAGTTCAAACACAACGAGAAACAATTTTACCGAACACTGAAAAACTCCACAACAAACCAAACGACATCAAGTAGAACAACACATGTGACGCGGCCAACTGCGGAACAGTTACAGCAATTCTGGGCTGGTATTTGGGAAAACCCTGTCATGCATAACACCGAAGCAGAATGGATAGGAGAGGAAGAGGCAATACATACCAGCACTAGTCAAATGCTGTTTGACCATGTCGAAGTACAAACTTTCCATGAAGTTCTAAATAGGTTACACAACTGGAAAGCACCAGGATCTGATAACATTCACAACTTTTGGTATAAAAAGTTTACACACATACACCCACACCTTTTCAATCACATAAATAATTTTATTAAGAACCCCTCAACCATACCCCCCTATGTTACTGAAGGCATAACCTACATGCTGCCGAAAGACGCCAATGATGCCTCTAACCCAGCAAAATACAGACCCATCACCTGTCTGCAAACCATCTATAAGATACTGACAGCATGTATTACTGATATTATTTATAAACACCTAGACACACAAAACATTTTAACAGAAGAACAGAAAGGCTGCAGAAAGTTTAGTCAGGGCTGCAAAGAGCAGTTAACAATAGACTCGATAGTACTCAAACAGATCCAACGAAAAAAATCTGATTTATACACAATGTACATTGATTACAAAAAGGCATATGATTCAGTCCCACACTCCTGGTTACTTCAAGTTTTACATCTTTATAAAATACACCCACAAATTATTAACTGCTTGAGTAGTATGGTCCAAAAATGGAAGACAAAATTACATCTAAACACACCTGAGGGAACAGTAGAAACAGAATTTATTAAAATCCAACGAGGTATCTTCCAGGGAGACTCACTTAGCCCTCTCTGGTTCTGCCTCGCTTTAAATCCTCTTTCAAATAGATTGAATGCCCTGAGGCCCGGGTATCAACTTCCATATGAGGATACAGTAGCTGAAACAGGCACTGGTTATCAGACCTGTAAAATTAATCATCTCCTGTATATGGATGATATCAAATTATATGCATCCTCGTGTGATGACTTGGTTGAATTAGCTGACACTACGGAACAGTTTTCAAAAGATATAGGTATGGAATTTGGCATAGACAAATGCAAAATTAATTCAATAAAATCGGGAAAAACCTACACACATTCATATCAATTGCAGACAGGGGACACTATAAATTCATTAGACGAACACGAGACATATAAATATTTAGGGTATATACAGGCTAAACAAATTCTTGATAAACAAATAAAATCTACACTAACTAAACAATTTACACACCGACTAAAAACAATATTCAACACTCAAATCTACGCGAAGAACACAATAAAAGCCATAAACACGTATGCTATCCCTATTCTTACCTATTCTTTTGGAATCATAGGTTGGAATAAAACCGAGTTAAAAAATCTACAGCGAATCATTAACACCACTTTGACAAAACACAGAAGACATCATCCACGATCCTGCGTACAGAGGCTTACATTACCAAGAACTGAAGGTGGACGCGGCATAATAGACATCACAAATCTCCATAATAAACAAATAACCATTTTACGAACATATTTTAATGCTAAAGCCTCCAGTTCTACTTTACACAAAGCAGTTGTAAGTAATGACACAAAACTCACCCCATTAAATTTAGCCGACATGACACCACAACCTAACGAAAAACAGATTGACAGACAAACAAAAATTTCTGAATGGACCCAGAAGTCTCTACACGGGAGACATCGACACGATCTTGACCAACCTAACGTCGACAAGTTAGCGTCGAACGAATGGTTAAGACGAGGCGAGCTCTTCCCAGAGACAGAAGGGTTCATGATAGCTATTCAGGATCAGGTGATAGAAACCCGTAATTACCAGAAATTTATTATGAAATCTACCATACCAACCGACATATGTAGACGATGCAATAGTTCCTCAGAGACAATCCAACACATCACAGGGGCCTGCAAAGCAATAGTTCAAACCGATTACAAGCATAGGCACGACCAAATAGCTAACATTATCCACCAGAAACTAGCCATTAAATATAAGCTGATTACCACACCACCAGTACCATATTATAAATACCAACCAGATACAGTTCTTGAGAATGCCACTCACAAATTATATTATGATAGAGCAATATTAACTGACAAAACAACACATTACAACAGACCGGATATCACATTATTAGATAAAATAAATAGAACTGCCCAAATTATTGACATAGCTGTACCAAACACCCACAACCTACAGAACACTATAGCAGAAAAACTATCAAAATATACCGACCTCAAAATAGAAATTAGCCGCATGTGGCAACTTAAGAATGTCACAATAGTCCCTGTTGTATTGTCAACCACAGGTGTTATACCTAAGCAGCTACATCAGTCAATAAAATCACTTGATCTGCCACCATACATGTACCAAAGTCTTCAGAAAGCAGCCATACTGAATACGTGCAGGATTGTTAGAAAGTTTTTACAAAACGAGAACGAAACCACTACCACTTCCTCACTCACACGAACAACAGTCACCCAAAATACACAACCCCAACAGCAAACACAAACACAAACACTTAACTCATCTCATCAGTCTTCTTAGGTTAGCACTTGGCTTTGGCCCGTGCTATCCTGAACATCCGGCAAAGAGCCGAGCAATAAAAACATATAAATAATAATAATAAGCCCCGCAGGGCATCTGAGGCGGATGACGGGGAGTAGCGACCCCGCGGGGCTATATATCCGAGTGCTCCAGGGAGAGTATACTGTCCCCCATCTCCGGCCTGCCGGAGTGAAGCTTGACGGGGGATAGGTCTCCCGCCTCTTGGCTTGCCTTCACCGGCCGGTCAGAGTGGAGTCGCTAGAGTAGGGTTAGCAGCCCGCTCGGAGGGTAGGTGCCTCGTGGTAAGTGGCGAGTGGGCCGGTGATGCTGGACCCACAGGGAGCGCGTGATCTGCGTTTAAAGTCCGCCGAGGTATCCTCACCCTTCAGCCGCTCATGTACCTGTTGCCCCCTTGTTGCGATTTAGCGACTGATTCCCGGGGGCCCAGTAAGTGAGTTGGCGAGTCTCCACCTGCCATTTTTACGTGTATTTATTACATTGTTATCGGCAGGTGCCATAGTTCCCGTAGTTTCCCCATTCCTAGTCCACTAGCATCGAATCACAATAGCCCAAGTAGTTTTCATCCATAGTTAGCAATAGTTTAGCACAGAACCGGGGATTGTCCTTGGGTACATTTCTATAGTGTATACAGGGATAATTGTCGGTTTTGTGTCACCATTTCATTAAAGTTGTCTCAAAAGGGCTTCAGCGTGTTGGCTTCGGCCCCACGTTCGCCTCCCAAAAATCCGGGACTCTATAGTCCCGAGGTCTGGTAGAGACATACAAGATAATAATAATAAATAAATAATTTATTCACACAAACTTTTTACAAAAATCCTATTGAAAACCCTGACTTCTGAGCTAAGTAAAAACTTGTGTTACAGAAGTCAGTGCCCTCTTCCAGTTTCTGTTATACAAATTGTGAATAAAAAAGGAAATTAGAAAATTAAAGTAGCTTAACATAAATCTAATAATGGAAGGTTACTTATGAGTGTTTATAGAAGTCTTTGTGAGTGAGTGAGTGAGTGTGTGTGTGTGTGTGTGTGTGCGTGTGTGTGAAATCTTATTTTTCCAACTATGTGGGGGTCAGCTTCCAGTCTAGTTTCTGATCACTTCAACCTAGTTACCCCTTGGTAGAAATAGTTGTTATTCTCCTGCCTACCCTTCAAATATGTATGTGTAAATGACAAAGAAGGGAAAAGGCTTAGCAAACGACGAAATTAATCATCATCTAGTCTTTTCCCAACTATGTTGGGGTCGGCTTCCAGTCTAACTGAATGCAGCTGAGTACCAGTGCTTTACAATAAGCGACTGCCTATTGATGACAAAATTAATAAAGATATAAATTGCTATACAAATAAACCAAATAACAAAAAACAAACGATACACTAGACGACAAAAAACTTAATACAACTTTTCACATTACACAAACCATTTGGATACTTAAAGGTAATTCGATTTTTTCCTTCCTTCCTTGGTTTGTTCGGAAAGTCGAATCTTGTGAAACTTTGCAACATATTGAATTATAAAGCCAGAGAGCTTAAAGTTTCCTTAATATATTCAAATTAGATTTAATATTTTTTTTGTTGGATCTTTTGTTGTTTTTTTGGGACTTTATACTGTTTTGATTTTATACTGTGACGGTCTAACTATAGTAATAAAGAGGATTTTTTTTCGCTTGCAAGTTCGTGCCCTAACGGCTCCGAAACTACAAAATCATCATCATCATCCTCCGAGCCTTTTCCCAACCATGTTGGGGTCGGCTTCCAGTCTAACCGGATTCAGCTGAGTACCAGTGCTTTACAAGAAGCGACTGCCTATCTGACCTCCTCAACCCAGTTCCCCGGGCAACCCGATACCCCTTGGTTAGACTGGTGTCAGACTTACTGGCTTCTGACTACCCGTAACGACTGCCAAGGATGTTCAATGACAGCTGAAACTACAGAACTGATTTGAAAAATTCTTTCACTGTTGGAAAGCTACACTCTTCCCGAGTAACATAGGCTATATTTTATCCAGATATGGGCAGTAGTTCCCACAGGACGCGAGTGAAACCGCGGGAGGAAGCTAGTGAGTTATAAATATAGATTAAATTCTTCCACGAAACCATGTATAAACAAATATACAAAAGTATTACGAACTGCGTTTGCTCGTGTTAATTGGATATTTAATATATTCCATTATGAACCTTTTGTATCTTTTAATGGGAAGTGGTGATTGCGTTTTCCTCTTATTGTCCGTAAATTGGTTATAGTAAAATTAATTTACAATTTATAGTTATGTTAATAATTGGTACTGGAAATACGGACTTGTTTGGTTAAGGTAATTTGATAGTTACTCGTACATACAAATCACGATATATTTTCACATAAGTTCTTTTTTAACAGTGGCCGACGGTTGGCCTGATGGTTGGCATTTTTTTAAGGAAATTATGATTCCAATTAAAGTTTTCAGCTGGTCTGATACCGGCTACATACCTGATCTCTGTAATGTGCGTACTACCATTCATCTTCATACTGATTTATGAGCCTAAACAAGCTATCGGCCGACTAAAAGTTTACAGTGTGATTTCAGTTTTCTTAAGCTTAAAAACAATGTTCTCGAGAGAAAACTGGATTTATCAAAAACTAATTTTGATGAGGTTAAACATCCTTCAACTTATAAATTAAAAAGGACTTCTCACAAAATATGAACTACCTACATAAAACGCCTGAAAATTAACAGTAGAGCAACATTTTAGTAAAATAACTATCTTCCAAAGTAATTAAACATGGCAGTCAAGCGAAATTCAGGATAAACACTATCCTAGATATTCGAGAAAAGCTAAAAGTCTGAAATTCTACATTTTACGCTACGAACACAGAATGTCAGGTATTTTTATTAAGCGCGCCGTTTCTTGGAAATGTCAACAGATGGCGTTGATACCAATTTTGTACAAAGTTAGCACAAGGATTTATTTTTGCGAATAAATTCTTTATAGGTTCTTTAGAGTTTAAAAGGAGTTTTTTGCCGGACCGGCAAACAATTAGAAGAATCTATTTTTTGTTAGTTAGCCTATTTATGGAGGAAGGAAACAGGTTAATCTATGTTGTATAATTTTAAGTGATAAACTAAGATGATATTTGATAGTTAAAAGAAGAATGGATTATCAAGGAATGTCTACATCTGCCTATTTGTTTGTTTTAACGCTCTAACCTCAGGAAGGTCTTTTGGTTCATTATTATTTTTTTGTGTGTTAGTAACCCATTTATCGAAGAAGGCTACTTATAGGCTACTTTTTACTCGAAGTATTTTACAAACGCGGGTGAAACCGCTAGCTGTAACTAGTTTTATAAACGTACCCTAAGCTAATAGTTAATGGAAAGTGTAATAGAACCAGTTAAACAGCAGTCAAAGGTAACTTGTGTTACAATTTCTAACTAAAAACACAAGTTCTCATGAATATTTACATACAAACTAATTGTTGTTGATGTTTTAGCCGTTTCTAGCAATTTCTAGTATTTGTGACTGTGTATTTGCAGTTTAGAACTGTAGGTAATTTGTTTTATTTCCTTTGTAAATAGCTAGCTGCTTTCCTGCGGTTTCATGCGGATAATACAAATCGTTGTAAGTTGTAGCGCAGGTATACGCGAGACACAATTGATTTTCTATTATTTTCTAATTAACGATATGTAAGGTTTAATAATTATATGTTGTCCTGATAGATTTGCTTGAGGATAGTAAGTAATCTATATGTTATTTTTATGGCTTACACATTAATTGACTACACATGGCTAATACTTTTAATCAGTCATTGGTGTCCAAAATATACTTAAAGAGAAATACAAACTAAGAAAAGTTCCATTGGTACTTGTCTGACCTGAAATCGAACCCACACACTCATACTTGAGAGATTGGTTATTTACCCACTAGACCACTACGATGTTTTTGCGTAAATGATATTAGTTATGATAAAAAAACAATAGGTGAATGACCTTGGTTCACTGTACATATAAACAAAAGGTTAGCATCCCTTTGTCTGACATTCAATATTTAAAATAAGATACCATATAAGTGTTCTACTCAAATAATATCAAAAACCAAAGAAACTTCACAAATTAAAAGACAAATGATTAAATAGAACATCTCTATTTAAAATACAATACGTTTTGTTTTCCAAAATAAATAAGTATAAATATTATTACAAAGAAAATTGTTTGGAATAAATGAAAATTGGAATCATTGAAAAGATATGCCGTTTACAGGATTCTTGGAAAACTTTGATGAATAGAACATTTCATTAATCAAACTATACATAACTACGAAAACAATTTGACAATTGTCATTAAGTTTTTACATAAGCCTGTGCTACCAAAATCCCTTTTTACTCAACCCAAGCATCGAACGACGAACCTTCCACATAGCAATCTCACTTGTCCTTATCAATATTATAAATGCGAAATTAACTGTCTGTTTGACAGTCTGTCTGGTTTTCGTCACAAACTACTGAACAGATTTCAATCTATACTAATATCATAAAGCTAATCTCAGGAACTACTGGTCCGATTTCAAAAGTTCTTCAAGTGTTAGATAGCCCATTTATCGAGGAAGGCTATAGGCTACATTTTATCCGGGTTCGTGCAGAAGTTCGGGTGACGGGTGAAACCGTTGGATGAGGCTAGTGTTTAATTTGTAGGTAGAAAGATGTCTAGAGTCTGAGAAAAAACATAGATTATCTTTGTCCAGGTGCAGAAAGCAGTTCCCTAAGGTCGACTAACCAAGTGGAAACCGACCACACACAACCACAATTATTATAAATCTTATCAACTATTTACCTGAGAGAAAATCTTTAATAACATCAAGATTTGCAAGTTAACCACGTTTAGTATAAGATATTCATAGATAATAATAATTACTGGTAACCATGGCAACGCAACGTGATGGAGTATTCACTGATTTTTCAATTTACTTATCATGGCACGTCAGTTAGTGAGAAGTTTTAACGAGAACAATCGGGAACAAAAGTGTTAAAAAAAAAAAACTTTTTTACAAAAAAATAATAATAAATAAATAATAAATCTTTATTTCCTCTTCAATTACAGTGTTAAGTACATTACAATACAAGTTGCATTTTAAGAGACTTTCAGAGATATACATAAAATCTTCTACTAAGTCTGACAAATAGGTACTATGCTGGAAACTGTATCAATATTGTATCAGCCAAATATGAGACCAAGTACACACAAACAAACATATAGATCAAACTGAGCATCTTTTTTGAAGTCGGTTAAAAATCTGAAAGTAAAATATGCATATATGTATTATGATATTACTTTTGAAAACACTATATACATTCTTATATCAAAATTTTTCTTCGCTTTAATCATAATACGATATATTAATCATAAGTAGCATATCGTAAATGTGTCTATATTTACCAACCAAGTTTTAAAATTCGCCTTCAAAGATTAACCCTTCGACCTTCCAATGTAATGATAACATACATTTCTAAGATAACTTAACTATAACTTGGCAACTATCTCTAAATCTATCTACTCAATCATTCAACACAAAAAAATAATAACACGTTGAAAAGCAAAATAAAAATGCACCAAAATTACTTTTTTGTAATTAAACTAGCTTCTGCCAGCGGTTTCACCCGCATCCTGTGGGATCTACTACCCGTACCCAGATAAAATATAGCCTATATTACTCGGGAGGAGTGTAGCTTTCCAACAGTGAAAGAATTTTTCAAATCGGTTCATTAGTTTCGGAGCTTTCAAGGTACAAACAAACACACATTTTTTTTCGTTTTTATTAAATTCGTGTAGAAGAAATCTCGAAAATTTCACCTTAAAATTTAAGTACATGAGTCATCCAATCAAAAAGCAGTCTCGTCTATAAAATATGATTTGAAATGGAATATATTTTCCAAAGAGTTTTGTGGACGATGATACGAGACTAACTAAGTGCACCCGTGTCACTCAACTCTTATAAGTGTGATGGATTTATTATAAGTTATAAGAGTATAGCGATTTAACGAGTACATTCAATAATCCGTCGCTGGTTTTTTAACGTCATCTACACCTTTAATTGTCAATGGTTTGCCGGTTGTAAAAACGAGTGAACAATCCACTAGTGTGAAAGCGCTGATAGGAGGGGCCTTGAGGAAGAAAGAAAGATAATATATTTAGTAACGAAAAAAATATGCATAAATAACACAAGATTCATACAAAAATTAAGAACATGTAAAAGAAATACAATCATTTGATATAATTTTGAGGGTACAATTTAAATTGATCTATTAAAATGTAAGGGACAAATAGAAAACAATAAGAATAACAATGATAGAGTTTTTGGTTCATCAAATATATTTAGATGTTCTGTTTCACGAAAGCGGTAGAGCCATATTACCTAGTGTGTGTAAATGAGAATTTTTATATAAACTCAGGAATTTTCAGTAGAGGCCGAGTCATAAAAATTATGTAAAAACGCTAGTCGCTCATGACTTAGACCAACATTATCTCAATTAAACTACCCTCTTAAAACCGATACGGAGGATTTTATCTGACAATCTTAAATACGTCAAGAAACTAACAATTACTGCGTCTGGCTTGAACGCAGTATATTATATACTAGCTTTAGCCCGCGGCTTTACTTACCACAGTTTATGGGAAACTACTCAATTTATTACTTTAAGACAGTTAAGAGAGTATGGTTTGTCATAAAAATTGATTAGGTATAATATGTCAATTTTTATATAATATAACAAAAAAATGCATCATCATTTTTTTCAAGACATTGAACTTTAAGTTAATTCTTGCTAGTTATAAGCGACTAGCCGTTGTCCCGCGTTTTCACCCGCGTCCCGGGGGTACTTCCCGTATCGGAATAAAATATTTGCCTTGTTATTTGGGAATATTGTAGCTTTCGAACACTGAAAGAATCTTTCCAATCGGTTCATTAGTTTCGGAGCCTTTAGGGTAAAAACAAAAAAAAAGTTTCCTCTTTATTATATGAGTGCAGAACTATGGACATAGGAAACTCCAAAAACATTAAACCGCAACAAATAGCTCTTTCATTCACAAATTGCCTTACTAGTGTATAAAGTACTGGCAACACTAGCAAGTCATTCACCATTGTACTTACACCTTTCATAAAAAAAGTAAAAATGAAACATCATATCGGACACGTATTTTTATCCTACTGTCAAGAAAGGAAATATCACGGATTAAAGAAAGATGAGCGGAGATGCCTTAATGCAGGTAGGTCAGGCGCCTTCTTCTAGGTCAAATACGTACGGTGGGCATGACCAAAAAGATCAGTTACGAGTGAACTAACGAGGCGTTTGGGCTCTTCGATTTATCTCTCAACGAATTTCGGTATTACAACCAAGCAATGGTTGGGTCCAAAGAAGACGCATAAGAACGTTTCTCGTCTCCCGAACACCCGCATGTTGTCGCGCTACTTTCTTAAGAGATTTTCCGTTATGGCACCTCCGCTAGTCATTTTGATCTCCATGAGTAATATTTTTACAGTAGATTACTGGGTCACCTAGATTCAGGCTTAATAAAATTAGTTCGTGCTTCATAAGAGCCGTCTAGGAGTAATAAAGTACATGTGAAGAATATAAAGAGATTATTGCCATATTAAATAATGTGTGTCAACTGTGAGAGAATTGAAGAATAATATGGAATTTGAAATAAGTGGGGTAATTAAGAAATTAATTTCTTATACACGGAATTCTATAATCGTTTTAATTTAATTTCTGAGTATGTTGGCGTCGCGTCGGCTTATTTTACTTGGAGCCACTGACCATCTGACATCCTCAACCCAGTTACCCGGGCAACTTGGTACTCCCTAGTAAACCTGATTGCGATCAGACTTTCTGGCTTCTGACTACCCGTAACGACTACCAAAGATGTTCAAATGACAGCCAGGACCGACCAATTGAACTTGCCTTCCGAAACACGGAGGAACTCATCATGTCATGATACTCATCCACGAACCAACCGCACCAAGCATTGCTTAACCTTATGATCGATCGACGCGTGCTGCTGTACTGTACCCTAGCCACAAGCAGGCTGTCGCTGAAAACCAGCGCTGGGACTCCGTCTCGTTCCGGGTCGCAGCATTATGCTGAGCGAGGGCCGTATTGCGCGCTTTAAGACGCATATTTTCCCCTTCTATTATTATTTCTGTATAATGTGCCTAATTTTAAGTGTGTATAGTATATGCGTCTATTGTTGCGCAATAAAATTTATTTTCTTTCTTTTTCTTTCAAGCCCCTCTGTTATAAGAAAAACTACACCGATATAAATAAACAATATCAATCATACACCAAATTAAACCGAAGGGGTTGTTATCTCAAAGCTTCATCAGTATTTCGGTAACTGTATAGCATATCGTTATTGGTCAAACATATCTTGGCGAGTATCCAAATTAAACTCATGTTTAATGTTATTCAAATTGTCATATTTAATGTTATGTTTAAACTGACTGTCCATACAGAAAATTGGGTTTGAAAAGTGCAGCTACAGTAGAGAAATATTAAGTACTTATTCAGTATATGTACGTAATTTATTGCCGTTTTCCTACTTATTAATTGCATATACATTTGTATGTATGCTTTTAAGTACGATTGAGGTTTCGAAGCAAGTACCAATGCAACTTTTTTAAGTATGCATGCACTTTCTAAGAATATCTTGGACACCAATTACCTTTTTTCAGAGGGCACGATAAACTGTAGGTCCTGGCAGTCATTTGAACATCACTTGGCAGCCGTTATGAAAATCCAGTAAGTCTGAAAACCAGTCTTACCAAGAGGTATTGGGTTGCCTGGGTAACTGGGTTGAGGAGGTCAGATAGGCAGTCGCTCCTTGTGACTGGTACTCAGCTACGTCCGTTTAGACTGGAAGCCGACCCCAACATAGTTGCGAAAAGGCTGCTTACCCACATAGAAAAAAGATCAATAACGAAAGAAAACAAGATGTTATCAAGCACAATAATTTTATTAATCCCTTGAGTGAATATAATAATAAATAAAACGTTTGTTATCTAAATCTGTCACATCGCGTATTGGTCATAGATCTCTGGCAACCTGCCCGTACAGTCGTGATTTACAGTCTCTGAATATTTATAATATTCGTCATAAATATGCGGGGCATATGCATGCTTTAAAATGGATCGCATTTATTTCGAGTTTTCGATTTGGAGAATGTACATAGAAAACACCTGTGTTTTTGTGGTCGTAGGAGAAATGTTTGTTAAACTTTAGAAAACTTTTTTATATTTGCTAGTATTTTTTAAGGGTTATAAAAGTTTTTATTTTGCAGTTATAAGATTACGAAACGTATAAAAGAAAGTCGTATTAGTTACACTACTTATAACTCGAGAATGGCTGAACCGTTTAAGATGAAAAACAGGTAGCTTCGACCCGAGAGAAGGACATAAGATAGTTTGGGAAGCTATTATCTCGGGACGCGAGAGAAGCCGATGGCAGAAGCAAGTACGTATACCTACATAATTGGGTACGTATAAAGAACTGAGAACTAACTACTTAGTGTAGTTTAAATCATTTTGATACTTAAGTAGTACATATTTTACCCCAGTAAGTTCTACACATTCAATATACCATCATCCTCCGAGCCTTTTTCCCAATAATGTTGGGGTCGGCTTCCAGTCTAACCGGATTCAGCTGAGTACCAGTGCTTTACAAGAAGCGACTGCCAATCTGACCTCCTCAACCCAGTTACCCAGGCAACCCGATACCCCTTGGTTAGACTGGTGTCAGACTTACTGGCTTCTGACTACCCGTAACGACTGCCAAGGATGTTCAATGACAGCCGGGATCTACAACACAGTCATTGGTGTCTAAGAAATACTTAGAAAGAACTTAAAAAAACTGAACTTAGAAAAGTTGCATCGGTACTTGCCTGACCTGGGATCGAACCCGCGCCCTCATACTTGAGGCTGGTCCTTTACCCACTAGGCCACCATGACCACACATTCAATATACCATTGCAAAAAAATATCCCTTACATTAAAACCTCTGTACCCATCAGTACCATATCTATATCTTCAGAGGAAGTACCCACAATGATTGGGGATGACAAGTGTGAAAGGTTTTCAGCATAGATAACTGATGCAAGCGGGGAACGATGACCATTTTTTATCTGTGGCATGTTTGAATGATGGGATGGGAGATTCTCGGATTTATGCGAACAAAACTATGTTTTTATATCTAATTTAATGTAGTTTTTGTCTGTAGCGTTTGTTGTTGGTTGAAAAAAACATTTTTTACAAAAAAATAAATAAAAGATACTTCAAAAATATAGCTAAAACCTTCTCCAGACTAACGAATATTGTGATAAAAGTGTAAGATTTTTTTTTTCAGTCAAAACTCGAGATAGCCGGGCACGAAAAGGTCAATCTGAGAACCTCCTTTTTTCGAATGTCAGTTAAAAACGTAACTATTTCGTTCTATATGTATAAGTATGCACAGATTATTATTCTAGTAAACAACAAGGTTTTCAGCCCTACCCGGGAATCGAACCAGAGACCACTACAGTCTTTGCGACCACCAGACCAAAGGTACTGCAATTCAAAATCAAACCATCTAAGACCACCTACTAAATACATTTGCAAATAAACTAAGAAAATGTCGCCTCGTATACCAATTATAACGCGGTGTCCTGCGTGAGCGACGAACGCGACGCGACGCGACGCAACACGACGCGACGTAATGCGACGCGATGCTATACGCGACAGATGTCCTACGTGATTTTGGTCATTACTTCTCAAATCATGGAGAAGTTGTGTTACAATTTTGCTTGAAAGTTCATATTTAAAGTACAGACAGCAACAATCTTCCAACTTGTTTGTACTAATAAACGATTTCTTTAATATTTATGTTTTTTTTGTCCCACAACAATCAACGCTTCTGAATAGTTCGCGGTGGTCGCCCTCAAAACAAGTACGCGTTACGTCGCGTCTCGCCGCAGACTGTCACATAGGCCGCATGTAGGGAATTCCTTTGAGTTGATCGCGTTCGTCGCGTTCGCAGCGTCGCGTCGCGTCGCGTTCGTCGCTCACGCAGGACACCGCGTAAGTAATATCTAATCTGTGATCAGCATTGAGTCTCAGCTGGCTATAAATATATTATTATGTACTATGCAGGTTTTACTTAGGCTTTCAATGCTCAAGGGTGTAAGGGTTTGGGCATATGGTTATTAAAAAATAATGTTTAAATGAGTAGCTGTTTTGTTTGGCCTCATTTGTAAAGATAAACAACTTTGTTCATGGAAAAATTGCTACAGCCTGTTGTTTTACCTGCGATCTGCGGAAACATCTTCGCACACCTGAATAAAAGTTTGCTTATAGCCTTCCTCGGTAAATAGGCTTTCTAACAGTAAAATACTTTTTTAAATCAGAACATTGGTTCCTGATATTATCGCGATGAAGCAAACAAATAAATTTTCGCGTACCTACTCATGTTTGGTTCGAATGTGTAATATTTTTAGAATATCACCTTTTAAAAGAAGCAGACTGTTCCTATTTTTTATCCATTAATATAAATCTTCATCAAAAAGTTATACCTATTACTTACCTATAAAAATGGCTGTCGCATTTTCGCTCACGTCTAAGACGCCAAAAATAATGTATGTATGAACATATATCTGTTTCCTAGTGGCTTTTTGTCGGCGTTTCACCTGAGTCTTAAAAGAACTATTTCCTGAAATGAAGTAAAAAGTAGCCCAAATCCTTTTTCAGATTCAGGTTATAGACTTTGTATGTACCAAACTTTTATCGTCGTACCACAAAAACTTTTAAACATCTGTTGAACACTTGTCTAAAAAATGACAGATTATGACGTTAAAAAAGGGCCGTTTTGCAGCCACACTTTTTTTAGACAAGTGTTCAACAGATGTTTGGAAGTAAATGCGCGATAGACAGAGTTATTTTCTCATTTACAATATTAGTAAGAATTTGTTTTTTTACCTAGGCTAGCGTCCGTCGGCTGCCAGGCAGACTAAATGGGTCAATAATTTACCATTACCGTCTACAATTCTAATTTAATTTCTAAATGTGTTCTTTGTATAGAAATTCTTGGGCTCTGGTCGTATTTAGTATTTATAATACAGCGCCTGTACTTAATTCCATTAAGATTAGGTAGAAATGTTTGGAGAAAAAATAATTATTTTGTACGCACTTACTTAGTGCCTTTTTTACCGACTTCCCAAAAAATAAAAGGTTCTTGATTTAGATAAATAATGTCGGGACACCTTTTCACACACGGTCGGTTAGCCCCACGCTAAGTTATTAATTAACTTGTGTTATGGGTGCTAACACAACTGATAAACTACATATAGCTACATATATACATATTTATAAATACATATTGTAACACTGAGATCTATTTTCGGCTTCTCAGTGTAAATAGATCTCAGTGGCGTGCACTTGGAGAGGCCTATGTCCAGCAGTGGACTGCGATAGGCTGATGATGATGATGATGATGATGTAACACCCAGACCACGACCAACAAGCATGCTCATCACACAAATGTCGATCGAACCGGGAATCGAACCCGGGACCTCAGATTCATCAGTCCGGCTTGGTGACCTTTGCGCCACAGAGGTCGTCGTACAAGCGTAGATGCTTGTATTTTTTATCATACCCAATAGATGTACGATTTTGTTTGGTTGAATACGCTTATCTCAGGAAATACTGGTATGTTGTGAAAATCCGTCAGTTTCAGTGATAAATGATTTGACTTGGACTCTTTCAATCCAGTATTTAACATAATAACTCTTTAAATACTATAAAAAAATCAATTTTTGCTTTGGTTCCCGATACAGGTGAGACTCAATTTTCAAGCGAATTAAAAAAAAGGACGTTCTCAGTTTTTATATTTTTATGTTTTTAAATCCTCGCCTCGTTGGTCTAGTGGTCGCAAGCGCGGCTGCTGTGCCAGAGGTCTCGGGTTCGATTCCCGGGTCGGGCCGAAATCGCTTTGTGGGTTTTCTTAAACTTTCACAAAGCAGCCCGTAGTCTGGAAGTTGGTGATTGATTCACCCGTGCATCGGAGAGCACGTAAATGTCGGTCCTGCGCCTGATCTCTCTCCGGTCGTGTCGGATTGCCGTCCCATCGGGTTATGAGAGTAAAGGAATAGGGAGTGCACCTGTGTCTGCGCAAATGCTCGTGCACTATAATATGTCCTTCGCAGCTGGCTGATCTCCTTAGATGAGAACAGCCGCCGTGGCTGAAATCGGCCGTGGACGCCATTATTTTTAAATTATTTCTTTTTTTAATACGAACTATTTTAAAATGTATTTGCAGTCATGTGAAGTAAATAAATACAAAAATAAAAGATTTGTGGTAACACATAACCTCATACTATTTTCCGAAGCCGGAAAAAAACCGCCAAGTACCCATACAAGCATATAGCTATATGTAATTCTGTCTGTCAGTGGTTCCACTACTGTTTGAAGAGGGTTTCTCATACGTGAGTCAGCATAATGAGATATACTCATGGAGAACAAAATCACTAGCGGAGGTGCCATAACGGAAAATCTCCTAAGAAAGTAGCTCGACAACATGCGGGTGTTCGGGGGACGAGGAACGTTACTGTCTTCGTTCTTATACGCTTTCTTTGGACTGCCGGGGCTGCGGGTTGTTCGAAAGAGATACCTCGGCCCTGGCAAAAGGCCTACGACGGTACACGACGGCTTTTAGTCAGTAAGAGTCTGACACTCCCTCACCGCTGCTAACCCACAGTGGGAGGGGTCATTTGATGATTTTTGACGTCGTTAAAAAAAAAGGTATCATAACGGAAAATCTCCTAAGAAAGTAGTGCGACAACATGCGGGTGTTCGGGGGACGAGGAACGTTACTGTTTTCGCCCTTATACGCCTTCTTTGGACCCGACCATGTTGAGAAGTGGTTCCGTATGTATTTATTTGTAGAACAGAATTTGGATGTTGTTTCTATCTTTATTATTATCTTATCTACGAATAGTGTTTGTTTGCTCTTTTAAGATGACGTGATTAGATTTGAAAGAAAATAACTAAACAATCCGAACCCAGAAATATTAAACGTAAGGTAAGGTATACACTTTGGTGTGACATTTAATTAACAACCTTTCTTTGAGGTTGGTAAAAAAGTAATGTAATCTTAACAAATTCATCGACACTTCATGAGTAATTTTTCATGAACCCCAACCTCTATTTGTACTACAGCTTGTAAAATCACAACCCATTTTTTTCGTACCTCGGCTAAATACTTTAAGTATCGTGTGTTCAGTTCCTTATAATTTCTAACCGCATGATAAAAGGCGTATAATAATAGGGTTGAACTACATTTGTTAACTCAATTACTTTAGCTTTTGTATATATTTATATAAACCTTATATTTCAATTGAATAGCTTGTAATGACCTGGGTTCTAGGTGGCTGGATGTTGGAAGATAAAGAAAAGTTCTACCGGAGATTTAACACAATTATTTCCTTTAATACAATAGAAATGGTGACCAATCAGGAAATTTTAACTTATAACAGAATTATTTAACTTACATGAACTAAAACTAAACATAAAAAAGTAAATAAAACAATAATAACAATATACTAACGATTTCACAAATTAAACTAAAGTGGCCACCACCAAGAAACAAAAAAGAAAAAAAGAATACATTAAAAATAAGTATCTCCAACTGAGACTCGAACTCGAGACCTGAGTTCGGCTGTCCGAGGCAATGCCGCTAGGCTAGCTAGCCAGTTGAAGACCGTGCCGAAAATGATGCTCTGTTTGTGAGTATTACTTCGAATCGAAGTGCCCTTTTATCTCTCTATCAACGCGGCCGGACAATAAGGGCGTTTCCTTAAGCTGAGAACAAAACGGGCATGGTCAGCATTGCAAAGTAAAACATCAACTGTCCAGCCTTCACTACGTAAAATATTTGCAAACACTTACCCCGTTTCTCACACTATTCGCACACACCTCACAATATTTCACCATGCAATTACCGTACATATACTTGTGAAACTTTGCCAACAAATACTGTGATATTTCCAGAAATATTTTATAACCACAAGCAGAATTTGCACCGTAATCCGGGCAACCGCCGTACGTCTGTCGTCCCGTTCTAATCCTTCCTCGGCGGTCTCCTAAATATTCTCCCACCGTCATTTCTCACTATTCTTATGACAAATTGAACGTCATCGCGAGCCTTGTAACGCCATCTAGTCATAGACTCGCGAATCCATTATCGATCATTACAAGCTTTGCAAAGTCATGGTCCTATTATGTGTAAAAAAATGGTGTGTAATTGGTTGTTATAAGAGTGGAAAAAAAGAGTGTTAGGAAATGGTGTATTGTTTGATTTATGGCGCGTTTTTACTGGTTACTGATAAAATTTCTGATAGCCTAACAGGAACTTTTGCTTTTGCATTTCACAAATAGGAATATTTGGTAGAAATTGTAAGCGACCTTTATCTGGCATACAGCATTAACTATCTGATAGCTAACCGACACTTCATCGGGTAACCAGTGAAACCGGGCCTATGTTGTATTTTTCATTGTAAAAATAAAAGCTTGTAAAAAAGTCTTCGGTTCTTTAGAATCTTCTCTACTTTCTTCCGCTTTGATAAAATCTTAGCCTAAAAATACAACACAAACCCTAACACAAGAACACGTAGGTATCTTAATATTAAAAAAAAAAAACCAACTTCAAAAATCCGACATAAACAACAAAAACAAATAAAATAATATACCTAAAAATATTTCAACAAAACAGCAATATGAAACAGTGAATGCTGCTACGGAACCATTAAGAAGACATAAAAAAATGTACAACCCCTAATTAACCCTCCGAAACACTGGTATTGTAGACCGGGGACATGAATTTGCAATTTTGAGGTCCGGCCGTCTTAAAAAAAGAATTTTTCGTGGTCTGGTGCAAGGGTTTGAAGCGGTACACTAAAGAAGAATGCGAGTGTGTATGTAAATTCTTCAAGCATGCAACGGATTTCAATGAAACTTAGCAGTAGGGTAGTTTGTAGCTTTTACAAAAGAATAAGACATTTGCATTATAGGCTACTTTTTGTCCGCGTACGGAAAGTAATTCCTTCAGAAGCGGATAAAATCTCTGGTGGAAGCTAATATTTAATAAGTATACTTATTTATATCTTATAAATATCTTATTTATATCTTATAAATAAGTATAGGTACTTATTAAATATTTCAATCGCAATAATTTTAAAGGTTCTGTGAAAATGGCTTTCTAAGAATTATAATAATGGCTAAGAAAAGTTTTTATTAAGTCACCTAGCTTTGTGAAGATTACAAACAATAAAAGAAAATAAACTTTCAATAAGTTTACTGAGTTTCTACCGCGTCATTATATTCAGTTATGTATTGTCCCATCTCTCATCACTTGCACCAAACAATTTTATCACTGAACATAATAAAAAAATACAATTCCGAGCAGTAAGTTTAGTTTTGTTTAGATTGGTTCAGATTTTACCGCTGAAGTCATTTCAATTTAGTTCAAATGTGTTGCTAGTGTTTACATCCATGTTTTATTTTTTTAACAGCTGGTTTTGTGATTTTGTTTGAGACCTACGCAGATAAAAAAACCGTGTCTGTATATTTAACCGACTTCCCAAAGAGGTTCTCAATTCGTCGGGATCTTTTTTTTATTTCAGCAATAGTTATTTCCATAGTGTTTAATCGACTTCCAAAATAGGGGAAGGTTTTCAATTCCGATGCAACTTACAGGGTTATCACACGGGTGGATTTTCCGCTCGATTTTTTAGATTGGTAGATATGGTGTCACAAAAGATTAATAATGGCCTGTACAGTAAATGACGCAAGTAAACGTGCTCTATTACGCGTTTGTAGCACGGAGTGTTTCGCTCGTGAAGATTTTAGTATCGGCGGGAAATCCGCCAGTGTGAAAAAGTTGTCAAATTCGTTTGCGAATTACCAAGTTTACACACACATTACAGTGCTTTCATAAACCATGTGAACAAATATAAATCGAATAAATAAATATTGAACATTTATAAAACTCTCTAGTGTGAAAATAGGCGTAGAAGCTGAGTAAGCTACTTAGTGGCTTAGAATCGCCATGTTTACTAGAAATAAACTCCACAGTTTACTAGAATAGGCTTTGAATAAAATACGAGTATTTTCGCATTGTGTTCACTGTCTGAAAGGTTTTTGTGAAAATACGGGAGAAATGAAAACAGGCCGATTTTTATAGTGTCGGCCGTATAGTCGATTTGTAAAGTGATTAAGCACCTGTGATAAGACTGTGTGGGTTCGGTTCTAGGTTAGATATTGAAGTACCAATATAGATTTTCTGAAAGTTATAAGTAAATACTTTCTAAGCGTACAATTATATAAAAGCCATATATAAAACCAATTTCTAATGCAACTAACAACTATGTAACTAGTCTAAATGGAAAAATTAAAATTATAATATGTATGTTGTAAGCCCTCATATCATACTTGCAACGCCTGAAAAAGTCCGTTGTTATACCTGAACAAGCAAATATATATTTTGAATTTTTTTTTTCTTCTTCCTAAGCTCAGGTGCACGGTTTACATATATCAGAGATAACATCCGTTCATTTCGATGCACATTTTGCGCGAACTTGGCTGGTGACACTATCGGGCATCGTAACTAGATCCCCCGGTGTTAGGGGGACAAACGACCACGAAATATTACCCCCTTTTTACCCCGGTTTTTTAGGGGCGTTGTGGATTTTTTTTGTACCAGTATTTCGTATGTACAGAGGCCAGCAGGTCAACTCACCCGAATCTGTTGATTTCTTACACTTCCGCGAGTATTAGACATTTAAATAAAGCTACTTTTACGGATTTTATCGCGGTTATATTAGCTGAATCTAATCCATTTTTAAATCTATTGAAGAAACTTGACACATTGAGGAGGTTCTCATTCGACCGCGTGTATGTATATACTTTTTTAGTATCTATGTAAAAATGATTGTTTTGTGATATTTATTTGTAGGATAAAAGTATTAAAAATGTAAAAAATAGATATGTAATTTAATAAATAAACACAAATTAATAACTTACTTTTTCATAGAAAAAATGTTTTTGTTTTTGACACATAATATTGTTACCATTTCACGTCACATATCACGCTGGCCCGGTTTCAGTAATATATTTTGAATGGTCATCTATTCTTGGAAACATATAGACTAAATATACTAACAGATGAAGTGGTTTCGTCCAAATTATCGCTGAATTCTAAGAGCAATTTCAAAGCCATAAGCATCCGTTAAACATGTTGACAGCTTCATTTCCAGTTAAACAAGTTGTAACTCAACAGTTTAAATACTAAACTAAGTTCTCTTTAGACTAATTGAATGGTGAGATATTTCCCATCTTTACTAATATTTATAAAGCTGAAGAGTTTTTTGTTTGTTTGTTAAACTGTGGAAATACTACAGTAGTCATCTGTCTAGCCTCTTCCGAACTATGTTGTGGTCGGCTTCCAGTCTAAACAGATACAGCTGAGTTTTTTTACAAGGAGCGACTGCCTATTTAACTTCTTCAACCCAGCTACCTGGACAACCCGATACCCCTCGGTAAGACTGCCAGCAAGACAAACAGCCCGGAAGTTGGTGGTTGATAGACCTGTGCATCGGAGAGCACGTAAATGTCGGTCCTGCGCCTGATCTCTTTCCAGTCGTGTCGGATTGCCGTCCCATCGGGTTATGAGAGTGAAGGAATAGTGAGTGCACCTGTGTCTGCGCAAATGCTCTTGCACTATAATAAAATATGTCCTGCGCAGCTGGCTGATCTCCTTATATGAGAACAGCCGCCGTGGCTGACAATCGGCTAACTAGACATCATGATAAGTAATAAGCAGACAAAATCACAGCACATAGCTAGTTTACGAACAAAACAACAGTGACATATTTATATGTATTGGATAAAACGGGGAGTGAATTAAATCGTAAATACTCCGGTATTTATGTAAGGGAATGCTTTTAGTCTGATTGTTTGTTTTGCTTTAAAATTTCTAGTGGATTTGCGTCAATTCAGATTACTTATATAAATGTAAGTAATAAAATATAGGCTTACTGAGAGTTGAACCAAAGTAAGATAAAAAGCAGTAGAATGTATGTAATGTATGTAGGTACTACTACGAAAAGAAAATATACCTAAATTCATAAAAAAGTTAATTTAGCATCTAGATAGATTTTCCTAACGAAAAGCTTCAATAAATAGTTAGCTCGGAAGTCGAACTGAAAAATTGAAAATGTGAAGAAACTATTTCCCACACATGGATAAAAAACCTTCATGCTATTTTAAATCCATTCAGTAGATCTAACGCCAAAGAGGTACCGACACACATACATCATCACAAACTTTTGCATTTATAATATCTACTCAACTATTAGATAGGATATGTAGCATTACTATAATTTTGTAATTTATACCTATAGATACCTAAATATGTACTTATACCGATTTCCACGACATACAGCATTGAGATAGACATAAAAGATACACGGTTCTACCCGGATACGAAGATTATTTTGCCCCGGATGTAAGGAAAATCATGGGAAACCGTTTATATTATATGTATGTAAGTACATATTCAAATTACAGCTATTTTCGGATTTTACTGCTCAATGTAAATTCGACTTTGTATGCTTGGGAATAAGGTTGATTTTTGTAGTGTTGGTTAAAAGTTTCGTATCATCAATCTCAGCTGTTACTTAATTACAAAGGGATGCATCTTCTGAACATTTTGCATTAATATGCAATATAAATGATACTAATTTGTTGTTTTGTTATGTTGCTTTCATATGTGTCTGTTTGTGTAATTTTGTTTGTAGAGGAAATCATCACATTTCGGAAGTAGGTATATTAATTGTTATATTTTACGCCCGCGGTTTTGCAAACGATTTTTTGTAAGGGTACTGGGAACTACTACATCCCCCTCTTTGAGCGTAAATTACTTTAAAAAAGTAGGTGTCTGCGCAAATGTCATTCTTTGATGCATAAAAGTAGGTGTCATTTTTTGATGCATCATCATCATCATCATCATCATCAGCCTACAGCAGTCCACTGCTGGACATAGGCCTCTCCAAGTGCACGCCACTGAGATCGATTTTCGGCTGCTCGCATCCAGCTCCTGCCAGCCGTCTTGCGCAAGTCATCACTCCACCGTGCCTGAGGACGTCCTACACTACGTTATCGTTTGATGCATAAAGATATTTAAATACGTCTAGCAGTTTTAACTTGAAAGAGTAATAAACATTTAAACTTTCGCGTAGTAACTATAGCTGTTTTCATTCGGTTTCACCCTCGCTACTCCTTCCTGCATCCGGATAAAATATTGCCTGTGTTATGTTATTAGTGAACATTTTCAGCAGTGAAAGAATTTTTCAAATAGGTTAGTAATTTTGTTTTAACAAAAAAAGCACAAAAAACATCTATCAATATAGTATCAATAGAAATCAATATCACGAAAAAGAGAGTCCTCATAAATTCAATACAATATTAAAACGAAGTTACTAAAACTTCATAAAAACCAATATTACAATACCAATCCCCATATATCGAGTATTCCACAATATTTCAATACATACAGTACTGAAATTGCAAGTTTTTGTTATTAACATTTTATTGGAGAAGCGAGCGCTCCACCATTTTTGTTTTTGTAAAACAAAAAAAACGGTTTTCATTTTGTTCGGAGCGCGGAGGAAGGAAAGATAGCGGAGATGCCATAAGGACGGTAGGTCAGGCGCCTTCTTGTAGGTCAAGCAACGTACGGTAGGTGTGATCAGTTACTAGAACTTATGAGACGTTCTGATTCCTAGTCGAAACAAAACCAATTTGTGAAAGATTGGTCTTGATTGATTAATTATTTTATTTTGAGCGGGTTCCATAAAATAGTAACGTTCCTCGTCCCCCTCGCCCCGCATGTTGGCGCGCTACTTTCTTAGGAGATTTTGCGTTTTGACATCTCCGCTAGTCATTTGGTTCTCCGTGGTTCGGAGCGTTTCTTTGTTATTTTCAAAAGTAGGATGTGTTCGGTTTGAACCTGTTTACACTGGCTACAGTTTGGAGATGGTTATTTTCAGTACGGTTGAGAAAAATATCTGAGAATGCAAGTGTTTTAATTTTTTGTACATTTGATGGGCACTTTTTTGAAAGAATATTTAAGAAATGATCGTATGCATTACCTACTCTGTTTTTGAAGAGACAAATTATCATACAAATTATCGTATTTAAGAAATCGCTTCAAGACACTTTTAAGCACGATCTGTTTTACGTAAAAGATAGTGTTAAGTTTCTTCTTTAATAAAATAAAAAAAATGATCTAGGCACTTTAAAATTAATTCAAATTTCTTCATAATCAAAATTCTTACTACCAAAAATGGTTATTCTTTCTAAACACTAATAATATTTTAATATTTTACACCAATTATTCAGGTCAGACCGAACTAGATAGTCCTAGAGAAGCCTTAGATATGCCTGACCTGAAAAGAAGTTAAACCTGCTGAAATTGAAACCTTAAAACGTTTTATCTTATATCGGGAACCGACATTCCGGGTATTGGTTTGGTGTGAGATAGGTAGAATTTTATTTAGGTCAAACTATGTATTTGAAATTTTAATGTGATTTAGAAAGAAAGACGGCGAAATAAGGATCTTTCTACTTAATGTTTATAAAGTAACTCTGTCTGTCTATCTATCTGGCTTTCACGTCAAACCTACTTGTACTTGGAGTCTAGCTAGATCCTGAGTAAGGAATTTGGCTACTTTTGGCTTCAGGCTAATTATTCTTTTACTGTTTTAATATATTTTTTCTGCATCACGTTAGTTTTTCACCTTCTTTATTTGACTGTACATTTTTGCGGTTTCCTAAGGCAATGATTTTAATAGGTTTCTACTTTTGTCACTGAGGCTTAACCCGTGACATACAGCACAACAAAAATCGATCTTAAAATTGTTATTATTTCAATTACAGCGTACTTCCAATAAACATTTTCCAATCTCACTTTATGGAATTGATTTCATAATATAGGCGAGAATACTTTGCTCTGAAAAGCCTTAAAAAGGCGGCAATTGAAACATTTTAATTATCGAAGTGATAAAGTCTATGGCAAAGGTAAGAAGAAAGAAGCAATCTTGATCGAGAGCGGTTTGATGTATGGTGCAAGTTATAAACTTCTGCTAGTAATAAAATTTCAAACAGGACGGTTATAGTGAAATAGGACGACCAAAGAAAGAATGGTGGATTGTGTGAAAGTCAATTTGGTTAGAAAGGTTATGAGATGATGGCAGAGAGAAGAGCATAGAAGGAGAAGACATGATGCGCCGACTCCAAATAAAATTGTCATAAGGGTAGTAGGATGATGATGAAGTTATCATAATTCAAAAACATTTATCAAAAAACCGGCCAAGTGCGAGTCGGACTCGCTCACGAAGGGTTCCGTACCAGAGCAAAAATTAGCAAAAAAATCCAAAATATTTATTTTATTCTAGTTTACAGTATTTGTTATTATAGCGGCAACAGAAATACATCATCTGTGAAAATTTCAGCTCTCTAACTATCACGGTTAATGAGATACAGCCTGGTGACAGACGGACGGACGGACGGACGGACGGACAGAGGAGCGAAAACAATAGGGTCCCGTTTTACCCTTTGGGTACGGAACCCTAAAAACTAGCTTCCATTAGCAATTCGACCGATTGGCGGCAATGGGATGGCTGGTTAAGACCCAGTTGTAACATTTGACTAATCGATAACCGAACCATATCCAATTGTCAAATCGCTGATTTCCGTAGTTTGGGGCGATTTGATTGGTTGGCTGTGTTAGATAGATAGATAGATAGATATATTCTTTATTATGCACACCAATTAACAATCAACAAGAACAAACAAAAATTTTGAAGTCGGTGACACAATGGGCGGTCTTATCGCTAAAAGCGATCTCTTACAGACAACCTTTGGATGGATTGTGAAAAAAGGAAATAACCATATCGCAGGTAGTTTTGGTGCACTATGTATATATAATATTAATACGTAAAACAATAACAAATAAAATATAATAAATATATATATATATAATAGATAATTTAGCTGTGTTTTGGTTATCGTTACAGTTTAATGGTGCAGCTCACCAAAGTTTTGCATGGTCACTATACCTAGTACATAGCTTAGGTGTTATAATTTACGCCGAGTTGTTAATTTTTGACAACTCTCATATAAATCGAGCTTTGGCCGCTCGGAAAATCAACCAAAAAGCATTCTTAAATGTTTTTTGTTTTTTGAAAACAACCGCTCTTACAAAAATCGCTGTCAGTTTATGAATTGCGCTAAGGTAAAAATAAAAATTTGCTAATTAAAAGTTAAAATAGTATTTTAAGCAAAAAATGGCGTCATAATAATTTCTCACTTTTGCTATAGGTATTTTATTTAAAGGTGATTTTGAAATACTGCAAAGAAATTCAATTGTAACAATTATAATAGTGTGAGTGTGAGTATCTTTTTCATATCAATCTTAGTAAATAAATCAAAATCCTATATATGATGCTGCTTTGTGTATTTTTTTCATGGGAAATCAGTATTCAGTTTTGCAGTCAGTATACAGGAATGAATTTTAAGCAGTGCGCAAAAAAAAACTGGTGGTCCAGAATCGTTAACAGAACATATCTGCATCATGGGTAAAAAAAAATTTTTCATTCTTTTGTCCGCCCTAAAATCAGCAAAATATGCAATAAATATCAGCTATTCTTTCGCGCGCCGAGCGGAGCTCCGGCAGTAAACCGGTTTCGCGTTGCCCCCGTGCCTACCATGACGACTGTGACCTTACAAATCGTTACAAAATAAACATCTTTAGGTATCAATAACTTTTCTTTTTTGTACTAAAACACGACAAAATAAAAATATACGTATCTATAAAACTTATTTAACTATAAGTTGACAAAGTTTGCGCACTGGATAAAATTCATTCCTGTATTACCTAAGCTGAACATATTGTTTGTTTGCTTGAACGCTCTAATCTACGGAACTATCGGACCCGTTTGAATATTTTTTCAGTGTTAGTCATAAAGTTATTTTTTAATGAAAATACGTATTAAAAATTCCGTATGTAAATGCTACTGAAACATGTTATATCTTCATACATAATAATTATGTGTTCTAGTAGTTCTCTAGTGTTGCTACAGTTAAATCAAATAATTTATACCAAAGCATATTGTGTACTGTAACGCAAATTAACATTTAAATTAAGTTCAGCTTTATTTAGGGTCGACACACGTTTGCGACTAATGGTAGACTTTTTTTGAGTTTTGTACACTATTTAAAAGTCGTGGTGGCCTAGTGGGTAAAGAACCAATCTCTCAGTATGAATTTGGGTTCGATTCTGTGTCAGGCAAGTACCAATGCAACTTTTCTATGCTTGTGTGAACTTTCTAAGTATGTTTCGGACACCAATGACTGTGTTTCGGTGGGCACGGTAAAACTGTAGGTCCCGATGTCACTGAACATGTTTGAAAGTCTGGCTACTAGTCTTATCAAGGGGTAGCGAGATGAGGAGGTCAGATAGACAGTCGCTCCTTGTAAAGCACTGGTACTCAGCTGCATCCAGTTAGACTGGAAGCCCCCAAACCTATTTGGGAAAAGACTATGCAGATGATGATGACCCGTATATACAGATAACTGTGTCACGGAGTAATTATACGTACTTTTATTTACGAGTTTTTTTAAGTATTTTTCATGCTTTTCCTTTAAAAGACACATAATTTATTCTATAAAGACTACGCTAGCATCCAGCGCAGCAACTGAATTCTTTGAAAATAAAATATATGAGACAGACGAGGCATTTTCTATACATTTTAATGTGTTTGCGTACCCACTATAAACAACTATTGTATCGCAATGTTAAGTTTATTGAAGAAACACTCATAATATAAAGTAAACGAATACAATGTCTTTGTTTTTGCTGTTTTATATAATAACAACTTTAAAATGAAATTGTTTGTATTGTATAGTTTTCTTAAATACACATTGTATGATCAAATTTTCTGACCAACGACATAAAAAGAGGAGTTTTATAAATTGGGCCACTATGTGTGTCTGTTTGTCTGTGTGTATCTGAGGCAACGTAGCTCTTAAATGGATCGACCGATTTGAATTCGTTTTTTTTTGCAAGCTGGTTTTGGTTTGAATTTGTTCAAATTCGTAGTTTTAAAATATTTTTATAAAAATCCAATTTAATATATAAAAAGTAAATTATATATTTTTCACTTCGGAATACCGCTTACTTTTCACCTATAATTTAAGTATCGCTTTAAACTTGATTTCACCCCGATGTCACTAAACATTTGTGTATCTCCTCAAACTTGATGATGTGAAAATAAACGCTACTGTGCGTGGGCCTTATAAACAATTTCGCGCATTCCTCAAGAACTAAGCGAGCAATAACAGACAACTAGATATTCTGTCTTAGTGCAATTTGTGGCAATTTTATAGGTCTGTATTGTTACTGTTTACTTGTAGGACAGGTCACAGTTGTAGCGATTAACGATTTTTTTAATATAGCGATTTGATGTGCGTTAAAATATCATTTTTTTAAGAGCACCATTCGCCTTTTACTGGTAAGATCTTGAAAATGCTGCAAAAATGTTCTTCTCGTTTTCACCACGCCAAAACTATTGAACATATTCTTAAGCTAAGGCTTTCGATTATACTTCTCTCATATTATCTCATATACTTATCGCATATACTTATCTCATATACTTATCTCATATACTTATCTCATACGTCTTATAAAAAGACGTAGGTAAGCTATGTTTATCCGGATAGAGAAAATTGAAAGAGCCAGTATCATTACAGATTTATATAAGAACATATAAGCAATTGATACAGGTTCAATTCTTCCTAGATGACCTAGATCAAGTTGTAAATAAATTGATTTTTTTGCTGCCTACGTAAACTTACCCGCTAACAGTGTGACCTAGCCTTACTTCAAAACTAGACAGTCAAAGGCAATTCTCGCTCAGCCTAATGTTGAACAAACACGATGTTTGTTATTGCTATTTAGTTTAAATTGCATTCCCTTGAATTTGCATTTTTTAATTTATTTTGCATCAACATGATAATCTTTTAGCGATTAAACCTAGTAGAATCGCGTGCAAAAACATTACTTAAAAGTTACTGTAAGTATTATGAATTGTGAATGTATTTTTTTATATGACTCAACTCTTGAAAATGCCTTTCAATTAATAAATTGTTGAGTTGAGTAATTATGATAGTCCTTTCTATCGGATATTTTGATCCGATCACAAGTTTAAGGAATTGGTTTGACAGTTCAATAATTTAGTCGTCAAATGTGTTTAGTTTTTGAGATACCTAATAAATGTGCATGCTGCATAGGTATTTACTACATAAATATATAGGACGACTCCATTAGAGCAGACTTTTTATTATACTCAGTTTAAAAGAAATTGCTAAAAATCAATGTGAATATAATAATATAACAATTACTAAAGCAGTATATATGTAGTTCATTTGTTTCATACGTATTTGAGTAAAACATTATATAAAGATTATTTACCTCTAGGTAGGTAATTGCCTACCGAAATGGTACAGCTATAGGTACCTACGTACAAATTAACACGCCTACATAACACATTATACATCTGTTCGGTACTACAGTTGTAACCCGAACAATACCGTGACCACCATACACAGGCATACACTCAAACATGAATATCTAGCTAACCCCAAACAGCACGTTTTCAATTACCAAGCCCACTAATATTTAATGACACGGATGCGGTCCATTCGACCAATTCGCTGTGTAAACTGGTGAAAGGGTTGAAATAATCATTAGCTGTTTAACCCTGTATTGTTGGTAGAAATGTTTTTTGTATTCTTATATTTAGATATAGCTTGTATTTTACACTGTACTAGCTTGTTTCATGGGTTTCGCCATGAACTACTACCCTACTCCAAATAATCGGATAAAACGAATTCTGTGTCTCTTCTTACGTGTTAATACCATTTTTTTGAGTTTTCTGTAAAAGCGAAACAGAAAAAAGAATAGGTAGAGACACTAGGACCCTTTTCAAAGGGCTTAAAAACATGTTAACAGAATAACGACGGGAGCCAAGTGTGAATTTAAATCGCCATACTCCTAACTTTTACAGTTGAAGTTTAAGTAGAAAGTTTAGTAAAATAAATATCCATACATCCATACCATAATATACCGCCAAAAATATGTAGATTTCATTGCACAAGATTGTCTACATAGAAAGATTTTCAAGCGAAGAACACTAGATAATCTAAAAAGATTTCAACATACTAATAAGAGTTATCCACAATGTCGCGAGCGATAAGAACAAGTTATTTTATTATAATGACTACCTACATAAAGATTTGGGGGCGCCGAAAACAATTTTCTTTGTCACTTGAAACCCCTTTTAATGTGTTTTTGGCTCAACGCAAAAAAATACTCAGAAGGTTCATTGTTCATTGCCAAAGAAGTTAAAAGGATATTATCGACTGCAGTAAAAAATATGTCTTTTCTCTTTTTATTTTTATTGCTCACTCTTAAGATAAGAACTGGTTTTTCATCTTCGCAAGGCATGGTATATTGTGGATCCCGGTTGTCATTTGTACTTCTTTTACAGTTGTCACAAACAGTTGCAAGCTGAAAAGTCGAATTAGGTACCAGTCTTACCAATGGTTGCCCGGGTTGACTGGTTTGAGGAGGTCAGATAGGCAGTCACTTTATGTAAGACACTGGTACTCAGCTGCATACGGTTAGATTAGAAGATGATATAAGATGTGGACTGGACTCTGGACATTATAATGTGGACAAAGTTGGAACCTGGAACAGGCTTGTCTAATAGTAACCTGATCACTCTTTCTGTTAAGTCTTTCAGGGGGACATATTTAATTTATTTATTTATTTAATAAGTACAGTGACAGACTACAGGTTAAGACAATCAAGAAAAACAATAGTTAGCATACAGTACATAAATCTGAAGTCCAATTATTCCTGTACATAACATTCAAGTATTAATATGCTTCGTTAGAGACAGTAAAGTTGAAGTACTTAATATTAAGAAGCTAATACATGACTAAAACAATTAATTACAATTTATTTAAGCAATTTCTAAATTCGTTGAAACTGTTCAAGAACAAGTCTACCTTAGGGCATATTGTATTATATTGATTGCACATTCTGGATAACGGGTTATTCTGTGAAACATTATTGTTACTAGAGGGAATACTGAATAATTTGGGCGCGTATTTCACTCCTTAGATCATTAAAGCGCATTATTTTCTTTTAGTATGTATATTTTTATAATGTAAAGTTTAATTTTATACTTCTGCTATTCAATTATGATATGACCACAATAAATAAGTATTGTTATCATTATTTCCGACACTAAAACCGCCCATTCATTTGCTTATCTTGTTCTAACAAAATCTTACGTCAGCTATTAACATTAAATGTTCGTGAATGCCAGTATAAAGCCGTTACAACTGCGATATGGTGAATATATTGAGACTTTCAGTTTGTTATATGCACTTTATTTTAAACTTGCTTTTAAAATAGGAGAGCTGAAGTTAGGATTGTTTATTGCTGCTATAATAGACCACTAATCTTCCCTCAATTAACTGATGCACTCACATTTGATGGAAACTAGCTGTTCCTCTGCGGTCCCGTGGAAACTAGTATCCGTAGCCAGGTTATCTGATGTCCTTTCACAGGCTCTACTATATTTGTACCGTATTTCATTTAAATCGATTCAGTAGTTTTGGCGGGAAGATGATTTTCTTAAACTCTAAAGCCATGAGCTACTGGAAACATCACTTTTCCATGTTTTGATACTTGTGTATTTGTGTAGTCCCCCGCACACTGCCAACTTTTAGTTGGCCGATAGTTTGATCGGACTAATAAATAAATATAAAGATGATCTAGTACGCACATTACAACAATCAGGTATCTAATCAGTCTTACCAAGTGATTATTGTGTTGCTCGAGTAACTGGGTTGAGGAGCTCAGATAGGCAGTCGCTCTTTGTACACTGGTACTCAGCTGCATCCGGTTAGACTGGAAGCCGACCTCAATATGGTTGGGAAAAGGCTCAGAAGATGTGAAGATGAGGTATCTGACAGGCATCAGGTTAACTAAAAAGTTTGCTTGAATTTACGATTACCTTCTATGTAAAAAGTCTGAGTACTACCTATATATCGATAGTTAAATCTTCAGAATACAACCCTTAACCTACAGGTAAATTGCTGATGTCCCGAAACTTAAGTCTTAAAGTAAGTCTTAAACTTTGGTCTAAGCTGATTAAGTGAACACTATATTATTATTTGCATAGTGAGCTACTTGCAGCACTTGAGTAAGTTCTGTCGTACCTGTGCAAGCTAAAGCTTTGCAGTTTGGAGGGTATTTCCATAGTTAAGAGGTCGTTATGATGACAGGGAGAATTTGGTGATTTGGGGCAGTTTCTAGGACTTGAGAGTGTGGTGTTAGCACTACGTCTTGAGATATGTACAGTTCTTCTGTGATTTGATGAGAAGGTAAGTAAGGTAAGTATACTTGACCCATGTATCTAATCTTCTTTGTCATCACACTCTTGGTCGTGGTCGTCATATCAGGGGTGGCAGCAAGCTTCACAATCCTTTGCCACTCGTCTCGCACTGTAGCTCTCCTTGCGCATTCGTGAAGTGGACCCTTGAGTGCCGTCTTTATTTGGTCAGCCCAACGCATCGGTGACCTGCCGCGTACTCTTGTGCCTTATCTAATCTATGGAGAAGAAAATAACCACCGAAGATGTCATTATGGAAAATCTCCTAAGACCATTTCTGTCACCGCTTTATACGCTTCCTTTCGAACTCGCCCATTTTTTTTGAAAATCCAAAAATCGCCCACAGATTTGTCATGGGACCCTCACAACCGAGAGTTTTGGTCACTACGTATTTCACTCCAAAAACATAAAAGTACATAATCGCTCTATCACTAAGTTCTGTTAGTTTTCATATCGTGAAACATAATCCTGAAAAGGCGAAAAGAAATAGTTATTTGTTATACAAGAGTGCAAAGTTGCTTTTTAACCGCGGGCTCAATTTTAATGACCGAGCAAGCGAAGGATTCTAAAATTGAAACACGAGCGTAGCGAGTGTTTCAATAATTAGAATCCTGAGCGATAGCGAGGGAATCAAGGAGCACAAGGTGAAAAATCTTTGCACTCGAGTGCAACACGTAACTTTTCATCCCACCTCATCGAGGAAATTACTAAATGAAAAAACAAAATGGCGCGCACATATGAGTATCAAATTAAAAAGAAGTAACTATTAAAGTTCATTTATTTGAAAACTCAGTTTAAAAATGGAACGAGGTTAACAATCTATATAAAAACAATAATAAAAATTACTTAATTAATTGAATAATTATTTTAAGCAGTATTTTATTTTTTGTTTGAAAAGTCTTATCAAAAGTATCACAAATGGAGTATTGCACACGATGTTCTAAATTCAAATCACTTTGCCGCTCTAGAGGATAAAAACGGCTTTTGCGCTCAGATATCAAAGGGCAAAACTACTCTTTCCGAGATGGTGGGATGAAAATAATATTTCCATAACATATCCCTACGTCAAAGAACTTTTGACAGGATAAAAACCACAGCGGCGTTAAGTTTTGCAAGACAAGTTAGGTTTAGGCCGGAACCGTGAATGTAGCGGAAGCGGAAAATATAATACTTGAACAAAACTATTAATATAATAAAATAGGAAACATTTTTTGTTTGTTTTACCGCGGTTTCACCTGCATACTGAGGGAACTACTGTTCGTACAGAGATAAAATTTAGCCTATGTTAGTCTCGTACTCGTGAAGAGTACAGCTTTCCAACAGTGAAATATTTTTTTCTTTTTGGTGTTTTTAAGGTACAAACTTCAAATATTTATTTTTTTAAACAAACTAACAAACAAAAAAATCCTCTTTATTTTATATTATTTTATTAATGTTTATAGCCCGGTCAAAATAGACATTTGAAATAACAAAAATTCCCACAAAGCTGATTTTTGGTGGAGAGCTAGATTTGATCATTATAAATAAAATACTAAAAGTCCCCATCGATCCCATGTGTGCGTCAAAAGTTATTCGAGGTCAAATGTAAAAATTTTTGGTTTTTTGTGTTTTTTTCGAAAACGGTAAGTTTTCTCAAAAAAATATATCAGACCAAAATTGTAGATTATAAAATTTTCTACAAAAATGGTATTAACAGTTTTCTCCTAAATGTTACCATTCCTGAGATATCGCGCTTCAAAGTATACATTATATATTATATGCACACATTTCCACGCCACCTGTGAGGTAGTGTACTCGGCACGTTTTTTTTTATCGTGGTTTCCCCTGTAGGCCTACTCCACTAACTGTCATGACAATTTTAGGATAGTTTAAGGGAATAATTGCCGTCAAGTTCTAATATGATGTCATTATTGATATTAACTATTGGGTTAACTATCATTGTGATTGTTTTAGGTATCAAATCATCCTCCGAGCCCTTTTCCCAACTATGTTAGGATCGGCTTCCAGTTTAACCGGATGTAGCTAAGTACCAGTCCTTTACAAAGAGCGACTGCCCTATCTGACCCCCTTAACCCAGTTTCCCGGGCAACCCAATACCCCTTGGTTAGACCGGTGTCAGACTTACTGGCTTTTGACTACCTATAACGACTGCCAAGGATGTTCAATGACAGTCAGAACCTACAGTTTAACGTGCCATCAGAAACACAGTCATTGGTGTCTAAGATATGCTTAGAAAGTACATACAAACTTAGAAAAGTTGCATTGGTACTTGTCTGACCTGGAATCGAACCGACTCATACTTGAGAGGTTGGTTCTTTACCCACTAGGCCACCACGAGTTTTTGTATGAATCTGATAAATCTAAAACAATCACAATGATAGTTAACCCAATAGTTAATATATTGATTTCTGACACTTACGCGAATATTAGACATTTAAATAAAACTACTTTTACGGATTTTATCGCGTTATATTAATCTCTCATCTTAACTCCATAAACCCCAAAATTCAATTCACTATGGAGTCAGAGGCAAACAACTCCTTAGCTTTCTTAGATGTTTTGGTTATCCGTAACCCTAATAACACCTTGAGTCACACTGTGTATCGGAAGAAAACCCATACAGACAAATACCTTCATGGTGAGTCCCACCACCACCCAACACAGTTATCTACCGTTGGTAAATCATTGTTTCAGAGAGCACGTGGGATCTGCGATGAACAACACCTGGGTGCTGAGCTTCAACATGTCAAGCAAGTACTGCACGACAACAAGCTCCGAGTACCGCGCCCTCGTCGCAGAACCCGCGTGAAACCAGCCACAGTTGAGCGTCTACCTGCTGTTCTTCCATACATAAGAGGAGTCACAGACAAGATTGGCTACATCTTGAAGCGAGCTTCAATCAAAACCTACTTCAAGCCGCTGAAGAAGATCAGTCAATTCTTACCACCTGTCAAGTGTCACATACCTCTACAAGATGCGGGTGTATACAAGCTTGAATGTGATTGTGGTCTCTCTTACATAGGCCAAACTAAAAGAAGCATAGGGACCCGCGTAAAAGAACACATCGCCGATGTCAAACACCGCCGTTCCAGATAGTCATCAGTTTGTGAACACACACTAGACAAGGCCCAGCATTACATCAGATTTGATAAACCACAAGTCCTTGCAAGAGAAAACCGATTCCTACCTGGGATGATTCGCGAGGCTATTGAAATTAAAAAACATCCAAATTTCAATAGAGAAGATGGCTGGTGCATACCACCTGCTTGGAATCCCATCATAGAAACTATTAAATCAAAATCCAAGCCTACAACTGCTCGACCTATGGATACAGTGAGCTCGTTTTGCGTGAATCGGATTGTCAATAATAATCAACAAAATGTAGGGTAGCTGTTTGTAACTAATATATCAAGACGACCAACACCTTAGTCTGCCCGTGACCATAGATGCTGTAAAGGATCCGAAACGTCGGGATTAAATAATATTAATATAACGCGATAAAATCCGTAAAAGTAGTTTTATTTAAATGCCAATAGTTAATATCAATAATGACATCATATTAGAACTTGACGGCAATTATTCCCTTAAACTATCCTAAAATTGTCATGACAGTTAGTGGAGTAGGCCTACAGGGGAAACCACGATAAAAAAAACGCGCCGAGTACACTACCTCACAGGTGGCGTGGAAATGTGTGCATATAATATGTAATGTATACTTTGAAGCGCGATATCTCAGGAATGGTAACATTTAGGAGAAAACTGTTAATACCATGAACTGTTAATAATGAGAAAACTTACCGTTTTCGAAAAAAACACAAAAAACCAAAAATTTTGACATTTGACCTCGAATAACTTTTGACGCACACATGGGATCGATGGGGACTTTTAGTATTTTATTTATAATGATCAAATCTAGCTCTCCACCAAAAATCAGCTTTGTGGGAATTTTTGTTATTTCAAATGTCTATTTTGACCGGGCTATTAAATAAAGATTCAATTTGCAAGACCGGGATCAATTCCCGCAATTCATAAATAAATTTTAAGTACGTTTGTGCATTGATACCTACTGTAATAAACTCCTGAAGAATTTCCTAGAATCAGAAATCTTTTCCGAACATCATTTATGCGTTTTCCTGCAAACTTTGTATATCAAAGGCTTGAATAAACAATATACAACACGGAGTAAGGAGAGATGAGCGGAGATGCCATAATGCAGGTAGGTCAGGCGCCTTCTTGTAGGTCAAATAGGTAGGCATGACTAAAACCATCAGTTACGAGTGAACTATAGAGGCGTTTTGGTTCTTAGGGAGATCTGTCAACGCTTTCTGGTATTACACAAAATTGGCGGGTTCCAAAAAGGCGAAGACAGTAACGTTCCTCGTCCCCCGAACACCCGCATGTTGTCGCGCTACTTTCTTAGGAGCTTTTGCGTTATGACACCTCCGCTAGTCATTTTGTTCTCCATGCTATACATGAACAAAGTTATTTACACTAGTCGATCAAGCAATCCGCTACGCTACTCTGATGAAGCTACCTTGAAAACTATTAACAGTCCCCAGGCGATTTTCAACTCTACCGCCCAAGTTATAAGAGTTAGTTTAAGTTTGCGTCCCTCTGGTGTATCATTGTGTATTTTATTTTTTCCCTTCAGTATCTTATCGACGGGTCATGGGTTTTGTACACATGTGAAGTAATGTTGGTAAGCTTGTTAGATGATCTCCTGTTTGAACTACTTCATGCATCTGGATAAAAGGTAGCCTGTAGCTTTCCTTTATATAATGGGCTTGAAAAAATAAAATAAAAATCGAACTTTGAAATCTCTCTCAAATTGAACAAATAGTTACTGAGGTTTGCACGTTTCGGAAACCACCAAACTTTTTAGCGTTTAATAAGATAAAATGATAATTAACTTAAATTATTTTATGTTTTCAATACCTAACTAAGTGTCACTTACAATAAGCGCTCACCCAAAAATAAAGGTGATAAGGGACACTTAAACGTTGGTGAAAACGAAATTCGTATTAAGTGTTACCTAAATGCTCTTAGGGAATCCCTAAATTTAAGTATTTGTTGGTGAAAACGGGCATTATAGTCTTATTTATGAAGAGTAGATTTAGCTTAGTAAAGTATCTACAGAAAACGAATAAATCCCTTATAGAGGTAAAAGTACGTTTTCATCTTTTGGAATACCTCATTCAAGTTATTCAGCAGAAAAAAACTACGGGTCCACGGTGCACAAATTCTGGCTATCTTACAGGAGCAAAGGCATAGATACATAAAATAAATAAAAATTAACCGTCTTCACGTGACATCGTCAAGTCTACTAACCCTACGGCTTACAGTTAACCCCTACCGATGGCTTCTGACAAGAGTGACGTTATATGCAGTAACGTGCAGGCTTAGGGTTTAACACTGCCTCCTAGCTGATATGGGTGGTAAAATGTCGATCCTCGGAGTCGTACACCTGAGACCTAGTCACAGTACAAATTGCTGTAGTTGGTGACTTTTTTAATAAACATAAGTATCATCATCAGCCTATAGCAGTCCACTGCTGGACAGAGGCCTCTCCAAGTGCACGCCACTGAGATCGATTTTCGGCTGCTCGCATCCAGCTCCTGCCAGCCGTCTTGCGCAAGTCATCACTCCACCGTGCCTGAGGACGTCCTACACTACGTTTGCCGAGGCGTGGTCTCCACTCTAGAACTCGTTTACCCCAACGGTTATCGGTTCTTCGGCTAATATGGCCAGCCCACTGCCACTTCAGCTTGCTGATTCGGTGGGCTATGTCGATGACTTTGGTTCTCTGACGGATTACCTCATTTCTGATGCGATCCCTCAGAGAAATGCCAAGCATAGCTCTTTCCATAGCCCGCTGAGCGACTTTAAACTTGTGGACCAGCCGTACCGACAGTGTCCACGTTTCGGCTCCGTAAGTCATGACAGGTAGGACGCACTGATTGAAGACTTTTGTCTTTAGGCAATGTGGGATCGACGATGTTAGGACTCGACGTAGCTTCCCAAATGCAGCCCAACCCAACTGAATTCTCCTATTCACCTCGTCCTCAAAGTTGTTTCTACCTAACTGCAATGTCTGCCCGAGGTATACATACTTCCGAACAACTTCGAGAACGGCGCCGTGTATCGCAATCGGTTCCGGTAGAACATGTTCATTGAACATGACCTTGGTTTTGTCCAAGTTCATCCGTAGGCCGATGCGTAGAGAAGATTCAGCCAGGTCGTTCAGCATCTGTTGTAGGTCCTGCAGCGTTTCCGCCATGATGACGATATCGTCAGCAAATCGCAAGTGAGAGATGTGTTCGCCATTGATGTTGATGCCGCGTCCTTTCCAGTTCAGCGTCTTGAACATATCCTCCATTGCATTAGTGAACAGTTTCGGGGAAATAACATCCCCTTGTCTCACTCCTCGATGCAACGGTATGGGCCTTGTTTGCTGATTCTGTACTTGGACCGACATTGTAGCGGCTTCGTAGAGACATCTCATCACTTGGATGTATCGCCAATCTACTTGACAACGCTGCAGGGACTCCAAAACAGACCAGATTTCAACCGAGTCAAAGGCCTTCTCATAGTCCACAAATGCTAGACACAGGGGCTGATTATACTCTTCGGTCTTCTGTATAATCTGCCGCACTGTGTGGATGTGGTCTATGGTGCCGTATCCGCTCCGAAACCCAGCCTGCTCCGGTGGTTGGAATTCGTCGAGTCTCCGCGCAAGTCGGTTCGTGATCACTCTTGAGAACAGCTTATATACGTGGCTTAGGAGGGAAATGGGTCGATAGTTCTTCAGCTGGGTTTTGTCTCCCTTTTTGAAGAACAGGACGACAACACTCCTACTCCACGCCTCTGGAGTTCTCCCTTCGAAAAGGACGGCATTAAAAAGCTTCTGGAGCTCCCCCAGTACGGGCTTACCTCCCGCTTTTAATAGCTCTGTTGTAATGCCATCCTCGCCAGGGGCTTTTCCATTTTTGAGCTGTCTCAGAGCGATCTCGATTTCGCCACTGCTGACTTCTGGCAGGTCTTCGGTGAAATGGCGTGTTAATGTGGCTCTAGAATCCTCATTTCCGGGATCAGGTCGAGATGCATGCGATGCGTATAACCGGCCATAGAAATTTTCCACTTCCGAAAGGACTGCCGGTACCGAAGAAACGACTTCTCCACTTGTTGTGGTCAGCTTCGTCAAGTGGCTTCTTCCAAGAGATTGTACGAACGCCTTTGACCCCCGATTCTGCTCAATTGCTCTTTCAATGTCAAGAGTATTGGAGCACCGGAGGTCGCGTCGTACGTGCTTGTTGATCTCTTGGTTTAGAGCCCGCTTAGCTGACGAAGTGACAGGCGGGTTTTCACGTCGTTTCTTCATAAGCCCTAATGTCTCTTCCGAAAGCTTTGATTTCTTGCCCTTACGCTGCATGTTACAGAATCTCGAACCTTCCTCCCTAAGGATCCGAACCACATATTCGTGGTTCTGGTTAACGTCTGCTGTGGTTTCCACGGCGGCAAATCGGTTCTCCAAATTTGACTGGAACGTTTCAGATCCTGTCATGGTTTGGAGCAGTGTTGGTCGGAGCCTGGCCTTCATCAGACGGAAACGTTCCGCCTTGAAGTTGATATTCAGAGAGCCTCGGACAAGTCGGTGATCGCTCCCGGTATTAAATCGGTTGATCACGGAGACGTCTCTGAATATGTGCTTCTTGTTGGTCATGATGAAGTCAATCTCATTTTTAGTCATAGTGTCGGGGCTTTGCCACGTCCACTTCCTTTGGGGCTGCTTTTTGAAAAAGGAGTTCATCAAAAACAGCCCCTCGCGTTCGAGGAAGTTGACGAGCATTTGCCCCCTATGATTCCTGCTTCCAAATCCATGGGATCCTACTGCCGATTCGCCGCAAATCTGTACTCCCACTTTAGCGTTAAAGTCTCCCATGACAACGGTGTAATGGGTCTTTGTAGTGAAGTGGAGGGCCCTTGATATATCATCAAACATATCCTCCACTTCATCGTCTGAATGTGTCGAGGTCGGTGCGTACACTTGCACTACCTTGAGGCTATACCTGTCGGTGAGTTTTATGATAAGGTACGCTACCCTGTTCGACACACTAGACACCTCCACAACGTTATCAGCTAGGGACTTATTTACCAGAAACCCAACACCACCTTGGGATTGTTGGTCTCCCTCTCGGAAGTACATTAGGTGACCTGATTCGAGGGTTATGGTGTCCTCCCCCTCTCTTCGAACTTCACATAACCCTAATATGTGCCACCTAATCTTCCCAAGTTCCACCTCGAGTTGCGCCAGATGCGAGTCAAGCCGTAGCGTGCGGCCGTTGTACGTCGCCAGAGTCAGTTTTGTTTGGTGGCCTCCCGTAACCCGGAGATTCTTCGCACCCCCTGCCCCGCCGTAACCACGGTCGCCACCATGACCGGGAATAGCGGGACTGCCGGGAACTAGGGGCCGTGGCTTTTTTGTTCTGCACATGAGGAATTTAGCCTACTGCTATCACGCTGGCCAGACGGGTTGATAGAGGGTTTTTTCCGAGTTTTCCTTCTCTCGCACTGGTGTTCGGTGCATTTTTACTCAATTAGTCGCCTTCTACGACACCCACTGGAAGAAGGGGTAGCGACATATGTATTCTTAAGCCGTCGTAAAAAACATAAGTATGTTATTTATTTATTTATTTACTTATTTATTTATACAACAACATCATCACTATCATTACAGGTTTCCCTAATTCAATAGTGTGGTACAAAAATTATAATATTTTCATTGGCAAACTATCATCATTGTGATTTTTGCGAACTCATTCAGAGAGCAAGTAAAAATATCGATTCTGTCCGCTACCTCGTTGAGTACACGTAATGTACGTGTTAATGGAGCTTTCCTCCATGAATCCATGTGTGAATGCGTGGTTATGTTAACAAGCTGTTGTTTGAAAATCACCTGAGTAAGCCTTTAAACTGGTGAATCTTTCGTGCGGTTTGTACGGCCGGTATCCTAGTACCTTTTTTAGGAGTACCTAAAGAACTGAAAGCTTCACTGACATTTGAGCTATGACGACCAAATTTTCCACGTGTAAGCTAAAGTGTGCGTATACGGGCAGTAAAATCCGCTAGTGTGAAAGGGCTCTTAATGAAAGAAACATGGTCCCCTAATCAATGCCTATCAATCATTTAGTAAGTACTTATGTTTGTTTCATGAAGTAATGAACTCAAATGTATGTAGGTACCTACTGATTCAAAAACGTACTCAATTAACTACACTTTTCTGCAACACTTTTCTATAAACAATTTTGTTAACTTTAACGTTGAACGTAATTTTTTTCCTGTTAATCCTTTTTAACAAAAATTGCCGTACAATCTCCTTGTCAGTGTGTACGAAAAAAACTCTCAGGAAAGTTTTCTTTGTAAGAAAAACCGATACAACTTGTATGAAGTTTCACTCGGCATTCTCGTAGTTTGATTTTTTTGCTGGCAACACTGACGGTCTTTGGTATTCCGATACTTTTGGTATTCATCTTAACTTTTATACTTATATGTTTTTCATTTAACATACCGATATTGTGTATTAAAGATAATACATAATTTTGTAGAAATGTAACCAAGGGTAATCCCCGGTTATGTGCTAAACTATTATTTACTATACTGTTACTGTTACAGCCTTTTTATCGTCCCACTGCTGGGCTGCGGCCTCCTCTCACACGGAGTAGGATTGAACATTAATCACCACGCTTGCTCAATGCTAGTTGGTGATTTCAGACTTTATAGTCCAGGTTTCCTCAAGATGGCGGCGCGCGTTGTTTCACGCGCTCCTCAAAGAGATGTCAGCAACCCCAGCGGGGCCCAGCAGGGCCAAGGCCTGCCGGGGCTGCGGGTTGTTCAAAAGAGGTACCGCGGCCCTAGCACATAAGAAGGCCTACGACGGAACACGACGGCTTTTAGTCAGTAAGAGTCTGACACTCCCTCACCGCTGCTAACCCACAGCGGGAGGGGTCATTTGATGATTTTTTACGTCGTTAAAAAAAAAAAAAAGAAAAGGGTTTCCTCAAGATGTTTTCTTTCACCTTTTTATCAGCCATTGGTGTCTATAACATGCAGATATTGTGTATTAAAGATCTTTATTTTCATCTCAATTTACTTTAAAATGTTCTGCTTCTGGACACAGGCTATCACTTGCCAGTATTAAATACTCATTTCTAGAATTGAACCCAATACCTATTTCAAGGAAGCCGAGAAACAGAATTGCAAATCTAAGAAACATTGCTGAGAATAACTTCTCGAAAACGAGATTTCTGGTACCAGGAAATAATCACAAGCAGTTTTCCACGATTCCTCATTCCGAGAGAACTGCTTCCTTCACCCAGATCAAAAATAGCCTATGTTCTTTCTCAGGCTTTAGGATATCTGTGTATTCAATTTCATGTATATCGGGTTAGAAGTGTTGGGGTGATAACAAGACAGACAGAAAGAGTTACTTTCGCATTTCAAATATTACTAGCTTCCAGCTATTTCACTCGCTTCTTAAAACCATAATAAAGTACCAAAACCAATAACTACGTGAATGCTTACCTATTCCACTGTAACCAATAACTACCATCCTCCGAGCCTTTTTCCCAACTATGTTGGGGTCGGCTTCCAGTCTAACAGGATGCAGCTGAGTACCAGTGCTTTACAAGAAGCGACTGCCCTATCTGACCTCCTCAACCCAGTTACCCGGGCAACCCGATACCCCTTAGTGAGACTGGTGTTAGAGTTACTGGCTTCTGACTACCCGTAACGTACAAGTACCAAAATCAATAACTAACTATATAAATATTTTACAAGAACCAGTCCCACTCTAACATTAGATAAACCAACTCCAAAACGCATTAAAATCTAAGGTGTCAACACTCGATTGAGACATCTCATTACTCTTACTAAGAAGGATTGGCGAACACACACCTAGTAGTAAAACTTCCTAGTAGGAAACTTCCTAGGAGGATCCAACTATGTAGGGGACTCGATTGGGGACGATTCTCCAAAGAGCTTTATGAGTAAGTAACTTTGTCTTCGGAAGTAGGTAAATGTATGTTGCCAGAAGTCAAATTTGTTGGATCTGAATTCTTTATTTGCTTTGAATGGTTTGTAAGTGTCCTATGTATTTAAATGATTGTTACTTCTTCACGTGCAAACGGCTGAGCGGATTTTGAAACCTGGTGGTAATATAGCTTAAGTACATAGCAGAATAACTTATAAACATTTTTTATCCAGGTGTGGGAAATAGTCGAACTAGGAAGCGCGTCATACCGCTGTCAGAAGCTAGTTGATAATAAACCCGCTATAAATATCGAAGTATGTACCTACAATAACTTACAAGTGAGGATTTATTGACCCTGCAATATATCAAAGGAAACATTACATCGGACAATTCCTGCAATTTGTCTCAAAACCCAAACAAGGCAAACCTTCTTATTTATCAAGCTTAATTAAATACCTTTCAATCTTATACAATTAACTCACTCGACATTGATAACCACAAATAAAACATTGTGTATTAAAACACAAAAGGTCGTAATCCCCTTTAATTTGAATCAAGATATGCAATGGGAACCAAAAATATAAGTTTTAATCTCATCATAAATAAGGTACTGCCTTTCCGGTTGCCACTTAAAATTAAATTCCGCATAAATTACTTCGAAGATATGAGCAAAGAGATCACAAATCGAAGACCGCATCTGTCAATTACTGTGGCCGCTTTAAAAAGTAAAAAAACTAAGATGGCGGCGCGCCCGTCCCGCCAAAACAAAATGGAGGGCTGTGGTAGCGTTCGAATGTCAATAAGTGGTGATTTTTTGTGTGTTTTTGGTTCCATTCATGTTTGGTTGGTGTATAAACCTCGCTAAAGTTCGGTGTCGGTACTAATAAATGTGTTGGGTACAGATTTTTACTTTTACTTTGAATTTTAGTGTGAAAACATGTTAACGATACTACAAAATTCGGACCGGATTTTTGTAGTTTATGTACCCTTAAATTGCTTCTTCCAGCTTTTTCACACGCTTACCTTGACAACTATTTCACGCACTCAAATAGAAACAGCCTGTTGCCTAATTTTCTCTATGAGTAAATTAGCTGCTTATCTATTAATTAAAAAAAAAAACAAATCAGAACTGCACCAAATACTGGAGGTAAGCGTGATCAAGCAAATACACAAACTCTAAGCTGCTCTAAGCTTTGTAGTTGTGATGTGAATACCGTCGTAACAGTGAAGTCGGTTAGTCAAGAATTTATGAATGTGCTCAAACTTCACGTAGAAGATAAAAATCTTAGTAGATACTCACACATAATGGTTAATAATGTAATCAAGATCGATCAAAACTACATAAGCTCAAGAAAACATTTCGATTCAAGTACATAATAATATTATGATGTACCTACAATTCAGTGGGTACTATTACAATTCAGTGCAGTGAACATTATTTGCAGCAAACATTCATTTATTATTATAGTTGCTAGTTGCCCCGGGCACCGAGTCGCAGTCATCATTTGAAATCAGATATTTTGATGAATGACTAGGCGTCACTTTATATTCTAACGTTCAAATTGTTTAATATGTTATTCGAACATTGTAATTAAATTTTTTGTTTAATTTTGTATGTGATTTAAACATTATTGTAAATGTAATCATTAGGATTTACCCGCGCAGAAATAATAAAACAATCTTAACAAAATAGAACCTGTAAGAAATAGTTAGATTTTCTTGCCTTACTTTTACAGGCTTTGGGATATTCCTCATTTCATACAAACCACCGAGCACCACATCCTCGACCTTTTTTTTTTTTTTTAACGACGTCAAAAATCATCAAATGAGCCCTCCCGCTGTGGGTTAGCAGCGGTGAGGGAGCATCAGACTCTTACTGACTAAAAACCGTCGTGTTCCGTCATTGGCCTTTTATGTACCAGGGCCGCGGTATCTCTTTCGAACAACCCGCAGCCCCGGCAGGCCTTGGCCCTACTGGGCCCCGCTGGGGTTGCTGACATCTCTTTGAGGATCGAGTGGAACAACGCGCGCCGTCGACACGGGTCTGTCGTCTAAGCAGACAGAGGGACGATGAGCCACCCGAACTCACCGCCCACAGACTACGCAGGCGCACCGTAGGCGCCCACGCACTCGCGACACCCGGCGCCCATGGTGTCTACCTGGTCCAGCGCGGCGGCCGGGATGAGAGGTGCGAACTCTCTGGCGTTCCGCCACCTCCTTCTCGAGCATGACCGCTTCGCAGAAGGAGGCGACGGTATCCCATTCCCTCTCGCCCCAGACCATGGCCTGAACCAGGGCCGGACGCGAGAGGTCGCCGCCGTCCAAAGCCTCGACGAGGACCCGACGGTGCCCTTGCCACGCAGGGCACTCCTGGACTGTGTGGTCCACCGTGTCCTCGGGGCTGTCCGCACAGTACCACATCCTCGACCTCAAGTAACAACTTCAGTTTGAACGAAAGCAATCAATAACTGCGCGCTCTGTGAAAATCATAAAATATGCCGTGAAATACGACTACCAGTGATATGGTCTGGTGGTCAAGACGACTCACTGACCGATCCCCTGGTTCCCAGCATCCAGTATCTAAGTACCTAGCAATTACTTAATTATTTTATCTCTTAGCCTGTTTCTAGTTTGACAGCTTAGTGACACGTATACAGCTGGACACGAAACTCAATCACTGTCTAATATTGACATATCTTTTTGATTACATTACACTTTTAAATTACTTCACTACATTCCTTTTCCAAGAGTGTCTTTTGACACAAAAAAAATTGTTTTAGTAATAATACAAAACATCCTATTTCAATAACTAGCTGCAACGTTATACCATTTGATGAGCCTACGCGATATAATAAGATGTTCATATCTTTAGATACGATCTCTATATTAAAATTGGGGAGCGAGCAGAATGCAAAACAGTTGCTTACTTATGTTTTTACACATATGTATGTGCTGCTGCAAAAACTGCATATTATTAAGTCGGTTTGTCTTATTTATTTTTGCAAATATTTCTCACGTTTTATTAAGAATGGTGTAGTTAAAGTTAAGGTCCAAAAAAGTCCGTTTCATCCATTTTTTTGTAGTTACTGTACTGGTTTCTGAGGTCTATTTATTTCATAGATATCGGGTTTTCCAAATAGGAGTCACGAAATTGAGAAAAACCGCTGTTTTGTCAAAATTGCTACCTAATAACAACAGTTTTTTTAGTTATGTGTCTATTTTGATGAAACATGTCTAAGCGCCAACGCTGAAATACCAGCTTTCTTCCACAGAAACCGCTTCAAAATCGGTTCATTTGTTTAAGGCGAGGAATTGGTCAACAATAATTCCATAACCGGCACGCGCATCTAAGGCGCCAAAAGGGGTCGGAGCGTCTGAGCGGGGCGAGGATAACAATACGCGCGCTAGCTTATAATTAAAAGTCGTAAGCGACAAAATGGTTTTATAATTTTATTATTTAGAAATGATAATTTGATAAAAATTCCTTCTACAATTTTAAAGAGTATGTACATACTCAACTTCTAAAAAAGTTAAGAGGCTTAAATCGGTCCCGTATGCCCATAATATGTGAATCTCTTTTTAAAAAGAGGTATGTTTGATATATTTTTCTCTGTTATAAAAGTTACCTAATCATGTTTCTACGTCTAACAAAATAAGGTTTATATCATGAACTTTCAGGTAACCAAGTTGTATTTTGATCCGTTTTGTATTTACTGAGAAAAATTGAAATCCTTGGCGCCAAAAATTCCAATTCGTCCTCTTAAGACCTAACGGTGCCACGTAGGGTGCCATAGACAGACAGACATAATAGTGATCAAACTTATAAATCCAGAAATCGTCACTACTTTTTGTGCTATTTTACATGTTTTATTAAAAATAATGTAAATTGCATAGAAGCAGAGTCTAAATTGCATAAAACAAGTATCATAATATTATTTTTCTAAAACATCAAAGTAATGGCAGGTCTTTGACCCGTTGAAAACTCTCCGGTAAGTGGAATAGAATATGTTCATAATAAGTTCTTTTTTTTGTGTCTGGAATTTTATGCTCTACGAACGATGAGGTATTAAAGTTAGTTTTTGTGTAGCGAGACTAATTGAACTCACTAACTATATATAGGTACATTGACGGATTATACAATTCTGAGTTCCTTTCAGTATACTATTCAAAACTCTTCGGGTATGTTGCAAAGAGGTAGTTTATTTTTTTATTCCGTCCGTCACCAGGCTGTATGTATTTCTGTTACAATGAATACTGAAAACAATATAGGATAACATAAATACATATTTTAGGAGGAACGGAACCTTTAGCACACGAGTCTGATCCATTCATATTACATTTTTTTTTCATTTTAGTTTTCATTTCATTTTGCTATAGCGACAATAGGTACTTACTTGGTTCATCATTTATATCTTCTATTATATCTTCAGTCTTACTGTCACGATTCATAAAATGCAGCGACGGGAAGCAAAGCCTTAGCAATATGCCCCCCATTTTCCTTTCCCTACCAAGACTACCACAAACCTACACGAATAAATTTATTTTTACAACAATGTTATTCTTACACTCCAAAAATTACGCTGTAGTTCATATAATAGGGGCCATTACATTTTTCACACCTGAGGCAGTTAATGCTCCGAGATAATATTTCATCTTTTAGTACCTCTTGCCTACATAAATTTACCAAATGGAAAACAAGAATGCCTGCATACTATTTAATACTATTTATGACTGTGCTCATGAGCATTTTTATTTTGAATTGGATTATATTATTGTATTTATTTCAGTTTTAAAAACACTGGTACTTAGCTGCATCCGGTTAGACTGGAAGCCGACCCCAACATAGTTGGAAAAGGCTCGGGACATGATGACTTCAGTAAGTAGTAGAAGTCGCTAGTCTTATAAATTCATTTGTCATCTGCCTAGCCTTTGCCCAACCATGTTGGAGTCGGCTTCCAGTCTGACTGAATGCAGCTGTGTACCAGTGTTTTACAATGAGCGATTACCTATCTGACCTCCTCAACCCAGTTAATATAAATATTTATGTTTTGATTTTCCAAAAAAGGTTTTTTTGACTTTCACTATTCTTGGTGCCTGAAGATATCTGCAACTTATGTACGAATATATGTATATGTATTTATGCTTAGTTCATATTTTATACTAATATCTAGACATGGGCTTATTACATACCTATTTTGAAAATGAATTAAATACAAGTAATACACCTGTGTCGATACTCTTGCACCATCTCACCTTCCTAGCTCGGCGCGATGTGCTGGTTCCGCTGCTGCGGCTGCAGAGGACCTCAAACGGCGCAAATATAGTACCCTGGTGGGTAACTATACCTTTGAGCCGTTTGGGGTTGAAACCCTCGGGCCGTGGGGTCCAAGTGCTCATCTCCTATATAAGGATATCGCAAAGCGACTTGCTGACACTTCAGGTGACCCAAGGGCTGGTTTTTATTTTGGCCAAAAAGTAAGCATTGCCATCCAACGTGGCAATGCTGCCAGCCTCTTGGGTACACTCCCGGTGGGCAGCGATGAGGAGGAGTTTTTTGATGCAATTTTTTAAATATTTTTATTTATAGTAAGTGTATATATTAGGTAATAAGTTAGTTGTATGTTGTATATATATTTATTTGTAAAACTGTGCATTATATTATGTGTCATAATAAATACAAGTTAAAAACAAATTAGTGTCTACACAACATCAATGTTTATTTGCCAGAAACAAGGTAAATATTAACAAAGACATTTGTAAACAACCCTGCTTTGCAAAAGGCAATATATCACGAATCGCGAAAACAATATTTATAATTAAAATATCAAATAACATAACACAAACTAACGTAATTAACATGAAAATGAACACCAATTAATATGATCAATAACAATTTATTTCCAGTGTTGCCAGTTTTGCATTAAAATTCAGCTGTTACTAAAACATTGTTAAAATCATGGAGAACAAAATGACTAGCGGAGATGTCATAACGCAAAATCTCCTAAGAAAGTAGCGCGACAACATGCGGGTGTTCGGGGGACAAGGAACGTTACTCGCTCCGCCTACGGACACATCTCATTAATTTAAAAATTAAATCACCAATCAATCAAGAAAAGTCGTTGACAGACAAGGAACTGATAACGCCTACCGTTCGTTACTTTGACCTACAAGAAGGCGCTTGACCTACCTTATGACATCTCCGCTATTTTTATTCATCTTTTGTTAAAATATTCAATTCCATTATTTGTAATTTAGAATGCAAATGGTTACAATCTCTACACTAGTGGTCAGCAAAAAGAGTCAGCCTTTTTGTGGGCGTTCATGGAAATTTAATTCTGTATGTGCTGTGCTGTTTTTTGGCCGTGTGTGTAAAATATTGTATGATGGTGTATTTATTTAGTTAATTTGCCTGGAAGGTAGTAGTTTTCTTATTAGTGTGGATGGTTTTATGGGAGAGAGAATTATGATTCTTAAATGTTACGTAATCAATGTGAAAGTTTGTAACGGGTTGGCAACGAAAACTGAAGTGGTTTTAATAAGCCAAAGTCAACCTGCCTGGCTAATTAAAAAAGTCATTTTAAAGTAGGTACATGTGTTACATATTTTTGATTTCATGTTATATTATGTATTGAAATTAGTAATGCACTAATTAATTAAAAATAACAATCGCATTTATTTGTCAATCTAAATATTTAGTTTAGGTGCGTTTGATTTAGCCACAAACACGTAAATTGTAATGCACTTCAAATTCTATGCAGAACATTAATTACTAGTATTTATATTTCATTCCACATAAACAAATAGCTTATATATCTTATAACACTGAACCAACTGGACCCGCCGTTGCCGTGCTTTTCTCCCTGCTAAAGACAGCATCAAGCTACACCCATTTCTCAATCAACATTGAACCTTATACTTTAGAGATAAGATTGAAAATATATTAAAGGACAGATTGTACTAGCTAGCAATATGATGGCGTACAAGACCGACCCAGTCATATTTGTGTGCTTCAAGTTTGTCTTGTGTTTGACATTTTTTCATATATCGTTATCATATTTAGTTATTTTCATATTTCATCATCGCTATCACTATTTGTTGTGTAAAAAGGCAGATATTTTCGCACCGACATTTGTGAGTACGGCGTCTCCGGCTCGTTAAATGATCTAAGAGAAACACTCAATCTAAACAGTAAACAATATTCCAGACCAGTCCAACTTTTAATCTACCCAGTTAAGCTTATAAAACATGTTTAAGCTCACGTGAAGCTGAAACTTTCCCCAATATTTCTGAGTATTTTGATAAATAATTAGGAAATGTAAAAGTTATGATACGTACGGAATTATTTCGCGTTCCCTATAATTCTGTACCACGGAGTAAAGAAAGATGAGCGGAGATGCCATAACGCAGTTAGGTCAGGCGCCTTCTTCTACGTCAAATTCGTACGGTGGGCATGACCAAAACGATCAGTTACTAGTGAACTAACGAGTAGTTCGGGTTCTTTGAGACATCCAACAACGATTTTTGGTATTATAAAAAAATGCCCGGGTCCAAAGAAGGCGTATAAGAACGAAAATAGTGGCGTTCTTCTTCTCCCGAACACCCGCATGTTGTCGTGCTACTTTCTTAGGAAGTTTTTTATTATGGAACCTCCGCTAGTCATTTTGTTCTCCATGTCTATACTTACATACGGAAGTAACTTTATTCTGTCGGAATTTGGAAGTTTAATTAAACGCAAATAGTAGAAATTATGCCAGAGACGTGGAGAAGTTAGTCAATTTTAATTATTAAGATTTTGGTTAAGTTATATATGTTTTTATGGCCTTTGTCTTTTGTTTTAGAAAGTCATTATTCGAATGATTTTCTAGTCGCATTACGAGTAGGAGATCTAAAAAAGTTTAGTCTACAAAGAGGAAAAAATTTTTTTTTTGGGTTATTATGCATTCAATTGTTTCACGTAATTTCACCGTCAAACCTTAGGTACCTCATATACATACACATTTATTTGCGAATTTACGGCACTAATAATAGTAGTAACTTTATAGTTTCAAGTGACCATTTCACTTATAAAGAAACATCAATGAGACACCGCCGACTTTCCTACAAATTCCAAAAGTTTACGAAGATAAAATTTTGCATTTGTCAGTAATACATCAAACCATCCAAAACGAATACCGGTATGCAAACTCAGAGCCACAAACTGCCGAACATCGCCAATAAATCCACCATTATTACTAAAATGCATGTTTTAAATCTTTTTTGCAACTGGCAACTTTATAACTCAATTTCCATGTTGCTTGAACAACTTTTTTTAAAACTGGTAACACTCTTATTTATGGAAGCATTTAAAAAAGTGTAGTGTCATTTTTTGAATTCTTTATTTCTTATTTGGTGTTCGTTTTGTTTTCTGTAGTTTGAATATGGAATTAAGAAATAAATTGTGTTGTTTATGCTTTTTGGTGCGACGGGTAAATAAATAATTGGATATCACTTTTGTTTTTTTGACGTCTTCTTGAATTGAGTTTCAGTTCTTTTTTGTAATATAGGTAGTGACGTGATTGGTCTAGTCGTGGCTTGGAGTCTAGCCTAGAAATTTTCCATTGGAATACGTCAAAAACATAGGAAACTTAACGAAAAATTCCTACCTAAAAAAACAGTACCTACTAGTTTCTAAATAACAAGCACTAAAACTAACCAAAGGTTAGAAATGAAATAAAAATATCAAACAAACAGAAAATACTTACATCTAAAACATTTCAAAGAATAACTCGCAGTCAGCAGAAATCAAAGAAAATATTTGTAACTGGCAACCCCAGTGGCACAAAAACTATAATATTCCGAAAGCGCTGACATATCATATCGAATTGGTTCTTTTTTCTTTTATATTGAGAACTGGTATGAAAAGATGAATGCTTTGAAATCCATTTTTACTGAAAAAAATCTTATTGGTATGTCTTACAACTGTACTGAAGTTAAAAAAGTCGTGGTGTCTTAGTGGGTAAATGACCAACCTCAAGTATAAGGGCACGGATTCGATCCCAAGTCAGGCAAGTACCAATGCAACTTTTCTAAGTTTGTATGTACTTTCTAAGTATATCTTAGACACCATTGACTGTGTTTCGGATGGCACGTTAAACTGTAGGTCCCGGCTGTCAGTGAACATCCTTGGCAGTCGTTACGGGTAGTCAGAAGCCAGAAAGTCTGACACCAGTCTAACCAAGGGGTATCGGGTTGCCCAGGTTACTGGGTTGAGGAGGTCAGATAGGCAGTCGCTTCTTGTAAAGCACTGGTACTCAGCTGAATCCGGTTAGACTGGAAGCCGACCCCAACATGATTGGGAAAAGGCTCGGAGGATTACAACTGTACTAAAGTAAGAGACATATGTATCTACACAAATCTGTTACTAAAAATAAAATTGAATAGTTCGTTTCTTTGAACGCGCTAATCTCAGGAACCATCATCATCTGTCTAGCCTTTACCAGTCTATATGGGATCGGCTTCCAGCCTAACCGGACGCAACTGAGTACCAGTGTCTTATAAGGAGCGACTGCCTATCTGACCTCCTTAACCCGGTTACCCGGGCAAACCAATACCTCAAAAAAATGGTAACCGAAGATTCACTAGATTTTGAGGGAGCTATTTTTTACTCGTGAATAAAAAAATCAATTTTAGCCTATGTAGAACCACGGGAAACTGCAACAATTTAATTATTACGCAAAATAGTAAGAGAGACAATGAGACAGTTCGAAAATATAGGCATAATTCCAACAGTTACAAACTAACTACCGTTAGTTATTACAAATTCAAATTCATGTTGGTGCAGTATCATTTTAATATCTCAGATTAATCGCCGTCCCACTTTCCTGCGCCATTTGGCAACCAAATGACACCAAAATTCATTAATATACTTACTTAGTGATATTTAGATGAAAACACCGTAAAACGCAGTCATAAGTCTCAAAGCGTAATAAAGTAGTACCGCCATTTTGCATCTGAAACGTCAACTTTCCCGCCATGACGTTAATTTATTTTTAATTGTCTATGGCATGAAGCCGTTCCGAGAAATGAGGTCGGTCTCTCTATTTTTATTTTTTTATTGTTATGACTTATTGCCGACCTAATTGTGATTTCATTACGTTTGTAAATGGATATTGACATTTGGAGATGGAAAAAGTAAGATTTTGGTCTGCAATTTAATTTATAAGGGGATTGTCATTCTTGTTTCTTTTCGTTAAATACACAATTTGTTAAAAGGTCCTGTCATTTGGGCATACAAATATTTATTTATGTACGGTTATTCATTTTTGTTTTTTCGTAGATACTGTCTATTACTTTGTACATTATTTATAAGTAGGTAGGTAATTAGGCTACTTCTGTTATTTGCTTTGCTAATCTTTATACATAGCAATTTCAGAATCTGTGGATCAGATTGAAAAACATTTGGTTGATAATAGGCTACAAGTTTCCTCTAAGCGTGGATGAAACCGCGAGAAAACTAATAATACAAAAGTAGCCCAATTCCATACAAATACAAAATATTACATTTAAAATAGACCGTTTAAATAATTTCCCGAATCATTTGTCACCGACGGATCGTAAATTCTGGAATTAATTTAACGTCTTCATTAGAAACGAGTTTGAGCTCGTAAAGTCGTCGTAAATATGAATTTAGTTCAGTCAACCGTATTCTTATGTGAAATGATAATGACAAAATTGTGTCTGTGTCTGAGAAATTGGGTTTATTTCCAGGAAGATTAAGCCATCTTTGGAAGTCCATTCTTCTTTTTAGAGAGTGAGGTGTAGGGAACCCAACGAGTTCTAGGAACATCTCAATTCACTGGCTAAATCATCAATCTACCCTAATATTGTAAAGAGAAAAACATATTATTTTTGTTTGTTTGTTTGTAATGGATAAACTCAAAAAATAAGTTATCCGATTTTCAAAATTCTTTCACCATTAGAAAGCTTTGCAAATGTCATAGGCTATTTTTATCCCGGTACGGACAGTACTTCCCACAAGACACGGACGAAACCACGGAAAATTACTAGTAGTATATAAATAGGCTATTGTGACGAGTGTACAGACAACACTTTTAAATTCAAATTCAATTAAAATAAACACTATTATGAAAGTTGAACAATAATAATGTCAAACAAAGTTGAGTAAAAGTATTTTTTCAAAGTCTACCCAATTACAATAAAGAACCGAAAGGCTTCTGAAATTATTTTATTAACTTAACTTACAACTGCCTGTGTCTTTCAAAAAACTTTGTAAATTAATCAACTACTTACAATTATTATTTTCATCTTGGAAAAAAGAAAGCGTAGTAAAATTAACTGAATGTACTTTTCTAAGTTTGTATGTACTTTCTAAGTATATCTTAGACACCATGGACTGTGTTTCGGATGGCACGTTAAACTGTAGGTCCCGGCTGTCATTGAACATCCTTGGCAGTCGTTACGGGTAGTCAGAAGCCAGTAAGTCTGACACCAGTCTAACCAAGGGGTATCGGGTTGCCCGGGTAACTGGGTTGAGGAGGTCAGATAGGCAGTCGCTTCTTGTAAAGCACTGGTACTCAGCTGAATCCGGTTAGACTGGAAGCCGACCCCAACATGATTGGGAAAAGGCTCGGAGGATGAGTAAAATTAACTGAATGTCACCCCACTTTAAAAATGTATTTAAAGAAATAACGTTTTCAAAAAAATGATTATTTGTGCGTTTGTTGTATCGTTTCCAATCTGAATTAACGGACAGCCGTTACTGATCCAATTTCAACATATTTTTTAGTTGTTAACTCAAAGTTACTTTTATCCTTTTATTATTTATCTTTGTCATTTACAATCGTTTTATATTATTATTGAGACACCTTATTTTATGTGAAAACATCAAATGACCACTCCCGCTGTGGGTGCAGCATGAGGGAGTGTTAGACTCTTACTGACTAAAACCCACCATGTTCCTTCTTAAGCCCTTTATGTACCAGCGCAAAGGTAACTCGCGCGAACAATCCCGCAGCCGCTTCTAGAGACTTATTGCAGACATTTTTGATTGAAAAATAAAGCTTTTTTTACTTTTTACAGTCCTCGTGTCGGACCAATTTCCATTGCACTTAGTGTAAATAAAGATACCTGTATGTATTTGTTACATATTCATTACATTTTTACTTGGAATATCAAAGGGATATATTTACATAGTTTGGTCGGCAAAAAAGGGGCTATTTACGAACTTCTTGTAACTTTTCAAATAACTAGTTGGGGCTTTTCAAATTCTTGTCTGAAAACACTTTTCACGTAAAAGTAGGTAAATTGGACGGGTTTATAACTGTGTGTTAAAAAGTATTCATTTCATGCCTTTTTTAGGATTTCAGACGTCTATTTCTAATTATTTTTCAGTTTGTATTGATTTTTGTATGAATTACCCCTATTTTTTTGCGTCTTCGGCAAAAGAGAAGTGTAGATTCAGATTTAGGTACTCGTGCAGCGACTGGGAGAGTGTCAGACTTTTACTGACTGAAACCCACCTTTGTTCCTTTTGGAGCCTTGGTGGTCAAACTCTGGCCACCTTATATACAAAGGGCTCCAGAAGGAACGAGGGTAGATTTTATTTTCAACTTCAAAATAATTGATGCCGTTGTTTGGTTGCCCTTATAAAAGATGGTTATTATATATATTCGACGATAATGTTTATTGTTTCGATAATTTTTTTTTTTTCATTATGTAGGGGTAAAAACAGCGAAACGGCTCGGAAATCTTCTTATCATTTATTTATCAGCTTTTACAAAAAATCACAATCCTTTAAAACTATTCTTAATCTTAACATCGTCTTCAATCGTGTCGTCGTAAAGCCATCGTAAAGCATAATGCTCGCAAAGTAAGTACTCTCTCGTTCGTTCTCTTTCATGCTCTCTCGTTCATCATCTCACTCTCATCGTTCGGATACACATCTAAAACACTTTCACTCAATCAATCAGATATTCGGATACATTCCCACATCCGGCCGTCCTGCTCTTAGTCTGTCCTCAGACTAAGCACATGAAAATAAATCTTAAAGGTTACAGTTACATACTTTAAATCTTTTAACTACTGCTTGAACATAGTTTAAGCCTTATGATAACTACTGAGACATAAGACAGTGCCAATGGTTACAATTATAACAGCTATACATTTCTAACAATATTGTTTACACCACACTAGGTACAAGGTTGTTTACAACAATCAACATGAATGGTAAGTATACTAAGTACATACACTGGTAACAGAACATTAAGGTTATAGGTCATTCATCCTTCCATACTATCAAATCAAAGGTAAGTAATGCCCTTATATCTTCACTCTGTGTCACTCATATAGTCAGGCCATGGTTTCATATGGTCTGCTGATGCTGTAGTTCTGAGAGGACCCTCCGCTCGTGAGTCAGCCTTCTCTACATCATACCTATCATTTCTCTTTACCTTCACCACCTTGTAAGGTCCCAAAAACTTTGGCTTGAGTTTAAGGCCTGTTCCAAATTGGGTTCTCTTCACAGCAACAAGTCCACCTTCTTCATACTTCCTGCTTGGCTTTCTCTTCTTGTTGTAATTTCTTCTGTTTTCTTCTTGAATCTTTAGAATCTGTTGCTTGGCACTCTTTCTTAATTCTTCCCTATCCTCAATGAAACTTTCCCTTTCTTCTTGTTTTAATAAATCTAATATTTCAACATCTTCCTTCCTTCTCATCTTCGTTCCAAGAAGCAATTGGAAAGGTGTATTATTGATACTTCTGTGATATGTGCTGTTGAGTGCTCTTTGCACCCTACTCACCAACTTATACCACAACGTAGGTTGTTCCACTGATAATTTTGTCAAGACCCCGATGATTGTCCGATGCACCCTCTCCACTTGACCATTCCCTCTTGGAACTCCGGTGGTTATTTTAACATGCTCTATTCCCTCTTGCTTACAATACTCAGCGAAATCATTGCTCGTAAAGGCAGTACCCCTGTCAGAGATAATCCTTGCAGGGTTACCAAACACCTGTTGATGTATTTCCAGCTTCCTCAATACTTCTTGAGTGGTTGTACTCTTTGTGGGAAACAGCCACACAAACTTAGTGAATCCGTCAACAACTGTGAGTATGTAATTATATTGTTTGCGAGTTTCGGTAAGTGGTCCTATATGGTCAATGTGCAGAGTATGTAGGGGTGTATCACCTTTTTCTATGGGGTTCAAATATCCTTCTTGTTTACCTTCTTTTCGTGAAGCAAGGAGACATGGGATACAGGTAGATATATACTCTTCAACTTTCTTATCCAGGTGAGTTATGAAATAGTCCTTACTTATCAATTCAATAGTTTTCTTCTTTGAGAAATGACCATTATCATGTGCTCTCTTGATTATTTCCACTTCCATCCTTTGTGGTATAACCAAGCATCTTTCCTTTCCTTTACATAGCAATCCATCATGCAAATAAAAATCATTATATGGTTTTTCTTCTTCCAGTATACTCTTAATGGCCTTGAGTCCAGTGTCAGTCTCTTGTGCACGTCTCAATGAACTATGCAAGTCTGAAAATATGGTTGCAATATATGGGTTTCGGCTCAGTGCATCTGTATGTTTCATTCTTGATCCCTCGCGATGCTCAATAGTAAAATCATAATCTTGCAGAAATAAAATCCATCTTGCTACCCTGGGGGATGTCGCCAAATCCTTTTTATTTAATGTCATTTGAAATGCCTTGCAGTCAGTAACTATTTTAAAATGGTTTCCATAAAGGTAGTGTCTGAACTTTTTTATTCCTTCGATGATAGCCAAGGCTTCTAACTCATAGCTTGTGTATCTGCTTTCAGCATCAGTAGTTCGCTTGCTCATATAATATACAGGATGGAGATCACCTTTAACGTCTTTCTGTAGTAGTATAGCCGCATATGCCACACAAGATGCATCAGTATGCAGCTCAGTGGGTGCTTTTGAATCATAAATCTTTAAAACAGGTTTACTTGCCAATTTATTCTTCAGAGTGTTGAATGCCAATCTATGTTCGTCATTAAACTCAAATTTTCTGTCTTTTCTTAACAAATCTGTGAGAGGTTTGGCTATAGTAGCAAAGTTTTGAATATACTTTCTAAAATATGAACAAAGTCCCAAGAAACTGAGCAGTTGCTTCTCATTTCTGGGCTCAGGAAATTTTAGGACCGCCTCGGTCTTTCCTGGCGATGGCGTAACTGCTCCACCTTCGATTACATGCCCAAGGTACTCCACTTTCTGCACCAGCAGCTGTGACTTTGACCAGTTTATTTCTAGTCCATACTCCATAGCAACTTGCAACACCTCTTGCAACCTCTCGACAGCTTGTGCCTCTGTTAATGCTGGAATTAACAAATCGTCTATGAATATTATAACAACACCTCTAGTAATCAGATCCCTGAATATTATTGAGATAAAACGGGTGAAAACCTTGGGACAGATGGATAGGCCAAACGGAGCTCTTAAAAATTCATACTGAGCCGTCATAGTAACGAAGGAGGTATACTTTATAGATTCCTCGCTAACTCTCAGGTGGAAAAATCCATTCTTAAGGTCTAGGGCGCTAAACACCCTCGCAGCAGCCAGCTTATCAATATGTTCATCTATGATGGGTAGCGGGTATTCATCTTTAACCATCTTCTTGTTAATCAACCTATAGTCAACACATACTCGCAAACTACCATCTTTCTTTCTTACTAAGACAAGTGGGCTTGCATATTCGGAAAAACTTACCCGAATTATTCCCTGGTCCAACCATTCTCTGATCTGCTTGTCTACCTCTGCCTGTTCTCGGGGTGCGATGCGCCGAGGACGTTGAGCGACAGGTATGTCATCCTTCAGTATGATCTTTAACTCGATAGGCGCCTCCTTAGTTTGCTGTGGCTTGTAAGATTCTACTAACCTGGCTACTTCTTCTCTCACGTTCTGGTCCATCACATGACCTACAACATCAACAGAACACGCACAACAATCCACATCACGCAACCAATCATTAGGTTTCATCCATACAGATCCGCCTTTCATAACCGTAATGACATTTTGTAGAAATTCGTGACCAATTAACACTTTGAATGGAATAGTTTCGCTGGGTATAACATAGAATATGACATCACGGTACGTGTATCCATCGATCTCAATACTTGTCCGGAATTGTCCAATTGGTTTGATTTTAGAAAGTCCTAAGCCGGTAAGAGTTATTACACACTCACTATCACACGCGGGAGACCCTATTTCTCTGTAGAAGTCCAATCTTATTAAATTTACATCGCTCCCCGAATCGACTAACGCATCTGTTATATTCCCGCACAGCATTTTTACACTTTTCACTGGTTTTGTAAAAATTCCAGGTTTGTTTACATCCAAAACGTCAACATCGCCGCCATGACACTTTCCGTCCGCCATGTCATGTTGTAGGCCAATCGCCGCAAGGGCAGTGTTGCCAACCTCATAATCTCGATCGTCGATCTCTGCACTGCCTAGAGCTGTTGCGACGAATGTCCGCTTCGACTGTGTCCGTAATGTTTCCGCACTGCTACCGGAACCGGAAGATGTGACCGGTGCAGCCGGTGATGATGATTTTGAGTTCACAGGGCAATTTGGGGAAATATGTCCAAACCCATTGCATCGGAAACACTTTTTTCCTAGACTCCTGTGCGGACAATTTTCACTCCGATGATTTTTCTCCCCACAGTCGTAGCACCTGTATCTGTATGATGAAACTTCTTCCTTGCGAATATTACTACTATCTTTTCCTTTTTCGGTATAACGGGTCTTCTCCTTGATCATCTCATATATTTTAAGCTTCTCTTTCAACTCTGAGTATGTGGTAATGCCGTACAACATTATTTTATTGATTTCGTTGTCCCGTATACCATCAATGATGTATTTAATGGCTACGTAGTCCGCCATTTTCCCTCTTTTCCCAAGCTCCTTCATGGCGAACATATAATCGATGCATGACTCATTCGGCCTCTTCTTTCTAGCACTCATCATCTCATGGATAGTTTTTGCGTCGATTGCGTCTGGAAATTCTTTGGAGATAGCTAGCTTGAGCGATTCCCAGCACTTGAAAGTTTTTTCTGAGCTCAGCCATAACGCAGCCGTTCCAGTCAATGAACGCCGCGCCACCAGCAATCTTTGTGTCTGCGACCATTCAAAGATATCACCATTGTCGTCTATATCTTGAATCCACTTTGTTACAGGATATGCCCTGTCCCTGCCGTCGAACTTCCTTATAACATCTTCCGCGTAATTAAATGTAGCACGCGCTGGCCGATCGAGTACGCCGCCATCTTCGTCGTCATACGATTGACTCTTACTTCGGTTTCTTGGCATCATAAACGTCGTAAAATCGTACTCCTGGCTACGTATTATACTTTCCACGTTCAACGCCGCAGGCGCTCCGCCGCTGCCGCGCTCGCGCTATCCTGTAACGGGTCTTCTTCTCCAACGTCGGGCACGTGCGCCGCTCGCCGATTTTGCGTATCCCGGACGAGCCCCCACAATTTGTAGGGGTAAAAACAGCGAAACGGCTCGGAAATCTTCTTATCATTTATTTATCAGCTTTTACAAAAAATCACAATCCTTTAAAACTATTCTTAATCTTAACATCGTCTTCAATCGTGTCGTCGTAAAGCCATCGTAAAGCATAATGCTCGCAAAGTAAGTACTCTCTCGTTCGTTCTCTTTCATGCTCTCTCGTTCATCATCTCACTCTCATCGTTCGGATACACATCTAAAACACTTTCACTCAATCAATCAGATATTCGGATACATTCCCACAATTATTATTATTTTTTTTCTCTCCCTTTATTACTGTTTCTGCTGGATTAGCCTACTTTGATCTGTAACTTTTTATTTATGTTTTTTTGTTATGGTCGTATCCAGGTAAATGTATTGGCTTATTCGTTGTATAATTTTGAAGGTGCACTGGCTTCTATGATACAGGATTTTTCCTAGTTTAGAAGTCAGGGTCCTTATGTTCTGGCCCGCATTGCTATGATCCTAATAATGTTAAAATTTTTCTGTTATTTTTGGAAATAATAAAGATTTATTATTATTACTAGCTGTTGCCCGCAACTTCGTCTGCGTGGGCAATATAATAGTCAAAATACTACTTATCCCGTAGGTGCATTCTTTCACGTGACAGTATAATTAGGATTAGCACTTAGCAGTCGCATAGATTCATGATCAAGGTTGTGTTGTGGATGTGACCATTTATCTAAACAAAAGAAGTAAAGTTTGTGACGCTGTGAATATCTCTGGATCTAGTCAGCCAATTTGGAAAATTATTACGTATGGTGCGTAAGTAATTTTCACAGGAAACAGCTATAATCTATGTCTATATGCTTTGAGTCTGACAAAGCTGTCATTTGTACATTTTCTGCAGCTGCTGCGATTAATCAGAAGCCAGAAAGTCTGTCTGTCTTACCATGGATATCGTCTTGTGTAGTTGACTGGATTGAAGATAGGTAGATAGGTAGTCGCTCCAAGCAAAATATTGGTACTCAAACGGATTCGGTGACTGGAAGCCAACACCAACATAGTTGGGGAATAGCTGGATGGATGATAAAATGAGTCATCATCATCAGCAGGTGCATAGGGTAGAATAGTTTCACTTACTCACTATGGTAAGGCTGACCCCACATCAGGCGTGCGCGATCCTCGGGCGTGTGAGTAGCGCGGGAGTCGCGAGCGCGCTGCGTGAACGTCGCGTTTTGCTGCCCTACGGCATGTGTGAAGAGTGCAAGCGACGCGCTCGCGGCGAGCACGCGGCGCTCGAGTTGCGTTCTGACCCCTTCGCCCGCTATCCCCGCCGCCCGCTAAACGCCTTAGCAGTTAAACGTCAAGGAGAGCGGCGCGGGCGCGCCGCGAGCGCGCTGCAAATGCCGCAGGGCAGCAAAACGCGACGCTCACGCAACGCGCTCGCGACGCACGCACGGCGCCCGCGCTACTCACACGCCCGAGGATCACGCACGCCTAATGTGGTGGCCTAAGCCGGGACTCCACCGAAATGTTTGCATTAGTTCACGAATTGGCAAAATGTACGTATCTGTGAGAGTCCACTTCATGTGTTCGTACTTGAAACCTGCAGTTTTGCCAAGATTTTCAGAATGTACGCTCGCAATTTGTCATTTCTTGGTGGAGCCAGCAAATCAAAAGAAACATAAGTGTTGTATACTGTGCGTCACTACCGCACACCGGGAAAATTTCGCTCTTGCGGAGGACGTTTATATACCATATTTTGTGTCACACGTAAACAGGACGACAGTAAGTATCCACCGAAACACTTTCAAAGATCTGATGAACGAATAAATCAGACCTGACTTGGTCACCTGGGGCCAATCAGAGCTCTATGAAGCGATAATACGCTTTGGCTCCTACTGTTATTGTGGTTTCTGAAAATTTATTCACCTCATTCAACGATGAATGTAATTCTGATGGTACTATGAAGAACACTTGCTTAGCGCAGAAGCTGACGTTGGCAGGTCAACTCTTTTGACTTCTCGAATAGGATACCATTGGTTTTTGTGCAATGCACACCTGCAATGCATTCTGGATTAGGATAGGATATAGGTGGATAGGATTTGCAACAGAGAACAATTCTGTCTTTGTGATTAAATGACATCAAACGTAGTTTTATATAAAAGGTGTTTTTTAGGGTTTTTAGACTTGGCTCGGGTCTTACTGAGACTGTTCGTAATCGTGAACAGTGTATTTGCGATCAGAAGTTGAAAGTAAGCATGTCTCTGGAATGCGGCGCGTAATTTGTACGTTTTCAGACGCATAAAGCATTTTACGTTTGTATGGTATTAAATAGAGAGAGCTCCCATTTCTTATCTGCTCTTTGTATCTGGGCTTCTACCTCACGCTTAGCAGCGCTTGCGAGAGATAGATCCTCGTTTCTTCTAGGATTAAGTTTACATATTTTGCATCAGAAAAAATAATTAAGGTCTACTTAATACTACTCACTCAAAGTTATTTGTCTTAAGGCCACCACATTAGTTTAAGATAAGCTAAACTATGTTTATGAAAAAATCCTGATATGAACTCCATCTGTAACTTTAAATGATAATTAATAGTTCCACTAAAGTCAACATTTTTGACATAATGTTCAAAAAATAATTAAGATGGCACCGTTTTAAATTTGGCTGAGAACTATTAATTTTCTTTTCATCAAGGTAATAATTATAGTTGGATTTTGATGTGGCACGGCAAACTGACAAACAGTATTGAAATGTCTATCGAAAAATTACACTACGTGTTAAAATATGGTGAATTACGGAAAATACACAACTCCATCTGTTGAAATAATAATCCTCTATAAAGAATGTATGGTAATATTGTCATTTACCACCTCGCCCCTTTGACAAATTTGATGTATTTTATTTACTACAGATGGAGCTACTTTAACCTTGGCTAAACAAATTTTTTTTTTTTTTTCTTCCGAAGTTACTTATAAAGGTGTGATTTTCTGTGTAAAGATTAATAATAGGCCGATCAACTAATATAAGTACAACATTCAAATGTACAGTTTTGACAAATAGACTGCGTGTCGTAATATTTTACATCTTGAATTCACAAAATTAATCATATCTTTTGATAGAGTGAATCGATTTCGATGAAACAAAAACTAAGTAATACCCCAAGTTACGTAGAATATTTGTATATAAGCATTGTCTGCATTTAATTCGTAGATTTTACGTGAATCCCGAACAAACAAACAGATAAACAGACAAACAGACAAAAATGACAAAAATGATGGAAATGGGTTCTGTTAGTTATCCTTTAAAATGCTGGCTATTTTTTTTTGTCAATTTCTTCAATGTACAAAAATTACTTTTCTACAGATTTATTATATGTATAGATATATGTATGTCTCTTCCAGATCTCGAGACTACAGAGTCCCAGACTTTTGGGAGGCGAACGTGGGGCCGAAGCCAACACGCTGAAGCCCTTTTGACAACTTTAATGAAATGGTGACACAATTATTATTTTAACAAAGGACCAAGCATTACCACTTTTTTTCTACCAATACATCTTTTAGACAACAAAAATCGGTACAAAAAAGGTAGCTTTACAAAAACCTTTTTGCTTTTTGCTTTTTTCAGCAAAAAAGGCTAAACAAGAGGTCTAAAACTCTTCATCCTTGGTAACGCGGCGGTGAGATATAGCTCGCACTAATACCACCGGTCACCGCGCCACAATGAGATCGTATAATCATCTCATACATTATTATATCTGTCTCATACACAGGTAAAGCAGAAGCTTCATTTGACACGATTTTCAAAAATATAGGTTCAATCAAGAGCATTTTCACACTAGCGGATTTCCCCCTCGGTTTTTCCACGCGCCAGTGATCCATATGATGGTGTAGATCTAGCCTATATTTATTGATTACTAGCTGTTTCCCCGCGTGTCCACCCGCAACCCGGAAGAACCTCTTCCTGTACCCGGACAATATAGCTTATGTTACTCGGGAAGAGTTTAGCTTCCCAACAGTGAAAATAATTTACGCAGTCTTTGGAAGTCAAGAAGAGTTTTTTTACTTTTAGAACGCGCTGATGTCAGGACTACAGAAAAAATTGGTTCAAAATCTTAAATCTTTTGATAGATATACCATTCGTATCGAACGGCTTTTTGCTAATTTTATTATAGTGTGTTTGCAGAGTGTATGTTTCCTCGAGAGATGGCAGTGAATCTGATAAAAACCGCTACTTTCAACACATTTACAAACCACCCCCCAAAAAATTACACTCACTATTACACAACACTGACATAATATTTACCCTTCTATAATTCTGTTGTACACTGTCGGCCATACTTTAGGGAACGCCATACATCTTACTAATTGACGTTATCTCGGGCCGCAGGACGTCTGCGTTTTTCCTTTATTTTTTTTCCTTTGAACATACGTGTTGTAGTGCAAGTGTCGATGTCGTGGGTTTTTGGGAATGACTGTGCTGAGATTTTTAATTTTTAATGTGTGTTTTGTTAATTTTTGATTAGTAATCTAAAAAATTCAAAATAAAGTTCTTCACTCGAACACCCGCATTTTAACGCGCTACTTTCTTAGGAGATTTTGCGGTATGACATCTCCGCTAGTCATTTTGATCTCCATGCTCAAGAACAAACTTTGTTATTAAACTTTACACTAATTCTGTTTAATTAATTTTCCTTTTTGTCGCGAAGTAACAAATTCATGTCATCTTTCAATCCAATATAAAAATTATATCAAAACTTTAAGTGTAAAAGACGTAACTTTAAAAGAAAAAATTATAGAGGTAGGATATGCTTTGCGTTGCTATCTTTATAGATATACTCTAAAATAAAGAGCAAACAAGCATTTTCAAGCTTTTCACTCTAAGACGACGATATATTGAGAACAGAGCTAAAACTTTCCCCGTTTTTCAAAAATCAGTCGCTTATGATCAATCACGTTTCGCAAGTTTACAGCAACATGAAACTAACATATTTTTATTTATATTTTCTTCGCCGGACGGCTGATGTGAAAATATTAGGATAGATATATTGACTTGTATTTCTAGCAACTTCATAACAATGTAGGAAAATATTTAGTTTTGTTAGTATTGTTTTAAAATGAAAGTGTGTAGGTACATTGTATAGATAGATAGATAGATAGATTATTCTTTATTGTACACCAAGACACAACACAGGACATCACAACATACAAAAACACAGTACAATCGGCGGTCTTATTGCTAAATAGCAATTTCTTCCAGACAACCTTTGGATGGAGTTTATCTGTAGAACACAGTGAAAAATGGGCAGTTTGGGGTGTACATACATATAGATTATATATGATTGACAAATACCAAAGATATACAGTATGTATTATACAGTTGTAATAATACTGGTCTAACGTTGAACTGTAGGTCCCGGCTGTCATTGAACATCTATGGAAGTCGTTACGGGTAGTCAGAAGCCAGTATGTTTGATAACTAGTCTTGCCTAGGGGTATTGGGTTACCCGGGTAACTAAGATGAGGAGGTCAGATAGTCATTCGCTCCTTGTAAAATACTGATACTGACTAATAGGCGGCAAGTATACGGCTGGTTATGGTTTGGTTATAGTTATATTTAAAATGGTGCATCTCACCTGCCTGTGATAAAACACCTATTGTAACGACACGCCAGCCCCGGATCTTCAATTTTTTTTAGGCGGGGCAAAAACTGAAAAATGCCGCCCCGCCTACCTACGTACTTATGTTTATTTTCACCAACGAAAGTCACTTTTTTGGTAGGTAAAGGATTTAAAAAAATGTGTCCAAATCATTGTAGGCTCAAACTGTTCGCCAGGTTTAAGTTATGAAGTCGAGATAGACAGTGCCGGCTTTAACTCTACTAGCGCCCTGGGCGAGATTTCTACGGCGCCCCCAACTGCAATTCAAACCCATACGAAAAACAGAGACATATGTAGTTACCGATTGCGCGAGCGAAGCGAGCGCGAATTTTTTTTTATAGTTAACAAGTCAAAGCAAAAATTACCAAAAATGTAGCCCAATCGTACATAAGTTATTGCTGGTTGGTGAATGCAAAAACACGGGAACACAGGTTGTGATTGCGCGAGCGAAGCGAGCGCGAAATTTTTTGTTATATTTTAGAACTCAAAACAAAAATGACTTAAAATGTAGCGAAAACGTAGATAACTCTTTGTTGGTGTTGGCGCCTATGAATTAAAATTTTGGGACTTAAAGTAGTACCATAAATAAAAACTAGAAGTTACTTTCTTGTTAATAAAAGGACGCTACCTTTTTGCTAGGGTAGACAAAAAAAAATTCAAAAATAAAAACAACTATAAAGTGAAGCAAGCCCGAAAAAGCTTTTTTGAGATTTGGATCACTAAAAGTCCTTAACATATAAAATAAAAGGCGACTGTGAAGTGAAGAAGCCGCGAGCGAAGGGAGCGCGAATTTTTTTGAGTATTGGGACATTAAATTAAAAAGTAGCTATATGTGAAAAAAAATTTAAGTGTAAAGTAAAGAAACCGCGAGCGAAGCGAGCGCGAAAATTTGAGTTTTGGGACATAAAAGTAGTGTATCTAACGCGCGCGGCATTGTATGACAATACATTAATTTAATTGAAATTTCTTGGTCCAGGAGCGTACCGCGGCGCCCCTGAGCTCGCGGCGCCCGGGTTATTCGAACACCCTGCACCATAGGTTAAGGCGGCCCTGATGCTATCCATACATTTGGATACAGTTCTTGTAAGCTGCGATCTTTGATGAAATTTAAAACAAAAATAGGAGTAAAATTCTGATCAAGGATAGGTTGGGGGCGCCTGCGGCGCCCCTTATGTCCGGCGCCCTGGGCCGTCGCCCTACCGCGCCCTACCCTAAAGCCGCTACTCTAGACAGATTAATGTACACAAAAAGTTAATAAGTAGGTAAAAAGCGCTGTAGTAGTAGCAAGCAGTCGGAAGCTCAAACTTTTTTGTTTTTGAGGACTCCATAAATATATTTTTTTGCTACATTTGACTTATAAAAGGTAAGATAGCGCGGATTAGACTAATGAAGCCAATAAGGCAATGCCTGTGTAACATTGCGCGAGCGAAGCGAGCGCGAAATTTTTTGAGTACACAAAAGTACCTACATTGTCAAGCAACAAGTAGCCGCGAGCGCAGCGAGCGCGAACTTCTTTAAGTTATTTGTTTGAAACTCACAAATTAAACTGGGAATCATGTACAATTAAAAAGAAACCGTGATTAGAGCGAGTGCTATTTGTGTTCGTTGATTGGGTGCGTAAAAATAATAAACCATCAGAAAAACAGTACAGAAACGGTAATTTAACCGCGAGCGTAGCGAGCGAGAATTTTTTCACTTATTTGGAGGATGTTATGAAAAATAATCAAAATGATCAATTAAACATAGCGAAGGCGACTTTTTTTGAAACTTTGCTTGTCAGTATCATGATACAATGGAACTTCCTTATCAAACGGGTGTAATTTCATCGAAATTTTCTGGTGGTGGGGCGTCCCGTGGCGCCCCCTGAGACCGAGGCGCCCGGGTTATTCGCACACCCTGCACCATAGGTTAAGACGGCCCTGTAGGTAACTATTATGGTAATCTGTGATGTAGGATTTAAAATCAGGCAGCCGCCTGATTTTGCCGCCCCCTGAATTTGCCGCCCGGGGCATGGGCCCCGGCTTGCCCCCCCCTAGATCCGGGGCTGCGACACGCATACTGACAAATACATTTTTACTTTTTTTCTTTCACCTCTAACTAATTACCGTACTTTCTTACGAATTTAGGTAAAATTGTGAAAATGTAATTTAAGAATTAAATGAGATTTTTATGTACTAGGTACGAGTTATATAGGTAAGAGTTATTTATCTACAATGCCCAGTTATATCATGAAATGTATGGACACATTCGATCCAAAAACCCGCTACTTAAAAAGGTATTAAGGATGTATCCTTTTATCTTTATTCTTTTGACTCTTGTCCTTCTAAAATCGTATGTCTCGTGTTGACTCCTTATAACGGTCACAGTATGACACACATACATAAATACACACCTATTGCTTTATAGGGTGTTTAAAAAAGGAAAACAGAAAGTGGGTTAAATGGGCCCGAAAAAGAGTCTATTTACAACATTCCACACTAGATACCATTCGTTAGAACCGTTTCAAAATCACGGCAACTTCTAAGAAAAATCATTAATTCCCCAATGATATGATAGTTATTTTTTTATGTTAAAGTAGTTATTTTCTTAATTTCAATGAAATAGGGTATTTCATTGAAATTAAGAAAATAACTACTTGAAATGATTATTATGTAAACTAATATTAAATATCTTTGGAACGAAAACAGCAATTACCTACATAAAATACACACAAATAATTCTTATGTTTCTTAATATTATTTTTGTAACACCTTGTATAAACACACACATATACCCAGTACCTAATATATGTTGTCATATAAGATGATCCGGCAGGAGTATCCTCAACATAACACGGAGACATGGTCCCGCTTGCCCTCGAGTCGGTACCATTTGTCACTTATTTTGGTACTTTTTGTATGGTTTTTAAAACGAATTTGTAAGTTGGTATGTTTATGTAAAAAAAATTATGCTGTTTCTTGGATATTTTTTTGTGTACAGTCATGGTAGCCTAGTGGCTAAAGAACCAAACTCTCAAGTATGAGTGCGTTGCGTGGGTTGGATTCCAGGTCAGTCAAGCACCATTGCAATTTTTCTAAGTTTGTATGTACTTTCTAAGCATATCTTGAACACCAATGGCTGATAAAAAGATGAAGAAAAACATCTTGAGGAAACCTGGACTACATTGTCTGAAATCACCAACCCGCATTGAGCAAGCGTGGTGATTAATGCTCAATCCTTCTCCGTGTGAGAGGAGGCCGCAGCCCAGCAGTGGGACGATAAAAAGGCTGTAACGAATAGTTCATCTCGCAGTTCAGCCTAGGAGGCTGTTGACTGCTTAATCGCAAAGTTGGCAATTTCAGACATTGAAGTCCAGATTTCCTCATAGATATTTTTCTTCGAATCGAACCTTCAAACTCTTGCATGAAGTCTCAAACTCACCTGTAGGTACCGACCACGTCAGACTTTTTGTAAGACAGATATAATCGTTTCAATATGTAGGACGTTCCGACCGACATAACCATCGGTGTGTTCTATTCTATTTTTCTCGTACAAAAAATCGGTCACCGATTTACCCACGGCAGCCATATTGACAGAAATTGGAACTGACCATCGATTCAACCCTCCAATGGTACCGGCTAACCTCACTTGTATCAAGGACTCGTATGTAACGGTTTTGCATGCAACCCTTAGCACTGAGGGGTTGACAGTCCATACTAATTTCGTATGGACGGTCGACAGCTTTGAGAATGTTTGAAGCACCTTGTTATAGTGAGAGGATTCGGACTACTTAGATTTGTGTGTGTGTGTGTGTGTGAAGTTTTGTTTTTTGGTGTGGGTCGTTTTTTTGGTTGTTAGTGTATATTGGGGGTGTGTCAGATTGGTCTTAAGTATTTACAAGTCATAATGCTAGGTTTTTTACTTAAATTAATTCGCACTATGAAATAACGAATGCTTAACTAAGAAGTAAAAAGGTTTCTGTCAGTAAGGAGGTTTCTGTCTGTCAGTCTATCGCGGTTTCACGAAAATACTCAATCGATTTTTATGACATGTTAACTTTTTTAGTTATAACATTTTAGCTTTCTCTTGGACTTGCCGTTTTTCCGCGGTTTCACCCGCGTCCCGTGGGAGCTACTGCCCGCACCGGGATAAAATATAGCCTATGTCACTCGCAGATATTATAGCTTTCTAATTGTGAAAGAATATTTAAAATCGGTCAAGTAGTTTTTGAGTTTATCCATTACAACCAAACAAACAAAATTTTCCTCTTTATAATATTAGTATAGATATAGATTACCATTGACTGAGTAAAGATGGAGAAAAACCGTTGGAGGAACCGAGGAAACTTGGAGACTAGAGTCAATCCACCTTGAGCGCACGTGGTGATTATTGATAAAAGTTCATTTGTTCTTTATATGAGGAGAATTCTGTTCCCTGCAGTGGCTCAATAAAAAGACTGATGATCAATCGTATTAGTTTAAGTATCAAAATCTTGTAACATAAACGTGTCATGCAAGTGTCACGACTCACACTTGACATGTTTTTATTCATATAAAACTGACGACGAAAAACCATCGTCATTTCCTGTCTCTTGCTCATGTATACATGTGTACTTCCGGTCGCGTGCCGGATGTTCTATGAAAGCCACCCTAGCCCACTTCCGGTAGGCTTTTAGTCATAAATGCGAGGAATATACATATTTATATGAATATGTTTTATTTTTTTGTGGGATATTAAGGATTAATGGAATATCATGTTTAACATAATGGTTGAGTTGAAGGTTAATCCTTTTATTTATTCACTAGCTTCTGCAAGCGGTTTTAGCTGCGTCCCGTGGGAGCTAATCCATGCATCTGAATAAAAGTAGCCTTCCTAATGCATGGGATAACTAACGGTAAACGATTTTCAAAATCAAATCATTTTTGTTGTAATCATACCAACTTTTCCTGAAATTATGTTTCAAGCAAACAAACAAACTTTTCAGCTTTATACATTGGTATAGTAGATGGCCACCGATACAGGGTCCAGGGTACCAGTGGTTATCTCAGAAAAAGAAACCTCCTCACAATACGCGCCGTATCAAGGAGTACTGCCTTTTGAGTCAGTCCCTTGATCCAGCCACTAGTTTTTAGTCGGTCTGATAACGGATAAATACCTGATAGTTGTTACGAGTGTACTTCCATTCATCTTTATACTGATTTATGAACTCAAACCAACTATCGGCCTACTAAACACACAGATTCATACACACAAAGACACAAAAAAATAATAATAGTGCGAAATGCTCAATCCTTCTCCGTGTAAGAAGAGGCCTGTGCCCAACATCATCATCATCATCATCCTCCTGCCCTTATCCCAATTTCATTTGGGGTCGGCGCAGCATGTTTTCTTCTTCCATACTCTTCTATCTGCCGTCATCTCACAAGTAACATTCTCTCTTACCATATCTACTTTCACACAATCCATCCATCGTTTTTTTGGTCTTCCTCTTCCACTATATCCGTCCACGTTCATACTCATCACCTTCCTCACAACATGACTCTCATTCCTCCGCCTGTGCCCAGCAATGGGACGATAAAAAAAGGCTGTTACAGTTACAGTGCAAAATGCCTGTTATCCGTCACTTTTTCGACGAATTATTATATTTGTTATATCTGTGTACTTCATAAGTGGCGTAATGTTTGGTATGATGATTTCATGTAGTATACCTACCGTCAGTTGTGAAGCTACCTCTCATAAATAAATAAATCAAAGTTTGTAGTGTGCTCTAAGGAAGACCAGTCGTTTCTTTAAAACTGGTGTATTTTCTTGAAATCTAAGAACAGTGTTAGAATTACTGGCGAGCCTCCAAGTCACATTTAGCGAATGTATATGCAATATTGGTATAAAATTCACAATGTGGACACGTTTGTTTGTCCAAACTACTAAAGAATTGGGTAGGTTTCTACATTTTACTGAATATTTGTATGAGAATTCTATTTTTAAGAATTACAAAGATATTATGGTAAGTTTAAGGTAAATTGGGAAATCCGTACTTTGGCACAATTTCTGTAATGTGATGAGATTTTCTTAAACAAATATTATTTTGAGAAACTACATTTTTTTATTCTATGCTGTCCCACTCCTGGGCAAAAGCCGTACAAAACGAAATTATTAATTAAGCGTACCTGTACCTTTACGAGGGAAAGTCTCTGTATACTATTTTGAACTTTTAAAACGTGGGTAGTGTTATTTTTGTGACATGTTTACTTTTCGTATGGGTAATGTAACTCATTTTATCGTATTAGGCTACCTGTAAAGATAAAATTAGCAGTGAAAAACAAATAAATATAACATTCCGGGGAAACTACTTCCCACATCCGGATAAAACTACTTTTTTTCCTTTCTCTTCCTCTTGAATTCTAAGTACCGAATTTCATTTAAAACAATCAATCAAATATTCAAAACATTAAACTAGTAAATTGGTTTGTGGTATATTTACACTAAAGACTTATTTCATTAGCCCTACCAAAATCTACTGTACAAAGAAGACTAATCTTCTATTCACATCGATTTTCCTCTCCGTTACTGGAAGTATCGATAAAGATAACCTAACATCGGTAGTTATCTCGATTCAGAATCGAATAGCTTAGTAGGAAATTATGCGACAAAGTGTAGGAAGGGTAGTCTTGTGATAAAGGGTAAAGATTAGGGGTTTTCCCCTAGCTGTATTAGGCTAGTTTGTTGGTTCTTATTCGTTGGAATTTGGCTAAGAATGTAGGTATTATCGCAGATTACTTAATAGTTACATTATGTAGTTGTATTTTTTAAACTGAAATTATAGATATTATGAACAGTGTCCTGTCTGTGTTAACGAGATAGGTGGAAATAAAACCTGTGTGGCTGTCATTTAAACATCTTTGGCAGTCTTTACGGGTGGGTAGCCAGAAGCTAGGAAGTTTCCAAAGGGCATCAGGTTATCAAGTAACTGGGTTGTGGAGGTCAGATAGGCTCTATATAAACTGGTACGTAGGAAATTATGCGAAAAATGTAGTAAGGGTAGTCTTGTGATGGGTAAAGATTTGGGGTTTCGCCACTAGCCTTATAATATTAGGTTAGTTTTCGTGTTTTTCTTTGACTACCATCCTCTGTTGTATTTTATGAACAGTTTTCTGTCAAAAATCTTACTAATATTAATAATGAAAGATGGAAAAGAAATCTGTGTCTTTGGATAATGTTGGCAGTCGTTACGGGAAGCCAGAAGGCAGAAAGTCTGACAACCAGCCCTTCCATGGGGTATCGGGTTACCAAGTAACTGGGATGAGGAGGTCAGATAGGCAGTCGCTGTATATAAAATACTGGTACTCAGCTGCATCCACTTAGACTGGAAAACGACCCCAATATAGTTGAGAAAAGGCCAGGCAGATTATGATATTTTGCAAAATTATCCAATGTAATTTTTGAAGCCAACCCAATTTATTTGCCAGTCCATTTCAAGCAATATTTTATCACCATTTACATTTATCTTACTGCTCGATGCAAACATAACTGAGTATCGAATATAATCGATAGAGTTACGTCATCGAATATCTGTGGTGAATGGCCGATGGGTTACTGCCGAATTATACAATACCATCGTGAACAAATGACTAGCGGAGATGTCATAACGCAAAATCTCCTAAGAAAGAAGCTCGCCAAAATGCGGGTGTTCGGTGGACGAGGAACGTTACTATCTCTGCCCTAACACGCGTTCTATGGAATCCGTCAATAATTTTCAAAATAAAATCATCAATCAATCAAGACCAATCTTGTGATTGATTTAACCAAGAACCCGTAACTGTTCACGCCTACCGTACGTTGCATTGAACTACAAGAAGGCGCCTGACCTACCTTCCTTATGGCATCTCCGCTATCTTTCCTTCCTCCGTGTACAATACCGATGACAAGTTACGACTAGTGATGGGAAACGATTATTAGAACCGAGAATCGATTATCGATATTATTGTCGATACTGTCGAATGTCCGTGCTGAATTCGGTGTATTCCGAGTATTATTGGTTCAGGCAATAATTTGTTAATTATGTCTTATTGTTCTAGTGCTAACTAGGATTGTAATCATCCCTGTTAATTAATTGTGAATGATAGGTCGACACGCCCCTTTGTTTTCTATTGTATTTGGCAGATCAGTATATAATGACGTTTTGGCATGGTTTGCTGCGTAGTTCTGGTATGAAATGAATAGTATATTCTACTTTATCGGGGCTTTGTGCCCACTTTTAATAATTTGAATTTTCGATAATTTTTCTTTCAAGGCTATTGTAAGTGTTCATTTAACCTCGCAACGCTTTCTTCAGCCAACTGAACCAAGCAATTCTGGCACCGCAGGCATTCATGAGAAGGTTTGACGCCTTGGCCGGCGGTGGCTTGGCCATCTGCCTCTCTGGATGGCAATGCTTTTCCTTTGTCCAAGGTAGCCAGCCCTTTCATCACTCGAAGCATTGACGAGCCGATTGGATAGGTGATAAAAAGAGCGTGGGCATCCACTATTTATCGGGTCGACCCTATGACCCGATATGTAGTTTCAACCCCATATTGTTTGAAAATATTGTTGCCGACAAGACCACTATATTTCCGCCGCTTGAAGTTCTCCGCAGCCGCAGCGGCAGCAACTGCACAGGTGGGATGGCGGAAGAGTAAAAATAACAATGTAGTATATGCCTATTGCAATTTATTTCGATCTAATAGCTTTGAATTAGATTTTACTATAATAGAAACCACAAAATAACCTATTCGATAACACTGCTTTCAGAAATGGTAGAAACACTAAAACAACAAAGACAAATAAACTACTATTTCATATTTTCCGTGTCTTGCGGTTTAGTAGTAATAAAATAGCAATATTTCTCAGATATTTATGGCACGTTCGGAACAATTATTTCTGCCATCTATTATTCTAGGTAATCTAAACCAACGAGTATCGATACCGATATTATTTTGCTCGATTTGTCGACATGTTGCAACCCTATACTTTGTCACAGTCTAACTAAAGCGTAGTACAAAAATGGATTCACTTTATTTTAGTTTTTTGTAAAGTTTAAAGTAATTTGGTGTTTTTAGACGCATCATCTGCCTAGCCTTTTTCCCAACTATCTTGAGGTCGATGATTTACAGGGAGCGACTGTCTATCTGACCTCCTCAACCCAGTTACCCGGGTAACTCAATAGGTAAGACTGGTTATCAGACTTTAGACTTACAGTTTAACCTTCCGAATCACGGGAGAATTCGTCATGACAAGATGGTCACCCAACCATGAACCGATCCTGCCAAGCGTTGCTTAACTTTATGATCGATCGATCCGCGCGGCTTTGAATTAGCCTCAGGCTCTGCCTTACCCTGGACTGCGGGATTGTTCGAAAATGTTACCGCGGTCCTGGTACATAAAGAGCTTAATACATAGTGGGTTTTAGTCAGTAAGAGTCTAACACTTCCTCACACTGCTAGCCCACAGCGACAGGCATCATTTGCTGATTTCGCATCAAAAAAGCTCCTTACAACAAAAGCGTAGTACAAAAATTGTTCTACTGGGTTTTTGTAAATATTGTAAAATTATGTTTTTAGACTGCGTTCCCTAATAAACTAAGGGCTACCCAAAACTCCTATCTCTTGTCAATACCAAAGCAATATTATTCGTGTTTTACAACGGATATAAATTAAACGCTCGATCATTGATATCGTTTTATTTCAAAACCAATATTATTTGACCCTTTGCGTTTCTAATTTCTTCTTATAAGTGGCTGAGGAACGAGAGACCATGGTTTATTAGTTAATGGTTTTGAATACCCAGTGTAAGTTGACCTATGCTGGTGAATATTTTAGTGTAAGTTAAGGTTCGTCTTATGTTAGTTATGATTATCTAATGAGAGGTTCCCAACCGTTTACGAAATGATCTGTGTACGAAGTAACTGAGGCAAACCACGGTATGATAACCTTTTATAGTATATTTTAACTGCATTTCCAAGATTATGAGGAAGGAAATACCGTTTTACAATCCTTTTAAAATATTTTAATATTGCAATGGGGATCAGATTTTGATTTTATGTCGTAAAACGGAAGGTTTTTTTTACGGAGGAAGGAATGATAGTGGAGATGCCATAAGGAAGGTAGGTCAGACGCCTTCTTGTAGGTCAAGTAACGTACGGTGATATACAAGAGCAAACGAGACGTTCGGGTTCTTTGTCAAATCAAAACCAATCTGTCAAAGATTAGTCTTGATTGATGGGTGACTTTATTTTAAAAATAATGAGCTGGTTCCATAGAAGGCGTGTAAGGGCGGAGCTAGTAACGTTCCTCGTCCCCCGAACACCCGCATGTGGTCGCGCTACTTTCTTAGGAGATTTTGCATTATGACATCTCCGCTAGTCATTTTGTTGTCCATGGAAGGTTTTTTTCATAAAATGTTTACAAGCAACAGTTTTGGGTTTATTATGAATTTTATAGCAGTTTTGTGAGTGAGCAGCTAAAAGCTTTATTTATTTTCCTTGTATATACCTAGTTAAAAATTTAAGGTATAACAATCAACACACGTCAAAATTTTCATCGTTTGTATTAAAAAAAAAATGAACCCTTGTGAATATTTGATTGAATGAAAAAAAGTAAACAAAATAGTTTTTGTTTCCAAATATATAAATATCACTCGCTATTATAAGATAGTAAAAAGTTTAGATACCTAAGTAAAATCACCATTTTCATCGAAAGATCACCAATTTTACACATATTTCAGTAGTATTTACGTTTCTGCTTGAAATCTTAAAATTAAACGTCAAATATCCCTCCAAGTATTTTGCTAAAGAGACTGGTTGTTGAATAATTCATTGTCTTGAATTTATTCTCGAATATATTCATAATAATAATATAAAAAACCGGCCAAGTGCGAGTCGGACTCGCGCACGAAGGGTTCCGTACGATTATTGAGAAAAAATGAGAAAAAAAATCACGGTTGTTGTATGGGAGCCCCCCAAAATATTTATTTTATTCTAGTTTTCTAGTATTTGTTATAGCGGCAACAAAAATACATCATCTGTGAAAATTTCAACTCTCTTACTATTACGGGTCATGAGATACAGCCTGGTGTCAGACGGACGGACGGACGGACGGACAGAGGAGCGAAAACAATAGGGTCCCGTTTTACCCTTTGGGTACGGAACCCTAAAAAGTATCTTCTCATTCTCATTGTATTGTGGTTCCTGTCGTTGCTAGCGTGAATTTACATAATCTTTTGCTGAATGTACTAATAAAGGGTCTGACGGTCTGACTTCTGGTCTTCTAACTAATTCAGTACTTTGTTACTTTTTGAAGATAAGTCTACTGAAAGCTAGTAAGCTTTAGCCTTCAGCCTAGCCTTTAGGTATTGCTGAAAGAACCTAAACTTTTAAAATATTCATGTTAAAAGAATCTCATTAAAATGAGATGCACGTGAGTAACCAATATTTTACATGGATGGACTCCACAATCCAGTTACCATGGTAACAAGATCCCCCTTGGTAAGACTGGAATACCTATAAGGACTGCCGAAGATGTTCAAATTACAGCCGGGACCTGCAGTTTATCGTGCTTGTCGAGACACGGAAGAACTCATCAAGACAAGATGGTCACCCATCCACGAACCGACCGCGCCAAGCGTTGCTTAACCTTATTATCCATCGATACTTAAAAAGCTCTTAAGATATAGAGAAAAGTCCTATAAAGCCCTTAAGAATGATAAAAAATGATAATCTTCGATGAATTAGATTCCTAATTGCCAAATATCCCAGTCAAGCGGAAGAAGGTATAGGATATGAAAAAAGTTTTCAGTATTTTGTTTTTCAAATTGATTTATGACTTTAACGAGTTTTTCAGATGAAGGTGGAAGGTGTTTTCGTTCCTTGTTTTTTTGCTCAAAAGTAGATGTATTTTACATATAATATGTAAGTAACTCCGAGAGGAATGGCTTAGCATTAATAATATATTGTTGTCCGACCAGTTAAAAATAATTATTTTAATAAATAAATAATTGAAATCAGAAGTTGCAACGAAATTAAAATTTCAACGATCTACCCTTGCGTAAGAAGTATGTAAGTCGTAGTAAATCCTAACAGTTTATAAAACAATAGAGCATCGTCTACTAATAACCGAAACTATTCATTTTAAAAACTATTTAATTTATAACTTCCAAACGAAGTCACAACAAACCACTAGTATATACAACAAACCGTATTTCCACTCCGCATTAGTCCACAGAATTTCGTACAATAATAAGGCGGGGCGCACACTGGCAAATTGACACGCGACAATCCACAATTTACACACATTTCCACTGACAGAAGTTGATGAATGTCGACGAAATATTTCACTTTGTACATGTCGCAGTCATGTGGTTCAATCAGCTATTTGAGTGAATGACTAGCGCGTTCACTGTATGGCTTCATCAATAACTGCGTGCGAGATGAAGAAGATAAAATATACCGCGAAAGAAGACTACCACTGAGCCCCTGGTTCAAAGACTTACTGTATGCCCTGGTTCCTAGCTTCTAGTGAGTACCCAACAATTACCTCTTTTATCTCTTTCTCCGTTTTGAGGAAGACAGCTTAGCGACATGGCCGCGGCTAATCAAAACTGAAACTCAATCATATTTGTGGTAACCTGTCCAGTATGAGCGTGGGTTCGACTACACTGGTACGGCAAGTACCAATGCAATTTTTCTATGTTTGTATGTAGGTACTGTAAGTACTAGTAAGTATATCTCGGACGCCAATTTAATGTGTTCATTGTTCATGCAATTAAAGTAAATTAAAGCGCTAGTCATTCAATTAAAAAAACAAATTCAATCGTATGACTGCGACATACACATCACTTGATATTTGACTTGACTAAAATGTTATTTTTACTTTACACGGCTTAATAAGAAAGGGGAGTGAAGTTTCTTAATTTGCGGATTTTGCTTTCACAACATTTGTTAATATTGTTTTAGTTTACATTTCATCATCATCATCATCATCATCAGCCTATCGCAGTCCACTGCTGGACATAGGCCTCTCCAAGTGCACGCCACTGAGATCGATTTTCGGCTTACATACTTGCTTACTTACATTTATTTCGAAATAATTATTTCGAAATTATCGGATACTATACATAATGCAAATAATTATATGTGTCAGTTCGCGGTAAATTTATTTATTTATTTATTTATTCCTTTATTTCAGGCAACTAGGGCCCATAAAAATACAAATACACATATATCGTACATTACAATACTTATAAACTAATACATAAAAATTCACCATATCAATATATATATACAATACTATATCTATAAAAACTTAAACATACTATAAATACATAACAAATATTCTTAAAACTAATGCACACGATGTGTCGGCGTCGTGTTACGCTGACTGGTGTCACGTAGCCGGCCACGAAACCGGCGGTACAGAACACCCTTCGGCCAAAAATCTTCCTTGAGGACCTTCTCGAGACCTTGTGTCGGAACACGCACCACGAACGAGTTAAAATTTGTGTTGTGACGCGGTTCCAACCTCACGACCCTCAAGGTCCAGCTGGTCTTCACGCGCAGATATTCCACGACCTCCTCAACCTTCGTGGAATGGTGCAGCCTGGACACGTACAGCTGCGTCGTCGGAATAGCTGGACGCAGCAGCATATTGGGCCCCGCCAGCGCAGTACCGCACTGGTTCCGACAAGGAGGTTTCTTTTTCTTCCTCTTCTCGACCTTGACGAAACCATCCTTGTCGCACGTGTCGACCTTGGGACCCTGCCTTCTCAAAACCTGGTTTGGTTTCGATCGGCTCTTCTTACCCCCTTTTGTGGTTTCCGCTATTTTAACCTGCGAGTTTTGTGGCTCAACAGGCTTCTTAGCGGCTACAATTGCTGCGTAGGCTCGTTTGGGGGTTGACGAACCTACACGAGTCATCGTCTCTACCGATGTCGAGGCAGGGACGGCGGCGGCACACGTTGCAACGCATGCATTCTCGGCAATAGGTGACGCATTCGAGCCCGCCGACTCGAAACTGCAGATGGAGGCATTTTGCGCCCCGCGACGCGTGTTCACATTTCTGTCGCCGTCAGTAGGTGACCTACTTGCAGAAATTGCATTGCGCAATGCTACTAATTCTGCCCGTAGATCACTGATGGTGTTATTGGACACCTCCAGCTAATGCTGCATCTCGGCCTGGCTTTGCTTCAGAAGTGTAATGTCCTTCAGCAGCCTGGTGACATCTACGTGGTCGAACGTGATGGGAGGAAGCTTGTGCAGGTCCTTCGCCACGAAATCGGGCACGTCGTCCGGGTCGGTCTCCTTCAACAGCGTGACGATGTCTTGGAGACTCTTCTCTGTGCCATCCCTTCGACGAGACGGCATCTGGCTAACTTTGCCAAGCGTCGTGAAAAGCAGCAATTTAGCACTGCTAATTTCATCTTCCTTGAACGAGGTCTTGCAGATCTGCAAGATGCTAACCTCGTCCATGTAGTCGATGGCATGTTTAATAAATGCCAACACTTCGTTGGCTATGAGCGTTTGTGCACTCATAGCGAAAACCGGGCAGCGGCTATAGCCGCGCAATTCGCGAATTTAAAATTCATACAGTGCAGCGCAAACGCGTCCGTACTTGACCGCGTATCGCACTGGACTGTCAAAAAAAAAAAAAAAACCTTAAAAACAACACCCATAAGGTAAAAGGTACCTTATGGGTGTTGGCACTTACGACATTATATTTTTTTAGTCTAAGCAAGATTGTAGAATTTGTATCTCCAAATGACTTAAGCACCAAAGTCCATAAGGTACCTTTTGTCATGAAATGACACATATTTCCCTTCGGTAGCTATATTGTTCGAAATACATAATAATTAAATCGAAACTTAGATGCACTTGATGAATCGGAGAAATAACTGTCATTAACTATGAATTATGAAAAGTATCAATACTTATCGAACAGTCTCTTTATCTTACAGCGGCAACCTTTTCTGGACTTAAAAGGAAAAGAGAAAACTATAGGTAGGTACTAATTCATACATTTTATCAGTCGTCTATCTCGCTCCCAGACTACGTCAGAAGTACATATATAGATAAAAATACATTCTATATAAAGCAGGTACCAACGAGTGCATCAGCGCTATTACACTGGCGTATTTTTATCGCGCGTAGCAAAACCGAGCTTTTTACAATATACCTATCTACATATGTTGATCGACAACCGAGCAGTATTAGGTACTTGGAAAAACTGAGTGGAAAATCAGCTACGGTGAAAATGCTGTGAAGGTGCGTCTAGATTTTAGAAAAATTGAATAAATTGTTCTAGGTTTTTTCCCTTATCAAATTTATTTTCCATCCATTGTATATCCAGATAGAATGGAAATTCGGTCGGTTTAAAAGCACCCTTATAAAATATGTTTCTTTAATTTATTTATGTATACCTATATGTCTTGCAATAATAGTAAATACGTCAACAACTGACGTGATGTCGTTGCTAACTTAGCTCGGATTTATACGTCAAGATTTAATGTGCACGCGCATAAAATACGTTTATAGACTATATACTATACGCTACGCTATAGCCTAGATAGATCGATAAGCAAGTAGGTAAGTAGTTATAAAATATAGGATATAATGTGCACAGTCAATCAAAGAACATATACAATTTTATCTATACATATAATAAATCTGTAAAAAAACTGTGTCTGTACATTGAATATATTAAAAAAATAATAATTGGGTGAGGTTTAGAAACAGCAATGGAGCACAAATCCAAAAAAAAAATTATGTCTGTATGTCTGTTCGTTTGTACACGCTAATCTTCGGAACTACTGGACGGATTTCAATGATTTTTTCTTTGTTGTATCAGTATTAAGCCTGGTCAACATATAGGCTATAATGTATCTTCGAAACTTGAAGACCTGATGCAGAACACCAACAAACCAACAAAACTATAAGAGATACAAAAATGATGCCATGGCAAAAATTGTTTCATGTGATGAGCATTTTCAGCTGAGATAATAAATTTTAAGATCTGGAACACCTGATGTGGAACCTCAAGAGCCCAGCTTCTCTGTACCATATACAGGTGTGACGTTTTAGCAAAAGTTGTTCAATTTGATCAGCACTTTCTATTGACTTATATAAATTGAAGATCTAAAACACCTGATGTGGAACTCCAGGGGCCCAGCTAGACTATAGCATATAGAGGTGTGACGTTTTAGCAAAAGTTGTTCAATCTGATAAGCACTCTCTGTTAACTTATAAAAATTGAAGATGTAAAACACCCGATGCGGAACCCCAGGAGCCCAGCTAGACTATAGCATATAAAGATATGACGTTTTTGCAAAAGTGGTTCAATCTGATAAGCACTCTCTATTGACGTATATACATCGAAGATCTGGAACACCTGATGTGGAACTTCAAGAGCAATACTACACTTGAAATGTATAGAAACGAATGTTATGAAATAGGTGTGGTTAATCAAAAAAAGTAATTAGTCCGTCTTTTAGATAACCCTAAAATAATGGACACGCATTTTTTCTTTTCTCCTTCTCACAAACAAATAATAACGAAGAGATAACACGCTTGAATTTTGTGTTAAGTTACTGCTAAGTACAAATTTTACATACTTAGACGTTTCGTCACGAGCCCCCACTCTCCGAATTTGTTGTGTTATATCTCATTATTATTTTGTATGACTCTTCCAGACCTCGGGACTACAGAGTTCCGAATTTTTGGGAGGCAAACGTGGGGCCGAAGCCAACACGCTGAAGGCCTAACCGACGATTATCCCTTTATACACTATAGAAATGAACCCCCAAGGACAATCCCCGGTGGACGTCGCTAAAAAAAAAGACAATCCCCGGTTCTGTGCTATTCCATTGCTAACTGTGGATGAAAACTACTTGGGCTATTGTGATGGGATGCTAATGGACTAGGAATGGGGAAACTACGGGAACTATGGCACCTGCCGATGACAATGCATTAGATACATGTAAAAATTGCAGGTGGAGACTCGCCAGTTCACTTACTGGGCCCCCGGGAATCAGTCACTGAATAGCAACAAGAGGGCAACAGGGACATGAGCGGCTGAAGTGTGAGGATACCTCGGCTTTTAAACGCAGATTACGCGCTCCCTGTGGGTCACTTACCACGAGGCACCTATCCTCCGAGCAGGGCTACTAACCCTGCTCTAGCGATTCCACTCTGGACGGCCAAGCCAAGCCAGAGGCGTGAGACCTACCCCCGTCATGGTTCACTCCGACCGGCCGGAGATGGGGGACAGTATACTCTCCCTGGAGAACTCAGTATATATAGCCCCGCGGGGTAGCTACTCCCCGTCATCAGCCTCAGATGTCCTGCGGTGCTTATATCTCATTATTATTGTCGTTATTATCTCAAGAGCCTTTGTCCCAATTATGTTAGAGTCGACTTCCAGTCACGATGCAACTGAGTACCAGTGTTTTACAAGGAGCGACTGCCTATCTGACCTCCACAACCCGGTTACCCGCTCAACCCAACACCCCTTGGTAAAACTGGTCAGACTTACTGGCTTCTGACTACCCATAACGACTGCCAAGAATGTTCAATGACAGCTGGAACCTACAGTTTAACATGCCCTCCAAATAACGGTCATTGGTATCCAAAATATACGTAGAAAGTACATACGAACTTAGAAAAGTTGCATTGGCAGTGTACTTGCCAAACCTGGAATCAAAGACGTACGCTCCTACTTGAGAGATTGGTTCTCTACCCACTAAACCACCACGACTTCCACTAAGTCAACACGACTTTGTCATCTCAGTAACATTTAATGTTTTTTAACGTAATAATACGTGTAACATTTTTGCCACACACAACTTAAATGCGGACTAATTAGAATCACTACTTTTATCCCTATGGTCGCGTCTATTGCGGTTCAGTTCTCAGCGTTTTGTTTAGTCTGCTGTGCTTTTGCCGTTGAAGTACAAAAATTAAATATATGGAACGTTTCTAATGGCTATGCGTATTCCGTTGTTTTCAAGTCAACGGGCCCTTAAAATTCAATATCAGACGATTCAGATCTTTGATTTTGCTGACCCCGTAGTCGCTGGCATAAGGGACAGGATCCGCGTACGAAGTCGCGGGCAGAAGCTAGTGAGGAAATATAGAAGATAAATGAGTTTAATTGGCCTATTAACCTATTTATACTTAATTTCACAAAGCAGGCCGTAGTCTGAAAGTTGGTGCTGATACACCCGTGCCTTTCAGAGCACCTATGTAAATGTCGGTCCTACGTCCGATATTGATGTTTATCCAAAGTATCATCTTAATTTCGTTACTTTGCAAAACTTTTTTGGATTAACAATGTTTAACAAAGTTTTCAGCTCTGATAATGTAATGTATTTTTAGTTTATTTTGTAACATCCTGTAGAAAGAGAGAGAAAAAAGGCAGACAGAATATACTTTCAAGTTCGATTAAGCATCATCTTAAAAAGGCGACCAACCAAATACCTATCCTTTTTGACGAAAATTGGCTTTCCCTAAGAAGGTTTTTCGTTAACACATTATTTCAACTGCTTTTGTAAATCTATTTAGCAGCTAAGAAAGGTAACAAAGGATAAATAGGTAGTTTACCTACTATCGTTTTGAACCTTAAAACCACGGAAGAAGGAAATATAGCGGAGATGCTATAAGGGCGGTAGGTCAGGCGCCTTCTTGTAGGTCAAGTAACGTACCGTAGGCGTGGTCAGTTACTAGAACAACGAGACATTCGTGTTCCTCGTCAAATCAGGACCAAATCTTTGACAGATTGATCGGGAATTTGGTTTTGAAAATAACAGGCGAGTTCCATAGAAGGCGTGTAAGGGCGGAGCTAGTAACGTTCCTCGTCCCCCGAACACCCGCATGTTGTCGCGCTACTTTCTTAGGAGACTTTGCGTTATGACATCTCCGCTAGTCATTTTGTTCTCTATGTAGGTAGTATTCCTAGTATACCTAGTTTACCTAATATAGTTTAGAAGCTTAAAACCCTTTACTATTCGCAAAGCATTCGAACGAAATTAATACACATTTAGGGGAACATTTCGTACATATAGGATGCGTATAAAACGGTGGGAACACTCTGTGTAAACGATACAGGGTGTGAGCGTCGATATATATAAAACATGTGTGTTTGTTTTGTATTTATTTTAATGCTGATTACAGAAATGCTACAGCAGCTAGTTAAAATGAATGCTACATCTGGGTGTCTATTTTATCTACTGTAAACTTAAAAGAGTAGCTTTGAATAATTATTTTTTACAAAATTAAAAATAGGAATCCACTTCAATTTTTACTTTTTTTGCAAAAAAAAAACATTGTAATATTAGGATGATTCATCTTTTTGATAGCAAAAGATTAACAATATTTTTTTAGCTGAAAGGTTCTCTTATTTCAAATAATCTATTTATACTTACAATAAGTTTGTTTTTATCTCATTCCTTGCAAAAAATTTTAGTTCAATATTTAACCGTAGCAAAACCCGCTCACAATCCCTAGTATCTCTTTAAAGATGTATATCGTTTATTCGGCTGCCAAAATTACTTCATTTTACGTCTCAGCCGAGCTGTTTACCGGTTTTTATCGACATTGACGGTTTTCGTGTTATGTACGGATCTATACATCGTTTATTTACTTTAATGGTAGCCTGATAACAGATCTTTAAAGGGTACTGCGTATGTTTTGTGAATTTTTATAGAACAAAAGATGAAAATAATATAGGCTTATAAGCTGATGTTGGCAGCACCCTAAGTCATTACTAAATTATTATACATGCGAAAGTACATAGGTAGGCAAGTAACTCTTTCTGTATGTGGCACTTTTACGGCAAAACTAGATACTGAATCGATTTATATGAACTTCGATAATCAGATAATCTAGAGCATAAGAAAGGATGTCCTTTTTATTCAGATGCGGGAAGTAGTTCCCTCGGGATATGAGTAGAGCCACGGCAAAAAGCTATCCCTTACCAGTATTACAGTTTTAGTATCAGTATTAGTTCCCTCAGGACACGAGCGAAACTGCCAAAAACAACTAGTTTCAAACTGATTTTCACTCATTAACTGACATATCACCACCATCTCGATTAAACCCTGATTCATAAATACTACCAAATAATCTACACATAAAGCTAAACACTATCAAAGGGACCGCATGTTTTCCAATCTATACTAATATATCTACACAAATAATTTCATTACTCTATGGAAAGTGGTATTAATAGTAATGAGTGGTACTTTGAGTAGAAATGTAGGTTATAGAGCGCTTCATGTGATGTCAAAGTCAGTATAAAAATGTCCGGGGCTGCGGGATTGTTTGAAAGAGTTACCGCGGCCCTGGTACATAAAGGGCTTAAGAAGGAACCTGATGGGTTTAAGTCAGTAAGAGTCTGACACTCCCTCACGCTGCACCCACAGTGGGAGTGATCATTTGAGGATTTACCATCAAACAAAAAAGTAGGTATCCAAATGTATTTACGTGCCTTTCAATACTCTTTGGGATCTAGCAAAAGGGTCTGCATATACAACGTATATGTATAGCGTCAATGTTTTTGGTGGGAAATTATCAAATAACCTCTCGCTGTGAGTGCAGCATGAGGGAGTCCCAGACTCTTACTGACTAAAACACACCATGTTTCTTCTTGACCCCTCTATGTACCAAGGCTGCGGTAACTCTATCGAAAATTGGCGCAGCCTACGTATACCTAATAACACTTTTTCAGTCAGACTTAAAGTATTCATACATTTGTGTCTACTCAAAGTGAATTCAACTTCTGAGGTATTATTATAACAAAATTAGCTTTGAAATCTAGACTATATCAGGGTACTTTTTGAAAAATGTTTGATATGTACTAATTTAATTGACTTCATGTAATTTTGACGTAACGTAACGTCATATATGACAGTTGTCTGACGTATAAAAGTTTCTCTGTCTAATTCATACTTAGAGTAATGTGTTTCAATTAATTAAAATACTTTATTGTTACTGCATTATTTAAATAGTGTTTTATCGTTTATGATGCCGTTACAATAAAATCCTGCACGGTATTGTGTAACGTCCGTTGGTTGATATTTAATAATGATGTATAAAGTTTTATTGTAACGGTAATAAATAATAATGTAAAATTGAGCTGGCTTTATTTAAACTCAAATCCACAATAATTTTGAAAATTTATTAATGCTGACAAAGTATTTGTGTTTAGCCTTTTCGTTACTAGGTACATCAGGGCCGGCTTTCGGTCTATCCGGCAGTGTTTTCCACGGAGCGACTGCCTATCTGACCTCCTCAACCCAGTTATCCTGGCACCTCTTGGTCAGAAATGATAGTTACTCTTCCGCGTACCTATAGCAGCTAGCGTTGCTTAACTTTATGATCAACGCACCCATACAGCTTTTACTTAGCCACGAGGTCCTCCTTATAAATAAGTAGGTAATGCTATTAAGATATCCGATCCGATGTGTATATGTGGTCTCTACACAGTAGGCTAATGTTCAGGGAGCGGATCTCATGTCCCTGGCTCTCACGTACCTATACAATCATTCAATCGATCTCAGTGGCGTGCACTTGGAGAGGCCTATGTCCAGCAGTGGACTGCTATAGGCTGATGATGATGATGATGATGAACCATCAAATTAAAAATCTTGGCACTTGATAATCAAATCCAAAACCTCTTGCTCACCAGTCAGACTTCAGACTATCAAAAAGGTGATTTGCGTAAAGGCAGAAGATATAATTCAATTACGTTGTTAGCTAACTAAAGTCTAACGTTTAAGTAAGTATAATTAAAATGCGTAACACATCACTTACGTCTAAACAAGTCCGACCACACACGTTCTATTGATAAATATCGATAGATTACTCAAAAGAGCCGATTAACGATTAATCGAGACATTTTCATAACGATTCCACTTAATTAAATTGTATTTATAGACTCACTGGAGACTAAACAGTCGGCCGATAATTGACCCGATGGTTGGCATATATTTTTTAAGAATATGTTGATTCCAGTCAAAGTTTTCGGTCGCTCTGATACCAGCTAAATACCTGATCTCTGTAACGTGCGTATTACCATTCATCTTCATACTGATTTATGAACCCAAACAAACTATCGGCCGACTAAAAGTTTGCAGTGTAGTGGGTACTCTTAATTACATTGTATTTATAGACATTTTAACTTAGAGATTTATACAGTTTCATAATAAATTCTTTTGATTTGTTTCTACCGGTAGCCATATTAAAGATAGTTTATTAATTAAAATGTTTCCAATAGCAATTATGTATTTATGGCTATTTATTAAAACGAAGACCACACAAGAAGATTCTTATGAGCACTCGATACTTAAAAAATGATCTACTCTCCGGTCGTGTCGGATTGCCGTCCCATCGGGCTATAAGAGTGAATGAATAGTGAGTGCACCTGTGTGCAAGCAAATGTGCGTGCACTATAATAGTTCCTGCGCAGCTCGCTGATCTCCTTTAATGAGAACAGAAGCCGTGTCTGAAAATCGGTTGGGACGCCATTACTAACTTATAAAATGTTGTATTGTATTTTAGCTTATGGGAAAAAATCCACCGTTTTTAGTCATCTCTTAGTTACTATTTTACTAATAACTATTTTATTTATATTTTTCTTTTAAGCCTTTATTAAATTGAATCAATCGTTTGAAGATTTTCTCATAGTTTAAATTTAACCTATCGATTTTACTAACTTTTACCAGTTTTAGCAAAGCTCTCTCAGAGGGCTGAAAATTTCATTATTTAAAGGGGTAACTTTGAGTTAACTTTCAAGCTAAGTCTGAACAAAGTCGAAGTTAGGTAAGAGCCTAAAACTTATTTGTCATAGTTGTTGCTATTTATTAAAAAGGGCTTGTTACTAAATAAAGGGTTATTCTGATAGATCGACCGAGACGGTCAAACTTAAATAGTCACGGTCAATATACAGTTATAATATTTTAATAGGTACTAATATTATAAATCTGAATGTTTATTTTGAATTCCGTAACTAACCGTAACTAACCTAGGTAGGTACTCATCTAATTTGAGAAATAAGCACCTTTTTTTTTCGCGGGAGGTCATCTATTAATCCCTCTGTGGGTGCAGCGTGTGGGAGTGTCACACTTTATCAACTCATCATTTTCCTTCCGAAGCCCTTTTTTTTATTTTCTTTTAGCGCAGCGGTAACTCGCGCGATCAATCCCACAGCCCCGGCAGTCTCTTTGATTAGCGCGTAGAACAACGCCTAGGAGGAGCGACGAAGATCCACCCGAAATTCACCGCCGTGGCCGGGTGTCGTCTCTCGACACCCGATCCCCGTGGTGTCTTCCACGTCCACCGTAGCGGCTGGGAAGACAGATCAGATATGCGAACTCTCAGTCGCTCCGCCGTCTCCTTCTCGAGCATGACTGCTTCGCAGAAGGAGGCGACGGCATCCCATTCCCTCTTACTCCAGAAAGCAGCACCTGACACGGATATCCAACCACCTAAATCTCGGAACATATCACCCATTAGTAGACCAACAAAACACTTAATACAAATAACAATTACAAATACAGAATAGAATGTATGAATCATTTGTTGCAACAAAACGAAAGTTAACTATTGTTCACAATAATAACCCAGTTCCCTTATTTGTCAATTATAATTAGCAGCTGATACTTTACCTATTCTACACTTAACCAAAACTGTTAAATTGCTGTACATTTAACGATGCAATTGTTTAAGGCACCGCTGTGGCCAGGATTGCGTGTTTCGAAAGGCACGATAAACTGTATGTCTCGGCTGTCATTTGAACATCTTTGGCAGTCGTTACGGGTAGTCTGAAGCCAGAAAGTTTGACAACCAGTCTTGGCCGGTAAGGGTTACCCGTGTGACTAGGTTAAAAAGGTCAGGTAGGTAGTCGCTTCTTGTAAAACACTGGAACATTTTTTTAACGACGTCAAAAATCATCAAATACTCGATGATTAAAAATCATCAAAAGAAATGATCCCGCTGTGGGTTAGCAGCGGTGTGGGAGTGTCAGACTCTTACTGACTAAAAACCGTCGTGTCCAACATAGGTGGGAAGAGGCCCGGGAGATGACGATGCTGTAGGATGAATCAATGAAAAATTCTCCATATGTAGAAAAATCGATCTCTTAAAAAAACAACCAACAACTTGACAGGAAAACACCAAAAAATAAAGATAATACAATATTCAAAAGCTTTTCAAACCAATTTGAACAGAACAAAGCCTACAATATTTGATTAGTGAGTGCCCAATCGTGCTACCGACCAGTCCAAATGGCCCGGCTTTGTCTACCAAACAAAAGAGTCAATTATAAGTTGCCTATAAGGATAATTGTGACAGACTTTCTAAAGGCTAGGAGTTTAGGCCTAGGCTATCTATTATCATGTAAAGTTAGTGAACCTATCGTATATTTGAGGACGGGAGGAAATTGCTTAGTGGTTGCTAAGCAATTGCTATGGGAAGTATTTTTCATAGTAAACATATCCGGTCTTACCACAAAAACTTTTAAACGTCAGTTTAAGCCTTGTCTAAAAAAATGACAAATTATGACGTTGACATATGGTTCATTTTGCAGCCACATTTTTTTTAGACAAGTGTAAATCAGGTGTTTAAGTTTTTGTAGTAAGGCCAATCTTGTCTTTTGATTTTAACTAACTGTGTCACAAGGAGGGATTTGTTTTCCCGGAGTATGAATATTTTCTGACAGATCATAGGTTTTTTGCGTTTCTCACTAGAATTATGAGTTGTAGTTTTAGATTTCTTTACGCTGTTAAATTGATTAGGTCATCAAAATTACAAATATTTACCCGAGTGCCAAGAATTATTATACATATTTTAGTAAAAGTAAAAAATCAGTTAAAAAATTTAAAATATATGCAAGCAAAACTACGAGATGAACTTATTCTTCACAAAACTATACACAGCCATTCTTTTCAATCTAGAACATTTTACAATCGTTTCTAGCGCTAAGCGACTGCTAGCAATCGCATTTCAACAATGCGACTGCCATTACTAACAATAATAATACCTATTTAAGGCTTCTGATTTATTACTTGGCTGAAAAACCCATTGCCTAACCCTATGTTTATGTCCAGTTACTATTAGTTTGTATGACTGTACTCTGAAATATTGAGAAAGTCTCCATTTTCGGGAATTAGACTAACCTGAGAATAGTCGTTTGCAAGTAATATTGAGAATTTCTCACTTTAATAAATACCTAGTAACTACGAGTAATTACTTATTTACATTTATTTATTCATTTAATCATATTTACATTTTCATTAAAAGCTGTTCTATTAAAAACACAGGTAAAACTAAAAAACAAAAACGAAATATTTTAAAGTAATTCGAATTATGGAATTAGAATAATAGAAGGCCAGGAAGGTTAATAGCAGGTCAGGCCTTAGACAAACTATTAGGTAAAATATATGGATTTTTACATTCAACAAAGTAAACAGTTGTTATACGGAAAACGGACATTTAAGTTGTCGATGAAAAGGGCCCTTACTTGTCTATCATCATCATTATCATCAGCTATTTTATTCTCACTGCAGAGCAGAGGCCTCTTCTCATACGGAGAAGGAATGAGCTTTTAACAATACACGTACCTACCCATGACACAAATGTTGACCTGTACCGGGAATCCTTTATTACCTTAGATGGTTAATTTTACATAGTTACAATGTAAGTATTTAAAATTTTATTTATTAAGGTTATTCAACGCTACTTAACACCATTGGCGATTGCCCGTGTAAGTGACAAGCCATTAAGTTATTTCTCAGAAATATTTTCTATTAACTTGTGGGCGTTTGAGAAACAATTTACTTTAGATTTAGACTTTACTTACTTCAAAGGTGAGGTGTAATATAAACAGTTACAAACTCTTGAGTACCTACTCTGAAAATAATATGTAGTCGAAATTTCTAAAGGTTTTAAACTTCATGGTAAACTAACTTTCACGAGAGGATTCATCCGTGTCGTCTTCTTGGATAAACGGGCTACCTAATACTGAAAAGTTTTTTTTTTTTAATAATCCAGAAGTTCTTAAGATGAGCGCTTTCAAACAACCCAACAAACAAACAAGTTGAATTTCAGACACATCATGTCAGTGTAAAAAATGCCATCTCGGAAGTACCTAGAATTTAAGAAAGAAATAAACATTTATTAGCATAGGTAAAACATAGGTGGTATCAGTTTTTACAGTAAAATTCTAGCTATATTCTGCCTAACCTGGCATGCAAATAAATACTAATATAATATAGATTTTTTTAAGGGTCCCAAAATGATTGAACCGCTCGACTATCCTAGAGTAAAATAGGATATATTATGACCGGGTACAGGAAAATATTTGCTCGGAACGCGGACGAAACCGCGGAAGGATGAAAAAATACAGTTAGTTATTCAATATAATGGTACGTCAATATGTATAGACATGTAAGGTGGTACTAATTGGTACCGAGGAGGCACGTGCCCAGTACCACTCAGTTCCTGGAGTCCGGAGATTCATTCCGTTGTGTTTTTTGTTCCAAGCTGCCTTGCATTGATCAATTCCAGTTGAATTTGCGTCTTATTGCGTTTGTGGTTACTCTATATTGTTTGTGGTATGAGGTAAGGTCGGGGTTTTGAAAAATATCAATGAAGAAGTAGTTTGAAATGTACAAAATTTTGATCAATCAATAAGTACCTACGCAATAATTTTGACGAATAGGATCAAACAAAGTCGTTCGGTCTATGCCCATATGATAGATCATTTAACGTACGGATTTTGATGCGGGGTTTGTAAAAGTAATTCAAGAAAAAAGGAACAAAACCAATTTAGTGCACATATAGAAAACTTGCGGGTCTGCTGAAAGCGACTTCATTGGAAATAAGCAGCACCTTTGTACTATTTTGTGTTATACTTTTTTTCGTGTGTTTACTGTGTACATAAAGCTATATAACAGATTTGTAACTATTAAAACAAGATGCCATGACAGAAAAACTAAATTATACAAAACCTACAAAGTACAGATACTATTTTTAAAATTTTAATATACCTACCTATGAAATGGATTTATCACAATCCACTTTTTGTAAGCTCGTTCTGGATTTTATTATTAATCAATATTCGTTGTTAGTTTAGTTAATTTTTCGCTTACTCAAATTCATACCGCTCAAGTTATTAATACAGTATGTCATCATCAGTCGCAGAGCTTTTTTCTTAATCACTCGTTTTATAATTCCCCTTTTTATGAAACAATCCCACATCCAATGTTTTTCGAAAACCACAATATATCCTTCCGATAAGATGTTCGACCTACATACGTCTTCCTATAAACGTGATCCAACAGAAATTCAATTACAGTAACAAACTTAGGTAATGTTTCAACTACCCACTCGGATCGAGCTTAATCGCTTGACATACGCTCTACAATTTGTCCAGTTATCGATATTCTGTAGCAAACTGTCCGTGAACGTTGTAACATTGTGATAGGAAAAATATAAGTTATGGTTATTAATAGAAAATAGATATATGAAACTTATAAATAGATAAGTTGAGCAATAAACTGATTACAGCGATAACCTAATAGGACGTGCATCTGATTTGCAGTGCTGATCAATATCAGTAGCGATATGATAGAAGAAAGTCAAGTAGGAATATGGAAGTAAACAACATATTGCGCCGACTCAAAATAACTTGGGAACAAGGTAGGAAGATGAAGAAGAGCAATAACCTAATAAGAACCAGTTATATGAAGAAAAACTGTTAAAAATCAACCAGAACAAATAAATTATATGTATCAAAAATCGTCAACCGCGAATCATAAAGCAAACAATCATTTTAACAAATAAATTATCTTTATCTTAAAGTATTGAGATACATGGGTTTAGACTGCAGGACAGAAAACTAAAGTCACAAAAACTTCACACCGGCCTATTGAAATCTATTCTTAAAACACATTTAGCAGTTTAAAACAATCTTGAAACCATAAACAATTGTCTACGAAGACCCCACTTAAACGCGGTAATAACACGAGCCTAACAAAACGGCTCCCTTCAATCCTCCCTATTATACAGTCGTTTCATTTCCGAACGACACGTTTTAAGGAAAAAAAAATATAATTGCACCGATGTCCCGCCGAGACTCATTCACTCAACCATTCAGTCGTTCGTTCGGTCAATGAGGAACAAAATAATGGAGTTGCAATAACGGAAAATCTACTAAGAAAGTAGCGCGCCAAAGGGTTGCCCGGGTAACTGGGTTGAGGAGGTCAGATAGGCAGTGGCTCCATGTAAAATAATGGTACTCAGCTGCACCAAGTTAGACTGGAAGCCGACCCCAACATTATTGGAAAAGCTAGGCAGATGATGCTGAAAGAAGCGTGCCAAAATGCGGATGTTCGGGGGACGAGAAACGTTGCTATCTTCGCCCTTATACTCCTTTTTTGGAACTAACTCGTTTTGTAATGGCAAAAATTTTAGACAAATGTCTCAAAGGACACGAACGCCGTTAGTTCACTGCTAACTGATTGTTTTAGTCATGCTTACCATACGAGTTTTACCTTGAAGAAGGCGCCTGACCTACCTGCCTTATAGCATCTCCGCTCATCTTTCTTTTTCCTTATTCCGTGGATTCATTCACAGCGGGCAGGTATTTTAACAAGCAAAAAAGTATGGCCACGCGTTCACTCCGGAATTGAATTAGTCTGCCATCCACTGAGAAGGTTTTAACATTTTATTTTTAATAGGACTAAATATATAAGTTAATGAAGTTTATGATTGAGGGCGGTGGTTATTTTTTCTCTTTTTTTGTCGTTGTTCTAATTGAATTTATCTTGTTTGCTGCGGTTTGTGTTGGAAGAGGCTTACGCTTTATGATAAACAAACCTTGTATTTTACACAGTGAGATAGATCTATTTGTTTTTTTTTATTTATTTAAATATTTGCATCTAAATGAATTGTATATCTGAGAATCAATAGGTAAATTGTAATTAGGTGACCTCTTAGATAAAAATGAGACCATAAAAGTTCTCGAACTCGTAGTGGTTACGGGACGTCAGAAGCCAGATAGCCTGACAACCAGTCTTAGCAAGTGGTATCCTGTTGCCCGGGTAACTGGGTTGAGGAGGTCAGATAGGCAGTCGCTCCTTGTGCCACACTTGTACTCAGCTGCATCCGGTTAGACTGGGAGCCCAAAATAGTTGGGAATAGGTTCGGGAGATGATGACTTTAAAATGAAGGTAATTTAAATATTATAGTATCTGTTCTTAAGAATGATAAATATTAGTCTTCTCTAACTATAATATTACAAAATAAATACTCAAAGATTAAGTTATAACAATTTGACATTAGCAACCATCTAACAAGTAAATAAGCATACTTGGTTGTCGAGACTCACAGCAGGCGATCGGTTCTTGTTTTACAACATTTATGAAGATATTTCGTTGGAAACCAAGAATGAGCATCCAGCTGAGTAAAGTGTTATTTATAAGGTTTTTTTTCCTGTTGCATTTTGCGCGATTGAGTCTTGAAATCTTTACTTATGTATTATAAATGCGAAAGATTCTTTATTTGTCCGTAGTGCTTTGACGCCGTAACTGCTGAACCGATTAGAAAACATATTTTACTGTGTTGACGACCTCGATGGCGCAATGGTCACCATGCCGGACTGCCTGAGGTCCCGGGTTCGATTAACGGTTCGGTCGACATTTGTGCTATAAGATGCTTATTGGCCGTAGTCTGGGTGGTACTATATGTAGTTTATAAGTTGTGTTAGCACCCATAACACAGGTTTATTAATAACTTAACATGGGGCTAACCGACCGTGTGAGTAAAGATGTCTTGTGCTGACATATTTATTAAGTAATTCTCCTCCTTTTATTTCAAATCCTCGTACAAGAATAATCTACCTTATACTTACCATTCAACACACTATTTTGAAACTACTCATCGGGTTACAGAGGCTAAATTCATCCGGATACACGAAGAATTTTCCCCAGGACGTGAGTAAAACCGTGAAAAAGAGCGAGTCTTAAATATTGAAGAAATCTGAGTACAATTATGTGTTTAAAATGCCCAAGAAAACCTTTTATAAATGCCTTGGCGACTACATAAGATCGAATATCCGCTCACGATCTTATCAGTTATTCGGAATACTCGTAACAGCCATCTCGTGTCCGCAAACACAATGATACCACATTACCGTATAGTGTGACACCGGCTTTATGTGCAGTTGTCAAGTGTGGGGCTTGCTTTAGCTCTTAATTAGCTGACATTCTTGATGATTTGTACAGTTATTGTAAAACTTTCTTTAGAAAGAAAGGACTTCTTTGAAAATTGTGATACCAAATGAAATGATTGGATGAATGAAACATACAAATACGTGAATTATTGGTTTTTATCTGGCAATGTATATCAATAGAATGTATAACATTATAAGATGTTTCTTTTGCCCTGTTGACAAATAGCACAGCCGATCTTAATGAAATGTGTCAAGAAATGCCGCTGAAACACTAGATTTAATTTAAAAACCGCACAAAAATCGGTTCATCTGTTTATGAGCTGGTGCCACAAACAAACATACAGATGCTCATAGCAGTCATCTTTAATATTCCTCTTTTCTTATAATAATATTCCTCATAATCAAGTCTTATAGTATTCCTCTTTTTGCGCCGGGGGGTTCAAGTATATGACTACAAAATAATTCATTTCGAAACTTGCTAAAGCATCGAGCCATCTTTGCCTCTAGATTATCTAGTTTACCTTTTATTTATCCTTAGAGGATATCTCTCTAGAAAACTGACACAAGATAAACTTTTCCTATGTTATTTTAAACACTTCCTTTTCGTGCTAATAGTGAACGGTTCCTAGTATCTATAATAATCAAAGATACCGACGGAAAAAGGGAACAGCCTTTAGTTATTTTGTTCCCATTTTTATTGCAACGAAGTGTACAGTCCATAGACTACAATTCTATATTTAGGTACCAGAGACAAAGATAGGAATTCCTTTTGCAAATTGTATCTTTCTAGAGTCGAAGCATTCTTGCTGGACGAATGTTTTGTCTATGGCAGAACCTAATGTAAAACTTTTTGCTATGTTTAACGTAAAAACTTAAACTGTCTTTAATCAACTTTGCTCATATAAAAATATATATGTACATTATATTTTAAAATAAACTAAATCCATATTTACATTTAAAAAAAAAACTTTGCTCAGAAATCCAATACTTTGGTTGTTCAGAGTTAAAGTACTTATGTTAAAACTACGTTCCACCCCAGTCCCGAGGAAACATCTTCCTGCACCTGGGTAAAAACTCCTACATAAATAACAGCTTATTTCGTTTCACAGGCTTGATACTATCTTTGCACCAAATTACATTTAAAACAGTTCAGTAGTTAGGGTACAAAAGGTGCAATACGGACAGAAATATTTTCGCATTTACAAGATTATCCTTACTAATATTATAAATCGGAAAGTGAGTTTGTTTGTTTGTTTGTTTGTTTGTTCCGCTTTCACGCCGTAACTACTGAACCGATTGCTTTGAAATTTTGCAGACGTAAAGTTAGAAGTCCGGATTAAATAATAGGGTACTTTTTATCCCGAAAAAAATAGATATTCCCGAGGGAAAACAAAAATATTGTTTGCTTGATGGATGGATTGTAGATGGCGCTGTGTGTCGTTTAAAACAAGGTAATATATTGCAAACGAATATAAACATGTAAATTTAGAAGCTAAATGATACGATAATGAATCCCCGAAAATGAGGAATTCCCGAGGGATGATGTACAATTTGTTTAATCGTCTAAACTGTTTTTTTTTACATCTACTTATATATTGCAAACGAATATGAACATATAAATTTAGAAGCTAAATGATACGATAATGAATCCTCGAAAATGAGGAATTCCCAAGGGATGACGTACGATTTGTTTTATCGTCTTAACTGTTTTTTTTACATCTACTTATCCTGAAATAACTATAATTCAACGAATTACTAATTGGTATAAGTATTAGTTAAGTTATTTCGTTCTTGAGGTATGCGATAGATGGCGCTGGGTGTTTTTAAAACGTGGTAACGATTTGTTTTTAAAATACATAAGAAGTGGAATGATAGCTTTTTAAAACGTGGTGACGTTGTTTTTTTTAAGATACGTAAGAAGTGCAATGATATCTCGCGCTTTAACCTGTAGCTCATTGTTCAATCGCGAGCTTCCCGATAGCTCGATAGATGGCGTTGTGCTTTTCTGTATCGTGGTGTTAAGGTTCGCCGCGAATTAGTCTGTTTTGAAATCAGTGGGGCCCAGTAGCGCCAGGGCCAGCCGCGGCTGCGGGTTGTTCGAAAGAGGTACCGCGGCCCTGGTATATAAAAGGCCTAGGACGGAACACGACGATTTTAGTCAGTAAGAGTCTGACACTCCCTCACCGCTGCTAACCCACAGCGGGAGGGGTGAACCGAATTCCACGCGGGCGAAGCCGCGGGCGGAAAGCTAGTCTACTATAAAGAAAAACATCACCATTACAAGATTTAGAAAACTCTTATCAAAAACCTTTCAAAACTCAAAAATTCTCCATCAAAATATTGTATCCCCGTATTTACTGTAAGCTTCTTCTGTTTAGCAGTGTGAACTTAAAGCACTGCGTCGCCATGTAATCACAACTTTGATAATACAAGACAAATGAGGCGCTCACTGTTCATCCCCTTTGGATGACGGATCTTACAACCCCGGCCTATTTTAGAAGGTTACAATGTAAAAAAAAAAGCCAGAGATATAATTTTGGTAAGAAACGGCCTTGATTATATGGTTAAGCATTGCTTGGCATGGTTCATACGTGGATAAGAGACCTATCTACCAACTTATGTTATAAATAGTTCCTCAATGTTTCGGAAGATGTGTTAAGTTGTGGTGTTAAGCCAAGAGGTAATTTGAACATCTTTGGTAGTGGTTACTAGTAGTCAGAGGCTACGAAGTCAGACAACTAATCTGAGCTAGGGATCGGGGCGTTGGGATGCCCTGTTGACTAGGTTGAAGAGCTTTACCTATTAATTGAGATTTAGCAAGAGTCCGATACTTTCTCTCATTCAGCCCATGGCAGAGGAAACGTTTGATCAATTTCCATCAATAAAAAAATTGAGATCGTCTAGCTAGATCCATCAACTACTTCTTCTATAGTGTATGGCAAATATTGCTTGAAGTGAATTTCTCACTAGTTCTTCTCTATGGGATCTACTTTTTGTAACTCTGCAACTAGTGTCTGATTTTTCATAAGAGTCTTAAATTTTGACCCATTTTTTCATCAATAAGGAACTCTTAACCTTCTGCAAATATTTTTTTAATTCAGTCATTCCCCACTCCCCCCACTTCGTCGGTATCTTTCACTAGATGTTTGGCTCAAAGCTTGATTATGATAAATGATCTTTTCGCGCGTTCTGCCGATGATAAAAAGGGTCTTTTAGACTTCTACGAACACCGACAATATCTATTTTTTTTTTATTTTTAAGATTACACTTAATTGCATAAAAATTGCCAATTTGTTGAAGGAGTATTTTGTTTTTATCAATGTGTGTGGCGGCGTTTCCTTTCGAGAAATAAATAACAATCATTAGTAATGCTGGATTTCTTATGTCATTTGCTGGTAACTCTTTCCTGTCTACTAAACCTAGTTAGTTAGACAATAATGACAAGTAGCTACAGAAGTAATAGATTTTTAACCGACAAGCTATGACTAAAAACAACTAATGCATTTAGATAAAAACTGAATTTCAATCTTTATTAAGTCACTACAAAGAAAAAACCTTTACCATACCTATTTAATTCGCAATTAACTGCATTAACTTCGCAATTTTTTTTTCTTACCAGCTTCCATTCACCCGTTCCTGTCTACCCACGACAATTACTAAAATGTCACTACACTAACACATAATCTTGGCATCTATTACACAGCCGGTGAAACAAAATGCCACACATATTACTAAGCGGTAGCAAATATTCAGAAAATGGCGTCAAATTTTTTGCACGCCACTGTATCAACATCGTCAAGGACCACACACATAGTTCGAAACATGGAGAACGAAGATTTTGTTCATGTTTTACTGTAAATACTTACATACTTTCTTAATGTTTTTTTTTTCTATACAGAGTCAGTTTCTAATATCTTAAATTAACTGAAGTCATGGTGATCTAGTGGGTAAAAAACCAACCTCTCGAGTATGAGGGTGCGGGTTCGATTCCAGGTCAGGCAAGTACCAATGCAACTTTGTATGTACTTTCTAAGTAATCTTAGACACCGATGGCTGATAAAAAGCTGAAGGAAGACATCTTGAGGAAACCTGGACTATAAAGTCTGAAATCACCAACCCGCATTGAGCAAGCGTGATGATTAATGCTCAATCCTTCTCCGTGTGAGAGGAGGCCGCAGCCCAGCAGTGGGACGATAAAAGGGCTGTAACAGTAACAGTGACAGCTTAAGTACCATTTGAAATTTTGTACGCTATTATAAGGCCAAACATGAGTTGATATTACTTATTCTAAGACCTATGCTTACGTAGCAACTATTATAGTAATCTCTGCCTATGCTTTGTGCCATTTTTTATGAAATGAAGTATCTTTATCTTTAAAAAGAAGAAAGTAGCGCGCCAAAAAGCGGGTGTTTGGGGGACGAGGAACGTTACTAGCTCCGCCCTTACCTTCTATGGAACGCGCCCAGGATTTTCAAAATAAAATCACCAATCAATCGATACCAATCTTTGACAGTTTGGTTTTGATTTCACAAGAAACCAGAACGTCTCGTTAGTTCTAGTAACTGATCACGCCTTCGGTACATTGCTTGACCTACAAGAAGGCGCCTGACCTACCTTCCTTATAGCATCTCCGATATCTTTCCTTCCTCCGTGGATCGGACTTGGATTTCCTTTCGCTAAACTGCGAACAAAAATGAACCTTATGTATTCAACAGAAAGGTTGAATATTCTTTGTGAATTAAGTGTGAATTAGTATTCTGGATGTAAGCTGTATGAATAATTCCTTGATCTATAGGAGGCTTTGTGGACCTAATGTGTCGGAAATAATACTTGTATGTCCAGTAAATAGGACAGTTCTTGTTATGGATTTGTTAAAGGACATATTTATCTTTATTTAGTAAGTTCTGGTAAATGTTTGGGCTTGAAAAAGACATTATTTATTATGTACTTGTAAGTTTTAGTCCACATCTGGACTTGAACAAGACATTGTTCAATAAAGTTAAGGTTTATTTTTGATCACCTGCCAAGCCTTTTCCTAACTACATATATTGTGGTCAGCTCCAAGCCTCTTATGCAGATGAGTACCAATGTTTTATAGGAAACGACTGCCAGTCTGAACAGCACACCCCAGTTACCTGGGCAACACGATACCTCTCGGTCAGACTAGTTGTCAGATTTTCTGATTACCCGCAACGACTGCCAATAATATTTAAAATGCACCCGGTACCCAGTTATTTAACGTGCCTTCAAATGACAGCGGAACAACAATATATCGTGTCTTCCAAAAGACGGAGTAGCTTGTGTGCATGGTCACCCATCCACAAATCGGCCGAGGTAAGAGTTGCCTTACCTTATGTTACTCAGGAACGAGTACCTTTTTAACCGACTTCCCAGGAGGAGGTTATCAATTCGGCCGGTATATTTTTTTTTTTTTTTCTATGTATGTACATCGATTACTCCGAGGTTTATAGACCGATTTACGTGATTCTTTTTTTGTTCGACTCGGAATAGCTGCCAGTTGGTCTCATAGTCATCAGGTCAGGATCTGATGATGGAAACCCTGAGAAATCGAGGGCAACCTTCGAAAGTTGTAGGCATACATAGGGTAAAAACTTGACACTCAGGTGTACGCCTAAAAGCACTATTCAACAGTGAAGATTTGGAGCTGATCTGATGATGGAAACCAGAGAGGGTCGAGGGAACTCGACAACTGAATATGTAAACTACCTCGTGTTTGGGCTTAAATTATTTGTATTGACAAGACCTTTGCAACAGTGAAGGTTTGGAGCTGACCTGATGATGGAGACCAGAGAAAGTCGAGGGAACTCGACAACTGAATATGTAAAATACCTCGTATTTGGACTTATATTCTTTGTATTGATGAGAACTTCCCACTTGTATGGATAGTGACAACTATTCGTATCACTGAAAAGCTTTAAATAAAAAACTTTTTTACAAAAAAATTAAACCGACTTCCCAAGACACTAAAAAGCAAAAAAAAAAACTATTTTTAGGTGCATCGGCCTAGAAGTCGGTGGCAAAATTAACTTAGTAACATCCATAAGACACCGACTTCTAGGCCGATGCACCTAAAAATAGTTTTTTTTTTTGCTTTTGAAAACTACAAAACTCTCAAACGTTCCCACAGTCACAATACATCTCTCTAACTATACCTATCTACATACAGCACCAATCTAATTCATTTGAACCAAAACTGTGGTTAGCAGCTGCCGTTTTTTCCTCTCACCAAATTGACGAGACTTAACGAAGACAGCATTGAAAGTAAATTATTAACCGAAAGTTTGTAAAAAGCGCCGATCGTTAAGCGGAGACTTTTATGTTTAATTTATTGCATTTATTAGTTTGTCTTGCGGATTGATTGAAGGTTATATTTAAGACTAGTGATTTTTACGTGATTTCACCCGCGTCGTGTAGGAACTACTGCCCGTACTGGGATAAAATATATGTACAGAGTGGCCCATCCATAGGCGTCCAAAAGAAAAATTTAGAAGCTCTATGCTGTGGGGTATCCGAATCACCCCCATGTATGTTCAGCGATTTTTTGTAGTTTAGGAGCTAGAATTGTTTTTAATTTTTTTCCGTAATTTTCATTTCAACATTGTTTTTTCTATTTTATCTTTTTTTCCTAACGTTTACAGATGTTTTTTGTGTAATTAATCATCATGATAGTAGCTAACACCTGAAAAAAAGCAGTTTGGCTAAACATTCTAGAACTTACATAAAATTTTATCTGGAGTTCAAAATTAGAAACCTGCTTAGAAACCCCTTATTATTTTTTTAAGCCCTTAACATTTTTGACTACTTAACTCCAACAGTAATTTTGAACTTCAGATAAAATTTTATGTAAGTTCTAGAATGTTTAGCCAAACTGCTTTTTTCAGGTGTTAGCTATTATCACGATGATTAATTACAAAAAAAAAACATCTGTAAACGTTAGGAAAAAAAGGTAAAATAGAAAAAACAATGTTGAAATGAAAATTACGGAAAAAAATTAAAAACAATTCTAGCTCCTAAACTACATAAAATCGCTGAACATACATGGGGGTGATTCGGATACCCCATAGCATAGAGGTTCTAAATTTTTCTTTTGGATGCCTATGGATGGGCCACCCTGTATATGGCCTATGTTACTCGAGAAGAGTGTAGCTTTCTAACAGTGAAAGAATGTTTCAAATCGGTTCTGTCGTTTCAGAGCCTTTGGGTTACAAACAAATATACAAAAATAAAATTTACAAATATACAAAAATAAAATTTACAAATATACAAAAATAAAATTTACAAATATACAAAAATAAAATTTACAAATATACAAAAATAAAATTTACAAATATACAAAAATAAAATTTAAGTGGGTATTAACGCTTTCTCCGCGGTTAAACTCGTGCTCTGAGAGGATTTCTTCTGAAAAAATGTGCAAATAGGACCAGTAGATTCTGAGATTAGCGTGTTCAAATAAACAAACTCTTTAGCATTATAAATCAGGTAGTATAGATTTCTGTCTAACCCTGTGAAAATTACGACCACAATAGGGTTAGGTCAATATGAAAACTACCAAAATTGATGTCATTTGACACGGTAAAAAAATGCTTAGTAGAACCAGAATGCCATTAGTCAAAGGAGTCACGTTTTTTCTATTCAAATAAGTTCTAGACCACGAGTAACTACGCTAAGTTACGTATACATGGTGATTTATATTTCGGTAATACAGCGTGCTCCAAAAATGACAAGTGAAAGAAAGAAAAGAAAGAAAGAAAGAAAAACCATTTATTTTACACACAAATGACGCAGAAAACGAAACACACACAAATACAAACAAATAAATCTAGGGACAAAACTAACAGTAAAACAAAAATAAAAGCGCTGCAGCTGCGTCACTTATGCGTGAAAAAGGGGCAGCGCTCAGCATAAATGCTGTGTCACGCACACGCAGGCACGAGACAACAGCGCTGGTTTTCAGCGCTGACCCACCACATGACTTTGCCTCAGGACTATACAAACAGACGCCGTTTCGGCACGAATCCGGTAAATAAATAAATATATATATACATAATTAGTAAAGTAACAGAAACGTAGTAAACAGATATAGTAACAATGAATATAAAACAAACCATAGACAAAAACAAACACAATACGAGAATATCAAGAGAAAAGACATAGACAAAAAGCTTGTGAATAATAAAAAGTTGCCCAGTGAGCGTCTCAGACCATAGACAGCGCGGCAAAATGAAATGTCAGAAATGTGTCAAAGATGAAGATCTAGCTAGGTTAACCGGCCAATTGCGCAAGAGATATCTTGTTATGCAATTATGATGGCGGAAATTGTATCGAGTGATGTAATAAGTGTATTGTGTTGTGAGGTTGTGAGTGGATATGTTTATTGTGTGAATCATAAGTATTAGTGTGGTGTGGGGCGAACATGTTAATGCTGACCCGTTGCGGATGACCATGCGACACAGTGTGTGAAATGCTTTCCAGAAAGTGATAAAAGACGATAGTTTCATTAATATTACTCTCTAGTTGGCTCCAGTTTTTTTTTTACCACTTTACTGTCCAGAATGCTGCCACTATAATTAAACAAAAGGCGTTTATCACCTATGACTCAAGCGGCAGAGAAGTTATTAATTTTAGAACATTTAAGAAACTACTCATTTATAAAAAACCTAAAAACCACATATGTAGTTACATGGAACCGCAATACCAGTTTCAGTTTTATATTTTCAAATAATAATAGTGTGCATTTACCTTTTCACCTTTATATAGAAAACAAAATCCACTTTCTCTATTACAAGCATAGAAATACGCAAATCTCCATTTAAAAACCAACCTGTATACCAAAGTTGATTTACCACCACCCCGTATATTAACTAAAGGTGTGCAAAAGTCATTCATTCCGAGATTTACTCACTCCCTTTGAAAGCCTTAACACATTTTATATTAGTTTTTTTCCTTACCATTGACCGACTTTTTTTCTCTTTTAGAGTAGCATACTGGAAACTAAAAAGTCGGCCGACAGGTAAATCGATTGGCAAAAGAAAAATTGTAAAGAAAATCTTGGTGCCATTCAAAGTTTTCAGTCACTCTGATACCGGCTAAATACCTGATCTTTGTAATGTGCGTACTACCATTCATCTTCATACTGATTTATGAGGCCAAACAAAATATCGGCCGACTAAAAGTTTGCGGTGTGTGGATACTCTTATTATTTCCATATCTGAATGCGTAAAAGGTTCGAATTTATATTGGAAGTAATGCTTATTAAGTAGGCAGACTTTCGAAGGCAATTCTGTTACGTTTTATTTAATCTATGACCTTTTTGCCTTTTGTGGGTACGGTTATTTTACCTTTTCTTCATGTTTTGTGGAGACTAGAACACATTAGGCATCAGTTGCAAGTATATTTTCATACATCCTCAACATCTTTGGCAGTCGTTACGGCTAGTCAGAAGCCAGTAAGTCTGACACCAGTCTAACCAAGTGGTATTGGGTTGCTCGGGTTATCTGGGTTGAGGAGGTCAGATAGGCAGTCGCTTCTTGTAAAGCACTGGTACTCAGCTGAATCCGGTTAGACTGGAAGCCAACCCCAACATAGTTGGGAAAAGTTAATGTTTTATATCCTACTTTGTTTTCACATTCTTTACAAAAGAAACAATTATTTCCATCCATAAAACCTGTAAATTAAATCCCATTACATACCTCATTACAATGCACAAATTGCAATAAATCGTACCCAATCAGAACGGTTGCTTCCCCGGTATATTAATACGTTAATTACCGCAGAGCAGATGTTGTGATCTGATCGACTGATACCATTAACGCTTAAACTTTAAGTTAGCCGCCGCGGTATGAAAGAATTGCCCGAGATTTTTTAACGTGGATAAGAATAAATTTTTAGTTTGTAGGTTTTTTTCGTTGTTAAAAGAAAAAAAAGATGTTGTGTTGAAATGGTAGCTTTTTCATGAAATCATACCATAGTTTTTTTTTTTTTTATTTATGTAATTATTTACATACAAGATTTACAGTGTTTATTTTGTAGCATTTGTTCGTTTTTTTTTCGTTTGATAAAATTAATTAAAATAAGTTATAAAATAAGAGTTTGTTTTTTTAACAAAAATAATGCAGACAACATGTATTTTTATGTTTAAATGGCTTTTTAAGAAATAACACCCAATTTTTTTCAAATTTTTGGTGTTAAAAACACCATATGTAGGTATGTTTATTATTAATTAAAATAAGTTACTTGCTCCAATTACTCATTTCTAACAAAAATACTGCACGCAACTACGTCAGAATAGGCTAGCATCTTTTTTCAAGTTTTTTTGAAGGCTGTTTATAAATAAATAATACAAAGCGGTCCCGTGTCCCGGAAATGCGGGAAAATGATAAAAGATTGGACCTCTATTTGAAGTTATTTCGAATATTTCGCCAATATTTTTGTGGTTTGTGCTAGTGACATTATGATTTCTGTTTTTTAAATGGCCGTATTTTATTGTTTGTTTTTCAGTATTGTACGGTTAACAATGTTTTTTGTTTACATTGTTATGCGTTTTGTGAAAGTATTTTTTATTGGTCAGAGAATGCCGTTGGATATTTGGATAACGTATTAAATACATGACAAAAGTTAACATTTTATAAGCAGTTAAGAAATTTCGCGAAAAGTAAGAAAGATGATGTCTTCCAGTCTAATCGGATGCAGCTGAGTACTAAGTATTAATTAAAAAAATTGTGTCTGCTTTGTTGTCAATAATTTCTAACGAGAAACATGTAAATGCCTATGAAGAAAAACTTTACTCAATATCCTATATTTCAAAGACATGTAACTAGCGCTTCCACTATTTTCGAGTCTAAGTTAAGTGCGCACGACCAGTCAAACTGGTTGCTGGCGCCTATTCATTGACGAGAAATGGGTGGTATTATGACTCAAAGAAACAAATAAAGCACACGTTTAAAACAACTGAAAATCCTCCTTAAACACCAGTGTTAAAGTCCACAATACCATGTCAGGATTCAGTCACTTAGAACGAACAGAAAAACAAAATTGCATCGACGCAAATGTCAAGAATTCCTGTACTTACAAAAACAAAGCATTCAATTTTCGCTCTTTTTTTGAATACCCTAGTAGCAATAAGGGTGTTTGTCGCTTGTAACTTTTTGCTGTCACTTACGTCTTTTTTACTAAGGGATGGGTGTTACCGTTCAACAAAGATTAAATTTAAAAACTATTGGGTTGGTACTTGATAATAATCGTGGCTTCTGTTCGATTTTTAAACGTATAATTACTGCGTGCGAAAGAGATCATATGACATGTGAACAGTGAACTTTTGTGATGTTCATGAACGTGTGGTATGAAAAAGACTGGCCAAGTGCGAGTTGGGGTCTCGCATGAAAGTCTCCGTACCACTATCTATAGAACGGCCAAAAATACATGGTTCTTGTCCAAATTAAATATTTATTTATTTCTGGATTTCGGTACCTATTTGTTGTGTTAGCGGCAATCAGCAGCAACATCATCGGTCAAAATTTCAAATGTCCAACTATCACGGTTCATGAGATACAGCTTACTGGCAGACGGACAAAGTAGTCTTAGTAATAAGTTCCCGTTTTACCCTTCGAGTACGGCACCCTAAAAACTGGTTATTCCATACTTTTATTTCCTTAGCATTTAAGTCCTTTGATTAAAGGTGAATTTTTGCTCGTTATAGACATAAAATCATGTGAAATATCTCAGGTAGATGCTGTTTCATTTGCAATAATGTTTGTTGAAGTTTTGAGTTGCAGAATGCAGGTCGAAACTTGTTTAGAAGGATAAGCGTAATAACGCCCTTGACTTAATCCTTATAAACGGCTCAGCTTAGATCAACATCTGCGTAGCCTTTTTCCAGCTACGTTGGGGTCGGCATCCAGTCCAACCGGGTGCAGGTGAGTACCTACCAGTGTTTTATGTGAAGCGACTACCTATCTGACCTCCTCAACTCAGTTACCCGGGCAACCCAATATCTTATGGTAAGAATGGTTGTCAGGACTTTCTAGCTTCTGAATACTGTAACGACTGTCAAACATGTTGGAATGACAGCCGGGACCTAGCAATCTATCCGAAGAAACACGGAAGAATCATTCACAGGTCGACGGAGCGGGCGCCAAGCGTTGCTAGACCTTATGATCGATCGATACACGTGGCTGTGACTTAGCTAGGAGCACACATTGTGGTCTTGCTTATGATTTTCCATCCATCTATTTACCAAAATGGTAGTGTGTGTTTTTGAGCATTTTTGTTTATATTGCGAAATCATCAAATGACACCTCCCGCTGTGGGTGCAGCGTGAGAGAGTGTCAGACTCTTACTGACTAAAACCCACCATGTTTCTTCTTAAGCCCTTTATGTGCCAGAACCGCGGTGAATCGCGCGAACAATCCCGCAGCCCCGGCAGGAGCGTTTTTAAGCCTAACAGTTATAAAAGCCTTTTCTATATAAATACAAGGTAGGTATATAAAACACCATGAATGAATATAAAAAACCCGTAACGAGCACATTACTCACGTTTGTAATAATTAGCTCCTCGGTATCAATTAATTCGTAACAACTTGTGACACATAAAAGTTTTATTAAGGTATACATGTTATGTAGTGCGAGTTTGCTTGCTTTTTTGGGGATATTGGTTTGACTAATGTTATAAATACGAGTTTGAGTTTGTTTATTTGATTGTTTTTTGTAGGTATGTACCTATGTAGATATGATTAATCGATTGGTATAGAGATAGATGGTGCAGCAATGGTTAGTCGCGAAAGAACTTTTATCTATGTTTTAAATAACTTCTTAGTTAAAATTTCAAAATTCCTAATAACCATGTAAGTAAATATGTCTGGGTGAATAAAAACGGCTGAATTAAATTTAGAAGACATTTGGAAGACAAGCCAGACACATAAACAAACAAACCAACAACTTTTGCAATAGATATTGTTCCCTTAACGTGACCAACTTTCATTTGGCTGGCAATTAATTTTAACAAGTTTTCATGGCACCAGTGAACCTACAGTTAAAGTTAACTGTAGTTTGACTTAACTATGGTTCATCAGTTATGCTTTTATTATGTCAATATGGTTAAAGTGTTATAAACTAATCGTCTTAGAAAGGTCACTGAACTGCTTGGTAATAGGAACATGATGGGTTTTTCAGCAAAAGTCTGACACTCCCTTACTCTGCTAACCCACAGCAGGAGAGGTCATTAGATGATTTCCCATAAAGAAGGTGTCTAAGTTGTTTCCGATTAGGGCTGCCATCCGTCCGGGTTTCCCCGGATTTGTCCTCGTTCGGAGGCCGTCCGGGGGCCGTCCGGGCGGGGTTTCAAGAAGTGTCCGGGGAAAACTTTTCATGTAAGGAAGCAACTCATTGAATTTAAGTATATGTTAATAGTAAATGGATTACAAATTAGGTATTATTAAAAAAAAAAAAACTCGTTCGGGTAAAAAATGCGATTTGCCTACGCCAAATGTCCGGGTTTTTTTAATGTTTGTCCGGGTTTGGCGAAATTCGAGATGGCAGCCCTATTTCCGATGGACGCTGGGAAATCTTGGGCAGAAGCTAGTTATCTTAATAAAACGAAGTAATTTATAATACCTAGTATACAATGTATCTATAAGATCAGTAACTCGTAGTCAAGATGTTTCACCAATTATGCAGATCAGTCGGTATTTTCGCTTCGTTTAATCTGCATTACAACGCGTAATGCAAGTCGTGAGGTTAAAAATGTTTTAATTTATTTTCTTTGTAAGTAAAGAGTGATACACACTGATTCAAAATTACTTACTAATAAGTATTATAAAATAGTTTCTGCCCGCGGCTTCAAGCGTGTCATGAAGTTAGTTCTGCTCGTACCCGGATTAAATCTAGCTTATGTTACCCGGGAATAATGTAGCTTTATAACAATGAAATAATTTTTCAAATCGGTTTGGTCGCTTCGGAGCCTTTTGGGTACAAACAAACATTTTTTTCTCATTATTGTTTAAGTATAGATTAGTTTCCACCCGCGGTTTCACTCGCGTCCCGTATGGACTACTCCATGCACCCGGATAAAAAATAGCTTGTATCCTACTTCCGTAAATAGGCAATCTAGTACAGAAAGAATTCATCAATAAGTCCGTCCTAGGGTTAGCATGTTCAAGCAAAGAAACAAACAAAAAACTCTTCAACTCTATAATATTGATATATAAAAACCTGATAATAGAACTGTTAATATTCCTAACTACAGTGTAATAAGGGTCAATTCCCACTGAAAGAGCAGCGGCCAGCAGCGGCCGGCAGCGGCCGGCAGCGGCCGTAATTGCAAGGGATTGAGCGCGAGCGCGGCGGGCCGCGCGGCGCCGCGCGGCGCCGCACCGCGCCGCACTCTTACATTTTCCGTGCTCTTACGGCCGCTGCCGGCCGCTGCTCTTTCAGTGGGAATTGACCCTAAAGGCCTTATTATCAAACCTGTCGATGGTATGTCTTACCAAACCATAAATACAATGATGCCTCGAGGAAAGAAACCTTAAACATCCGTTCCACATCAAAAACATGATACATGGCTAATCGAGAACCGATTATCGATTTCAGCAACGCGATTGTAATCATATCGATTCAAATCACGGAGGAAGGAAAGATAGTGGAGATGCCATAAGGAAGGTAGGTCAGGCGCCTTCTTGAAGGTCAAGAAAAGTACCGTATGGAAGGTAAGTTACGGTAGGCTTAGAACTAGAACTAACAAGGCGTAAGGTTTCCTTGTCAAATCAAAACCAATCTGTCAAATCTGTCTGCGATTTTATTTCGAAAATAATGGGCATGTAAGGGCGGAGCTAGTAACGTTCCTCGTCCCCCGAACACCCGCATGTTGTCGCGCTGCTTTCTTAAGAGATTTGCGTTATGACATCTCCGCTAGTCATTTTGTTCTCCATGATTGAAACTTATAGGGCTGTCATTTAAAAATCGGATTGCAATCAATCTTTTTTTTAATCTCAATAGCTGTCAGATAAAGATTTATTTTGCTATGTGTGAAATTTATGATTTTATTATAGACAATTTGTTACTTTATAGCTCAATATTTGTATCGATTTTATTATGTGTGCGATTTATCATAGACATGTGAATTTGTCTAGATTTATTTTGGGCCGTTTGTGTGTTCGCGACTTATCCATACAAATGAGTTGAGCAATGATAAAAATCGAGTCTTTTTTAGTTGAATTGATTTTTATTGATATTATCAGTAAATAGGTGCTCAGTGATGTATTTTTCTTGATAGGGTAAAAAGCAGTTAAAAACATAGATCATCATTCTAATGCCCGTTTGTTTGGGGTCGGCGTAGCATGTTTTCTCCTACCATTCACCAGTTTCAAATATACGGTATAGGTACGTTCAAATTATGGTCAATATTAATATGTAAGTATATTTACAAGTACACATACGAGCATAGACGACTGTGGACTGTCATGCCATTTTAACATCGCAAACATACAACTTTGTAACTATTTTAAAATCACAAATTAAAATTCTTTCATGGCAAATACTAATTAAAAATTGATTTAGCTAACATTAAAAAGCTCTTTATAACGAATTTAGCAAATAATTTCATGTTCAACTTAACAAGTTGAGCTTGCATGAGAATGGCTGGCAAACTCAATTTATGAACGATTTTCATGCAAGCGAAAAGTCAATGTAACAAAAAAGTTATGTTAAAACTAAAGTTGGATTATTTAACTAAACTAACTAAAACATTAATTATTGAAAAAATGGGGACTTTTACATGAGATTTTGTATTGAATGTCTTTTAAACTTTTTTCTATAGATACAGAATAGTAGATAGATTAGCGATCAAGTGATTATAATGAAGCCAAAAATTAACTACGTCCTTTGAGTGACCTTCTCATGTATGAGTAAATATGTGCTTTCCTCAACTTTGAAAGGAAAATGTTTTTAATGATTGTAGAATTTAAGTATTATCAGGTGCCTTATCACTCAAGGCCCTTCCCAATAGGTATTCTTTCCATCTGAAGATTTGCTTGCTATCTACAGATATAATTTTGATATTACTCTCATGCAAGCAATATCAAACACCTATCACCTATTATAAAAAGCAAATTTAAAGATGGATAGAATATAAGGACAGTCTTAAGCCATCACAGCTTGCGTCATAAAAATGTTCAGATTGTACCAAAAAGTCGCAAATATGCACCCAGCCTTAAGCCCTCAGGGTTGCCAGTAACGGCAGTTTAATATAGTTCGCTTTAAGACATTCAATTAATATAACTACCGAAGGTGCGTATAAATTATCATCTTGTACCTTTAAGACGCAATTATTTTCGTATTTTTTACATTTAATATATCTGTTGTGTACCTTTATTATGACGTAATTTATTGGACCTTATAAATTTTATTGCCGACAAACTCGTTCGGTGTTGCAATGGTATAAAATTTGGGTAAATATCGTTGAAGTTTGCAGGTTTGCTAAAAGGAAAAATAAATAACCTCTTGAAAAATCTAACCTCGATATCAATATTTTGCCAGATGAATACAAAGAGAGTATATAAGCGAAGCATAAAAGGGAATACATTAGCGAGTATATAAGGGGAGTACATAAGAGAGTATATAAGGGGAGAACATAAGGGGAGTATATAAGCGAGTATATAAAGGGAGTATATAAAAGAGTATATAAGGGGAGTACATTAGAGCGTATATAAGGGGAGTACATAAGAGAGTATATAAAGGGAGTATATAAGCGACTATATAATGGGAGTACATAAGGGGAGTACATTAGAGCGTATATAAGGGGAGTATATAAGCGAGTATATAAGGGGATTATATAAGCGAGTACCTATATAAAGGGAGTATATAAAAGAGTATATTAGGGGAGTATATAAGGGGAGTATATTAGGGGAGTATATAAGGGGAGTATATAAGGGGATTACATAAGCGAGTATATAAAGGGAGTATATAAGCGAGTATAGAAATGGAGTATATAAGCGAGTATAGAAATGGAGTATATCGGGTGTGTCGTTCATAATCACATTAAATGAAATGCGTTAATATACTGGTTAATATATGTCGATTAACACAAAGAAAAAAGAAAAATACGTAAAAATAAAAAAATGCATTTTTCAAACAAAGTTAATAGAATAAAAATGTGCGAAAATTAGAACACCATATAGAAGTCAGTCATTACAAACAGCTGAAATTCTCCCTTGAAAACTGACAGCTGTTAACTGATCAAAACGTTCGATAGTCCTATCTTTATCTCTCCTTTACACATGATGTTGTAAATTATGAAAACGAAAAATGAGTCCTGTGGTTAAACCACTGAATGGATTATGTTATTTTTTTTACAATTCGCTATAGAACATCATGAAGTACATGTGATAGAATTTAATGTGATTATGAACGACACACCCGATATAAGGGGAGTATATAATGGGAGTATATAAGAGAGTATATATGGGGAGTATATAAGAGAGTATGTAAGGGGAGTATATAAGCGAGTATATAAGGGGAGTATATAAAAAAGTATATAAGGGGAGTATATAAGCGAGTATATAAAGGGAGTATATAAAAGAGTATATAAGGGGAGTATATAAGCGAGTATATAAAGGGAGTATATAAGCGACTATATAATGGGAGTACATAAGAGCGTATATAAGGGGAGTATATAAGCGAGTATATAATGGGAGTACATAAGGGGAGTATATAATGGGAGTATATAAGAGAGTATGTAAGGGGAGTATATAAGCGAGTATATAAGGGGAGTATATAATGGGAGTATATAAGAGAGTATGTAAGGGGAGTATATAAGAGAGTATATAAGGGGAGTATATAAGAGTGTATATAAGGGGAATATATAAGAGTGTATATAAGGGGAGTATATAAGAGAGGATATAATGAGAGTACATAAGGGGAGTATATAAGAGAGTATGTAAGGGGAGTATATAAGAGAGTATGTAAGGGGAGTATATAAGCGAGTACATAAGGGGAGTACATAAAAGAGTATATAAGGGGAGTACATAAGAGAGTATATAAGGGGACAATATAAGCGAGTATATAAGTGAGTATATAAGGGGAGTTTATAAGCGAGTATATAAAGGGAGTATATAAAAGAGTATATAAGGGGAGTATGTAAGCGAGTATAGAAATGGAGTATATAAAGGGAGTATATAAGCGAGTATATAATGGGAGTATATAAGAGAGTATGTAAGGGGAGTATATAAGAGAGTATGTAAGGGGAGTATATAAGCGAGTATATAAGGGGAGTATATAAGCGAGTATATAATGGGAGTATATAAGCGAGTATATAAGGGGAGTTTATAAGTGAGTATATAAGGGGAGTATATAAGCGAGTATATTAGGGGAGTATATAAGGGGAGTATATAAGCGAGTATGTAATGGGAGTACATAAGGGGAGTATATAATGGGAGTATATAATGGGAGTACATAAGAGAGTATATAAGAGAAGTACATTAGCGAGTATATAAGGGGAGTACATAAGAGTGTATATAAGCGAGTATATAATGGGAGTACATAAGGGGAGTATATAATGGGAGTATATAAGAGAGTATGTAAGGGGAGTATATAAGAGAGTATATAATGGGAGTACATAAGAGAGTATATAAAGGGAGTATATAAGCGACTATATAATGGGAGTACATAAGGGGAGTACATAAGAGCGTATATAAGGGCTGTATATAAGCGAGTATATAATGGGAGTACATAAGGGGAGTACATAAGAGCGTATATAAGGGGAGTATATAAGCGAGTATATAATGGGAGTACATAAGGGGAGTATATAATGGGAGTATATAATGGGAGTATATAATGGGAGTACATAAGAGAGTATATAAGAGGAGTACATTAGCGAGTATATAAGGGGAGTACATAATAAGACTGTATATAAGCGAGTATATAATGGGAGTACATAAGGGGAGTATATAATGGGAGTATATAAGAGAGTATGTAAGGGGAGTATATAAGCGAGTGTATAAGGGGAGTATATAATGGGAGTATATAAGAGAGTATGTAAGGGGAGTATATAAGAGAGTATATAAGGGGAGTATATAAGAGTGTATATAAGGGGAGTATATATGAGAGGATATAATGGGAGTACATAAGAGAGTATGTAAGGGGAGTATATAAGCGACTACATAAGGGGAGTACATAAAAGAGTATATAAGGGGAGTATATAAGGGGAGTACATAAGAGAGTATACAAGTGAGTATATAAGGGGAGTTTATAAGCGAGTATATAAAGGGAGTATATAAAAGAGTATATAAGGGGAGTATGTAAGCGAGTATAGAAATGGAGTATATAAAGGGAGTATATAAGCGAGTATATAATGGGAGCACATAAGGGGAGTATATAATGGGAGTATATAAGAGAGTATGTAAGGGGAGTATACAAGGTGTTGATTTGCATTTGTGCCATAGTTCAGGAGGAGGACATACAATAAGTAAATAATCGATTGGAATTACAGTAGATGGGAAATAACTAATATGCACGGTTTTTTTCGTCATTGTAATGTCGTGGTATTTCCAAAGTAATCCAATTTTATGAATGAAATTTATGAGTGATCGTTGCGTATGCTTTGTGTTTGCGTTTGTGTGAGGGTGCAGCACAATTTTAACGCCAGTAACATACGCGCCAAGTTTAAATAAGGCTAGATCACATTTACGGAATTCCGAAAAAAAATTACGTACCAATTTTTTTATTGATTTGGGTCGAGAATCATTAGCATAATTACCTCCTTGAATATGGCACGGATGCAAATCAACAGCTTGTATAAGCGAGTATGTAAGGGGAGTATATAAGCGAGTATATAAAGGGAGTATATAAAAGAGTATATAAGGGGAGTATATAAGCGAATATATAAAGGGAGTATATAAAAGAGTATATAAGGGGAGTATATAAGCGAGTATATAAAGGAGTATATAAAAGAGTATATAAGCGAGTATATAAAGGAGTATATAAAAGAGTATATAAGCGAGTATATAATGGGAGTACATAAGAGAGTATGTAAGGGGAGTATATAAGTGAGTATATAAGGGGAGTATATAAGCGAGTATATAAAGGGTGTATATAAAAGAGTATATAAGCGAGTATATAATGGGAGTACATAAGAGAGTATGTAAGGGGAGTATATAAGAGAGTATGTAAGGGGAGTATATAAGAGAGTATATAAGGGGAGTATATAAGTGAGTATATAAGGGGAGTATATAAGCGAGTATATAAAGGGTGTATATAAAAGAGTATATTAGGGGAGTATATAAGGGGAGTATATAAGCGAGTATGTAATGGGAGTACATAAGGGGAGTATATAATGGGAGTATATAATGGGAGTATATAAGAGAGTATGTAAGGGGAGTATATAAGAGAGTATATAAGGGGAGTATATAAGTGAGTATATAAGGGGAGTATATAAGCGAGTATATAAAGGAGTATATAAAAGAGTATATAAGCGAGTATATAACGGGAGTACATAAGAGAGTATGTAAGGGGAGTATGTAAGAGAGTATGTAAGGGGAGTATATAAGAGAGTATATAAGGGGAGTATATAAGTGAGTATATAAGGGGAGTATATAAGCGAGTATATAAAGGGTGTATATAAAAGAGTATATTAGGGGAGTATACATATAAGGGGAGTATATAAGCGAGTATGTAATGGGAGTACATAAGGGGAGTATATAATGGGAGTATATAATGGGAGTACATAAGAGAGTATATAAGAGGAGTACATTAGCGAGTATATAAGGGGAGTACATAAGAGTGTATATAAGCGAGTATATAATGGGAGTACATAAGGGGAGTACATAAAAGCGTATATAAGGGGAGTATATAAGCGAGTATATAGGGGGAGTACATAAAGTGTATATAAGGTGAGCACGTAAGAGGGAAGCTCATAAATGTTGTATAAGGACAGTACATAAGAGTGTATATTAGGGGAGTACGTACATAAGCGAGTAAATAAGGGGAGCATCTATCTATCGTGTTAGTAAGCTTTTAATTAACATAACATTAATATACCTACACTGAAAATCCTTACATCTGCCATGATTTTCCCATAAATGTGATAACATCGTAATAATTTCCCCACAAACGCTTCTCGTATTCATTTAGAATTAATGCTATTTTCCTAGTGCACATATATTATGGCTTTGATCGTTTATGGACCATAAGAGTTACCGCACACTGCAAACTTTTAGTCGGCCGATAGTTTGTTTGGGCTCATAAATCAGTATGAAGATGAATGGTAGTACGCACATTACAAAGATCGGGTATTTAGCCGGTATCAGACCGAGTGAAAACTTTGATTAGAATCAAGATTTACTTAAAAAATATATTTTTGACAAACATCGGGTCAACGGTGCCGACCGTTTAGTCTGCGGTGTGTTGGTACTTTAAAGGTACCATTACAAATGGTACACAATTAATGTGTTTGTAATAAAACGTTTCTGTTAACGCTTTTGAAAACTATTTTACTAGTGAATGTACAAATGTATTGAATAGTTGAATATCTAGATTTTGTTGAAAACATGTTATTTCTGTTGAAATGTTTATTTTAAATAGTTATACTGTGAGTTTATTCAGTAGTGATTAGAATTGGTGTAAAATTATTTGAATATATGTATAGAGTTCCAAAAACAGGATAATAAATAAATCTAAAATAATGTTTATTTTGCTACCGAATTCTATTAGCAATGTATCTATATATAGTATAGTAGTATAGTAGTAATTCTTTCTGTTTTTTTTTTTAACATTATTCTTTTGAGCTTTCGTTTATTTCTTTGGTTAAACGCCCTTATCTCGGAAATGTTCCGATTTAAAAAATCTTTCAGTATTAGTGAGCCCGTTTATTGAAGAAGGCATTGACATATATTCTAGCGATAGACAAGAACATCCATACAAATAATTTACCCGCTTATGTCGTCTGTTGACATCTTGTTGACGTATTGTGACATGTAGTCATCCTCATTGATGTTAATTGCAGAAGTGACATAATATTTTCGCTCGTATTTTGCCTATATTCTTCATTACTCAAAAAGTTTATATCTAAGTGAATTCAAAATCATGTAATATATCAAAAAGTTTATTTATATCTTAGTGAATGCAAAATCATGTAATATATTAAAACTAGGAACTTATTTGTAGGGTTTTTTAATATTAATTACGATGTTTTTTTTTAAGATCCTATCACATAGACCTATCACAAATTTTCGCGAATTTAATTATTTTTTCTTGAAAGTAAGAACATACCATGACAAAGTGAAGTGTGTTTTCATTGATATTTTACCTACTGCCAGTTTTATGGCACATCTGTTTCTGCACGATTTTCTTAATCCATAATTTAAGATGGCGGGCGGGAACAAATTAATACATATTTGTAAAATTGAATTATAAATGAAAAGTATGATATACAAGCGTTGTAATAGCATGAATAGCATGTAATTTTACTAACTTGACTCTCGAATAGTTTATATGTGTAAGTTTATACCTTGATATGTATTTTCTATTTTATAATTGTCGTTTCATAGACATCCATCTGACGCAGGTGTCAAAATCGCTCTGATTTGCCATTTTGGGCAATGCATAGTCTGCAGTGCATTTCAGTGTGGTAAGCTTTTTGTTCGAAACGTTCTATCTAGTACGTAGCACATATATATCGATGGAAGACGGTACCTACTTTTCCGGGTGCGCGAAATAGGTTCCTACGGACGGCGGATGAAACCGCTGGCGGTCGTTATTACATACATATATCTCCATTTTCAAGTCGCAAAACTTACTATCATCATCATCATCCTCCGAGCCTTTTTCCCAATCATGTTGGGGTCGGCTTCCAGTCGCTAAACTTACTAATTCCGAAAAAAAAAAACAATTTTCTGTAACTTAAAATAACCCAAACAAACACAAGGACAGTAGCCCAATATTTCCTTCATATTCGCACCTACATATATGCAAAAATACGTCCGTGTCAATAACAGGTTCAAATTGAGTCTCGGAACAGCAAACATTTGCGATGCGAAATATTCTGCTACGCCGATAAATGAAGTGGGGGTATGTGAGAAAACTGTATTTTTGGGAGTGTGTAAAAACTTTTGCAAAATGTTTGTATACTGTAGGTACAAGGTAGGGTAGGTACTGGGTTTTTTAAAGAATTTAATATTTGTGACCACTTAATTTTTATCTTATTTTCCTGGTATAAAATGAGCAGGCCTTTGCCCGATAGAAAAAAAGATGATTTATCCTACTTATATTATCCTACTTCCTATTACATTATAAACGTGAAAGTTTGTGAGAATGTATGGATGTGTTTGTTATTCAATCACGCAAAAACGGCTGGACCGATTTGATTGAAATTTGGTATGTAGATAGTGATACCCTGGATGAACACATAGGCTACTTTTTATCAACACACCACGCGGGCGAAGCCGCTGGCGGAAGCTAGTAATCTATATTAAACTTAATACATAGGTGGTCTTAAAAACTTTCACATTGGTTCCCAAAAAAAAATTTTTTTTGAAGGCTTTCATTCCAGACAGCAAACTTAATTCAAAAACTCTTTTCAATTCATTTTGAATATCAAAGAAACAGTTCTCAGAGCACCCTGTCAACTTTTAGACACTTGAGTCAACAGTACATTCATACTTGTATACTTTTGCCCAGTGTATCCCATGGTCAAATTTGTCCGTATTGACTTATACCGTATTGGCGCCATAACGCCAGCTTCAAGGCGTTCGTGGTGCGAGAGCCGACGTGTTTCCTGCACCTCGTGTTGAACTTCTGGCCACAGGACGTGGTGTTCCGTCGCTTGCGCGGACAAGTGCCACAGAACCGCACGGAGTGACATAGTGCGTAGTGAAGTGTTACTAACATAGATTTAAGTTTTTTATATACTAACAAATGTGTATAATATATTATGTATGTTAGTCTTTAATGTATATCGGGTGTGTCGTACCTAATCACATTAAATCCATTACATTAAATCCTAATCACATATGCTTTATGATATTTTATGGCGAATTGTAAAAAAAAATAACCTAATCCATTCAGTGGTTTAGCTACAGGAGTCATTTTTCGTTTTTATAATTTACAACATCATGGGTAAAGCAGAGATAAAGTTAGGAGTATCGAATGTTTTGATCAGTTGACAGCTGTCAGTTTTAAAGGGAGAATTTCAGTTGTTTGTAATGACTGACTCTGATATGGTGTTCTAATTTTCACACATTTTTATTCTATTTAATTTGTTTGAAAAATACATTTTTTTATTTTTACATATTTTATGTTTTTGTTTGTGTTAATCGACATATATTTGTCAGTATATTAACGTATTTAATTTATTGTGATTAAGTACGACACACCCGATATATCTATGGGCCTATGCAGCCTGAAAATAAAGGGATTTGATTTGTTTTGATATACTGTCACCTTACAAGTAACCCTGTATACAAGTTATATTTCCAAATTCTAAAATTTCAAAATACACTTACGCCCTGTGCACCCAGGTGGAATATCCCGGTTTCGGTACCGGGAACGTGTATCGTTATATAAGGTTCTGTCAAATGTCTGACGGATTTCACTTTAAAATTCCCGTGATGAGAAAACAGACGTTCGAGAGTTTAGATAGATGCGAGAAAAGGGGATTTGGTAGTGATGTTTAAAGTGGGGTTTTAAGTTATAAAATAAATAATAGGTAAGCAACTAGCTGCCTTAGATTCTATGGGTCAGGAAGTGTTTTGTGAATACACAGAAGAACGCCTAGAAAAATGTTTACTAATAGGTATTATAAATGCGAAAATAACTAAATTTGTTTCTGGCTTTTACCAAAACTACAGAATTGACTTCCTGGAAACTGTTAGTCCAGCTTAAACAAATCTCTCTTCATTTTGAGCTAAAACAAAATCATTTTACTTGTGTAGGTATACCGTTCTTTTAACCACGTTTTAACAGACGTTTTAACCACGTTTAATGATTTAAACAATACCCAACTTTTGGCAAAAAGATTTAAGTATAAATGAAACCCCAACAATAAATCACAAGAAACTATTTGAGTAACATTATATTAGCAGGCTATTTTTACAACTAAAACTAAACCTATAGCCAAATCTTTATCTATTTACAAATACAATACTTAAAACGAATAAAATGCGTAACAAAATTGATCGAATCTCTAAAATAATACAATCTTATTGTCTTTGTAATTATAATAAATCATAATAATTAAACAAATGACATTAATTTTAGATTAAAGGTTATTTCATTGATACCTATTTCAAAGCATACAATCTTTATTTTAATATCGACACAAAGCCAGGGTTTCTCAAACTTTATCTGTAATTAATAAATTCTTCTCAATGTATTACAATTTTATGAATTTACAAGTATTCGGTTAATAATAATTTACTTTTGGAATGGGCAACTAGAATCAAACTTATTTGTAATTTAGGACGTTTAATAGGAGCTTGTAAAGGCTAAAATGAAATAAATGATTTGACTTTAACAAAAACGTTGTAGATAGTGTTTTTCACTCAATTATCATTTAACTTTAACTTTTTTTTTTTTTTTTTTTTTTTTTTTTTGACAATAAGATAGTTTTTATTTACAAATAACTTTTTACAATAACTTAATAATAAATATATATACAACATACAACTAACTTATTACCTAATATAAACACTTACTATAAATAAAAATATTTAAAAAATTGCATCAAAAAACTCCTCCTCATCGCTGCCCACCGGGAGTGTACCCAAGAGGCTGGCAGCATTGCCACGTTGGATAACTAGAACTAACTAGATTAACTAACTAACATAACTTTAACTAGATTAAGATCAATAAACCGGCCAAGTGCGAGTCGGACTCGCGCACCGAGGGTTCCGTACAAATGCTGTATAGATAAAAAGTGAGTTTCGCGCCAACCGTTCAGTTTAGAACAATCATAGTTATGGTAATTTCGTGAGAGTCAAAATAGTTAATATTTTTTATTTTATAATATAACTAAAATAGTAGGCCAGTACCTTGTAAAAGTTATTTTATTGAAGTTATTTATATATGTCACCGTAAGATTACAAACATCGTTAGATTACAATCTATCTCGAGAGATTGTAAACTGTCGAATTATTGTAAACCGTAACATCTGATTGCAATTTAACGCATTATTTTTCGCTATATTATAATCTATCGATGAGAAATTGTCAAATTGTCAACTGTCCGAAAGCTCTCCCTGATTGGTCAGTCTCTTTGTAAGATCGAGAGCGATGTAGAGCGGTCAAATTGTCAACTGGCGTAGAACGGAATGCATCTTGCGCGCTGATTGGTAGAACGTCAAAAAAGACAATGTTCTTTGCAACTCCCGGTGTCACAGCTCTTTGACGTGCAAAAATAAGTGACGGTTTAATTTTTTATAAAATCAAAAATTGTACTTAATTTTTAAGACTCAAATTACACACAATTAAAAATTGTATTAAAAATTGAAGTTAGTGACGAAAACGAATCGCTGCAAAACCGACTCCACGTAGTCTTGTCTGCCCTACCCCTAGAGTGCAATTCAAAACCGCGTAGGCGCGGAGGGGCGAGGCGGCCTGCGAGCTGAGGCGCAGGTAGTTTCAGCGCTCGCCGCCGCGGCTGAGGCTGGCCGGCTCCGCCGGCCAGCAAGCCGAAGCTGCGGTGGTGAGCGTGAAAACCATCTGCGACGATAAGCTCGCATGGGACCGCCGGAGCCCCGCAGCGCCGGAGCCGTGACAGAAGTTATGCTTGCTGCATGTTGCATGCTTACTTCCATGCTTGGTCAATTAATATGGGATGTGTTATATTTTAAACAAAAAACTCAGTAGGTACGAGTAAAAAAATTAGAAGGTAAATAAATATTTTTATGATGTCATTTAATAGTATTTAAGAAGTTTACTGTTAGAATGCATGCTACAAATTTAGATGCAAAAAAATAACCACCATGCTGAGTTGTATTTAGAGTGGAAGATAACTCGTGGCTAAGATAGTATTATTTAGATGCTCGACGCTTTATTAATTGTGGCTGACTTAGTAATTTAGAAGGCAACATACATTTTTGGGGGCGAATAATGATATTAAAAAGAAGCCTGTTTAATTAGCACCCCTTTTATTTTATTTTTAAATATTAGTTTGTATTTGAAGACAAAATACCTAACTGTATTTTTATAAGAGTTATTTTTATATAAATTTAATACTTGAAGAATTTTTGAAGAGCATTTATTTTATTTAACTGACACCTCTATTTCATTCCTAACTCTACGGGAACTCCATGGGAACAGAACGGCTGGTCGTGATTGGTCGATCTTACAAAAAGACTGACCAATCAGAGAGAGCTTTCGGACAGTTGACAATTTGACAATTTCTCATCGATAGATTATAATATAGCGAAAAATAATGCGTTAAATTGCAATCAGATGTTACGGTTCACAATAATTCGACAGTTTGCAATCTCTCGAGATAGATTGTAATCTAACGATGTTTGTAATCTTACGGTAACATATACAACATTTTATAGTCATCATTCAGAAATCTGATTGAAAATAACTAATTATGTCTTAAAGGTCATGGGGCATATCTGACCCGCTTTGTAAAAAGTGGCGGACATGAATCAAAGTAGTTTTAAATCGTGGAGAATGGTATGACGTTTCTTTGAATATAAATATTTTATTAAAATTCCATGGAGACGAATATCCAGGATCGTTTGAAAAATATAAAAGACAAGCAGTTTCAGAGGATTGTACAGGTTGCAATGCTAGTTTTTATTGTTAAAGACATTTCATAAAGAAGGAAGGTGCCAATCCGGATGACCAGGATCTGATGAGGATCTGGAAACCCTGAGAAATCGAGGGCAACTCTTGAATATTGTAGGCACGCATCGAGTCATAACCAGACATGTGAGTGTATTTTTGAGGGTACTGGTAAACAGTGAAGGTTTGGAGCTGATTTGATTATGGAGACTACAGAGAGTCAAGGGAACTCCCGAATGGTATGTTGCAACTTCCACGTGTTTGGGCTTATTTTATTCGTATTGGCGAAGACTTTCCACAAAGATAGGTTTGACTGCCATTGTGGGATCGACAGCTAAGATCAGATATAGTTATGGGAACTCCTTTACAATTTATAACGTAACCTTGTGTTGGAGCTTATTTTATTTTAGGTGATGAGAATTCACTACTAACTTGGGTTAAAGCAGACCGCCTGACGACTTGTAGCTGTCGAATTGTAACAACGACTTCTAGAGAGTAGGATTCGGGGCTGCTGGCTTTACGTTTCTAGAGCCTTGACAAAAGTGTAATTCTGTCTCTTTCTTTGTTTTATAAAGTCGGCATTATTTTATTTTGTAGCATTTTACAAACAAATCCAACTTCAAACATATAAAAAAGCAACAAGAAAACAAAAGCAAGAAAGAAATTAAAAAGATGTTAGGTGCATCGGTCTAGAAGTCGGTGTCTAGAGGATGCATCTATATTTATTTAACCACCGAGATCTAGACCGATGCATACAAACAGTTTTCTTGTTGTTTTAGAAGTTGTTTTTTTTTTTGTAAAAAGTTTTTATTTTTAACTTTTGTGAAAAGTTCTCGTCAATACGAATAATATAAGCCCAAACACGACGTAACTAAAACATACCGAGTTCTCTCGACTTTCTCACGTCTCCATCATCAGATAAGCTCTAAACCTTCACTGTTTGATAGTATCACCAGACATACATCTGAGAATCAAGTTTTAATCCTATGCATGCCTACAATTTCTGATAGTTGCCCTCGATTTCTCAGGATTTCCATCATCAGATCCTGACCTGATGACAATGGAAATAAACGGCGAGTATACTCTTTCACTACAAAGAAATGATTTCTCAAATCCGTCAAACTTGATCGTTTAAATTCCCCATTGAAATGAGGAAAATATTTGATGTTTACACCTGATTTTCTCTAGATTCCCATGGTTCACATTGATGCGACTATTGCATAGTAAATCAGAGCCTTTATTATTATACTGTGCTATATTTCGTTCGTATCCGCCGTGGGTATGGTTTTCATACTAAGGTGCCCAATGACCTTTGAATGATTTAAAATTTTTCACAGTTTAGAGGCCATTATATTTAAGAAGTGTTTGATATGAATTTCACTTGTTATTCAAAACTTTAATATCTCTACGCGTTCATGTGAAAAAGGGTAGGTAGTAAGTTTATAATTATTAAAAAAATATTTTATGTCATGTAAGCAAAAATAATATTTTAATATTTTATGTAACTTAAAATTTATCATTTTCGCAATTTTTCCTTTATCTGTACTATATAACGTTGCTTCGTGCCGAATTTTAAGATTCTGAGTTCACGGGAAGTACCTTGTAGGTTTTGATTCCCTAGCGTGTGACGGAAATTCGTCTAAGGTGTCGGTAAAACTGCTGTATCTTTTGATCGCGTTAACTTAGAAGTTTGATTTTTTCATTGCTTAAAGGGACAATAGACTTAGGTATTTGGTATAAATTTCAATTTGGTACCTTTATTCGTTCGTGAGAAATAAGGTAGTAAGTTTCATTTTATTAAAATATTTTTATTATATTATATAACAAAAAAATGAGATTTTCGCAATTTTTCCTATATTTGCATTATATAACAATGCTTCATGCCAAATTTCAAGATTCTGAGTTTACGGGAAGTACCCTGTAGGTTTTGATTCCTTTGCGAGTGTCGAGAATTTGTTGAAAATATCGACATAATCGGTTGTATCTTTTGATTGGCTTGGCTTAGAAGCTTGATATTTTCACAGCCTAAAGGGACAATAGACCCGAGTATTTCATGTGAATTTCAGCTTGATACGTCCACGCGTTCTTAAGATAAAGGGTCTTGACAGACAGACAGACAGACAGACAGACAGACAGACGGACAACAAAGTGATCCTATAAGGGTTCCGTTTTTTCCTTTCGAGGTACGGAACCCTAAAAATGTAAAATTGGTGTACCTACCTAATAACGTATATCTATCATATCATTACTCAGTCAGTCAGTAAAGTCAGAATAACTACTTCCACGATGAACACAGTTTTTTTTTATAGAAGTTTTTGTAGTCGTATCAACCAACATTACAAAAAAACTTTGAGATTCACAAACCTAGACTAATAACTCCTCACTTTAAAAAGTAACTTCTGAAAAAAAAATACAAATATTTTTTTTTCCAAAAACACTCAAAAGTAATTTAATAATGCCTCATAATTTAGTTTGGTCCACAATTTGAGGACGCTGGCCAATTAAAGGCCATCTCGAGTCCTCAACTTTGGTATTTCGTTCTGACTTCGAGTAATTAATTTTGTACTGCTCCAAGTAATTTGAATTTCTCTTCATTATTGAAAATATTTCGGTGTAATTGGGACAAAGTTTGAGAATCATGTGCTTGTTAATATTTTGTGTTGATGCGTTTCTGGATTAACCTTACAGGAACTGAAATTGTTGGAAATCTAATTTGGTCCTTTTGATACGTATGTGAGAAAATATTCAGATTATTATCATGGCAGGTTATAGGTATAATTAAAATTGTTAAGAGTTTGATATGTCTATTTATTTATTTACTAACTTCCAATAGCGGTTTCACGCGCGTAGAAGCACTCCGTGCACCCGATTAAAAATATTGGCTTAAATACTCGATAAATATAAAAGTAAATATTTTTTCACATCAGTTCAGCTTTATAATATTAGTAGCGATTAAATTCCGAACAAAAAAGATTTTTCTTGTATGAAGAGAAGAAGAAAACCAAAAAGATATCGCAGTTTCAATATTTCCTTAAAGAAGAACCACTAGAAATTACAACAACGAAGAACCAGGTCATCCATTTCCTTCCTAACTAAACAGATCCCCTAATACTTGAACTCAAACTGGGCACAGACTGTCCCCCACTATAATAGAGGTCACTAAGATTATACGCCCTCATCGGAATGGCCCATTAGAGCAATAACTAAGCCTATAAACTCTAAATTCTATCAGGAAATAGGATTTGGGCCAAATTCAATGCAATACCAATATTATTCTGTATGGTAATGGTGTGGGTGGTGCGGTAGAGAAAGATATGCGATATGTTATATTTTAGAGAGATTTTAGACGTAAGAGTAACACCCTAAGGCAAATTTGAAAGTGGCTATAGTTTTGCTGAAATAGAAAGTAAATTTTAAATAGCAAAATATTGATATGTTTAATATAATCAAGTGTTTATACACAAGTTGTATTATTTATAACTCAAGAGAGACCAAACCGATGTGGCTAAAAGTTGGCGAGAAAGTAGCTCTGAACTAGGAGACCAATATAGGCTCCTTTATGTTTTTACTTTCGAAAAACATCAGCCATCACATCGTCTCAGGATAATAATGGCGTCCAAGCCGATTATCAGCCACGGCGGACATTCTAATAGTATGGTAATCCGACACAAAAATGCTTCGCTTTCACTACAGCACCATCCTAACAAATAGAATGGATGTAACCAAACCCACAGCAATAATCTCCGAATGCAACTCTTTAGCATAGTATAAACCGCCAAATCTCGTAATCTGAACTGAATTTCGATATACCTACTTACTGCATTGTGGTTAAGGCCCAGACTCAAAGCGGAGCGGAGCGGAGAAGTTAATCAGCAGTCCCCTTCTCATACCAGAAACGCAATAAGCGTTAATCGCCACGCCTGCTTTATTTTGAGATTGGTGAATTATTGTACGTCTATTATATCTCTATATAATTTTGGAATATTTATACTTACTAACTTCTTTTTCCTAAACCGTCCCTAAGTTCGGCGCAATATTTTTAGGGTTCCGTACCTCGAAAGGAAAAAACGAAACCCTTATAGGATCACTTTGTTGTCCGTCTGTCTGTCTGTCTGTCTGTCTGTCAAGACCCTTTATCTTAAGAACGCGCGGACGTATCAAGCTGAAATTCACATGAAATACTCGGGTCTATTGTCCCTTTAGGCTGTGAAAATATCAAGCTTCTAAGCCAAGCCAATCAAAAGATACAACCGATTATGTCGATATTTTCAACAAATTCTCGACACTCGCAAAGGAATCAAAACCTACAGGGTACTTCCCGTAAACTCAGAATCTTGAAATTTGGCATGAAGCATTGTTATATAATGCAAATATAGGAAAAATTGCGAAAATCTCATTTTTTTTTGTTATATAATATAATAAAAATATTTTAATAAAATGAAACTTACTACCTTATTTCTCACGAACGAATAAAGGTACCAAATTGAAATTTATACCAAATACCTAGGTCTATTGTCCCTTTAAGCAATGAAAAAATCAAACTTCTAAGTTAACGCGATCAAAAGATACAGCAGTTTTACCGACACCTTAGACGAATTTCCGTCACACGCTAGGAAATCAAAACCTACAAGGTACTTCCCGTGAACTCAGAATCTTAAAATTCGGCACGAAGCAACGTTATATACTACAGATAAAGGAAAAATTGCGAAAATGATAAATTTGAAGTTACATAAAAAATTAAAATATTATTTTTGCTTACATGACATAAAATATTTTTGTAACTACTACCTATAAACTTACTACCTACCCTTTTTCACATGAACGCGTAGAGATATTAAAGTTTTGAATAAAAAGTGAAATTCATATCAAACACTTCTTAAATATAATGGCCTCTAAACTGTGAAAAATTTTAAATCATTCAAAGGTCATTGGGCACCTTAGTATAAAAACCATACCCACGGCGGATACGAACGAAATATAGCACAGTATAATGATAAAGGCTCTGATTTACTATGGCATTAGTGGCATCAATGTGAACCATGGGAATCTAGAGAAAATCAGGTGTAAACATCAAATATTTTCCTCATTTCAATGGGGAATTTAAACGACCAAGTTTGACGGATTTGAGAAATCATTTCTTTGTAGTGAAAGAGTATACTCGCCGTTTATTTCCATTGTCATCAGGTCAGGATCTGATGATGGAAATCCTGAGAAATCGAGGGCAACTATCAGAAATTGTAGGCATGCATAGGATTAAAACTTGATTCTCAGATGTATGTCTGGTGATACTATCAAACAGTGAAGGTTTAGAGCTTATCTGATGATGGAGACGTGAGAAAGTCGAGAGAACTCGGTATGTTTTAGTTACGTCGTGTTTGGGCTTATATTATTCGTATTGACGAGAACTTTTCACAAAAGTTAAAAATAAAAACTTTTTACAAAAAAAAAAACAACTTCTATAACAACAAGAAAACGGTTTATATGCATCGGTCTAGATCTCGGTGGTTAAATAAATATAGATGCATCCTCTAGACACCGACTTCTAGACCGATGCACCTAACATCTTTTTAATTTCTTTCTTGCTTTTGTTTTCTTGTTGCTTTTTTATATGTTTGAAGTTGGATTTGTTTGTAAAATGCTACAAAATAAAATAATGCCGACTTTATAAAACAAAGAAAGGGACAGAATTACACTTTTGTCAAGGCTCTAGAAACGTAAAGCCAGCAGCCCCGAATCCTACTCTCTAGAAGTCGTTGTTACAATTCGACAGCTACAAGTCGTCAGGCGGTTGGTTTTAAAAAAACCTGAAACTGGGGCTCTTTAGGTGATTAATCCCTCAAAAATAAAAGATCCCATTCCTGCAATGGCTGCTTTAACCCAAGTTAGTAGTGAATTCTCATCACCTAAAATAAAATAAGCTCCAACACAAGGTTACGTTATAAATTGTAAAGGAGTTCCCATAACTATATCTGATCTTACCTGTCGATCCCACAATGGCAGTCAAACCTATCTTTGTGGAAAGTCTTCGCCAATACGAATAAAATAAGCCCAAACACGTGGTAGTTGCAACATACCGTTCGGGAGTTCCCTTGACTCTCTGTAGTCTCCATAATCAAATCAGCTCCAAACCTTCACTGTTTACCAGTACCCTCAAAAATACACTCACATGTCTGGTTATGACTCGATGCGTGCCTACAATATTCAAGAGTTGCCCTCGATTTCTCAGGGTTTCCAGATCTTCATCAGATCCTGGTCATCCGGATTGGCACCTTCCTTCTTTATGAAATGTCTTTAACAATAAAAACTAGCATTGCAACCTGTACAATCCTCTGAAACTGCTTGTCTTTTATATTTTTCAAACGATCCTGGACATTCGTCTCCATGGAATTTTAATAAAATATTTATATTCAAAGAAACGTCATACCATTCTCCACGATTTAAAACTACTTTGATTCATGTCCGCCACTTTTTACAAAGCGGGTCAGATATGCCCCATGACCTTTAAGACATAATTAGTTATTTTCAATCAGATTTCTGAATGATGACTATAAAATGTTGTATATAAATAACTTCAATAAAATAACTTTTACAAGGTACTGGCCTACTATTTTAGTTATATTATAAAATAAAAAATATTAACTATTTTGACTCTCACGAAATTACCATAACTATGATTGTTCTAAACTGAACGGTTGGCGCGAAACTCACTTTTTATCTATACAGCATTTGTACGGAACCCTCGGTGCGCGAGTCCGACTCGCACTTGGCCGGTTTTTTCTACTTCTATTTATCTCTGACAGCCATTTTACTAAGCCCCACTCTCTTCTTATTTCTTTACACGTTAGCAATATCTGTGACACTGCTTATTAAAAGACAAAAGAATTTTTCATTCTGGTACGCGAACTTTAATTAAAAAATCCTACACTGAAAATTTTATGAATAAATCAATAATTTAATTTAATTTTTGACATTCTGAGAGTTCTCGCTTAGAATAGAACCCCACCCACTGGAAAACAATAATAACTCAGTCAGTTAAACCGAATACAACTAAACCAAGTTAGGTCATAATTAGAACAAAATTGGAGAATACCACATAGACACACACTCTAGACTTAACAGTCGGCCGAAAGTTGACCCGATGGTATACAAAAAAAATATTAATAGATAATCCAGCCAGTAACTCTGACAGTCTTACCAAGGGGTATTGGGTTGCCCGGGTAACTGGGTTGAGGAGGTCAGATAGGCAGTCGCTCCTTGTAAAACACTGGTACTGGGGAATGCAATCCCGACTCGAGATTGCAAATTCGGGATCCCGTCTAATTTTAAAAAAAATTGAATTCAGATGACTGAAAAAGCTAATAACTGCTTGTTTGTGATAGTGAGGTTAATTAAAATAACATATTACTCGAAAGAAAATCAATACCTTTATTCTTTAATCTTACCAACTAAATAATAATCAGGTTGTAAGGAAATTAACGTAGGTAAATTAGGTCATCAAAACAATAAGCTTATTTCAAGGGAATTAGGAAAAAGAGTGACTTTGAAAATGACTCCTTAAAAAACAAAGGGTAGGTATTAATAGTTTCATCTGCTAAACGACATCTAATGTCCGTTGCAATGTACCCCGCTGCTGAGAATGCCCTCTCCGACTCAACGCTGGTTGGCAACAGCGTGGCGAAGCAATTATATGCAAACTGCAAAAATCGCCCCCTTGTTCCTCCACACTCAAGCAAATCCATTTCTTTTTTAATGGTAGATTCTAATTTGTCTAAGCTCGTGGACGTATATACACGTGCAAAAGGACTTGGTTGTGTGTGTGTTGCGTCGCTGACCACTGCCGCCCAATCCCGTCAATCTCGAACGGGATCTCGTCATATGATGCGTCGGGATTGATCCCGAAAAATTACACGAGGTCTCGCGAGATCGGGATCCCGCGGGATCAGGTTTGCATTCCCTAACTGGTACCCAGCTGCATTCGGTTAGACTGGAAGCCGACCCCAACATTGTTGGGAAAAGGCTCTGGAGATGATGAGAAAATCTTGATTACAATCAAAGTTTTCAGTTGGTCTGATACCGGCTAAATACCAGTAATCTTCGTAATGTGCGTACTACCATTCATCTTCATACTGATTTATGAGCCCAAACAAACTATCGGCCGACTAAAAATTCGCAGTGTGTATACTCAAAATATTTATTAAACAACTGATGATAGAAAGAGATGTGAAATATATTTTCCTGTGTGTAAGAACAGGACAGATTTATAAAGACTTATCTTTGATTTAGTTCTAAAGAATTGCAGTCTAGTCTAGTCTCAGTATTGTGGGGTGAGCGAGATAAGTATATAAAATGTTTGGTGAGAGACAAGGATAGGAATACGAAGCGACTTTTCAAATAAATTCAATACAGAATAAAATATTTCTTTTGGTTTGACATCCGTTTATGTATATGTCGCAGGGATATGATAAAAACGGGGATATGATCAATTCCCTAAGGGATTTGATCAAATCACGGAGGATGTTAAAATAGCAACACGATTTTATCTTTTCTCCAAACAAATCTAGTGAATTGAACAAATCCCTAAATTGGTTCAGTGAAATGACAAAAAAAATGTCAGTTCTTGTTTGGGTCGCGCTTGCAAACACTAGGCAAGCCGTAGGTGTCATAGATGTGCCTGTAAGAAAAATAATGTTTTATGTTATTCACGAAGCCACAAATCAGCTGCACGTTTTAATAAGTGATCATTACAAATAGGCATATCATACGCAACTAAAATATTTTTTAAAGAAATTTTTGTTGATTCTTTCAAAAATTAAAATATTGTTCTGAGTAATCGTGATTTTTATATCAATATTTCCTTGTATTGCATACACCTGATTATCATAATTATGTAGATATATCTTACCAAATAAACCTTTAAAATATCAAAGCAAAATTATTTTTGTCATTTCACTGAACCAATCTAGTGATTTGTTCAATTCACTAGATTTGTTTAGGGAAAAGATAAAATCGTGTTGTTATTTTAACATCCTCCGTGATTTGATCAAGTCCCTTAGGGAATTGATCATATCCCCGTTTTTATCATATCCCTGCGACATATATCTAAAACTATATTTAGCTTTAAAAGAAAGGTGAGATTTTTAATTAAATAATGAAATTTTTACTTATTTAGACTGTCAATTCTAATCAAATAATTGATTTTTCTTTTCATTTTTTATTTCATTAGAAAACCAGCTTCAGGTACACGGAGGATCACTTTGCAGCAATAAACATACAAACAAGTAGGTATAGTTCACGCCAAGCTCTTTGTCACCACGGAATATTTCACTAGTTTCTGGTTTCAGTTAACAAAAAGTCCAAGACCGATTTTGGCCACTGCAGCTGTTCTCATACAAGGAGATCAGGGAGCTACGCAGGACATATTATAGTGCACAAGAATTTGCGCAGACACAATTGCACTCCCTATTCCTTCACTCTTATAGACCAATAGGACGGCAGAGCACGTAAATATCGGTCCTGAGTTTGACCTCTCTCCGGTGGTGTCGGATTGTTGTCCCATCGGGTTATGATAGTGAAGGTATAGTGAGTGCACCTGTGTCTGCGCAAATGCTCGTGCACTATAATATGTCCTGCGCAGCTGGCTTTTCTCCTTATATGAGAAAAGCCACCGTGAGCGAAATCAGCCTAGGAAGCTTATTATTTCCAATATTATTTCAAGCATATCTTCAGTATCACGCGAACGGAACCCTAATCCTTTTGACAAGCAACCCTTCAAACGCCCATCAATAAAATATAGACCCTCTTAAATCATTTCCCGAGCTTCTAATAAATAATTCTCAACCTAATTAATAGTTCAGTTTTGTAGGTTAACAGATCGATTAGATATTAACCCTATAGTGACGTTATTTATTTATATTTCAATAGCTTAGATGGATAAGTGTAATGACCTGTTGGAATATTCTGTATGTTCCGGGATTTTGTATGTTTTGGGTAGTTTGTATTATCTCTGATATCCATATTTATCTTACTTCCGATATGGGTGGTATACTCACTCACTAAATTGCGTGCGAACATTTTAATAATGTTCGTAAAACTGCAACCTTTGTTTGCGAACACATGCTGGTTGTGGATTCGCGACATAGCGCACACATTTTTTGTTCACGAACAATTTTAGTGGAGACTCGACATACATAGATGTTCTAAGAATTGGTAAATAAAGACCAATCAAAAACATTTTTATACGTGAAACAGCTTTCTCAAATAGCGGTCAAGTAAGAATAAACTTAAAAAAATAGTTAAAAAAGCTAAAAACATTATTTTAGCACGCACTAAAAATTAGTCCGCCATCTTGGGGAGGCCACCATATTGGATTTGTAATACTTTCCTAGCTTATCATGTATTGTCATCAGACCTCAAAACTTGTGCGAAATTTCGCCGATGGAATTTTACTATTTTTAAATGTTGACAAATTAAGATTCCAAGATTTTCTTACATACATAGTTACAAGTGAAGCTAAAATTAACGTGTCAAAAACTAATTAAAATTGGACAGTACGATGGTTAACCAAACTCTAAAACCTTAGCAAAGATTTATAACAATTTCTCTCGAACATAATCAAAGTTATCAACTTCCGTAATAGTTGTCATTTGTTTACTTTGAAATGGTAATCCGCGGATTGGCCGGGCAAACTAGCTTAATTGCTTCGGCTAATCAGTTGGGGAAAGTGAGTAATTTCTTGCAGAATATTTGATAACTTTGTCATGAATAAGGCTGTTTTATCCTTACTAATATTATAAATTAGCTTTCGCTCGCGGCTTCGCCCGCGTGGTGTGTTGATAAAAAGTGGCCTATGTGTTAATCTAGGATATCACCTATCTACAAACCAAATTTAAACCAAATCGGTCCAGCCGTTTTTGCGTGAAGGAATAAAAACATACATCCATACATTCTCACAAACTTTCACGCTTATAATATTAAAAAATAGGATGAGTTACTAACTCTATCTGTCCATCTAATATTGCGCTTTCATGAGAAAACTACTCAACCAATTTAAATCAAAGTTACATAAATAGTCTAGAGCTTCTTTTTTATGTAAATACAAATTTAGGTTTCTTTGAAATAATGCACAATTCCTGTATTTGTCAATTAAATAAAGCTTTCGTCTTGAAAAGGATATAGACTACTTTTTTCCCCGTTTCGGTAAGTTTTCCTAGGCTCCACAAAAGCACAGATTACTGAATAGTTACTACGTAACAGATACTTCACTCAGTAGAAAATTTCCAATACCTATTACGATAATTGCCTACTCCTTCGCGTCAACAACCACTGTATGCTAAAATGCGCCTAAATGCTCAAGCTTACAGCAGTGATTGCTTCGCACTGCGCGATTCCACAGTAATCGCAGGGCTGCCTCTTCCGTAAAATTAAATTAACATAACTTTTTATCTATGTTATTGAGAACTGTGAATATGTTCTGACTTTTATGTGGCAGTTAAAATTTTTATCATTTATAAAATATTTAAACAACTTAAAAAAAGGAGGTGATCAGACATAGGTACAGGCCAAACTGAGAAGTTTGACTTGTATGGTTTGTAGGTATGTATGTTTGTGCGCGATAATCTCGCGTTTGGCTAAACCGATATACCGATGCGGTTTTCAGAAAAGGATTTATTACATTTAGGAGAACGTTTTAAAATAAGTATAATACTTCTTAGTTTGATGATGATCTTCGGAGATGTTCACTAGAAATGAAAAAAAAAGAGAACCGACTTCAAATAAGGCACTAAGCCGTAAGAAATAATTTGTTTTTTTTTTATGTTGGTGCTAACAGCTGGTAATTACGAATCGAAAAAGCACCGACATCAAAAAATAAATGGAAATATGTTAGGTGTTTATCCCTTCTTTTGCTCGATTTACACCCATCTACAGCACATAAGGCACCACACGGCATCGTAATACGCGTACGAACGAACAGCACTATTAGAAGTCGGTTAAAAATTGAACGGCGTGCGCGCGCTTCGCTTGCGAAAACCGCTCTGAATTTGATCCGCCGGCGGACTTATAGCGCGCAAGTACATGGAGTGACGGAGGCCTGACAAAAGTACGTGAGATAAAAGGGAAGATTATATACCTACCTAATTATAGGTCATATTTGCGACGCAAATACATATATTGTATTGTATTTAGCCTTTATATTTAGATATTTTTAACCTCAGCTTATCAGGGTTAAAGTCTAATGACACAAAAATCAAATTACCTGACAGGTTTCACTGAGGAATGGTTGAAGATTATTTTCTGAAAAACTCAAAGGAAAAATATTTATTTTTTCTAGAATATCAGCTAGATATTGAATAAAAATTCAGTAGGTTCTATGTCTGGGACTGAAACCCTATCAATTTTTAGATCGAGTGATGACTCTGACATATGATAGGCGGTTTGACACTGGTAACTTAACTAAAACACGTTGGGTTCCGTAGCTTGTAATTTACTTTAGTAAAATTACAAAAAAAAAGCTTTACAAACAAATGTTTTTCTATCATATTTAAAAATCATCGGATTCAATTTTGTTTTGATATCAAATTACAGTTATAATAAACCACTTATTTATTTATTTTAATTATAGAAATAGGTAGGTATACCATTCATTCTGGAAGGACAATATAGACTAGCAGTTTTCCTATGGTTTAATCCGTGTCCCGTGGGAATTATATAGCCCACACCGGAATGAAATATAGCCTATGTTTCTCGCTAAAAGTCTAACTGCTAGTGGTTTCGGAGGCCTTTAGGGTACAAACAAACAAAAAAAAACTTTTTTTTTATATGTGTAAATTCACAACATGCTTATTTTATTTTTCTAAATAATTGACGACCTCGATGGCGCAATGGTCACCATGCCAGACTACCGAACCTGAGGTCCCGGGTTCGATTCCCGGTTCGGTCGACATTTGTGTGATGAGCATGCTTGTTGGCCGTGGTCTGGGTGTCACAATATCTATTTATACTTATGTATATATGTAGCTATATGTAGTTTATCAGTTGTGTTAGCACCCATAACACAAGTTAATTAATAACTTACCATGGGGCTAACCGACCGTGTGTGAAAAAGTGTCCCGAAAAAATTTATTTAAATTTATTTGCTATGACAGCATATTTTCTATTCTAAGAAAAATAAACCACCATACAATATGTTTCTTAAAATCCGATTCACATCGCCGTCTCTTCTCACGAACCCGTTGTCAGAAGCTACATAAGAATAAAGCTATTTGGCTTCGCTACCAGTATTTCTTTAAGTTTTCAACACGATTTTAAGAAATATATTTTCGATTTTAAAGTTGAAATTTTACTTTTATTCGCAATTTTCACGTTTTGACATGTCAACAGTTTTTTCTTCAAAGTTATTATTTTTGCTCGATTATGTTTTCGGATAAAGCATAAGCAAATCTTTTGCTTATTTAAAATCACAATAATTTTATATAAAAGGCTGGCCTATTCGGCCAAAGAATATGCATTGCCATTCAGCGTGACAGTGCAGCCAGCCTTTTGGGCACGATCCCCGCTGACAGCGATGCAAATGAATATTTTGATACTTAGTTTTAATTTCCCCCCCTTTTTTATTTTTGTAAATATGTAAATGTAAATACATATAAATAATTTTATTTAAATGAGGTTTATATGGATGCTTGCCACTCTTTCACGCTAAAACTACTGAACGAATTTTGACCAAAAACAACGGTAACTCAGGATTTTTACAAAAGTATATAAATCAGAATATCAAATGCTTATTATTTAGGCAGATGCGGAAAGCGGTTACCTCTGGACGCTATTGAAACCACAAACGTAATGTGGTGTAAATAAACGATTTATTTATTCATGACAAAAATATTTAAAATTCTTCCATTCATAATTTAGGTTTTATCTATTTTATGGGACCCTAAAATTGTTAGCAAATATTCGTATGAAATAATAAAGGGGACATGTTGATATTTGTCGCAGATAAGATCTATGATTTTGTTAAAGACGTGACGTTATTTTAAGACATACCAGCATACTTATTTTTCATTTACATTAGAATAGGTAAACTTGTCATAAATCTTAAAAATCGGAAAGTTTTTACAATGAAAGAGGCAAAACCAACTTTGGTTTTAGAGAAAGGAAACAGGAAAAAATGCTTTTTTATCCATACATTAATTACTTAACTCCCGACTTGATTAAAAAAAAAAAACACTTTATTTTAAGTGTCTAGGACAAAACATCGAGATTTTAAATATGCGAATCGATTTAGCAAGAAATTCTGAGTGCAACGATATAAATAACTCATTTATGGATAAACTAGCTTTCACCAGCACTTTCCACCCGCTCCCTGAGAGAACAACTAGCCACACTCGGGTGAAAGGTAACGAAAGAGGATCAAACATACGGTACCTACAAACCTTCACGTTTATAATTTTAAGAATAGGATATCCACTACGTTAATGCCCGGCTGTCAGAAATTTTCGCACTATACCAGTTTATTTATTATCTTAAATAAAAAGAAAACTTCTGAGAAATATCTAACTAATCAGTCTTTTTAATTGACTCTAAGGAAGGTATCGTGGTTTTTCCTAGAATTTCCAATAAGTCGCATTTCCCAGAGATTGTTAATGAGTCCCCGATAAGAATAAGGCGTGTAACATATTTCTATAATGACGACTAGTAACTGAGAGATATTTAGGTCAGAACTATATAGGGGTGAAAATGCTGAGTATGAGAGAGTTATAGAGCGCTGTTGTTAATAAAACATTTTTTAGTTAAATAACTTGTTTTTAATTTTAATTGCATGTGGCAATTTAAATTTCAATTGCAATTAAGTGGCAAAAATAAAACGAATAAAGGTAATACTGGTTTTTAATTTCTTCTTAAACTTCTTTTACAAATCTTTAAACAATACATCTTAGCGTCTTAGCGTCTACGTCTTCCATCTTGTCATATCTCAATCTTCATTCACTCTCTCTCACTCTTCATCGCTCATACATTCCTTCCTGCTCGTTCATATGATTCATTCTACTCAGAATTCACTCCACATGTATTTGTTATGCGCGCCAAAAGTCAATCAATCCGTAAAATGGTCGTAGGCAGTCAATTTGGAATGCAATAATATCACCGAATTTATTAAACACCCACAGCTATTACATACATTTATAAATTCTACATGAAGCTAAATTATATCTTGATGTAGAAAACTTTTTCACGTACCGGAATAATATATACCTACCTAGTTTACGTTACTCGGGAAAAGTGTAGGTTTCCAGCAAAGAAAGAATTTTTCAAATCGTTTCAGCAGTTTCGAAACCTTTATGGTAAAACAAACAAAACGGGTTTCTCTTTATTATACTAGCATATTATAACTGATCTCTCTCCAGTTGTGTCGGATTGCCGTCCCATCGCGCTATGAGAGTGAAGGAATAGTGAGTGCACCTGTGTCCAAGCAAATGCTCGTGCACCGTAATATGTCCTGTGCAGCTGGCTGATCTCCTTATACGAGAACAGCTGCCGTGGTCGGAATCGACTGTGGACGCCATTATTAATATAAGTTAAAAATATATACAATAACTACACACATATAAAATTAACTACCACAAACGCTCTACAGCACTATAAATACTCCAAAAGTAAAGTGGTTCTCTACACATGTCATATCTTAGATCTGTGAACGTGTCAGTGCTTTCTGGTCGTGGATTTACTAGCGCTCAGATAAATAACATCAGCTACTGTTTTAGTTGGAAGAAATAGAATAACTTTGTCACTGTGAATGGTGATAAAAATAAACTACATAGTATTATGTATGGTAGTAAAAGACACAGCTATTGAAGAAGTGTTTCACCAACTTTAAACGGCGTGCCACCGGATTACAACCAATTATCATCACCCGGATATTTTTAAAAAATCTTTATTGCAAATCCAACGCAATCACCTGTAGACGAATAAGCGGCTTTCATCTCCAGGGTACATATTTCACTGCCAAGTTTTATCCGAGTTGTTTCAGCTGTTTTACCGTGATTCCATCACACAGAAAGTTTCTTGCGAATTTATAAAACCTAGTGTATAACGAATGTGTGTGGAACGAATATAACAATTGATAAAAATCATTATTATGAAGTTTTCCAGAAAGACGGCTGAACTGAATATAATATGATTTGATATAACACATTCATTAACTTAACCCAAATAATGTTACGATTTGAAGCTCATTTTATATCATACGATGAGAGGAAGTTCCAAAAGACCCTTTAAAACCTTCTAAATTACCTGTTCCAAAGTATTCAACTTTGAATTTGAAAGAGGTCAAGAATACTTTTCGGTTTCATAAAACATATGAAGGTACTTTCTTGTAAATGGATCTTGAAATCAAGGGTAAGGTAAACAAAAATATTTTGAAAACTCCTTCAATAAAAATTCTAATATATCTGAAGCTTGAAATCGAAAAACCTTTTCTAGTGGATAACCACATTTTAGAATAATCTAAAATGTCTTTAGAGATAAAAACGAACGTTATATGTAAGAATTATATCTTATAATAATTACGTACGATACGAGTTTTGGCAACGAAATCACGGTATTAAAAAATACTTTTTATTTTGTATAAAAATAAATATTATACGAAGTTTAACTAAAACTAATAACGAAACCAATAAAAGTAATTGGCTTCAAAATTAAATACCAATTAAAAATAACGAACATAATTTTTTTTCAATATCTCTATTTAAACAGAAAATATTTTATTAAAAGGGTAAAACTAAAAAGTGTCAAACATCTATTAGTACTATTACACACAATCCTAAAATAATCTAAAAATAAACACACATTTTTACTCTAAAACAAAACAAAACCAAAATGTCTACCCATAATTGACATAAAACCGTCAAATGTTCACAGAAATAAAACAATAAAGAAGGCACCGTAGCATTACGCAAAGTATCCAGCTAAAGTATAAAAGTATCAGGGTAAAGTATAAAGTGGCCGGGTAAAGCCTACAATACAATACTGTCAACGGGGATCTGTCAGTCGGCGCTGAGTTAGGGGGAGGACACATTGTTGGTATACGACTTCTTTTTGAAGACTTTAAATGTGTGTTTGAGTTAAAAGAAAAGTTGGTAAAACATTATTTTGTGTTTTGTTTGAATAATATTTTTATTATTTCGTTTTTAACGCTTACTTTCTAAATATATGAAATATAAAAATAACTCCGGTTTATTTTGATCGGATAGTACTTGGAGCTTTTATTTTTTATCGCATCGTCCTTCGAGCGCTATCTAAGTACTTCTAAGTACAAAACATAACCTTTTGAGACAGTCGGGTAAAAATGGGAATGGAAACACTAGGACACCGGACAATACGTATTTAATGGAAGACTAGTAAGCAAATACATTAAAATTTCGTTTTTCCACAATTTTCTTTTTTTTATCTAATCTTCAGATTACACCATTTTTTTTCACACCATAGATTAACATCCATCATTAATATTTAACAGAACAAAAACCTCTTACAATCTAAAGTCGTTTTCCGCAAGTGAGTACATCTCCTTAGAGGCGTTAAAACCACCCAATCCTTGCGAATTAATCTAGCTTGTGCTACGAAACCACTTGCAAAGAATTGTACTCAACACTGCTTAGTTTAAAAATGTAAACAAACATTGAATGACTATGTTTATTGGTACTATGTATAATAGGCATGTTTTAGATTTCCGATGAATTGAGAACTTCCACTTCTTTGAAGTCGGTTAAAAACACGTCTACTCATGTGCCTACTAAATACAAAATAAATATAATAACACTGAAAAGTTTGTTTGTTTATAGGTATGATTTGTTTTTTTTTAAATGCCATATTTCAGAAACTACTGGATCGATTTTTAAAGTTCTTTCTATGTAAGATAGCTCTCCAATATAATAAATATCCAATATATAATAGATATCTCAAGTATGACGTGGGTTCCCTTCCAGGTCAGGCAAGTACCAATGCAACTTTTCTTAGTTTGTATGTACTTTCTAAGTATATCTTAGACACCAATGACTGTGTTTCGGATGACACGTTAAACTGTAGGTCCCGGCTATCAATTGAACATCTATGGCAGTCGTTACAGGTAGTCCCAAGCCAGTAGTCAGTAGTCTGACACCAGTCTAAACAAGAGGTATAGGGTTGCCCGGGTAACTGGGTTGAGGAGGTCGCTCCTTATAAAACACTAGTACTCAGCTGCATCCGGTTAGACTGAAAGCCGATCCCAACATAGTTGGGAAAAGGCTCGGAAGATGATAATGATATGACCGCAGCAGCTATTTTACTCAATGTCTATAATAGTAGATTTCATGGCTGGGTGGAAATACCCTTTTTATACCAGATGGGAGCATAATTTTGGGTAACAGCTAACTGAATCTTTCTGAGCGACTTAAAATAATGAGATGCTCAATATTAGGTACTTTAGTTAAAGTGTAGTTAAAACAGTAACCAATAGGAATTCTCACGTTCTTCCCAAGGCCGTGCATTTGCCTAGGTACATATCTTATCTACGTAACCGGTTTTGTATCAAGAAACCTAGATCGTGATCGGTTTGGTTTAATTTATCTTAGTTTAGACATAAAGGACAACGGTGACATAATTATCATGTTTTAGTTAATTTAGTTTTAGAGTATTTATTGAGATGAATGACGTGAATAGAGCGGGAAATCGGATACGTAAAAATATGTACCTAAAATATTTTTTAACGGGCCTTCAACAGGTATCTGTGGAGATCTAAGGGGGAGGCCTATGTTGGCTAAGATGATGAAAATATTTTTTGAAACTTTAACATCAGATCTTTTTTTTCAAAATCTATACTAATATTATAAAGCTGAAGAGTTTGTTTGTTTGTTTGAACGCGCTAATCTCAGGAACTACTGGTTCGATTTGAAACATTCTTTAGTGTTAGATAGCCCATTTATCGAGGAAGGCTATAGGCTACCTTTTTATCCGGGTCCGTGCAGAGGTTTCCACGGGATGCGGGTGAAACCGCTGGCAGAAGCTAGTCAAAAATATATTTCAATTAAATTGAGTATTGACGTACCTAGCTTAAAAACTAGGGAAGGATATGGGTTGTTTGGGCTATTTTTAACCGAGCGAACAAATTGAAAAACAATGCAAGTAAAATCGAGAAAAACTGTTATAAAAAATCTGATTAATGCAGTCAAAGAGTTATGTTTGTTACGTTAGTAAATAACTAGTTGGCCCGATTGAGAAGAAATATAGAGGCAGTAAGTATATTGATAGTTGGGATCTTGAATACGGTGATAGTTCCCTTAAAAGGCGGGAGAAACCAGGAAGCATAAGAAGTACAAATCTAATATACATAAGGTAACTCTATACTTACCGGGTCTCAATGTTCCCATACTAAACTACGGACATTAGGAAAACTTGTTTAATTCAATATCAAAACACGATATCAAATTCATAAACCCTTATACATACTGTTTGCAATCGCCTACGCTACTTTCAAAAACTTTGCCATACTAATTCAGGCTTTATTTCAAGTACCATTAAGCTCAAATTCCAATAACAGTAATTGATATCTAAATTAATATCCAGCAAATGATTAGAACTTTGACATCGCGTGGGTATCTTAGGAAGCTAAAGCAAATAAACTTTGATAAATCAAAATGTGACCTTATAGACAGGGATTAAAGTTCAAATTAGGTTGATGTCGTCGTGTACGTAAATGGCACTTTAATAGACATTTAGATACGAAACGATAGCAGAAAAGATTTGCAACATGGAGTAAAGAAAGGTGAATGGAGATGCCATAATGCAGGTACGTCAGGCTCCTTCTTCTAGCTGAAATTCCTACGGCATTCATGACCAAAACGGTCAGTCAAGAGTAAACAAACGAAGCGTTCGGGTTCTTTGAGACTTCTGTCAACGATTTTTGGGATTACAAAAAATGGTAGGGCGAAGGCAGTTATGTTCCTCGTCCCCCGCTCACCCCTATGTTGGCGCGCTACTTTCTTAGGCGATTTTCCGTTATGACACCTCCGCTAGTCATTTTGTTATTCATGTTTTAAAATCTTAGTAGTGGGATGGGATTTGTAACGAGGTATTATGTTTTAGTGGTACTTAGGTAACTTGTTGAATATGTATGTATATCAGAAATAAACACTGGATATTATAGTGTTGGCATATAAAGGTTAAAAGGTCTGGATACTTATGCGCCCATGCAATAAGTGACTGTGCGAAAGAAGGAATGTTAGTTTGTACATAACTTTTATTGGGTTCTTCTAGGTACCCGACTTTAGTATCTAAGCCACTACTCATCACCTGCCTAGCCTTTTCCCAACTATGTTAGGGCCGGCTTCTAGTCTAAGCTGGGTACCAGTGTGCTACATGGAGCGACTGCCTATCTGACCCGAGCAAGAATCTGACATTAGCAATGTCAAAATTCTATCTCTAGTAAGCAAATCAATAGATGGATAGAATATAGGGATAAGCAGTTAGTCAAGAATATCAAAAACAGTCCATTTTCTTCGAACACAGATAAAACTAACGTAGGTAACTGTATTATAATTTTTAAAGTCTAATACGATGCTATCATAATGGAATGCAACAAAGTGTATGCTAAGTGTGAATGTAGATGGATGGAGAGGAATAGAAAGACCTAAGAAAAGATGGATGGTTTGCCTGCAAGATGACATGAGTAGGAAGCAAGTGAGTGTCAGTATGACGAGTTACTGGAAAAAATTGAAGAGGATGACATATTGCGCCGACCCCAAATAAAATTGTGGACAGGGCAGCAGGAAGAAGAATTTTTAAAGTCTAATTTATCTGGGACTATCTCAGGATATCGTGGAAATTTAAATAAATAACTTAATGGGATACCAACTTTTTCTATCTTTCTATGTACCTACGGCCATAATTTACCTCACAACGCAAGTGTAGTCACTGTATATAAATAGGTATTTAACAACTACAGAGAAATACAGTCAAATGCAATTAATTGCACTGCTGCATAATTAATTCGAAAATTGGTTTCCCTCAAATCTGTTTTCAGTCGAAAAACTCGTCCGTCTGTTAAATGGGCACAAATAATAATAGTATGTGACATCAATTAAAATTACGAATTACGTAATTTACATCTACGGTTGATATTGTCCTTACTTGTGTATAAAATACGAAAATAACTGACTACTCTACCAATGGCTGATAAAAAGGTGAAGGAAAACATCTTGAGAAAACCTGAACTATATAGTCTGAAATCACCAACCTGCATTGAGCAAGCGAAGTAATTAATGCTCAATCCTTCTCCGTGTGAGAGGAGGCCTGTGCCCAGCAGTGGGACAGTAAAAAGGCTGTAACATGTAACAAAACCAATTCCAGGAAAATAAAATAAACTCTTTTCTTCAAGACAAGTACTCCATATTTAGACCAGGACTTAAAAGGCATAAAGATGGAGTCTGAATAATAAATGAACATATCCCCTTTCAAATATGACTCGAGCAAATAACTTGGTGTGCGCTCGAACAATTTCTTTTAAGCTAAAAGTATATTATGTGGCCTATATACGTAGTCATTTACATAAAAACTTCATCTCTGGAAAGCTTCTTGAATGTATAGATAAATGGCAGAAGTACAACTTTTTGACATATTTTTGGCTGTTTTTGACAACTGATTTATTTTTATATATGAATTAGCGAAAAATAAATGTCATCATGAGAGAACGTCCATTAAAATTTCGAATAATTTTATTTTTACATCAAGTGTATTTGAGAAATCCACATATCATAATTTCTCATATGCTTTTCATAGGAAGAAGTCCTGAAAATTGTAAAAAACAGATACTGTAATCAATTCAAACGTAAATCATATTTCCAAAAACCGATTTTTTTGGAGTTGCTAGGTGGAAAATCATACCACTGCGGGCAAAGCAGAGAGCAAAACATTGTCAAATTCCTTTCATCTAAAAACTATGATTTGTCAATGAAGGTTATTCAAGAAGCTTCAGCTTATGAGTCCAGATGACAATTGTGAGTTAGGCAACGCTTGACGCGATCGGTCCGTGGTTGGGCAGCTTAAGCAAGGTTTGGCCCTACAGTTCTTCAACTGTGCTGACTTGACTTGTAACAATACCTACCTTTGTACTTCTAAATTAACTGTATCCTGTCCCCATTGTTTCACTAACTTATTACACAATCCCTCCTAAAAACCGCTCAGACATCGTTACCTGAAACTAGGCGCTACACTATTGAAAAGCAATTTTTTACCCAAAGGAGAATAGGCCTATTAACGTCTGGCTAGGCCTTGTTTATTTCTAAAGTTTTACTTAGTTTTGTGTTAGACTGTATTTATTGTTTTATTTCTGTGCTAAATTGTTGGTTAAAAGTAGAGCTATTTGTGGAAAGTAATTTCTATTCTAATTTTATTATTGTTTGTTAGGCTGAATTTGTAATTGGATTTCGATTTTTTAGGCTAGAGTTAGTTCCAGTGGAGCCCACCAGGGCCTAAGCCTGTCGGGGCCGCGGCAATGTTCGCGCGAGTTACCGCGGCGCTGGTACATAAAGGGCCCAAGAATGAACATGGTGGGTTTTAGTCAGTAAGAGTCTGACACTCCCTCACGCTGCACCCACAGCCGGAGACGTCGGCTATATCGACTTCTAGTCTAATAGTTAACGCACATCTGTCGTATACCAGAATTCTTATTATAAATCTTTTGAAACCCCGCACATTTGCGCGCGGCAAATTGTCTAAATCTGAGTCAAAGAAAAAGTCAAATCATTTATTTCATGCACAAGCACTTAGACTTACGATGTCAAAAATGTAAATAAGTTTGATTCTAGTTGCCTATTCCCAATGTAGCTTCCTATGGAGAAGAAGGGGTAAGAAACTCCATGGCTAAGTACTCTTTTTTAGAAAAATTGTATTTTGATAGATACATACAATAATAGCGTGAGAAGAATCGTAAACAAAAATAATATGAGACTAAAATAAGAATAGAATTCTATCGCCTCGATCGATTTGGCAGGTGCGTTCATCATAATTCTAGCTCAGTCAGATGACGATTTTATCCTACATTCCTTTCTTAACATATCTACGAGTTAGAGAAGGAAATTAGTGAGGTTTCCCCGTATCTCGCAGTACACAGAGGCGCCGCAGATCATAGTGACAAAGCTACATTGTACCGTATTCCTGTAATTACTACCTTCAAAGCGAATAGAGGAATGATTTGCGGTGAAAGTGTGAGGGTAGGAAGGTTTTTGGATGAGTAAGTTCACTAATAGTTTATTTATATTTATTTATTTATACTCTATGTACAAAATTGGTACATTGGCAGAGTTAATGCCGCAAGGCATTCTCTACCAGTCAACCATCGGGTTAAAGGGAGATAATAAATAGGTACAAAAAAAGTAATATATATATTATATCAAAAGGTACTAAAAAAGTAATCTTGTAAGTATCTTTATAGGTAACTCGCCGTTATTCCGTAGTTTCACCCGCGTCCCATGTCCGGACCTACCGGGATAAAAACTAGCCTTAAAAATCGGCTATCTAGCACTGAAATAACTTAAAAAAAAACTTTTTTACAAAAAAATTAAACCGACTTCCAAAAACACTAAAATAATTTTAATTTTTTTGTAAAAAAGTTTTTTATTTACAGCTTTTCAGTGATACGAATAGTTGTCACTATCCATACAAGTGAAAGTTCTCATTAATACAAAGAATATAAGCTCAAGTACGAGGTATTTTACATATTCAGTTGTCGAGTTCCCTCGACCTTCTCTGGTCTCCATCATCAAGTCAGCTCCAAACCTTCACTGTTGAATAGTGCTTTCAGGCATACACCTGAGTGTCAAGTTTTTTACCTTATGTATGTCTACAACTTTCGAAGGTTGCCCTCGATTTCTCAGGATTTCCATCATCAGATCCTGACCTGATGACTATGGGACCAACTGGCAGCTATTCCGCGTCGAACAAAAAAATAATCACGTAAATCGGTCTACAAACCTCGGAGCAATCGAAGTACATATATAGAAAAAAAAAACATACCGGCCGAATTGAGAACCTCCTCCTTTTTGGGAAGTCGGTTAAAAATCGTTTGATGTTGAACTTATAACCACTATCTTCATATTTAATCCGGTTTATTTATACCTTGTAAACAATGATAATCGCTTGTAATTTTTATACAATGTTTTAAAGATTAGAGGTCAGTGACCGTTCTTTAAGTAGTTAAACAATCGCAGGATATTTAATCTTACGAAACTTTTTGTTTCATAACTGAATTTTATTGTAATGAGTTTTCACAATATTTAAGCTTATGTTACCTGTATATTTTTTATATTTACATTATTATAGTTAACATTATTTACTTTTTAATTAAAAACTATTCTACAAAAAAAAAAACTCTAAACTTTAATGTTTAAGAAAACTTTTCAAAAAGAATTTCTCTTACGGCTATTCAAAAATGTCTTCTAAATAGTTTTACTAAACCAATCTGGGCATCGAACCTTCACCTCATTAGTTGCACTAATAACTTCTAGACCAGTAGTAAAAACAATTCTTCGCAACAAAATCGACCATAAAACTATAATAACTACCTTGAACAACAGATTAAACATCAAAAATATCTAGTTTAAACTAACCAGTTAAAATTAAACCGTAAACACAGTTAACACGAGTTAACTGGCTAATTTATAACTCTACTACAAAGGGTTACAATTGATATACGGCTAGTTAATCTCGGTTTAACGAAGTCTGCGCGTGCGCATGATTCGGAGGGTAAATATTTATAATATGCTATAATAGGAGATTTTGGATTTGGTCTGTTTAGGCATGTTTAGGTTTGTAGTCTTATGGTAAGTTTTTACGATTATAACAAGTATAGTTAACTAGTTAAATACATCTTTGGTTTGCTGGTGAATCAACTACCAAATTCATAATAGCTGCTTGGTTTCTTTAAATCCCCGAAACCGATTTTGGCGCGACCCGGGAATAGAACCCGAGGCAAGGCCCGTACGCAGTCCACCTATGCAACAACTAGACCATAAGTTAGTATACTTGTAAATAGTAGTAGTGTTCACATTTTAACGGAAAAATTAATGACTTATATTCATATGGCAGTATATCATAATATTTCCACCCTATTTCCAACTAATTAAATATCTTGCAGTCGGTTTTTTTAAATACTTACCCATTTATTTATTCCCACAGAACCTCCACAACATTTGTATCAGATAACAAGATACTTCATACACACCCTTAGATTCATCCACGGTCTACCGCAAGTTAATCCTTACCTTGACCATACCCTCGTGGCGAAAAACCGATCTCGATTTTATTGCAAGCCACTTTACTGAGTCAATATATTGTTTGAACTGCACCTCAAAGCCACGAGATACGGGAGAATCGCAATAAAACTGTCTTCAAGGGAATGCAACTTTAGTGCATTAACTGAGAAGAATTAACTAAGTTTCGAGTCCTTTAAGAGTGACCGTGGATTTTGTCAAATCAAATCAAATCAAATGGTTTATTTGTGAAACACGGGTATGGTACAAAGATCTTAAAAAATATACAATTGTTCATGCCGTGATCTGCCATATGGGGCATACAAATATGGTACTTACTAGCTAACTATAATTGTATAGATTTATCCAAATTACATAAGCATGTTACAGATTCTAAATATCTATGATAATAATCACTAATTATTTTGATAGAAAATCATTAATACAATAATAACAGTTGGTTATCAAAAAGTTGGACAATTTATGTTTAAAGATGTTAACATTATCACAATCCCTTATATCTTTAGGTAAATTGTTATATACTTTAGTTGCCATAATAAACACACTTTTTTCATACAGAGTTGTCTTGAATGTTCTGCTGACGTTATTATATAATCTACTTCTATTGCGAGATCCAGATTGTAAAGTAAATAATGTAGAATTTTGTTTTATAAATAGAGCCAATTCTAATATATATATTGATGGAACTGTAGGTAAGTTTAAAGTATTCTTTACAACTGTCTGTCTTTTTCAAACCACACATGGCCACGAATGCATTTCTTTTGACATTTAAAAACTCTTTCCCAATTAGTATCGTTGCCCCAAAAGATTATTGCATATTTTAATCTGGAAACATCATATCCATGGTATGCAACTAGAAGAGTGGGGAGGCTTACTTTCTTAGAGAGGAGGTAAAGGCTGTAATAGGATTGTGATATTTGTTTGCATATAAAATCAAGTTGTGTAACTGTTTTATATTGATAGGTGCTTCTTATGGTTCTATTCAGTTGGTGAAGAAATCAGTATTTATACTTTCATCATCATCATCATCTCAGCCATAGGACGTCCACTGCTGAACGTAGGCCTTCCCATTTATACTTTAAAGCCAAAAAAATGTCTTTGTATGTTTGTTTTATTTAACGCTTATTTTAGGAGTTGCTGACCCGATTTGAAAAATTCAGTGCTTGATAGTCTATTTATCAAGCACTGAATTAGCAGCTAGCTTTTCTCAGCTACTAGCTTTTCTCAGCAGTTTCACTCGCGTTGTAGAAAGTATACTATCCGCACTATAACGAAAAGTAGTCTAAAACCTTTCTTGATAAATGGGCTATCCAACACTGCAGAAATCTCCCCAATCAATCCAATACAACTTTCTGAAATAAACACGTTTAAAAATGTAAAGCTTTAAGTACAATATTCATAAAGAATTTCTCTCTATTTAAAAAGATTATCTTCCAAAATTCATAACTAAAATACCATTGCCATTCTAGAATTGGAAACAAAAGACTATAAGCTTGTATGAGCTCAAAGTAGCACACTACAAACTTTTAGTCGGCCTATATTTCGTTTGGTTTCATAAATCAGTATGAAGATGAATAGAAGTACCAACACACGTAACAACGATCAGGTATTTGACCAGTATCAGACCAAAAACTTTGATTGAATTCACGATTTTCTTTATTTATTTATTAACATTGCCATACAACGTGGCAACGCGGCCAATCTTCTGGGCACGTTTCCCGAGGACAGCGATGCGGATTAGTACTTCGACGCCTAGCACTCAATTACCTATTTTTTATATTAGTTTTATTTTAGTTTGTATACTTTTATTTATAGAAGGTAATTTTAGGTTTGTAAATATGTACATAATCATCCTCCTGTCTTTATCCCTATTTTATTTGGGGTCGGCGCAGCATGTTTTCTGCTTCTGTATCCTTCTATCTTCCGTCTACCGTAAATACATAGTTCCAAGTAATAAAATCTTGTTTAAAAAAATAAATATTTTTTTTTAAATTTTCAACCACCGTGGCAACAGTCAGCCCACTATTTAATCGGCAGTGTGTGTGTAGGCTTACTGTCCGACTGGAGTGACCGCAGAGTTCAGGACAGCGTTAAACAGCTGTTGGGTATAATTACGGCTTGTGGAGATACTGGCAATGCCACACAAACTTCACTGACTTATATAATACTATATTTTGGTTAGGACAAAATATTTTAGTACAGGGAAATAGCGAAAACTAAATGGCTAGTCGTTTCTAAGTCAATTTTACACACATTTGTTATAATGTGGCTTAATTCTGTGTGGGCTCTTAGGTTATTTTTTGACAAAGGAAATCATCAGATAAACTCACCCGTTGTGGGTGCATCGGGAGTGACTTTCAGTCGTTTACTTTTGTTTTGAAAAGAAAGAGCTCTATATATCTTTAGAACAATCCCGCAACAGCTCTTTAGTATGTACACAAAACGCAATTCGACATAAGACATAGATCTACATCATATTCTTTCCAGCTTTTCAAGAGACAATTAATCATACCAAATACGAAACAATATTTCGCAAATACTCCTATAATTTTACCAAACTTAAACAGCCTTACTACTCTTCAAACAATATTACTCTATCCGCAATTGTAACCAAAACTAATCAGGTCACTTGACTAAATCTTCTAAATCCAAAGCAATTTATTATTACTAAAGACAACAAACTACCTACAATGACCGCAGAGTGCCACCTAAGGTGACCACAAGGCACTACTATTTAAGGACAATAAAGTGCCCACAATTTATAATGAAAGCTCGGAACAGTCCACGAGGAAACGCTGTGGTCACTCTAGCTGACGCCCGTTTAGTGGTTAGGGAGAGTCGATACCTATAATATATCGATAGTTTTAATATAAAATTTGCTTTTTTAAACTATGGATAGTTTTTACAGATTCTTTGACGCAGTTCAAGTTAAATTGATAGCAGGGTAAGACTTGGTTCTGTTATGTATAAATAAGTTTATGTTCACAGAAAATAGGATATGAAATAATATTAGAAAAAAAGTAGGTATCTTTAAGGCGTGATTTTGAATGACAACAGCAAACACAACTTTAAAAAATAATGGTGACAACTCATAACATTTGAATGTAATAAACGCATTCATACCGCTTCAAGAAACAAAGCCCTCATACATTTTATTCGCAAAAAATAGGCCTTAAAACGTATTTAAACTTAAGAACGCTTCACTGCACTTCAAAGGAAAATAGGCAATATTGAATAGACACACACAATGGCGGTTTTATCGACATGAAAAGCGATTACTTATCGACTTTTGTACGACAAAAGATAGTTATAATGTGACTTCGAAGTTTGACAAAGGCCTTATGACATGTTAAAAAAAATGTGATCATGCTATTAAGTGATGTTCGATCTATTGAATTTGTAAGTAAGGAAAATTACGTTAAAAGGAAAGTAGGCCAGTCAAGTCCGAATCGTAAGTGTTTGGTATTAAATTGACAATTGGATTTAATCTAACTAGTAAATAATAACCAAGTGGAAATATTGTTTTGTTTGTTTCTTTGTACTACACCTCCGAAACATGGCTCCGAAAATACCGAATCGATTTGAAATATGATTTCAGTGTTGGAAAGCTTCACTATCCACAAGTAACATGAACAGAACAATGACAGTAACAAGAAATTCCCCAAAAACGCAAATGAAACCGCGAAAAAACATTTACCGTCTTACCACAAAAACTTTTAAACGTCAGTTTATGCCTTGTCTAAAAAAATGACAAATTATGACGTTGACGTATGGTTCATTTTGCAGCCAAAATTTTATTAGACAAGTGTAAAAGAGGGTTTAAAGTTTTTGTAGTAAGGCCAGTAATGTTTAATAAATACAGTTTATTAACTCCTCTATAATTTAAAATGTTATGGTTTAACTGTAAAACAATTTACATTCGAACAGTATATCACCAAAACTTTAATTAAATCCTTTAAATTCAATAAACAACTGACAACCACAATAAAAATCTTTAACATCCCCATAATCAGACTGTTCATAAAATTTTATCGATATTCAAACCGTGACTATAAAATCTGCATCCTTTTTTGCTCCTTTAATTTATCGATACAAGTCGTGCTCTATAGGGTAAAGAACCAACCTTTCGAGTATGAGTGGGGGTTCGATTCCAGATCAGGACCAATGCACCTTTTCTTAGTTTGTATGTACTTTTTAAGTATATATATCTTGGACACAATAGACGGTAATGTAACACAACGTGTTAACTGTAGGTCTCAGTTCTCATTGAACATCTTTGCCAGTCTTTACGGGTAGTCTGAAGCCAGTAAGTCTGGCAACCAGTCTTACCTAGGTAATTATATGTATTAGGTGGCCCGGGTAACTGGGTTGAGGAGGTCATAGTTGGGAAAAGGCTCGGGAGATGATGAAACTGTAACCTATAAAATCTGCATTCCTTTTTTGCTCCTTTAGTTTATCGATATAATTATTTCCCAACTCAATGGCGGTAAGTCTGTGAAGTTTATGCATCGTAAGTCAAAATCAATGGGATAGTAATTACGCTTGTATCTCTATGGCGTATAATAGTATTTAATAGGTTACAGTATATGTGCAAGTTACTTGTAACTCATCGAGTTTGTTAGTGAAAATTGTTCGCGAAGTAGGTAATCGGTGTTGACGTTGATATTTACTATACACTCACGGCCATACCCAATATGCTACCTATCTGTGGATTTGGTTACTAGAGATAGGCATTTGACATTACTTACTGTTACAGCCTTTTTATCGTCCCACTGCTGGGCACAGGCGTCCTCTCTCACGGAGAAGGATTGAATTTGAATTGATTAAGAACGCTTGCTCAATGCGGGTTGGTGATTTCAGACTTTATCGTCCAGGTTTCCTCATAATGTTTTCCTTCACCTTTTTATCAGCCATTGGTGTCTAAGATATCATGTTGACATTACTTGTATAGGGTTAATATCAAAATTCTATCTCCAGTAGGCAACTAGAATCAAACCTATTTATAATTTTTGACGTTCATACGTGCTTGTAAAGGCGTAAATGCAATAAATGATTTGACTTTGACTGTGACAAATCAATAGATAGAGAGCATTTTGGAAACGGCTGTTAATAGATACTAATATAATGACTTCCAGACGAATTGTTGTCCACAGCGGCCGTTCTCACTAAGGAGATCAGCCAGCTACGCAGGACATATTATGGGACGATGTGACGGCAAACCGACACGACCGGAGAGAGATCAGGACCGACATTTACGTGCTGTCCGATGCACGGGTGTATTAATCACCAACTTCTAGACAACGGGCTGCTCTTAACAATTCGACTCGGGAATTGAACCTGAACTCCTGAACAGCAGTCGCGCTATGCAACTACTAGATCATCATCTCTCCAGCTTTTTGGTCAACTATGTTGGGGTCGGCTTCCAGTGTAAACGGATGCAGCTGAGTACCAGTGTTTTACAAGGAGCGACTGCCCACCTGACCTCTTCAACCCAGTAACTTACTGGCTTCTGACTACCCGTAACGACTGCCAAAGATGTTCAATGACAGCCGGAACCTATACTTAAACGTGACTTGCAAAGCGAGTCATTCGTGTCCAAGATATGCTTATAAAGCACATACAAACTTAGAACTACAAACAGTACTAGTAGTTTTATGATTTTTCTGCCTAGAGCATAAATCATTTCATATCGTTTGACACCCGCAACTCCTCATAGGTCCAGTTGAAAACCAGCGTCAGACACTAGCTGTCTGGCATAATGCTGAACTGGACCTATTTGGCGCAACCTTTTGTAACTTATTATATATTTTTTTTAATTTCTATTTTTATTTCTGTGTATGTTGTGTCAATAAATAATTTTTCTTTCTTTCTTTCTTTCTTTCTACTTGCCTGACCTGGAATCGAACCCATTCACTCATACATGAGAGGTTGTTTTTTCACCCATTATTATTATACACTACACAGCAATGGCCTATGCAACAACTAATTCTGGGAGGCAGTTATTTCATAGATATTCTCCTATATTGGTACTACAAACCTGAAAGTAACTGTCGTCCCTCATCGTATTCACGATAGGCTGCTCGGTCCAATTAAGGTGAAAATTGGTACAGGGGTAGATTGAAACACAGGCACGACATAGGAACTTTCGGGATTTTAGGATACGAGTGATTTATTTAGTACAGACAGAATTCTGGACTGAAACATTGACTGTATTCGATTCTCTTTGTAACTGGCTGAAGGTACTATATGGGTTGCCATATCTTAGATTTGGTTACTTCATGAAATGTTCGAAAACTTAGAAATAAAATCCCCCTTTTTGGAAAGTCGGTGACTTATGAAATGGTCGCATCGAAATCTCATGATGTGGGTAATTTAATTTCAAATCAAATCATTAAAATTAGAACAATAAAAAAACTAAAATATATACACTATATCTAAAAGGCGTCAAAAAATTCATCCCCATCGCTGTCAACTGGGAGCGTACCCAAGAGGCTGGCAGCATTACCTCGTTGGATGGCCATGCTGATCCTTTGTCCGAGGTAATAGCCAGCCTTTTGGTCACGAGAAGCGTCAACCAGCCGCCTAGACAGGTGTTTAAATAAGGTATGCGCATTCGGACCCCACATTAAATTAAAATTTAACAATTTTCTAATCTTTATTTGGCCGTATCGTAGAAAAATAAAATATCAATTTCCAGGATATGTTATTCAATCATTTCAGTAATTTATCATCAGCCTTAGTTACCAAATTGATATCTGAAATTCAATTATTTCATGAAATTCCCTTTTTATAAAGACCTATAGGTACGACACATGTATAAGAGAGAGGTCGTTGCCTTATCGATAATAACTAGTCCGATATTAAAATATCGAGTAGCTAATTGAGCGAAAGCACATCTCTAGTCGAGCATTATATGATTGTAAAGCGTTAACGCACGTGTACTCTTGCACTTTTAGAAAAACATTAGCTACTATTTTTTTAGGTAAAAAAAATATTGCTGCGGGATTGTTCGCGTTGGTATAAGAAATAGTTACCGCTGTCCTGGAACATAAAGGGCTTAAGAAGGAACATGGTGGGTTTTAGTCAGCAAAAGTCTGACACTCCCTCACGCTGCACCCACAGTGAGAGAGGTCATTTGATGAAAGGTGAAAAATTATTTACAGATTTGGCTTCTTGTCTTATAACAAATATTTTTTGAAACTTCTGACCAACCCACTGACTGACAAAGATGTACATACTTACTACACAGCTAATTTATTTGGTCTTCTTCATTAGAAAGAGGGGATTTCTATATCGATATTCTTCACGAAAGTAGAATATCTAATATATATATTATCGATATGAAACGGACTTTTACTCGATTAATAACTAGTAGGTACCAACATTATGATCCAAATAAGGTAATTGGCTTCAAAATCGGTGTTTCAACATACATCGGGTCATTTAACTGACTGTAATAGTTTGATTTACTACTCGTTATTTAGTAGCGATGTGTAATTTTCGAACTATTTGAAGAATGGAGGCACACCTCTGATTGGTAAATTGAACAGATGTTTTTTTATGTGAAGATAATGAATGAATTATGTACATTTTATTTACTCGACTGTGGAAAGTTAAATTCTAAACTATTGCAATGCTTATAAAGCTGAAACTTGCTTATTTCGTAGTTTGCTTGAACGTGAAAACAAAGCTGGGACCAATTTGAAAAAAAAAATAGCACCTTTATCGGGTGCATAGAGTTGTTCTCACGAAAGGCTGCTGAAACCACTGGCGGAAGCTAATCTTTCATATACGTATGTTCCATTTCGAAGTTGTGTGTCAACTAGTGACTTTACGACAGTCAAATTGTACGAACAGTCTTCTGAAGATTTTTTATAAAATCAAAGAATTCTATAAAATCTGTCATGTAAATGATGGTTCTTTTGGTTTTTTAAAACTTGATGCAATTGAACGTATCTCGTATCCCACCAAAAGTGACGACACCTTTATCCAAAACAACAACACCATTAAAAAATCCTCCTCCTCCTTGCGTCGTATTCCTCAATGCTGAGGGTCGTGAAGTCCTCTTAGGATTAACTTCTCTCTGACGGTGTCCCGCCATCTATGCCTGTTCTTCGCATCATGCAGAGCGCTGTGTAGTTGGGTGTCTAGAGCGGAGTGAACCTGATCTGACCACCTTGTTGGACTGCGGCCCCTAGGTCGTTTGCCATCAACCTTCCCGGTGACTATTAGCTGTTCAAGGTTGTGGCCCTCCTTTCTGGCTATGTGTCCGAAAAACTCCAGTATCCTGCGCATACAGATGGTCGACAGTCTCGTCTTGATGTTGAGCTCACGCAGGATTGATACATTTGTGCGAAAAGCATTCCACGGAATTTGCAACATCTTCCTCCAGCACCACATCTCGAATGCATCAATACGGGCTCGGTCTGCCTTTTTCAAGGTCCATGTCTCAGCGGCGTAGCTGAAGATGGAGAATACCAAGGTGGTAACTAATTTAGTTTTGGTTTTTTTGGAAATGTTTCGATCTCTCCATACGCCTTGCAGCTGAGACATTGCATTTTTGGCCATGCCTATGCGTCTTCTGATTTCGCTCTCACACTGTCCGGTGTTGCTGATGCTTGCGCCGAGATAGATGAAATCTTCAACAATTTCAAGACCAAGAGCACCTGTGAGCCTTATTTTTTTACTGCGATCCACTACCATGACCTTGGTTTTACTGTGATTGATCTTCAGGCCTAACTCTAGACTGATGCGTTCCATTCTGCCCAGGATTTCTACTAATTCCGCCTCACTCGCGGCCAGAAGGGTGGTGTCATCTGCGTATCGGAGGTTGGTGAGTTTAGTGCCACCAATGGTAATACCTCCTTCCCAGTTTTCGCAGGCTCTTCTTATTATGTATTCTCCATAGGCATTGAATAAAATTGGTGATAGAATACAGCCTTGCCTGACTCCTTTTTCAAACTTGAACGGCTCCGAGGTGGCTCTGTCGATTCTTACGACGCCTTCATTACTCAGATATAGAGATTTGCTGAGAGCCACCAGATGTTCAGGTACTCCCAGCTCTCTCAGCACTTTCCATAAAGTTGACCATACGACCCAGTCGAAGGCTTTGCTGTAGTCAATAAAGCACAGGATGAGTGGTGTGTTAAACTCATAAGCCTTTTCAATAAGCTGACGTATATTCAGTATCTGCTCACGAGTGCCTTTGCCCTTAACGAAACCTGCCTGTTCCTGTGGGATTTACCAATCCAAAAAGTGGCGAATTCTGTTGTTGATTATGTGAAGCAGAACCTTGCTAGCGTGAGATACAAGCGCTAGCGTCCTATAATTGTCACATTTTGCCGTCGACCCCTTCTTGTGAAGTGGCAGTATAACAGATCTCGTCCAATCGCTGGGCCACTCTCCAGTACGCCAGATGTTATCGCAGATGTTGTGCAGGGCGTCAATTCCAGCTGTACCCATTGCCTTTAATATCTCAGCCGTCAGTTGATCTGGTCCAGGGGCCTTCCTGTCTTTAAGGGCGGCTAGTGCAGCTGACACCTCTGATCGCATTATAGAAGGTTCTAGGTCCAAATTGCTCCATGAACTATTGGATTCGATCTGGGCCGGAATCTGCACATTACTGGGATTGCTGTATAGTTGTGAACAGTACTCTCTCCAACGGTTCGTTACTGCGTCGAGGTCTTGAAGCGGTACGCCATTTCCGTCTTCGATCACCCATGATTTTGCTTTGAATTGGTTGGTGAGCAGCTTTACCTTCTTGAAGAGATCAGAGCTTTGCACCTTTAATGCATGACTCTCTATTTCTTGACAAATCTGGGAGATGAAGTTATTTTTATCACGACGGCATTGCATTTGGATTGTCTTACTGAGCTCTGCGTATTTGTCACGATCTTCTTGACTTGTGAGACCACAGGTTTTTAAAGCCTTCCTGTCTTCTATCGTTTCCCAGGTAGCAGTTGTGAGCCAAGTGTGTCTCGGGCCTGTTGAAGGTTCGCGATTCTTGGTAATCTTCTCCACTGACTTCCAGATGTGGCTCTTCAGTGCTTCCCACTGTTCCTCTACACATAAATCAGACGGTGGCGGCAGGCCTGACATCGACGTGTTGAGGTTTTCTCGGAATGATTGAACTTCACTTGGTGCAAGAGTTTTTGGTTTTAAGGGTTCTCTCCTTTTGGTAGCTTTTAAGCGTAGGGAAAAGTTTGCTACCAACAGGCAATGGTCAGACCCGCAATCAGCACCAGGATAAGACTTCACGTTGGTCACTGAGGACTTCCAGCGGGTGCTGATGAGTACATAGTCTATTTGGTTTCGATAACGGTCACCAGGAGATCTCCACGTGTATAGGCGTCTAGGGTGGTGTTGAAAACACGTGTTCGTGATGGTAAATTTTCTTCCGATGCAGAATTCTAGCAGCCTTGTTCCACGTTCATTCCTGACTCCTAGGCCGAATTTGCCGACAGTGTTCCTGATATGGGAGTCATCTAGTGTGCTACCTATTTTCGCATTCCAATCACCGATGATCATTGTTATTTCACGGTTAGGTATCTTAGTAAGCGTGTTTTCTAGTTCAGCGTAAAAACAATCAATTTCGTCATCGCTCGCTTTGGCAGTTGGTGCGTATACCACAACGATATTCAAGGTACATGGGTTAGTGTTCAGCCTTAATGATAGTAGTCTGTCGGAGATTGGGTTATATCCTAAGACGTGACCGTTCAGGTTGCGTGGTATCCAGATGGCAACGCCATTGTGGCTTGAATCCTCAGCTCCGGAGAAATATAAGGTATTGCCCTTAGGTGTCGACTGGTGTCCTCTACCTTTCATGTGTGTCTCTGTTAATCCCACTAAGGTGAGTCTGTGTGCTTCTATTTCTTTTTCGAGAATTTCCACTTTGCCTGGCGCTATCATGCCACGAACGTTCCAGGTTGCAATCCGTTGTTGTTTTCGGATTGACGTTTTCTTGAGTGCACCAGTAGCATCACTGCTTGCTAGGACCTGGTGAGTCATCCTGGCAGAGTCTTCGGTAGCCAATTTCACACCGCTTGGCCCGGTAACCAAACGGCGCCGGGTGTTAATCGGATCATCCAACGAAGTCGCTCTTATTAGTTCAGCTGTATCCATGAGGGTCTTTTTCTTGGGCTAATACTTCATGGTGGGCGCCCGGGTCCTTCCATGGCAGTGCTTTTAAAGGTGATTTAATACCTTACGGTTACTGAGACCGCTCCTGTGAAGAGTTGTCGGGTTATTTACCGCCGCCCGATGCTCGGCGTTGAACTTTTACGGCTGGGTCGTTCTCTTCCAGGACCAACCCTCCTCCTTTTTCATCTGGGCTTGGGACCGGCAACGGCGGAGTTAAAAAATCCTATACAAACAAAAATTCTTACAACTTCATAGTGTTCATAGTGTACATACATACACTACAAATTATGTATTATATACTATACATAGATTTTATTAGAGCATGACCATTCATGAGCGTCGAACCGTAACTCATTTGAGTGACCACCGTGACCAACTAGCCAAGGATATGGGCACGGAGGAAGGAAAGATAACGGAGATGCCATAAGGTAGGTAGGTCAGGCGCCTTTTTCTAGGTCAAGTAACGTATACCGTAAGTTGTGTTGGGTTATGGGTGAAATCATAGGTAATTTAACTGGTTCGCTTGGTTTATTTAGTAGTATTTAGCAGAGCAGAGCGTTGTCTGCAATTCATGAGTGGTGACTGACAGAAACTGTCACATGGTTTTGAATATATATTCGGGCAAGACCAAAATGTTCAGTTACAAGAGAACGAACGAGGCGTTCGGGTTATTTGACACATCTGTCGAAGATTTCTGGTTTTACAAAAAATGGGCGAGTTCCGAAGAAGGTGTATGAGGGCGGAGACAGTAACGTTCCTCGTCCCCTGAATAACCGCATGTTGTCGCGCTACTCTCTTAGGAGATTTTGCGTTATGGCACCTCCATTAGTCATTTTGTTCTCCATGGTCATGGCCTTTAGCTCACGGGGTCATGGGGTTTTGCAACAGCTGATTTGTAATACATAACAATGGTAACAACTTAATTCATACTGGTATTATAAAGCTGAAGAGTTGATTTGTTTGTTAGAACCTACGAGAGGAAAGCCCCACTTGAAACTCTTTATAGTTAGCTATTTTAGTTAGCTGATTTATCGAGAAAAGGTAAGCTGAGGCAAGTCTTTAGTCGTGATTTTTTTATTATGTCAGGAGAGTTAAGTTTTTTGGCGTTCCTTTTTTTGTACTTCTAATTACCCAATACCAGTCATTTACCTACATACAATTTCACTTTCATACATCGTATTTCATCATCATCACCCATTTACAAACCAACAGCTACAAACCACACTATTTCCCTCTTTCCACCCTCTTATTATTAAAGTCCCCAAGAAAAATCTAATGTAACATTTCACGGGGCCCTCAAAGCGATTGGGTACATTTGTCCCCCATAGTTCCTTACTACCCGTAATGACCCTACTTCGTCGCGGTTCAAGAATTGTATGTAACAAATGTACCCCTTTCGGGAAATTTCTGCTTCATTTAGTTTGCAGTAGGAATTGCATTTGGTATAGCTTGGAGTACTCGTAATATTATATTTGTCAAAGATAGGAAAAAATATAACTTTCAGTATATAGAGATACCATACGCAGACTAAACTGTCGCCGGACTGCGGGATTGTTCGGAAGAGTTACCGCGGCCCTGGTACATAAAACGCCTACGACGGAACACGACGGTTTTTAGTCAGTAAGAGTCTGACACATCTTCGCCGCTGCTAACCCACAGCGGGATCATTTGATGATTTTTGACGTCGTTAAAAAAAGACTAAACTGTCGGCCGATAGTTGGCCGTTAGAAGTTAACCCAAATATATCCAAATACTCCAAAAATTGCTCTTGCTCAAGGCTGATCACCAATTACAGTTAAGATTCTATCTTCTTATCCACTGAGCCGTAGAATTAATCACCTAATAAGCCTTAGTGGCAGAGTTTCCTCAAACTGACAGCCTCTCGTGTAGCCGTAACAAAGACTGCTACTGAGTAAACATTCGGTGACGCCGGCCTTTCGTACCCCCAGACTTGGGGGTGACGCCAAACTTCCAGTTCCCAGTTGAAGTTTTGTAAGACCCATAAAGCGACCCAGGAATCGAAGTCGAGACCTCGTGCACGGGAGTGGCGCTTACGAAAAATACGACGATGCGACGGCCAGATCTGTGGAGTAAACTCCATAAAAAGCTCGATTCTAACCATATTAATTACCAAAATAGCACCCATACACAACACAAATCACATAAGGTCGAAATTCGCATACCAAACACGGGAAGCCGCCGAGAGATTTATTAATATTTTGTATGATATGTTGACTGGTCCGTGTAAACAATACTAAGCTGGATGATCCGTTAGACAACCGGCTATGAGGCGTCGTACCGGCGGCAGACGGGACCAGCTTGGCATACTGATGGAGAGATAGAAAATAACCTTATGACTGTATTAAATGGTGTAGAAAGTAATGTATGGGAGGTTAAAAAATACTGAAATGGGTTGAAGTTTGAATTGTAGAAGATGTGGTTGAAAATGGCAAGCAAAGTCTGGAAAGAAAAAATGTCTGGTCGTAAATGAGTTTAGAAAGAAAGTCGAGTTAATTTCAAGTGGTGAAAGATGAATAGTAAGGTACCATTTCTGACAAATCGACTCGTCAAAAATACTCATTTTGACTGTATTTTCATAGTTCTGGCAAGCTGATAGTCAGTTTTTACCATGGCCATTTGCACCTCCTCATTTACCTTTTGCCACTAATAACAATCCCATAGTAAGCACCCTCATAATTATACCACTCTCGTTTTTAATATCAGCTTTCAGATTTCTAAATAGTTACCTAATAGGTCAGTGGAATATAGCGTATATAAATACAGATGGACATAAGGTTTCACATACAAGGCTACACTCAGAGATAGCGGACAACCTGATATATTTGATCTTTTTCTCTTACTTATAATTCTGGATACAGTGTGATCTAGAAATGTCTTCGGGAAGCTTAATGATAAGATTTTTCAAAGCATGGGTAACGGAATAACTTAAACATGGGATAAGGCTAAGTAGATGACGGTGGTGAGATAAAAAAAATATCGCGATCCTGGGTACATATTTTGGTAGTAGTTATGTAGCCTAGACTTTTGCCACACGCCTTCAGTCAGATGGGCTATCAGACTTTTAAGTTGGCGACTGACAATGTTCTGTAAATGACACCCTAAACAGCATAACGTGCTTTCTACATGAAAGGATCCACTACATCATTGGTTGTCACCAGCAACTCAACTTTTGAACAGTTATCCTGGGCGAATTGTTTGAAGCTCAATTATTATTACATCAAAAGCAACCCTGAATTGGGTATGCAAAAATATCTAGAGATGTCTCTTCCTTAATTTTTGATCACCACGGAGCAAAAATTACAAAGTATTGTTAGCTCTTCCAGAAGAGATAAATCTGTGTGATCACGGAAGCTGGCGGCGGATCTCCGCTCGTTTGCTCCACGGAGGTCGCTGTACCCTTCTTCTGAGAACAGATCAATTACACGATCATGTTGTTGCACTGTATTGAAAAATCTATCTTCCCGGGCGGGAAAAGAAAAGGTATTACACCTAAAAAATGTTTGTAAATCTATGTACATATAGCGAAATTAAAAAAAGAAAATGTTAATCTATACTACCTACTACTATAATACAGTGGAGAGGAAACATTTTTTAGTTCGTTTTATCCCTAAAGGCTTCGAAACTACTACACGGATTTACTACTACTATTCTTGAATAACATATATTTTGTACTATATTCTATCCCGTTCCGGGAAGAATTTTACTCGTAAGACAGGTGAAACTGTGGTAAAAAAACTAGTTTTTAGACAGACATTTTCAGCTTACCTAGCTTTCTATAACCCTACCTGCCTAAACGCAATCACACTTGTAACTCTAAGTGAACATTTCTCACGAATTCGCAGGAGTTTTCTCATATCACTAATTAGTTTGGCTAAAGTTATAAGTTCGGGTCGGGCCTGACTTATTTGACGGGCCGTGACAAACACCGTGGTACTCAGCCACTTATGAATATTACATATATTTTGATATATATTTTATATACATATATATATTTAGGTTAAGTTAGTGATTATTGTATTTTAGTTATAGCTTCTTTTCTTTCTACGCACTCTATCTGCATCTCTTTCTATTCTAACTCTCTCATAACGGGCCAGCTGGAAGAGATTTCTTATGAAATAAGCTGTGCCTTTGTACTATCTGTTCTATTTTTCTTCTTGTCTGTATTCTGTGTGTGTACATAAACTGTTCAATAAATAAATAAATAGAATATGGTATTACACTGGCTAGCATTTTCAACCGACTTCTCAAAAAGTAGGTTCTCAATTCGGATATTTGTACTTTTTTGTTTGGTCGCCAATCTTTGTCGTTTAGTATCCGAACAATATTTTTTTTGTTTGGCTGGTTGTTGTTCTTCCGTGGTTTGGTGGTCCCAATTTTAATGCAAGATAGTGTAAGCATGACTTCAGTTGATTGCAAAGATGGTATGTATGGACTGTAATAATTTCAAACAAACCCATTTTTACAAGGCAACCGGACCCCATCCATCTGCGGAACCCTTTCCCAACTGTGTATGTTAGGATCGGTTTCCAGTCTAACCGGACGCAGCTGAGTACCAGTGTTTTACAAGTAGCGACTGCCGATCTGACCTCCTCAACCCAGTTACCCGGGCAACACAATACCCCTAAGTACTACTGATTGTTAGACTAAGTGGCTTCTGACACCTTTAAAAAAAAGTATTTAAAATATGGTCAGAACTATTTCGTTATAAGGCCTGAGTATAGCGACATATAAGCTATTTTTAATACAGCAAAGCTTCAAGGAAACTCAGTTAAGTGTAGTCTACGACCCAATGTTGGTAGCACTTTAACGTTCAGTCACAACTTCACTGGCATTTTTCCAAAAACAACGTAAAAACTATAACCACATAGTTTGTTTATGTTCATCGTTTTATATTTACTAAGTTCAACTTTGGGTTATGGAAAATTGTTTTTATATTCTACAAAAAATTATCCTAACAAGAATTCTGTTGCGCTTACACACAAAAACTACCTATTTATTTAATCTTTTACATTTAAGCAACAATGACCCATAGAAGCAAAATATTTATTTTATTCTAGTTTTCAGTATTTGTTGTTAAAGCGGCAACAGAAATACATTATGAGATACAGCCTGGTGACAGACGGATGGACGGACGGACGGATGGACAGAGGAGGGAAAACAATAGGGTCCCTAATATAATACAAAACTTGTAAGTAAATAAAATCTAAATCTGTCATTAACTACTTAAATCTAAGCTATTTAAATCATGCTGCGGGTTGTTCGAAAGAGATACCGCGGCCCTGGTACATAAAAAAACAAAACACGACGGTTTTTAGTCAGTAAGAGTCTGACACTCCCTCACCGCTGCTAACCCACAGCGGGAGGGGTCATTTGATGATTTTTGACGTCGGAAAAAAAAAGCTATTTAAATCATATTTGGTACGAAGATAGTCTTCAGCCTGAGAATGGCCGTAGCTACATTTTATCCGAGTATGTAACAGCCGTGTGATGCCATCTTAAGATTTAGCAACATTTATCGCCGTCAGTCCACGGTTGGGTGTTATGACGAGTTCTTCTGTATTTCGGACGACAAGCGAAATTGATCCCGGCTGTCATTTAACATCTTTGTGAACGAGAAAGGGTGACAACTATAGTCTTACTAAGTGCAGCTTAATTATTTATTTAGTAAGGTACACCAACGACATTTTTGCAAATAGCTTAAGTTTATATAAACATTTATCCTCCACACAGTGCAAAAACGTCACTTAAAGGTGTACACACCATTATGGAAAGTAACAATCATAAATACATTAGATTATATAGATTGCATTACATTGAATCATTATATTACATTAATTAATTTAATAAAATTTTAATAAAATGCTAATAACAATAAATTGAAAAAAAAAAACACAAACAAAGACAAAATCAGTACCTTTTTTTTTTTTTTTTTTAGCGACGTAAAATCATCAAATGACCCCTCCCGCTGTGGGTTAGCAGCGGTGAGGGAGTGTCAGACTCTTACTGACTAAAATCGTCGTGTTCCGTCATAGGCCTTTTATGTACCAGGGCCACGGTATCTCTTTCGAACAACCCGCAGCCCCGGCAGGCCTTGGCCCTGCTGGGCCCCGCTGGGACAAAATCAGTACCTAATATTTACAATTGGCAGCTGATAGTTAGTCATGAGTTGAAAACTTATATTGCCTAAGACACCAAAAACTACCTCATCTTTGTCAATAAATTGAAATGTGTAATAACATTGTAATTAAATAAATAATTAAATTGTAATAGACAGCTGGGTTTGTTCATCACCGTTCATTTCTTCTTCCCAGACATAGCACTAGGAAGTGTTGAAAGGGCTTTTTTGGGAGTGCTGCCCATAAAAAATTTGACTGAAAAAGTGCGTATTTTGTAATTTCAATAAATTAATTTAACTTTTACAGTTCTTATCTTTCACAATCAACAGAACACCTTAAACCTACAAATACATCAAACCACAAAACCACTATAACACAGTTAGACTAGAACGTGTTACACTGAACAAGGTTAGGATTTCAGCTTCCATTCGGCTTACAGGAATCCTATCTAGCGTAATGCAGCTTTTGAACCACACGGTAACTTGAAACTATTCGGATTCTTTGCAATGAAAATAAAGTTTGCCGAAGGAGTCTACGGTTGTGAACTTATCTTTATTTTGAACTTTGAAAAATATATCTTTGAAATCTGTAGAATCTTCTTACTGATATTTTGAATAAATATGTGTGGTGCTGTTGGGTGTTATTTTCAATTGCTATTTTGCTACTTTCGCGGTTAGACCGAGACGAAATAAGATAAATGGTTATTTCGTCGTTATAGGTATTAAAATCATGTTGATAACATAGGATTGTTTATCCGACTGCCCGGAATTTATCATCATCATCTTCCTCCGAGCCTTTTCCCCAACCATGTTGGGGTCGGCTTCCAGTCTAATCGGATGTAGCTGAGTACCAGTGCTTTACAAGGAGCGTCTGCCTATCTGATCTCCTCAACCCAGTCATCATCTTCCTGACTTAGGTCAATCTGTATTCTTCTTCTATTCTTCTCTATCTGATGTAATTCCACAAGTAGCTAACATTCATTCTTTCCAGCCATATCATATAAGTTAAAAAAGAAGGGTGAAAGAATGGCGTCACAGATCTAGCCAGTTGATTGAACAGCTGTGTCAGTCGTAAGTAGTTAGCTGCGAGATAATATGTAGATATTCTGGTAGCAGCTAATTGTTGTATAGTGTTTTATATTGAAGTGGTATGGCTTTATTTAGCTTCAAAGCAGAACACTGAAAACTTTCCAAATTGTACACGATGCATAATTTCATTAAAAATGCATGAATCGGTAGTATACATTCACTCGCTATATTGAAGAGATGTATGTATTAAATAGGGTGAAAGAACACTGTAAGGGTCTTATTTTGTTTGTCAATTTATTTGTGTTTTTTTTTTTGCTGGAGATTAAAGGATGAAGAGAGAGAATAATACCAGGGTTTTTTTTTCATAACTTGTCAAAAGAAGTAGATAAGTTTGGATCATAATTCACCTAAATTTATTTTTATGGAAGTAAGAAGAACGTTTTTAATTATTAGCGTACTTTTAAGTCGTGTAAAACTAAGTTAGTAGCTTATTTATTTATTTATGAGTTCTTGTACACACACGATATACATAGAAACACGACAGAAAATAACTAAGTTCCTCTCAAACTAATAATGAAGTTCATAAGGTCACGTTATCGGCACATTCGCCCTACATGACGTAAGCTCAATTTAGTGTTAACAGGAAAATCTAGGCTCAAGCTGAAAGTTTTACTGCACAAGATAATCTTCCTTTTGTGGGGTACAAAAGGAAGATTATTAGATCATTGTATCATCCGGACAAGCCATTGATGTAGCTCCCCCTCCGATAAAGATACGCCGTCGAAGAAAGCCATTTTTTCTAACAAAATGGTGAACTTTACCATGTAGCGAAGCACGAACAAGGCCACTAGTTCTAATATAAAAAGAGAAAAGATTCAATTATTTGTTTGTAAATAGAATATATCCCGGAACTACTGAACCGATTCGAATGATTGTTACACTGTTAAGAAGCTACACTATCTGCGATAAACATGGGCCATGTTTTATCCAGGAACGGGAAGAAGTTTCCCAAGGACGATGGTGAATCCGCGTGGAACAGCTAGTATTCCTCGTCAAACTTATGCTCGTGTATGTCAATGTTGTCGTGTGCTTGCGTAACAATGTGATCGTAAATGCATGAGTGAGCTAGTACTATTTAAGTATTGCGTTGACTTTTTCGCAGAGATTTTATACTCACGGCGCGGCGGCGGTTCCAGTTGGTTCGATACTCTAAGTTTGGTACCCAAAGAGTTAATTTACTAAAAGGGGATATCCGAACATTTTAGCTAGGCTAAGCGGTAATACGGCTTTAGGGAAAAAATTGAATATTCTGGTTACACCATATGGTCTTTTGCGGATATTACGAAAAAGGCTGTGTAAATAGGTATATTAGGTAATACGTACATAGTACCCGTATATAAGATGATTAGGAACACTTTTATTTTCTTTTCAATATATTTAAGAAGGTTCAAAACTTACTAATTGAAGAACATTTTTACATCTTGCCAGTTTCTTTATCAAAAGTTAAAGTTAAAGTTATGGCTAAAGTAATGTCTAAAGTAAAAGTAACGGTTAAATTCAATTTTTCTATTAGTTTTGCTGTCACTTTAGCCTTGAAAAAACGAATTTGACCGTTACTTTTACTTTAGATATTACTTTAACTTTAACTTTTGATGAAGAAACTGGCCGTTAGACTGTATTAGATTAGCTAGTAATAGAATCGCAGAATGTTTGTACTGAAAGAGACATTTGATTAGGAATAGGTGCGAGTCACACTCACCAACTGAGGGTTCCATAAGTGTGATCATTATTGAGTTTCAGAATCGATTTTGATTTTTTTGATTATAAAACAATTCATATGGACCAGTGGTAGTCTTAAGACCAGGGCCTATTAAAGTTACTACCTATTAAAGATGACGTACCGTTTAATATTGGTAAGTTTAAATGGCAGTTTAATACTAAGTTGAATCAATTGACTAAATCAATATAGGTAGAATTACAACTATTACCTACCTAGTAACTTCAAAGTTAGATAGATCTTCGTCTTGAAGGCATATTATACTTAGTAATAGGGATCTATTAATATCCCCATTATAACTTATACCTAGCTTAGGTATATCAGAGTTCGCAATGTAGTTCAACTATTTCAACATATAAGTAAAGTTACTCTCAAGACCCATCGGGCTACGAGAGTGACGGAATAGTGAGTGCAAATGCTTCTTCTTCTTCTGAGCCTTTTCCCAACTACGTTGGGGTCGGCTTCCATTCTAACCGAATGCAGCTGAGTACCAATGTTTTACAAAGAGCCTGTCTGACCCCCTCAACCCAGTAACCCGGGCAACCCAATACCCCTTCGTAAGACTGATGTCAAACTTACTGGCTTCTAGCTGCCCGTAACGACTGCCAAGGATACACAAATGCTTGTGCACTATAATATGTCCTGCGCAGCTGGTTGATCTCCCTAAATGAGAACAGCTGCCGTGGTCGACAACCAGCGAGGAGGCCATGTTAAGAAAGCTCAACGACCCATCCAACTATTGACCGCTTAACTACAATCAATGATGGAAGATTTATTTTAAGAGTTAAGCCTTTATTTGAATTCAAATTACATTCATGAGGTACAACGACAAAAGAAAAGGTGCCAAATGAATTTAAATTTATGACCGGTTCTTGGTAGGCAAGTAAAAGTTAGAGAAACTTTAATGCGAATGACGTTAGGCTCTTAACATCACCTATAAAGACCATTTCTAGGATTTTAAGTGACGTTGGGCTCGAAGATAAAAAGTACTATATGCGTATATACGATATGGCTAGATTTAATTTGTCTTTATATAGAATTGTCTATATAAATATAATAGAGAGAAAATATTGTTTTGTTTGTTTTGTACCTTAAAAGCTCCAAAACTACTCAACCGATTTGAAAAATTATTTCGCAGTTGGATAGCTATACTCTTTCCGATTAACATTGCCTATTTTTTTTATACCGGTTTAAGCAGTAGTTTCCACGGGACGCGATTGAAAGAGAAATCAACATACACACAACAAACATACATCCTTACAAACTTTCAAGTTTCTATTACTTGTAAAGTATATTAATAAATGGGTACTAATAGAAAAAAAAATGCACTAGCCCTGACTGATTTACCAACAAAAATCCTAGTTCATTTAGGATCAGACGAGAAATATAACACATTATATAGACTGGAAGCCGACCCCAACATAGTTGGGAAAGAGGCTCGGAGGATGATGAGAAATTTATATAAATTACCTGTTATGTCAAAGTCTGACAGAAATAGGTACAAAAGCAAAGAAGTTACTCCACTTGTTTTGTACATACACTGATTACATTTTCTAGAAATCTAGGCTCAAGTGTTTCACTCAAATAACTTAGATAAAGGGACAATATCCAAGACTGCTCTCAAGCTAAACTATTATGAATCAACTACTTTATTCCGCCTCATACCAGTTAAGAAAAAATCCGGCTAAGTATCTTGGCAGCTTCCCAAGTCAAGGTCACTCACACAAGAACTCAAGGTCACATGAAAAACTTCATCCAGACTTCAGAAATACACAAAAACATTTTGTAACTTTTGCCTTAATTACAATCTTTGGGATTACGCGAATGTTGGTGAATGACCTTGACCTTGAAAGATCATGTTTTTGCTTGAATAAATCTAGGTCCTAAATAGTTTGAACTTGGATACTAAGAATCAATTTCTTTTAAATCGCCGATTGTCTGCAGGTTTGTTCATGTAAATTAGGAATTTTTGAGATGAAAATTTCTCAGAATAGATCTTACAAGGATTGTGTGCAAAAGATTTTTTTCTTTTTTTTTATAAATAAAATTAGGGTACGCACTTGTGATTGAAATAAAGTATTTTCCAACTGGAAGTATCCTATTAAAACTACTTTTTTTCATAAAAATAGCTCTATTCAAGTTTTCCGATCTTTTTTTCAGTCAGTTATAATTTCGTCAAGCATTTTTCTGATTTCTGTATCTACTAAATATACCCAGCTACATTATGTTGCTGCTACGGAACCCTAAAAACAAGCAAAGTAACAAGTCTCAAGGCTCGTAGTTCGGTCATTCATTTTAATTATGAAAGAAGAAAACGTTGTAACTTACCATCGCAAGAAAAACATTTATTTTTCTCAAACTGAGCTAATAGGCAAACATATCGGGGTTTTTGAAATATTGTAAGTTTTTCTATGTTATGTTTCCATGGCTATATTTATACAGATTTATAGAGATAAAGGATTTACTATAACAGATTTACATAATATAAACTAGCTTCTGCCAGCGGATTCACCCGCATCCCGTGGGAACTACTCCCCGTACCGGGATAAAAAGTAGCCTATAGCCTTCCCCGATAAATGGGCTATCTAACACTGAAAGAAATTTTCAAATCGAACCAGTAGTTCCTGAGATTAGCGCGTTCAAACAAACAAACAAACTCTTCAGCTTTATAATATTAGTGTAGATTAGGTCGTTAAACAACTATGTGAGAAAGCATTAAGATTATGTTTTTTCTAAAACTAGCCGTTTTCCTGTAGTTTCACCCGCATCTCGTGGTAACTTCTTCCTGTATCTGGATAAAATACAGCCTATGTTACTCGGGAATTATATGACTATCAAACAGTGAAAGAATTTTTCAAATTTCTTAAGTAGTTACAATAAATAAATAAAAAATCCTCTTTATTATATTTATTAGGCAGTACATATTATATCAATGAGTTTCGTTTTAAAAAAATCAAGGAAAGTCATAGAAAACAGTCCTGTATATTTCCATGCGAACTTGGAAAATCTTTAACGTATTCATTCTTTCATAAATGCACAAATATGTAGGTTCATGCATAAAAATATAATATGCATTTAAAGAACAATATTACTGCGGTCGCAAACATTGCATATATAGGATGATTTTTTTCAGTTACGGGGTTCTGTTTTTGAAAGCGTTGTTTTTCTCTACCTATTTACTAAAAACTAACACTAACACTTTGTAAAAACTACGGCTGGTACCGGGATAAAATACAGTTGTATATAATGTTACTCGTAAAGAGTGCAGTTTATTATCTAACATTGAAATATATTTTTTTAATTGGTTCAGTACTTTCGAAGCCTTTAGCGTACAAACAACCAAAAAAATATTTCCTGTTTATTGTAATAGTATAAACAGACTTTTTTATAGTTGTGTATGTTTCTGATACTGAAAAGGTTTTCTCAAATAACTACAGCAATTCATTTAAACAAAACAAATAACAATACTACTAAGAAGTCTTAGCAAATCCTTCGACTTTTCCCTTCCTATAAACACAGCAGTTTGCTCAAGGGATAAATAAATTAATCCTTACTAATGAGGACGGAACCAATTCATTTATTTCCCAACCATCCTGTATACTAGCAATATGTATTCTTTATCTATACTTCTATACTTAATATAATATAATATTATAAAGAGGAAAACTATGTTTATTTGTTTGTTTGTTTGTTTGGTTGTAATGGATAAACTCAAAAACTACTGGACCGATTCTAAATATTCTTTCACCATTAGAAAGCTATATTATCTGCGAGTAACATAGGCTATATTTTATCCCGGTGCGGGCAGTAGCTCCCACGGGACGCGGGTGAAACCGCGGGAAAACGGCAAGTGATATATATTCTTTCAGAAATCTGATATCAGTAATATATTATGGTAATATTAGTTAGTTTTATGTATGGCTGATCATCAGCCGAATATTAATTTGGCTGGTCAGCTTAGTGAGATGGTTTGAACGGCTTTTGCAGCCGTTTGGCTTAGCCTTTTTTGTTTTTGCCTAGAAAGGTTTCAGGTTTCAGTCTAACTTGATGGCTGAATATTCTAGAAATTCTTCATATCATATCGATGCTCATTTCACAATAGTGCTTGTGAAATGAGCATGGATATGATAAAGACAAGACTTTGAAGAATTTTCCTGTTAAGACCTTTAAATTGATTTTTAACTAATATTCTACCAGTAGCAAAAAAGTTACATACTGAATGGAAAGCCTTCAAAAACCTTCAAGGATTTTAGCTTATCCTCAGGAATAGACCAACTACCAAAGTAATCATTAAGCCTAAAACAGGTAGAAATTATAATTAATGCCGAAACAATTTCAAATACATAATCTGTTAATTTCCTGGATATTTTACAGAAGATTGCTTTTATAGGATTAACCTTAATTAAAGACGTAATTAATAGAATATTAATGTGTGGAAATAATTACTAGGTTAATTTAATGTTTCTCCCACAAACTATTTCACCACACAACTAACCTAAATTAATCTGTATGTGAAATCTTCTAAAGCTTAAAAAATATACAGGTAAATGAATAGTTAAGAATCACTAGAAAAACATGCTTTTACAAATGCGAGTAAAAATTCATTTTTTATGTACTTTCTCATATACCTACATCCTCATATACCTCTTTATGTACATTCCTACGTAGTCTCTTATGTACTAGCCCTGTTTACCTTTTTATGAACTTGCTCATATACTTATAGAAATGCTTTCTTATATACTTTATCCTTTCCCTTATGTACTCGCCATATTACATTATGTTTGTTTCGTGAGATATCATGGACTACATGGGAACACAAGGCACATAAAAGAGAAGTATATTGCCTTATATACTTCTCTTTTATGTGCCTTGTGTTCCCTATTAGCTAAAGGCCATCACGACTTACCATACCATTATATCTTAGAGAAATAGGTAGTATTTCTACAGATTCATCGTCGAGATACATCGTCGGCAAACACAAGTGTATAATTTTAAATAACGATTACAATATCGTTATTCTAAACACCATGGAGAACAAAATAACTATCGGAGATGTCATAACGCAAAATCTCCTAAGAAAGTAGCGCGATAACATGCGGGTGTTCGGGGGATGAGGAATGTTACTAGCTCCGTCCTAACACGCCTTCTTTGGAAACCGGCAATTTTTTTCAAAATAAAATTACCAATCAATCAAGAGCAATGACTGACATTGATTGGTTTTGATTTGAAAAGGAACCCGAACGCCTCGATAGTTCTAGTAACTGATCACGCCTTTCACGTTGCTTGACCTACAAGAAGGCGCCTGACCTACCTTCCTTATGGTATCTCGGCTATCTTTTATTCCTCCGTGGTGAAAACACATACATTTACTTTCAATATCTACATTCTAATGAGTTCTGAAGATTGCAAACGATATGCGATGAGATTTCATTGCAATTTAATCGCATCTAGAGTTATGATTAAGTTGAGAGAAATACTAGAAATTCTAAAACAGTTAGCAGTTAATAAGTTGTTTAAACCTAGCTTTTGTACAGTGATTCTTTTGTTTAACCTAGCATGTGTATTGCGCTTCATTTGTTTATTTTATTTATTAGAGACTGACCTCCCCACTCAGAGTCATTTAATGTTTACTTAAGCCATTCCTTAGTGAAGGATTTGTATGACATTCCGGTACTAAGGAGTGACTTAAATAATCATTAAACGACTCTGAGTGTGGCAGTGAGTAATTTTGACCGCGTCTCGTCGATACTACTTCCTTCGAAATAGACTTCTTCGATGAATGGGCTATCTAACACTGCAACCATTTTTCAACCTGTGAGTAGTTACTGAGATAAGCGCGTTCAAACAAACATACTAACAAACTACAGCTTATCAACATTAGTACCTATAATTCCTGCTTTTGGCTTTGCTTGCCATCCGATATGTTTATGTATTTAGTGAACGTTTTCGTGTGCAGTTTTCATCAAAACATTTGCCAAAGCTGGTGGTTAATACCTACAGTATGTAGTATTCCTGACTATTTTCGGAATTAAAAAAGAATTGTCCAAATCATTTGATAACCGACGGAGTTTCGCGCGATCAAATGTGGAAGAAAAACAATCAACCGAGTTCATCATGATGTATTATTGAGAACCTCCTCGTTTTGGGAAATCGATGAAAAATGTGGTGTTATGTAATAATTTCATAGGACAACGAAAGTGTGTATAACATGAACTTCTATTGTACAATTTGACGCAAGGACCGTGTGGCCTAATGGATAAGGCGTCGGACTTCGGATCCGAAGACTGCAGGTTCGAGTCCTGTCACGGTCGAATCATCACTTTTTTTGTTTCCTTTTTCTTTCTATAATAGTTATCACGGTTTTTGTTGATAGAAACCTCCTTGATGACACCGTTTATATACTTGCTTCAGCATTGCTAGAGCAGATCATCAGACTAATATTTTGAAAACTTTTACTTGTGTGATTGTTAATTCTTCTATAGCTTAACGGATTTTATCAAAATAACTGATAGACTTGCTGCGTTTTATTTTTTGAATTCGGGAAGTGATTCCATAAGAAAGCGGATGAAGACGAAAGCTAGAATGCATACAAAAATAACTTCTAAATATGAGTCTACTTGTAACGTTTTTACCAGAGTTTAAGTTTTACAGAGTTAGAACAATTTATACTTTCAAACACAGGCAAACCCGCGGGAAACAGCTAGTATTAAACAAAATAGTAACTGCATCATTAAAATACAGGTCTAACAAGCCTATCCACTGAATAAAGCTAGTAGTATAGAAATAATCGATTTAGTAAGCGCTTGTATAAAACCAGGTATTGTCTATTAGGCTAAACGGGAAAACGGTTACACCGGAAAACGGTATTACGGTAATTACCGGTAACCTAAATACCGGTAAACAATATGACAGAGCATTAGAGGTCTCTTACACTGCAAACTTTTAGTCGGCCGATTGTTTATTTGAGGTCAAAAAAGGTATCAGACCGACGATTGAAAACTTTGATTGGAATCAAGGATTGGGGGTATTCAAAAACAACCCTAAAGTCACCCGCGATAAATGGTAAGCTATATATGATATTGTTAGCTGCCAGTAGTTACAAAGAGGGCAGCAGAGACGAGCGACCATAGACATCTCGCCATTCAGCCGTTCATCTATGCTTGGAGGATTCTTTTTTCGAACGTCATTGTGACAAGACATGTTATCGTTTGACAGAATAAGATTTTGCCGCGTTCTTGACTAATCTTAGTTGATTTTCATGTTTAAACTATTTCTTGTAATTTCCTCGTTAAACAAACCTGCTTCTGGTTTTTAAGAATATTTTAATCGGAACAGCAGTTCCTGAGCTTAGACCATTCAACCGCGGTTTCACCAAATACCCGAGGGAACTACACAACCTTCGTACATACAAGGTAGTCAAGCCAGCAAATAGCCAAAATATTATTACCTATGTATCTGCCAAGTTTCATCAGAATCAATCCAGTAGTTTTTACGTGAAAGAGGAACAAACATCTCTCCATACAAACTTTCCCGTTGATAAATTTAAGTAGGATACATACACTATTTTCCTCAGTAAACTATAGATATAAATCCAGAAATATAAACTCAAAACTGTCCTGTCACTTACGTACTCAGTTACTTAGGGAAATGCACCGGCGGCCATTTTAATGTGACGTCACATGCTAGAGAGCAACCGTGAGTGCAATTGCAGTGCATCTATGAATAATAATTTCTTGATATTATGCACTAGACCGTGTTTTAGTTAGTTTTAACTTCCGACATATTGAGTGTACAGGTGCATTAATCGTGCACTTGAGTGCAGATAATTTGGGTCAGGAATAAAAAATATCCTTACATAAAAGAATATGGTAAATACGAGTAGTTAGGTCAATTTACATTAGAGGTACAGTAAAAAAAAAATTGTTTCAATAACCAATTCTTACGTAAAGGACTGTTAGTGAACCGTATTTTTTTAAGTACCTAAAATAAATGTATTTTAATTGCGATTAATTGAGCAAAAAATTAGTTTTCACTTTCACAAAATGACTTCAAATTTCGGTTAAATACATCTTTGTAATACATATTCATCTTTGTACTGGGATTTATGAGCCCAAACAAACTATCGGGTGACTAAAAGATTGCAGTGCTCTTAGTCATATGATGCGTTCCCAGACCTGAAAAAAAAGTGAAAAATAATGTATAAGAACTTAATATGTAAACAGAAATTAGTTTAACAATGGCTTAACATATTAATAACGCCAACATGTATGTTTTAGTTAAATAATCAATGAATTACCGGAATAATACTTCATGGGCTATTTACATAGATAACAAGCGTTACTATTTGTCTAACTAATATGGATGTTAAACCGAACGTTGTAATAATTTGGACATTGAACCAAAGTTATTAAAGGTAGGTTATTTTGGCACGTGTGTTCCGTGGTTTGAACCGCGTTCCGAGGGAACTACTTTTCGCACCCGGATCAAAAATAGCCTTTATTTAATTTTGATACATGTATAGGCTTTGTCACTGTCAAGTTTCATCGAAATCGGTTCTGTAGTGTGTTACTCTTTCACGCGAAAATTATTGGTTAGATTTTGATAAGACTTGGGAATTTGGGATGCGGGTGAAACCGCAGGTGGAAGCTAGTACTACGAGCAAAGTAGGGTAGTTATCAGAGCCTTTAGTAAAAGTACTTGCGACACACTCAGGAAGTACCTATGTTCATCATCATCATCATCATCATAATCATCATCATCTCAGCCATAGGACGTCCACTGCTGAACATAGGCCTCCCCCTTTGATCTCCACAGATACCTGTTGGAAGTACCTATGTTATAACTTAGAAATACTACATTGCTACCTACTTGAATGACCTGGAATCGAACCTGGAAACTCGCTGGAAAAGCAAGTGCTTTCACCTCTAGACCACCAGTTATTCCCTGATAACTATTGGAATTTTCTAAAGTTGGAAGTTCTATGATTGAACAAAAATAGTTTTATACTAACTTCTAGGATTCTCTGATATTTCTCGTAGATCTAGATAGTATAATATGATTATACATTTTATAGGTCCTGACCTTGGATAACTCAATTAGCTGGAGACGCCACTGACGTAACTTCCATTCTACCATAGATAGGAGAGCTTACTGGTACAATAATTTGTACTCGTAGGTAACATGAGTGTGTGTCAAACTAGTCAGCGACCCAGTACCTATCGGGGCTGCAGGATTGTTCGCGCGAGTAACCGCGGCCCTGGTACATAAAGGGCTTACGAAGACAACATGGTCGGTTTTAGTCAGTAAAAGTCTGACACTTCCTCACGCTGCACCCATATCGGATATTATTTGAATATTTTTCACCAAAAAATAAAAAGTTGGTGTCAAGCTTATGGTCATTTTTGGCAATTTATTCGTCCCCATCGCGTTTTAGTTTTTTTTCTTTACTATATATCATCATCATCATCATGATGATATATATATTTTTTGTAAATATTTGTAAATGTGTTTGTAAAAATTTTTAATTTTGTGATAGAAAATGCATGAGTAAGCTATCACTATTTGTTGCGTTGCCTCTCCTACCGCGTAAACTGACAGATTTTTCGCATAGAGATCTGTTCTCTTGGCGGTTCCAGTTGGTTCAATGTTCTTAGGTCCTGACAGAATCTAGAGGCCCGCGTTTTATAGTTTGAGATAAAAATATAGCTGCAATTGGCTATAAAACGGAAACCGTTATCATAAAATGCTTTAATTAAAAGGTTACTTGATTGACAAGGATAATTAAGATAATTGTTTATTGAATTAAGTCGTTATAAATAATAATACATCCTTGGCAGTCGTTACGGGTAGTCAGAAGCCAGTAAGTCTGACACCAGTGTAACCAAGGGGTATTGGGTTGCCCGGGTAACTGGGTTGAGGAGGTCAGATAGGGCAGTCGCTCCTTGTAAAGCACTGGTACTCAGCTATATCCGGTTAGACTGAAAGCCGACCCCAACATAGTTGGGAAAAAGGCTCGGAGGGTGAAATAGTAATACCATTATCATCAATCTTTTTATCGTCTCACTGCTGGGCTGCAGCCTCCTCTCACACGGAGAAGGATTGAGCGTTAATCACCACGCTTGCTCAATGCGGGTTGCTGATTTCTGAGGTTATCGGTCCGTGGATGAGCATGACAACAAAACTTTGCTTCTTGACTGCCAAGAACTTACTAAAGAAGCTATAAACAATGAATTAAATATTATGTACAAAGAATATAAATATCTTTAAAAATCCACGATTGTCGACAAAGGGTAAGAGTCAATCCCCACTGAAAGAGCAGCGGCCGGCAGCGGCCGGCAGCGGCCGTAAATGCATGTGATTGAGCGCGAGCGCGGCGGGCCGCGCTGGGCCGCGCCGCGCCGCGCTCTTACATTGTCCGTGCTCTTACGGCCGCTGCCGGCCGCTGCTCTTTCAGTGGGAATCGACCCTAAAATAAATAATAAAATGTAGCTTTGCAAAATATAAATTAAATTTACTATATGTAATATGTATGACATTCATATCATTGCTTCTTGTCTTTAGGGAGTAAGCAGACAACCTCTTCGTTGTTTTTCTAAACAAAAATTTTTTCAAAGATATCTGTAGACTTGATAAAGTACTGAAATTTTATCCTTGATGTGTATTTCAGAGGTCATAGAAGTTAATCTATTTATAGTTATTTTTTGAATAAAAAAGTTAATAGAAAAAGTAATTTCAGATTAAAATCGGATTTTTATCAACAGAATCAAATTACCTGTGACATGTCTAGTTTATCTCCATGATTTTCTGAATGATTGATAGATTTTATTACTTAGTACCATATTAAATTACTATTACATACTTTCATTCTACTTATCTTGAAAAACTTTACTTATCTGTTCCTTAATTTTCTTGTGTTCCAAGTAAACAAATATTCAAAATTGGTACAACAAGCTAGTAGGTACAGATAAATGAAAGTGGGTATCCATAGTTGTACGTGATAGAGTACTGCACACTGCAGACTTTTAGTCGGCCGATAGTTTGTTTGGGCTCATAAATCAGTATGAAGATGAATGGTAGTACGCACATTACTAAGATCAGGGATTGATTGGTATCTGACTGACTGAAAACTGAATGGAATCAAGATTTTCTTTTAAAAAAATTGTCTACCTTCAGGTCAACTGTCGGCCGGCTCTTTGGTCTGAAGTATGCGGGTAGGTACTCTAAACGTACATGCACATTGTCTTTGTATGACTCGACGACTTGACCATTACTGCATGAGCGCTCCCGAACTTACGCATAATATTTTTCTTCGAACTATTTCTTATCTTCACACCTCGATTATTTTCTTATCTCTTTTTATTTCTGTTTCATACTTATAATGTTCACTAATCTTCAAAGTCTAGCTTTAGCAAAGCACTCAAGCGCATGTCAGCACAACCGATTGTATTGACAGAATTATTGTAATACTAGCTTCGGCCAGCGGCTTCGCCCGCGTGGTGTGTTGATAAAAAGTAGCCTATGTGTTAATCCAGGGTATCACCTATCTACATACCAAATTTCAATCAAATCGGTCCAGCCGGTTTTGCGTGATTGAATAACAAACATACATCCATACATTCTCACAAACTTTCACATTTATAATATAAATTCACATTTATAATATAATAAGTAGGACTAGCTTCCGCCAGCGGCTTCGCCCGCGTGGTGTGTTGATAAAAAGTAGCCTATGTGTTAATCCAGGGTATCACCTATCTACATACCAAATTTCAATCAAATCGGTCCAGCCGGTTTTGCGTGATTGAATAACAAACATACATCCATACATTCTCACAAACTTTCACATTTATAATATAAGTAGGGATATAAGTAGGATTCAATGGTTCAATGACTCCTCACTAGCCACAATTTCTGTAATTTACCTATAATCGAAATAGATTTGGGCTACTGCTCAATTATGTAGGTAAGTAATTATATGTACTTATTGATATTCTAAAGCTATACGAGTAAAATAATTGTTCAAATTGGTTCATTACTTTCGGAGTCATTGGGGTAAAAACAAATAAAACAATGTTTCCTCTTTTATTTATATTAGTATACTAGCTTCTGCCCGCGACTTCGTACGCGGATCCTGTCCCTTATGCCAGCGACTATGGGGTCAGCAAAATCAAAGATCTGAATAGTCGCAATAGACGTGACCATAGGGATAAAAGTAGTGATTCTAATTAGACCGCATTTAAGTTGTGTGTGGCAAAAATATTACACGTAGGTATTATTTCGTAAAAAAACATTAAATAGATGACAAAGTCGTGGTGACTTAGTGGAATTCGTGGTGGTTTAGTGGGTAGAGAACCAATCTCTCAAGTATGAGCGTGCGTCTTTGATTCCAGGTCTGGCAAGTGCCTGCCAATGCAACTTTTCTAAGTTCGTATGTACTTTCTACGTATATTTTGGATACCAATGACCGTTATTTGGAGGGGATGTTAAACTGTAGGTTCCGACTGTCATTGAACATTCTTGGCAGTCGTTATGGGTAGTCAGAAGCCAGTAAGTCTTACCAAGGGGTAACCGGGTTGTGGAGGTCAGATAGGCAGTCGCTCCTTGTAAAACACTGGTACTCAGTTGCATCGTGACTGGAAGTCGACCCTAACATAATTGGGACAAAGGCTCTTGAGATAATAACGACAATAATAATGAGATATATGCACCGCAAGACATCTGAGGCTGATGACGGGGAGTAGCGACCCCGCGGGGCTATATATACTGAGTTCTCCAGGGAGAGTATACTGTCCCCCATCTCCGGCCGGTCGGAGTGAACCATGACGGGGGTAGGTCTCACGCCTCTGGCTTGGCTTGGCCGTCCAGAGTGGAGTCGCTAGAGCAGGATTAGTGGCCCTGCTCGGAGGATAGGTGCCTCATGGTAAGCACAGGGAGCGCGTAATCCGCGTTTAAAGTCCGCCGAGGTATCCTCACCCTTCAGCCGCTCATGTCCCTATTGCCCTCTTGTTGCTATTCAGTGACTGGTTACAGTAAGTGAGGTGGCGAGTCTCCACCTGCCGTTTTTACATGTACCTAATACATTGTCATCCACTAACATCCCATCAAAATAGCCCAAGTAGTTTTCCTCCATAGTTAGCAATAGTTTAGCACAGAACCGGGGATTGTCTTTTTTTTAACGACGTCCACCGGGGATTGTCCTTGGGTTCATTTCTATAGTGTATAAAGGGATAATCGTCGGTTTTGTGTCACCATTTCATTAAAGTTGTCTCAAAAGGGCTTCAGCGTGTTGGCTTCGACCCCACGTTTGCCTCCCAAAAATTTGGAACTCTGTAGTCCCGAGGTCTGGAAGAGATATACAAAATAATAATGAAGATAAAACGCAACAAAGTTAGAGAGTGGAGGCTCGTGACGCCACGTCTAGGTATGTAAAATTTGTACTAAGCAGTGACTTAACACGAAATTCAAGCGTTGTTGTATCTTCGTTATTATTTGTTTGTGAGAGAGAGAAAAGAAAAATGCGTGTCCATTATTTTAGGGTTATCTAAAAGACGTTCTAATTACTTATTTTGATTCACTATACCTATTTCATAACATTCATTTCTATACATTTCAAGTGTAGTATTGCTCTTGAAGTTCCACATCAGGTGTTCCAGATCTTCGATGTTTACACGTCAATAGAGAGTGCTTATCAGATTGAACCACTTTTGCTAAAACGTCATATCTTTATAAGCTATAGTCTAGCTGGGCTCCTGGGTTTCCACATTAGGTGTTTTACATCTTCAATTTTTATAAGTCAACAGAAAGTGCTTATCAGATTGAACAACTTTTGCTAAAACGTCATACCTCTATATGCTATAGTCTAGCTGGGCCCCTGGAGTTCCACATCAGGTGTTTTAGATCTTCAATTTGTATAAGTCAATAGAAAGTGCTTATCAAATTGAACAACTTTTGCTAAAACGGCATACCTGTATATGGTACAGAGAAGCTGGGCTCTTGGGGTTCCACATCAGGTGTTCCAGATCTTAAAATTTATAATCTCAGCTGAAAATGCTCATCAAATGAAACAATTTTTGCCACGGCACCATATTTGTATCTCTTATAGTTTTATTGGTCTGTTGGAGTTCTGCATCAGGTCTTCAAGTTTCGAAGATAAATTATAGCCTATATGTTGACCAGGCCTAATACTGATACAACAAAGAAAAAATCATTGAAATCCGTTCAGTAGTTCGGAAGATTAGCGTGTACAAACAAACAGACATACAGACATACAGACATACAGACATACAGACAAACAGACAGATTTTTTTTTTTGGATTTGTGCTCCATTACTGTTTCTAAACCCCACCCAATTATTATTTTTTTAATATATTCAATGTACAGACACAGTTTTTTTACAGATTTATTATATGTATATAGATTAGTATAGCATAGATAAAGTGAAAAAATACGGTAGCTAAGCCATATAAAGAGCAAAACCTACATATTTACATTACTTTGACCGCTAAGTCATGAAACTCAATTTACATTGCGGCGCCAATTGCAACTGTTTATCAAAACAAATCTCATAAACAGCTGTGCTATAAATGATGTACAAACATGACGCAATAACAGACATCTGTTTTATTTTATTGGTCGTATAGTCCAGTTACATTGCGTGTAGCTAATTATGTATTTGTTTAATTAAATGTGGAAATTATAATGATGGTTATGTTAATGAAATGTAGGTATCACACAGTATAATGGTTGTTTTATCTATGTCTAATGGTTTTTGGAAGTTATTTTCGTTTTGTTAGTAATGCTTTTGTAACACGAATTCTTACTAATATTTGTAATTCCATCATCATCCACCGAGCCTTTTTCCCAACTGTGTTGGGGTCGGCTTCCAGTCTAACCGGATGTAGCTGAGTACCAGTGCTTTAAAGGAGCGACTGTCTATCTGACCTCCTCAACCCAGTTACCCGGGCAACCCAATACCCCTTGGTTAAACTGGTGGACAGGCAGCCTTACTGGCTTCTGGCTAACTAAGGATGTTCAATGACAGCCGGGACATACAGTTTACGTGCCATCCGAAAACACATTCGTTGGTGTCTAAGATATACCTAGAGAGTACATACAACCTTAGAAAAGTTGCATTGGTACTTGCCTGACCTGGAATCGAACCCGCGCCTTCATACTCGAGAGGTTGGTTCTTTGCCCAATAGGCCGCCACGACTCCACGACTTATAGTTATCGGCACGGATATTGAGCTCTTGGCGGAAGAGTGGGGATCGCTTTGCGCACTGTACACATAAGGCAATAAACCAATAAATCGCTTCTGCGCAGGTGAAGGTCAGGGCTCAATATCCGTGCCGATAACTATACTCACATTGTAATTGTGAATTTAAAAAATACCTTCATGCAAATAGTCATATACATAAGTTGTCTCTAATACCCATATCGTGTACAAAGTTAACTGAAGTTCAGAGCGTAAGTTTAAGTCCTCTTGACAATTTAACCGCACCGGTAACTTTCAAGTCACGGTAACAGAACTTAAGAATTAGTACATATCTCTTCTAATTTTGTGAAGACAACAAGTTCGAAGTTAAAATTGATTTCAGCATGTCGATTCTATAAAATATCACAACTCACTTCGACATCACTCTCACTTCGACTTCGATCTAAAGGTAGAATTCCGTGGACGCGACAATAGTCAACCTTTGAAAATGTATGGCACCGTTGTCGAGGCCCGTGACAGTCGCGCGCGGCCGACGAATTTCGTAAGCTGCTCGCGGCATTGTCAAAAATTTAATTCTGGTTTTACTAAAATTCTATAGATGTTATTAAGCGCTAGACCATGTTGAGAAGCGTACGGCCGCGAGCGGCTCACGAAATTCGTCGTCCGCGCGCGACTGTCGCAGCCCTCGGCAGCGGTGCCATACATTTTCATAGGTTGACTTTTGTCGCGCGCGGCTGCGACAATCGCGACCCACGGAATTCTACCTTAAAGTTTCGTGATTGACATTGTCAAACTACACTAGCGCTTCACTATCGAGCGTGTTGACAAGTTGAACTAAATCAAAGTCGAGATTTTGACAGATTTGTCAAAATCTGTCTATCTATAGGGGAGGTAGGGGAGAGATGGGCAGTTGGGAGACATGATCAAATCAGAATAAAAGGGGGGTGCTTTTATTCTGATTTCTGATCATAGTTTTGTTTTTTTTTAATTGGGTAGTTTACGTTACCGACTGGTAACGGTGTTCATCCATAGACTATCTGTCATTTCTGTGAGTTGTCAAGAACAAACACTCGTAAAAGTACTTAAATATTTTGTTGCGGTTTCGGATCGTTATAAAGAGAAAACTAATGAAAGGTATGTGTATTTTCTATTATTAATTATTGATTGTCAAAATCTCCAGTTACAATTATAGTAAGTCGATACAATCCACACCTATTATACCTTTAGAAGAGAGTACTACAGCAATAGTTAATGGGCCCCACGTTTTTATTTTAGTCTAATATGACCGGGACCACCCTGAAGCTTATTACAATAAGCGTCATTCAACTGCTCGCAACTCAGTTGAGAGAACAATAGGCCTCCTAAAAGGACGATTTAGGTGCTTATTAGTACACAGAGTACTCGACTACCATCCAGATGTAGTTGCAAAAATAGTAATTGCATGTTGTGTTTTGCACAACATGTGCAATCGCGCGGGAATTCCGGCAATCTCTATTTCCGAGGAAGAAAGAGTAGAAGAGCTTGAAATAATTGCTGAAGCAACAAGGAGGCAAACTAGAGATTTACCATCCAACGCCGATTTAGCTTTAGGTCAATTAACCAATTAATTAATCAACCAATCGGTTGACAGGAAGAGGGTGAAATTTGAATTACTAAATTTGATCCAAGAATAAATAATAAAACAAACGGGGTGAGCTAAATAAAACCGTTTAAATATCTCGTAATGTTGAAACTGATTGTAATTTTTAGGAAAGCTCTTTCATTATATCTAGCCGAATATAAGAAATGGCAATAAAAGTTGATAATGATCTGTAAAATCTGATTTTTTATGCAATAAATTGTGAAAAAGTGCCCATCCCTCCCCTACCTCCCCTAAAGTATGAAATGACATTACGAATCGAAGTGAAATGCGAGTTGTTGATCGAGTTTTATAGAATCCCAGTACAGAAAAAAGGTATTTCAATCAGAATTTTTTCGTCTTTACTCGTGTCGTATTTTCCATCGTACATATGTAGAATACTAGGTCCAGAGATTTCCACAACGTCACAAACTTTAGGTACTTCTTTTGTTTAGATAAATGGTAAATGGTCACACATCCACAACACAACCTTGATCGATAAATCTGTGCGGTTGCTAAGTAGTAATCCTAATTATACTGTCACGTGAAAGAATGCACCTACGGGATAAGTAGTATTTTGACGATTCTATATTGCCCACGCAGACGAAGTTGCGCGCAACAGTGTAGAATATTTCATACTTACTAGTGTATGTTTTCTCTTCTGTCATTTGAACAACTTTGGCAGTCGTTACTGGTAGTCCTTCTCAGTTTTCTGTCCTGGTCTTCTCCACAGGAAGTTAATGAAACTTACCATAAAGTGAGCACATTAATTTTATAAGAAGATAAACTAAAGACGATTTGATAGATAACAGAAGACACAAGAGAAAGTATGACATAAGTAAGTACAAAAATAAATGATTTGACATTGTCTTTGCAATCGGGTAAAATAACTCGATACCTCCTTATCTACCTATTAGTATTTTTTTTTCAAATATTTTTGTACTATACCAGTATTTTTCTGTTCACCCAAGCCAATTCTTAGTACGAAACTAACAGTTGCAGAAAACTATCAAAATGTTTAATTCTAGAAATGTACGCGATGCTACGCAAACGATTCATGAGATGCAGTGGGTGAGCGCTCAAGCGGGAAATAGAGTCGCGATGCACATACATACAAACAAGTATACATATTGTGCATGTGCTTAGAGCATTTAACTGAATGGAGACGCCTGTTTAACTGTCAAAACCAAAATATTTCAAACGTTTGTTCCCTTTTCGAACGTCAGAAACAAAAAAAACAGTCCCTAAAACGCCCACCCTTCACAACTTCCTATGTGTTTTTGCTGGGAAGAAGAAGTGGCGCAATTTCCTGATTACGTGGGAAATTTGGCTCTGCAACTTTCCATCCCCGGTCGAAGATCGAGAGGGCCCCCCAAGACCAGATGGCGGGACGTAGTGTCGAAAGACTTGAAAGAGTGCCAGGTGTCCGAGAGCGACGTCACGGATAGAGCGAAGTGGAGAAGAAAAATAAGGAAAGCTGACCCCACCACCATGTGGGATGCATAGCAGGAAAGAGAGAAGAAGTGGCGCAATAAACTCCCCAGCAGCTCATATTATGTTTTGAAATCTCACCATTAGGTTTGAAAATATAGATCTATACAAAACAAGTTAATTTTTGTTTTATTTCAAATAGGCCTCTAAAAGCTCTCTCTAAACGTTAGGCTAGTTGCTCGGTTCCAAAGAGTGGGTGTGGAAAAAAAACGGCCAGCAGCTCCATAGACACACTTTTCAGCAAAATATAAACAGAACAAGAAGAACAGAAAACAAGTGTTAAATAAAATACAAAGATCCCAATTGAGCACAGCCTTCCTCTTTGGGAAGTCGATGAAAATAATTGCAGACATAGTGCCAAAACCTATTGTTTGAATTATTGTTTTGTATACGTACTAATATTGTGATGCCACCGCGCGTAAATTAGCAGACATTTTTTGCATAGACATTTGTCCAGGGCTCAAGGCAGTTCCGGTTGGTTAGATGTTCTTAGTAGATATGTGTGTATTGTGTAGCATGTCTCGCGTCTGAAGCTCGCGGATAAATAACAGTTGTGTTCTAACGGGTGAGGTTAAGCTGCGCTTGGTGCGGCTAGTTTTATAATGGGTGACCGTTTTTATAAGATAGCTGCACTTTAGAACAGGGGTATTTTTATAACTGGGTAAATAATTAAGGTAGTTGTGCAAAAAAGTATCGATATAATAAAATGTTTAAGGTATCATCTAGGACAGCTCTAAATAAGGTAAGTGCAGTTATTGTCGGTAAGTAGTAAATTATAAAATTAATCGGTATAAAATTTTCATATTTCTTTTTTGTATAAATAAATATTTTTTTATTAAAGTACATATGTTGTTAGCAGTGTATATAATAACATCCCTAAGTATGCGCTAATTTTTCTTAACATTTTAAAAGATAACCTTAATTAATATGTCTTGATAAAATAAAAATAAAATTGAAACTAAAAAACGCCTTAACCTTCACTTTATCCTATGTAGAATACGATCAGCTGCTAGCTTTCCCACAATATAGCTTTGTAATTGACAGTTGATTGAGACCGTGTATTAACGGGCAATTTCACCAACTTACTGTTGGTTACCTAATCGATTGTTCAAACATAAACTTATTTAAAACTACGAAGTATCAGTTTTGTTTTATAACCTTGCTTTTGATAAATTAGCAATAGTTTTAGAAATGTTATCATCATCTGCCTAGTTTTGCAACTACGTTGGGGTTGACTTCCAGTCTGACCAAATGCTGCTGACTAGCAGTATTTTACATGGAGCGACGGCCTATCTGACCTCCTCAATCCAAATACCCTTCCGAATCACGGAAGAACTCGTCATGACAAGATGGTCACACATCTTGGACCTATGGTACGAAGCGTTGCTTAACCTTATGATCGATCGATCCGTACGGCTTTGGCTGAGCTACGAGCTCTTTGACTTTTAGAAATGTAAATAAATTCTAAATATTAGGTTTGTTTACCTTCGAATATTAAAGACGTTATCTTGAGGTTTATAATTACTATTTCCCTTAATCGGTCCGTCATCTAGTCGGTGAAATTGATCTTGAAGCTCGCTGTGGACAGCTTTATTAAACTGTCGGCTAAGCGACGAGTATGCACGTGTAATAATAGTGTAATACCTGTCATTATTTGTTTATTGTTCACTTTAACTTGCCAGTGCAGTTAGACTGCAGTGTGCTAGCGAGTACATTGAAATGGCGTCCATGAGTGTTGGTACTTAAATGCACGTCTAGTGCACTTCTGGCTTATATTTTGGCTCGTTATAGCTAGCGAGTGCAGAAGCTATTACTATAAGGAGTTATATGTACGCACCAATGGATTCTAGCGCTGCAAATGCAAATGTTTTTATAATGTTTAAATAGTTATGATAGTTGTTAACCAATTGCTACAATATGCAAACTACTCAGCTGCATCCGGTGAAACTGGAAGGCAACCCCTAGGCAAGATCAGGCTAGACAGTACCTATCTATATGGTATGTGTAATAATTTGATTGTACTTACTAATAATAATGTTCAGAAACATAAGCCAGATCGTGTATGTAGAGAAACTTGCAAATGATGAATGATGAATTAGGCATTTAAGCAATTACATTGGTCATGTGCAGACGACACTAGCAGAACTAATACCTAATTGAATATCTAGCCTGCAGGCCATTCCTAGAATACTAGAAACCTTCACCTAAAGACCTGGATTTAACAACTTTGAAGCTAATTCCAATAGGTGACGAGGTTAGGTCATGTCATTGATACCTAATTGCAAATTCATTAAAACTTAAAAGGCATTGGAAATGCAACGACCTATTGGCGATGTTTTCAAAAAATATTTAAAGTTTTATGAGAACTGATTATCTATCTACAATGTTAGATATTTTTATAAAAAATATCTAATCTTCAAAATTAAGCCTATTACTACCAATGACTTGATTTGTTCTCTGTAATGGATCATGGAGAAGAAAATTACTAGCATAGATGACATTACGGAATATCTTCTTAGAAAGTAGTCCGCCAAAGGGGGTATTGGAGGGACGAGGAATGTTACTGTCTCCGCCCTTATATGCTTCTTTAAACCGTCATTATTTTTGGAAAACGAAAAGTCGTTGACAGATTCTGAAACAACCCCAACGCGTCGTTACTTCATTAGGTAATTGACAGTTTTGGTCACGCCCATTATTTATATTTGACCTATAAGAACGCGCGTGACTTACTTGCATGGAATCTCTGCCCTTTCCTTACTCCGTGCAATAGATCAATATATCTAACGTGTGCGACAAAAAAGTTAATCTACATGAAGATTGATAGCTATCAATCATTCCAGGTTAAAAAAATACCAGCCATGAACAAACGTTTAATGACTGTGTACTTTTGTACTCGTTTGTACAGTAGTAAAAAGTACCATAATGAAGATTAATTTCGATATTTAATCGACTTATCTGTAACGAATGGTTCAGGTAATAAATGATAGGTATTTAAATATTTAAATCATAGTAATTTGGTATGGAATAGAAATATTTTGTCTGTAACCTTGTAAAGGGTGTTTAGTGTATTAAACTGTAATAATAAATTGTATACTTTTGTGTTACAATTTAAATTGACATTTAAGTTGTCTTAACAGGGCTTCACTGTGTTGGCTTTGGCCCCACGTTCCCCTTCCAAAAATCTGGTCTGGCGGACACAAACAAAATATTTCATGATAAAATTAAGAATATTGTAAATTTTGAGGATTTTTTTGCCTTTTTGAGACTTTATCTTACTAATGAAGCGGAGAAAAAGTTAAATATAACACTCTTAGTACAATTTCAAAAAAGTAAACATTAGCTTAATGTACAAAAGACAGCAAAAAAATCGATAGAACTGTAGTTATTTAATCGATACAGCTAGTAGTAATGTAGTAATTGGCTACTCCTTAGGAAAATTATTTATTCAGTTAAAGTGTACGCTGCACTAAAAGGTAGAGTTACTTCAATCTGAACAGCAGTGGTCGATAATAATGATTGCTTTAGATAATTTTATTGAGATCTAATGTTAATTAATTTAGGCTTTCATGCTGCTCCCCGAATTCATTAGGTACAATGCGCATTGCGATCTAACTAGCTGCAGCAGGGTAGGTACCGGTGTTTTACATGGAATGATTGCCTAGCTGATATCCTCAACCCAGATACCTGGGCTGCCTGGTATTCCTATCTTTTCTTGTTTTTCCCGTTGGAGCAGCAGGAGACGGTATAAGACTCTAATTAAATAAAACCCACCACCCACCATGTTCCTTCTGACCCTTCATGTACTAGAGCCGCTTAAACTCTTTCGAACAATCTTGCAGCCCCGGCAGAACCCCGATAGCTTTTAGTAAAACTTAAATTATTACTTAGTTGTAAATCTCTGAGAACATATCAACACCAAATATTATCTAAAAAGTTAATTCCATTTTGCCGTGAAAACACTCATCTGCCTGGCCTTTTCCACTGTGCTAGGGTCGGCTTCCAGTCTAACTAGACGCAGCTGAGTAAATCGCTATACAACAATACATAAATCATTTATAACAATTTAAATCACAAATACAACAACTTAATTTTGTCCTATACCCAAAGGTCTCCATAATTTACATTACACACCCTGGCAATACCAACGGGAGTTTATTATGGTATCCCAGTGAAGTCAGACAAGTTAAATGAACTGAACTAGTAGGACGGGATTTAGAATAGTTCACGTTAAATAATGCAACAGCTGGTTAGGGACGCTAATTCTAGGGCATAGTGGTTTAACTGTTGGACATTTGTCAATTAAGTATACGTATTATATTTACATATAGCTTGCATTTTATTTATTTTTTAGATATTATTGTGACTCTTTTTTTATACAGAGTTATTTTTATAACCTGTATTAAATATAAAGAGTGAATTAAAAGGGGATGCTGATTTACTTAATAACGAAAAATAAAATTGACTACATTAATATACCTAACACCTTCTCGTCTGTAGGTCTGAAAAATACTATGTTGAAAACCGAATCAAAATCGTTTCAGCTAAACGTGAGATAACCGCACACAAACATACATACATACAGATGAAACTGATGACCTCCTTTTAAAATGGGTTCAAAATACATAGTTTTGGATCAGACACCTACAAAATAGAAATCCTTTTCACTATCAAAAACCGGGCATTTGTTATGCATAACAAACGAGCAACATTTGGGAGGAATCTATAAAACATAACGTGCAAAATTACCTATTAATATCTGATGTAGGCATGGGAAGCGCACAGTCCCTTGTCCGATGAAAACTACTGAACCGAAATTGATGTGACAGCGTGTCAATCGACCGGCCATGACATGCCACCTATTTTTAGCTATAAACTAACTAAAACCCGCCTCGTAATATTCGCCAAAGAAATAAGGAATTATAAGCACATTTATATTTAAAAGGTCTCGCCAAAGCCTAAGGCTTATCAAAGTTTAATTACCACGCAACACTAATTTCGGCTGCTACGAAAATAAAACAGCAATTCAAATTTCAACAGTGAAATATTGCGTGAAATAACGTTATTTTACTTACCAAACTAAAAACTAAAAAACGGTAAACAAATCCATTCATTAAATTGTATTAACAGCTTTTTAGTATCAGGAAGCCAACAGTTGGTTACACCCTAATTAAAAATTCGAATTTGGAATATCGATAAACGCCCGCTCTATTTTTTTTGTGCGAGCTTACACGATTTCGCTGCGGCGCACGTCAGTCGGGCTTCTACGCTCGTGACGGTCGGACGTTGAGATACGTCGCGCGCGCATTCTCACCAGAATTACGTACATCGTAAAATTGACGAAATACAGATGGATTTCAGTGTTACGTTTACCAGTATGAAGTTTTAGCCTACAAATGGGTTATTTTATGGAGTTTGGTGTGTGATCAAAATGTTTTATTGTGACGGAATTGTGTGAAATAAGATTTATTTGTGGTGTGGTCTGTGTTTGACTTGACGGTTAAAGAATTCTGGGATATTTTCGTGTCCGTTTTAATCAGGTTAGTTTGTTTGATTACTTGTTTTTAATGCGTAGAACTGCTAAGTATTTAAATGGTCTAAACTTACCTGTCTAACTCGTCATACCATCTCGTGTCCAAGAAATTGCCTATCGGTGGTATTAACCGATAAGACTCGGGAACAAGATTGTAGGTGTCATATATTTTATTTATTCAGTTAGATACATAGGTGTGTAGGCATGGTCAAATCTCAGTTTTGAATTTCGAACAAATTCTTGATGGCATCTAATATGAGAGATCTAGTTTCGATAGTGTTTTCGTAGGTATCAATTTCTAATTGCCTACGCACGGGTGTAGGTATTTATGATGTGGCTAACTTCTTCACAAAAGTGATGAATAAATGCTGATATTATTTCAGTTAATCTTCCATTATTTAAATAATATTTAGGTACCTATCTCTATAAAAATCGAACTGATGCGCCAGACACGATTCATAATTGGTTCTATTTTTAGAATATACCAACTGTTTTAAATTACCAACATTATGGAATGCAATTGATTTTCGCAAATTATACATTAAATTCTTGACCGTTATTTGAAGCTTACTAGTTTGAGATAGGCACCTACGTGTTTTCCGCTTTTATCTCTGTCCTTTTCTACCCCATATCTTGCATCTCTCTCGCACACCGACCAGTTTCACTCCCCACCAGGCAGGAGGCGACGAGTGTTCTCGGCGGCCACAGTTCGTCATTGGCGTCTTGTTTTCCGCCCGAGAAGGTTGGTCTAACCAACCGCTGTAGTATTTCGTTGAAAAATAAACTCAGTGCTCTCGCAGAACACAGGTGAGTTTATAATATTTTATACAATTTGTTAACGGTTTTACCGTTCGATATTCGATTTTGCGAAATCAAGTGTTAATATTTTGTACATCTACCCCTTTTTTGTCACGAGTTTCTTCCGTGTACTTTTTTTTTTTTTTTTTTTCAGTAATTTGTTTTCAGAATGAGTGACTTATAAAGCAAATACGGATGCGGTAAATAATAAAGCTACCACAGCCCGTGCACGTGACTATGGAAAAGAAAGCAAGCCCGAAGTTCCTAAGGCACCTGTGGCCCTAGTTCAATCCTGCAAGGCGTTCAACTTTTTGACAAAAAAGAATGGTGTGAGGTGCGGTCCAACCAGCATCTCCTTAGTTCGGACTGGTCACTACCGCACTTGAAGAGGGCTGGTGGTGTCAAGAAAGCTTTTCGGCCTTGAAAGACTTGGTACGCTCCCCTCGGACTGCCAGTAAGTCTGTTAGCCACCCCCCATGGGGGTCGGCTCATTATTACGGCGTGTGATGGTTTTCGGCCTTGAAAGACTTGGTACGCTCCCCTCGGACTGCCAGTAAGTCTGTTAGCCACCCCCCATGGGGGTCGGCTCATTATGACGGCGTGTGATGGTTTTCGGCCTTGAAAGACTTGGTACGCTCCCCTCGGACTGCCAGTAAGTCTGTTAGCCACCCCCCGTAGGGGTCGGCTCATTATCACGGCGTGTGATGGTTTTCGGCCTTGAAAGACTTGGTACGCTCCGCCTAGGACTGCCAGTAAGTATACTAGCCACCCCCCGCAGGGGTCGGTTCATTATCACGGACCCGCGCAGGGTACCAATCTTGCATTTTGCGAGTCGCACCATCATTACAAAGCAGGGACCAGTAAGTATACTAGCCACCCCCCGCAGGGGTCGGTTCATTATCACGGACCCGCGCAGGGTACCAGTCTTGCATGTTGCGAGTAGCAGCATCATTACAAAGCAGGGACCAGTAAGTATACTAGCCATCCCCCGCAGGGGTCGGCTCATTATCACGGACCCTCGCAGGGTACCAATCATGCATGTTGCGGGTCGTACCATCATTGCAATCTACCCTCGCAGGGTGGCTTTTTGGATCGACTTTCGAAGAGTCGCCATTATAACCTTCCCTCGAAGGGAAATGGTAATCACACTCACGCTGAATGGCGTGTGACGCAAAACTCTAAAGCTCCCTTGGGATATCACGAGTAAATTACAATAGGAACCATGTCCAACAGAGGAAACAGAAAGCGTCCAGGACCGCAGGCGGACTTTGATGCGTCCAACAAGGCACGTAAGTTATGACTTTCCAGGCGGGTTGCCTAACATTATATCAAGACCAATGGAAAGAAATGGGAGCTCCGCCTTTCTTGTTAAAAATAATAACTGGGTATCGCATACCATTGGCCAAAAGCCACCTCCAAAGAGATGGATGTCGTCATATCCCAAATGATAAAACAAAAAGTTCTATTGATAGCTGCAAATTCTGCCAGCTTTCTTTCCAATATGTTTCTTGTGCCCAAAAGGCGACGGAAAGAACCGTCCAATACTCAATCTCAAGGTTCTCAACAAGTTCATAATTACGGAACCCTTCAGTTTAATAAATGTTTTTCGGGTGCTAGAGTTTCTTCAGAAAGACGAATGGCTGTGCAAGTGGATCTCGCCCAGGCTTACTTCTACCTTCCGGTAGCCGAAGGTCACAGATATGTTCTTCGACTAGTATACAGAAGAAGACTGCTTCAGATTACGTGCCTACCATTTGGCTTAAGCACGGCACCCAAGACCTTCGCCACAGTGACCAATTTGGGTGGCTCAAACTTTGAAAACTCAAGGGATACTTATAATTGTGTGTCTCGATTTTCTGGTGGCTCGCCAAGATATATTTGCCTACTTTGGGATCATTTGCACCATGTTTTGGATGGCAAGTGAATAAATCGCAAGCATTATCAACAAGATAATGACAAAACGCACTACGTGACAAACAACACGACAAACTTAGAAGACCTGCATAGCTTGATAGGACTTTTAAACTTCGCAAGTTTTCGTTGTTCCATACGGCAGACTGCATTACCGGGCTCTCCTCACTATCCTCAATGCAGTGTTGAACAGCAATCTATACCTACCCTATTCATGGAACCGTGAGCCAAACGGTGAACAAACCATAAAAAGGGTTCTTATAAGTCACAATTGAAGTAATGATCATATTTTATAAAAATAACTACGAAAGTAATATACTGACAACATTAGAAATGATATTTTAGAACGATGTCTGTGGAACTTATGCAATCTTTTCAAACTTAATTGAAATCAAATATGTATAATAAATGCCGTAAATTATTTTCTTAATTTTAATGAAACATGTAGTAAATCGTTTACATGTAAAATGAACCTAGAAGTCTTGACTGTCATACATAGAACCCTACTTAATTGAAGACCACAGATACTAAGAACATTTTACATAAAAATGTGACGTTTTTGTCATCGGTCGGGTTATACCCACCATTTTGAAAAAGTGTCATTCTTTGGTTACATTGTGGGCTCACGGCTCGGTGAATGGAGTATAGCAATGTTGAACCTACCAGCAGATACCTTAGCAGATCTAAAGTGATGGCTGGTCAGCTGCCACCAAACCTTGGATATTCATTCGCCACTTCCCTGTCACCTTATAACCACGGACGCCTCCGATGTAGGATGGGGGCACAACTGAACGGAACTCCCGTAATGGGTTCATGGAACGAGAGAGAAAAAGGCTTTCACTGCGATCTGAAAGAGATGCTTGCAGTATTAACTGGAAAATCACGGCAAGTTGCTAAAGAGATCAACAGCCATTTTTCAATGCAGAAATGGGACTGTGGTGTCATATCTAAGAAATCAAGGTGGCACCCGATCAAGGAGCCTACCGAACTTGACGTACAAAGTATTCAGTTATCTTGAGCTGTATCAAATCTATCACGTCGTGAATCATATACCAGCCCTATTCAACAGTCAGGCAGACCATCTCTCCCGACACAAACCTCCACCGGAGTGGCATCTTGTATCAGCAGTGGACCTATTTGCCTCGAAGCGAGCCCAGGGACACATAGTTGTGTACTACGTGCCCCTAGATCTGAAGGACCCGAAAGCGGGGTTCCACGATGCATTTTTCTCAAGTTTTGACTTACCCGCTAGCATGGGTATTACCGCCACCTTACCTTATACCGTAGGTCCTCAGTCATCTCAATTCAGGAACGGGAGTTAATCTCATAGTAGTTCCTTCGGTGGCACCAGGTATTTTGGCGAGCAGATTTGAAGTCCCGATCATTAGCAGTACCCTACACATTGATGAACCTCGAGCAGAAACCGATAGACACAGCAACGGGGATACCCCCTGCCAAGGTCAAGGAAAGGGGGGGGGGGGGAGGGACAAGGAGTCTCTCCGACTGAAGTCTTCTTCAATCCACACGCAACACTTATCAATCAGCTTGGAGTCGATGGTTAAATTGGGCCGAAAAGTATGAAATTGGATCCTATGAATCCTTGAATCCCTATTTGGACCTATACTTACCCAATTTTTAGCGGACTTACACATAGTAAATAAACTAGCATACAATACTATTTTATTACACAAGTCAGTTATAGCTACACTATGCAATGCAGAAACCACTCTAGAGCTAGGTTCACACGTTCTAGTCGGACACATTTTAAAATCAATAGCGCTGAGCAAACCTGTTCCCCGGGAAGCCGTCCATCTGGAATATTGACCAATTGGTAACCTACTTAAGTGCAGTAAACGTAGACGAGAATAATCCATTTGCAACTTCCAGGCACACTGCTGCTCTTTCTTTTGCTAGCTTGTTTCGGAAAGGCGAGTCCATGATCTTTCCTTGCTTGCAATAGACCCAGAACATTTCAAAAACAACAAAGATAATTTAATCTTATGGCCAGTCTTTGGCTCTAAGACCGACAGTTCTAGTCATAGGCAGTCGGGTTGTTGTTTGATGGATAATCAGGAAAATATAAATCTAAGTCCAGTGTATTGGGTCAGAAAGACTAAAGCCTTGTTAGAAGATAGACGGACATCGGCTAATTCCTTAAATTTATTTATATCCGTTAGAGGCCAACCAAAGGCAGGCACCCGAACGATGATGCGGGTGGATTAAGACATTGTTAAAAGAGGCAGGAATAACTACAACCCCAGGAAGCTTCCACTCGGCGGTAGCGTCAAAATCTGTGTTGACAATATACCTTTGGACGATATATTAGCAAAGGGTAATTGGCGATCAGGCAATACATTTGCCCATTTTTACAGAAGGGAAAGATACCCACTAAATAGAAGTAGCAAGTTATCTCGATTATTTAATTAATCCAGCTGATTAATGTCTATATTTTTGTTACTATTGTTATTAAGAAGTATCGCAATGTTTTTGTTAATTACTATTAGAAAATGAAATCAATTTTTGCTTTTGTTCTTGCATCTCTCTTTTAATTTTTATTACTCATCCTTCGAGCCCCTTTCCCAACTATGTTGGGGTCGGCTTCCAGTCTAACAGGATGTAGCTGAGTACCAGTACCAGTTAACTTTGATTACATTAGTATTCCAGGATGCAATACACATACTTACATGTGATTACTCGTGTACCTAAGTACCTATTTACATACACAATTTCATTGTGCTTTTGCTCACATTGGCGTCCACTTCCACCAGGCGATAACAAACACGTCTCAAACTAGTAAGCTTCAAATAACGGTCAAGAATTTAATAGCAGCGTTTTACCTGAAATAAAACGCATATTAAATACTTACCTTATTTGAAGCTTACATTTTAATTTCTGCCTGGTGTTTTCGACTCAATGACGAACTGTGGCCGCCGAGAACACTCGTCGCCTCCTGCCTGGTGGGGAGTGAAACTGGTCGGTGTGCGAGAGAGATGCAAGATATGGGGTAGAAAAGGACAGAGATAAAAGCGGAAAACACGTAGGTGCCTATCTCAAACTAGTAAGCTTCAAATAAGGTAAGTATTTAATATGCGTTTTATTTCAGGTAAAACGCTGCTATTTTAAATTACGCACATTGTGGAATGCAATGCAGTTGAAATTCGCAAATTATACCTACCCATATACCGTGTTCCAAATAGGTATAAAATCATTAATCTTGGTGAAAAATCTATCTCGATAATGACCCACTGATCAATTTACTATGATTGATAATATTAGACTGTGGTTAGGTATTATAAACATTACTTAGCTATTTTTAAAAGTCTTGAATATCGGAAATACCAACCAATAAAACAAACATCATAGTTTTAATTTCCGTTTATTTAAACATTCAATTAATAGAATACCCGCATAGAAGTTGCATTTAATCGTTATATTATGTAAATGTAATTTGTTTAAAACAAATTATTAACGTTTTATCACTATCGGCGCATCTATTTCTAACGTAAAAAGATAGGTACCTAGTCTTGTTAGTGGCTGCCATTTTGAAATTCCGCATTTTATGTTGGGTACTTACATGGCTCAATGTTTTCAAAAGGAATGTGAACGAAACTCCTTACGTTCCAGATTTAATTTAATATTTTAATAAGAATTCTATAATTGTATCTCATTATGGTTTTTCTGCAGAAACTTGGCTATAAAAACACTTAAGTCACTCTCGTTTAACTAATTTATAAGGTGTTACCGTGGTTTTATGTTAGACTAGCCGTTTTCTCGCAGTTTCATCCGCGTCTCGTGAGAACTATACTGCCCGTATCGGGAAAAAATATAGCCTGTGTGAAAGTGAAAGAATTTTTCCAATCGGTTCAGTAGTTTTGGAGCTTTTATGGTAAGTACAAACAAACCAAATAAATAGGTAGGTTATGAATCACAATCAAATGATGAATTTGCTGCTTGTAGGCACCTAGATATTCTTTGAGATTTCAATAGCTAGGTGTAAACTGTAAAGCTATATTTGGACAGTATTAACTAGTGATCATGATGTGATGAAATGCCTAATCTATTCGATTTCGAGAGTATTGAGCCTTCTAGGTAAGTTTTATAGACAATCTAGCCAGCCATATAAACGTTTGTATTTGCCATTTACAATGAGGATTTTAGTGTCGTGTTTATAGTATACCTACCTATATACTTTTATAAGTATCTCTTGGACATCAATGACTGTTTCGGAAGGCACGATAAACTTTAGGTCCCGGCTGTCATTTAAAACCCTTGGCAGTCGTTACAGGTAGTTAAAAGCCAGTATCTGACACTAGTCTTAGGCCGCTGCCTCGAATTTTGCGGGCAGCGGGGCGGCAGCGGCGGCGGCGCGGGAGCGGCAGGATCTTACGCGTATAATCAAATGGACCGGCCCTCGAATACAGCGGCGCGGGAGCGGGCAACGAGCGGTGAGCTCCATTCAAAACGGTGACCGAACGCGCCGCCGCCGCTGCCGCCCCGCTGCCCGCAAAATTCGAGGCAGCGGCCTTAGGTACTGGGTTGCCTGGGTAGCTGCGTTGAGGAGGTCAGATAGGCAGTCGCTCCTTGTTAAACACTGGTACTCAGCCTCAACCCGTTAGTGTGGTAGGTGACTCCAACACAGTTGAGACAAGGCTAGGGAGATGATGTATACCTAAGTACCTAGTGCACCTAGATACACACATCGTTTGATTTCTAACTGTCTTTAAATGGCATGGAAGAGAAATTTCTCAAGACGTTAGATATCTTTTGAAACCTAGGTCGTGTGACAGGTTTCTTAATTTGAATTATTTGTTTGTTTGTGTAGTTTAAAAGTGGTGAATCCATTTCTTATGGATGAAACTCAAAAACTCACTTAAATTCCTTGATGTAGGTACAGTAACTTCCTATAAATATGCCTAAAAAGGGAAACCTTTATGTATTTTGTTTTCTATTACCCGTTCGTGTTTCCAAATAAATTATCTATCTTTGAAGCTACCTATGTATTGTACAAAATAATCCAAAAAAAGTTTTTCTTTCTTATATTTTTAGTTACGAACAGAATACCGTCAAAGGTCTCGGAAGTTTCTAAAGATAAAAATAAAAGAAAGATAGGTAGGTACTTAAGTAACACCTATTTATAAGTTGCTTGAACATTTTTTGCGTAGGCGCACTTAATTTGCTTCCTAAAAGAAAAAGTGGAGTATTTTCTCGAGAAAAATGCTTGGTGCTACTTCTTAGATATTTAATTAGGTTAGGTAAGTACCTGGGAGCTTAAATAAAATAAGGTTGGTGGGAATACGGAATGTTATAATGCAAAGTTTTATTTAATAGTGTTTTTTCCTCGGATACTTGGCATTATTGGTAAGTATTCCATATTTTAATAAATTCTTTCTAAACAAACAATGTAAAATTAAAAAGCATTCTTTCATTCGTCCATTTTTTTATTTCCGATAAAAATTCTTACTATAAATGTCGAATGAGTGAAAAACAGAATGAAAAGTTTCGATAATATTTTCTATCCCTCACGAGCATCGAACCTGAATAATCATAGTCAATTGTTATGCTTTTAACCTCTAAGTAGGTACCTGGGGCGGGATTGTTTGAAAGCGTTAGCGCGCGCGGCCCTGGTCATTAAAAGGCCTATAAGGCTGTTTTTAGTCAGTAAGAGTCTGACACTCCCTCACCGCTGCTAACCCACAGCAGAATGTCATTTGATGATTTTTGACGTCGTTAAAAAAAGTAGGTACCTAAGAAACCAAAATAAACATTCTCCGGTCGTACTTTTGAACACTGAGTAGTCTTAAAAACTTCAAAATTTCTCCTGTACAGTTTTGCAAGCACGTTTCAGGTAGAAGTCTGAAATATTTGTTCCATGTAGAAACTTTGTCCATATTTCTGTCCCAGTGAGAATAAAAATGCATTTCTGACCATTTTCTCTCGTTTTACCTATAAACCACGTTTTCCGGTCGTCTGGTAGATTTTTATCACGGTACGGGTCAATCTTTCTATAACATCTATTGTTTTATACCTCTAAATTCCCAAGAAATTATGTATTTGTTGTAGTGAAAGTATTAATAGGTGGTTGTTTCACATACCTACAATATTTTTCATTATTTGATTTTGATGAAATTTGAAAATAATGTCTGGATTAAAATCAATATTGGATTATTTTATTGGGGCGTTTTGGGGGTGCTGTCTTTTTGTATTATTTGACGTGAAAAAGTGCTAAAAACTAGCCTATTTTCAATAAACGTTTTTGACTTTGACTTTGACTTTAATACTTAGTCCCGAGGGACTACCCACAACGGGAAAAGCCAATTTAAATAAGAAGTACAAGTAGTAGTTTTATGTAACATATTTTTTTGATATTCATCATTATATAAATACCTTGTCACAAAAAAGTACATTACTTACGAAAAATAATGGCAGAAATACTCCGTTTCTTATGAATTTTATAACGATGTTACGAATACGTAAGAAAATAATAAGGCTACTGTTTACCATCCTATTATTAAAACTGATATTTCGAAATAATTAAACTAGGAAAATTAAAGGCATTTTAATAAATGAAATGCCAGTCATTCTTGTATTTACGGAAGTAGAAAATTACATAGGATTCGTTTTTGACCTTTAAGAAGTATGTAGTATCTATACATAGTTCCTTTCATAAATAGTTCGACCCCATTATATTCCGTGATTGACAATTTCAGTTAAATATAACCTGGGTTCAACTACCTACATTGTATTTTGGCTATTACAGTAAAAACATTACACACGTCAGACGGGCAGACGCTCCATTTTAAACACTCATACTTACCCAGCTCCATCCGTTTAGACTAGAAGCCAACACCAACTTGGTTGGGAAAAGCCTAGACTGGTATATGATATGCAAGCATTCTCAAAGATAATAGTTAAACCATACAGTTAAATTAGTTGTAGGAGACAATATTTAATGAGGATACAATACGATATCTAGGAAATATCACAATCAGTGCTAAAATCCATCAAAACCAATAAACCTAGTTAAAAATTATCGTCCTTAGCCAGTCAAATGTCACTGGTTATTTTAACCAATGCTGACGTGGTTAGGCTTAAAACCATATTGGTACAGACTCAATATGCCTGCGTGTCTGTTATAGGCTATGTCAATGAGACAGCTGATCGCTGACGAATTGGATAACAGTACCTCTATTATGAGTTAAATACGTAGTATTTGTCGATACTCGATATAGACTATGTCCGCGAGATGACTCCCGGCCACCGTAGGCGTGGGTCTGTGGGCGGTGAGTTCGGGTGGCTCATCGCCCCTCTGTCTACTTAGACGACAGACCCGTGTCGACGGCGCGCATTGTTCCACGCGCTCCTCAAAGAGATGTCAGCAACCCCAGCGGGGCCCAGCAGGGCCAAGACCTGCCGGGGCTGCGGGTTGTTCGAAAGAGATACCGCGGCCCTGGTACACAAAAGGCCTATGACGGAACACGACGGTTTTTAGTCAGTAAGAGTCTGACACTCCCTCTCCGCTGCTAACCCACAGCGGGAGGGGTCAATTGATGATTTTTGACGTAGTTTAAAAAAAATAAAATATATATATATATATATAGACTATGTCAGCTTTTATGTATGACAGATACTATTGCTTTAAAGTTCTAGTAGAGGTATAGATTACAGAAATGGCCAGCGTGATTTATTATGAAAGATCTTCAGCCGATTATGCTCGCTTCCTGACAGAACTACATCCCGCACCCGGATAAAAAGTAGTATATATGTTATTCTGATGAATAAGCTATTTTATTGCCAAGTTTCATCAAAATGCAATTAGTCGTTTGCGTGTGAGGAAGTAACAAACATACAAACATTGGTGCGATAGTAGGGTATGGTGCGTGTGAGTGTTATGATAGCAAAGCAGAAATGAAATGCGATGTCACTAAAAACATCCTCCTATTTGGATATTGGTTAAAATTTCATTTAAAACTTAAAGGAAAGTAATTACCTTTAGTTTAAATATTAATAACTATTTTGATTAGATCGTGTCTAGGTTCGTCTAAATAATGTCTGTAACCTTAAACTGCGTAATAGCTTGGAAAATTTCTCTAATTTAACCAAGCAAGAAAACAACATTTTGGCCGTTCGTAATAACTACTGACACGCCAGGCCATCTATAGATAGATGAGGACTATATTAGTGTTTCTTACTCTATTTTTTTATGAGTATTCGTATGGGACTTTCACTATCTTTACATACTTTATTCTTAATATTCTACCCTGTTTACTTACCCTTACCAATATTTGATGTTAAATTAACGCTGTTTCTTTTGGAGTTGTCACTAGGAAAACGGTCGTACTATATATTATCTGACTGACCGCCACTTTTTTGGGTATAACGCACAATGGCTTGAAGCTAAGCTAGGAAATAGTACCCATGTACCATTCTTATTAGATACTTCTTCAAATGGCTAGAACTTAGTTAGGAAATAGTACCCATATACCTTAGAATCCGGGTAAAACCATGTCACACACTTAGTTCTCCCTAACAAGACGAAATGGAGTGCAAACGTTAGCATGGAGAGCCTCACGTCACACTCGGACAAAGTCGAGTCGTCAGATTAGTCTTACAACTAGGTTGCGTTCCGTACTTTGGTATTGCTGACTGACGAATATGGCTAAGATCTGCTTAATCCAAGGGTGAATTAAGATTAAACAAGCAAAGAGCTAAGATGTTACAAGACCATTCTTTATCCTTCTTTTTCCTGCCCTGTTCCCAAGTAATTTAGGGTCGGCGCAATATGTAGACATATTGCTTCCATACCTCTCTGTCAAACGTCATACTTACATCCACTCCCTTCTGCTTCATGTTTTCATTCAGGCATTCAATCCATCTTTTCGGAAACAAGTCTATACTATATACATCTATATTACAACTTAATTCTAAGCTACTTAAAACAAAGAAGTCGTGAGTGAAACCACGTGAAACACATAGCTATTTCTAACAAGTTTAACAATCCTACAGCCACACACAGACAAAACCGGGTCGTCAGCTTAGTGTTACAACTGGGTTGCGGTCGGCTTGCAGTCAGAATTCTCAGTACTTTACCGACTGACAAATATTTTAGACTTTACTAAGTCTGACGTAGGTATTTGAAGGTACAGTGAAGTTTCTACTATGTATTTCTGAATACTATATCGTTCTAACAACATATTATTTATTTATTGCAAACGGCGATGTTCATAACATTATTTAAACTGAGTTTAATTGACGAGAGCCGTGTGACTTACATACTGTATTTTTTTCAGTTTTCCCACACCTATGTAAAAAGCAGCCAATTATTCTGATAAGCTATTTTACTGCCAAGTTTAGTTAAAATCCATGCAGTTATTTTTGCGTGAAAGAGTGACAAACACGTTCAAATAAACATATTATACCTACTTCAGTTGTCTTGTCTATTATTTATAAAATTATTTAATTGATTAAGTAATTGTATGGTTATAATACATAATAACATAATTCAAAAACATGTAGGCACAAAACAAACAAATAAATAATTAGAACTAAAACCAACAGACACTGCAGGCATTATTTACGCTTTGTGACACGGAATCACAAAGTCAGTAGTTGGCAGTTTGCCGAAACACAATCAGTGCACTTTAGTGAATTCGATTCATTAATCTAGGCCACAGGAATTAACGAAACTTGATTTCACTAGTCCGCTATAAAAAGCTAAAGGTTTCATTCCACAATTGAGCAATATAACCATTATTTTAAACTACGATTTAGTTCCATTGTCATCATCATCATCCTCCTGCCCTTATTCCAATTTTATTTAGGGTCGGCGCAGCATGTTTTCTCCTTCCATACTCTTCTATCTGCCGTCTTCTCGCAATCTATATATGTCTTGTCTTTGCCAATCGTTATAACTGGGTTTAGGACGTCAGATTTGAAGTCGCTCCTTGTAAAACATTGCTATTCCGCTGCAGCCGGTTTAGACTGGAAGCCGACCCCAACATAGCGAAAAGGCTAGGCAGATGATGATGTTTTTAATACCAGTGTTTTACATAGAACGACTGTCTATTTTACCTCCTCAACCCAATTACCCGGTCAATCCAAAAACCCTTGGTAACACTGGTTGTTAAACTTACCGGCTTCTGACTACCAGTAACAACTGTCGAAGATGTTAAAATAATACATAGAAACCTTTGGCATCCGGAAAAAATATTAATCTAGGTATTCAGAATATAACGAGACGTCCACATTCAATTTACTTTCTGATTCTGAATGTTTTTTAATACTTACTTGTTCTTTCATAGAAAGTCCTGGCTTAAACCGAGATCAACTTAATCCGGGCCTAATTAGTGGTTTTAGTGCAATCGGTCCTTTAGTTCAGTTCTAATCGAGATGCATCCGATGCGGATTCATGCATAAAATCATGGTTTGAATACAAAGCCTTATATTAGTGAGAAAGTTATTACAAGCAGTATGATATTAAGCGAATCCGTGGTATGTAGTATGTATAGGAGGATCGTATTAGGCGAATAGACTTTGTGTCTGTTCTGTGATTGGAATAGAAAATAACTGTGTGCACTATGCTATTAAATTTAATACAAGGTGATGACCTTAATTAAATAATTAATTGGGTACATGTCTGGTAAAGTGGTTTCAGTTGAAAGACGTCCACTGCTGGACTGCTGCCTCCCGCAAGGTTCGCCATTTTGCTTGATCTTCAGCATCCACTGCTTTCCGCTGGCGACCTAAGCCAGACTTCCAGTAAAATTGTATGCATATCTGATCTCAACCCAGTTACTTAGGAATTCTATACACCTTGGGAACACTGGTTATCAGACTTTCTGGCCTCTGACTACCTATTTAAGTGCCTTCCGAAACTCGAAGGAAGATGTCATGTCAAGATTTCCATTCACGGACCGACCCGTGTTGCTGATACTTAGCCACGAGATCCTCATAAAATGGTTACCACAATTAATTTAATAACACACAAAAAATAAAAGAAACGCTATAAACTGGGATAAAAATAATAAAATAAACGATGATGGACGCGTTCAATTAAGAATAACAATTCCTACACTAACTGGGGGAACTTGTAATTAATGATTTAGATAAAATTTCGACGACAGTCTTCCACGAAATTACTTATAGTAGGTATCATACACTAGCCATGTTCCTGTGGTTTCACCCGCGTCCCGTGGGAAGTACTGACCGTACCGGGATAAAATATAGGGAAGAGTGTAGCTTTACAATTATCATTATTATAAATCAAATTTCAATTCAAATGTTCAGTAAGTGCGGATCCTTACGGAGCCCAAACACGGAAACAAACAAAAAAAAATATTATATTCGTATAGAGATAAATAATACCAGCATAAAAATGAAAAAGCAGGTGTCAAAATTTTCAATTTACAAAGTCGCCATTATCAGGGAAAATATTGTATAAAATCCTAGACAGCTATGCACTTCTTCGTAAAACCTCTTCCATACGTAAGTAACATTCCATTTTTAAAATAAACGAGCGAATGTATCCAACGGCTGGCAGTTCCAATGAATTCTGCAGGACATGATGTAATAAGAGTACGTTCGTTCGTTCTCTACTTCACTCGCCCGCTCTTTTGGTTCCGGTTCATTCGCTCTTTGAACGGGGTTTGAAATTTCAAATTTTGAATTTGGAATTTCGAACGAAAGGGTTTTGTGAAGCTGGCGTTTTGAAGAGGGTTTTGTACTTTTGTTGTGTGAGAATGTATTTAAGTTTAGAATGTAATAAGTTGAAAGTGTGAATTGTATAACGTGTGATTCTAATTTTAAATCCTTGTTACTGTTATAAGCGACAGTAACTCAGTCTGAAGGGATTTCACGTCAAAACTGGTCAATAGATTTAAATTGAATTTGGTACACATTCTGTTACGATTCTTATCCGGCTGCTTAAAGTGGTAAGCGGGGGACCAGCTAGTAATTAATATTATTAGAGGGCTAAAGTAGCTATGTAAGACTGAACTCGCTGGAATAAAAACGATATAAGAATCCTTTAAAATGAGGATATTACCAATTGCGATGTGGTTTTTAAAACATTTTCTTTAAAAAGTTTACAGTACTTATTAAGTACTTTGCAAATTGAGTAGCTAAACGTAAAAAAATACATTACATCGATGATATTCCCGTCGTCAAACAATGTACGTTACAAAGTAAATAAACAAGCATTTAACAAATTAATACTGTAAACACAACACCCATTCCGTGTGACACGAAAAGACTCATAACACCTCAAACAAAAACCCGAAAACGAAAAAAATACATCAAAAACCCTCATAATTTTTACATTCAAAAATCCACAATTTTATTCCCATTAAATTTGACCTCCTGTTATGGAATCCGACAAATCAACCCTCTTTATCCCAAAAAAGGGGTCTTTTGAAACAAAAGGTGTCGACAAGACCCCGCGCCCTGTAAAAACCTCAACCCGAGGAAGCTATTTTTCATTCCTACAACTTTTTTGGACCATTATACAGGTTAGATGCAGAAGTCTAATGATATAGAAATAGGGGAATTTCTTTTTGGAGTATTTTTGAAATATTAAGTAATTGATGTTTAAATAGGTTCTAACCTAAAGGAGTTGTTTTATTACTATTCCTACTCTTAACTCTACATAAGTATCTACGAATTTGAGAAATGGAAAAAAAATCTGATTAACTAGTAAGAACTTAAATTTCTACTAATCTGATTAACTAGTAAGAACTTAAATTACTACTTAAATTCCTTAATTGGCTTTTTTTTTCTTCGAAAATTCATCTACATAATATTATATTTAGACCTTATGTAACTTTACGTCCTTGAATTCATTTTCTCCCTTCATGTGTGTAATAGAATGATGATGGAAAAAATCTTCTATCATCCGATCATCATCATATATCGGCCGATTATAAATTAATAACACATAAGTAATTCTTTTATCAAACTTTTAAATCCCCCAAACAAAATCCTTCACGTTCCACAGCAAAAAAAAACCTTGCACAATCCAATAAAACCTACCGCATTCACCACATAAACTAAATAAACAGACAGACGCAGAACTGACTTTGTTGCGGACAGATCACATGCACGTATCTATTCGCTTTATTAATATTTATTCTAGTAGGCTCTCGAACGTTCTAGATACGATATATAAGAGCATTTTGAGATGTGGGTAGACTAATCCTATTATGTATAGTTATCAGCACGAATCTTGAGCTCTGACCTACATCTGCGCAGAAGTGATTTATTAGCAAAGAACCAATCCCGAGTGACGGCTATGACGCAATGCACTGCGGGCCAATCACCGCTTTAGCCTGCCCCCGCACTTCACTTCATACCACAAAAGGGACCCAATAAATTGCTTCTGTGCAGGTGAAGGTCAGAGCTCAACATTCGTGCCGATGACTATACCTAGCGATAAGACTCATCCATCGTCTCCTAAGTCACAACCTTACATGGCAACGCTGCCAGTATTCGAACCTGAAATCTTCTGTTACACAACCTTACAATTTAACTGACAGGACACGCCGTGATCACAAATCTCGAGGCGAAAAAATCTTGCAATTCACGCTTGGGGGGAAAGACACAGCCTTTTTATCGCCCTACTGCTGAGCACAGCCCCCCTCTCACACGGAGAAGGTCACATACACTCACACTTAAAATCCAATAAAACCTACCGCACCACATAAACTAAACAAACAAACAGATAGACGCAGAACTGACTTTGTTGCGGACAGATCACATGCACGGCGTATCTATTCGCCGTACTAATATTTGTTCTAGTAGGCTCTCAAACGTTCTAGATTTTAGAGAATTGAACTAGCAGGAAGCGCGATCAGATCAAATCTCTGTGTGAAAAAGTCTGACTACGCTCGGGCGAGGCAAGACATCCCATTCGTCAAAGCCCTTTTTTTGTCCCACTGCTAGGTACAGGCACATGGAGAAGGTCACAAACATCAAATAGCGATGTAGTTTGTTTTTTGATGCGAAATCATCAAATGACCCTTCCCGCTGTGGGTGCAGTGTGAGGAAATGTCAGAGTCTTACTGACTAAACCCACCGTGTTCCTTCTGTAGCCCTTTATGTACCAGGGCCGCGGTAACAAAAACAATCCCACAGCACCTGCAGGAAATAATGATAGTCACTCATGCATTTTTGAGTTTGGCACGTGATGATGAGTGATGTCCTCCTAGCCGATTATCGGCTACGGCGGCTGTTCTCATGTAAGGAGATTAGCCAACTACGCAGGACATATTATAGTGCACGAGTATTTGCGTAGACACAGGTGCACTCCCTATTGCTTCACTCTCATAACCCGATGGGACGGCAATCCGACACGACCGGTAAGAGATCAGGCGCAGGACCGACATTTACGTGCGACAGTTTGGCACGTACAATAATGGCGGGCGGTGTTGTATCTTTAAAGAGAGGCTTCTCCAGTTGTTTCTGTGTTCTAAGTCCTAGGCTGATGCAGTGACGTTCCCCCTTGACATTTAGGTCGACTGAAATCTTCATCGCGTATCGAAGCTTTGGTTGGAAATATCGCGCGGTTAAAATTACGGTGTTACTGAGGTTAAGTGGACATGAGATTTTTTTTTTTCGTTTTTTGAGATCTTATTTTTGAGATGTTGTTTACTCAATGCCAAAGATTCCGTTGTCAAATAGAACTATCTCATGTTCCTACGAAACGTCAAATCCTAGTGCACGGTTGTTAGGGGTGGGTCTTATGGAGAAAACCTTCAAAAACCACCTTATATTCTAATAAGATTTAAAAGTTAATAAAACAGAAAAATGGTGCATTAATTTTTGAAAGCGCGACAGATAGACTTTCGCATTTATAATACGGTATTTGAAAGTTAAAAATTAATACTTTTAACTCCTAATATCCTAAAGACAAAATACATTAGTACTTCTGCCCTTATTCTCTTTTATGTCCGTCTGTTCGTAAATGATAAAAACCGTGGATTTGTTGGTGAAGACTAATATTATCCACAGATTGACTCCCAGCGTGTTTGGTACAGGCATGTGATAACACTAACGTGCTCCTTTGTTCTTTATGACACGTATTTAAGTGGAAAGTACGTTTTATACGTACTATTTCCAGCAATTGGATAAAAAATAACATGTATGCTGTTCTGATGTACATAACAACAGTACATTGCAAAGTTTCATCGAAATCCGTTCAGCCGTTGGCGCGTGAAGAAGCTATTCTTAACAAGCTACTTTACTGCCAAGTTTCTTCAAAATCCGTCTAGCAGGTTGCGCGTTTAGAAGTAACAAACATACACAATCACAAACTTTCGCTTTTATAACATACACAATCTCAAACTTACGCTTTTATAAAATTAGCGTATGGAAAGTAGTTCCTTCAGGAGCGGGTGAAACCGCGGCCAGAAACTAGTAGGTAGGTTGCAGTTAAAAAACAACACCCCATTTGATTTCCTTCATAAAAATCTTTTCATCTTTGACCTCTCAAGAAATTGCATTAAATGATAACTTTTTGTTAAACTGCCTCCAAGGAAAAGACCTGGACAGAATATGTCAATTTTGATTTAACTAATCGTAACTTTGAACTTTGTCTTGCCTGTTAAAGCTTTGGGGACTCTCAAAATGACTGTTTTTTTTTCGACTACTTTTGTAAGAAATAAAATGTGGGTTAAATGCATTGGACTGAGAATATATGGTTCCGTGACTGTCATTTGTTTCTGAATATAAATATTTCGTTTTCGAATTCGCTATTAGCAATAACAATAATACAAAAGTCACTTTTGCACAGCAGCTCAAAAATACAAATTCCAAACTCTGCGACTGTGAAGCAACTTTCACACAATCTGTTCTTAGTTTCTTTGGTCGTCCTAATTCTTTATATCCCTTCTCGATCGTGCTCAAAATCTTCTTCACAATATGATCCTAATTCCTCCATGTCACATGTCTATACCATGACCATAAGAAGGACCGTGTCTACGGGGTTATTCGCGCGATTTACCGCGGCCCTGGTACATAAAGGGCTTTAGAAAACACATGGTGGGTTTAGTCAGTAAGAGTCTGACACTCCCACACGCTGCACCCACAACGGGAGAGGTCATTTGATGATTTCCCATCAAAAAAGGACTCTATGAGGCCCTTCAAAAATAAGGCATGGTGTTTACTATCTAGGATATTATTATATTAGAACTTTGAATGATTTATTTCACAACCGTTTTCCTCCACCGCATTCAATAACTGCGGGTCCCCAAATAATGTTTTTCTTCGTAAACAACATAAGATTATTAAGAAAGTTTTTTTTGTTTTGCGATTTCTTGGTCCTTATTAATAATATCAAGATATTAAGTGTATTACAAGTGGTGTTTACTGTAGTAATATTGTGGAATATTTGATATTTTTGGTTCCTTTGTTGCCACGTGGCGATCATACTACGTATGAGAAATAAATAAAATGAGAAAGAAAGTATGTTTACACATATGATTGTTTTTTTTTTTTTCATTTTTATATTTTTTGTTTAATATACTTTTTTATATACAAACTATTTTTTATCTCCCTTTAACCCGATGGTTGACCGGTAGAGAATGCCTTGTGGCATTAAGTCCGCCAATATATGTATTTTTTTCTACATGAAGTTTCAATATCTACCTAAGGATCTGAAATAAAATAAATAAACCCTATTGGTATAATAAACTATGGAACTCCAAAAGTAAAAAAGAAAATTAAAAATCAATAGGAAAATCTTTCTATACATCGACATTCTTCACATTTTTTTACAAAAATAAGTTCAATGAACAGCAACATTTTCCCATTTCTAACATTAGTATGACGTGCCAAGATTATTTACACTTTAAGGCCAAGAAAGATAGAAGCTGACCTAAATATAAAGTAGTTACTTAGCAAGAGCGAGCACTGATCGATCCAATTCAAACTTGGACCCAGTTTTGTAAAAAATATCGAAATGCCATTTTTAAGGGTGGTGTTCACTGATGTGGTACGCGAAAAGATTTTGATTTAAACCATCTATTGTTCTGTCTTAAGGTAGATATCGAATAGTGTGCCTTAAATTATACAACACCATAGTCACTATGGTCTTCATTACGTTGCATCTTTGGTACTTGTATTTAGTAATTTGTGTGCGTTGCGTGGAAAAATTTCAATCATCCCTATTCAGAGCCGGTTTTTTAATGTTTATGCTGCAAGGTTATAGACGCGAAAGATTGCAAGAATGTGACATGTTTGTCACTCTTGTATGTTTGTCTCTATGGATATAAACTATTGAATGAATTTTGATGAAACACAGCCTATGTACACATAAGAATATGTAGGCTACGCTACTGCTATATGTCTATTTGCGGGAAATAGTTATCTGGGAACGTGCTTCAGATTCGATTTGAAGTCCAAATGTTATTTTTTGTAAAATTGCCTGATCTTTCATCCTCTAATATTCATTTACTAAAACAACAAGTTGCCTTAACTTTTACTGAAATAAAGACAAAAACAATATTTAAAAAATCTTTTCCCGAATCACATTAGTGTGCACCAATCTTAACCAACAAGCAGCGAAGTGGTATTTGCACTGCGCTGAGTGAGTCTGACTTGACAGTTTATATTGACGGCCCGATAGAGATGAGATGAAATTAAAGCTGCATTTGCTTCAGAACTGAAAAACATTTTGACTTATTTATCCTTTGGATATTTGTTTTTGACAATTAAAGATCGATCAATGTTCTAATGTGATTTGATCATATTCAGTGAATGAGTGAGTGATCTTTAGCCTCTAGCCTTGAGACTATCACAAATTACTTATTAGTATTTATTTGTAGTATCATTCTAACTAATATTCATAATTATGTGCCAAAACTTTTTCAAACTATGTTGGGGTCGGCTTCTAGTCCAACCAAGCAACTGCCTATCTGATCTCCACAACCCAGTTATCCTGGCAACCCCTTGGCCTTTCTTACTCATATTTATAAATGCGAAATTATTTCTGATGTCTGTGTATCTGTCGCACTTTTATGCCGAAACTACGGATAAACCTATACTTTTAGTGTACCCATTTAATTCGGTTCAGTCGTTTTGGCTTGAAAGCGTAAACAGACAGATAAACAGTTTTCCTTTCGCATTTATAATACTAGTAAGCATACATACAATGTTTTCTTTCAATTACTAAGTTAAGCAACGTTCTACAGTACTTTTAATAGTCATGTTTGTGAGAACTAAGCTTTACTTAGTATGCAGTTAAGTTTAACTTTATTGCGAGTATTAATTGCAGTTGTGAATGTTTATCAGTTAGTTTTAATAGACTATTGCAGTTTTATAAATCGGTTCTTGAACATTCTTCGAAAATTATTTATTGAAAACTCGATCGAACTAATGTTAGTGGGTTTTAATTCTATTATTAGGCATTATGATGATATGTTCTTATCTGTATTATACTGCAAAAGTGTTTACCTGAACGTGGTAATCACTGGGCCGATTGAAAAACTCTTACTTTTATTGATATTTCGGTGCAATTTAACCGATGGAAATGTATGGTTATTCCTTGGTGTAATTTCAATCCGCGTATATTAATAAGAAGGTTTCAGTAATCAGTGTATCTGTCACCGGAAAATAACAAAATCCGTAAGTTTATCAATTTACTAGGAAGTTGTAATATTTTATGTCTACATTTTCGTAAATTTATCAATTTCCGACGTCATAAGGTAAATTTATAAACTGACGAATATCTATTCGTAAGATTTTATATGAAACTCTTTTGAATATACGATCTTTGAAATACGTAAAATAACACACTGCTCTCTGATTGGTCAATGTTCATAGTGGCAATGCTTAGGAAGGAGAAGTGACACGAGACAGCCAACCAATCAGATCGCGCGTAGCGTTTGCTTACTGCTTACTTATTATTTTACGAGTGAGTTCAGTAACTTTATCAATTTTCGAAAATATGGACGTAAAATATTACAACTTCCTAGTAGATTGATAAACTTACGGATCTTGTTATTTTCCGGTGACATATCTATAAATTTAGACAATTTACTCTCAAACATATACCCTTAATCTGTGCCCTATAGGAACCATATTGTTTCTAATCATAATGTAACACCTGTATAACATGGAATGCTAATAAAGAATTGAGTAAGTTTTTTGGGAATTCCACTAATTTAGCATCCTAAAATATCGACTTAAGTAGGCTTCTTTATTACTAATAAAAGTGGTAGTGCTAAGTAGCTATTAATGGGTCTCAACTTCCAGTAGTTTAAAATTCTCTCACCATTGTAAAAACAAACCTCAAGCTTGTCTATTAATCTGACAGATCTGTCTGTCTGTCATTTGTCGGAAGCCGGTATAGCTTGACACTGACAGTACTAGGTTATGTTTAGACTAGATTTGTTTTTAATTGGTTTAGAGAAATGATACATATCATGTTTTAAAATGATAGATGCTATTTTCGCTCTAATCCTTATTTAATTGATTGATTGTCATTCCGTGGATGGGTAACCGTCTTTGTCATTGTGCCTTCGTCCGTGTTCCGGAAAGCACGTTTTTGTGGGTAGTCAGAAGCCAGAAACTCCTGCAACTGGTCTTACCAATCTAGATCTATAGTTATTAAGATTTGAATGACTTCATAAAGTTCTTTTGCTTAACCTACCGTGATTGGACAAACAACTTCAGGCCAAAACCGTCACAACTTAACTTAATATATTATTTACTTGCCGCTAATAATTATACTAAAATAAAATATCCCCTTGCGTGCTTGCCCAGTTAAAAATAAAAAGCTTTCATTTGTAAAACCGCAATTAAGTAGCAGCTCATTATATCAGCTGTTTTGCCGGTTAACGATGAACGTAATTTCGGACATAACGGCAGTTTGGTAAATGTTCATAATATTTAGCCGGTTTTACGGTCTTTCTATTTGTATTTTACATGGAGTTACTGTCACTGCCGAAAATCGATCTCAGTGGCGTGCACTTGGAGAGGCCTATGTCCAGCAGTGGACTGCGATAGGCTGATGATGATGATGATGATGATGATGACTGTCACTGCATCGGATGGACGTTTGAAGGCTGTTATGTTAAGCTGCAGTTTGGTTATTCATTGAATTTCGAGTAACTAAAATAAAACTGACTTATACGAAACTTATATGTAAAGAATATATTTATATTTTTCAATTGCTTAAGAAGTTAGTCCATCTTAAAGCGCTTTATTATTTTCTGGCTTAAATTCTATTCCATGTCTCACCCAAGCAGACTGCTGTCATACCCTACCCTTCTCATTTGAATACGGAAGCAAGTTATTTGAACTAATCAAACTATTCAACATCTAAATAAGTCTTAACCCTTTCATGATTGTGAAAACAGACTTTAACATAAACATAATGTACCCAACAATTCCCTTTGTTATTTGTCCGAAAATAGCCCACCAGACTGGCCGGGCGAAAGTTTGTTTATTTACGAAATCTTTCAACTGAAAACCCAATATCGGATAGGAGCAGTTGCATAATAAACATTACCTAGAAGATTTGGTAAAGGTTTACTGACTTTTCTAGTTATCTTGATCAAAAATACATGTTTTGAAAAACTTGGTTTGTGAGAAATACCTCAAAATATTCGACACTTTCACACTAGCGGATTTTACATTCGGTTTTTTTTTGCGACACATTGCGATCGGCAATAAATCTGTCGTTCGGATTTTAATGTCATGATATTACGCATCGGTAGTTGTCAATTGTTTGCTGTCGCACGTAAAAACGCGATTACGCCAGACAATCAGTGTGGAATATCCGTTAATAAGGCATTCTGAAATAACCCTCACCTTTAGAGGGCTTTTCAGAGCTCTGTTTATCTATCTATTATCCCTATAGTATTACAAAATCCTACACTTATCATTGAAGTTCCTTTAAATTCTTCAAACTAAAAATCATTAATTCCAACTTGACTGAAAATAACACTTTTTGAACGTCAAAATTTGCAAAAGACAGCCCCCAAATCGCCCACCCACTTCCTATGTGTTTTTGCTGGGAAGAAGAATTGGCGCAACAAACTCCCCAGCAAAAATTATAACTCTAAATATATAACAAACGATCAACGAAAGTGGAATAACCTTGATTTTTAAATTGTTCATACTGACAGACTGGCCTACGTCACATCCGTGCAAAAACCTATTGTTTGAAAAAAATCTAGGTTCTAGGCGTTGTAACAATACTGGCTGTCAAATATGACCTTGTTTTAAAAAAAATAACAATCCCAATATGGCGACCATAAACAAGAAACGGCATTTTCTCTTTTGTCATTTTAAATATTAAGTATGTTTTGCAAAACCAACTTTTTTTTTATGTCAACGTAAACGCCAAAAGTAAAAAGGCGTACAAAACATTTTTTTCAACAAAAATTAAGCATGATTTGCATAATTTTCTTTAGTAAGTTGCAGATGCGGTTGTAATCAGAATTTTTCAAAAAAGGGAATAAGTATTATTCGTGTTAAAGATACACAAGGTAAGCAAGACAAGCTGTATTTTTTTTTTTTAATAAAAAATCCTAATACACTTAGCTGTTTAAACACAGCGTACCATTTTTTTGCCTTGTAATTTTTTTTGGAAACAGTCTGAAATCGACACCCGTGTGTGCCCATTACAGTACAGTACATTTGTGTGCCCTTTTTTGCAAGAATTACATTAACTAGGTACATAATAATCACAAATTATTACATTTCAAGTTAACACCATATGTTAATGTTTGCCTTAAGACCTAACAGGTCCCTTATCAAAACATCTGCCTGGATTTCCTGTCCTTATCTCTACATCCTTAAGTTGACATCAAGCAAAACTCAACTTTAATCCGTTATCTTAAGAGCTTTAATCGCTTGACAAGGTAAAGCTGTGTCTACATCCTTAGTATCAAGCAAAAATCAACTTTAATCCATTCTGTTAAGAGCGTTAATCGCTTGACAAGGTAAAGCTGTGTTTATGCTTTGCTCAAGCTCAGGCAAACAGTTTGATTCGCTTTCTTAAATAGAGGGAGATTTTACTTATGTTTGTGTATTTTATATCGTTTTTAAGTACAAAATATATATATTATAGGTATAATGACTTGAAAATAATATTATATCCGTAAGTTCAATTTCAGTATTTTTTCATACAGCTTTCGTTTAATAATTTCACATAGTGTTTGACGAGAACTAAACAATTTTGTGAACATGCAAACTCTGATTCTACTTAACCTTTTCAACGCTACAGCTCGCATAATTGAAAAGCTATTGTTTCTGAGGTCATCGGTAACTTTCAAAGACTTTTAACAATAAGTCATACATAACATTTGCTCATATTCAAAATCCACTTACTACGTTCTTTCGGCCACTCATTTTTAGCGTAAATTACGCTACGCTAACGCTTGGCTAACCGCCCGTTTCACCGTCATATTTCTCTATACCTATGCAAAGGGACAGGATCACGGAGGAGGGAAAAATAGTGGAGATGCCATAAGGAAGGTAGGTCAATGTAACGCACTGTAGGCATTCATGTACTTACACTGATTTTATACAGCGAAAGAATAAAGTGGATATTCCTCAAACCCCGAGATTAATTTAAAAAAGCAGAAAATATCCCGTGATTTTTTAAATAAAAAGTTATTTTCTTTTAAGGCTATCAATAATTTGTCTTGTTAATTAATGAAAACAAATAAAAAATAAGACTATCAATAATTTGCATTGTGAATTAATGTGAACTAATAAGAATTGTATTTTAAATGTTTTATTTGTCTATCTCTGACGTTCTTATTATTATTTAGTTGTAATATTGTTATCCACTCTAGATTGTCCATTAGAAATCACGGTGCAAGTACATAAATAACTCTACCTAATTCCGACCCCTGGTGATCAGTTACTAAAACTAATGAGTGCCTTGTCAAATCAAAAACAATATGTCAAAGATTGGTCTTGATTGGCTGGTGATTTTGTTTTCAAAATAATGAGCGTTTTCCATAGAAGGCGTGTAAGGCCGGAACTAGTTACGTTCCTCGTCCCCCGAACACCTGCATTTTGGCGAGACACAGAGATTTTGCGTTATGACATCTCCGCTAGTCATTTTATTCTCCATGGACGGGATAGAGAATTCGTGCGTAAGATTTGAAAATGGAAGCGTGTAAGATTTTTTCCTCTTTTATTTGGTTGGTAACAAATTAATTTGGCCAATTTAACGGGACTGATTGTTGCTGGAGGGATGACTGACCTTATTATTGTTACCTTTTTGTATACGGCCTAATTTTGATTAATTCTGCGGTTTTATTTAAACTAGACTTTGCCTGTAAATTCGTCGTTTATTTGTACATAAAGATAGCTGCCTTTTGTGGTTTTACCAGCGCGAGCGTTCTGAGTGAGGCATTTCACTTGAAAAAGCTAGCCTGTATTCCCCGCCAAGGAACCAGTTATATCTATGCCAAATTTTATGAATATCGGTTCAACTGATTTTGCATGAAAGCGAAACAGAAAGTAAGGATTTTGCTGTCCTATTTTCTTAAGTTTAAAATATTCTGGTCATACTATTGCCTGTTCTCCGGTTAATACTTACGGTATATTCTAGCTAGGTATTTCACAATACGTTTTAGCTAATTGTTTGGCTTCAAATATCTTCAATAGAACAACGGCGTATCTGTGCAAGAGTAACTAAGGGTCAGTGGGTCAAGCAAAGGGCCGAACACAGAATAAATTTCGCGCTTACAACGTTTTTATGGCAAACTCGAAACTTTTTATGGTAAAGTGGTAACATATTAACGACAGCGGTTGCACTCGCTTCCCGAGGGAACTACTTCCCGGAATTGGATAAAAAGTAGTCTATATGTTGTTTTGATACTGTTTGTTGATATTATATTATACAATGTTAATAGCCACAGTATTATACAATGTTAATGAGTCGTGGTGGCCTAGTGGGTAAAGGACCAATCTCTCAAGTATGAGGGCGCGGGTTCGATCCCAGGTCAGGCAAGTACCAATGCAACTTTTCTAAGTCTGAATGTACTTTCTAAGTATATCTTAGACACCATTGGCTGTTTCGGATGGCACGTTAAACTGTAGGTCCCGGCTGTCATTGAACATCCTTGGCAGTCGTTACGGGTAGTCAGAAGCCAGTAAGTCTGACACCAGTCTAACCAAGGGGTATCGGGTTGCCCGGGTAACTGGGTTGAGGAGGTCAGATAGGCAGTCGCTTCTTGTAAAGCACTGGTACTCAGCTGAATCCGGTTAGACTGGAAGCCGACCCCAACATGATTGGGAAAAAGGCTCGGAGGATGTTAATAGCCACAGTAGTTCGTAAAAAACTGTGTCGCGGCCTTTGGCACACCCAGAAGGCAGACGACGAATATTGACTAATTAAAAAAAAAAGGCTTATGTTTAACTGACCACCAGATGTAGTAACAAATAGCAGACAAAAATAGTAAATGATCACCAAAATGAAACTCACATTTTAATGTAAAATTATAACCAAAGTTTTAACACTTTGCTTTCCTATTTAAGTAAAATTACTCCAAGTAAATCATGAGTAAGCCAAAAATAGTAAATGATCACCAAAATTAAATTCTGCTATCCTATTTCAGCAAAATGAGTCCAAACAAATCATTTTTATCCCAAACTTGATATACATATGTATATGTTAGCAGCATGCAGCATGGAAGCAAACATGCAACATGCAGCAAGCATCGCTTCTGTCACGGCTCCGGCGCTGCGGGGCTCCGGCGGTCCCATGCGAGTTTATCGCCGCAGATGGTTTTCACGCTCACCACCGCAGCTTCGGCTTCAGGCAGGCAGCCTCGCCCCTCCGCGCCTACGCGGTTTTGAATTGCACTCTAGGGGTAGGGCAAACAAGATTACTACGTGGAGTCTATATACACTTAATATGGTATCATATTACTTTATTTAGTAACTAGCTTCCGCCAGCGGCTTCGCCCCGCGTGGTGTGTTGATAAAGAGTAGCCTATGTGTTAATCCAGGGTATCACCGATGCATACCAAATTTCAACCAAATCGGTCCAACCGTTTTTGCGTGATTGAATAACAAACATACATCCATACATTCTCACAAACTTTCACATTTATAATATAAGTAGGATAAGCCTACATTTTATGGCAATCACAGTGATTTATTTAGGAAAAATAATACATTATTTTGGTCGTCAAGATTTGGTGATCATTTACTAAATTTGGTGGTCGAATACAATTTAAAGTGGAGTCGTGACTAAAATAGCTGGTACTATTATATTTTTAGACTTTATTTTTCTGGTGTTAAGTAGATATCTTTAGTTACAAAACTAAGGGTATCAAAGCATTTTATGGTGGTCAAAATATTTATCCCGAAAAAAAAAAACACGAATTGGGAACCTACTCCTTTTGAAAAGTCGGTTAAAAATTAAGGTCATTTCTGTATCAATGAATAAATGTAACAGTCAGTCAGTCATTGCGGGTAGTCAGAAGCCAGTAAGTCTGACAACCAGCCTTACTTAGGATCTGGGTTGCCCAGGCAACTGGATTGAGGAGTTCAGATAGGCAGTCGCTCATTGCAAACCACTCGTACTCAGCTGCAGCCAATCAGACTGGAAGCCGACCCCAACATAGTTGGGAAAAAGGCTAAGCAGATGATGTTTACTCTCACATATTGCGAGTAGCTGGTAGTATTACTTATCTAATCAAAATAATTTTTGCCTTATATTATCTTTAGCTTCACCTGTGTCTGTCCCATATCACATTCAATAGTACCTACATTGCACCCACATTTTTGTTTCCATTCAATTCCCAATAATCAACATCATCAATGACCAACAACAATAATAGGTAAAGTCAGCCATTGTGAACAAAAACCTATTGATTCCGTTTGTATAGAAACCCATGGAATTCGTTTACCTGTACAATGATATTCGTGGTTTAGATAATTGAATTCCAAAAGGGATGGTTATTACCTGCACGCATCGCATTATGGTTTAAATATTGAAATTGTATTTTAGACCAGTATTGATATTGTGGTGTATAAGAGATTGGGTAGATATAGGCGCTTATTTCTTGTTCGATGAGGACTTCAATCAGTCAAATATTTTATTTATTTCATGTTCATTTTTCACAAATATCAATTAAACAAAAAGCTACTATTTTAATGTAGTGTTGGGACTTTGTCGATATTTTTTATCGATAGATGCCAGCAATATCGATAAACGGTCTTCAGAGCGTTTAATTATTGTAGGGATATAAATCACCGTGTTAAGTAAAATTAGACTGGGTTTTGTTGATTAGATTCTATTACATTTATTAGAAAATGTGTCATCTAACGTCTGTCCGGTGTAGGTACTGGTTGCTAAGCGACAAACAAAGCCCTTTAAAAAGAAACTTCTGACGCTGCGCTTTGTCTATAATTCTATATCATTATCTATATTTTACCTTTTATAATCCTAGTGCTAACCATAGAGACGTCAAACTCAGATCTTTAAACAAGTAGACTTTGAACTTTATTACTATGACATTAATGTTTACATTCGCTTTTACGAGCTCTATCTGTGTTGACAATAAAATTGATAGCTCATTCATAATATTGTGGGTAGGTAAAATAAAAGGTAGAAACATTGTTAAGTATTTTATTTGTAATTTGAATAAAATATATATCAGACTTTGCAACGTCAAATCATAATATATTATTTTATCTACACTACAGCATCAATTAAAAAAGTTTCTTAACAAAAGTGTTGTGAACAGTCGATAATTTTTTTTTGTCGATAAACAATATAACAATATTCGGATATTGTTGCTTTCGATCTTTTTATTTATTCAAGCAATTTCAGGTTTATCGAAGTAAGTTTAAATATTTCACGTTATTTATTTTATTCGGTTGTGTTTTCAGCGCCATATGCAAAGAAACATGATTGAAAGATTGATGAAAAGGTTATTTTTACGTTGTTTATTGATTGCTATACAGATTGAACTTTTTTGCAGTTATTTCAAAGAACTGTACACGTATCAAGCCATTACAAAAATATTTAAATACCTACATGCTATGATGGTTTACTTTTTAAATACCTTTTCCTGTTTACACTAGAAAAATAGTAGTCGGTGTTGCTATTTCCAAGTTCCATGCATTAAAAACACCACTAATTGGCAAAGAAAACGTGTATTTGTTTGTGTTCCGTATTCTCGGAAATTGCTGTGTTAAAATTGTTATTCTAAGTTGTCAGTCACGCGACTTTAGTATGGGTTTTTGTTGCAATTTATTATGATTAATTGTGTTTTCTTTAAAACTGGAGAACGTTTGTTTTTTAAATGACAGAGGTGTCAATTAGTAAAATTGGAGGTTTTTGGCTTGTCACCTTGTTTTATTAGTGTAAGTTAAAGGGAATTAATTTTAATTATATTGTTCATATGGGCACTTTTGACACTATATACTAAGTAAGTGCTTTTGTGTTTAGGTGATTCAGATGTTCGTGGAAACTTGAAGTGTGATATCATAATAAGCTATTACAAGAAAAATGCGTATTAAAATTACTTATTTAACCACTTACGAATAAAAGAATATTTATTAAAGTTATTATTATTTATTTATTTGCATTTACTCTAGCATTACTAAATTGATGATAGATTTCTCAAAATTTTAAGCTCAAAATTCTGAACTCCTTCTGAATACCTCTTAGAACTTAAGATTAATATAGACACCTTAAACTTTGTAGATTATATATTATTGTAGATTTAGGTAAATAATCAGGCAGAGTGGGTTGAAATTTCTAGATTATTTTGAGATAATCGTGTCATAAACTTGAAAAGGCTGAGTAGATTTGTCTTAGCTAAATCCTTGTTTACTGGTATTGTTTTAGGCGTTGTGTAACCAGTTGAGTATTTCTAGATAAAGTCTGCTGTCCTTGGTTCGACCGAGTTAGTTTGGTTATATAAAGTTTTAGAAGTAACTGTTTACGGTTATACCTAGTGTTAGACGATCTAACATTGTTTTTTTTTTTTTTTTTTTTTGATTTAGCTTGATCTGTTTAATTGCTGGGCAAAGGCCTCTTCCATATTTCTCTGTCGGAAGCGTGATGTAGTCAACCGGTGAGGAATTCGCCAGCGCTACCTTGTTCACCTCATCTACTAATATCGTCTGGTTTGTGCCTGAAAACTATATACCTATACACATGGATCGTGTTAACTTTCCTCTCAAAAATTTGAACGGCTGGGGCTTGTCCCCAGTAGGTACAATCCTGGTCAGCCTTTGTTTGTAATTATTTTATAAATGCTCTCCTCTCGCACAGAAAAAACATGAATTCTTAAGGCTTATCATCATATTCACATATTTCGTTAAGCAAGTTTCAAATTGAGACTTGAGTACCTTAACCGCAGTTTCTCAACACGAACTCATTTAGTAATAGGTGTAAGCTTATATTAATTGAGTAATGATGTGCTCTTAATCTCCGTAACACCTCAGACTTCGAACCCGATACCTCATTCCTCAAGTGAGCAATTTAATTTACTCTACCTTATTTATTAGTCTAACAAAGTGAGCCCACAAAATGTTCTCAACAAATTGTCTCCAAGTAAATTTGTAGTAGGCAATTTATTTGCCTTGTACTCGTAAAAATGTGGATGACATTATAACTGGTGATTGTGTGAGTCTGTTTTTGTCATGGGGCTTTTAGACTGACAGCCAGTTTCTTCATCAAAAGTTAAAGCTAAAGTAAAAGTCAAAGTAATGTCTAAAGTAAAACTAACGGTCAAATTCAATTTTTCTATTAGTTTTGCTGTCACTTTAGCCTTTAAAAAAACGAATTTGACCGTTACTTTTACTTTAGACATTACTTTAACTTTAACTTTTGATGAAGAAACAAGTACATAGACCAAAATAATGTTTGCCCTAGGGTGTAAAAGACACGCCACTTAGAAGAAATCTGAGCGTGTTGACTTCAGAAATAACATTTGTGCGAAAAATTGCGGTTTGACACAGACTTTATTTTAGCGTAAGAAAGATTTCAAATGTCTTGAATTATTTCACTGACAGGTAAACGTTTAGAGGAGGCTTATTCAAGTTTTTTTCTGTGACATATTGGCCGGTCCTGGCGCCTCTGAGGACTTCATTTAATCGCTTTGTTTTTTTTTCTTGTGGTTTTGGTCTTTTTCAGCCCAACAAAGACCAGTTTCTGGTAATTTCTAAAATGTAATTACTGAAATGTGAATACCATCAAGTCACATACTTATTGAGGACTTCACTTTAGAACTCAAGGGTCTTGAGCCTAGAAGTCCCAACTATGTTAAAGTCGGGATCCAGTCTGACCAGATGCAGCTGAGTACCATTTTTTTACATGGGGCGACTGCCTTTCAAGCCAGTTACCTAGGCAATACCTAGAGCTTAGCCGACGAGGTACCAACCAAAATTGACTTTTTTGCTAAAGCCACTCTCCCGTTGGTCCTGTCAATACAATTGTCATATTCGGCATAAATAATTCCACCGTATTTAACTGAGCCCTGTTACATAAAGCATAAATATTAATGGCCCCCGTCCAACTCGAATTAATATTGATAAATAAGTTAGAAACAAGTTCATTAATAATTCCACTTGGATAAGATTCTGTCTATCAATTAGTTTTGAAATGGTAACTTCTTGAATTTCATTTGACCCTCAGGTTAGGTGGGTCATCACAGATTGAGGGCAATTTGGAATTATACAACAACTAGCTGTACCTTGCGGTTCCACCCGTGTCTCTCTAGGCAAAAACCTCCCGCATCTGGCAAAAAGTAGCCTATGTTTTTTTCTGGCTCTGGACTTGCCTGTGCATATCCATTTTTATAAATCGCTTCAGGGTATTTTGGAGCGAAAACGCTACATAATTAATTGCTGTTTTATTAGGATAGTTTTTATATGTATTGTAAATATGTAAATAAAGTGATCTTAAAATTGAATTGCTGGTCAAAATTACAAAAAAAAAACAATTACGTTGTATATCAAAAAAAAATTACGAGAATAAAAGGGAAACTACCTAAAATAAAACAAAAAGTACACGTGTAAAAAAGTTTTGAATGGTTAAACTTTCATTCTTGTACGTCGAGGGACTGGAGTTTGAAAGTGTTTTAAAAATTGATGACCTGCCGTCAGTATATTAGTGTAAGTTTTATTTGCTGAAGAAAAAAGCGCTCAAATATATCACTTGTTCTCTTTTGGTGAGTTTTATTACAGACAAACTGTTCATCGCGGTTTTATTCGCATTCCGAAGGGATCTAGATCCCGCATCGGGATAGAAAAAATGCAATAGATTTTTATTGCTAAAAGAATTTAAAAATATCGGTTCAGTAGATTTATTTACGTTGTAGGGGCAACATAACGAACTCATTATTCACAAACATTTCTTTATATTATTAGTATATATTTCTTATTACACAAAACAAAGCTACATACTCAAACATCCTTCCGTAATATCGATAACGAATCACATCACTATTTTATCGACCTTACCAAACAATACGAGATACGTAATAGAATTTTTACGGTAACATCACTTACGTTAGTTTTACTAGTTGCAACAATTCCATTGGTTTCGGATATAATCGTAAAATATAATGTTATCCGATTCAATCGTAGGTATGAATCACGGAGGAAGGAAATATAGCGGAGATGCCATAAGGAATATAGGTCAGGCGCTTTCTTGTAGGCCAATGTAACGTACGGTAAGCGTGATCAGTTACTAGAACTAACGAGGCGTTCGGGTTCTTTGTCAAATCGATCAATCTGTCAAAGATTTGTGAGTTTATTTTAAAAATTGGTAAGTTCCATAGAAAGCGTGTGTGGGTTCTAGTAACGTTCCTCGTCCCCCGAACACCCGGATGTTGTCGCGCTACTTTCTTAGGATATTTTGCGTTATGACATCTCCGCTAGTTATTTTGTTCTCCATGGTATGAATCGTAATCGTAAAAATTGAAGGACGTCGTTGACCGAAATGTCGGAATATGTCTTAAGTTTTACTACAGAAATAGTTTATGAGCGTTTGTTGTAAGTTTCGAAGGGATTTGGGATTCACTGGTTGAATTGTGTAAACGGAAACTTGAAGATTTGTTCTTCTTGTGGTACTGATGTGTATTTTGAAGGGTTTTAGGCAGATACGTAGCAAGCTATAGAATCAAGTTTGCAAACATATGTATGTATTAATAAGACATTAATTAAAGTTGCCTGATTTCAAGACCTGTTTTAGTATCCAATTCTTTACAAGTCCCTATCACCTTTGGAGTAATGAATCTATGAATACCTTTGTACTAATCTTATATATTTCATATGTTTGTTTACTTTAACGCGCTAGTCTAAAGAACTACTGGTCCTTTAAAAAAAAAAAAAAACATTTTTAGATAGCCCATTAGTAAAGAAGGTTACCGGCTACTATATATCCGGCTGCGTAAGGTAAATATCCCATAGGACACGCGTGAAACTGCTGGTAGAAACTAAAATACCTATTACTAAAGTAAAAGAAAAATAACAAATCCTTCAATATCCCTTAAAAAGCACCGTCCTTTACCACTATCTATACAAAAAACATCTCCAACACAAGCACAGCACTTGCAAGTTACAATGCAGGCTGCATCTCAACCATTTTTCACCGTCACAAGACCAATTTGTCACTACTTATGCACTATGCAATTCCGACGGCAGAATGCACTCCAACTATATACGTTCATGTAGGTTTTTATTTCGGATCTACGAAATTGGGGATTATTTTGGTTTTAGAATGTTGTGTTTTGAGATTCTTGGTGTTGTGGGTATGGTGGTATTTTCTGAAGTTTACTGTCATGGTTTATTTAAACTTTGAAACTGAAGGGGAAATAATATTTCAGTGTAAGATAGTTCATTTTGATGAAAGGTTATTAAGAGCTATGTTAAGTCCGCACGGATCGATCGATCTTAAGGTTCCGCCACGTTTTTCACGCTCTGTATATGTATGGGTGACCATCTTATCATGATAAGATCCTCCGTATTTCTTAAGGCACGTTAAGTTGGTGCAATTTTAAACAGCTGCAGAAAAACTTGTGCGACTTTTTGTGCATTTAAACAGCCAATACAAAACCTAAAGTAGCTACAAGTATATATTTGTTACCGCTAAAAATGTCTCCTTTCAAACATCAAAATTTTGATTGAAAGCAACCCTTCACTCACACAATATTAATAACCCTTCAATCTCCTTTAATCTGAAGTTTGTTTACTAAAATCAAATCAACAAAGGTTCGTATTTACAATGACCCGAACCCACGGAGTGAGGAAAGATGAGCGGAGATGCCATAATGCAGGCAGGTTAAGCGCCTTCTTCTTGCTCAAATACATATGGTGAGCATAACCAAAACGACAAGTTACGAGTGATCTAACGAGCCGTTCGATTTTTGGTATGAAACACAGCTCAGGGGAATCTTCAACAAAAGACGGCAGTTGGTGGAACACAAACTTTTATTAATTAGTATTTTCACAATACGGACGTCACACTGCCACGCTTGGCGCCGAGATTCGAATGGCCGTCCGCTCGCTCATAGACAACACAAGCTCAACTGTCAAAACTAATGACGTGACATGACTACTATAAGTCGATTAATCGATTGAACGTTACAGGTAAAACAAAAAAAAATCGGGTTCAAAGAAGGCGTATAAGGGCGAAGACAGTAACGTTCCTCGTCCTCCGCACACCCGCATTTTGGCACGCTACTTTCTTAGGAGATTTTCCGTTATGGCACCTCCGCTAGTCATTTTGTACTCCGTACCCAAACCCAATGGACCTTCAGCTACGTTTGTGACGTCACAGACGCCATTTTAATCAACTCTGAATGTCATTCTGTTGTTAAATGAGTCAATAATTTAATTTCCGTAGTTGCAGTGAATTTATGTACTCGCCTACCTACTTACATTGAATTGGGCGTGCCTTTGGTGGGACGGGTTACCGATTCCGAGTAACGATTATCGATTTGTCATTGGTTGGTGTATCGAGTTTAAATCGATAAGTTTTCGTGTATGTGTTGTCTCAACCTTTTTATCGCCCCACTACTGGGCTGCGGCCTCCTCTCCTACAGAGAAGGATTGAGCATTAATCACCACGCTTGCTCAATGCGGGTTGGTGATTTCAGACTTTATAGTCCAGGTTTCCTGTATGTTTTCCTTTACCTTTTGATAAGCTATATTGGTGTCCAAGATATACTTAAGAGTACATTCAAACATGAATGTTGCAATGGTACTTACCTGATCTAGAATCGAACCCACACTCATACAAGAGAGGTTGGTGCTTTACCCACTAGGCAACCACGACATATGTGTACCTATGTGTAAAATATTTAAAATGTGTTGTGTAATGGTGTCAATGAATACTTTTTTCCAGGAAGACGAAGGCCTTATCCAGAATTCGAGAGAAAGCAATAGTTTAACAAAATGAAATAAAAACTATATTGTCAGCAACAGGTCAAGACTTATCCTGACCTGCTTCTGAACTAATTATAGTGTAGTTTTTCTTTTGTTCTTATTTAATAAAGTAAGTACTGGAAGACTCCTCTTTTATTTCTGTTTCATTCAAGATAACTTGTTGCTTTAAGAGTTTGGTGTTTTGTTGATGTAAGAGTCAACCAAAACATAACTAAAATCAAAATCATAAGTCATTTATTCAAAGTAGGCTGAAAATCAGCACTTTTCGAACGTCAAAACAAAAGACAGCCCCCAAAACGCCCGCCCTTCACCACTTCCTATGTGTTTTTGCTGGGAAGAAGAAGTGGTGGAGCAAACTCCCCAGCAACACAATTCATTCACGTCTATTCTTGACAGTCGAAAATTTATCGAATCCATCATCTGCCTAGCCTTTTCCCAACTATGTTGGGGTCGGCTTCCAGTGTAACAGGATGCAGCTGAGTACCAGTGTTTTACAAGGAGCTACTGCCTATCTGATCTCCTCAACCATGTTACCCGGGCAACCCAATACTCCTTAGTGAGACTGCCAGACTTACTGGCTTCTGACTACCTGTAACGACTGTCAAAGATGTTCAAATGACAGCTGGGACCTACAGTTTATCGTGCCTTCCGTAAAAATATATATCGAATGAGGATTAAAATATTTACATAAGGTTTTCTTGAAGATTTTCCTCACTGCAGTCTCATCTTAGGCACCGTTAGCCATGCTTCGTCGCGTTTCTTAGATTATACTATAAAAAATTGCATTCAAATGCATTTTTAGCATTTTTATTTCCGTAGTTTCTGTTAAAGTAAGCTGTAGTCCTGTTCTGTAAGAGTGAGAAAGGTAATTTGATTCAGTATTCGCTTTTTAGAATAGAAACGAGGTTAGGATTGGTTTTCATTGAGGTAGTTTAAGATAGTTGCTCTATTAGGCTATGGATGGTTTTAAGAATTTGTTAGTAGAAATCCAACTAAAAAAGAAAAAGAGCTCGTTGCAGGTTTATTTTTATATTTCAATTTAGATTGTACCTCTTCATTTATTTAAGTCTTGTGCTCGCGTGGGTACCTACTATGTACTCCGCGCACTCGATCAAAAAGGCTTGGTCTTAAAACTTGATCGGTAATTTCTAATAGCGCGTTCGAACTAAAATATCTTCAGTTAAATAGTACCCATAAGTATTAATAGACAGCACATACTTATAATAAACAAAGCCAAAGTTAAAGAATATATAACTCCAATCCAAACATACATAAGCAGAAGGTACTCATACACCTATCCACTTCTCAAAACAGAAAAAAAAACTAACTAACTAGGACTGACCACTAACCTTGTCACGGTAAAAAATACAGCCCTACTACTGTCACTTTAACTAACATTCACTCGCATTAACCCTCCATTTTCCCTCCCATAAGGCATGGGCTATTTCACCATAAAAACTGGGTTATGCCATAAAAAAGGTCCACCTGAGTGTTACAGGTGAACTGTCAAATGGTGCATCACACTAATATAGGCGGAAAATAGTGTGTATCTTTGTTATTTCGTCACGCGCAAACGGCTAATTTTGACGAGTCAAAGTCTAATATGATTAATATGATTATATTATATTGTAATTTTTTCACTTTAATTTCGTTCGACCACACCTTCAAAAACGCTCCCCTTTTACCGCTTCTTAGTGATTTGGCTGGGAAGAAAAAACGGTGATAACAAACTTCGAAGCAACACTTGTCTATTACAATTTAATCATTTAATTTCATTTTTTATTATTTAAACATGTACCTGTAGTTATTTAGCTTATATATACTTACATTAGGATATACCTCTACAGTTAGATTACTTTTCAACTGGATGCGGAAATTAGTATCTTTAGGTAGCGGGTAGGAACTAAGTAGTAAGTAGTAAGGTAAGGCGTAAACAAAAGAAAAATAAAATAGCCAGTATGTTATTCTTATTCTGATAATAACTACATTACTACTAAGTTTCATGAGAAATCATTTAGTAGTTTTTGCGAGTACCTAACATAATTGCGCATTTATTAAATTGGAATATATATATATAATATGGTATAAAAATATAGGATAATATACCTCGCAATTCACCATTATATTGAACTGTTACATTCTTACAATAAACAACCCCAACAAGGAAGGAAAAAGGGGGAATTTATAATAACCCTCCCAAAGGGTCCAATATTTACCCATGTTGTTGACAACTTACCTAATATTAGATGAATGAGCAAGGAAATAGACGACCAAATATTAAATAATCGAATGAATGAGTCCTTTCATTTGTTTTAGGATTGATGTTATATGGACTTCTAAAGCTAAGCTTCCACTTGTCGGTATCGTACGCAACGGATCGTAGTATTATTTATATAGAAACTCAAACAAGTGCGTCCACCTGTCCGCATCGTACGCATCGCACATCTTGTTTGAGTTTCTATATAAATAATACTACGATCCGTTGCGTGCGTTGCGTCCGTTGCGTACGATACCGACAAGTGGACGCTTAGCTTAAAAGACCGCCTCCTTGTTTTTTTTATGCAACATGAACCATGTACATAAAGGCGAACTTAATGCCATAGGCGTTCTTTCCAGTCCAACATTTATTTTGATTAAGACCAATTATATTTTTAACCGACTTTTCTCTTCTTTTCTTTTCTTTGCCAATCAGTTATTAGTAGTAATAAAGATTAATAAAAATGTTTTTGTTTGTAGGTACTTAATTCAAACTATATTGCTGTGCGACAAATTGACAAGGGCGCAAAGTTTAAGGTAGATAAATTATAATAGATTAACTAAGAAGTATAATAAACTAGGTAGCTTTTTCCCCGCGGTTAGACCCGCGGCCCGAGGGAACTCCTTTCTTAAGCCTGCGGTACACTAAAGCTACTTTTTATCCGTATGCGACAAGTAGGTAACTCAGTATGCGGATAAAACTGCGAGAGCAATACAGAGGAAATTATTGTTACTATTTTCACGTCACTGTTATAGAAAAAGACATCGTAACTTCTAAGAAAACCAAATTGAATTAAAAAACGCATCAAGGCAAAATCTTCAGAAAATACCAACATGACAAAAATATGTTGGTATCTCAATCTTTCCTATTGTATATCTCACATAGCAAAAGAAACATGTTGAATGATATTAAAATTCCTGTGCACCTATGTCGCCTTTTGACCGGGTACGCCAAATAGGTATTTAATTTAAAAAGGGTTGCGTAATTAGTTGCTTTTCGAAAAGGGTCTCGGGGGTTGGACATTTTTTCTTGTTAAATGCCATTTGTGTTTTTGGAATTGATATTAAATTGTTTATTTTGGTTTTGTTTGGTAAATAGAAGTTGATACAATACAGTTCCAAAAATAGACTCTTGATCTGCCCCTATATTGTCAGATTCAGGCACAGTCCTCATCTCATACAGAGAAGGAATGAGCGTTAATCACCACGTTTGCTCAAGGCAGATTAGCGACTTCTGACTTGTTAAGCCCAGGTTTCCCAAATATGTTTTCTTTCACTTGATGTCTAGAATTGTACTTAGTATGTAAGCAAGCAGTTACTTAGAAAAGTCACATTAGTAATTGTCTAACCCTTTTTTTATGGGAAATCATCAAATGACCACTCCCACTGTGGGTGCAGCGTGAGGGAGTGTCGGACTTACTGACTAAAACCCACCATGTTCCTTCTTTAGCCCTTTATGTACCAAGGTACTTTATGGCCCTAGGCTGTGGCCCTAGTTTAAAGTTTCGAAAAAGCTATGAAAATAAACGTGTTTGAGTTGGAAATACTCCTCCGTGTGAGAGGAGGCCTGTGCCCAGCAGTGGGGCAATAAAAAAAAGGCTGTAACAGTTGAGTTGGAAATAGGTAAATTTTTGGTAATAATAACTACATTATCTACAATCTAAATATAAGTTCAATCATCATTTCAGGAGTCAATATTTATTAATATATATACCTGTCCTTCGTACTGATGTTCGTGATAACCTACAATTTGATGTCGCATGCTTGGAGTCGTTTGTCAATGATGAATGATCAGGCGCAATAATAACTCAAAGCTATAAATATCTACTTAGCATTGATTTAGTTGACGTTACTGTGGATTTGAAATTATTGATTTGTTATTAGATTTCTTATTAAAACTGGCGGTTCGATAGAACTACTTCATGTGGTCGGATAAAAGGTGCCCTATGTCCTTTCTAGATTCTATAGGTAAGTCTAGACTATCTGTTTATCAAATAAATTGGTTCAGTAGTTTCGGCGTAAAAGTCAGAGCGACAAACAGATAGATCTATGTCGCATTAATAATATTAGTACGGATGTATTTATTTTCAATTCATTAATTTCGTGCAATAGAAATACAATACTAATGCAAAAGCACCTAGGAATAATACATTACCCATTAGTAAAATATTACTGTAATTGATATTCAATTTATATAAATATTGGTATTAATTATGATTTTGAATTTTTTCCTAGAATATGACCAATACTTGAAATCAGATATACCTAGTACTTAGTAATCTCTGAAATGAGTATTGTTTAATTAACATTAATATCGTTTATTTCATTGTATTTACAATTTTGGACCGAGATTACGTATACAAAGACAATGTGTGATCATGATGATATATACAACATGTAACTTAATTAACGCACATCCTGAAATTAGTTTGTTCAGAATCGTTTACTGAATCGATTTATATCATTTTTAATATAGGTAATTTTTTATCCCAAAAATAATTAAAACTTCGGAAATTATTGTCATATTAACCCTGTACAGTCAAAACAAATTCAAATAGACCGTCACTCAAAGTAATAAGACTTCGTGTATTGTCGGCTTTTTCCGTAGTTTCGTTATGTTGTGTCGAGTCGAGCGGCGGCGTGCGGCGCGATATTTGCGTGCGTAGTAGTATGACCAAAAAGTTCTCCAAGAATTGGTATAACTAATTTATTAAATAACAATGCATATACATGCTAAATTAAAAATTCAGTATATGTATTATGATTAAAACATAATATTCTAATTGGGGTGTTTGAGGGTGTGCGTTAATTACGTTACATGTCGTATACATTTACACACATATGTAAAAAAATCAACACGGAGAAAAGTTACGTCCATTCATCACTATTTGTCTAGCCGGCTTTCAGTCTAATCGGATGCAGCTGAGTAACAGTATTTTACGTAGAGCGATTGCCTATCTTACCACCACAACCCAGTACCTTCAGTAACCCAATACTTGGTAAGACTGGTTGTCAGATTTACTGGCTTCTGACTACCCGAAACGACTGTCAAAGATGTTCAAATGACAGCCAGGAACCACTAGTTTATCTTGCCCGCCGAAACTCGTCCTGGCAAAAGATAATAACCCATCCACGAACCGATCGCATCAAGCGTTGCTTAACCTTATAATCGATCGGCGCGGCTTTGATTTAGCCACGAGCCACGGGCTTAAATAATACACCACAATTTCTAAGTACACGAAATGTAATTTGACGTTCATAGTAAACACCTCAGCAATCTAAATCACTTGTATTTCTAAGAAAATTCACATCATAGTGCATAATGCTTTGCAACATGCATAAGATGATATGCACCCGATAATTCAAATTTCATTACTTTGCTAAGGCGTTTCAGACGGTATTGTGCTGTCGAGCGGCTCACCTCATTTTTCCCTTTTACAACGAAATATTTTTCTAAAGTACTCTCTATATCTGTAAGGATAAAGTAAATAATAGTAACTTTCATTGGCAGACAGATAGCAAATAAATAGATGAGATATAATTAACAGTTGCTCTATAATAGAGCATAATATGATTATGGCACGAAAATCCTTGCTCGTTCTCGCTTAAAACTAAACGGATTGGAAAATTGTTTTCTCGATTAACTCGTAGGGTATTGCTTATTTATAAAATAGACATAATGCATTTAGAACCTGGATTAATGGTCTTAATTGCACCTTTTTAATTTGGCGAAAATAAAAGGACAATTTCTTGCGAAGAGTTTTCACACATTGGACTAGACAGCCCACTGACAAGCTCACTTGTAATCTTAAAACCAAATCGTCGCTGCACGTCCATTACGTGTGTGACCCCTCTAACATTGGTGTAAGTGAAATAAATTAAAAAATACAACGTCCGTCGAATAGGTAAAGCCAGTATTTTGTATTGTCGAATGCCCCTATTGCGTGTACAGTACTCATTTACAAAACCTTTACAACGAACAGTGGATGGTGTTATGCAACGACAAGATTTTTTTTTTCGTCTGTACCAATATTAGAAAGAGGAAAAAAAAATATTATTGTTTGTAATGGATAAACTCAAAAATTTTTAAATTCGGGCATGTAGAAAAATTCTTTCACCAATTAAAAGCAGCTTTATCTGAGAAATGAGGCAATCCGTCAGAGAACCAAAGTCATCGACATAGCCCACCGAATCAGCAAGCTGAAGTGGCAGTGGGCTGGCCATATTAGCCGAAGAACCGATAACCGTTGGGGTAAACGAGTTCTAGAGTGGAGACCACGCCTCGGCAAACGTAGTGTAGGACGTCCTCAGGCACGGTGGAGTGATGACTTGCGCAAGACGGCTGGCAGGAGCTGGATGCGAGCAGCCGAAAATCGATCTCAGTGGCGTGCACTTGGAGAGGCCTATGTCCAGCAGTGGACTGCTATAGGCTGATGATGATGATGATATCTGAGATTAACATTTTTTGTTTGTTTGTAAAGGTTCCGAAACTACCGAACCGTTTTGAAAAATTCTTTCACTGTTGGAAAGCTACACTTCCCGAGTAACATAGGCTATATTTTATCCCGGTACAGGCAGTAGTTCCCACGGGACGCGGGCAAAACCGTGGGAGAACGGCTACTACCAAATATAAGGTTTGTTTGATCGATTTATTTGATCGACGTAAAATATTGTTAGCATTTTGATGTATTGTAGAAAATATTAAGATTAAAAGCTTTTTGCTGAATATTTTCATATGTTATTTTTTTCGGTAATGCGAGATATAAATCTTAGAATGTCTTTTAGCACTTTCTCTTTTATTATTTATCTTGATACTATATTTATTTCGGGTCAGAGTTTTCTTTGAAACATTAAATAGGTATTCAAACATTTCAATACGACCCATTTCATTGAAGACGTACTTTTTTCTACAAAACAGAATATTTTGCTTTTGATTTATTATACTGAATAAACTATACTTGAAAAATATTAATTTCTAGCTCATTTTCCCGCGGTTTCACCCGACCGCGTCCCGTGGGAACCACTGGTTGTACCGGGATAAAATGTACCCTATGTTACCCGTGAAGAGGTTCAGTAGTTTCGAAGCCTTTAAAGTACAAACAAACAGACAAAAATTGATCCCACTTAATTATATTAGTATAGAAATATTAGGCTACTGTTCTTAACTAAGTGCTGAATATAGGAAACTAGAACATAAATAAAAACTATACACATCAATACAATTATAAATGAAACGTGAAATAATAAAATTTTCCTCTTTATTAAGCTGAATAACGATATTGGATATAAAGAAAAATAAAATACACAATAATATGTTCTTTTTCCTTACCCTTGGTAGGTTGAGGGAGCAATGTACCTATTACTTACCGAAATGACTGTAGTTATTTCCTCGGGAAACGAATCCGTTTTGGCAGACGTTTTACTTATATTTTAGGAATTACTAACATAATCAACAATAAGCTTTTAAATAAGACCATTTTTTAGCTGATAACGTTTCTTAATATCATAATCATCAGCCTTTTTATCGTCCCACTGCTGGGCTGCGGCCTCCTCTCACACGGAGAAGGATTGAGCGTTAATCACCACGCTTGCTCAATGCGGGTTGCTGATTTCAGACTTTATAGTCCAGGTTACCTTGAGATGTTTTTCCTTCACCGATAATCAGTCTTTTTTTTAGTCTACATATATATAGGATTCTATAATAACAGTCCGAAATTGGTTTCAGGCAATTTCTGAGATAAAACCACGATATAATTTGTTAGAACATATTAATTTACCCGAAGACAGATCAGACAAACAACTTTTAAGAATTCATTTAAAACGATAAATAATGCCATTTACGGGTGTAAATGGCATTATTTATCGTATAATTATATTGAAATTGCATGTTAGATTGTAACATTTATTTGCAGTGTCGATTTAATTTACCGCTTCTTTATTTACTAGTCGTTTTCACGCGGTTTCACCCGCGTCACTTAAGGACGACTGCCCTTAGCGGGATCAAATATAGACTATGTTACTCGGGAAGAGTGTAGCTACACGACAGCGAAAGAATTTTCCATATCGGTTTAGTAGTTTCCGGAGCCTTTAGGGCCCAAACAAACAAAAACAAGATTGCTCTTTATTTCGTCAGTATAGAGGTAGATTATAAGTAATTTTTTTTTTTTTTTTTTTTTGTCGGGACACCTTTTTCACACACAGTCCGTTAGCCCCATGGTAAGTTATTTATTAACTTGTGTTATGGGTGCTAACACAACTGATAAATTACATATAGCTACATATATACATATTTATAAATACATATCATAACACCCAGACCACGGCCAACAAGCATGCTCATCACACAAATGTCGACCGAACCGGGAATCGAACCCGGGACCTCAGGTTCGGCGGTCCGGCATGATGACCATTGCGCCATCGAGGTCGTCAAAACCAGGTCGTAGAAAATTGCATGTTCCATTCTAACATTTATTTGAAGCCGATTTAATTTACTGCTTCACTATTACATAAAACTGGCATTCTTTCTTGCGTGTTAAAAAGAGACCGACTTAATCAATGAATGCATTACAGATTTATACTAATACTATTAATTAAATACGTAATAACGGTTTACTGAAAGCTTTCTTTATTTTATTTAAATGGGTTTTCTATAAAATAGAAATTTAATTTACGAGGATTTACTATTTGGATAACAGTTGCACGCGATTGATCACAAGGTTAAGCAATGCTTGGAGCCGTCGGTTCGTGGATGGGTGACTATCTTGTCATAACGAGTTCTTCTGTCTTTCGGAAGGCATGATAAAATAGTGGGTTTCGGCTATTGTTTGAACATCTTTGGTAGTCGTTATGGGTAGTAAGTGTGACAATCAGTCTTACCAACGGGTATCGGGTTGCCCGGGTGACTGGGTTGAGGATGTACCATAGGCAGTCGCTCTATGTAAAACACTGGTACTCAGCTACATCCAGTTAGACTAGAAGTCGACCCCAACATAGTTGGGAAAAGACTAGGTAGATGAGATGATTGTTAGACTAACGGCCAGTTTCTTCATCAAAAGTAAAAGTTAAAGTAATGTCTAAAGTAAAAGTAACGGTCAAATTCGTTTTTTCAAGGCAAAAGTGACAGCAAAACTAATAGTAAAATTGAATTTGACCGTTACTTTTACTTTAGACTTTACTTTGACTTTTACTTTGGCTTTAACTTTTGATGAAGAAACTAGCTGTAAGTTATTTGTGCGTGATTATTGGTTTTGATTTCCGAAACCAGTAAATTGATACAAGGTTATTCCATATACGGTTTCTATTTATAATTGTCATATTATAATTAGCAATAGGACCTCCTGAACTAACGCAATTAGTAAATATTAATTTCAAAATTATATTTTTTTTTTTTTTTTTTTTTTTTTTAAATTAGCCCAATTTAATATGACACATAATATAATGCACAGTTTTACAAATAAATATATATACAACATACAACTAACTTATTACCTAATATATACACTTACTATAAATAAAAATATTTAAAAAATTGCATCAAAAAACTCCTCCTCATCGCTGCCCACCGGGAGTGTACCCAAGAGGCTGGCAGCATTGCCACGTTGGATGGCAATGCTTACTTTTTGGCCAAAATAAAAACCAGCCCTTGGGTCACCTGAAGTGTCAGCAAGTCGCTTAGCGATATCCTTATATAGGAGATGAGCACTTGGACCCCACGGCCCGAGGGTTTCAACCCCAAACGGCTCAAAGGTATAGTTACCCACCAGGGTACAAATTATAATTAAATTCAATATTATGTAAATTTCCAAGGCTTCCTAGAGGCAATCTGTTTACTACTTGTCCTAGTAATTTACTCCTAGCTGGCCTAGGCAGATATAAGGTTGATAATTAATCAACAAGTTACAAGTATTATCTTGGGTTGTAACATTAAATATACCTAAGTTATTGCTAGTGTTTTGGCCTAGAATCCAGGTATTATAAATAGAAGTTATTTAGGCATTTAATCTGTGTTTGTGCAATATGCAACACCTGTGTTTTAATTGATGTCTTAATTTAAGACTAGGCAGAATAAAGTACCTGCGTCTTTTGTAAGCATATAATTGTAGGTTTCGGTTCGTTTCTATATGAGAGGTCGATTTATCTCAAACTAGCAATATTCATTCATCAATGTATACTATGTATTTATTCTAAATCCGAGGAGTTGCTTGTTGATTTGAAAGCGGTAATCTCAGGAATTACTGGACTAATTAGAAAGATTCTTTCAGTGTTAGATAGCCCATTTTTCGAGGAATTCCCAATGGACATGGGTGAAAATGATAATGGAAGTTGGGGTTCTATATTTCAGTAGCCTAATTGCTAGAAATAATTGGTCAATCGATGCTCGTAACTTTTCTCTAAAATATAAGAAAAAAAAATACAAAAAACCTACTGAAATTATAAACCTAAAACCTTATTTTAAGTCTAATAAATACTAAGCTGCAAACCACATCAAAATCTATTCATCTGAATGCGATTAACCACGCACAGACACACATACAGATCAAACTGAGAACCTCCTTTCTGAACCTGGTTAAATAGGCTTGAAATCCTACTGGTACAAATATAGGCCATCGCAAGCATATTAATTACGTTACCTGACCACTTCAGGGTTTATCAGTTAATAAGCCATGCGACCCAATAAGTACCTCGTTTCAGCAGTCGGTGCAGTTTGCAGTTACATCGCTGCGATTTGTGTCACGTTGGGCTGACATCAATTTCAGGACTGATTTAGCGAGGCTGAACTAGTGGGGTTTATTTCCGTAGATAGATAGTTGATGGTCGAATAGAAGTTATTTTGCGGTCGTATGTCGCCAAGAGCTAGTTTTTGATTTAGCAATTTATATATCTGAATATTTGTATCGATTTTAGCTGATGTAGTTTTAATTAGAAAGAAGTAGGTACATTGCTTGGAGTTAATGTTTGATCTGCATTTTATAGATTTTCGACATACACTAGGTATTCTTCCGGACGAAGATATCAAAATTAGTTAATCAGTTATCTGAACATCTATAAGTAATTTAACAAGCCTTTGTTCTATACATAAAAATATGAAAAAAACTCTGACAATTCAAGCTATATTATTTTAAAGTTAAACTATCGTGCAACTACAATTGCATTAGTTCCCTCAAAACGCTTTTAAAGCCAAAGCAACTAGTAACAAAATAAATAGCGTACATTACAAACAGACATATCTACTAGAAAATCTTTTAAAATAAATGGCGTGTTCTAAACGGGTTACTCACAACTACTTATACCAGCACACTGCAAACTTTTAGTGAGCCGATAGTTTGTTTTGGCTCATAAATCAGTATGAAGATGAATGGTAGTGCGCAGATTACAAAGATCAGGTATGTAGCCGGTATCAGACTGAAAACTTTGTTTGTAATCAAGATATTCATGATCTCTTTAGGCGGGCTGGTTGATGCTTCTCGTGACCTGGTTATTACCTCGGACGAAGCATCAGCATGGCCATTCAACGAGGTAATGCTGCCAGCCTCTTGGGCACGCTCCCAGTCGACAGCGATGGTGACGAATTTTTTGATACTTTTTAGTTTTAGATTTTTTGTAAATATGTATATGTTACAAACTCAAAAAGTTTTCTTTCATGAAAAAAATTGTCTACTATCGGGTCCACTGTCGGCCGACTGTTTAATCGCCAGTGTGCGGGCACTCTTAAAGACCGGGATATAGATTGATTCGCAAGCTATGATTAGTTGACTACCATTGCTATTTATAAGCTTCAATTTACTAGTTAAATATAACCATTGGTATTTGTAGATATAGTCCGATATGATGTCTGTTTAACACAAGGTTATTTGGTTCGTTTATATTTGTATTGCTACTGGGATTGTTGCTACTTGATTAATTTAAATCCAAAAATAAAACTTACAGCACGTATAAAAGAAATAGTCGTGGTGGCCTAGTAGTTAAAGCACCAACCTCTCAAGTATGAGTGCGTGGGTTCGATTCCAGGTCAGGCAAGTACCAATGCAACTTAAGTTTGTATGTACTTTCTAAGTAAATCTTAGACACCAATGGCTGATAAAAAGGTGAAGGCAAACAAACATCTTGAGGACTTTAAGGACTTTAAATTCTGAAATCACCAACCCGCATTGAGCTAGCGTAGTGATTAATTCTCAATCCTTCTCCGTGTGAGAGGAGGCCTGTGCCCAGCATTGGGACGATAATAAGGCTGTAAGTAACTGTATAAAATAAATGCGAAATCCATTCCATCGGCATAGCAACTAAAATAGTTCTATATTTCTGTTCTGAACAGGGTTTTTTTGGTTCGTTTAAAATCTCTATAAAGTCTCTTTAATTAAAGGTTTGGGGCTATTTTATCAACATCAAAGCTGTCTTGTCAGAATCCTTGGACGGGTTTAAGAAAAAGTGAGACCTACTTACAAAACGAAAGCAAAATTCTAAGTTTCTAAATGCTTTTGATCTCACGCATATTTAAATTTAAAAATAAATAGACAACAAATGATCATCATCCTCCGAGCCTTTTTCCCAACTATGTTGGGGTCGGCTTCCCGTCTTACCGAATGTAGCTGAGTACCAGTGTTTTACAAGAACCGACTGCCTATCTGATCTCCTCAACCCAGTTACCCGGGCAACCCAATACCCCTTGGTTAGACTGGTGTCAGACTTACTGGCTTCTGACTACCCGTAACGACTGCCAAGAATCTTCAATGACCGCCGGGACCTACAGTTTGACGTGCCATCCAAAATGATCAAAATATTGCACAAATTCTTAGCTTATTCTTCATTCTTAAGCTTAGTTTAAAGTGCGAGAATAGCATAGTAAGAAACCGCAAAAATTCTAAGAAGCATTTTATTCAAATCTGAATTTAATATCTACCCCCATTTCTCCAACAACACATTATTTCATATTCGAGTTCTTATGATTCACATGCTTAGCACGCGTAAAAAACGACGGCTTTTCTATTAAAATATAAACGCGGCGAGTTTTTATGAGGCTCTTAACGTTCACTTATACTGTAGACTAAATAATCGGCCGACAGTTGCCAAAACAAAAAGTTAAAGAAAATCTTGATTTCAATCAAAGTTTTCAGTTGGTCTGATAACGGCTAAATACCTGATCTATGAAATGTGCGTACTACCATTCATCTTCATACTGATTATGAGCCTCAAAAAACCATCGGCCGACTAAAAGTTTCCTGTCTGCTTGTACTCTTAATATTTTTCTTTATCATACCATTTGCATCGGAGTCGGTTTTCCGAATAATTTTATGGTAAGCGAACCTTTTTGGACTGGTATGTTTTTTGATGTCATTTGTGGTTGAGCAAAAAGCGAGGTTCGATTTCTCACGGTTAAGGTTGGGTTGTTGCGGTCGGTACGTGGATGGGTGGTCATTCATTTATCTGAGGGTATCTTCCGTACCTTGGGATTTTGGAATTGGTTGATAACCAGTGTCTGGGTTGTGGAGATCAGATAAGAATGCATATTATATGTATTGTTGCTTGCTTGCTTTATATAAAAAAAAATGACACTTTTATTTCCTGGAAAAGGTATTAGTAATAACTAAAGCCATCTAGATAAATTAACTATGAATGGTCTTATGAACTTTGCTGTTTCCAAACAAAAGCTAAATAAAGTCGTAGTTCGTTGACCCCTAAGTAAAACTTATAGGTAAAGGTTAACCGTAGGAGTAAAGTTCAAGGCTTCTGCGGTCAGCTTGTGACCATAACTTCGAAAGATTGTCGCCTGAAATAAGTCGGCAAGTGAAGAATTATTTATTCTTATCTATATGAGAAATATCACGAATCACTTCTGGGGTAAAAGTATCCAACTAACTAGCTAGACGGTTTAGGCCATCATCTGCCTAGCCTTTTCCCAACTATGTTGGGGTCGGCTTCCAGTCTAACTAGATGCAGCTAAGTACCAGGGCTTTACAAGGAGCGACTGCCTAAGTAAGACTTTAAGTTTAATAAAATTAGTATAGATATGAAATCAAAAAAGTTTGTGTCCAAGGAAATATACATAATTCCCGCCTTCAGAAATCTTAAACATTGCATTGCTACATTTCCGCATAACTTTTTTTTCATTTGAAAATTATAATTTGCGCCGGGAAATTACCACAGGCTTTGAGGATCCCTTTTTAAAGTTTTAAGGAAAGTTGGAGTCTTTAGAAAGAAAGAAAGACGAAATGAAAGGAACTCTTTGGTTGTTGATACTTTTGAGTCTAGTGTTCTCTGGTAGTGGTATTGGTCAAAGTTTTGCTTTCATTGTTATCTTAAAAATGTGTAGACTAAGAAACTGCAGACTAAACTCTCGACCGATAGCTGCTTGTTTGACAGTTTATTTTTAAGGTAATCGTAAATCCAATGAATTTAGTCGGTCTAATGTCGACTGGTTTATGATCGCTGCAATGCGCGCATTTCATTCCCATAATTACTTATTTTTATTTATTCATTTATGAACTCAATGAAACTATCGACTTATTAAAAGTTTGCAATCTGCAATGTTTCTAAGAATATTCTTCTATAAGAAATCAATATTTCTATAAGAAAAGTAGGGTAAGGGTAGTAAAGTAGTAAAGATTCAAGAATATTTTTTTCAATGGAGTCGTGAATGTGATTAGCACCTTGAAGCAAACAAACTTCACGTTTTCAGCTTTGTAATATATTATTAACTGTATTTGATTCCTAGTCTCAATACAGACCATATCTATCAATGACCTCCTTACTCCTCAAATCTGTCCCGTCCAATAAGGAAGGGAGTAAGATTGAAACCCCGATATCTGGCTCAGTGGTCGCTTAATTAAACAAATTTAACTTATACAAAGACCAAAGGGTTATTGTTGAGGATTTATTAAGAAATCCTCTGCACAACAATGGTATTATTTTGACCTATTTTGTGGGAAAAACTGTAGTTATATCAAGCAGCTAGGCGTTTGATTGAACAGTGACGTTTTAGTTAATGTTGTACCACCTTAAAATGGAGAAATTATGTGATGTTTACTCGAACTATGAACAATTAACACAAAAAAACCTACACTATAGACTAAATAATCGGCCGACAGTTGACTCGATGGATGGCAATTTTTTTTAAAGAAAATCTTGATGCCAATCAAAGTTTACAGTCGGTCTGATGCCGGCTAAATACCTGGTATTTGTAATGTGCGTACTACCATTCATTTTCATACTGATTCATGAGTCCAAACAAACTTATCAAACGACTAAAAGTTTGCAGTATGCTCTTAAACATACACTTAAATGAAGATACTCTCTTATATCAATAGATTCAGCTGTGAAAGGCAAGTATTAAGTATAATATACTTACTGAATCCAGAAAGCAATTCATACAGTCCAAGTTAATGTGGTCTGCGATTTATAGGCCGGTTTCAATAAAGAGGTTCCTATAGAAATGTAATAAAATCTTCTAAGGCTGTGTTCAGACGACGCGTTCATCGCACGAAAATGTCATCACTACTCGCGACTGTTTTCCGTGTCTCTTTAAAAAAACATTAATAAATTAAATTCCATTTAACCAGCTCCAACTGAAAATTATTCTGATGCCAATTTTGTCGCTTTTAAGTGCCTTAATAAAAGTCAAATTGAATCCGAATGCATTATGCATGCATAATTGCATAGCCAAGGAGACAAATTTTCTGACGTAGTGTTTTCTGATTACTATCTGGAAGTACTTTATAATATATACACGAATTTTAAAGTATCATCACCCTCCTAAGTGTGATGACACGCGTAACGCGTGCTAGGCCTATGCATATGGTCTAAGCACAGCTATTATTTTTAGTTTTAAATTTTTCAACGCCCCGCTTTAGGTGCAGTAGAAGGTTCTATCAGACTCACTGAGGAAAACCCACCATGTTCCTTCTAGAGCAGTACATATACCAGGGCCGCGGTAACTCACCCACCTATGTGCGAAAACTAGTTAGGTAGGAATGTCATTTGATGGTATGTGACAAATTATTTTTTGCATGTCTAATCTTGATTTTTTATATCTAGCGCTCTGAAGGAAAGCGTACGGGATGGGCCTATTTTTGCACGCAAGCGTATATGTATGTTCCTTCTGGCCGCGGTAACTCGCGCGACCTCACGCCCCGTCTCAACATAGCCTTATCCTCAAGGTTTATACTCAATGAATTACTGGGCTTCGAGATGTTCGCTTTTCCGCCATTTTGAAGATAAGATGCTTTGCAAATGGTCGTGTTTATAGGGATTGTGGTTTTTGGAGAAAGTATGTGTTGGTCCGTTTTGGCAGCAGTATATATGGGACTTAAACAAAATTGAGAAAATGTCACTCATGTACGTTTTCCTATACGAATACTGGAAAATATAGTTTTTGATTGGTTTTGTTTCTTAGTTATGAGACTGAAAATGTCCTGTGATTTTAAAAATAACCTCCGCCATTTTTGTAGGTAAAATACTACCAGTTTACCAAACAGTTCCCAAAATATGTTTTTCTTATTTTGTAATTAAATAGACTGGATTTTAAATAGAACATAGCCATGTAATTTAATAGTCCCTAATTAAAAATACGTATTAATATTCACAAACTTCTCACTGACCTATTTAATTTCAATAAATCTGAACCGCACCAGCAGTTACTAAAGAATCGATAAAATTAATTAACCGCCACCTCGAAACTCTTTAAAGAAAGTGTTGGTGTTCCAATAAACACTAATAACAGCCAACACTCAATAAAAACAATTAGGACTACCCTACATTTCTACTAATTAATACACGATGAAATTTTACCCTCTCAAGCAAAAATCAACCTTAAAGTTGAGACCTTAAGGTTGATTTTTGATTAGAGGGAAGGTGCAAATTAAAATTTTCTCACTTGCAAGAACTCCCCATTGTTTTCTAGTGTTAACTTTAATAACTGACTTACAGAAGTAATTGCACTTTCATTTGTTTATTAAAACATCTTGTAGCGAGAACAGTTTGTTTTGATGGCGGAGGAAGGAAAGATAGCGGAGATGCCATAAGGAAGGTGGGTTATTAGGCCTTATTATAGGTCAAGTAACGTACGGTAGGTTTGATCAGTTACTAGAATAAACGAGGCGTTCGGGTTTCTTGTCAAATCACGATTAATTTAACAGATTGGTCTTGATTGATTGGTGATTTTATTTTGAAAATTAAAGCCGTGTAAAAGCGGACCTAGTAACGTTCCTCGTCCCCTCGCACCCGCATGTTGTCACGCTACTTACTTAGGAGATTTTGCGTTATGACATCTCCGCTAGTCATTTTGTTCTCCATGATTTTGATGTTCTTGTTACCAAGCGTTTGGTAAACTTGCTTTTTAAGCCTTTTTGAACAAGTTCTCCTGTTTTTGAAGTTTACTCGAAAGTTACGAGATGCTAGTTCATTTTTGCGCTGTTAAAATAGTTTGGCAGTTATTTTGACGAGATGGGGAAAGTTTTAAAGTTTGGATGCTGTTTTGAAATTTGCCTTCACATGTCAAGAAGTGCTTTCTTTAATGCATGTTTTAGTTTTAATGAACTCCATAAAATTTTATCCAATTTCGTCACTACAATGTTACGTCTGTGTTTTGCTTCCAAGAAGTACAAGGCCCTTGTTCTCCGGTAAAAGCTATTTTTAACCATAAGCTGCTCAAAATTTTCTCATTAAGATTTCCCCAAAAATGCTTTCAAGCAAAATTATAACCCTCAAACAATCGTGAGTATCATTCCAGCAAAAAAATTGCTCAAATAATTAAAAGCTTCAGAAATAAATGAACCGATCCACAGGGCCATACAAAAAGCCGTTAAACTAAATTAACTTGGTCCAAAAGAGACGGAAAAAGATTAATTGTGTAACGAACGGCTTCTTAAGAAATCAATAAGTATTTTTCTCCCCAAGTTAGGGGAGAATATTCAGCATACTTAACTAAATGAACTGGAGGTACGAAGCCTGCATTATTACAAGCCTGTTGTTTCCCAAGTTCTTTAAGAATAAATTCAATTACGTTGAAACTTTGGCTCGGAAAGTCTTAAGGATGCAAGGGTTATTCAGGGGAGCGTTCCCGAAGACTCTTAGGCTTATGAGCTTGTTAGGCCGATAAATAGGTCACTTCCTCTGGTGTTTGGTTTAGGTGATGATTGAAAGAACGGTGATGGAGAAAAGAGTCAAGGCAGGTAACTTATATCATGGGCTGCGGGTTGTTCGAAAGAGATACCGCGGCCCTGGTACATAAAAGGCCTATGACGGAACACGACGGTTTTTAGTCAGTAAGAGTCTGACACTCCCTCACCGCTGCTAACCCACAGCGGGAGGGGTCATTTGATGATTTTTAACGTCGAAAGAAAAAAAAAAAAAAAAAAAAAAAAAAAAAAAGGTAACTTATATCATCAGAATCTTATATTTTTGTAGTGCCCCACTGCAAGACACAAGCCTTTTCTCCTACATATAAGGAATAAACATTAATCACCACGCTTGCTTATTAATGATTTCGGACTTTGAAGTTCTGGTTTCCTTTTCCTTTGCTTATCATCGGTGTCCAAGACATATTTCTAGATAAAATGTTATGAAACGATGATTGAAACCGCAATCCCATAATATGTATCAACTTAATACTGCAATACTGGTTTTGAATGTGAACTATTTCCCCATAGAAATTGATACACTTGCTATTCTTAACCGCAAATGTATATTATGACGAATGCTAAGACATTTCCTTGTCTTCCGTGTGATTCTTTACACGTAGTTATTATTTATTATAGGTACATAGATAGCTTTATTAGTTCTCTTTAATTAAGTTCGGCTAAACTGTTTCGCCTCGCCTGTATTAGGTACTAGAAATATCAGGAGTCTGCTGACTAAGAAAAAGAAGCTGGATGGATTTGCCCATGCTCACCGTGCTGGTCATGCGTTTTGGTGAGCGCAATGACTTATATTTTTTTAGCTTCGGTGATGTTGGTGCCCGTCTCTGAACATTGATTGTTTTTTTGGAATATTTTGGTCTGTATAATGTGTGTAGCTTCAGGATGCCTTCATCCATGAGTAAAATTCAATAGAAAGCGTGATATTTCTTGCCTTATTTCGGAGCTCCAGAAACCAGCTTTCACATTCCTTTTTCGTATACAACTTACTTCCCTAATTACATCCTCTACCCCATAATTAAAAACCTCAGGAACCACGAATGCTTAATAAAAGTCCGGTACAAAGGGAGTAGGGAGACATGTTTGCTTAGGCCTGCTGTCCGGATAATCCGGTAATCAGGGCTGTTACGACATGGTTAGACCGGGTTGTGGTGTTAACACTGTTGGGGAAGAGTTATGGATTGGTTTGGGGTAAATTTTGTCTTTTGTCTAAGCCTGTCCGATATATGATTTGGTGGAGAAAGATGGTGACAGAAAAGTACTTGGCAAACGTGTACAAGAGTACGGGCATGATTTACATAATGTGCATCTACACGTTAATTACAAATCTGAAGAATTTGTTTGTTTGTTTGCTTACTTGAACGTTATTATCAGGAACTACAACAACAAAAAAATGTGTTAGTTAGCCCACTGCTATGACCTATACTAGCGGATACTTTTTATACGGGTTTGCGGAGTAGTTTACATAGAACGCGGGTGAAGCCGCAGGCGGAAGCTTGTAATACATATTGACCTCGTTAAGGGTCTGGTAGGAATTCTTTCAACAATTCCTTAGTTACACAAGTTCTCGTAGAATTAATTAATTGTCTACTAAATTAAATTTCCTCTGAAAACACAAAAACCTGATCGTTGAACTGAAAAAATAAAGTTTCGGTACAAACCAAATTGCTTGTTCCCTAGACCTCATATTTTCAGCGTGTTTTTATTTAATTATCGCGATGCGTAAAAAGGCCTTTTTTAATTACAATTTAATAAATTAAATAACCAATGTTTACTGTTCTCGATGGAAATGACGGCCGAAGTTTTTCCGACGCCGATGTGTTTCGACATAGCTATTTTCTTCATGCAGGTTAGAATTACATTATCATCTCCAAAGCCTTTTTCCAACTATGTTGGGGTCGGCTTCCAGTCTAACCGGACGCAACTGAGTACCAGTGCTTTACAAGAAGTGACTGCCTATCTGACCTCCTCAACCCAGTTACCCGGGCAACCCAATACCCCTTTGGTTAGACTGGTGTCAGACTTACTGGCATCTGCCTATCCGGCTGCCAAATATGTTAAATGACTGACGGGACCTACAGTTTAACGTGCTCTCTGAAACATAGTCATTAATTTCAAAGATATACATAGAAAGTACATACTTTAGAAAAGTTCCATTGGCACTTGCCTGACCTGGAATCGAACCCACGCACTCGTACTTGAGAGATTGATTCTTTACCCACTAGGCCACCACGACCCTACACACACGACTCGGGATAAAATTACATGCTATTGATAAAAACTTTTTCAATTTATTTCCCGTCAAGCACTAAGTTTTAATTACTTCTTCGACTTGTTAAATGTCTAAGAATAACGGAAAAAAGCGCTGATCCAACCATCCCTTGAAAGATGGTGTATCCAAATCATGGAGAATAAAATGACTAGCGGAGGTGCCATAACGGAAAATCGCCTAAGACAGTAGCGCGACAACATGCGGGTGTTTGGGGGACGAGGAACGTTACTGTCTTCGCCCTTATACGCCTTCCTGGGTCTAAAGCAGGAGCATTTTTTGTTGTACCAAAAATCGTTGACAGATGTCTCAAAGAACCCGAACGCCTCCTTAGTTCACTCGTAACTGATCGTTTTAGCCATGCCCACCATACGAATTCGACCTAGAAGAAGGCGCCTGACCTACATGCATTATGGCATCTCTGCCTCTACCCATCTTTCCTTACTCCGTAATCTAAATTAATAGTCCCAAATGACGGATAAGAATTAATTGAAGTCAACGGGACAAATTTTTAGCGTTATCAAGTCTTTTTATAATTTAAGAGTTACATTTTGCACCAAAATTCCATCTTAAATTGTAAATGGACATTTTGGAAACCACTGAACTGTTCTTTTGATTAAATTAATGGGTTTAATTTTTAATTAAAGTTGCTGTAGCAAGTGAATTAGATAGAATTTCTTGGGAACTGGAATTTGAACAATTCAAGAGGCGAGCGTATAAGAGCATTTTCTGAAAGGACTTTCAAGAGCACTTCCGAATGAATGAGCAATTAATTGGCGTGTTTTTGAAATAGATTAAGATTTTTCTATTTTTTTGTTTATGCTTTTACAAGACTGTGTTTCGGATGGCACGTTAAACTGTAGGTCCCGGTTTTCATTAAACATCCTTGGCAGTTGTTACGGGTAGTCAGAAGCCAGTAAGTGTAACGATACCACAATACAATACCCCATTGGGTTGCCCAGGCAACTGGGTTGAGGGGGTCAGATAGGGCAGTCGCTCCTTGTAAAGCACTGGTACCTACTCAGCTACATCCGGTTAGACTGGAAACCGACCCCAGCATAGTTTGGGAAAAAGGCTCGGAGGATGATACTTTTACGAGACTAGGTACTAGAATTTTAGTACACTCTATGTTTTTTGTATTTCCCGTTTGTAATCTTAATAAGAGCGCTTTGGAAACTTTAATAGCCACATAAAACTCTTACAATGTAAGTTATATTTTGTATCAACTAAAACAAATACGTCTGAACTTTACCAAATATTTCTGAAACACGGAAGAAATCGTTATGACCAAATGGTCACCCATCCACTGACCGACAGCGCCAAGCGTTGCTTAACCTCCTGATCGATCGATCCGCGCATGTGACATAGCTAAGAGCTCTGTCCATTTTGTCATGTTGTGCACAAAAAATACCGCATTCTCTAAACGAATCCGGAACAGCATCAAGATTTAAAATTCCTACCCTCACTTGCAAATGATATGGAAATGTATGCTGCTCTGAAAGACGGAGGAAACAGGGCTCATTCTACATATGTATAGGTTTCTGATTTATATGCTTTGCCATCTACATAGGCAGGGTTTCTGTTAATAGGAAGGGTTTTTTGGACTGTCTATGGGGTTTTGTTATAGAGTTCATAATGATTTTGGAATAGAAAAGACTCACCAAAAATTCAAAAGATTTTTTTTTGATAATTTTGTTCGTTCCACTTCGGAAGAAGAAATGGCGAACTCCCCATCATTTAACTATGTAGTTATATTGTTTAAGTTTATTTTTCTTAGAATTATTTCGCTTACCTAGATATGTATAAGTTTCATGCTTAAATACAGGCTTCATTGAATCTGTAAAAATAAAATGCTTATTAACCTTTATATCATTATCCCCAACAATTAGGACTTAAACTAGCACAAAGGTTAATTACACAAAACACTAACCAATCAAATACTCATACATTACGAAATTTCTTTTATCGGCTACCCATGATTACAGGTAACACCGTCCACACTATATGGGCACCATAACAATTTTATGGGATGTCATAATTGAGCCACCGTGGGCTGTACCCATATCCTTTTATGGTATCTCATTAAGGTATACCACAAAAAATGTGGTTGTTTATCATAGATATGGTTGTTGTTCGTTATTTTTTATGGCGAGTCTATTTATGATGTGGTCTGTGGTTTTTGGTTCAGTTTTTGGGTTTAATTAAAATTGTGGTTAGGTGGTCTCTTTGGACTGGTAGATGAAAGGTTAAGCTGTGGTTAGTGAGGTTGGTCCGAGGTTGGGTGACCGTCTTAATCCTAAAGATTTGTTGAAGACCTGTAAACTGTGTAAAATTAACAAAAATATATTATGTCGAACAATATTGTTTACCTATACTTATGGTTCGTAATCATTAGCACTATCCTACTCAGTATTTAAGTTGTCAATTATTTTAAAAGAGCTTTCTTACGATATTTTTTTTTTTAATTTAAATCAATTTCGCTAAATGTTCGCTTTTCTTTTAGATTGTTTGTTATTACATAGAACTGGTTGCCTAAAATAACCTGCCAGAAAATGCTAACTTGAAAAATGAAATTTTGGTACATTTTACCTCCTTGTGAAAATAATATTATGGAGACGTATAGCTGTTACTAGAACTAAGTTGTATCCTATTAGTCTCAAAGCCAAACCCAAAATAGTTGAGAAAAGCCTCAAGACATCTTAATAAGATTTCCAAGTTAAATATTGTTATTCGCCTTAAAATTATTTTAAGGTACCACCTCGAGCGTTTTCCCGAAAAGCAGTACTTAGCTTTTGATACATTTTTGGTTTTTATAATAATTTAGGAGCATAATTTCTAACATGAAATAAACCTAACTATTCATACAGAAAATACCAAAAGGCAGTATTGAATATGTTTCACATAAATCCTTTAATTATAATTATTTGTGGTACGTAGCTTAGCGCTAATTATCTGGTCATATTGGTTTTCAGTATACCTATCTATATCTAAGGTATATTAATATTATATTATAAAACGGAAAAGTTTCTTTTCTAAAACGCGCAAATCTCAGGAACTACTGGACTGTTACTGTTACAGCCTTTTTGTCGTCCCACTGCTGGGCTGCGGCCTCCTCTCACGCGGAGAAGGATTGAGCATTAATCACTACTGGACTAATTTAAAATATTATTTCTGTCTGATAGCCAATTTACTGAGAGAGGCTTTAGGCTAACAACTAATTTGTACCCATATCCTTACAAATAAATGTTTTTTCTTTTTTTCTACTTTTTTTTATCCGGTTGTGTGAAAGGATTGAATATAGAAAAATATGGGAGAATTTCCTACAACGATTTCCTTGAAAAAATTGCTTCATTACCTTTTGGTTTTGATATTCAAGACTAACTCCAAAATTGCTTTATTATGAACTGTTGTTGTTTTTAAACGCTATAGGGAATTGTGCAGCAAAACAATAATTTTTACAACTTCCCTCAGTTTACGTGAATTACTTTAGAAGTACCGTCGTATATTTTAATAGAAGTTCATTGTGAGTTGTACACGTCAGGTGAGGACTCCTGCTGTTTTTAACTTGGAACATATAATTTCGTTTCGTTTTGTATGTTGTAAACCTTATAGTATTATTACAAAACTACCTAAAACTGCCTTGAATAGCTTTCACTAAAAGAATTATAAGAAAAAACTTCGACCACTGAGATTAATAGTCAGAACTGACAGTCGGTAGTGTAAAATATATATAGATATAATAAAATAAAATCAGTAGATTTTATTGACACTACATTCTAGACCGGCGACCAGTTACCAATTAAGTCTCTGATAGCCTATATTATCTGGCAGAGAAACTAAAACTTTTGGTTTCACAGGTCTCGGATAGCAATATCTGGCAGAAAAGATAAGCAGACTTTATCTAGCTCTAGATTTTATTAATGTAACAGACATTTTAACCAGTTTTAAGACATCGGTAACCAGTAAAACAGGGAATTAATCTCAAAACCACGAAAAGGCATGATCTCCCAATAGTTCTTTACATGAAAAGTAATGTGTATGTAGTAATGTAATGAAAACAGTACGATATTTCGTCAAAAGACAAGTAAACAACACTTGCTGTACTTAAACCGATTTCCACCGATAGTTTCAACAATTTCCCTTTTAATTGAGCATCAATTTACTTAAAAAAACTCTTGCCAATTAACTTGGGTGCTTAATAGCAGTAATTTGGGTTGAATTGGAGTGTTTTCAGAGCGTTTTCAGCACACTTCAGTGTAGGAATTTTCAAGTTGTCTCATTTTATGGCCGTTCAGAAGTTGAATTTCTCCTGTTTTGTCAATGTAGATGTAATTACTGTTTTGAAATTAAATGCTGGAATGTTTCTGTCGATATTTGTACTTAATATTGTGCTGAAAGTTTTTTGTTTGTTTGAACGCGCTAATCTCAGGAACTGCTAAGACTTACATAAATAAAATAAAAAAGTGTGGTTGCAAAACAGATCTTATTTTAACGTCATAATCAGTTTTTTTTTGACAAGTGTTCAATAGACGTTTAGAAATTTTTGTGGTACGACGGTCAGTGTCCGATAGCCTATTTATCGAAAAAGGCCATAGGCTGTTAGTTTTTATCCGGGTGCTCAGAGTAGTTCTAACTAGACAAGGGTGGCATTGTGGGGAACAGGTAGTCAGTAGTCGCCAGTAGGTGAAGCTACCCGAATCTGTCAAACTTTACCAATCGAACATTAACCTTCCACTATTGTGATAAAGTTGAAAATCTATTGGAAAAAATAGACAGTTTGAGATAGGTTGATGTGCTGTCTGTAAAAGAATAAGGTCTATATTTGACTTATACTAAATATTACAGCTTTTGCCCTTTCAATAAAAATACCGTTTTAAAAGTTCCATAGAATGAAAATGATAGAGAATTTACGGTAGCTACAACTTTTCTTGAGGGAATACTCGTTCTTCGTCGAGTATTGTGAGGCTATTGTACCGCAACTGTAGAATTACTAAGCGTTATGACGTTGCAAAAAATGTGGTCTGATGGAGCAAAATATTTTAATGATATACCCCCTTACTTATAAAATCTCTAATCACCTTCTAAGCAACATTTTAACTTATCACTACTTAAAGTCTTAAGTAGTCTTAGTTAAGACATGCTTAAGCAACGTTTATAAGTAAGAATTTTCTTAAACAGCCCTTAAGTATTACTTATATTTAATTCATGTTTATAAGTAAGGCTGTTGGTGTTTATCTGTACTTACTAGTAAAATAAAGAGGAAATATTTTTTGTTTCTTTGTACTCTAAGGGGCTCCGAAACCGCTGATATTTGCTCCGGTTACGGGCAGTAGCGGCCAAGAGACGCGGGTGAAACCACAGATAGCATGTTATATATTCGGTAAATGGACTGTATCCTGTTAGATGATATTTGGTACAGTGGTCATCATCCGGCTTTTTATCGTCCCACTGCTGGGCTGCGGCCTCCTCTCACACGGAGAAGGATTGAGCGTTAATCACCACGCTTGCTCAAAGCGGGTTGATGATTTCAGACTTGAACCCTCTTATTATAAAAACTGCCGCAAGTAGTGGTTTAAACCCGACTGAAGACGTCTTGGTTTGTTACGGTACTTACGATAGTCTTCACATCCTTATTACAAAACGTAGACTAAGAGAAGACTGTTTAGTACTTCGATTTGTCTATGGTTCAAATAATATCCACAGATTATAAGCAACAAATATTTAAATCATTCGTTCAATCGTTCCGAATTCTATGCGCAGTTCCTTTTTACATTATTTTGTTAAGTCTATTTTGATGAAAAATAAATAACTATGATAATAAAAAAAATATCTCTGCAGTTGAAAATATTACTTTTTATTATTTAAAGGTAATTTTATATTTCTAGTATCTTTTAACGATATACATATGATCCAATTATTCTCTTTTAAACAACTATCGAGTTTGCGCGTATAACGGAACGTCAGCGCGCGTTTCCGAGTTATGTTTTGTTTTTAGGTTAGAAATAATTTGGATTATTTTCATCCCGATTTAAATGATTAAATAAGACGTTGTGCATCTAATTAGAACCTCTTCAAAATTAAGTGCACAATACCTTACACACAGAATATCGTGGGCATTAAATTACCAAAAGAAAATGAAACATTTGAAACAACATAAAAGTAGAAAATTATATTTTATTCCGATGTCTATTTATACAGTCAAATGCACTGATACATGTTGGACACTGTTCTTCATCACACAATCTTGTTCCCTTTCTCGTCTAGGCATTTTTCTACATTTTAGCAAGCTTCCAGTCTTTTACAAACATTGCATATTACTGGCAGAGATACGGCGTGCAAAACGCCAAAATAGTCTTGAATCTGTAAATAAACAATAGACTGTATGATAATCTGATATATTTTCGGAGTTTCATCAAAATCTATGTGGTAGTTTATGCGTAGAACATAAACAAACATCCATAATAAAAACTTTGACTCTTATACAATTAATTAGGATGTTTTGGCAACCTACTTGCACTGTAAAGGCTACTTACTTTATGGCGAGCCCAGTTGAGCATCATAGGATCATCCTGGATTATCATCATGCATTCAATTGACTATTATTTCGAAAAACGTAAATCGATATTTATATCGAAAATTGTCGTCAGGTAATTTGAAGAGATTTTGACGATGACGCATTCTGTTGGGTCCCCGGACACTCTCAATGGTATTCTAACACATCCAAGTATTCCAAATCACACATATTTATATCCACTTTCGTTTTTTTCATCACAAAACAAATAACCTCAAAAGTAAATAATGTCGGAATTTGACGTTTGTCGACTAAGTACTGCAGTTAAACTAGGGGGCTCGATGGTTTATCTTTTGTACTACAGATAGTAATAGGACTTGCGATAAACTGCGTTTTGTAATAACGTTTTTTCAAGGTCGTACTTAAAGGTGGATTAAAGGTAGTACAAAAGCCGATACTTATTTGATACCGCGTTTTATAATAAGAGGGAATAAGTCTAGGTTTCCTCAAAATGTTTTTGTTCATTTGGTACCTACCTACCTACCTACAGAGATAGTTGTGGCAAATAGGTTTGACTACTTTACATATGGGTGCTTGAATTAGAGCTCTCGATAGCATTAATATATGAAACAATGGTAAATACATAGTTAACCTTATCTCACTATTCCAAATCCTCAAGATTTACATTTTACCTACTCACAGACGATTCATCACATCCCTTCTTTACCCAACTCGGATCGCGCGAAAATAAATAATAAAACTATGGAATGACTTTCATTTATAAAAGTACGTAAGACGCCCCCTAATGGGGCTTCGCTGTCATAGTCATAAGTAATGGTGCCCATAGAACCCCTTGGCAATATTTTGGGCTCAGTTCACGGTTATGCTGCTTAGATTATAAGGAGAATAAGCCCGATTGTTTGGGGGTAATAGAATATTTTTGCTTTGATGAAGTTGTATGCCGTTTGCTTTGTGGGCTGGCTTTCAGGAAATGGGTGATAAACGTATGGGAGATCGAGGATTTGCAAGTTTTAGTTTAACTCTAAGCTTTCCTCCTTTCTGGGTTGATGGAAGTAACTTAGATGGCGGTCACTATGAAATAGGTAGGTATATCGTTTAATTCGAACATATGATCATAGGTAGGGCTGCCATCCGTCCGGGTTTCCCCGGATTTGTCCTCGTTTGGAGGCTGTCCGGGGGCCGTCCGGGCGGGGTTTCAAGAAGTGTCCGGGGAAAACCCGGACACTTTTCATGAAAGGAAGCACCTCATTGAATTTAAGTATATGTTAATGGTAAATGGATTACAAATTAGGTATTATTTTGTTTAAAAAAATCGTATTCGTTCGGGGAAAAAATGCGATTTACGCGAAATGTCCGGGTTTTTTAAATGTTTGTCCGGGCTTGGCGAAATTCAAGATGGCAGCCCTAATCATAGGTCCAATGTGTCTTTAGAAACTATGATCCTCTTTTCATTTTCATGTGCTTGTAAAAACTGCGTTCCAATTGCAATATGATAAATTTATCTTTTTCTTCTTTACAGGTATAGCTCGTTGTTTTCATCAATACGTCTTCTCGCAAGCCTGAAGTGTGAACCCAGGTATAATTAAAGTTGTCTGTATTTAAGGAATTGTTCTTTTTGGGGTTATCATACACGAGGAGCTCGTGGCTAATTAACAGTAAAACGAATCAATTGATCATAAGCAACTCTTAGTGAGGTTGGTTTATGGATGGGTGACCATCTTGTCATGACGAGATCATCTGGCTTTTAGAGTACCCGTAATATTAGTGGGTCCGGGCTGCCGTAAGCTAGAAAATTTGACAACCAGTCTTACCGAAGAGTATCAAGTTTTCTGAGGTAAAGGTTGAGCAAAAATGATAAACTAAACTCTTCAAACATTAACCTACATATATGCAGTTTTAGTTCACAAATACAATCAGTATGGCTGTCATAAATCCCCTTTTCCAAGTATCATAATAATCGATATTAAATTGCCATCGGTACGGAACCCTGGCCTATACAAGTTAATTACTGTACCATCTAATTTTGCGGTTCAAAGCATCTATAGTTCGGCCATTCAGAGAATGCGTTCCTGACACGTCGCGATTGAACTGACGACGTAATAACATTCATTGATTATTGATATAATAATGTTGTTTTAATGCTCCTCAATTGTTAAAACGGTAAACAACCAGCAAAAATATTTTTATCGTAACTGCAACGCCATTGCAAAGTTACGTCGTCAGTTCAATCGCGACGTGTCAGGAACGCATTCTCTGAATGGCCGAACATGAACTTGATGTGTTTTTTCTTTTATTTCATGATGTGTCAGAGTCTTCCTTTATGAGTGCAAAATTGAGGTCTTTGGTAGGATATTTTGATAGGTCTTTGCTGTGAATTTTGTTTATCCGTTAGTGGGGAAGTATAAAAAAGTTTGGTTACGGTTTACGTTGAATAACGGCAAGGTATGTTTAAGCTACGTATTGATAAATTGTAGATAAGTAGAATGTAATTTAAATGACTACCGATATTAAATGAAGTTTTCTACACAGTCTGATCCTGCCTCATGTGAAAGTAGACAATATCCTTTATTTGGATTACTTTCTGAAAGTTTTTAGTACTTCGGGATGGGGAAGGAACCGCGAGGAAAAGCTAGTTTACTTTAAGATTACAAGTGTTATTTCATTGAATATCTTTTACCCTGTGAACGATTTTGTGTTAACGAAACATGAAGACAAAAAAGGTAGTTGGTTAAAAATGCTACGAAAGTATTTAAAAAATCTGGCAGAAAATACCCTAAAGCTTAAGACTATTTTCCGCAAGCAAGAAAATGGGTGTTAATCACGAACGTACATTATACCAGAACAAACAAACTCCGGTATAATTGGCATAAATCCTCCATGTAACAAACTAAACAAAAATAGTATAGTATAGTAGTTGTAATTTGGCAAGCAAAGGGTCAGTATTTCAGAAATGATAAGAAAGTTACTACTGTAGAATAGGTACAATCAAGATTCTTATGGATTTAATAACATTGACGAAGTCAATATAGATCTTTCTGGATAATGAGGACCAACAACGAAGTTGTCTATAGTTTTCGCCAAACTTAATGGCGCCTCGCAACTAACTTCAGCGAATCGCGTGATGTTAGGCGAAAAGCATAGAAAACTTATAACATCATTGTTGGTCCTAAGTTGTCACTTATGTTGTCTAAAATTGTATCGAAGATTATATATAAAAACTAGCAGGATTTCACACTTATTTAAGGTTTATTAACTTTACAATTCTTACCCTTAGTTTTTCCGAACTTGTGTATGTACCTTTAAAGCAACTGCTAGTCACTATCCAGTCTTGAACAAAATGAGTCTTCTGCCCAAACCGCCTTACACAATGGTTTACAAGCCTACAAGGCACGAAGCTCTGGGTCGTAATTGGCGTAATAATATTTCAGTAACGTGAAGATCTTGGTAATAAATTCACATGGAATCATCTTAGAAAATACGCATTAATGTCTGAGAACCCTGGTTATGTTTTGTGCTTAAGCTGTGACTATCAGTGAGAAAGAAAATTGTGGGAAGTTTGATGATAAGGAACCTAGCATTACGGGAATAATGTTCACGTTTTGTCAGGTGGTGTCGGATTGCCGCCACATCGGGCTATGAGAGTGTAGGTAGTGAGTGCACCTGTCTGCGCAAATGCTTGTGCACTATAATATTTATGTCCTGCGTAGCTGGCTGATCTCCTTAGAACAGATGACGTGGCTAAAAATCTATTTGGATGTCATTGATATTACAATTATTAATTATGGAAATGAAATCCAAGATTCTTAAGTCTTGCTTTGCCATCCGATAAATCAAGATATCTCAAACGAAACAAATTAAATTCTAAGACCTAAATAATTTATTAATATTGAAGAGTTGCTTATGTAAATATGTCGAACTGGACCCGAGGGTCTGGTTTGAGGTCAAACTATCAAAGGCTAAAGCTAAGCTTCAGAACCCTTCTACGTCATTCATCTTTGTAAAGCATTTGCAACTTAATTAATTACAGCATAGAAGTTATTTTCCAATGTCTGGGTTCGAGTTTAGGACTTAGGGACCTCTCGTTTTTAGTTGCGAAAATTCTATTTTAAGGTTTTCTTCGGTGTATGAAAGTCAAAGTTGAGTTATAAATTAATTAGGGTTTTCAAGGTCACATACGAGGCTGAGAGTTATCTACTTATATTTTCAAGATAAGGCCGTTTACAACAGTTTTTATAGGATATTCTGCGAAGAAAATTCATTACAATATTCTTTTCTTTTAAAGCTGTCATTTGAAGAACTTTGGCAGTCGTTACGGGTATATAGAAGCCAGAAAGTCTGGCAACCAATCTTATCAAGGGGTATTAGATTGTCCGGGTAACTAGGTTGAGGAGGTCAAATAGGAAGTCGCTCATAAAACACTGGTACTCAGCTGCATCCAGTTAGTCTGGAAGCCGACCCCAACATAGTTGGGAAAAGGCCAGGCAGATGATAATTCTCTACTTATATGTAATTTATTGTCCCAGAAGGTGTGCTGAGAAAACCCCTCTTTTCCTAATTATCGTTCCGAGAAAACCCTTTTAATCCCAACAGTTTACAAATCCTATAATTAACATAAACATACTGTACCACTCTTAACTTTTTTGACAAATGTACCCCCATTTAGTGCAACTTAACCCTAAAACATACATCATAAGCGTAACAAAACAAACGTAGTTTTAGTGTCCGCTAACCCGCACACTGGAGACTGAACAGTCGGCCGACAGTTGACCCGATAGTTGCCAAAAATATTTGAAGAAAATCTTGAAATATTGATTCCAACCAAAGTCTTCAGTCGGTCTGACACCGGCTAAATACCTGATCTTTGTAACGTGCGTACCACCATTCATCTTCATACTGATATATGAGTCCAAACGAACTATCGGGCGACTAAAAGTTTGCTGTGTGGTCCAACTGTAGCCCAAAACTATAGATTAAAGTGACATTTTCCGGGTTATAAATAACCGATTTCATTTGCGCAAGAGTTTTGGTTTTAGATTTATGCTACGTAGATACTAATGTTATTGCGTTTGTTAATGTGTTTGTTGGGGTAGGAATTAATCCTCACTTATGTTGCATTGTGTGTTAGTGTGAAATTACCGATGTTTGTTGACCTTTTAACTACTGCCGTCATAACTAAGAGTACAGGTGCAGTAATCGCAAAATGGCGGTTACGAGATAAACGCAAAAAACATATCATCATCATCATCTGAGCAAGATGTTCGTATTTTATTGGTCATAATATATTTTATGAAAATCTAAAGCAAAAAAAGAGGTATATAAGTTTGACGGTAACGTAAAAAATAGGTGTGGTTATGAGTTTGACCACCGTGTATGTAGGTATGTCTGTGGTACCGTAGCTCTTAAATGGATGAACTCACAAGAGAAAAATATGAACATTTAGGTGAATGTTGATGTTCTAGTGGCCATTCATAGACGCATCTCATTAAGATAGACATGATTGACAGATAGAAAGATAAATTATTTGATAACAATGAAATTACTTGAAAAATATTGTTAAAATAACTGTGGCATATAACACACGACAATTAAAATAAAGGAAGCTGCTTAAACCAAAATTACTTGTTACGAAATAAAAAACGACGTAAACAAACCAGTCATTAAAATATTCCTTACAGCAAAACACTCGAACACCATTTAAAAATCCAACATGGATGCCCAAGACTGGTTTCCAGTTGCTGCAAATTGCTGGTCGTACCATTTATTTCACTGATTGGCGCATGCAGGGTAAGATCACAAGGCTAGGAATAACAAGATTGAATGTTGGAAACTTAAGACGTAGGGTATAGGTAAGACAGAAATGGGATATGTTTTTGTGTGGGAAAATTGGTGCAGGTCTCGTCAAATAATTTTGCCGCCGTGAAGTTGGCTAATGGTGACTGCAGAACAGTAATGTGTTAACGAGACACTTCAATAAAAACCGATCAAGTGCATGCAGACTCGTGTATGAAAGGTTATGTACCATTATCTATAAAATAATGCAAAAATATGTTCATTGTATGGGGGCATACTAAAATACTTGTATTATTAAAAATGTCAGTATTTGTTGTTACACTGGCCACAGAAAGGAGAATTTGCATTTGGTCAAATCAAATCAAATCAGGCTACTTTTTGCGGCTACTGTCATTTGTTAGTATTTAGGCAGTCAAAACTCGTTTAGTGAAATAATAACTACATGTAAAATAATCTGTATTGGTGAAAGGCAGGGCTGTAGACTGCATTTCATGATTCATGCCTAGCCTTTCAGCAGAAATTTTCAGAACAGAATTGAACCTGATTTGAAGCGTAATAAATGTATTAACTATTTAGTAATCTGTGGTAATAATAGTCAGTTATTTCACAACGGAGCGAATCCCGCGTGAAAGCCTAATAACCTGAAATATTAGTATCATTAATCACCAATGCATTTAAGAGTTAATAATGCACGAATTGAACGCTATTTTAACTGTACATAAGTGTGCATGGTTTAGATATTTATCTTATATTATTTACCGATAATTTAATACAACGGTCGTTTTTCTGTTTAATTTTTGAATGCTCTTAATTACTGGTGTTACAAATTAATAGATAATTACTGGATTTAATATATTGAAAGGTTATTTGGTTTGACCAATAAATGGCGCTATATGTCCGGAATAAATTTTATTTTTATATTTTTTTGTAATAAAAACTATCCTATGTCCTTTCTCAACTTCCAAACTATGACTGTACAAAATTTCACATAAATCGATTCAGTAGTTTAGGCGTGAAGAAAAGACAGACAGACAGAGCTAAGTACTTTCGCATTTATAATATTAGTAGGATTTCACAAGGATCATTTTCTCACACAGAAGCTTCGAGATCCTCCAGATAGACTACTATATACGTACTTGTCGTTTTTATGATAATGGTTTACAAAACAAATTCAATAGTAATTGGTGTTAGAACACTGATATCTGAGAAAGGAAGAATATTCTTCAAGCCAGAAATGGCATCTCAAATTGGAACTAGATCTTTGAATTTCAAGTGACTGTAAACTATGGTTGTTTAAATCGCATTATTGCGCCTTTTATGTAAACTAGAAGTTCTTATAGTGTGGTTAAAGAGCAATATATCGTATGTTAGTTCCTACTTATGTTGGTATCGGGTCTTAGACTAACCGCCTGCAGCTGAGTACCAATGTTATAAAAGGAGCGTCTACGTATCTGACTTCCTCGACCCAGTTACCTTGGCAACCCGATACCTCTTGGTAAGACTGGTTGTCAGACTCTGATGAACAATGATAACCCTCGGAAAGAAGGCTTGTTTATAATATGCAACAGAAGGGTTTATTTGAACGCGCTAATCCCTACTTATGTAATAAATGCGAAAGTAACTCTGTCTCTCTGTCTGTCACGCTTTCACGTCTAAACCACTGAACTGATTTTAATAAAATTTGGTACAGGGATATAGTTGACCTTTAGAAGGAACATAGGATAGTTTTTATCCCGGAATTTTGAAGAGTTCTCTTGGAAACGCGATATAACCGAAAGCGACGCGGGCGAAGCCGCTGGCGGAAATACAGTGTAACCAATATTTTATGTAGTTACAGAAATGTTCCAGTGTTGATTACCCATATATTGATGAAGTGTTACTTAGTAATTTATCGAGGAAGGCTATGGGCTACTGTCGTTAATATACTTCTAAATAGCCATATCTGATTAACACTAAACAACTGGAGTGCTCAAAGTAGCTAAAGGTTACGAGTGAAACCTTTGACGGAAGTTGGTATCTAAATAAATTATGTAATATATCATAGTCCTATCCTATTATTATATAGTCTCGATACAATAACGATGACGTCAATATGAATAGAGGGATGTTTCATGACGTCAGGGAGTAATAAATGAGCTGTTTAATGATAGTCCATGGAGTAAGAAAAGAGCGGAGATGCCATAATGCAGGTAGGTCAGGCGTCTTTTTCTAGGTCAAATTCGTATGGCATGACCAAAATGACCAGTTACAAGTGTTCGGGTTCTTTGAGACATCTGTCAACGATTTTTGGTATTACAAAAATGGTTCCGTCCAAAGAAGTCGTGTAAGGGTGGAGACAGTAACGTTCCTCGTCCCCCGGACACCCGCATTTGGCGCGCTACTTTCTTAGGAGATTTTCCGTTATGGCACCTCCGCTAGTCATTTTGTTTTTCATGTGATAGTCTGTAATGAGCATGCGTACGTCATAATGACCGTGTGATGGGCGGTTTTCATACTTATATTCTCTATGATTAATTGGAAGTAATTCTTTCTTGACTGACTTCAAAAAAGTAGGTTCTCAGTTTGACCTACGTGAAGGTTTCTACGGGTTTGTCTGAACCGATTTTAATTAGGTTTTCGGTATAATATTTTAGGGTTCGGTATAAGGCTGTAGGTATATTATTGAAGTCTGTTTTATTGTTTTGAAAAAAGTTTTTTATTGAAAATACTCATATATTTTTATTATTGTAAGTAGTTTTTAAAACAATGAATTCATGTTAATATAAATAATAATATAAATAAATAAATATCCTTTTTCGAATACATTTTCAATTTTGCTTGTTTGGTCCGCTTCTTTTCCATATATTTTTTTTCAATTCGCCTACAAAATAATGCTATGATTTTTCATAGCCAATACTTTTTGAAGGCAATTTTTTCATGAAGTAATAAAAATTTCGAATTTTCAGCGTCCATTAAAAATATTGAATTCTTTTTGAATTGGTTTATTTTAGGCTCTCTGAGTATGAAATTTTATATTATATTAAAATATTTTACTCTTCATGTCTTTGTCGGCATAGTAAACTATACAAAGGAGACATTGTTAATGATCTTATGTTCTAAACGAGGTTATTATTTTGTTCACAGCAGGAAATCTCCACATGACATTTAGTAGTTCGATACGTCATGTAGTTTAGTACAGAAGTATTGGTAAGGAAAACACTGTGTGGCACACAAATGTTTCTTCTGGTCTACTCGCCCTAGCAAATAGTAACGATTTCCTTTAAAAAAATATTTTCTGTAATGTTAGCAAAATTGGAGCTCTCGAGGAGCTCGTAACTGAAGTGACGTCCGCAGGGGTTGATCATTCATAAGGTGGATAGGTGACCATTTAAGTCACAAAGACTTACTCTGCATTTTGGAAGGCACATGAAAGTTGGTCCCGACTGTTGTTTATACCTTTTTGGGAGAGTCCGACACCAGTCTTACTAAGGAGTATCTATTGGATTGCCTGAAACTTTGTTGGGAAGGTCAGATGGACAGTTGCTCCATGTAGCTACTGGTAGGTGCTCAGTTGCATCAGGTTAAACTGAAGCGTCTTAAAAGTAATTTTATAAACCTTCTGTCCCAAACTGCTTACCACAGTTAAAATTAAATATTCCTCTTATTAATAGCCGCGCTGAGTTGTATATTACTGTAGCAATAACTATTTAACGTTATTCACTTTATTGCGTGTAATAATGCCGTGATTATCATTAAAACTGTTCATATGTATTACTGGTTTACCTACATAGTTAAGTGTTTTACTTAACTATAAAGCATTGTTAAGTGTTTTGTATGGTACATGAAGAATCAAAATAAAAAAAGGGTATAATGGCGTCCAAGGCCGATTTCCAGCTGTTCTCATATAAGGAGATCAGCCAGCTGCGCAGGACATATTATAGTGCACGAGCATTTGCGCAGACACAGTTGCACTCACTATTCCTTCACTCTGATAACCCGATGGGACGGCAATCCGACACCACTGGCGAGAGATCAGGCATTGAACACGCTGCTTGTCATGTTCGACGAGGTATGGTATACCTATTAAAATGTTCTTCCTTCACGCAAAAACTACTGGATAGATTTTTATGAAACTACTTTTATCCATGTCAGTGAAGAAGTTCCCTCGATACGCGGGTGAAACAGCGTTTGAAAGCTAGTTGGATATAACTGTCTATCAAAGTAAATAGTTAACGTGCTCTCACGATAATCAACTGTTTCATATTTCAATTGATATTGCAACATTAATTGGTCTGAACACGTTAGATCAAAGGAAATAAATTCTATTTTATTAAGATCTAAACGGAGTCTAGACGTTTAATTAACAAAGATATAACTCTGTTCTTGTTGTTTTATGGAAAAATCAACTTTGTTTCTTATGCCATAGAGTAGATTGGAAACACAAAAAAATACTTTTAACCCGTTTCCATCATCAGATCCAGGACCTGATGACAATGGGACCATTTGGGAAGTACAACCCTTTAAAGAAAAAATAATTATTCGAATCGTTTAGTAGCCGACCTTCTTTTTAGGAAGTCGGTTAAAAAAGAGTGAGAAAAGGCCTTTCTAAAACTAAAAATAAGTGATTCACATTACAGCAGAAGTTTTAAACCAGTGGACCTGTTAAAAGTCCCAAAGCAGTTTAAAAACAACTACCAGTCGTAAACTGACGTTTACGAAGCAATGTTGCTAACATTGTATCATCTAATTAGTTGGCAACATTGTGTAATCAGTGTTGCCAGTTACAGCTAAATAAGATTTTTTTTGCACATAGCTTGTTTAGCTTTATTGACATCTGTTGTTCTTCCAGTTAAATCTATACTGACATTATAAAGCTGTAGACATTTTCGCTTTTTGAATCCGCTTATAAATCTCAGAAACTATTATTGCGATTCGAAAAAAATGTGTTGTAAGTATGCCAGTTTTAGATAGCCGATCGTCAAAGAACCTTTTATACGGATTCACAACAGTTCCCATGTCACGTGGATTTATGTTTTCAACAAAGAGTAGCTAGAAACATTCCATTGAAAACCTCTTGACCACTATAATATAAACAGTATATTAAAAAAAAAACTGAGTAGGTACACTTAAATTTCAAACAGGTACTAAAATCTTAGATATATATTTTTTTGATCAAATCTTCAGATAACAATATTTGTCATCAAATATTCGAAATAATCATCATCATCATCAGCCTACCGCTTTCCACTGCTGGACAAAGGCCTCTCCAAGTGCACGCCACTGAGATCGATTTTCGGCTTCCCGCATCTTCGAAATAATATTGCCCCTTAAATAAAACGAATATAATTTTTATATCAATTTTAAGGGGCAAACTTATAACCATAGCGTGCCCACCACGATTTGATACTTGCATCAAAACTAAACATTAGCACAGAAGTAAAATAAATTTAATTCAAGATTAAAGTAGAATTAAATGGATGTTCTCTTCGTGAGAGCTTTGTGCTGTACTAAGAGAAATATTACATGCAATTACTCATCTTAGTGGATGATAAATGAACTGAAACATGCATATTTTGATAAAGTTTTGAATTATTAATACTTTTATGTACTTACCTATATGTAAGTCTAGTCTGTTTTTATCCTTCTAAAAATGTTATACAAAAAAAAATATGCGTGCTTGCCAATTGCAACCTTGTTTTTTGAAGTCGATCAAATAAGTCCCTTGCTGTCTCAAGTAATGATATGTATATGTATTTTTTTGTATTATTGGAAGGTACATTATCTCTGGGTGACAAAGGCTAGTTTTTATCCGGTTATGGGAAGTAGTTATGTGAATAAAACCACAAAATATTTTCAAAACCTTGACTTCTGTCCCTGATCCGATAGTCATTTAATAACTGACTTACCTTCCAATTGTCTTCTCACTAACATAAATGCCCTTATGATCTGTTAACTACCTACCTATTAAAACACCAACCGTCATACCACAAAAACTTTTAAACGTCTGTTGAACACTTGTCTAAAACAATCACATAATGACGTTGAAATAAGGTCTGTTTTGCAGCCACACTATTTTTAGGGAAATGTTTAACATATGTTTAAGTTTTTGTAGTAAGGCTGCAAGAGTTTACAAGGCTTCAAAACAATATTTAAAAAACCGCGACAATTTGCTCACATCGCCATAAAACATAACCAGAGGTTAAGCAGCAGCTATAATAAGCAGTTTCTTAGAAAGATAAGTTGCATTAAATCTGGTTTTGTTTGCAGAGCGCTATGATTTGCTCGCTAGCTTGATTCTTAAGTAATTGCTTGCAAACACTTTAACTGCGGACTTGAGCTTTGTTTGGATAAGATAGTTTATTATGTACTAGCTTTTTCATGTGGTGTCACTCGCGAATTTAAGGAACTACTTCCATTACCTGGTAGAATGTATACTATGACACTCGCAAATGACGCAGCTTTATATGGGTAAAGGAATTTTCAAAATCGGCTCAGTAAATCGAGAGATGCAAAGTGATTTTACAAAATGTCTATTTCACAAAGTTGTTTGGTTCAATAGTTGAATTTTTAGGAACAAAACCGTCCAGTTCCGCCTAGATTATTTTGTCAGTTGACAGAAAAAATAAATCACAGTTACATTTAGAAATTTTATTTTCTACACAAAGAAAGTGTGTCATATACATACCAATGTACAAACAAAAGAAATAAAAATCTTGATACTTGAACGCAATCCAAATTCAAAGACTAGACAAACGATTAATCTTAAAACCCTTTTTGTTTTCAACAACTTAGTATTTATTAAAATTGTTGTTGATTAATGGACCTTTTGACATCTTGGAGAGCTAAAAGCTTACCCCTGGAGAGAAACTTGAGTGAAAAAAAAACTTTTCGAACAAAAAACTTGAATGGAGACTGGAAATGTGCTAAGACTGTTTTTGTCATTATTCAATGGTTTTAGGTTAATAGAGTTTTCCGAAGTAAAATCTGTGTAACTTATTTTTAGGGCGAAAAATTTCGAACTATCTAAACAAAGGACTGTAGAAAAGCCTTTGTCACTTTTCATAAAATCTTAAATTATCTTTAATATAGACTTACTCATTAAACATTATGCTATTCCGCTTAATTTTAAACCAAAAATTCTGATAAAATCTGGTCTATTTTCTGAATAAGCCTTCAATAATACATTTTCTGAGCGAGGATCAAGACATGTTTAGCCTGATTGAAGCACAAAGGGCGAATAAAAAATACATCAACCATCAACTGCTATCTTTTGAATTTAGAATATCGTTATAATACGTTCTCAATTTGAATAAATGCGAAAATCGCAAAAACGGTTGCACGAAATTCTAAATTTGAATTATTAATGTTCACCCATCGTATAATGTTTGACATTCATTGTCCTTATTTGTATGAATTACACTCGTATTCAAACATGGGACGTTACATTTTTGAATCAGTAAAGCCTCGTTCACACTTTGTATTCTGTGCGAGTCACTCGCTTAATGAAAACATTTTCAATCATTCGAACATCGTGTGCGTTTGTTTGCGATTGGTTGGTTTTGGCGAGTGAATAATGACTTGGTATATAAACTAGTATTTAACAGAACATTATTGTTGGCCGCACATTGCTGTTATACGAGCACTAGATTTAATTCGAAAACAGCTCCCATTTGTAAACAACAGTACGAATGTGTTTTATTTTTCAGCAGAAAAATAATTACATATTTTATTACGCCCATCGCTCTCTTAAGAATAATTAATCAATACTGAAACAGAATTATTTTTTTGACATGCAACGTCTTTGTGAACTCATCCATTTTTCGTGGAAGAACGAAGTGTAAACAGGCCTTAAGCAAGGCATAATTGATGTAAAATAAAAAAGAGATTTTCATTTTTGCCCCAATTTTCCTTGTACATTTAATAAAATATGTTTGCCAGATGCCTTTCGATCGAGTTTTCATTCAAAAATAATTCTTAAATAAAAATGTTTTTGAATTTGATTTTAAATATCGAACGGACTGGTTTAAGCTGTTTGAATAAGCTGCATAGAATAAAATTTTGATTTGTAGCGTGTACCTTGTGTGACTTTCATTTGTTTTTTATTAATTGAATTTCACGACGCGTTGAATTTTTGTATAATTTTGAAAATATATTATGTAAATTTTTGGAATAGGTACTCACATGACTTGTATTTGTTTTTATTTTTATAGCGTTTCACGCTCATGTTGAATTTTTGTGTTATTTTGGAAATATGTTTTCTTTATTTTTAAAATACCTCGTTTTTTTTTTGGTAATATGTACAATATATAAACGAAATTAATAATAGATAGGTTCTACAGTCTTTGCTATAAGAGATGACACTTAGTAACTTTCTAAATATTTTAGCCAACCTCATCAAGTGAGGTTTGGTCAAGTGTAATCTGGATAAGTGAGAATCCTACAAAGGTCCCAGTATTTTAGTATCCACTGAATATTAAAATTAGTAGGAAATCAAAAAAAAATTGTTTTTTTTTATAAACTTGCAGCTATGCTGCGCGATTCTTAACATAAGGGCTCATTACACTTTACTAAATTTTGTAGCCTGATTAGGTTTCTAAATGATTTAGTGAGTTAGTAGTTCCTAAATGCGATTACATTTGTCTGAATTTAGTAACTGTATCATTTAGACGACTGAATTTAGCAAAGTGTATATAATAAGCCTTAATTAACACTGATGACAAAAAAATCTCGTCAAAGACTAGAAAAAATACAAAAAACAGTAAAGTCCTCACTCACATCAGTCACCGCTACCTCTTATTTGTTTGATTACACAGATTATACCTCGCCAGAGGCTAATTTCCACACGTTCTTCCCCGAATTATCACTTCACGTGTTTTTGTCTACAAAGTACCGTCCGAGAGTGTGATATTTTTTATGTCTTCATTAAATGGGTAATTGACTAGGTCAAAAATAAATTTCGTAAGCATATTCATTTGGTAAGAATAATAAAATATTAGAATTATGTTTAGGTACTCTAAAACCCTTACTAATATCTTAGTTATCACTTTATTTTTGTTAGTAAAAAGTTAGTTTGCTTTTATACAAAAACGGTGAATCGATTTGCATGAAATTCCACTCTACTGGATTCCTATAGGATTTTACACACAGATGTATTAGGTATAGAGCCCGAGATAGTCGCGTGTAAAGTCATTGTAAAAGTTAACATATGTTAATTTAATTGGTATCTTACAAAATACAACACACTTTTATCTTATTTATTAAAATCACCGCAGAATTTTGTAAGCAAATAATTGCTTACCCTTCAATAAAAAGAACTAAAAAAATCCTTCCTAAAAAGCTCTATGTTATTTTCGCAGCGGCTACCAAAGCCAGCAATCAAAAAATCATCTTGTCCGTCTGCGTGTCTGATTGGTTAACCTGCCACTTATCTGTATTGTACAGTCAACTTCAGGTCAGTGGTAACAGTTTTATAGGAAAATCGTACTTATTACTATTGAGTTAAGGGGCATGACAGTTACCACTGATGTGCAGTCTATTGTACAGTCAGCACCAAAAGTCGATGAACAGAATCAATATGACAAAACACCTGTTCACAATAAAATGCCATAAGTTATAGTCGCAACTAGGAAACAAAATATACTGTACACCAGAAACTTACAAAAGTCGTTAAACACGAGTATTTCAAAAGTATCTGTGCACTAGTATTCCTAAAGTCGCTGTACACCATCAATCCAAATGTCGCTGAACATCATTGTATCAAAAGTCACTAAACAGCAGTAAATACAAAATTAGGTTAACAAAGTATATTTTTAATGTTGCCGTGTGTTAATGTACTTTTGACGCTTATGTTGTTCAGCTACTTTTGGGACAGTACTTGCTTGACCTTAATAATGTATGATAACACGTTAGTATCTATTTCAATAATTTTAATAATTATTTTGGAAATACACTCTTTTGCAAAAAAAGCGGGCACCTATGCGAAATCTTAGTTTTAAGGACTTTACGTGTATTTCAAAGGGTTTTAATGATTCTAGTATGTTTCTAGCATCAAAAGGGTTAGCCAAGCATGCGTGAGAGTGTATTCTAAATTTGAATTTTGTACAATTGCTAAGAAATTGGTTAAACCTTGTTTTGGACTAATTGCTGGCAGAAAGTTCGTCGGTGTTTTGAAAAGTTTTTGAAGTGATTTTCAGAAAACTGATAATGCAGTCTTAATTAATGTACCTTTTTTTTAGATCAAAACATTTTTGAAAAACTATGCGTATTTGATAAAATTTTCACCTGCTCTAAATGGGCTATACTGACGATTGATGGCAATGTTAAGAGTTTCGGTATTTTAGTGTAAAGCGTTCTTCTGTTTAGATATTATACCCACGTGTTTTAAAATATCGCTTTTTCATAATTAAACACTATTTACCTCCCCACTCAGAGTCATTTAATAGTTACTTAAGCCATTCCTTAGTGAAGGATTTGTATGACATTCCGTCACTAAGGAGTCACTTAAGTAATCATTAAATGTCTCTGAGTGGGGAGGTTAGAGGAGTATCAGTACATTGGGCTGCGACAAAACCAATTTAAAGTAACCAGTGCCGATCGCAACTCGTCTCCTATCGTACTTTGACATTAAAAAATACCATTTTTTGTGATAAATGTTAAAATTAACCACATGAAAAATGATGAGGAGGGTTTAAGCTATCTAAAAAGTCTAATTATTGCCGCGTTGAAGCTCTCTATAACTCCATAGGTATCGGGTTACTAAACGATGATTTCGCTGAAAGGGAGTCAAGAATTCAAAGGTATTGACCAAACGTAAGTTTCTTAAGAAATGAGCAGATAGCCAATTATTGTTATGATTTAAGCAGGAAAGTGCTGTAGATGCTAGGAAATCTCGGTGCAGGCAAGTTTATTTAATAAAATGTCAGTGGGATGAAAACACGGTATTTGAACGCTCAGACTCATAGATCTTCGGAGGTCTACGGAGTTTCCCAAGAGACGAGGTTGTTTGAAAATCAGTGATTACGAGACCTTAAGACCTCGTGCGCACAGTCTATGCGCTATGTTCTGTATTTTGTAGAATTTCAAGATTTTTAAAAATGTTAAAGTCCGAAAGGAGACGAGTTGTGATCGGCACTGCTTACTTTAAATTGGTTTTGTCGCAGCCCAATGTACTGATACTCCTCTAAATAGTGTTTAATTATGAAAAAGCGATATTTTAAAACACATGGGTATAATATCTAAATAGAAGAACGCTTTACACTAAAATACCGAAACTCTTAACATTGCCATCAATCATCAGTATAGCCCATTTAGAGCAGGTGAAAATTTTATCAAATACGCATAGTTTTTCAAAAATGTTTTGATCTAACAAAAAGGTACATTAATTAAGACTGCATTATCAGTTTTCTGAAAATCACTTCAAAAACTTTTCAAAACACCGACGAACTTTCTGCCAGCAATTAGTCCAAAACAAGGTTTAACCAATTTCTTAGCAATTGTACAAAATTCAAATTTAGTATACACTCTCACGCATGCTTGGCTAACTCTTTTGATGCTAGAAACATACTACAATCATTAAAACCCTTTGAAATACACGTAAAGTCCTTAAAACTAAGATTTCGCATAGGTGCCCGCTTTTTTTGCAAAAGAGTGTATTTCCAAAATAATTATTAAAATTATTGAAATAGATGCTAACGTGATAACATACATTATTAAGGTCAAGCAAGTACTGTCCCAAAAGTAGCTGAACAACATAAGCGTCAAAAGTACATTAACACACGGCAACATTAAAAATATACTTTGTTAACCTAATTTTGTATTTACTGCTGTTTAGTGACTTTTGATACAATGATGTTCAGCGACATTTGGATTGGTGGTGTACAGCGACTTTAGGAATACTAGTGCACAGATACTTTTGAAATACTCGTGTTTAACGACTTTTGTAAGTTTCTGGTGTACAGTCTATTTTGTTTCCTAGTTGCGACTATAACTTATGGCATTTTATTGTGAACAGGTGTTTTGTCATATTGATTCTGTTCATCGACTTTTGGTGCTGACTGTACCACCATTTCGGGAACTATAATCATCTTCGCCTTTTTTGTTTCTGTGTAGTTAGGCATTTGATGCGCGGTGTCGCGTCTGTGATTGCGTGTTCTTTGGGTCATTTCGGTGGGTGTAGCTGATGATTTTCGTTATCATCTGTCTAGCCTTTTCCCAACTACGTTGGAGTCGGCTTCCAGTCTAACCGGATGCAGATTAGTACCAGTGTTTTACATATAGCGACAGCCTATCTGACCTCCTCAACCCAATTACCTGGGCACTTGAGTAAGACCGGTTGTCAGACTTTCAGGCTTCTGATTACCCTTAACGACTACCAAAGGTGTTAAAATGACACCTGGACATGCCTTCCGAAACACGGAGAAATTCGTATGATGGTCACCCATCCTCGCACCAAGCTTTGCTTAACTTTATGATCGATCCATGGGCTCGACGGTTACTTGGCCACGGGCTCTTCAAAAGTAATATTTTTTGGAAGATCTCACTTGATGGTAAGCGACGATTCGTTGAGTATGCTAGCCTATAAGTAACCTATTCACTCTTGACTTAAACCAGTCTTCCAGTTAATAATTTATATTTCCAAAAAACGAGTGAAGTTATCAGGAAAAAGAGTCTCAAGTGGGGAAAATTCCACCCTTTAGCTTAACTCGCATAATAAGTGTTCCAAAAACGTTAAAAGCTTAAACAAATAACCTAATGGATTCTTAGAAAACTAATTCTACTTGTAAACCCTTATGTTATCACGTTATACTGAGTCATAATATAATAATTCAACAACGTTAAAGAACTCATTAATTATGATTTTACTCGCAAAATACTTCATCATATCTAGAAGATTATAAATGTTAAAGTGTTGTACAAAGTAAATAATTTTGTTGGATAAAATTTTTCTGCATATTGCAAAGACATTACATTTTGGTTAGCAGCCAGTTCTCAATTACCGTAAAAGTGTTCACACAAGTTATTTTAATATCAAGTTGGAATTTTAATTAAATTACTTTATTTTATGCAAGCCATCAAGTTTTATTTATCAAGTGTAACTCGCATCAAGATTATCGATACATCAAGACAAGAGGAACAGTGTCCAACAAGTGTCTGTATGTTATTCAGATATAGGTACCTGGTACATATAAGATAAATTATAACTAACCAAGTTTCATCTAAATCCAATCAATACTTTTTGAATGAAAGAAGCACAAACGTCCTACATTCCATCCATCCTACAGTCCATTCACACATAGGTACATGTTTGTATAATATATGTAGTTTATACACTTTGTAACTACATAGCTTATATATCAGAAAAACATATAGACTACTTTCTATCTCTCTGCGAGAAGTAGCGCCTTCAGGAACCGGGCGAAATCGCTGGTAGTACTTACTCGTTAAAAACAATTTTACTCGCAAAACACTTCATCATATAATTTATATGCTTACAAATTCACTGAAGACAGTCTTATTCGATCCCTAATTGTAATCGCGAGTTAATTTACCCTAAAACCTAATTAATACCTAATTGCTATGCTAGAATGTGCGCCAATACATGGAGAACAAAATGACTAGCGGAGGTGCCATAACGGAAAATCTCCTAAGACAGTAGCGCGACAACATGCGGGTGTTCGGGGGACGAGGAACGTTACTGTCTTCGCTCTTATACGCCTTCTTTGGACGCGACAATTTTTTGTAATACCAAAAATCGTTGAAAGATATCTCAAAGAACCCGAACGACTCGTAACTGATCGATTTGGTCATGCCCACCGTACGAATTTGACTCAGAAGAAGTTGACCTACCTGCGTGATTGCATCTCCTTTTTTATGGGAAATCAAATGACCCCTCCCGCTGTGGGTTAGCAGCGTGAGGGAAGTGTCAGACTTTTACTGACTAAAACCCACCATGTTTCTTCTTAAGCTCTTTATGTACCAGGGCCGCGGTAACTCTTTCGAACAGTCCCGCAGCACTTGCAGGCCTTGGCCCTGATGGGCCCTGCTGAGGTTTGCTGACTCGCATTATGACATCTCCGCTCATCTTAACTCCGTGACACTTATCGGAATGTATATAACAATCACACTAATTAACTGCAGGATATGGTTGACATGTTCTCAAATTGATAATACATTTAATTTGTCACAGATTAGGGAGTTTCAGACGAGCTGACGTGCATTTTGTGTCGCTGCGTTTTGGTTGATGTTGATTACGTTATTTTAGGGTGTTATGGGGAATTTAATTTGTTCATGTAGATACACGTTATTAATAATTGAGTGATATTGAAGTAAATTACTTCTATATAACATAATATGTATGTGAAGTGTTTACTATGTTTAAATTAAGGCTTGGTGTTTTGTTACGATCTGTATTTGATTTTTCTTTAAGCCAAGAGTTTTCTTCTAACTATTAGATTTGTTTCTGGCCGCCACTTTTCACTTTTTATGTTAATGTATAAAACAAGTAGAAAAAGCAATGTTCAAAATTAATCAGATATAATAGGGTTATTAAAAAAGTGGATCTTTCTAATTCAAAATTAGGTTAGTTATCTGTCATGTAGTTATTTTTTAAAGCACTTAAAACTTATTCTTTAAAGCATTTAAAACTTTGAATAATATAGAGTTTTAACACTAAACATAGAACACCTTTCCCACCCAATTACCCAAAACGAACAATATCACATATATAATCCATTCAATTTTCGGAAATTCCCAGCTCATCAATTGAACACACGAATTCCGAAACTGACAGCTTCACGAATTGGCGTGATTAATTAAATATCTTGTGACGTCACAACGGTGACGTAGGCAATTGGCTTTAAATAATGTTTAACGTGTTCACGTGAGATGTTTTGCTCTAATGATGTTACGTTCCGTGTTACGTTAAATTATTTGCTGAGTTGACGATCATTGTGTTTTGGTGCTATTTTTGGATATCATCGTAGATCAGTTTTCTTAAGATAACTGTTTGGTATGAATTTTTACTTTCAATTTTTAAAGTTAAGAGTGAGTGAGAGAGTCGGTGTAATTGGACCTAAGGAATTTTAGTTTCTTCTTAATTTTTACACTAAAATTGAAACAGCACTTTTTGAACGTCAAAATTACATAAAACTGCTCGTTTTTGCTGGGATTAAGAAGTGGTTGTGCAAACTTTTCGGCAACAAATTCTTTACACCTTTTCTACTCACTGCTAAAATTAAGTAAAGTATTTCAATAGAAGTGACAAAAAAAAGCCGCATTAAAAAACGCCGGATCCGTCTGTGAATACCTTAAGACTACTGCACCATACACTCCATTGAAAAATAAACCTTATTTACCAACATGTAAGATCCAAAATCCAAAAATTGACCACTCCCAATAATTTTATACTCAGTCACATCAAGCCATTTTAATATATTTTTCTCAGAACTGAATTTAGCTGGAAGGCATATTTTAAAAGTCTTGACACTTCCTTGTCAGGTTTTAAACTATGGATAAATAAGTATATATGTAATTTTGTACAGAAGCCATTTTGTTGTAATTATGTTCAAGCTGTTTATAGGATAATGAGTAGGCAAAGTGGGTATTTTTTTCGTCATGTAAGTGTATCTTTTTGGCTGCTTGGTAGTAGGTATGCTCCTACCTACGGCTTATTATTGAAGAAAAGTTATGCTAATCGAAGTATTTTTATGCTCAAATGATGTCGGCAACTCGTCATCATTGAAAATATCAGGCAGTCCTTACGGGTGGTCAGAAGCCAGTAAATCTGACAACCAGTCTTATCTCGGGTTATTGGGTTGCCCGGAAAACTAGGTTGAGGAGGTCAGATACTAAGCTCCTTGTAAAGCAATAGAACTCCACTGCACCTAGTTAGACTGGAAGCCGACCACAACATAGTTGGGAAACGGCTAGACAGTTGATGATGACGATGTCGGACACTCATCAACGAAAAAAGTTATAAAAATTAAAGAAAAAATTACAAAACATGACAGAGATCTTTGCCAACCAATATTAGTAGAACCGTATAAAAAACAATAATTTAGAAATAATTCTCCAATTCATTCCCCTCAAAAAATATCATAATTCTCTCTAAACTACAAGATTTCTTCCCCCAAAAAACTATACCTTTTTTCCTACATTTTTATATGAAGTATCCTATTTTCTTTTGCAGGTACGTCAAATAAGCTTGCTGAGTGGATCCCGTTTTCAAGATCCGGGTTATCCGGATAAAGGGCGAGTGTTAACCCTTTCGATTTACCTGTAAAACCCTTCGTAACTAGATGGTTGTTTGTTCGGCACGCGGGGGTTAAGATTTCATGTGACGTTTCCAGTTGTTTATTGAGTGATGTGTTTTTTGGAATGTGTGTGTGTGTTTGTGTGTATTGTATTGTACATAGTTTATGTATGGGTGTGTGAGTAATGATAATTTAGGTTATTAGGACTTGTGGATTAAAATTGCTTTTAAACATCGGCCGATTGATTAAACTGCAGTGTTCGGGGGCTCATAGTTTAAATTGTGTTAATATGTATGAATTAAAAATATGTCATAAAATAGCTTCAATGTCAGGATCTAGCAAAATAAATATTAATATTACTAAGTATGTGTAAATGCTTTTATTTTTTGATAATAGAAATCAGAACTGTAAAAATCTTCAAGAACAACGTATCTGCTACGATTTTATTTCTCAAATATTTCACTAACGCGATTATAACAAAACCGAACTCTATTTTCCAAAACCCCCAGTTAAACACAAAATAGTTAAAATAAACCAGAGCAAAGTTGACAGTTTTCCAGCATTTGGCATCGTTACTGAACACAGCGGCGTTCAAAAGGCTACAAGTTAACTTTAACTGTCAACGTTACCCAGCAGAGTTGGCTAACCGTAGTATTATTAGAAGTAGACCGAAACGGTTATTTACCTGAATAACATAAGGATATATCTTTATTCTGTAGCTACAAATATATTACAGAGGATATTTTTTACTCAAAAGAGCAGAAACTACTTACTGAATTGATTTAAAAAATTCCTTCACTAATATTTTTGTCCAGGTACACGGTAGAAGTTCCCTCGGTATTCGGGTCATACAACAGCAAATAGCTAGTTATAATCCTTGCTATTTATAAAGCTGAGAGTAAGCCTTTATGTAAAAAATAGTTAAACCAATTTATGGGCAATTTTATGTCAAGTTGCTTAAAACTATTCAATATAGGTACCCCTTTTCATATTAATCCGGTTAAACTGGAAGCCGACCCCAATATAGAAATAGCTGGAAAAAGACTAGTCAGATGATAAAGGAAAGATGGTTTTTTCTTTCTCACTCTAAGTGCATAAGGCAGCCTAAAAAACTTGATAATCATCATCATAAGTCAAAGACCGTAGACTCCTTAAAAAAAACTTGATAATCATCATCATAAGTCAAAGACCGTAGACTCCTTAAAAAAAACTTGATAATCATCATCATAAGTCAAAGACCGTAGACTCCTTAAAAAATCATAACACTAGAAAACAGACGCTCAAAAATGACTCTTACGACGAATAGTTTCAAAAACTATTCTACCAATATTATATTGAACTAAGCAAACTAAAACCGGTAGTTTTTATCCCCGCATCAGCAGGGATTACCGATAAACACACGTGGATGCAAAAACCGGAAAACCGTCAACGCTATCTTTTCCAAAGATAGGGAATTTTCTTTAAAGAAAAAAAGGTAAAGATACAAAAATGTACTAGGAGAGCAAAACCTTGAAGTTGTATTGAAAAAGGGATAGGAGTAGGTAGTGTGTGGATAACTGTATTAGTTTAGGTAAACTGTTTGTTTGGTTCAGACTAGATTTTTTACAGAATAACATGGTTTAGGTAAGTAAGTATTTTATTGAAATCATATGTTACAATATCATTTGTAAGTAAATAATTTTTGATTGCTCTATCTTGAGATATTGATCTTCCCCATTTTCCATACACTACAGAGTTAATTTACAATTTATAGATTCATTACTAACTTCCGAGCACTTAAAGAAAGTAAAAACGTTTCCCCCTGCACAGCAACTTCCACTTTGTTCCGAGACGCCTAAAAGATTGGCGAGAACTATAATAATACAGCCATATTTAAGTGTAAAAAAACAATTGTTGTTAAGCCCTGGTATCCTAGAGAAAGAATGTTACTTGTGAGATGACGGCAGACAGAAGAGTAAGCAAGAAGAAAACATTCTGCGCCGACACCAACTATAAATAAGATAAGGGCAAGACAATGATGATACAACCAGACAAAAACGTTAAGCTTGACAGCCACAAAACATGTACAACACGATAAAAAACCCGGATCCTACATAAACCCTAAATCAATTTGTAGACCAAGTTAAAAATCCTTTATGTCCACGCCTTAACCCCGTAAAACTTGTGACCAGAGCAAGTAAAGATAGCAGAGGTGCCATAATGCAGGTAGGTCAGGCGCCTCCTTCTAGGTTAAATACGTACAATGGGCATGACCAAAACGATCAGTTACGAGTTAACTAACGAAGCGTTCGGGTTCTTTGAGACAATACAATTTTTGGTATTACAAAATATCCAGGTCCAACGAAGGCGTGTAAGAGCGGAGCTAGTAACGTTCCTCGTCCCTCGAACACACACATGTTGACGAGCTACTTTCTTAGGAGATTTTCCGTTATGGCACCTCCGCTAGTCATTTTGTTCTCCATGCTTGCGACTTTACCCTCGGCTCTTCTCCATACCAAGTGAAATATATTCGGGAGTCCAGCGCGAGTTATAATTCCCAAAATGCTCGTATTCTAACACTTTAGTCATATAATATCCTTTATGGGGCACCTAGAATTGGTTTGTGGTTTAATTTATGAGCGGCAGCGATTTTGGTACAAAAATAGTAGCTTACTTTATACTTTACTAGCTTCTGCCAGCGGTTTCACCCGCATCCTTTGGGAACCTCTGCACGAACCCGGATAAAAGTAGCCTATAGCCTTCCTCGATAAATGGGCTATCTAACACCGAAAGAATTGTTCAAATCGGACCAGTAGTTCCTGAGATTAGCGCGTTCAAACAAACAAACAAACAAACTCTTCAGCTTTATAATATTAGTATAGATGTACTTAATAATAAACTAGCCGTTTTTCTGTGATTTAACCGTAGGTACACACTGCCCGTATCGGTATATAATATACCCAATGTTACTTGGGAAGAGTCTAGCTTTCCAACAGTGAAAAAAATTTTTTAATCAGTTCAGTAGTTTCGGAGCCTTTAGGGTAACAAATAAACAAAAAAGTTACCTCTTTATTATAATTAGTAACGGGACAGGGAAGTGGTCTCAACTAATTTGAGTAACACATTCACAAGCAAAACATCTCAATTTCGTAGTTAACGAGTGAATACGCGATATTAGAAGTAAAACTAACGAAAATTGAGTTTTAATATTAGAACGTATTATTACTGAACGAACTGTAATGAGATTTTGATGGAAGCTAGTTCTTTTTTTTTAAACGGTTTTTATTTAGCTCACCCCGTTTGTTTTATTTTTTATTCATTCTTGGGTCAAATTTAGAAATTGAAATTTCAGTGCCTTCCTGTTGTCAGATTGATCTGAAATTTGGTACACACCTTTAATTCCGATGACAATACAATATAGTAATATCAATAACATTGTAAATCCAAGATGGCTGCCGGTACAAAATGGCGGATTACATATTTTTCCACAACCCCCTCAATATGGGTAACAAATGAAAGGGCTACTCAAGTAGAATACTGTCAGCAACCCCAACGGGGCCCAACAGGGCCAAGGCCTGCCTGGGCTGCGGGATTGTCCTAAAGAGTTACCGTGGTCGTGGTACATAAAAGGCCTACGACGAAAAAGAACGGATTTTAGTCAGTAAGAGTCTGGCATTCCCTCACCGCTGCTGACCCATGTATAGAATGAAGAATATTCGGTAGGCATTTTCATTAAATATTAAAAACTAGATAATAAAAAATCGGTAAAAAAACTTTTAAGTTAAACGGTTTTATATCTTATGTGCACTGAAAAATAAAAAATAAAAAAACAGTTACTTACCTATAAACCTACGTAGGTGGTCCCGGTCATATTAGACTAAAATAAAAACGTGGGGCCCTCTGAAATCCTACTTATGGCAAAGCATATCTTTATACTTTGGTAGATCGTGAGCTCGGCGTTCGCTGATGAAGCCGCTACGGCTGATTATTGATTGTCAAAATCTCCAGTTATGATTATAGTAAGTCGATGCAATCCACACCTATTATACCTCTAGCTAGAAGAAAGTATTACAGCAATAGTTACGGAATGGGCCCCACGTTTTTATTTTAGTCTAATATGACCGGGACCACCTACGTAGGTTTATAGGTAAGTAACTGTTTTTTTTATTTTTTATTTTTCTGTGCACATAAGATATAAAACCGTTTAACTTAAAAGTTCTTTTACCGATTTTTTTTAGAATATTATACTGATCTAGTAATAAATAAAATAAAAAAACAAAAGTAACTAAATATACTAACATGCGCGTGTGGATGCGATCGGAACGCTCCCGATAGTTTAATTGCTAAATTGATTAAATTGGACTTTATAGTTATAATAATGTGTTACAAATGAATATATAGTGACAATACAACTATGGAAACTGGAGTACAGTGTTTAAATTAGTGGACTGTGGAGTTTTTTAGACAAAACTTTACTTGTGATAAACAAGTGACATTAAAGAAATCGCGGGTGGCGCGAAGTGTTGAGTCGCGCATCGAACTCTTTCGCTCTCGCGGGTAAAGGCTAGCTGCGTCTTTGTCTAGCAGCTAGATTCTCGGAATTTCATACAAAATGAATTGCAATATTTGTTGTAAGAAAATTGATTTGAGCGATTTGATTAGATGTAATGGATGTAAGGCGACATACCATTATAGATGCATGAAGATCACCCCAGCTGAGTTCAAGGAAGGGCCAGTACAATTAAAACGTACTTTCAAGTGCGATATATGCACTAATGTATCGAAGCGTATAAGGGTAACAGATGACACCCCCGTGAGAGGTGCACCCTCGGCCATTGGCATTGCGGATGAGATAAACCAATCCTTCGAGGATAGTGTATCTAAGGATGGGTTGTTGACCTCTGAGCAGAAAAGTATTATGACAGGTATAATGGAAAAAGTTACTAGCGTACTGATGGCAAAACTAAATGATATTGAGATTTGTATTATGGATGAGATTAAGGCTAACATAACCGTCCTTACTTCGGAAAACTCAAAACTACGTCAAGAGTTGAAGGAAGCTAATGAGAAATGTATGTATTTTGAACAAGAAATAAGGTCATTAAAAACTGAGAAACAGACAATAACAAAAGATAAGCAACGCCAGTCTGTAGCGTTGCCCGGGTCCGGAGATACTACAGAGTCATCATCATCATCAACCGGCAGCGTCAATGACGGCGAGCGCGGTAGCCATGAGTCTCGCTCACAAGCGACGGAGCCCGTTGTCAGTTACGCGGCGGTAGTGGGAGCGGCGGCGGCGGCCAGAAAAACGGCGGATTACAAAGATAGCGAAATTGAGAATAAACCCGTTAACACTTGGACTGAAATTAAACGTACAAAAAAGCAGAACCCCATAAAAAAAGGGGGTAATACATCTACTCTAACCTTAAAAGCTGTTGAACGGAAGAAGTATTTACATGTATGGACACTAGCAAAAGACACGACGGAAGATGATTTAATGCAATATATCAGGAATGTACTGGGAGACGATACCGAAATTACAGTTGAAAAAGTGAAACAAAAAATTGAGCGAAACTACGCCTCATTTAAAATTGGTGTAACTGAATGTAATTACGAGAAGCTATGTGATGCGGAAGTATGGCCACTGAACGTTGAATACTGCGAATGGATTTGGTTTCGACTCACTACTAAACCAACCATATCATAAACCAAGCAGTAGTATCAACATTCTATATCAAAACGTTAGAGGGTTGCGGACAAAGACTGTTCAATTCTTATCCTTAATAGAATCGTCGAGTTCAGATTTATTCGCTATCACAGAAAGCGGGCTAAGCACAGCTATTCAAAACGCAGAATTCACACTACCCGGATACCAAGTACTGCGTTGCGATCGAGCGGATGGGCGTAAGCACGGAGGCGTACTTTTAGTGGCCACACCGCGAGTCGAGCTGCGACGAGTACCGCTGCCGGATAACGTAAACATTGATAATCATAAGTTTGAACTAATCTGTGCTTCTGTTTACATACAAAATCGATTTTTATTTACGTGTTGTACTGTTTATATTCCACCGCAAACTGATGAAAACGAGTATATGCTAATGTTTAGTTTATTAGAAAAAATATGTATTAGGTATAGAAATAATTTAATTATATTAGGAGATTTTAATTTGTTCTCGTGCAATATTACGGTTTGTAATTATTATGAATATTTTATTGCGTTCTGTGAATTTAGTCAGTGTAATACGGTGCCTAATTGCAACGATAGGCAGTTGGATCTCGTGTTGAGCGCGCGCAGTGGTGTGACCGTGAGCGCGGCGGATGAGGGGCTGCAGCCCGTGGACGCGTACCACCCGCCACTCGCGGTTAGCGTCGAGATTGCCGCGTCTTCGCGGCGATTGCCCGCGGCCCCCGCGATGTCTGCGCCCGCGGTGTCGCCTGGTACACAGCGCGATTATCCGATAACGCGTAAACAATGGAATTTTCACAGAGCCAACTTTAACCATTTATATTATTTAATTTCAAATATAGACTGGAGTGATATACAAGGTGTTGATTTGCATTTGTGCCATAGTTCAGGAGGAGGACATACAATACGTAAATAATCGATTGGAATTACAGTAGATGGGAAATAACTAATATGCACTGCTTTTTTTGTCATTGTAATGTCGTGGTATTTCCGAAGTAATCCAATTTTATGAATGAAATTTATGACTGATCGTTGCGTATGCTTTGTGTTTGCGTTTGTGTGAGGGTGCAGCACGGTTTTAACACCAGTAACATACGCGTCAAGTCTAAATAAGGCTAGATGAAATTTACGGAATTCCGAAAAAAAATTAAAGAAAAAAAATTACGTACCAATTTTTTTATTGATTTGGGTCGAGAATCATTAGCATAATTACCTCCTTGAATATGGCACGGATGCAAATCAACAGCTTGTATATTGCTTAAATGATCCTGATGAAGTATTAAAATTATTTTATGAAAAGATTTATGAGGCTTTCGACGTCTGTGTACCTCTGAAGCGGCCTAATCTAAATGGAATGAGGTATATTTATCCTGTGTGGTATACACCAGAGATTATTAGGGAAATCAAATATACACCAATTGCATAAGAATTATAAGGCGAGCAAATTACGTAGTGACTATGACTTATTCGCGCGTAGTAGGGCAATAGTGAAAGCTGAAACGGCACTAGCACACGATCGATATTGTGATCGTGTACAAAGTCACCTGACAAAGGAGCCACGTGCGTTTTGGGGCTACTTAAGATCGAGAAAAAGTAACTCGAGCAAACAGAAGTTGATCAAAGAAGGACGCATATTATCAGATTCGGAAAGTGCGCGTGAGTTTGCGCAGTTCTTTCACTCCGTATACAATCCAGAGCCGGCCGCGCTGAGTGCGTCGGCTGCGAGCGCGGCGCCAGGGCCGCCTCCGGGTGCGCGGGTACACCTGGCGCCGCTGCACCGCGCCGACGTGCATAGCGCGCTAGCTCGGCTGCCGCCGAAGCGCTCTGCGGGACCTGACGGTATACCAGCTTATATTTTTAGGGATTGTCGCGATGTACTAGGGAAACCACTGTTGCATCTATACAACGTTTGCATTGCAACTGCTACGTTTCCAGATAAATGGAAACTCACCCGAGTAGTGCCTGTGCCTAAAGGTAGTGGAGGTTCCGAACCGAGTAATAGCAGACCAGTTGCAATACTGTGTACTCCGGCGAAGGTATTTGAGGCGGCGATTCACAAACAGCTATATGTCCAGGTAAGTAGCCAGTTATCTGACGCACAACATGGTTTCAGGCCAGGACGTGGAACAACGGGGAATTTAATGCATTTGATGACGCGTTTGATACCGGCGGTTGATGCGGGGGTCCAAGTAGACGTCGCCTACTTCGATTTCAGGAAAGCGTTTGATACAGTGGATAACGATATCCTGTTATCGAAGTTGGCCGGCGTGGGTTGCACACCACATACGCTGACATTTTTCGCGAATTATTTACGAGATAGATGCCAATACGTCGACTGTGGTGGATGCCTCTCTGAGCCTTACTTCACAAGATCTGGGGTAAGTCAGGGTAGCAATTTGGGTCCTCTGCTCTTCATCCTCATGGTAAATGACCTACCTGAAGTAGTCAAAATGTCTACACCATTACTGTTTGCTGACGACCTGAAGTTGGTATACGAAGTGAAGCATGCCTCGGATCATGACATGCTACAGCAGGATATAAATAGGGTTGTAAGCTGGAGCATAGATAATAAATTGTTGTTTAACGTAGCTAAGTGTTCGGTGTTATCGTTCAGTCGCGCGCGCTTCCCGCGTCACCACGTTTATACTGTTGAAGGAGCGCCGTTGCAGCGTGTTACAGAGGTAAAGGATTTGGGTGTCACATTTACCGCTAATTTAAATTTCCGACAGCATATTATCGAAGTTTGCAAAAAGGCGTATCGTAATTTAGGGTTTGTTTTGCGACAAGCGAATCAATTCACGAATATTAGAGCTTTAAGAGTATTGTATGAGGCTCTTGTCAAGAGCCACTTAGAATGCAATGCAGTCGTTTGGTCTCCGCATGAACGCATGAAGGCAAGTATAAATTGATGCTGGAGCGTACGCAAAACAAATTCCTCCGGTTTTTATATTTGAAGCAGTATGGAGTTTATCCAGGATACCCATTTTTATATCCTACTTTATTTGTTCTGGGTATGGTAGGTTATTTCAAACTGGAAGTAAGACGGGAATTAGCACTATCTGCCTACTTGTTAAAAATTATTCGCGGTCATATACATAACCCTGCAATTCTAGAAGAGATACAATTGTGTGTTCCTGAGGAATACGTAGGCAGGAGGCGGAGGCCACCTCAATTCTCGGTGCCGCGCGCGCGCACCAACCTGCTGCAACTCGCGCCGCTCACGCGGGCGCTGCGCACGCTCAACACGGTGGCTAGACAAATTGATCTTTTTTCCTGCTCACTGACTGAATTCACAAGGGCTACTTTATGTGTATTATGTGACTATGATTAGTTTTAAGATATGATTATATTTTGATTAGTATTTTTTTTTTTTTTTTAGAATGTTAGTTAGTTGTTGTTTAGAATGTTTAATTTGTCTACGCTATTGCATTAGGATAAGTTCCTGTAATAATAGTCGTAAGTTGATAATAATAAATAAATAAATAAATAAATAAAATTAAGCCTACGCTTTTTACGTAAGTTTTTGAGTAGGTTAATTTACTTGCGTAGTTCAGGATTTTCACGTGTTGTGTTGGAAAACTTTGTGGTAATCATTAATTTTGTTTGTTTGAATAATAGAGTGTAGTAATGACGTCAACGTGTATTTTTAAACAATTTCATGGTTTTGAAGAGGTTTCAGAGGTTCAGGTTAAATAGTTTCAACGCCTATTTAATTTTTACCGAAAATAGTGTACTACGTACATTGAATTTGATTAGTTTAGTTTTTCATTTCTGTTTTGTTTATTTATATAAATTTATTGTCCGAAAATCGATCTCAGTGGCGTGCACTTGGAGAGGCCTATGTCCAGCAGTGGACTGCGATAGGCTGATGATGATGAAGATGATGATATTTGGCATAGCATTTTGAAGTAGGGAAAGACATAGAAAAGCATACTTCAAACCTAGTGCCTAAAACAATTGGTATCATAATATTATTTAATTTCAAATCCTTTGACACTAAACATTCCCGCTATCGCTTATAAATTAACCCTAACACTTCACTATCCTGAATAAGGTCTTTAGAAATTGAATTTCTTCTTATAACTGAAAAACAGCCAAACGAAGAATTATTGTAATTCTTTCTTGTAGGTGACATCTTTGGCTGTCGTCACGGATAATCAGAAGCCAGCAAGTCTGACAACCTGTCTTACCTAGCCGTATTGGGTTGCCCGGGTAACTGTGTTGAGGAGGTCAGATAGGCAGCCGCTTCTTGTAAAGCACTGATACTCAGCTGAATCCGGTTAGACTGGAAGCCGACCCCAACATAGTTGGGAAAGGATTCGGCAGATAATAAGGTCACACTGCAAATAGCCACTTAATCATCTGCCTAGCCCACCACAAACACCACTTTAAACTATAATAAATATTTCATCCCTAAAATTTATTTCGACTCAAAAACAAAATTGCAGAAAAATGTAGCCACTCCAATACTTTCATTTTCTTCACAAAAACTACACGTAAAAATTCCTAACAATACAATACTAAACCTGAAAAATCTTTTCACATGTCAACAACCCTCGTTATGTCATTGTAAATGTTTTTTCGTCCATAGATCGCTCAGTAATGGGATTCCCATCAATCATTTACGATTTAATGTTGAATTCTCATCAATGGTACGTATGTACGTTTCTATTTGTGAATATTTTAGCTTTTTGTTGTGCGTCGTTTTTTTTGCAATCGAGTGTACGTGTATGTTTTTCGTTTATCCTTTGGTAATGGTATGTTAATGAATTGGGTTTTGATGTTTGATTATGGGATTAAAATGTTGGTCTTACTTATATTATAAGTGTGGTAATATATGATTTGTTTGTTACCGTTTAATTTGAAAACGGCTTAACCCATTGAGATTAGGTTTGGGTATACATTGCAGATGAAATAGGCTCGCTCGGGGCTCTGGACGCGATTATAGGCACCTTTTTTTCTGATATCTAAAGTATAGATTTATTCTAAAAATGAAATTTATAAACAGCGCACTATTTTAGTCATAGTTATTAGAGTTATTATCTATTTACATAAACCCTATATAAATGAACATTTTAGGTAATTACTTAAAATATTTGTAATGCTATAAACAAAATCCTTGACCGTATCTTGAACTTAAAACTTAACAGACAAACAAAGGTCAATGACCTCACTTCAAATAATATTAATTCAAATTATTTGATTATTCAGTTAATTTCAGTCTTTCAGTCCACAGAATCTTACAAACAGCTGTCTCAAGACAGCCGTCAATTTGTTTAAAACGAAACTTCTTAGAAAATTCCAGTTCAGAAACAATAATTGAATTTATTGTTCTTTCAATTATAATATTGTTCGTACAAACAAAATAAACAATGAAGTTAATAGAAAAAGGGTATTTCTGTGAAAGGGCTCGCCACTTATCTGTCTTGTCAGAATACAGAGGAATGGAGAAGGTCAACTCATAGCATAATTTTTTACTTTGCAAAAAATGACAAAAAAAATGATGTAACTGCGTTATATGTTCATAGGAAAAGACAGAGCTAATGATAATGAAATTTAGCATGAATACATGTAGCCGGGGTCTTGGAAAGGCAGCTAGAATCTTAGAGGCAGCATTTTTACAATAGTGATTTTTCCGAGCGGATCGTACGAGAGTTGTCGCGTGTGCGTCACATAAAACAATTGACAACAGTCGGTTCACATACGTGAAACCGGCCGACAATTTTTTTATCGCTCGGAATTTGTCGTGCGTAAAAAAACTGAGCGTAAAATTCACTGGTGTAAAATCGTTGTTGGAATCATAGATATTGTAAGTATAATATTATGGTATGTTATATAAGTAATGTCCTGCGGATAAATCGCAAAAATTATTAAATTTACCAAATCTTTTAATATTCATAATGCTTTTAATATTCATAATGAAATAGATTATTTAATTTTCTAGTCTATAAAATCAGTCATATAAATCAGTTAAACTATTTAATCTCCAAATAGAAATAATTGTTCTCATTCATAGCAAGAAATTATCATTTATAAAGATTAACTAGTGAACCTTTTGTTACCTTTGTTTTAGGCCCCAAAAGGTAGCGTTGGCAGACAAAGATATATTTTATTCATTACCTAATATTTCACTTATTTTTATGTTAGGTTTGGACTTAGGGAGTAACGCTCATGTCAGCTAGAAGAAAAAGGTTTATTATAGTTGGATCTTATTATATTGCCTATGTACATATTACATGGATCTCTTGCTTTGGGAAAGTGGACCTTAATAAGATGGACTTAAGAGTGAAACTTGGGTAACTAGGCGAAGGATTGCCTGATGATAGACGATTATCGCTGCCCGCAAAACCAGAGGAGTTTCTAGACGTTGGCGTTGCTGACCTTTTAAAAAAACATCGGAATTGAGAACCTCATCCTTTTTGGGAAGTCGGTTGAAAAGTGCCTTTCTTTAAGATTGTTTGGCTGGCTTAGATGATCTAAATAAAACAGGTATTCTGTCAGTAGTTTGCCCAAATCCCAAGGAAACTACATCGCACATCCGGATAAAAAGTGGCGTATCTTTCTCGATAATTGGTAAGAATTTTTATTATCGGTCATAGTTCCTGAGACTAGCGCGTTTGAATAAACAAACTCAGAAATATAATATTAGGACACAGATATATATATTTTTTAGTATATACCCATTTATTAACGTCAATTTTCGTAAAAAAGGACTTTCATAAAAAAGTATTGTTTTTTCTACATTTATTGGTACTCTCGAAAAAATAACAAAGGCTGAGTTCATTAATGTTTTTGCTATAAAACCATACCTTTTTCCTAGAAGTAGGTTTTAATCAAACACTAACGGTTATGCCAATAGATTTGGTGCCTAGATATTCCTAGAAAGAGCTTAGGTCTAGATATTTTTGTGGTAAGATTAGTATCTAGTAAAAGTTTTTTCTAGTGTTATAGCCACAGGCAGTACTTATCTTTAAAGGTAATATCTGATTTTTTCTTAAATTCTATAGCCAGGTATGGCTGGTTTCTGATCTATATTTTACTTACGGCAGTTTACTTATCTATATTTTTCATTAACATTTTAAGTTTTGATGGTACAAAATAAAGCAACACCGTTGGTCTAGTAATTGCATAGCGTCGTAGGTCTCGGGTTTGAATCCCGGGTCAGGCCGAAATTAGTCTTCGCAGGTTTTAACTTTCACAAAGCAGCCCAAAGTCTGGCAACCGTGCCTTGAGCTTCAAACACCACAGATATCAGCTGCATGACTAACATTTACGTTAGGAGAATACGTAAATGTTGGTCCTGCGTCTGATCTCTCTTGGGTGTTTGATGTCAATCTAGAACACTTCCGGTATAACCTATATATTGGTTGGCGTTGATTATTTACGTCAAAGTAATACCTATTACTCTGTACTTAATGACAAAACCCATAGAGAACCTAGTGATTAAAAACTGGTCATTAATACTTTCTGTTTCTAATAAATCGTTTGAAATAACACCCTTTGAGATATGTCAATGTACGGAGTGGGTGAGATACATAGAGAACAAATGACTAGCGGAGATGTCATAACGCCCTAAGAAAGTAACGCGACAACATGCGGGTGTTCGGGGGACGATTAACGTTACTTACTAGCTCCGCCATTACACGCCTTCTATGGAACCCTCCCAGGACGAGGAACGTTACTAGGTCCACCCTTACTCGACTACCTTCGATCCCGTCCATTATTTTCAAAACAAAATCACTAATCAATCAAGACCAATCTTTGACAGATTGGTAGTGATTTGACAAGGTACCCCTCGTTAGATCTAGTAACTGATCACGCCTGCCGTACGTTGCTTGACCTACAAGAAGGCGCCTGACCTACCTTCCTTATGGCATCTCCGCTATCTTTCCTTCCTCCGTGGTGATAGTACAAGTTTATTAATTCGTGGCTATTAATAAAGCGTGGGTGGGCTACTCGCGTCACTATAATGTCAAGTTAGTTTATATTTGAAGTAAAGTTATTAATAGGTATAGGTTATTAACGCGACAATTTTAGTTTAAAATAAATCACTTGAAACTTTACACCTGTGTTTTATAGATACTAACTCTTGTTTCTATATAATCTGAATATATTAAGTCAAGTCAAAACTAGACTTAGACACTAGCTGTTCTCCCGTGGTTTTGCCTGCGTCCTGCGGGAACTCTACAGGTACTCGAGAGCCCACTTTATTCAGAAATAGTGCATATTTTCAACACTGAAAGAATTTTAAAATTCGGTTCAGTAGTTTCAACAGTACAAAAACAAACAAAAAATGAATCCTCTTTATTATATTGGTATAAATAGAGGTATAAATAGAGTATAAATAAATTGGTATAAATAGAGCAAAAAAGCAAAATTAAAATGGGACTGGGCTGGGCACGTCAGCCGAATGCATCCAGACAGGTGGGCCAATGTTGTTGCTCAGTGGATACCACAGGATGGCCACCGCAGACGTGGTAGGCCCCGGAAGAGGTGGCGTGACGATCTGGACGCCTACAACCCTGACTGGTGGGAGAACTCTAAAGATCGAGAGGTGTGGAAACAAAATGGGGAGGCCTTTGCCCAGCAGTGGGACAATAAGGGCTAAGAAAAAAAATAAAAAAATAAATAGAGGTATCAACGGATTACAAACAAACTTAACTTTTCGGTAAATGATTCATTACATTATGTCCAGTAACAAATCTATGCCTACTTCATATAAAAGCTTATAAATACTTAGGACCTTTACGTTATCTAAACCTATAAATAACTATATAAAACCGTATAACTAACTATATATTACCGTTCTGAATGGAAGTCCGTCGGAAGTCCATTCACGCGGTAACATCAATGGGTAAAGTATTGAGACTTCAAAAGCTTACATTTCTATCTATCCGCAAAAGTTGTGGTATCATTTTATACGTATTACTCGGATCGTTAATATATTTGTAACATTAATCCTTATTTATGTCAAAAATACATATGTATGATTCTGTTTATCTGTCTCGGTAAAATTACCGAACTAATTTTAATGACATTATCATACCTACAAAGATAGTCTCTGGAGGTCAAAATAGGTTATGTGGCGAACCCAGAAAAGCCCATAACCTTCCTTGATAAATACCTCTTCAATATTTTTTCAATAGTCTAAGCAAACAAACTCTTCAACTTCTTTTTTTTTTTTTTCTTATTCCGGACTGTCCCACAGCTGAGCAATTAGATCCCCATTTTTCCTCAAATTTTAATGGGCATTAGTTTAAACTGTATTTAAAAAAACTTCTATGTCTTCAAAACCAAGATCATTGAAATTCCCCTACACTCCATATAAACCGATCGTTGTAACTGAATTAGGTTTAACAACCAATATTACTTACAGTTATCTAACTAAAGTTTTAACCACGTTCAATGTTCCGCCCTATTTCGTATCCTCTGTACGTTAACTGTGAGATCAGATTTAATCCCAACTTACATGTACGGGTATGTGTATTGTCCTAATTAAGTATGTTTTACACTACAAGCTAGGAAATACCTAAGATAGTCGATATTATCTATACTAATATAATATTTTTTCATTTATTTGTATCCTTAAGGCTTCGAAACTACTGAACTGGATTTGAAAAATTCTTTGACAGTTGGAAAGCTACAGTTCTTTTTTTACTGTTTTCCCGCGGTTTCAACCGCGTCCCGTGGTAAATACTGCCATTACATGGATAGAATATAGCCTATGTTACGTGAGGATAGTCTAACTTTTTTTTAACGACGTCAAAAATCATCAAATGACCCCTCCCGCTGTGGGTTAGCAGCGGTGAGGGAGGGTCAGACTCTTACTGACTAAAAACCGTCGTGTTCCGTCATAGGCCTTTAATGTACCAGGGCCGCGGTATCTCTTTCGAACAGCCCGCAGCCCCGGGAGGATAGTCTAACTAGCTTTCTAACAGTGACAGAATTTTTTAAATCGGTCCAGTAGATTCGGAGCCTTCACGGTACAAACAAACAAACAAAAAAATTGTACCCTATTTATTATACCAGTATAGTTTAACTGTGTATCACCTAGTACCTAATATATTCTCTTTGCTCTTGCTAATGAAAACCAAACGAAAATCGATAAGCATTTATTATTGAAAACGTAATGGATCTATTTATCTGCCCGGAAATGTTCATGATACTTTGACATTTGTACGCCTAGTCATCATTTATGAATAGATCGCCATTTTGGCGACATAACCTTTGACGATTAGCTTACTGGCTCTTGCAACTGAGCAATGGATTTCAATAACCGATGTATGCATCGTTCTGCGATGGGAGATTGCATTTTGACAGAAGCTTAATATAAATTACTTATATCAAATTTTAATCTATAATGATAAAAAAAGATGGTTATTGAAATCAGCAGTTAACTGAGAAAATGGAGGGCTTGGCGACGCATACCGATACGATACCGACGATACCTCCAATCAGTGGCATTGTAGCATCTAAGCGAGATGCTCATAAGCATGCTACGCAGGATTCTAACTAAATAAAAATGCTTCATCAAGATTGTAAAAGTATTGTAATCTGTTAGTTTATTTTTTGAAGGAGAAAAATTAATAAAATATAAAACATAGCACACACACAAAAAGTTCCGACTGTACAGGTTTTAGTCCGCCACAGCATGTTTAATTCAGCTTATTACTTCTATCTTACTAATATCATAAAAGTACAAATATGTTACTTTGCTTGTTTAGATCTTGGGTTTTTGTTCCTTCATCATCACGCTTTACCGAATTATGATGAAACTTGGCAATTATATAGCAAAAATCGGCTACTTCAATCCTACAACGTAAAACAACTATTTTCCCTAAGAACGCGGGTCCTAATAAAAATATATCGTATAGCATATCTTACACTATACAACAAGACGCAAGCCCCAACTATGGCGGCACCGTCTGATTAATTATACGACTGGCTAAACTTGGATCTCGCTATCTTAAAGCCATAACTTATTACTTACACTATGTACACGCTTGTGAGTAACTTGTATTCTTGTTATTACATGTTTACTACAATATACAGACGTTTTACTGTGAAGTTAGCTACAAGTGAATGTAGGATAACGCGCGTGCGCGAGGCAGCAAAAGGCTGACTTCAGAGTGGCAAAGATATTTGACGTGAGCTACTCTAGATGTTTGAATAAACTCGTTATTTGACGCGAGTTACTCTAAATGTCAACCATGTCCTGAAAATACCTTTTTGTATAAAAAATGGGACTTCATTTCATCTCCATTTTGGGAAGTCGGTCAAAAGTTTCCTTCTCCTAGAAGACGACAGGCCCGTGTCGGCGGCGCGCGTTGTTCTATTCTAAGCGCTTCTAAAAGAGAGTCAGCAAACCCTAGTGGGGCTATCCAGGGCCAAAGTCTGCTGGGGCTGCGGGACTGGTTGAAAGAGTTACCGCTGGCCTGGTACATAAAGGGCTTAAAAAGGAACATGATGGGTTTTAGTCAGTAAGAGTCTGACACTCCCTCACGCTACACCCACAGCGGGAAATACTGCTAAGAAAGTCGTCTACGGAATCTTTCCTTTATATCGCGATATAGGTATGTAGACTAACTTAAGCAATCCTGCAAAAATAGAACATAATAATACCTTCCTACTAGTTTATATTTCTCATAAGAAAACCTACCAAATAAACATTTCTTACTTATATTTACCTAACAAGGCAAACTTACAAATAAATAGCAATAGTTACATCAAATCAAATTCTATAATATTTGGCCAAATATAATGTTCTACCTTCGCAGCCTATATCAATATTTATTTAGGAACGCTCGAACCAAAATGGCTGCCGGAGCTAACACGAAAAATGGCTGAAAAATGTAGGTGTACGAATAAAAAAAAAAAAATCATTCAGTATAGAAAACTGTAGGACCATTGTCCCATAGTTTGTATTTTAAAAATCTGCTCTTGACGTGTGAAAATGTAAAAATATTGGGTTTCGATTTTGTTTTTCCAGATTTATTGGAATGCAGGTGATTTTAATTTGTATAGAATACAGTTCCATACATAATTTTCGGTTTGTTTATGTCAAAACGAGTTCCTGCGTGTTTTCGAACGATCTCGGATGTTATTTGAACATCTTTTTTTTACGGGCAGTGAGAAGCCAGAAAATGACGAACAGACTTGATAAGGACTATCATGTTGCTCAGGTTACTGGGTTGAGGAGATCAGATAGGCAGTCGCTCCATGTTAAACACTGGTACTCAGTTACACTAAAGACTGGAACTCGACCCTAACATAGTTGGAAAAGGGCTGGGCTTATGATGATGATGCTGTACAGTTGAATGTAAGTACCTACAAGATTTTATGATACCTGTGACGCTAAATAGGTACTGAAAGACAATTTTTTCAGCCTCTCATCAGATTATTTAATACATAATCCGATATAAGTATGAATACACTTCAAAAATTATAATAATCCATGGCAAATTATTAGCATCATCATATCATAAGCAGGTATTTCTATAATGTACAGGTATTTTAACCACAGCTATACAGCTGACCAGATAAGGCCATCATGACCATACTCTTCAACATCATTTCACCCAAATTATATTGAAATAACATGCTAATTACTAGGTTTGCGTCCCAATGTGGTTTCGTCAATGTTTCATGTAATTTATCCATTGTTTTTAAGCTTCAAAATAAGGTAATTGTATTTGTTATACTGATTACTAATTGGAGTGGATAGTGCACGTTTTGTTAACGTGTTAAACCTTTTTAAGTTTACTTTTCAATGGGTTAATAGACTGATTAGTTAGTTTAGTAAGTCCTGGATATATATGGTTTATTTAGGAATAAAGTCGTTACAGTTTCCGTAAAAAAATGGTGACAAAATATTTAAAGAAAAATACGAATCTCTAATTTAGAGTCTGATTAGTCCGAAAAGAATTGTAAATACGAGTAGCATTTGAGTAATTTTCAAATACAGGTCTATAATTTCGTTAATTTTCAGTCTGAATAAATGAAAATTCAACCAATACATCCCGATTTTCAACTGAAAATGTCTTCAAAAACACCGAACCAAAATCGAGCTCTCCTAACAAAAAAAAATATACCGACCGTACCTAAAAATACAATGTACTGAAAACCACATCCAGCATTTTTATTCGTCGGTTTCGAAAAAAAGACGAGTGAAGCCACGGGCGTATCTATAGTCTTCAATATTTCCCACCCATGGAGAACAAAATGACTAGCAGAGGTGCCATAACGGAAAATCTCCTAAGAAAGTAGCGCGTATGCGAGTGTGCGGGGGACGAGGAAAGTTACTGTCTTCGCCTTATTTGGACCCGATTATTTGTTGTAATACCAAAAATCGTTGACAGATGTCTCAAAGAACCCCAAACGCCTCGTTAGTTCACTCGTACTGCACTGGTCGTTTTGTCGTACGAATTTGACCTAGAAGAAGGCGCCTGACCTACCTGCATTATGACATCTCTGCTCATCTTTCCTTACTTCGTATTTCCACCACATTTTTACAGTCACGTTCTTCGCTAGACGTTTTATTTTGTTCACTTTTTTTCTTTCCTTTTTACACTGCCTTGCAAAGTTATAGGGTTAGTTACGGTGAACATGATATTGAAAGATATCCTTTTAGTTTTGTTATGTTTAATATTCTTGGTAGTAGAGTGTTTTTTGCTGGTTGGATATTAGTTTTGTATTTTTCTCAAAATAATTTGAAAAGAGAGGTAATAGAGGAAGTATGAATTTCGATATTTTTCATGTGAAAATACCGTCGAGTTATTTGAGAAAGAGTTTTAAATCAATATTTTTTTCGTCTTTTGCCCGGGTTGAAGGGGTCACATATGCAGGCTCCTTGTAAACACTGGTACACAGCTGCATCTGGTTAGACTGGAAGCCGATCCCAACATAGTTGGGAAAAGGCTTGGGAGATGATGATTCTTTAGTGGATTTAAGAAAACCGCTTTGGTATTTGTTACTTTTTAAAACTGTAGTTCTGCTTTTCTACAATAGAACATAGTTCTAATACCTAAGCAATTCCTAGATATCTAAACACATGTCTAGTTAGCTTAGCATATCTCTATTTAAACTGCCTTAACAACCTCGACAGTTACATAGTTACAGAACTTAGGACTAACTTTACATCTAGTTACAGTTTCTGAAATAGGATCCTTTGATGTATCTACAATGCCTTACTTATGGTATCTAGATACTAATGGTAATACCTACAGTATGGCTGAAAAGTTTGTTTTAACCGATTTCAAAAAAGGAGGTTCCAGTATGTATGTGTAGTGTAAAAAAAGAAGGTTTTTAGTTTGACCTTTATGTTATATGTTTGTTCGCGATTTTGATGCGGTTTTCAGCACTGTATTTGACATATTTAGGAGAAGGTTTTAGGCATATAATGTAAAAAGTTTTTATTATTGTCCTATAACTACTGAATTTATTTGGAAAATTATTTCAGTGTTAGATAGCCCATTTATCAAGAGAGAGACTAGGCTTCCTTTTACCCGGATGAGGGAAGTAGTTTCCCTGGGACCGCTACTGAAAGTTAGTCGCTAATATTTTGAGGAAGGGCGGTGTCGTTCATACCTCAAAAAGTCGCATAAATCCACACTTTTCGCTAAGAGATAAACTATTTGGACGTATAAATCAAAACTTTGTTAAAAATGTTTGTTTTTGAAACTAAAACGTTTGATAAAAATGTTATGGCAACACAGATTGTGTCTGTCACCGAAATAGTTTTAGTTAGATTTATAAGATTCACAAGTAGGTACAGTTATGCCCAAAATACAGCAAACAGATTTTATAAATTGGCCAGTTATAAATACCAATTTTGAAATGGTTACGAAAACTTAAAAAAAAATGTGTTCTTTGCAGTAGCACATATTATTATTTTCCTAAGCCATTTTAATCTTAAGTAAAGAAAAAAATGCAGTTCTTTTTATTTAAAAGCCAATTTAACGTTATTTTTTGCTTGGAATTGTAAACATTATACTATTAAAACAAACTATTTTCTACCAACTAACTATTTTCACCAGTAGGTATAGCATAACATATTTAATTTTAAAAAATAGCGTTAAAGTGTTTAGATAAATTCTAGAAACCAACTACATAATGTTCAATCTGTCTAAATTATATTTATTCAATGCTTGAGTTAGACAAGTTATGTAGGGTGAGTGCTAGCTAGCATGTGGTGGATTTTATAAATCATTTTTAAATGTAATTTTATTTTATGACAATATTGCGTATTGCATACTGCAATACTCACTGTACTTTGTTGAAAGGTTCTTTTAACCTACAGACAGACATGTGTTGCTGGGGAGTTTGTTGCGCCACTTCTTCTTCCCAGCAAAAACACATAGGAAGTGGTGAAGGGTGGGCGTTTTGGGGGCTGTCTTATGTAATTTTTTTTTCTGACGTTCGAAAAGTGCTGTTTTGCAGCCAAGTTTGAATAAATGAGTTTTGATTTTGATTTTGATTGCTGACAGCTGTTTTGTGAAAGGACACACAAAACAATCATCAAATGACAACAGTATCGAAAATATTGAAAAATTAATCCTATCTTACATAATCTGATATTACTATCATATCAAACCATAGCCATTGAGCCATAAAATAATGGATCACAATAGACCACAACGACATACGATTTTGGACATCAAAATATCCTGTTTCCGTCAATTTAATGTACCAACGTGTTCCGAATCATAAACATTTGGTACACATTTATTTGATTTCCAGACCAGAGCATAAATCTATGTAGCAGTAAAAAAATACAGGCCAATATCTACCCTATGACAAACAAATCAAGGTTGCAATTCCTTTGATCAAATTTGTCTATGTATGCCAATAACAATACAGGTCAACATCGACTTTATAGCCTAGAAGTCAAGGTTGAAATTCGTTTGTTTATTTTTTTATTGACTGTCAATATTTCTCATTTATTTCCATTATTGTTCTTTTCATTTTGTGCATAGCTTCATTCGATTGTCGCTTGTTTCCGCGACTGTACCTACGGGACGTGAAATGTATATTTTTAATTTATTTCGACTTTTTTTGGCTTTTGTTTGTGATTGTACCAATATAAGGTTTGCTGTTGAAAATATGTTTTGTTTTTACTTTTATACGTATTCCAGGCTAACCGGATGCAGCTGAGTACCAGTGTTTTACAAGGAGCGCTTACCTATCTGACCTCCTCAATCCAGTTACCCGGGCGACCCAATACCCCTAGATGAGACTGCCTATCTTTAGTATTTATGAAAATCGATTTCCGACTTATACTGAGCTATTAATGGTCACCCATCCCAGAAATGACCGCAGTAAGTGCAGCTTAACCAACATCATCGTTACATAATTGAAATCTTTATATTATTGTCTCATTCCGTATTATTAGTCAATTCTTTGAATGAGGTAAATTCCACGACAAAAAGATTAGCCGTTCTAAGAAGGTCGACCGCCCACTCAGGTGGCCTCATACGGAATCCAGATAAAATATGATTTTGTGTAAGAAGAATATAATGAAGTCAACTACCTTGATTTCGCCCACTGGGTTCGTAACCTGATTCTCAAAAACAGTTTCATGTTGCTGAGGAGATTTTGTCAAAAATATCGTAGAAAAAATATCAATTCTTATACAATTCTACATCATCTGCCGAGCCTTTTCCCAACTATGTTGGGGTCGGCTTCTAGGCTAGACGGATGCAGCTCAGTACTAGTGTTTTACACGGAGCAGACCTATCTGACCTCCTCAACCCAGTTACCTGGACCACTCCTTAGTAGGATTGATTGCAAGATTCTGTATAATACCCGTGACGACTGCCGAAGACGTTCAAATGACAGCCGGGACCCATTCATTTAACGTGCCTTCCGAAACATGAAGGCAGTCATCATGACAAGACGGTCACCCATCGACGGACCGACCGCGGCAAGCGTTGCTTAACCTTATCCGACCCGTGGGGCTTGTTAGGTACTTAGCCACGAGCTCCTCCGAGTTTTAAACACATGTTTCTTTAATTAAACTATTAAATATAAAATTTAAAACGAGACCTAAATATGGTCTTAATTATTAAAAAAAATCTATTAGCATCAATTGATCGCTTGTTACTTTAAGTGGCTGGTTCTGGAGCTAAGTTCTGTTATCCTAAGTAGCCCCTCCATTAACTCAATACCTTTTACCTGATTAGTATTCCGGTGGCAACGTTACAGCCACTTTTGTTTCCTTATTTAATAAGAGTGCTACTTTATCAACCTTCTTGTATTGGGTAAGATATTTTTTGTGTTAAACGTTTGTGGCCTTACTACAAAAACTTTAACCACTGTTTTACACTTGTCTAAAAAAAATGTGGCTCCAAAATGAACCATATGTCAACGTCATAATTTGACATTTTTTTAGACAAGTCTTAAACTGACGTTAAAAAGTTTTTGTGGTAAGACGGTTAGTGTTTTGAAGATAGAAATAGTTTCTGAAGAGTAAAGATGTCTTGTAAGTGTTTAGTGATCTGGAGGTTTGGGCTGGGCCTATATCTAATGTTTACAGATAAAATGCTTTTGAGGCCCATAATTTGGAAATATTTTGTTTGATTATTATAATACATAGTAGGTATGTGAAATTGTAAGTACAAAGACATAAAAAGAAAGTTCGTAATTTATTAAAAATAAGTTTTTAACTGTTGATAGTTGCTGTAGATGTTCAAATATTTGTGTGTTAATATAACATTTTATTGAAATTATAAATGTAAAAGTTTGAGGGTTGTTTATGTTTGTACCTCAATCCCGATTAAATAGCTGAACGGATTTTGATGTTACTTAGTAGTTATATAGCTTATATATCAGGTAACATACAACCTAACATACCAGTAACTTTATCATGATACAGCAAGTAGTTCCCTCAGTACGCAAGCAAAACCGCAGGTGGAAGCTAGTATAATATTTTACAAATTCTGTGAGCTTGTTTTCCGTGTTCATCGTTTCGCATGATTTCCTCAACAGGGAAACGCCATTTTAAATATATTTCCTTAGAATACCAATGCTTGGCAGCCGTCAAAAACTTCAAAATATTTTTTAACTTGAACTTTTTTTTTGAGGAAAAAATCCCTTGACAGTCTCAATTGTCCTGAGGTACTTAATTATTTACGAATATTTAATTAACTTCTGTTTTTTGTTTTAACCTTTCATTAATTTTAATTCGATTTTTTTCCACTTGTTTTGTCGAAAAAAATAATATGTATATCTATGTAGTAATATAATATTTAATTTACCATGCTTTAGTCCAAAAATTTTTATCAAAAAGCGATAAGAAGAATAATTCATTTCTGTTTTTCGCGTACCGAGGGAATTACTTAAATAACGAATAAAAACTAGTCTCATCATCCTCCGAGCCTTTTCCCAATCATGTTGGGGTCGGCTTCCAGTCTAACCGGATTCAGCTGAGTACCAGTGCTTTACAAGAAGCGACTGCCTATCTGACCTCCTCAACCCAGTTACCCGGGCAACCCGATACCCCTTGGTTAGACTGGTGAATAAAAACTAGTCTATAGTACATATTTCTAAGTGCTTTTTTTATGTTCGGCCAGGGTTTCAGCAGTTTTTTCGTAAAAGAGTTAAATTAGCCATACATAAATCCTAATAACATTAAGTAGGATTACTAAAATAAAATGGCCGATACATGAAAAGTCAACTGATACTTTCTCTTTGAATGAGCTTTAACTTCTATATGTTATGGACCAAGTGATAAATTGAGCAGTATACATAATGCCCGGTCATTATGAAAAATGCCCAATATGAGAGCGCAATTTGATAATAATTATTCAAATAATCAAATTGACCGGGCACTATACATATTGCCCGTGACCTTTTGGGCAAAGTAATACAAGCAAAGTAATAACATATTTATATTCATTTTTTTATTGTTATTGCCATTTAATTTAAAATAAACTAAATATTAAACCACTTAAATAATCAGCCTCATGATTTGGATTAATTATGAAGGACTTCTGCCTTAAAAATCCACTAGTTTTTGCATTTAAAAGTTAAGGAAAGTCATATTTAAAGGGTGCTTATTAAACAGGCTCCTTTTTAATATAATTATTCGCCCCGAATAATGTATGTTGCCTTCTAAATTACTAAGTCAGCCACAATTAACGAGCATCTAAATAATACTATCTCAGCCACTCGTTATCTTCTAAGTAAACCGCTCTAAATACAACTCCGCATGATGGTTATTTTTTAGCATCTAAATTTGTAGCATGCGTTCTAACAGTAAACTTCTAAAATACTATTAAATGACATCATAAAATTTATTTATTTAGCTTCTAATTTTTTAACTCAGTACGTTTAAAATGTAAGCAAGCAACATGCAGCAAGCATGGCTTCTGTCACGGCTCCGGTGCTGCGGGGCTCCGGCGGTTCCATGCGAGCTTATCGTCGCAGATGGTTTTCACGCTCACCGCCGCAGCTTCGGCTTGCTGGCCGGCTCAGCCGGCCAGCCTCAGCCGCGTCGGCGAGCGTTAAAACTACCTGCGCCTCAGCTCGCAGGCCGCCTCGCCCCTCCACACTTACGCGGTTTTGAATTGCACTCTAGGGGTAGGACAGACAAGACTACGTGGAGTCGGTTTTGCAGCGATACGTTTTCGTCACATCATCCTCCGAGCCTTTTTCCCAAACTATGTTGGGGTCGGCTTCCAGTCTAACCGGATGTAGCTGAGTACCAGTGCTTTACAAGGAGCGACTGCCCTATCTGACCTCCTCAACCCAGTTACCCGGGCAACTGTTACGTGGGATACGTTTTCGTCACTAACTTCAATTTTTTGCTTTATTATCAAATTGCCCAACTGTCATGTAGCAATATAATAATGCCCGTGCAATGTGATAAATAATGAAGTTAAGATAGTTATTAATCACTTGGCCCGATAAAGCTAGACATTATTCATAATGCTCGGGCATTATTAATAATGCCCGAATTAATCACATGGTCCATAACATATACAAACGCAAAGCTTACTAAGAAATATAAGCCGATTATTTTAGGGAACATCTTACTAAGTATATTTTTGAAATATTTCCCGATTTTCCAAGTACCTATCCCAAATAACTTGGAAAGGATTATATCTGTTAAGGACCCTTTTTGAGTTCCTACCATTGAAAACAAAATGACTAGCGGACGTGCCATAACGGAAAATCTTCTAAGAAAGTAGCGCGCCAAAATGCGAGTGATCGGGGGACGAGGAACGTTACTGTCTTCGCCCTTAAACGCCTTCTTTAGATTCGACCGTTTTTTGTAATACCAAAAATCGTTGACAAATTCCTCAAAGAACCCGAACGCCACGTTAGTTCTCTCGTAACTGATCATTGTGGTTATGCCCACCGTACGAATATGACCTAGAAGAAGGCATCTGACCTATCCGTCATCCGCTCATCTTTCCTTACTCCGTGGTTTCCACTGATTCAAGGTTGAAGCAAGGTAAGAGGTATTCAAGAACTCTTTTTGTTATCATTACGAAAAGTTATCTAAAATGAGACGATATTTTGACTGAATTTGTCTGTTTATTTGTCAAGCTAAAATTAGACTACCTTAAGTACCTTTAAGTAGAAACAAATACGCTTTACTAGTAATCCCCATGGTTTTACCAAATTCTTGTGAGAACTATGTACTTCCCGCAACAGCATAAAAAGTACTTTCTTAGGCTCTAGAATATCTGTTTACCAAAGATTTAATATTAGTAAGGTTTCATTTCATTTATTTTAAGTTAGTCTTTTCTAAGACTTATGTCATACATTTAGGTAAAGGTAGGTTATGCATTAACTTAATCCTACTTGAAATATTAACATAATTAAGTGCCCCACTTATCTAGATTAAAATCAAAACACGAAAGTTCTTAAGACGACCTTGAATGAAACATAGGTCTTTCGATTCGCAGCACAAAATATTTTTTCTAAAAGTCAAACAAAATAACTAACAGCGAAATTTAATTCTAAATCCCTACTGATTTATATACAGAGCCATATGTCAATTTGTTTGTATAATATATTGTAAATCTCTATTATCTTTTGGCCTATGTTACCACGACTCAAACGAAATATTATTTTCTATGTCATCATTCTCCGACCCATTTTTTTCCAACTATGTTGGGGTCGGCTTCCAGTCTAACCGGATGTAGCTGAGTACCAGAGCTTTAAAAGGAGCGACTGCCCTATCTAACCTCCTCAACCCAGTTACCCGGGCAAATACCCCTTGGTTAGACTGGTGTCAGACTTACTGGCTTCTGACTACCCGTAACGACTGCCAAGGATGTTCAATGACAGCCGGGACCTACAGTTTAACGTGCCATTCGAAACACAGTCAATGGTGTCTAAGATATACTTAGAAAGTACATACAAACTTAGAAAAGTTGCGTTGGTACTTGCCTGACCTGGGATCGAACCCGCGCCCTCATACTTGAGAGGTTGGTCTTTTACCCACTAGGCCACCACGACTTTTTTCGGTTAGAAAGGTTAGAAAGAATACTTACATTAAATTCATAACATTCTAAAGTTTCATATCCAATATCTACTTTCTTGGTATAGAATATTCTACCGTCTTTTACCTAAAAACCCTTGAAACACCTATTTTAGCCTCCCATATCTACATTATTAAAAAACAATCTTTTTACTTCTGCTATTACCACTACACTTTGCAAAAAAGAAGTCCTTAAGCTAAAAGCACTCTAAATCGAATAGGTTTAATTAAATTAAAGGTGCAGATTCTATTCATTGGTCCTTCTGTACATTTTTTTGGTCCTAATGTCATTCTACCACTAAAATACTTGACATATAGAAGAGGCTCAGGTTTGTAGTTAGATACCCTTGTAAGGTCATGGAGAACAAAATGACTAGCGGAGGTGCCATAACGGAAAATCTCCTAAGAAAATAGTGCGACAAAATGCGGGTGTGCGGAGGACGAGGAACGTTACTGTCTTCGCCCTTGTACGCCTTCTTTGGACCAGACCACATTTTGTAATACCAAAAATCGTTGACAGATGTCTCAAAGCACCCGAACGCCTCGTTACTTCACTAGTAACTGATCATATTGGTCAGGCCCACCGTACGTATTTGAGCTAGAAGAAGGCGCCTGACCTAGCTGCATTATGGCATCTCCGCTCATCTTTCTTTACGCAGTGGCTTGGGTATGTATGTTAAATGCCGACACCTTTTGTGTAAATGCCTACTTGACAAGGTTAAGTTCAGTCAGTAATAATAGTATTATTATAAAGCTGAAGAGTTTGTTCGTTGGTTTATATAACGAGCTATACTCAGATTCGAGAGTTCGATTTGAAAAAGCAAAAATATTTCAGTGTCAGATACCGCTGTACTAATTTATCGAGGAAGATTATATAAGATTATATAATATCTGGACTGGAAAATAGTTCATTAATGAAATTCAGTAGGTCAAAAAATTTTAGGCATTCAGGAAATTGCTTAGCGTTATTCTCGTTACAAAGGGATTTTTTGCCCCTTTTTACTTAGGACATAATGGTTTATAATTATGAAATATTTTTTGGATAACGGTTTAGAATTTTTGTTTTATCGCAAAGCTTAAGGTTTCTTAATTTAAAATTGCAAAATATTGTAGGTACTAATATGAGTTAAGTATAAAAGTTTTTTTTTTCATTAACTTAAATATATGGAATACAAATACCACCAGCGGAATTACTCTGCACACCTGGATAAAAGTAGCCCAAACCACCATCCAGCTAGCCCTCCCAACTTTTTACTCATTAAACAATCAACCACTGTAATATTGACCTTACAATCTTCCAGTAAAAACAAAATTTCAACAACCATATCGTTTTCCCAAAATAAATAAGAGGTCCAACGAAACAGTATTTAACCATTATTGTTTAAACTTTTTGATTAAATAGCTTCGAGGCCTTCGCCATTTAATGGAATATTAAAACCTTTAAAAATTTCTCTTACCTCCGGACAACGAGTTTTTTATTCCTTCATACGATACGTTTTACCGTTGTTTCGGTAATTTCTCGTATTTACTTCCAGATTGAAAAATCATTAAAACCAAGTGCGGATGAAAATGAATACAACTGATTTTTCTTATCTGCTGAACCTACTGTTATTTGTAACCTTGTAATTGTACACCAATATTAAAAAATGACATTTTTGTTTGTTTGTAAAAGCTCTAAAAGTACTGGACCGTTTAAAAAAAAGATAAACTGTAGTTCTCGGCTGTCATTTGAACATCTTTGGCTGTCGTTACGGGTAGTCAGAAGCCAGTAAGTCTGTCCAACCAGTCTTAAAAATGGTTATTGGGTTGCCTGGGTAACTGGGTTGAGGAGGTCAGATATGCAGTGGCTCCTTGTAAAACACTGGTACTCAGCTACCTCCTGTTAGACTGGAAGCCGACCCAAACATAGTTGGGAAAAGGCTGATCGTATTTAGCGAAGAAAATAATAATGAAATAACACAGCCGTCAACATATTACCGTAAGAAGAACTTTTCACATAATACAATAAAGAAAAGCTATAACATAGTAACTAATAATTTTATTTTATGTGACTCCTTAACTAGTTTTTCACTTAAACTTACATAAAAGCGTGTATCGAAAGCCCCAACGATTCTTTGCAAGTTAAATTACCATTAACCGTAGTTTCGGAGCTACGCTGAAACAAACTGAAGAAAGAAGTTATTTAAATATTAATGTTTGTATTACGCTAATATTTTATAGGAGGAAATTTGTGTTTCTACACGTGGTTGAACGCATTTTGAAGGAACTTAGAAGGAATATAAGCACCCTTTTACATCAGAATAATGTAGATACATGCTTTTTATCCTGGTGCGGTAAATAGTTCCCTTAAGAAGCTATTGAAACCAATGGGAAGACTAATAAATAGTATAAAAAATTCAGTTAAGACAGTAAAATATTTTCAGTATTTGTTGTTATAGCGCCGACAGTAAAATAAATCGTCAATGTAAAATTTCAACTGTCTATGACGGATCTTTAGATGCAGCCTGGTGACAAACGGACACCAATACCTAGTAATACGGTCCAATTTTTGCCTTTAGGTATAGGACACAAACATCGATCTTTACATTATTATTTTTTATTGCACACATAAATACATTTTGATACACTGAAAACAGAGAGATTATGCACAACGGCGATCTTAACCCAGTGTTGGGTTCTCTTACAGCCAATCTAGAGTGAAAGAGTGATTTGATGATTTTACATCCACATTCTCTGTTCTTTTATATCCCAAAAAGACTGATACGCTGCAAATAAGTGCACTAGATCACCGTTGCTGCTGAAAGTGCATTTTAATTGCACTTTGCTTACCCATCGGTCTACTAAGCGCACTTAATACGTCAATGTCCCCGAGAGATAGGTCGTTTATTGTGGCTTTTCGTGTAGCTCAATTTGGGTCAGTTAAGCTATGGTTTATTCAGTGTATTAATTAGAATTCTCTGGTTATTGATGGAGTGGTATTTTGGAGGTTATTCTTCTGGCTAGACTTTTCCCAACCATATTGGAGTTGAAGTGTATCTGGATGCAGCTGAGTTGGTACCAGTGTGCCCCATGGAACTGCTGCCTATCTGTACTACTCAACCCAGTTACCTGAGTAATCTGATAGCCTTTGGTAAGACTGGTTGCCAGACTTACTGGCTTCCAACTACCCGTAACGACTGCCAAAGATGTTCTAATAACAGCCGAGACCCATCAACTTAATCTGCCTTTCAAAAAATTGAGGAAAAATATTGCCACTTCGAAAATTAAGTATATTTATAGTAACTTGCGATTCTCTTAACTCTTGCTCGAATGCATCAATGCAGTTATTTGAAGAAATCACTATGAAAAGAAGATTTTACCAAACTTTGTCAGACTGAAGTATGAATCCTTTTGAAAACATGATTTTCAAAACCCTTTTCTCAATAACCACGGAACTTGTTTTGTATTTAAGTACATCTAAATAATACACTTCTATATTGTAAGCTATTTCAGCATATACGTTCGCTATTCAATAGTGCAAAAAATTCGTGGGTCCTACACACCCGGGGCTGTAACTACGCATAACATTTTACGATACTTTGCCCGCGTGTGAACTCAGATTGTTAATACCGTCACAATGTGCGTTTAAATGCGTAGTTAGGAACGTAAAGGATTGAGGCTGTTCTATATTAAAGGGTTTACATTAAATACTTACTGATATTATAAAGAAATTGAATATGTTGCTAAAATTACGCTTTCAAAAATAACTACTAAACCGGTTAGGTTTAAATTTCGCAAAGATATAGATGGTGTCTTGGTGACGAATAAAGGCTTGTATATCCGTCTGCGGGAAGTAGTTGCCCCGTGTATTGGATAATAGAGAAGAAAGACTTATTATACGCGGTATATTATAAAAGTAATTAAAATAGCCACTATATTATTATATAGTATTGAATAGTCATTATTTGTACGCCTACTACCCGTAATATATCTATTTAAAATCGACTCCATCCAAAGGTTGTCTGTAAGAGATTGCTTTTGAGCGATAAGACCGCCTATTGTACTCACACGTATTTTTTTTTGTAATGTCCTTCTCTGTTTGTTTTGGTGTACAATAAAGAATATTCTATCTATCTATCTATCTATCTATCTAGCCGTTTAATCAAACAGTTATCCCATTGATTGAACAACGTCATTTAGCCGATACGTTGAATGCAGAATTTGTCGAACATTGTAACTTTTTGAAAATAGGCTAATGATGATCACAATAAAGTACAGTCTACAAGTAAAATGCTGACCCAAACAATCTATAGATTCACCATGACTGTACACCCTAACATTCAAATCATGGAGAACAAAATGACTAGCGGAGATGTCATAACGCAAAATCTCCTGAGAAAGTAGCGCGACAAAATGCCGGTGTTCGAGGGACACCTTACATACCTTCTATGGAACCCGCCTATTATTTTCAAAATAAATTCACAATCAATCAAGACCACTCTTTGACAGATATTGGTCTTGATTTGACAAGGAACCTTAACGGCTCGTTAGTTCTAGTAACTAATCACGCCTACCGTACGTTGCTTGACCTACAAGAAGGCGCCTGACCTACCTTCCTTATGGTATCTCCGCTATCTTTCCTTCCTCCATGAAACACATTCATGATTATTTACGAAAGATCTATAGAGTTTCATGGGGGTAGCTTTTGTTACTAAAACGCCCTTTGACCATTAAGGCGAGTTTCAGAAAAAAAGGTATTTATGCTTTGAATGGAATGAAAGGGAGTGATTTTATAGCATTTTCACCAGTTACTGTTACCAGTGATTCTTATAGAATTGCCGGATAATAGCTGGTAGGGATGGCCCTAATGGATTAACAGATAAATCTTGGAGTTTTGACTTAGGATTGACGGGCTGATTTTTGTTTTGTTAGTTTGGTTAATGGGCTGGCGTTTTATGTTTACTTTTTTTGTGGAATTAGTGAATGAAAATGTTCGACTATGTTTTTCGATAGATACAACTTTGGAGTCTTACCAAGGGGTATTCGGTTGCCCGGATAACTGGGTTGAGGAGGTAAGATAGACAGTCGCTCTTTGTAAAACAGTGGTACTCAGCTGAATCCGGTTAGACAGGAAGCCGACCCCAACATAGTTTGGAAAAGGCTAGACAGATGACCTTATAAAGGTCGCCGGAAGACGCTGAATGCAGGTCGCCTCCATCAGGTATCTGTGGAGATCTAAGAGGGAGGCCTATGTTCAGCAGTGGACGTCCTATGGCTAAGATGATGATGATGATGATGACTTACTTCTTCGACCATATTGTTGGTTATCATCAGGTGAAGTAGTGGTCAAATGCGTTTTTATTTATAGAAATATTATAAGGCTGAAGAGTTTGTTTATTTGAACACAATTTTAGCAAACAGACTTTTCACCACACTTTTCACCGTTATAAATACCCATGAGAGTTCAAAGTTAACTTAAACGCCTTTATATCGACAAATATAGAAAGAAATCGATCTCATGTGACTTGTCTAATAGAAGCATATTTGCACAAGAACTAAATAATTTCTTCTTGCCTTTAACTTTAGCAAGAAATTCTCTGTCAAACATAGACTTTATTAAATCTTTCAGTCGATTCTGTATCTGAGAGATTTTGTTTTATTTATCCATTATATACTTAGAGCCCTGAATGAACTGGAAACGCCGAAACACTAGATGTGTTAAAATCTACGAATGCCAAACTGGGGACCTCGGGTTCCATTCCTGGTACGGTCTACATGTGTGATGAGCATGATTTTAAAAATATGTCGTTCATTGAAAAAAAATTACCATTAGGTACTCAAGCTAATCAATGCCTTACCATGAGGTTACCTGACTGTGTGTGTAAAAGGTGTCCAGATATTAGTTTTATATTTTTTTTCGAAATAGACGAACACAACAACATGAGCGTAAGTGGCGGTCTACATTTGGCAAAGGAAAGGTACGGCAATGGCATATCCAGTTAGTTAAACAGTCTAAGATTACGTGTCTACTGATGTTTGCTTCAAATATTTATCTTATGTAATGGGAATTTCATTTGTCCCGTTTTATTTGCTGTAGAATTCTAGTAAAAATAGTATTTACTTTATCTTCTAGTAACGCGAAACTTGTGTTGTATTTTCTCGTACTTACATAATGAAGTCTTTTATTCATATTTTCGATGAAAATCTGTTATTTACTTACAGTTTGTTAACTAGAATACTAGTGTATATTGAAGCTAGTATTAATTTGCAGGTCTTTCATGCTAGCCGATTTTCCGCACCGTTTTTCACGGTTGGTGCGTATACTAGCAGTAGTGAACAATTGACAACTACCTTTTCAAACGATGACATGTGAAACCATGCGACAAGTTTTTTGTCGAAACCGAGCGGAAAATCCGCTAGTGTGCCAGTGCTGTGTTGTAAACAAAAATTGTGTTTCGATGTAAAATTAAATTTTCAAATAAACATACCTCAAAAGTTTTAAAATCCCAGTGGACTCGCCTGCTTGTTTATCATAAAAACCATCGTTTAAAAGAATAAAGTGCTACATTAATATATGTTATGCGTGACACAACCCTTTAGGGAAAACCTGACAATTAATTAATTTCGAATAATTCATTGTATATCTATACTAATGTTACATATAAAGAGGAATTTGTACTTTTGTTTGTTTGTGATGGATAAACTCAAAAACTGCTCGACCAATTTATAAAAAAACCTTTCACTGTTGGAAAGCTACACTCTTCCCGAGTAACATAGGCTATATTTTATCCCGGTACGGGCAGTAGTTCCCACAAGACGTAGGTAAAAACGCGGGAAAAAAGCTAGTTTGACATAAAAAAAGTAATTTCTACACCTAGGTATTACTGTTACAACCTTTTTATCGTCCCACAGTCTGCTGGACACAGGCCTCCTCTCACACGGAGAGGGATTGAGCATTAATCACCACGCTTGCTGAATGCGGTTTGGTGATTTCAGACTAGTAGTCCAGTTTTCCTCGAAATGTTTTCCATCCAGGTATTATTTAAAAACAAAAGAACAACTTATCTAGTTTTGCCAAGAGAATTTGAACTCTATTCATATTTAAATAAAGGTTATATTAGAGAAACAATAGTTAAATCAAAACTACATTTTACCCTTATTTCCCCGGCGGATACAATCTCTATTGTCGGGGAAATAACATTCGTAGATGCACCAAATTTGAATCTTAAAGAAGCAGAAAATGAAAGGTGAATCCTTGTTGTGTCTATTTAATTTTTAAGACGAAAATTATTTTTGCTCTGTTGGGGCTCTTTTGCAAAAATAAGGCATCCTTGCGCGTGTGAAAATTGTGAATGCAGAAAGTACAATTAAAAAAAAAAACTTGTAAAAGCCCCTATGTAAAAGCTTTTAGTTTCAATGGTAATACCTACCTCTTTTATAATATTTTTTTTTAAAGTACACAGGTAGGTACCTCTACATGTTTTTGTTGTTAATTAATTAAATTGAACTTGACATATTAAATGAATACTCGTACATTAAAATATATATCATGTACCACTTTAAGCATTAAAATATACTATACGTGTACTAAATTAGGTATCTTTAATTTTTAACAAATAAATATACTTTTTCCGACTGTGTTGTAAACTGCAAGGCTAATAAAACCATTATTGTGGTTTTATTCGTGAAAATTCACAAGTAGCTTTACACCCCCTTTTTAATAAGTTGCTTTAATTAAATAAAGTGCAATTCCTCATAATTTATAACAATTTTCACTCAAAATTTTAAATGATTCGCTCTAAAGCTTGCAGCTCAAACATCGTGCTCTCATAATTAGATAGCTTCATTAAATTTTTAATTCCACAAGGGTCGCTTTTGTATCAAAATTACTTGACAAATTAACGGTGGCATTTGTATTTGTATTTTGTTTTGCCTTTGTTGACATAATTTGAGGAAGCAAAGCAATTAATTTAATTTTAACGACGAGTTGTTTTTTTGCAGTTTCAATTATGTAATAGAGTTAAATACTTTATGCATTTAAATATGAACTGCTTTGTCCTTATTCATTGTCTGAACTATCCCTGTTATTCATCATATTCCAGCTGTCGTAGTCCAAGTTTTATTTGTGTCTTCTTCTTTCATAGTTATCTCTCAGCCATATTGTCTATTACACAAACCTTTCCAACCTATCTTTTGTTTGTTTACTCCTTCATGTATATCCATGCAAGACCTTCTTCACAGCATGACAACTGTCTCTCTTTAGACCTAACTACCTCTAGCTATTCCACGTGGTTTCACCCGTTTCCCGGGTAAACTTCTTCCCGTACCCGGATAAAACACAGCCCATATTTAGCGCAGTTAGTGTAGTGTTCTAGCAGTAAAATAATTATTCAATACGGTTGAGTAGTTCCGGAGCCTATTTGATTCAAACAAACAAACAAATCTTTCCTCTTCAAATATTAGTATAGATACAGGTTTTGCCTCTCCATGACAGCGTTTCAGAATTTTATTTGCATTTTTAATAACATAGATGAGTAAAATATTTATTCTTTAGCGAACAGTCGTTATGCCAATCAAACATATCACTTATCTACAATCTAGAATATTCTACCTTTCGAAAACGTCAAAAGCAATCTTTTGTAACGTCAAGAAAACGCTCACAATTACTTGAGAAATCTTTCTGATAAGATTCTCTTGTCACAGATGTCGGGGTAACATAAAAATCTGGTTCGGTTCAAAACCTTTAAATTATTTAGTTTTTTTTCATCAAATAATGTCGTGTCAGTAGGTGATCGCGATATGATTTAATTGTTAGAGATGTAATTTGTACTTTGAAGATTCTTTCAGTGTTAGATCTAGCGCGCATTGGTGACTTTTTTAAGCCTGACAAAACATCTCATATAACATATCTATAGTGACAAAATTATCACGCTGATAAAGAACGAGGAAGACTATAGGCTAGGCTAGGCTGCTTTTTACCCGTGTTCGCGAAATAGTTCCCACAGGACGCAGGTGAAACGCAAGCTGGCTAACGGTAAACTAATAAAATGACTTTGATAAGCTTAATTTGATTCAGTTTTGGAAATGAAAAAATATTTCCCAAAAGTAATGATTCCATAATTTTACTACTTTTTAAGAGAGGCTGGCAAGGTTTTATAAAATTAAATATTAATATTACAAACCTAGCGTAGTTACAAAAGGGTATAATTTAGACGGTCACCAAAAATATTTTTAAGAATCTAAGCTGAGGCACCAAATAAAATAAACAACTCCAAAAAAAATAAATTAACTTTATTAAAAGGGCACTAAATTATATAATATTATGATCCAAAAAAAGTAAAATAACATCAGAAAAATCGCAAATCTCGCACAAATATTATTTTTGGTTCCCAAAATGGATAAATGGTCACCAAATTCTATCCAACTCAAAGATTAATATTAATACCAAAAATCAAAGTTAGTCGACGAAAACGAATCGCTGCAAAACCGACTCCACGTAATCTTGTCTGCCCTACCCCTAGAGTGCAATTTAAAACTGCGTAGGCGCGGGGGGGCGAGGCGGCTTGCGAGCTGAGGCGCAGGTAGTTTTAACGCTCGCCGACGAGGCTGAGGCTGGCCGGCTGAGCCGGCCAGCAAGCCGAAGCTGCGGTGGTGAGCGTGAAAACCATCTGCGACGATAAGCTCGTATGGGACCGCCGGAGCCCCGCAGCGCCGGAGCCGTGACAGAAGCCATATTGCTGCATGTTGCGTGCTTACATTTTAAGACCGCACCGCGGATTTTTTGATTTTAGATAGCTCCGCCCACTACACTTCCGCGTCTATCGCGTCGCGCAAGCTATACTCTTCACTCAATGTGTAAAATTTGAATTTCGCGCCAATCGCACACGCCGAGGTCAGCGCGAGGTCAGGAGAACCGAACAGGGAAGATAGGGAGCCGCAACTTACCTAAGTTTTTTATTTTTTGATCGGATTTTTTTTTTGTTGTACTTACAAAAATTATTTGTAATGAAAACTTTTTATGATAGTAGAGTAATATGATAATTTGGACGCGTATGGTTGTGTGTATGTTTGTGTGGTGTGTCGTGTATGTGTGTTTGTATATCCAGAACGGATGAATCGATATGTATTTAGGTTTTTTGTTTGAAATGAAATTAATCGGGAGTGTTCCTAGCTTTATTTGGTGAATATCGGCCCAAGATGGCCGCCGCCACAAAATGGCGAATAACATATTTTTTTTACAATTCCTTCAGTATGGATATCAAATGAAAGGGCTTGATTAGTATGTAGAATCATGTATAATATTATTTAAAGTCCAAGATAGCCACCGCCAGAAAATGCTGAATTGCATTGTTTTTTTATAGCTCTCTCAATATGGGTATCAAATGAAAGCGTTTGACCAGTGTTAAATAATTTATACTAATGTTATAAAGAGGGAAGATTTGATTGTTTGTTTCTGTGGATTGTATAAGCTCTGAAACTGCTTAACTGATTTGATTTGCTTTCACAATTAGAGATTTACACTATCCCCAGTGAATGTAGGCCATATTTTATCCGGGCACAGGAAGAAGTTCCCCGGGAATGCGGCTAAAATCGCGTTAAACAGCTAGTAAAAATTAAGTGGTTAAGGAATAAAAGCGTCGCAGATCTTGTGTGTTATGTATGCTATAAATGTATGTAGTGAAGCTGTAAGGTATCAAAGAAGTAATGAAGCTAAGTAATTCATTTTTAAACATATTTATTAAAACTGAAATATAAATAATAATATAATATAGCACAGTATGCACAGTACAGCCTCGGCCACTCCTGACCACAACAGTAACTCTCGATCTTTGTTTTACGCTCTTACTTCTCTCAAGGAAATGAAACAAACTTCAAATGGCCTCAATTAGGTCTTTAACAAACAATCTAGGTGACAACTAGTTCTCAAAAGCTATACCCGGAGCAACCGAGTACTAAACTCTCACAAGCAACAAATCAAACTCTACATTTAATTGGGAAATGATCAATGAAAAGAAAGAAAATAATCGTTTGATCAAATTTAGTATGCAGTACTCTGTTCGTAACTCCACCTCGTCTAACAACTCATTGCCTCAATCCGGCAAAACCAGCGGGACCTCCATCCGGTACCCGAATTCAACACACACAACATATCACATTGCCTCTGTCCGGCAACTATGGAACCTCCATCCGGTACCCAATCTACCTTCTTCCTTTGGCGATCACCTACATCACCATGCTGGACGTTGGCTAGGTAAAACTCAGGCCAATAACCACGAACAGCAGCGATCTGAGCCACTCACATACTACGTTTGCATCTTTAATCTCTCAATTTAAGGTCTAACATACTCATCAACATTCGGACCAACTTAAAAATTCAAAGTTCGAATTAAAACAATTTTTACTTAGTTATCGTCAGGTTTATCTGATCAATCTAAACATTTTCAATGCAATAGAATGCTTTCACCTTGTGCGATGACATGCGATGTCCTGGCCTGTCGCAACTCATACGGCCTCCACGACGAATCCGGGGGAGGACGACGCTCCAAACAGCAACTGCAGCGCACCTCGCCCACCGCTCGACTAGTAAACCTCGTCCTATTCTCCAGGCTCGGTTCACCTTAGATGTTATCTGTTAAGTCAGAAATGGAAAGTGCTTAGGCAACCGATCAAATATTGACAACATATGGGTCAGCAACAAACCTTCACGATGGTAAGACCCAAACACATATTATGGGTTTTAAGAATAGCAATCATCATTTAAATGAAGAAACTAGTTACATTAAATGCTAAGCACGAAATCAAAGAAAGATCGAATTGCTAGTCAGACTCAACTTGTAAATTACTAAATCATTACAGCTACGGTTGTCATTCACATCAACGCCTTCTACTCGATAGGCTTCACATAACCGTCTGTCCCTTAGCCGAGCTCTCAGCCCATCCTGGCCTCCTAGGGACCACAACCACAACCACAGTGACATGACACCAACTGTACCACAGATGTATACGGGTCTCTTCCTGGTCACCTCGATGCCGTCACACAGGCCAACGAGTCTGTTAAACAGTACAATGTACAATGACAAGCCACAATAAAATTGGATTGATCTCACCATGTTTATCATTCAGGCGTCTCTTAACATCTCTGTGCATAGTGCCTTGTGTATGCTATGTGCTATGTGCTTTTTTCGGTGCTACCGAGATCTCCGTGAATACTGTACATTTGTACAAACGGCGGTACTACGCATTTAAACGTCCCATCTGCAAAAAAATGTTTCACCGTTTTCAATTTTTCTCTTGCTTCTTTTGATGAAAATATTAAAATTCTTCGAGCACCTTCTTGATAGTCAGCCATTAAAAAGTCGTTGTATTTTACAGGAACTTTGACATCTGTAACTGTTTTTGGCTTAATATTATCGATGCCAAATTCTTTTCTGCGACTGTTATAGAGTCCATGCTTCACATTATTAAAATTAGGTATCCGAGTCAATAGGTTAAGACCTCTATCCTTCAACCGGTTAACGCCTTCATTATATATTGTTTGCAGAGGAAGAACTCCTTGTCCAGATTCAACTTTCCATGTACTTATTTCTTTCTTTATTTCATTGCCAGCGTGATCACGTACACAATTTTTACTGTGACTGACTTTGTTCATAATCGTATTTCCTTTAATTGTTATAGTGCCGCGACACTTCGATTTATATTTGCAATTCCACCGTGAGGACCCATTTTTATTATCTTTTTTTTTATAGTACTGGTAACCATCATTTAGCAGAATCTCACCACCTCTTTTAGATGTCACGAAACAAAGTTCTTGTGTTTTATCTATATTATTATGTCGACTTGTTGAAGGGACTACTTCTATTTGAGACATTATTCATTAACAATGATTCTTCTTTAATCTGAAACAGGCCATTAAATATTCGTTTTATTTAAGTTATTATTTTACACGAAATAAGTAGTGAGTAAATTTACCACACCATAAAAGACAACTAATTGAGTAAACTCAGCTATAAGAAAAAGAAATAAGACATTAAAAATAAGAAAAACAATTGGACTAAAATCTATAACAATAATTAGGTAACTTCTGAAGAGTGTCCATAAAACAAAGTTCCAAAGAAGACTAAAGTGTATTATTATGATTTTTTTTATTTTAATCATAACCAATGTTACTAATAATGACACATTTTGCACCGGCTAGTCGACGGTCGGCTGGTCGACTAATGCCCGGTTCCTATAAACAGAAAACGATTCGTTTTGCTTACGGACGGTTGTTTTTTGACATAAGCCCCATACATTAAACGTCAAAAGTACATTTTTTTTTCAACATAACTGTACCCCTTTCCCAACTAAATAACATTGAACGAACAACAAATGAACACATATTTTTTGAAGGTCCAAAGGGTACTAAAAAAGAGGTCCAACGTTTACTTTTTTACTTGTTTTAATTTTGAAGGTCCAACGGGTACTACAAATGAGGTCCAATAGGCACATTGATTATTTTATTTTGAAGAGGGTCCAAAGGGACCTAAAAATTAGGTCGAACGGGTAACATTTGTAATAGGGTCTAATCTTTGAGGTCCAACGGGTACGCAGTCTAACATAAATTCAAAATCTAGTTTCGATTTTATCACCGAAAATGAAAATTAGGCACTTATATTTAATGTTTTTCATTATTTTTTAAGCACGCCATTTATTAAGATTGTGCTAGTTTTGGCTCAGATTTTTAAGACACGTTTTGATATCAAACTAAGCTGCTAGATATTTCACCGGAATATTAATAAATATTATAAAGCTAATGAGTTTTATTTGTTTGTTTGTAGCCTTAATCTCAAAAACTACTAACCGATTTATCGAAGAATGCTATAGGCTTGTTTTTATCAGGTTTGTGGTGAAGTTAGTTTTAAGATAGTCATAAAAAAGACTAAAGAGTTTGTTTAGTTGAAAGCTCCAATCTCAGTTTGTTTTAAAAAATAGCCCATTTTCGAAATATGCTTTAGGCAGATTCCAGAAAGTAGTTCCCAAAATATTCGATGGATATTATAATTTATTCGGCAGATGATGATGAGATACCTATTTATCGAAAAGTAGTAAAACAGTACCTACCTCATTCTCCTATATTGTATAGACAAGTCAGAAAAGTCTGATTCTTTTGTTTTAGAAAATATAATTTGTATTTGACTATAAATACTTAAACATTTTAGAGATGATAATGTACAAGGGCTGATTAACCCGAAATTGGGTTTCCTTAGTTACAGCAAACCCATAAGAGATACATTTTATAAATGACGAAAACTTAAAAAATGATATTCCAGAAAATAGCCCAGTTATCGAGGAAGGCTGTAAGACCATAATATAACCGGGAGCGTGGAAAGTAGTTCCCATAAAATGCAATAGAAATTATGGTTGATTCTATAGACAATACCTATTGAAAAGTGGTAAAACAGTAGGTACCTCATTCTCCAGTATTGTGACGCAGAGACAAGTATCCATCGTATTAATCTCCGGTAAGGAAGAACTTGCTAACTCTATTTCCTGAGCCTTATTTTTCTTTAAATTAAATTGCGAACAGGTCGGGACTTGTCCCTGTTGTTGTACAGTTATTTGTACAGAAGGACAACGTTTTTAGAGGTCTTGGATTATTTTCTTTTTGAAATGTTATATTTGCTGTTTATTTTCTAGTTGCCCATCTTTCACCCGTCCCGTTGGAATTATTTGTTCAGGTAAACAAACTCATGAATTTTATAAAATTAAGTTTAGGTGTTTGTTAACAAGTTTAACTAAAATATGTTATCATTCTTGGTTTACTCGGTGTCTCTTCCATCCAAAATCGATATCGACGCGGATAAAACCACACGATGTCTCCAATAGATTTTTAATGTTCGATTGGTAAAATTTTAACAGGTAGCTAACCTGCTGGCGTCTGTACATTAACGGCCGTTCTCAGTATTCTATCTATCTGTTATTTTGCTTACTAGAGGTAAGAGTTTGACATTACTTGTGGACCTAATGTCGAAATTCTATTTTTATAGAATCTTGGGACGGCTGTAAATAAAGTGGTCCTTCTAACCAACTTTCCTATTGACCCGGGTTTATATTACTTGGGATTATAACAGTTGTTTTTAGAAGTTATAATTACGTATCGTTCTCTGTTGCTTTTTGTACCGCTTTGTAGGTCTTGTTTCAAAGAAAAATACAAATTCCAGTTGGTGAAACTATTCGTGTAATTAAATGTAGGATTGCTGTAGGAGTTTAAAAACACAAATGTAAAGAAAAACTTTATGTTTCTGTTCGTACGAATTTAGAAGAAACAACGAAAATAAATCCTTACATGTTTTTTTTTGGAAAATATATGTATAGTTATCGGCACGAATCTTGAGCTCTGACCTACACGCCTCACTTCATACCACAAAAGGGACCCAATAAATTACTTCTGCGTAGGTGAATGTCAGAGCTCAATATTCGTGCCGATAACTATAAAAAACTTGTAACATTGTATCGGCCGATAGTTTGTTTGGGCTCATAAATCAGTATGAAGATGAATGGTGGTACGCACATTACAAAGATCAGGTATTTAGCTGGTATCAGACCGACTGAGAACAATTGAATCGAGATTCTCTTTTTAAAATAAATGCCAACCATCGAGTCAGCTGTCTTCCGACTGTTTAGTCTGCAGTGTTCTCTTAAACATAAAAGACTTAATGAAAGTGAGAGAGAAATAATGTGAGATGATGGTTTGGATTCAATTACTAGACGTGTGAATTAAATTACTCCAACCCCTTTAGAGTATATCGTGTTAGTAATAAAGACACTCAAGTTATTCCGTGTTTCGGAAGGCACATTAAATTGGCGGGTCCCGGCTGTCATTTGAACATCTTTGGCAGACGTTACGGGTAGTCAGAAGCTGGAAATACTGACAACCAGTCTTGCTTAGGGTTATCGGGTTGCTCGGGTAACTGGTTTGAGGAGGTCAGGTAGGCAGTCGCTCCATGAAAAATATCCATGTTATACTGGAAGTCGGACCCCAACATCTTTGGGAAAAGACTAAAGATTAGACGACATAAGTCAATATATGAGATCTAAGGGGGAGGCCTATGTTCAGCAGTGGACGTCCTATGGCTGAGATGATGATGATGATGGTGAAGTCAATATGTGTAAGTAAAACGCTCAAGAGTAGTTTATAAAAGATAATTAGAACATTTCCTACAAAAACTTACCTTAATTGACCTATTTAACGAACCTGAATATTTTACAAGCAAACAAAATACCTTTCGAAAGACAATGTCCTCGGAATTTATTGACGTTGAGCTTCAGCAGAACGTAAAACAATTTTATGTAAAACATAGTTGGGAACTTTTATGAATAAGGTATTCGTTCCAAGATGTTCCTCGGTACCCTAGGTACTACGGAGGAGGGAAAGATAGCGGAGATGCCATAAGGAAGGTAGGTCAGGCGCATTCTTGTAGGTCAAGTAACGTACGGCAGCCGTGATCAGTTAGTAGAACTATCGAGGTCGGGTTCCTAGTGAAATCAAAACCAATCTGTCAAAGATTGGTCTTAATTGACTGTTGATTTTATTTTGAGAATAATTTGCGGGTTCCATAGAAGGCGTGTAAGAGTGGAGCTAGTAACGTTCCTCGTCCCCCGAACACCCGCATTCTGGGGCGCTACTTTCTTAAGAGATTTTGCGTTATGACATCTCCGCTAGTCATTTTGTTCTCCCTGGTTCGGAAGTTTTATGAATAAGGTATCGAATGCCCCTACGGTGCCTTAGGTAGGAATAAAATAAGTTTTTATCTGTCTAGAACTTGTGTAAGTCATGTTAAAGTGTTCGAAGTCTCGGGAATTTTAGGGTCTTCGGAAAATGATATCTTATTGTTTGATGTCTGGTCTTTTTCAATGTTTTTTTAGGTTATATCAAGTTGGCAAAATTTTACTGTCTATTTATCTACTATTGTTTCCGCCAAATATTTTATACCGTTTCCCAAGGCGAACCTACTACACCTCGCACTCGGCTTAAGAGTTGCCCATAGCCTTCCTCAAACACTGAGAGACTTTTTCAAATTTCTGCAGTGGTTCCTGAGGTGAACGCATTCCAACAAACTTCAGCTTTACAATTTTCGTGTTTGTTTAGGACATGGGTGAGTCAAGGACTTAAATTGGTGGCCCATCTAACTCCCTACTTAGAAGTAGCTTAGAATCTAATCGCTTTTGTGCATAGTGATCGATTCCTTAGTGGGAACTATTATACCAAACAATACAAAATCAATGCCATTTCTAACCTATATTTAACAAAATTGCTTTCTTTACCCAAGTTTCGCGAAACTTTAGAGCGAGGTTTTTCCTCACACCCACTATAACATGACCCCTAGTAAAATCGAGAATCAACTGGCACCTTAGAATAGAATAGATTTATTAATTTATAAACAAGGTAAATGTATGTTACAAAAAATGTATACAACAAACAATCATGTTTGGATTTTTTGGCGATTTTGTTTTTGCAATGGTCAGGTTAGGTACAAAAATTTGATCATAAAAGTAAATAGGTCTATGTGGGCAGTTACAGTTTGTCAGAAAGAAAAACATTTATGTCACAACTAGCATCTACCAGCGGTTTCGCTCGTACCGCGTGGCCTTTGCACAAACCCAGATAAAAAACCTACAGCCTTCCTCTATAAATGTAACATTGAAAAAGTTTTTCAAATCAGTCCATAAGTTCCTGAGGTTAGCGGGTTCCAGCAAGTAAATAAACAAACTCTTTGGCTTGATAATTTTAGTACCTACTTATTGGACAGACGACCTTATAAAGGTCGTCGGAAGACGCTGGATGCAGGTCGCTTCCAACAGGTATCTGTGGAGATCAAAGGGGGAGGCCTATGTTCAGCAGTGGACGTCCTATGGCTGAGATGATGATGATATTGGTAACACTAGTCCGTTAATAAATGCCGCAGCTTTATTTTAGACTGTTTAATGTAATATTTACTTCTTTTACTTCGGTTACAAGTGTTACCTCCATTGTAGGTCATATTAAACTGGTTGTCTGAAGCTACGGTATTTAAATCTGGGCACGTTGGCCGGATACTGAGGTTTCCGAAGGCACAGAGAAAGGTTTGGTCCCTTCCCCTCCCTAGGGAGGAATAAAGAGTTATCGATAGATATCCCTTTGGTCCACTTTTCTATATTGCTTCTTTAAGAATTGGGTAGATGTTTTTTCACAATAACGGTATTTAGGCGGGTGTGTTAGTAAATATAAGTTAAAAGGTGGATGAAGATGGTGTTTGATTTTTGGGTTTGTTTGTATGGTTTAGTGTCTAGAGTTATTTTTTGGGAGTTGCATCTATGAAGACTATGTTTGATAAAAAAAATAATGCTAACATCATTTTCATATCAACTAGTGGATTTACGGAAAGGACTGAATAGTTCGTGATATAATAATTTGCTATTACCGATTCAAAATATAACAAGTCAAACCGTGTGACAGGTTTTTGTGGGTGGGAAAATGTTGCGCGTAAAAAAAATTGAGCGGAAAATCGGCTGGTGTGAAAGTTCTATATATTGTATACTAGCTTCCGCCAGCGGCTTCGCCCGCGTGGTGTGTTGATAAAAAGTAGCCTATGTGTTAATCCAGGGTATCACCTATCTATATACCAAATTTCAATCAAATCGGTCCAGCCGTTTTTGCGTGATTAAATAACAAACATACATCCATACATTCTCACAAACTTTCACATTTATAATATAAGTAGGATTCCGTTACTGAACTATTTGATTACATATTGTAGCTATGCCAATTTGACCTGTAAATGTAAAACGATGTCTTGGTTTACTTTTATGCGTTTATTTTAAATCAACCTTTACGATTTCAAATTGCTGACTAAGTTTGTAATAATAATTTTATTGTTTTGTTTTCAGGTAAGCGTTGTGCTGTTTTGACCAAATCCAGGTATTAATTTTATTCGATAAGAAAGACATTAAAGTATGAATTATCAAGAAAGCTAATAAAAGACAAATCATCGTTTATTCGTTTTCTGGTTGTTTATTCTAAAATACTTGCAATATTTACACAAAAATGCATCATTATAGAACGCCTGTTGAATCGCTAAAATATTACACTTTTCTACTTATTTTCTTCTGCCATTTTATTTTATCTTGAGATCAGACCCATCTAAGTATAGGACTGAGATTATGTGAACAAGTGGCTACTATTGCTTATATTATTGTGGCCTATTTTGGGTATGAGCTATAATACTATATCATCATCCTCCGAGCCTTTTTCCCAACCATGTTGGGGTCGGCTTCCAGTCTAACCGGATTCAGCTGAGTACCAGTGCTTTACGAGAAGCGACTGCCTATCTGACCTCCTCAACCCAGTTACCCGGACAACCCAATACCCCTTAGGTAGACTGGTGTCAGACTTACAACTTACAGCTATAAAACTATATGTTGAGTCCTATATTACTCGCGAGCTACCATGTTTTCTACCAGCCAAATTATTTCACACTTCCATTATACAAATTCAAAAATAAAAATAACACCATAGAAATGACGTTGTCGAAACAAAAAAGTTTTCGAAATCAAATCCTGTTCAGTTCACACTTTCATAATCAAATTTGAAAACCCGAAACAATTGAAACCATTATGAAATGGAACAAATTTTGTTTCTAAAAAATACACAATTTTATTGCATATACACAATTTTATTGCATAGCAATTGTTTTCGAGATAAAAATCGATTGTTTCGATAAAAACAGAATCGAATCACGTTTATGTATTTCGATTAGAAATAATAACGATTGTCTAACCGCAGGTATTGTCTAGTGTAGGAAATCGGGTTTTCGCAATATGAGTTGAAAGTCGATTGAATTTGTGTACTTATATGAAACACATTTTAAAGCATTTTGAAAATGTGTTTTTTTTTTCACAATTAGTTTAAATTACTCTTTTAAGCTTGGAATGCATCTTTGACAGCTGTCAAGATTTTTGAATTATTTTTAAAGTATTTGTGTACCTTTTGATAACCAGTAAAACTGGTGGTATTATTAATTTTGTCCTCGTCCTTGTGTTCAGGCTATAATGAAATTACATAATTTCATACGTATTTCCTGGTATAAAATAGTCTAATGTTACTTACCTTTTGACATCCGTCAACGTTTCTTTATTTATTTATTTATTTATTTAACAATTTATGTACACAGTGAACATATAAAAAAGAAATAGACATAGTATAGAAATAGTACAAAGGTACTGCTTATTTCTAAATCGAAATCTCTTCCAGCAGACCCGTAGTAGGAGAGTTAGAATAAAGAGAAGTAGGTAGATAGACTGTGTAAAAGGACATAGTAAAGATATATAAATTACACATATATATATAAAGCAAAAGATACATACATACAAAAATACATATTTTATAAAATAACTCTATGAAGAAGAGGAGGACAAATAGTAGCTTTTGAGTTTCTGTTTAAAAGTAGCAACAGTTTGACAGTTCCTTAATTCAGGCGGCAGCGAATTCCACAACCGTACTGCGTTTACTGTGAAGGAGAAGGAATAAAAGTCAGTGGAATGGGAGGGGATCTTAAGGAGAGATTTGAGATGCGTTCTACAGAGCGCATCAGGCGAGCGAACAAATGAGAAGCGTTCTCGCAGATAGGAAGGAGTTTTGGGATTAAAAAGGATATTAAAAAGGAGACACAAAATGCGCGTGTTCCTGCGAAGACGAATAGGGAGCCACTTGAGTTCTTTGCGAAAATGAGAAACATGATCATATTTTTTTAGATTGAAAACAAACCGAATACATAAATTTTGCAACCGCTCAAGCTTATTTAAGAGCTCCTCTGTGGCATCCAAATAACAGGCATCCGCGTAGTCAATGATGGGTTGAATGAGAGTCTGAGCAAGAGAGATTTTGGTTTTCAAGGGCAAAAAGTACTGGAGGCATTTCAGAGTGTGAAAGGTGAAGTGCACCTTGCGACTGACTTCATTGACCTGCGCAGACCATGATAAATGTGAGTCCATGATGACACCCAAATTTTTTGCCGTTTCTGCATAGCTCAGTTGAACCCCACCTAAACAAAGAGGAGGCAAAGACGCAACATCAAGCCTGCCCCGCAAGTTTCTGCCGCCAATGATCATGGCCTGAGACTTCTTGGGATTGATCTGTAGCCCAAAGGACTGAGCCCAGACCTCAATCATATTCAGGTCATGATTCATAGCGGCAATGGTAGATTCCGCATCGCATAACGGAAAATGTCTGTAGAGTTGTAAGTCGTCCGCATAGAGATGGAAGTTGGAAGAAATGACCTTAGTGACAGAGTCAATGAAAACAGAGAAAAGGAGAGGAGAGAGAACGCCACCTTGAGGTACGCCCGCAGAAAGGTTGCACCAATTGGAGGATAAGTTATTAAGCCGGACACACTGCGTACGGCCTTTAAGATAGGAGTCAAACCAACTTAACGTGGAAGAAGAAATATTAATAGATTTAAGGATACCAAGAAGAATGTCGAAATCGACAGAATTAAATGCACTGCTGAAGTCAAGGAGAATCAGTAACGTCAGGGATTTATTTTCCATCGCAAGACGGATGTCGTCAGTAACCTTCAACAGTGCAGTTACAGTGCTATGACCGGGACGAAAACCAGATTGTAAAGGGTGGAAAAGGTTATTGCGGGTAAGGAAAGAAGAAAGCTGAAAATGCACCAGGTGCTCCAGAACTTTGGACAGGTAAGGAAGGATTGAAATGGGTCTATAATCAGACATAGAAGCTGGATTGGAAATTTTAGGTAAAGGAATAACGATGGCTTCTTTCCAGGAATTAGGAAAAGAACAAGAGAACAGGGAGAAATTTAGGATATGTGTCAGGACAGGTAGGACAGTCGGTAGAGTTAAGAACACCATTCTAGAGCAAATGTTATCATTACCGACTGCACTAGAGGATATGGCAAGGATAGACTTTTTGACGTCGTCTTCAGTCACAGCACTCAGTTCAAACAAAGAGCACTGAGGCAACGGCAAACTAGCAAGCTCACTCAATGTGCGGGCACGGACGTGTGGGTCCAAACGTACAGGGGGAGAGGAGAAGTAGTTATTAAGGGCACCCACGTCAGTGTCCCCACCAGCAGCGCAAGCAGCCTTACCGATGCCAACAGTTTTGAGAAATTTCCATACCTCAGAAGAGTTACGGTTATCGAGAGAATTGTGGAAGTAGCGTCTCTTTGCATCTCTACACATTCGACTACAACGGCTAACGACTAACTATAAAAAATCACTGTTATTCCTGAGTCGTGGGTATTTTTTTGTTAAAAATTCATGGAAAACTAATTAAAATCTTATATCAATTTCCAATCAATATACCACATTATCCTGCCCCCACATAACCGATTCCCCATTAAACCTTTACCCAGACGATTGAACCTTCCGTTAACCGCATAACCTATAGATAAACCGTTCAAACGCGAGTCTTTGAAGTTTAAACTCTGGTTCATTTGCAGTTACGCGGTTAAACCAATGTGGTTTCGGGTTAAAGTGAAATAGTTACGGGTCTTTGTTTCTTGTGTACTAAATTGATCTTGCGGTTAAAATTGTAGGTCAATAGGTTTAACCTAATGTTGTGAATGTGGAATGTACGGTTTTAAAAATGGCTGTACCGTTTTAGTTGAGAATTAATTTGTAAATGAGACGACTTTAGAGTCTGCGTCAGGATCACTGTCACAACTCACCGATCCTCTCGAAATACACATAGAGACGAATATATAGTGCACTAGCTTACTTCCACCAGTGGTTTCACCCGCTTCACTTCCCGCATCCGGGCAAAGAGAAGCCTATATGTTATTTTAATATACTAGCTATGCTACTGTTTAGTTTCAACAAAATCAATACGGTAGTTTTGCGTGAAAGAGGAGCAAACATCCATACTTACTGTTACCTATTTGTGACAGTAGGAAGTCAGTATAAGTTATATTAATAGCATGACACTCCGCTAAAAATACGAACAATTTATTCAGAAAGAACCCAGTTCCTACAAGAAAACCTATAGAAGTTAACAACACCAAAGAATTTTATCATTAACATTACATAAAGGAAAATTAAAATTCCTGCTTACACATTAATCTTTCTCCTAAGGGCGTTAGCGTGATAGTGAACTGTAAGAGATAGTATCAGACCAATCGGTGATCAAAGCACCCTTTTATGATGTCCGTTCGTGAAAACAATGGTTTAGAAACACGGAATGTAGAAACTATGTATTTTGGGCTTTATATAGGGTAGTTATGCGTCAGTATTTTTGTTATCTAAAGGTGTTTTACATTGTAATTTAAAATATCTAAATATTTTTTGGTATTTGTCTTTGATTCTCTGTAAATGACCTTCGTGACGGGTCCCATGGCAATTACTGAACCACGTTACCTATGTTACTCGGGAAAAGTGTAGCTTACCGATACTGAAAGAATTTCTAAAATAGGTCCAGTAGTTTTTTAAGTATGTCCTTTAAAAACAACACAAAAAAGTCCCTGTCCATCTGCCTAGCTTTTTCCCAACTATGTTGGGGTCGGTCTCCAGTCTAACCACGTGCAGCTGTATACCAGTATTTTACAAGGACCTGTCTGACCTCCTTAACTCACATACCCGGACAACCCGATAGCACCTGGTAAGAAGAGTTCTTCCGAAACACGGAAAAACTCGTCACAACGAGATGGTGCCCCATCCATGGACCGACCGCGCCAAGCGTTGCTTAACCTTATGATCGATTAATCCGCGCGGCTTTGACTTGCTTACTTTAGTCACGAGCCATCACTGTCCAATTATTGAAATTTTGTTGCTTACCCGCGAATAAAACATTAAGTAATACCCCTTAATGTTGCCATAAACTGTTTTGTAAGGCATCGTAAACTCTATTTTTTATTGTATTTCAAGCGAAACGTGATTTTTATCTTTTCGATAAGTGCTTGTCTGTCTGGGTTTAGTTTAGGAGGTTATCTGAGCTATAACTAAAATAGGAGTAATAAAACGTGCCTAGAATTCAGTCTAGATTTCAGGTTTCAGCCTTGATTTGCTGTTTTTATTGCCTTTTATTTTGGGACCTTTGATTTTCTTTCTCTGGGCAGGAAAACAATAAAATTGGGGTACCTAAAGAAACAAATTGTTTTTACAAGTTGTATTTACAGGTTACAGTTTCAGCTTAAGAGATTAATTTTGTACAAAAAGACTTTAGTCTTCATAATTATATTTTTCCTTGTCCTTCTTGATTATATGTATGTTCAGCAATTTTTGATTTATTAATATTACATTGCATGCCAATTGGTAAACTATGGCGGATCATTTACCCTTGTATTGTACGCTCATTTTATTATGTTAATCGACTCGCCAACGCACCACCACACAGGTCGACAGTCTGACAACGACTGACTCCCCACCGCTCGATCCGGTATTTATAACCGAGTGACGTATGCGCACGAGGCGTCATAATAATGACATAACCTATACAATGATGCACATGTACCTGCATACACTACATCTCTCCCTTGTTGTTTTGATTTTAACCTTGTTTCAAAAAGTCCAACAATCAAACTCATCAATATTTTGGTAATTTCTTAAAGATCTATCAAACACCTGCAGCACAACAAAACCACGCTATCAGATCAGTCCACCGATCACACTGCCATCAAACTGATTTACTTTGTTCCGTTTCCATTTCATTTCCCTTTCCATTTAAGGAGACGACAGATATCGGTGATACTGCAGGACACTACATCCCTTCCCTTGTGAAATAAACATAAATAAAAATCCGTCCCTTTGCAGACGGTAACATACCAGCATCTGCTTCAGGCTCAACAAGACAAATTCGTAGCAGTGATATCAGGCCAGCAAGTTTAACTTCAGGTTTTGTAGCCGCTGTTCCGGCCCTGTATTATATCTACACTAGAGATGATCCGTCCATTTGGCAGACATCCCGCCAATCAGTCCATGTGAAATCAAGCAAGTCAGAAATATTGCTGTGCCTTCAGATAATGAGCACTCATCTTGCTTGGTTCGACTTCACTTAAAACTGATACAGAATGCATTGTTCCAAGGTAAAAGATCGGCATTAGGGTACCTCATCAATGCTTTTCACTCATTCAAAACCGTACGAGCCGTACGAGGAAAGTAATCACATAAGATCGTCCCAATTGAATGGTGACCTAGATGGACTGTTTCCAATTTGATGATGACCATATACTTTGTCACCCATTTAATGGCGACCACATACTTTGTCTCCAATTTAATGGTGACTCTATACTTTGTCACCCATTTAATGGTGACCACATACTTTGTCTCCAATTTAATGGTGACTCCATACTTTGTCACCCATTTAATGGTGACCACATACTTTGTCTCCAATTTAATGGCGACCACATATTTTGTCACCAATAGGCATGATGACAAATTTTTAAATTCCTTTGTATGATGTAGGTATACGTCTATTTTATATGAAAAATTATTAATTTTAAGAAAATGCGAAGTTTTTTTTATCAAATAATTGCATTTTTCTCTGTCCACTTTGAATCCGGCGCGAAAACGCTTGTCAGTGTCATGTCGTCACTTGTGACGTCACGACTGAAATTACAAGACGCAAGTAAACAACGCTCGTGCAATAATTAAGTTTTTTGTGTTATTAAATATGAATTCGAAAGTGCATAGGTGTTGTGGGGTCCCCCAGTGTAAGAACACATCCAAAACAACTCCTGATAAGTTATTTGTGTACGTTCCTCACAATAAAAAAATACGAAACAAGTGGCTTAAACTTGCAAGGCGAGATTCAAAAGCAATATTGCCCAGGGTACAACTTTTTTTTTGTGAAGATCACTTTGATGTAAGTTATTACATAGTTCTCTAGATTCTAGCATAGTTTATAATGTAAATAACTATTTCGAGGTTAGGTTTCATCTCTCATTGTTTTTTAATTAAACTGGTATACTTACATGGAAGTTTTAACATTTCTAAATTCAGCTGAACAAAAATCTTTATTTGATGCCAAAAACTTTCCCAGCATTATGATATCAATTCTAGGCAAATTAGCGCTGTTTGCCTTGATAAATCCGGGCTCCATAACTCGTGTTATAAACAATTAATTAATTAAAAACAAAGATCGCAGTGGAAGTTCACAATAACGAAATGTGACGTTCACGCGCTTTCGCGCGAGTTGTTTTAAGAAATGACGTCACGAGCTCTGATTGGTGTTCAAGATATCATGGCGGATTGCCTTATTTCGTAATTTTATTTTATAAAAATACATATTAATCACATTATTAACAAAGAAAACAATGCGCGTTTTATATTCCAAGCTTCAAGTTTAATTTAATAAATATATTATTTTAATGATTTTTGATTACTGTCATCATGCCTATTTAATGGTTTAAATTGTAGTTCTATGTACGAGTTAAGTACTTTGTGTGCCTTGTAAGCAAGAGAATGCTAACTCAACTAATTTTGGTAATATGTAGTTTTTAATTTGAGAGTGGAATATCAAAGCCTATCATTATCTCAGCAATGTAACAAACAATCTGGTCTTCAACCCTATTGATCAGCGCTAGTACTTTGCACGTTTCTGCTAGTACACTCGCTGAAATTCTGATATAGGCTTTAAATACCCTACATCAATGTATGTCCAATATCTAGTCAAGAAACTGTAAGCTTCTTAGCATTCAACACCCAACATATGAATACCTTACTGCATATAATAGTTGGAAGCGACCTGCATCCAGCGTCTTCCGGTGACCTTTATAAGGTATCTGTGGAGATCAAAGGGGGAGGCCTATGTTCAGCAGTGGACGTCCTATGGCTGAGATGATGATGATGATGATGATGATATAATAGTGCGATAGGAATACTTATATTTCGGTTAGGCATCCAAGAACACTATTATCACCGGACATTGCGTTCTGTAATGTTTGTTTGCTTTTATTAATGTGGTTTTCAAAAATTAAAGTAGTCAAAGAATTATTATGCTTTGATGGTAAGCTTTTTAGTGTCATGGTTACATATTGATTATAACGAAGGTGTAAAGTAACATTACGAATCAGATTTTAACTAATTAGAACCATATTATGTAACGAACGCACTTTAACAGGTGTCACTAACTTTGCACTATATATTTTGAAGCTGTGACATTCTGCATCACCATAAAATAGAAGAGTCCCTGACCCTCAACTCATGCTCTTCTTCCTTTCAACAAGGTGACAGCAGCTCACAAACAGTTTTCTAGTCGATGCAATTTTCCTTTTGCAAAACAACCGCTCAACTTTCTAAAACATTTGTCTACACATAGATAAATGTGGGATTCTAATTCTATATCTCAATTTCATGAGCAGCTATGCTGCTCTCATGTCATACTTGACCTCATCAATTTGATGATCAGCTTTGTGCTGCTTCCATTTTTAATATTTTACGCTTTTCCAATTTCATGACCGCGTATAGGTAACGTAATATATATTTTTTTTTTATGTAAGTATAGTTGGCTGCATAAGTATGTTTATAGTTTCGTTCAAAAGCGCTTACCCTTTATTGCAGCTGACTTTATCTACGTTGTTTTAGTTAGACAACCAGAATATAAAAATATTATTATCTTTTATAGGGACAGCACCCCAGTAAATTTTTAAACGATTTGGTGACTAAGGGCAATTTTACTTCCTATACTTTAAGGAACACTTACTCAGATTATATTTTGCAGTAGGACTTAGGAACTTAATAATATTTTAGTTATTATTAACCAAATGTCGACGCAACTGTGTAGTTTAATTAGCACAAAAGAGTAATAAATGTCGATAAATGTAAATAGTGATAAAGTTCTTTACCTCTCATGCGAGTCCAATTGTCTTACGGTAACCTAAGATTGGTGTTCTAAGATCAATTATTATTAACCCTAACGCTATGGACACAAGACATTATTTTGTTAATAGATATCCATCCCACCACCCATATGGATCTTATCTTATGGGATGGGTTGAGGAAATTACACAACTTTATATTACAAGTAGGTGTGCACTTCAAGAATATATTAATGTGATGATTTATTAACTTGAGATCAATAAATGGATTCTATTTCATATATGTTCATATATGGTTACGTTATTCGCTCCTATGGAAGCATATTCTTCCACAACTCTCAATGTACTTATACTGCTTATTGGTACTGCAATACTGTAAAACATAATTTGCAAATAACATATTATAATGAGGGCCACTTTGTTAAACTATTTGTAAACACCAATGTAAATCAATAAAAAAGAGGCTAAGATACCAATTAAAATTCATTCAAGCCTGAGTCTTGAAGGTTTTAAAAGCACACGCAATCATCAACTTTTGAGAACTTGATTGCAACAATCATCCATGAGCTAATCATCATTAGACAGTTCCCAGAGTAAGTATCTACATTGGAACTCCTTCCAGGTATCATCCTTAAAAGATTTTTTGTCACAGATGAGAAGGCCCAGTTGGGTAAATGATGATGATGTCCTCCTAGCCGATTATCGGCTACGGCGGCTGTACTCACGTAAGGGGATTAGCCAACTGCGCAGTATTATAGTGCACAAGCATTTGCGCAGACACAGGTGCACTCACTGTTCCTTCACTCTCATAACCCGATGGGACGGCAATCCGACACGACCGGAAAGAGATCAGGCGCAGGACCGACATTTACGTGCTTTCCGATGCACGGGTGTATCAATCACCAACTTCCAGGCCCGACCCGGGAATCGAACCCGAGACCTCGTGCTCAGCAGCCGCGCTTGCGACAGCTAGACCAACGAGGCAGTTGGGTAGATAAAGTAGCATTGTCAAATAAATCACAGATTGCTCCAATGCTTAGTTCCATATTCTTTTGATCTAAGAGTTTTATATCAACCTAAAGTACTGAAATTACAATTGTGAGCTAGCATGTTTACCAAAGATTCTATCTATTGAATACCAAAATTTTGATCCACATTTTCCAGCTAGTATTGCTGCTTGTATGCTGTTCTACTGTTCTGTATCTTCTGGAATATCTCTGTTGTATAACAACCTCTTTAATACAGCAAAATAAAGTAAAAGTATTGAAATTATACCTAGGGTGACTGAACAACTGTTATAATTAACACTATTATGGGTAGGCAACCCACTAGAGGTGTTGATGGACTTGGATGTTGTGCATAGGTGAATACATACCAGTATAGCTGGGCGAGTTCTTCAACATACATGGCCAACCTACTACGGTCCCTCAATGTGCTGTTTGTTTAACTAGATACCTAGCACATGTTTGTCATTTGTAGAACCGTTGAGTATATAACCCACCAGTTTGTTCTTGTAATATCCTCTATATTGCAAGCACTTGAATTAAGTTAGTTAAGTACCAGAACAATATAGCAGGTATAAGTTGTTGACTAGACTCTGAGAAGTTAAGTTTGGAAGCTTTTTATGATCCAAATCACCGGGCACAGAAAATATAAAAATTATCAAGATTTACTATTTAGTTGTTGCAGTAGTTGACAACTATCGCCAGATAATTTATGCGTGTACAGTCAATTGAATGACCAGTAGACGTTCACTACCGTTAACTGTCAAGCTGTCAATTTAATGACCAGTAGATATAGACTACTGCCAACTGTCAAGCTGTCAATTTAATGACCAGTAGATATAGACTACTGCCAACTGCCAAGCTGTCAATTTAATGACCAGTAGATATACACTACTGCCAACCATCAAGCTGTCAATTCAATGCCCAGTAGATATAGACTACTGCCAACAATCAGGCTGTCAATTTAATGACCAGTAGATACACACTACTGCCAACCATCAAGCTGTCAATTCAATGACCAGTAGATATAGACTACTGCCAACAATCAGGCTGTCAATTTAATGACCAGTAGATACACACTACTGCCAACTGCCAAGCTGTCAATCTAATGACCAGTAGATACACGCTACTGCCAACTGCCAAGCTGTCAATCTAATGACCAGTAGATATACACTACTGCTAACCGTCAAGCTGTCAATTTAATGACCAGCAGATTTTTGGAATAGAATAGGTCTTTATTTGCTTAGAATGCAGGCACTTACAAAATAGGATTGTAAACAACATAATAAGATCCGTGTACATTCCGCCTTGTTGGCATGCAAGCACAACAATTATTAAACACAATTGATTATAAGGCAAATAGGTTATTGTATTATATCCTCTAGGAAATCCCACCACTGCTAAAGTCGTCTTGACGACAATTCAACAACCAGCAACTTTATATTGCTTCCAATAAATGCCTATTATTGAATAAACTTTGATGCAGGTTTAAGAATGAGTAAACTGATCACCAAGTAATGATTTTGTATTATAAATTACTCATTTGATAAATATTAACACCTGCAATAAATATTGCTACTTCCATTAGAATTGTAACAAGGTAAACTTAAACAAAGAATTACGTAAAAAGGTTAAAATTTGTTTGCAATTCGGGTGATACATACATGAACATAAAAGTTATGTATACTTTGTCATTCTACTCTCTTCCCTTCCTTCTTTCCTTTTGCTCTTTTTAATATGATTGAATATTAACATCGGTCAGAGGTTACTTGTTGTCAAAGCTTATTTAGCATACATTAATTTGGTATAGGCATGAATAGGACAAATTATTTAGTATAACCTTGTATATCAAATATTTTTCTGGATCACAGAACTAATAGGTAGTTCAAAATTATAAAAATTAGATAATAGGTAACTGTTGGTCCAAACACTCACGGTTTTATCCTCGTCGCCAATGTATTGTACGCTCATTTTATTATGTTAATCGACTCGCCAACGCACCACCACACAGGTCGACAGTCTGACAACGACTGACTCCCCACCGCTCGATCCGGTATTTATAACCGAGTGACGTATGCGCACGAGGCGTCATAATAATGACATAACCTATACAATGATGCACATGTACCTGCATACACTACAACCCTTATTAACAACATCATTGTACACCTATTTGCAAAAATAAATATCTTTATCTTTTATCTTTACAGAAATATGAAAATGAGCCCATTGAAATGATCTTCAAATGGGCTACTTATAAATTCGATTTTCTACCTCCAAGTAAATCATCATCATAGTTTTGGCTCTTTTGCCTTGAATACGCTTTGAGAAATAGGTTCTATACCATACTAATTAGTTACATAGAAATCAATACATTGATTTACTAGAAAATAACTTGTTCCGAGAAAATAACGCCAGTCGAACTAATTTTCTGAGCATCGTTAGGCATAAATAAAGTATTTCTCGTATCGGAAAAGTGTAAGTCAGGTCGTAGTAATTTATCTACTATAAGTATATATAAAATTAATAAATAGAATGTTGTGTTTGTTTCAGTAGTTATGATTCAAGAACGGCTGAACTTATTTGGCTGAAAATTGGTGGAGAAGTAGCTTAGAACAGGAATCGCGGGTAACACTTAGTATTATTATAAATGTATGTCTCTTCCAGACCACGGGACTACAGAGTCCCGGATTTTTGGGAGGCGAACGTGGGGCCGAAGCCAACACGCTGAAGCCCTTTTGAGACAACTTTAATGAAATGGTGACACAAAACCGACGATTATCCCTGTATACACTATAGAAATGTATCCAAGGACAATCCCCAGTTCTGTGTTATACTATTGCTAACTGTGGATGAAAACTACTTAGGCTATTGTGATGGGATGCTAATGGACTGGGAATGGGAAACTATGGGAACTATGGCACCTGCCGTTAACAATGTTTGCACACGTAAAAATGGCAGGTGGAGACTCGCCAACTCACTTACTGGGCCCCCGGGAATCAGTCACTGAATAGCAACAAGAGGGCAACAGGTACATGAGCGGCTGAAGGGTGAGGATACCTCGGCGGACTTTAAACGCAGATCACGCGCTCCCTGTGGGTCCAGCATCACCGGCCCACTCACCACTTACCACGAGGCACCTACCCTCCGAGTGGGCTGCTAACCCTGCTCTAGCGACTCCACTCTGACCGGCCGATGAAGGCAAGCCAAGAGGCGGGAGACCTATCCCCCGTCATGCTTCACTCCGGCAGGCCGGAGATGGGGGACAGTATACTCTCCCTGGAGCACTCGGATATATAGCCCCGCGGGGTCGCTACTCCCCGTCATCTGCCTCAGATGCCCTGCGGGGATGGTATTATTATTATTATACATGATTGAGTAACTATGTTACGCAATTACGCTGAAACGGCTAAACTGACTGAGATGGAATTCGGCACGGAGATAAGTGCCTTGCAGACGGATGCTGGCTTAAGGTGATCTAATTACTTTCCTGGGAAGCGGGTGAAATCGCAGGCAGAACATGTTATCTATAAATAGCGAAGAACGGATAAAACAATATCTGCAAACACCCAAGAAAATAAGTATTTATTCAAATGGGTTTTCTCGGAATATTATTTTCAGCCGCAGTTTTCAGGATAACGGATTACACGTGCGAATTTGCCTCTGAAAGCTAGTGTGTGCTCCAAGTTACGAAAAATTTGCTATTACGATATTTGTTGGAAAGTAGCTACCCACGATTTCTTTCGCGGTTTATCAAAGTAACATTAAAAGTAAGCTGCGTAGATAATTTTGTTACTAAAAAGTGTAGTATGCGTAATGGGCGGATTTGTATGGAGTCAGACCCAATCCCTGGAGCTATACATGACATAAAATATGGCCTTTTCTACTTGCTCCCATAATTACATAAACATGGTATTTTTACATTTAATATTTTAGGAAATGAGAGCAACTTTCTTACACTAGACCACTTTATTCCGACAAGGAATAACTATAACCCAACTCTGGGTTAAGCTAGCCTTGGTACATAACTTATCTGGTATTGGGTTTATATTTAAATATTGTTGTGTTAAGAAAGAAAGAAACGAGAAGGTAGATGGATTAGTGTTATCAGACTGTAAAGTCCAGTTTTCTTCTAGATGTTTGAATTCACCACTAACCAGACTTTGGTGTCCAAGATACATTGCTACTTGCTTGTCTTGGAAATTAGCTATCACCTATGTACTTGAGAGTTAATACCAGTTTTTAACATTAGTAACGATGTAAAAGTTTATGACTTAAACCACACGACTAACACAGGTCGTTACCGGTACCCTTTGAGCCGAATAGTTAGGCGTCTGAATGTGCCTAGTTCTGTGTTAATCTCCATACATAGTTACAGACTACTAACACAGAATGTGCTGCGTAACAATCAGGTGAAAAATACTACATACTGAATTTAAAAAGCTGAAAAGTTTGTGTGTTTGAACGTGCTAATCTCAATAACTACTGGTTCGATTTGAAAAAATCTTCAGGGTTAGATAGCCCTTTAGTCGAGAAAGGATATAGTTTTTTTTTTTTAATTCGGGTGCTTGGAGTAGTTCCTCATCTTCCGAGCCCTTTTCCCAACTGTGTTGGGGTCGGCTTCCAAAAGCAACGTTATTTCTGAGTATGATAGGCTTTATTTTATCCGGCTACGGGAAGTACTTCTCTAGGAAAGCGAGCTGAATCTTCTTAGTCCCCTTTCATACATATAAAAATTTTGTTGCTAAAGTGTTAATACACGGCATCTGTACATTCCAATTCCATACGGCATACATCCTTCGAATTAACAACTTCTCTTAAAAAAAAAAAAACACATACAAACTACCAAAAACGATTCACGTTTCTACCATTCTAATGCCCTCATCTAGCAGTAACGAGGTCTAGCGCAGTAAAGACATTGTACCATTCATGGAGAACAAAATGACTAACGGAGGTGCCATAACGGAAAATCTCCTAAGAAAGTAGCGCACCAAAATGCGAGTGTTCGGGGGACGAGGAACGTTACTGTCTCCGCCCTTATACGCCATCTTTAGATCTGACCATTTTTTGTCATGCCATAAATCATTGACAGCTGTCTCAAAGAATCCGAACGCCTCGTTAGTTCACTCGTAATTGATCGTTTTAGCCATGCCCACCATACGAATGTATAAACTGAATTCCCAATTTTTTTTTATATACTATATAAGTAAGCTATTAACTAAGTAAATAATGTAAGTAAAAATAGGTACTATCTTATATTAAACGACTTCTTCTCTACTAACTATTTTGCTGTGCCCATCAGGGTCCCATAAATGTGCCAAAAATTTTACATTCTCCACCTAATGTACAAATGGAATGCAATAAACGATATGATATGAGTATGACCTACAAGTAGGCGCCTGACCTACCTGCATTATAGCATCTCCGTTCTTTCCTTACTCCGTGGTACTATTCCCCGATCGCCCCTTTGTCCAGGCGCTCGCTTCATTTGGCCCACAATGCTAGTAAAATAAAAACGAAAGGGCCGCTAATCGCATAGAAATAGGGTATTATCGTGATGAACCGCTTTAAAGGTATAAAGGTACGAATGGTTTTCTGATTAAAGGTAATGGGATAATAGTGTTTTATTGTTATTATTTTACTAGCTTGTGAAAAAGGTTTCATCGGTTTTTACTTCGCGTATCAGGATAATATGTAGCCTATAGTTTTTCTTAATGAACGGTACATGTATGCCCATGCTGAGTCCGCGAGATAGGTTTTCTGCCGCTCAGAATTTGTCGCACTTAAAATAACCGACAGAAAACGTGCGAGAAAAATCCGCAGGAGTAAAAAGTAGCAGACTTAATCAATGAAATATAAATTTATTACATTTAATAATGAACTCACCATGACATCTGAAATTGCACGATAGGTTTTTGCCGATCGGACTTTGCCGCGCGTAAAATAACCGAGCGTAGACGCGATAAAATCCGGTAGTCTTAAAACCGTCGAAAACTTATTCATGTAGCTTGTCGCTGTTCATCATATTGCAATCCTTCCTTTGACGAAACCGGCTGACCAATACAAGTTCAAACTAAATAACTTGCTCATCAGACTGCAACTATATTCACCCCAAAGGAATCCGTCGTGATGACGAACATAATTCAACTCCGAATTCCCTGTTTAACTGCGTCAAAGGCATAAATTCCGTCCATGGTTTGCGAAAGTCAATTTAACTTAAACTTCGTGTTTGCTCAACTTTCCTTCAGTGAGTGTCTGTATGACATACATGCTGACTTCAGAGGTAGATTTATTTCCGTGTGCAAGGAAGTCTTTGTGTGTTTTAACCTTGAGTGTTTTAATAGTTTGGATTAAGTGGGTGGGGAAATTCGGGATAGGGAACTTGTATTTTAGCGTAGTTCTTGATTATAATGTTAAGCAAAACTTGGAGTGATCGTTCTCTCATGTATGATCATCTTATTATGGCGAGTTTCTCCGTGTTTCGAAAGGCATGTTAAATTGATTCATTAAAAAATCTGTCGAAATAAAAAGTCAGGTAGGCAGTAGTTCCATACAAAACACAGGTATCCAGCTGTAAGCGAATAGACTAGAATCTGATCCCAACGTAGTAAGGAAAAGACTAGGCAAATGATAAGGTTACTTCTAAAATATGATATAGATACTGCCCAGTGTCCACTGCTTAATTATACATTTATTATCATCTAACATTAACATTTTTGCTATCATAAAGGCGACACACTAAAGCCACCGTTGTCTTTATGTTGAAAACTAAGCTGAAATAACTAAAGCTAGTAAAACTTTCTCGGCTCAGTTCTAACCATGGAGAGCAAAATGACTAGCGGAGGTGGCATAACGGAAAATCAGCTAAGAAAGTAGCGCGACAACATGCGGGTGTTCGGGGGACGAGGAACGTTAATTTCTCCGCCTTTATACGCCTTCTTTGAACACGATAATTTTTTACAATACCAAAAATTGTTGACAGATGTCTCAAAGAACCCGAACGCTTCATTAGTTCACTCGTAACTGATCGTCTCGGTCATGCCCACCGTATGAGTTTGCCCTAGAAGAAGGCGCCTGACCTACCTGCATAATGGCATCTCCGCTCACCTTTCCTTATTCCGTAGTTCTAACAATGATATAGACTATATTCTATATAAAATGTATGTATGTCTGTATGTTTTATAGTCACGTTGACAACGGAGATACACACGGATAAAGTTAACAACTTTGTTACAGATTTATACAGGAGTATATCACATTTGTTTGACTGTCATTGAACATCTATGGCAGTCGTTACGGGTAGTCAGAAGCCAGTAAGTTTTACAGTCTTACCTAGGGGTATTGGGTTGCCTGGGTAACTGGGTTGAGGAGGTCAGATAGGCAGTTGTTCTTTGTAAAACACTGGCACTCGGCTGCATCTGGTTAGACTGGAAGCCGACCCCAACATAGTAGAGAAACTTCAAGTCAGATACTTAGATATGTAATTGGTCTGCCCGTATTCCACTGTGGGAGTATTACGTTTTTACTTCTCTCCCTTTCTGACCACTATCAGCTTGAGCAGAATGCAGAATGGATTTTGACTCAGGTAATCGACCTAGACGACATAAAGTTTGCAGTGTTCAATCATTCCAATTACCAAAAAACCGGCCAAGTGTGAGTCGGACTCGCGCACGAAGGGTTCTGTACCATTATTTGAAATCACGTTTGTTGTATGGGAGCCCCCCAAAATATTTATTTTATTCTAGTTTTCAGTATTTGTTGTTATAGCAACAGAAATACATCATCCGTGAAAAAATTAACTCTCTAACTATCACGGTTCATGAGTTACAGCCTGGTGACAGACGGACGGACGGACAGAGGAGCGAAAACAATAGGGTCCCGTTTTACCCTATGGGAGCGGAAACCTAAAAACCTTCTCAAAAAAATATCACTCACTCAAATAAACTCAAGTTATCCCACTCAAACAGAGTCCTAGAAAATTTTCCTTTCCCAGAACATGTCCCTACAAAATCAGTTCGCCAATGACCTTTAATCTAACCACTTTAATTACTATAGCTCTGCTAATTAACAGTTTTAATTGGAAGTCAATACAAACTACAGAGCGTACAATTAGCTGGTCCATTAAAAGGCCCATCAACATTAGTCGTTAGGGAAATATACTCGCTCTGATAGCTTTTAGATATACGGACATTAAATTCTTTAGTAGTACGTAGTAAGTGTAGGTGTATTTTTAATAAACCAGCTTCATCCAGAGGTTTCGCACGCGTCCCGTAGAAACTTCTTCTTCGCACCCGGATAAAAATAAGCCTTCATCTGAAAATGGGTTATCTAGTAGCAATATGTAGTTTATCAGTTGTGTTAGCACCCATAACAGAAGTCCCTTAATAGCTTACCATGGGAGACATATTGCGCCGACCCCAAATAAAATTGACAACAGGGCAGGAGGAAGAAGCCATACCATAGGATGATGGGACTAACCGACCGTGTGTGAAAGTTCTCCCGATATTTAAAAAAAAAATCTATATTATTTATAAGCAATATTCCTTAATATAAAACTTAATAAAAGTTCATGATAGATACTAAGTTGTTACCATTAGCCATCAATTTAGAAAAACTAAAATATTGTAATTATTTAAACGATATTGTTAGTATTCAGTTGCATCATTATAGTTTTTAATAATTCTTATTAGTTTCAAAGTATTCTTCTTAAAATATTTTTTTACTATTCTCAATTTTCGATGCCATTTGAATCTTTATTTTAATTTAATGGAAAGCTATCTCGAATCTTGCTTCTGAAATACTTCAACTTATAAAGTTAAAAATATTTTTGATGCAATAAAAATCTTGCCTAGAAATAACTTTTCTTCTATTCTACAACGGTGTGGAAACTTGTAAAAACCACCTTTAATTTGCATTAACCTTTTACACCAAAAGAAAACTACATTAAGTATTAAGTGAGACTAAGTTAAACTTAGCGTACATTTGCAAAAAACTTATGCAAAAACTAACGTATTCCACGCATAATGAGACCGAGGTTTTAAACTTTTCTTAATTTACATTACTTTGTAGCGTTATATGCAGTGACTTAAAATGGCCGACTTATGCTGTAACTGAAAATTATGTGACGTCATGGCGTCAATCTCTGTGTGTACGCGTGAATGTATGTGTGTGTGTTTGTGTGTGTATGTGTGTGCGTGTGTGTAAATATGTACTAAATGTGTGTGTGTCATACACTTCTGCATGTTAAATCGCGTAATTTGTATCATTGTTTTTCTTAATTTTGTCTATATAATCATTCACCTCACTAGCGTAGGACGTTCACTGCTGAACATTGTATGCCAAAATTCATCAATTGTATTACGCGCCGCCATAGATTTTGTAACATCTTTAGATGTTATGATGTAGAAAGTTATGTATTGTATATAAGTCATTAATCAAGACATCTTACAATTGGGTACTACCAAAAAAACTTCCATAATTTTCAAAGACATTGCATAGTACTATTTTAACTCAAAAAATATACTACAGATATAAACTAAACAAACAATAGTTCCAGATTAAACCGAAGACCATACTTTTCAATTAAACCGTCACAGTTAGCGACAAACTTAACAGTTACAATATAACCGGGTTCTCTCAGAGTAATCTAGTTACAACGCCTGAAGTTTTCAGGATTAGAGATGGGAAGACAGTTTGGTTTTATTATAATTGCACTTTGGATCTATGGAGAGAATTAAGCTCAGAGTATTAAGCTAGAGAGAAGTTATCTTTTGAATTAAAATAGTTTTACCTTCATGGTTTGGTGTTTAATTTTCTTTAAGGTTTTTGAAGTTTCGCGACTGATATTTGTATACAATTGGGAGTTGCGCTTATTATAGACGCGACGGGCTGTCACCAATTTCCATTCAGCCGTTTGCGTGAGAAGTAATAACAAACATACAAATACATACACTCCCATAAAGTTTCGCTTTTATAACATTAGTAGGATGTAGGTGTCATAATCATATTGTAGGTTTGTTCACTTCATGAAATGCGCGATAATTTCATGAAATGGTCATATTTCATGGCACCCCCGTCTAGGATACGGTCAGCTTAGGTAATTATTTTTTAAAACCACCCAGAAAAAGGAGCATACACAGGAAAGAATTTATCGACCGCTTACCGTTTTATATTTAAGAATATAGCTTTCTAACAGTCGAAGAATTTTTCTAATCAGTTAAGTAGTTTCGGAGCTTTCAGAGTACAAACGAACAAAAAAAGGTTCTTCTTTATTAGCAAAAGTAGTATTGATTTCATGAAGTCACCAAATCTACGAAAAAGCTAGGAAATAATGCATAATGCGATAATAATTTCCACTTTAAAACATAAAGCCAAGTGTTTTACCTTTCTTTTATGATATACCTAACGAAGAAATAAAATCCTCAAGGAGAGACTTAGAGAAGGTTTCATTTGCAAGCGAGCAATATAATCTCATTACTGCAAGTTTCTTGAGTTTATTACAATACAGGAAAATGCAAACGATCTGTGGCAGTTTTATTTTAATAGTGTGTACTATGTTTTGCAAGGAAAATTATGGTGTAAACTTGTTTTTTTACAACAACATACATTTACTAATATGATATTTTTAAAATTAATGTAAATATTTTGATTCAATATCATTGGGTTTATGTGCAAAAAAATAAAGAAGAAACTTGTTTGTTGGTTTGCATCCTAAGGGATACGAAACAAATGTACCGATTTGAAAAATTCTTTCACTATTGGGAAGCTAGGCTATATCTGAGTAACATGTGTATATAAACAGGCAGTAGTTCTCCGGAATGTGAGTGAAACCACGGTAAAACAGCTAGTAGGTTATAATTGATAAGAGGTCACAAATACTGTATTATTATAACAGTTGTTTTTGACGTTTGCATCGACATGGATTGCCATAAATAAAAATAGAATTGAATAGAACAGTTGTTTTTATGATCAATTGCCGAAGATACAAACAAACCAATGCACTAAAACCAATTTTTTTTTCTGGCACAAAATTGATCAAGAAAAAACATACACACAGCAGCACAACACAATATACTTTTTTCCATTCTATTTATATTTATCACATTTTCCCAAATACATAAAAAAACTGTTCCTTTATCCTGGTTTTGTCCGCAAAAACACAGAAAACATTTAATATGATAGGTTGTCGAACTCGTAGGCGGTTGGCATCTATCATCATTGATGATGTCATTTGTCTAACTGACCCTTTGAGGAACGCCACGGGAATGCATAAGTGTTAGCGTGTAAGGTATGAGCGGTTAGCGATTTTATGATTATGCAAAAAAATTGATTCCACTTTCTTGTCTTGACAGTTATCATTCCAGCAATATGTATATCATTTATGACATTTTTCTGAATACAATTGAGGTTGACGACCTCGATGGCGCAATGATACCTCGGTGGTCTGGGTTTATAAATTCATTTATTTATTATTTTCATTTATAAATATGTAGCCATATGTAGTTTATCAGTGTTGTTAGCCCCCATAACACAATTAATAACTTACCATGGGGCGACCGTGTGTGAAAAGGTGTCCCGATATTATTATTATAATTATATTATTGCTTCTATTTTTTAAGCTACTTGGACAGCGTACGATCTAAATAGTTTATTCCACGATATACACCAATGCAATTATAAAATTAAAATGCTGTTATGAAAATTAACATCACAAAAATTGTTTAATTTTGATACTGTGACTAAAAACTTGCCTGTCATTCATGGTAAACTTTTGTTTATAAATAAAGTTGTATCAACACTGCTGAGTTTCTGACATCGCAGAGTCTATGACAGTTGACAAGTTCTCCCCCGATGCAACATTTTCGTAGCTCTGTAAAATTTTTGATCATTTTTTCCATAAAAGTTTTATCATGGATATGAATGACTGGCCACAAACAGCGATAGATAGATAAACAAATAAATAAAATGGAAGGCTACGTGGGAGGCTTTTGCCCAGCAGTGGGACAGCAGGGGCCAAATAAAAAAATGAATCAAACACTAAAACACATTTAACATGTCAAATCCAAGAATTAAACGTCCAAGACACTCTAAGCCCCCAAGAATTACTTACAACCACAAAAGCGTATAACTTGCCCCACAAAAAGAGGTCACGTATCCGATATTTACAGCACAGGATGGATAGAGTACGACCCGCCCTTTATTTTCATAAGTAAATCAGAGCACCACTATACTATTATATTAAGGAAATCGGACACAACTTCCACAGAGTTTTTCCTTGCGTATTTTCATACTTTTTCCTTATGTTTTGCTACAAGGAACTATAAATCTTGATACTTGCTCCAAATATATATTTTGTGTGAAATTCTGTGACATTTATCAAAACTACTTATATGCATGGGTTTTTAGGTAATTACTTTTATTCTTTTTACATAGATATTAACGTTATTACAAGCGTATACCCAGACTTAGGTGCACTCACTATTCCTTCACTCTCATAGCCCGATGGGACGGAAATCCGACACAACTGGAGAGAGATGACGATCAGGACCGTGACGTCATTAAGTTCTCTCCAAGACTTGAAGTTAGTCTTAACATTTAATTGTTAAAGTAGTTTCTCCTAAACTCTTTCCCCTCGCATACTTAAGAATGATTGCAAAAGCATATTTAGATGAATTTATTTCCAGTTTTTTTCTGCGTAAAGTAATAAAACTGATGCGTTTGCTTGAACACGCTAATCTTAGGAACTACTGGTTCAATTTGAAAAAATACTTCGGTGTTATATAGACCATTTATCGGGGAAAGCTATAGGCGACTTTTTATCCAGGTTAGTGCAGAGGTTCCCACGTGATGCGGGTGAAACCGCTGGCAGAAGCCAGTAAGTATATAAATCCGTCTATCTACCACAACAAACCACTCTATTAAAAAGATACGTCAACAAAAAATAAAACCCTACGTTCTACCTTCAGTGAACTAAAAATAACATTTTCAAGTACCCTCCACATAGTATTTGCCGAACAAAGGCTTGACCTGACTGGCGCGCTATGGAAATCTAGACACACGGCAGTGTGTCCGCCAAGTTCGAGCAAAAAAGGCACAGACACACCGGCCGTGGGTTATATTACACGAACCATTTCGGGCCAAATTCGACCCCCCTGTAACTCAAAATCTATTCTATTTACGCATATCAAATTTCTAGTATCTGTTGAGACCCCCTCACTTATCTAAAATACAAATTTCATTAATATACCTATTGTAGGTCTTGAGATATTGACGTCAGAAAATCGCTATTTTTACTATACACTCACTGACTGATTCACTTATTCACTTATTCACTGATTCACTGACTCACTCATCAAAAACCTAGACCACTTCCAATGGTCGTATTGACTTGAAATTTGGCATGGAGGTAGGTCTTTATGTCAAGGTAAAGGGAAAAATCTGAAAATGGCCAAGTGTGAGTCGGTTTCAAAATAATGAAGGTGTTTTATACCCGGTGTAAATTTATACCCCTAAGGAACTAAAACGAACTAAATTTATCTATATTTATATAATATATCTTCGAATGGTGCAAAGGTTTGTATTTAGTCAAAGTAAAGTAAAAATCTGAAAACGGCCAAGTGTGAATCACTTTCGAAAATAACGAATGTGTAACTTTGATCCACGAACATAATATATGATAACATGTCATGTCAGTCAGTTGGTAAATCTAGTCATAGTTAATCTAGTTCATTTCTTTGTAAGAAACATAGTGCATATTAAAAAATCTAAAAGATAGTATAAATGAGACATTTCTGTAACTAACTTCATCATAAGAAAAAAATAAAATAAACAACCTTACAAAAATAAATGAAATCCCACCCAAAACAAAAATGTGAAAGACTGCCAAGTTCGATAATATGGGAATGCTTCGCCTATAAAAGAAGTGAGATCTGAATAAGTACCAAGTTCCATACACATACCTCAGTTAAAAATAGTTACTTTTTAATGATGATTACTTGGCAAGTTTTAATAGAAAATTAAATACTTGATTCATTGCGTTTAGTAGGTTTATAACAAGGTGTATGAAAACTTGCCAAGTAACATCATTAAAAAGTAACTATTTTTAACTGAGGTATGTGTATGGAACTTGGTACTTATTCAGATCTCACTTCTTTTATAGGCGAAGCATTCCCATATTATCGAACTTGGCAGTCTTTCACATTTTTGTTTTGGGTGGGATATTATATATTAGCTTCTGCCAGCGGTTTCACCCGCATCCCGTGGGAACATCTGCACGAACCCGGATAAAAAGTAGCCTATAGCCTTCCTCGATAAATGGGCTATCTAACACTGAAATAATTGTTCAAATTGGACCAGTAGTTCCCGAGATTAGCGCGTTCAAACAAACAAACAAACTCTTCAGCTTTATAATATTAGTATAGATTTAACTGTAGCCTATTTCTATGAAGTTTTATTGAGGCCTGAGATTGCTCTAAATAGCAGGTTTTAAGGCCAGTAGAAGGCCTTCGGTCAGGCTTTATTATGTACTTTTATGATAGTGTCGACTGGGGAATAGTGTTCAGGTAAAGTGAGGTAGTTGTCTAGTTAATAAAGGTGACAAAATAGGATATGGCAGACGGTGAATTTATACTAGTGACGAATACGAGCATATATTTATACATGGGAATAGGGCAATGGAACGATGACGAATTTGTTTAATTGTTTATATTAGTGTAGAATAGGAATATGAATAGTGACAAATAAGACGATGAGAGTTTTGAAAATCTTGCTGCTCTGAAGTTGTGAATTTGGTTTTAGTGACTATACAAAGGCCGAAGTTTAAAATATATTGTAATTATCAGCTTGAGAGAATCTCTGAAGAAATCGATTTCACGCAATCTGTGTAAAAAGTAGCCTTTGTCCTTTTTCAAGCTGTAAATTATCAGTTTACCTTGAAGATAATTCTATCATTTCACATTTAAATACTAGTAACAATAATTCCTCCTTTCTCGAACAAACTATTATGTCAAAATTTACCATCTATACGTAGGAAAACGGAATGAAGTCCTCTCGCACAATGAGAGCAGATAACCTATTGACATGCAGACTCCGATTGGTCTATTGTGGCAGTGACGCGGGCCAGTGTGCGTGGAATTGGGAACCAATTGCAAACGTTCTTGTTCGTCATATTATTTGAGAGTAATTTTTTTATAATTTGAGTGTGGTTGGGTGTTTGATTAGTTTTTTTTTTTATAATGTGCGTTAATCAATGTATAAAACAGCCTTTGCCAGATTCCAGACCATTGTACCTTTAAATCGTTTGTCAGTTTTTGACAGACAGTTTTTTGTCAGTAACTTGCACATTCATAATATCAGCAAAGATTTTAGCTCAGCAATAATTCCACCTTATACTACCAACTCATACGACTTTTAATATCGATATTTACGAAAACGGAATGAAATCCTCTCGCACAATGAGAGCAGATAACCTATTGACATGCAGACTCCGATTGGTCTATTGTGGCAGTGACGCGGGCCAGTGTGCGTGGAATTGGGAACCAATTGCAAACGTTCCTGTTCGTCATATTATTTGAGAGTTATTTTTTTATAATTTGAGTGTGTTTGGGTGTGTAATTTGTTGTTTTTTCATGGTTGCGCGGTTAGGTATATTTGTATACCTAAACACTGCGCTTGTTCAAATGATTATGACTAATATAATACATTTGAAAGATTTAATAGATGTTATCCTGGTATAGGATACTTATTCACTCAAAACAAGAAAAAAACTATGTTTTACATACTCCTATATTTGCCCTATGTAACTTGTTCACTTGAACAAAGTTGCGGGTAAGGTGTAGTAAAATATAAAACAGCCTTTTGCCATTTCTATCCGATCGCAATAAAGTCAAAAACCTTATAAAGGTCGCTTCCAACAGGTATCTGTGGAGATCAAAGGGGGAGGCCTATGTTCAGCAGTGGACGTCCTATGGCTGAGATGATGATGATGGTGAAAGTCAAAAACTACTTTTGGAAATCTAATTTCAAAAGATGAGTGTCGTAGGTGAAGCTTTGACAAGCAGCCAAAAGGTGAGTAAGATGACGTCTATATCAATATTATTTATGAAAAAATCCTTAGAAACTATACATAGCTCACATTACAGTTTTTAAAACAGAATAATTCTTTAAGAAACTATAATTGCGGACACCTAGTTGAAATTCTGAAACCCAAAAGACAGACCAAGTTTCAAATAAAAACATCATCATCATCATCCTCCGAGCCTTTTTCCCAATCATGTTGGGGTCGGCTTCCAGTCTAACCGGATTCAGCTGAGTACCAGTGCTTTACAAGAAGCGACTGCCTATCTGACCTCCTCAACCCAGTTACCCGGGCAACCCGATATCCCTTGGTTAGACTGGTGTCAGACTTACTGGCTTCTGACTACCCGTAACGACTGCCAAGGATGTTCAATGACAGCCGGGACCTACAGTTTAACGTGCCATCCGAAACACAGCCAATGGTGTCTAAGATATACTTAGAAAGTACATACAGACTAAGTATAAATATAAATAAGTATAAAAATCCTAAAATTTCCATCACTTTCGCAAGGAACAATTTCAATAACCAACCCGGCAGTCTATTCCCAGTTGTCTTTTCCCACAAAATGTGGGAAGAGAATATAATCCAATCTTTTGAAATTAAAATTTCCATCTTTATCTTTTTATAATTTTTCCTTTTTATCTTTTTCAGGTATGAGACATCCGCGATTAAAATTAATGATCGAGAATTAACGAAATGATGAATTTAATTAAGCTGTCGTCAAAGATTAAAAAATGAGATCTTTTTAAAAAGAAAGGAAAAGATATTATGTTTAAAAGGTTCGACGCAATTAGAAGTAGTCGAGTCAGCTGGTTGAATATTTATTTGTCACTGGAACATCTTTGGCAGTAGATACGGGTAGTCAGAAGCCAGTAAGTCTGATAACCAGACTCTCCTAGGAGTATTGGTTGGCCCGGGTTGAGGAGGTCAGGTAAGGCAGTCGCTCCTTGTAAAACACTGGAACTTTGCATCTGGTTAGACTGGAAGCTGATCTCTACAAAGTTAGAAAAAGGAGCATAGCCTTTTGATGACGATAAAATGCATGCCACACGCAAGACAGTAAACACACTTAAAATAACGAAATAAAACTTTATATAAATGATTGTTCAAACTGCACTAAACAAAGTAAAAATAACCCGGATAAAAGTACTGAAATCAAATTCAATTTCTAACTATATTTTTGCACTGAAAAAATAATATCGAAACCTTTATTTAACATTCGAGTTTTGATACAGATTAATTACTAAAAATGAAAACCGGTGATAAATATCCGTTCTTTGAACAGAACCGGGTATAAATCCGGGTCAGAATCGCTTTGGTTTCAATGCACTTTGTGTTTTATTGTTAAGGAAATAAATCAGATTTTTCTTTGTATTAGACCATTGTAAGAGCGACCGTTATTGTGGCGTGGAGAAAACGGATTTTAAAAAGGTCTTACTAGAAGAGTCTTGTTAAAGAGTGCCTCTTGGGTACTTCTTCGCGCCATCATACTATATTTTTTGCGATAAATAGACTAACTCTAAAACAAAGGCGAGTAGTTCGTGAGATTAACGAGTTAAGACAAACAAACAAACTCTTTAGCTTTATAATATTAGTAAATACTAGCTTTTCCGTCTGTCCGAAACTACATTCCACATTAAATCCAGGTTGTCAATTGTCAGCATAAGAAAGTTTATCAAAATTAGTCCAGCCGTCTAGCTCGAAGAAGTAATAAACAAAAACCCTAACCAAATTTTCCTTTATTAGTGTGATTTAGAAGCATTTTCCAAAATAAATTGAACTTAGTCCAAGTATTTCTTCATTTAAAATTCAAGTGCCCAGTCTATGGTACTTAATTATGCATGTCGAGACAGCAAAATAATTACTTATAAAAATGATGGTACTGAATTTTTATTAAAAAAATATAAAAGCAAAAATTATTCATGCAAAATAAGCGTTAAACGATAAAAATCTTCACTTTTTTCTAGTTTTAAGAATGTCAATTCAGTTTTTTCTTTGTTGATTACATCAAAAATGACCTATAGAGCTTTTTAATATTTAGAAATTGACAGGTACTTTTTTAAAGCTTCATTTTGTGAATAACAATAGATATTATTTTCTAAGTAAAGGTATTTTTACAAAAACTGCTTTTTTATTTTTTTTTATTTACGTACTATGCGATTTCCCGCGGTTTCACCTTCGTCCCGTACCGTGAAAAAATATTGCTCCAGAAGAGTGTAGTTTTCTAATAGTGAAATAATTTTTCAAATCAGTTCAGTGGCTTCGGGGCCTTTGGGGTCTACTTACAAACGAATAAAAAAAAGATATTCTCTTTACAATATTAGTATAGAATAGACTACGCTCAACCCCCGAATCGTTAAGCCACATCCAGTGACTACCAATTCCTTACACAGTTCGGAAGTGCTTGGTCGCACCTGCGATCCTATATTGATCTGCACCAGATGACAGGGACACTTTTAGTAGAACAGTTTCCGTGTTTCTCGTTTTTTTATTACGACTTTTAGTACTGTTTGCTCTTTGCTACATAACAGTGGGAGAAATAAAATTTGTGTAAGCGTATCTAGAGTTTGAGTATCTTTGTAATTTTGAGACAATTTATTTATTTATTTAATACTTCTTGCACATATAGTACAATGGCGGACATAACGCCTAAGGCGTTCTCTACCAGTCTACCTTTGGGTGGCGGAGAGAAAGTGTTGGTAGGTGCAAACAAAACCGAAAAACTAGTATGAGACATAAACCTACATATATTAAAATACACAAATAAGTTAATAATAATATATATGTGTATATATAACTATATAATAATAATTTAGACATGTAGAAAATTGTTAATGATGAACAAGTAACGTTAAGCTGCATTTGACGAGGGCAGTCAATAGATGGGCGACCATTTATTATCTCTACTAGCTTTTGCCCGCGACTTCGTTCGCATGATATAGTGACTTCCGGCATATTTTTGGTTTGACCAATAGATGGCGCTATATGTCCGGAATAAATTTTATTTTTTATTTTTATATTTTTTTTTGAAATAAAAACTATCCTATGTCCTTTCTCAAGTTCCAAACTATGTCTGTACCAAATTTCACACAAATCGGTTCAGTAGTTTAGGCGTGAAGAAAAGACAGACAGACAGACAGACAGACAGACAGACAGACAGAGTTACTTTCACATTTATAATATTAGTTAGGATAAGTATAATTGAGATATAAGCAATCCTAAGCCATACGTGATAACCTAGTGATTAGTGCTTTTAAATAGTTTTTTTAATTTTTTGCTAGGGAGTTTCGTTGTGTCTATTCTTTTCTAAACAAAAACACGTAGGAAGTGATGAAGCGTGGGCTTTTTAGGACTGTGTTTTCTATTTTTGTTATATCAAAAAGCGTCAATTTTTTTTTTGAGTTTGTGCTTGTATTGGCTATAAGTTTTAGATTATTTTAATTATATCTAGACATAGGTACTATATATAGGTGCCCTTTTCAAAACTGAAGAGTATCGTATTTTCTAACATCTTGAAGTAACAGTTATTTATTGCTAAATAAACATCCAATACTACTTATCCTGCTTATACTACAAACTAGAGCTTGAAGATAAATAGTTACACAGACTTCACGTAGGGTTGCTAGTAACTAGATTACACACGGAGTAAGCAAAGATGAGCGGAGATGTCCATAATGCAGGTAGGTCAGGCGCCTTCTTCTAGCTCAAATTAGTACGGTGGGCATGACCAAAACGATCAGTTGTGAGTGAACTAACGAGGCGTTCGGGTTCTTTGAGACATCTATCAACAATTTTTGGTAATACAAAAAATACTCGGGTCCAAAGGAGGCGTATAAGAGCGAAGACAGTAACGTTCTTCGTCCCCCGAACACCCGCATGTTGGCGCGCTACTTTCTTAGGAGATTTTCCGTTATGGCACCTCCACTAGTCATTTTGTTTTCTATGAGATTACAGCTGTGGTTCAATTAACTATGTAGCTTAGAATTATTAATTATGAACCTTATTACTAAAACGCTTAGGTCTCTATTTATGAATCTTTTTTCATTATTAAAGGATTTAGTAATTTAGTGGAGAGCCTTATTAATGGCGTTACTTAATATGAGTAATTTCTAATCAAAAATGTTATTATTGAGTATTATTTATACTTAAAACTTACTCATTGGAACAAAATATTGGAGTCCTTGATCAAACCAAGATCAAATATTATAAGAGTGATTTGTTATTTCGATACTTTTTTTAACAAAAAAAAAAAAATCCTTGCTCAATTGTAAAAGCAAAGATGCTATATAAATGTCAAACGCTGTACTACACTATCAAAACTTAAACACTTCACACTTAGAAACACCCTGTACACAGTGCCTTTACAATGTAGCGTGTGAATCTAAGTTAATACATATCTCAGTTCACACCTTCTGATAACTGAAACAGAATTACTTACGAGTGAATACTAAAACGCCACTCCAATTTTGATGATTGCTCAAATATCATTCAATCTTTGTTCCACAAGCAAACTGCAGCAGAAATACTTAAATTATCATCTTCCGAGCCTTTTCCCAACTATGTTGGGGTCGGCTTCCAGTCTAACCGGATTCAGCTGAGTACCAGTGTTTTACAACGAGCGACTGCCTATCTGATCTCCTCAACCCAGTTACCCGGGCAACCCGATACCCCTTGGTTAAACTGGCGTCAGACTTACTGGCTTCTGACTACCCGTAACGATTGCCAAGGATGTTCAATGACAGCCGGGACCTACAGTTTTACGTGCCATCCGAAACATAGTCATTGGTGTCCAAGTTAGACTTAGAAAGTTCATACAATATTACGATATAGTGCAAATATTGCTTTTTACAGTTAATAGTGAAGATTCCGCAATGATTCTTAGCTAACAAAATTTTAATTGCACACTATTTTTGTTGTTATAAATATATATTGCTCAATGGTATTATTGTAGATCTAGGGACCGCCTACTTAATGAATAACTAACATTTAAGTAGGTATTTTTTGCTTAGTTTTAGCCTTGTGACAGCCCTAGTAGCACCTTAGGTATACAGAGTGTGTCGTTCATAATCACATTAAATCCTATCACATATACTTTATGATATTCTATGGCGAATTGTAAATAAAATAACCTAATCCATTCAGTGGTTTAACCACAGGAGTCATTTTTCGTTTTTATAATTTACAAATAGAGGCTGATGATGATAATAGGTAACGTTAGTTCTGTCTTTTATGAGGAAAGCAAGCATTTCGCTTTTTTGTGTTTTCAGCACCACTTTCTTCTCTTTATTTAAAACCTGCAGTACTGATAACATTTTGAGTAATTTCTACGATATTTTAACTTTCTCAATAGATCACTAATTTTGGCAGTCGGTATGAGTCTAAATACTGAAAATCCGGCAAATAGACTTACCAAGGCTATTCAGGTTAAGGAGATCATATAGGTAGTCGCACCACTTAAAACACTCAGCAAATTCAGAATTAATTGAATCAATTTCCTAGCAACGCACCACGGTGCAAGTAGCTTGCGCATGTTGACACACATGCGCAGGTTGCATGCGTTTAAAAAACGTGCGGATCTAGCGACTCACGCATGTATCAAAGCAAAATACCCATCGGTGTGCTCTTGTCACTTGTAAACTTGCTCCAGCTACATGCACTGTGTGGACGCACCCTAACTGTACAAATGCGCCCACTCTCCTCACAGTGTGACTACTAACATCGTATAGTACTACATTCATCTTGTCACTCCGAGTAACAGAGGGCCAATTCACTTTAACTGTAAAATATTCAGTTGCAATCCAATGGCGTTTCAGGATGCTTTTCAGTATTAATGTATAGTAAGTTCGTTTGTAAAGCCTTCTTGCTGGAATAGCTGAGCCGATTGAGATATTTCATGTCATAGGAGGTAGGCTAAGTAAGATAGACTTTCGTGAAGTCCCAGGAGAAATCTAGTAGTGGTAAATGTATAAAACAGCTGAGCAAATTCAGATAAAGAATAAATAATATTTGGTAGCTTAAAGTGATTCCTCTAGGTCTCTCCAAGTGAAACAAGTTATACAAAAAATACAATGTACAAGAAACTCCGTAGGTACATGTATTACAAATTCATGTTTTATTTACTGAATCAATGGTGATAAAATCTGGTACATTGTAATTTGAGTTAGGACAAAGGTAACTTTTATGCGCTATGTAAAATAGTTCCCTTAACAACTGTCACGAAACGAACTGCGAAAAACACTTAAATACCCCTAAATTTAGGCTATAAAAGCTTCAAATTCATTGCCAAACATTGACCTAATTCTCTTTACTTACAACGAACCTACAAAAAACGTCCAAAATTTCGTCCTACCCTCTTAAAAAAACAGTGAATTAAAGGTAATAAAGTGGTCAGTTTATTCCTGTCAGTTGTGAAGTGACACTAAAAGATACGGACGCCTTTCCCTTCCATTTTTATTCAGTCCATTGCGGTATATCTTAGATCATCTAACATACTGGATATGGCATGACCGAACACTTTTAGAGTACTCGCACACTGAAACTTTTGGTCAGCTGATAGTTTGTTTAGTTCATAAATCAGTATGAAGATGAGTGGTAGTACGTACATTACAAAGAGCAGGTATAAGCCGAATGAAAACAAAAAATAATAATTTTGCCCATCGGGGTCAACTGTCGGCGGACTGAATAGTTAACCTCAACCGCCGTGCGTAAATTGGCAGACTTTTTCGCATAAAAAGTTTTCCCGGCGGTTCCGGTGGTTTAGTGCTCTTAGTAGTAAATCTATTTATTTGCGAGCATCAAGTGGTTCAAGTTTTAATTATTTTGTCGCTGTTTTTCGCTTCATTTCAACCAATCAACTCTTGGATGCAGTTTTTGAATTAAATTTCAATTATTGGGTTTCAAGCTGTTGCTTCTTTGATTGGGTTGTTTCTTGATCAATTTTGCTGTGAATGAATACTAAAATTAACGGTAATATACTGATTTAAGAAAACTCGATATTCATGTTTTATCTGAAGAATGCGGATCTACATATATGTACTTGTGTGTATAAATGTACATGCACATTGTCTTTGTATGACTCGGCTACTCGGCCACTACTGAGCGCTCCCGAGCTTACACATACAAAGACAATGTAATGTATGTACATTTACACACACAGAATGGCACCCAAGATTTGTAGGACTAGGTATTGATGATAGATAGGTATGGTCCTGAATATTAGCAATATTCTCAATATATGTTATGTAAAAATCTTCTATATAAATAAAAATGAATTGTTGTTCGCTAGTCTGATTAAAACTCGAGAACGGCTGGGCCGATTGAGCTGATTTTGATTTTAAAATATTTGTAGCGGTCCAGGGAAGGTTTGAACGATACGGAGTTCGCGGGATCAGCTAGTTAAATATATAATTTGAAGCTAAAGAGTTGGCAGGCTTAAGAACTACTTATGCCTTTTTGACGGTGGGAAATCATCACATGACCCCTCCCGCTGTGGGTGCAGCGTGAGGAAGTTTCAGACTCTTAGTGACTAAAACCCACCATGTTCCTTCTTAAGCCCTTTATGTAACAGGGCCGCGGTAACTCGCGCGAGCACTCCCGCAGCCCCGACAGGCTTTGGCCCTGGTAGGCCCCTCAGAAATGGCTTACCCTAGAAGATAGAACTAACTGGGTATTGCTTACGAGTGATTCCTTCACTATATTGTATAGTTTGTTCAATTTCTGTTGGTAACGCAATGTCTACAAGATCGCAAGCTATGAAGCGAATGTGATTTATAGTACTGATCTCAGCCTAAGCTGCAGGCTTTAGCCATGTTTGCAAGCTGGCTTGACCTAACAGGCTTAGTATATACGCATACATTGAACTATCGGAAACTATGATAATTCTCAACAGGGACTTATAATATAAACGAGAAAGTTAGGTGTGTATTTATATACCATAATACCTATGAATGTTTGTTCTTCATTCACGCAAAATCTACTGAATAGATAACTTGGCAGTAATGGATTTTCGGGTAATCCTGATGCGGGATGTAGATCCTTTGGGACACAGGTGAAACAGCTGGTGGAAGCTATATTATCCAGGGTGTTCTGTTCAAGCAATATTGCTTCATATGCAATCTCTTCCTCCGTGTTATGGAAGGCATGTCAAGTTGGTGGGTACCGGCTGTCATTTGAACATATTTGGCAGTCGCTACTGGCAGTCAAAAGTCAGTAAGTCTGAAACTGATCTTACCAAGGGCTATTGGGTTGCCCGAGTAATTGGGTTGAGGAGTTCAGACTGCATCCAGTTAGACTGGAAGCCGATCTCATCATAGTTGAAAAAAAGCTAGTCAGACGAATGAAAGAATTAAACTATTTCTTTTAACCTCAAATCTAATTTAAGCTGACATTACAAGTGTTTCTTGAAGACATAAAAATGTAAACTACATAAGCTAACTGTTTTCTTGCATGCAGATAATTGCAGCTATGTTTAACTATGCAAAACATAGCTACGTTATATCAACAACGGTTAGTTTATTTGTAAACATGAAACTAACATTGTTCTATTGTTTCACTCGGCTTTGTAATACCTATATGAGGAATTTTCGCAGTTTTTGGTAACCTACCTTTGTTTAGCTTGCAATGTATGCTGAATAAGTTAAAATTTTACGCTTTTTAACGTTGGCATGATATAGACAAGGTTGTTTTTTATCAACTGAAACTACATTAGTTTCACCTTTTACAGAGCTTTCATATCGTGCAATTTTTAACGTAGAAAAATCGAGTGTTCACGCGCTACACATTCGAAGACAACCAGTTTTACGAAGGGGTGTTAGGTAACTGGGTTGAGGAGGTCAGATGGGCAGTCGCTTCTTGTAACACACTGGTACTCAGCAGCATCTGGTAAGACTGGACCCCAACATAGTTGGGAAAAGTCTACGCAGATGATGATTACAGTTACAGATCATTTTACCTCAAAAACCAATCGCCAAAACTGACGATTGTGGGCGCATAATTATCAAGCTGGACTGCGTGAATTAGCCCATATTAGTCTACACTTTCATTTAAATATTTTTAATAAGAAACCTAGATAAAAATACTGTCTACTTTGCGATTACTAAATAAAATATTCAGGCTATTTTTAAAACTAGGCCAGCTTTAACTATCCCCTTAGTTTTTCTATTCTATTGTGCCTCGAAACTGAAACGGCCTTTTTTCGTTTTATTTCAGGTACCGTTACTTAACATAGAATAAAGCTTTGTATATTATTAATACTGCTACCTTCTTCGAAACCCAAACTAATGAACACTGGCATTCTGAGTGTAAAGGAACGTTTTATCCGTCCCTGGATATAGGGTTGCCATTGACTATATAATTTGCAGTATTTGTAACTTATCTGTCATTAATTTGCAGCGAAAGTATTCCACATGCAATTAGTTCTAAGCTTGTTTTAGTCAGCGTTTCAAGGGAATTGCATCCCGCATCTGGATTGAAAGTATCCCATCCCCGTCTTCAAGGCTATTAGTTTCCTTAATGTTATGTTACACTAACTTATGCTAGCGGATTTACCCACGTCCATTGGGAACTTCTTTAGGAAGCCGTATAAAAAGTAGCCTTTATCTTTCTTAGAGAAATGGGACATCCAACACTGAATGAATATTTCAAGTCGTACCAGTAGTTCTTGAGATTAAAATAATGTTAGCATAGATACGCATTCAGACCGAAAACAGTCGAAAATCCACTAAATACGACTTGAATCCACTAACCTCTAACGCGATCCCAATTATGACGTAACAAAACCCAACCAACAAACGCGAATCAACATTCCAAAATTCAACAATTCAGACCAAATCAGACCGAATCAGACCAACACCTCATACCTCGCATTTCTCTACCCTGTAATTGTGGCAGTGCCAACGTGACAGCCCTACAGAGCAGTAGGTAGTGAACACGGAGAATAAAATAATTAGCGGAGGTGCCATAACGGAAAATTTCCTAAGAAAGTGACTGCCTCGTTGATCTAGTTGTCGATATTTGACTGCTGTGCGCGAACTCTCGGGTTCCATTCCTGGGACGAGTCGAAATTGCTTTGGGTTTTAGAAACTTTTACAAAGCAGCCCCGAGTCTGGAAGTTGGCGATGTTTCACTCCCCTGCCCGGGCACGTAAGCCGCGCCACCGAATGCTACTCATAGCAGTCGTTGTTACAATCCCACGTCAGAGGCCGTCAAGCGGATTTGAGAAGACTGCCACCAGTGCTTGCTAGGTGATTAAACCTGAAGCCAACTCGATAAGAAGAATACCGTACGAATACCGAGGTACGAATTTGACGTTGACCTACTTGCACTATGGTGTCTCCGTTCTTTCCTTACTCTGTGTTAGTGAATCTTTTAACACTACCGCGGCCTCTGATTTGAATTGCAAATAGGTTGTGACCATTAATCGTGTCTGTTGATGGTCAATCGTGGACTAAGGGACGTTGTGCATTGTCCGTTGGTAGATCTAATGTTGTTTTCGTTAATTAATTTAAGCATGCATTTTCGGGGGTTTCGTGGGTCAGTATTGTGGTCGTCGAATCTAGTAGGTTTATGTTTGGTTTGTAGTCCGGTGTCTGTTTGCCTCAAAACCTTATTTTTTGTGATCAATATTTCTGGCACTCGATACAAATAGTTGGGGTCCAAAGCAATTTTGCATTAAGCTATTTCGCAGACATAAAAACTAAAAAAATTGCGTTCTCTCGAGTAGCTGTTTCTCCTTTATCAAAACATGTTAGTTGTTAAAATTGAAAATCTTATAGTGCATTCATTATTAAATTTAGTTTGTGTTTTTTATCACCGCAATGAGAGGTTATGTATGATAATATGTTCTCACTGTTATGAAGGGCTCCTCAACGAAAGTAACCTTTTTACTCTTTCAAAAGTGTCCACATTTTTCTGAGATGCACATAAACTGTGGACAATAAGTTTTTACTAAAAAGGCTTTGCTCAAGTTACGAGTGGTTGGCAAAAACTAGCAAAAAGTCGTAAAGGTCAGTTTATACCTGACTACATGAAAACTTACTTTCGGTAGTCTCATGAGACGTTCTCAAGATAAACTCTATGGGGTTTAGAATGTATTAAGAGCACATGAAATAGGGGGTTTTATTTTTGGGTAGTTTATGGTGCCCGTATTAAATGCACATAAAACTTAAAGTAGGTTGGTGCTGGTGAATTTATTTTTCATTATATAGCTATTGTAATATTACAGACTAGGTTTTTCCCGCATTGTACTAGCTGTTTTCAGGGGGACTTCTTCCCGTACCTGGACAAAATATAGTCCACATTACCCGTGCATAGTCTGACTTCTAAACAATTTTTGAAATCGGTTTAATAGTTTCAGAGCCTTTATAAGTGTACGAAAAAGTACAAACAAACAAATGTTTTCTCTTTGTTATGTAATAAAATCTATACTAATATTATAAAGCTGAAGAGTTTGTTTGTTTGTTTGAACGCGCTAATCTCAGGAACTACTGGTCCGATTTCAAAAGTTCTTCAAGTGTTAGATAGCCCATTTATCGAGGAAGGCTATAGGCTACTTTTTATCCGGGTTCGTGCAGAGGTTCCCACGGGATGCGGGTGAAACCGCTGGCAGAAGCTAGTACAGTATAGAAGTCCTTTCAAAGACTGAAGAATGTCGACTAGTTTTACCCACGTTCACATTTAAAATGTTTACCCCAATTAATAAATTAACCACATAAAAGGATTACTAAGACAATAAACCCCTTTACAAAATACCCAGAAAGCAAAAATAAGCAAAAATCCTCATCCCAATCCAACTGCGCGGCTTTCCTTACGCATAAAGCGAGGCTTACACAGCGTCAACTGCCTCCAATTAGGAATACAAATAGAGAAGCTAGATACAGCCTAGCTTTGGAAATGTCGCATAGTTACAGTCTTCATTAAAGTTCGTTGGCTTACTGAAACTGAAGATTTTTTTGCTGTTTGTTGGTTGTATTTAAAAATAGAGGATGATTAATTGGTGTTAATATATATTCTTGAATGGTTTAATGGTTAAAGCAGGGGAGACTTCCCAAACTTCGACTTCAGATCGTATATATTTTTTTTCTCCTTTAATTTTTGTCGTACGCTCTTCTTTTGATAAAGAGTTTCATACTAGTCAAAGTCAAAAACCTATCATAAGTTTTACGGAACATCAATAGCTAGGTGAAACTATAATTATATTTTATTTCAAAAGAGTTACCCTAGTCTATGAATGAATGGATCAATTTAGACATAATTTACTAAAAATGTAGCTACAAATAGATATATGGAAGTTGTTACACATAAATAATTTTGATCCGACAATGAGATCAACAATACATATCTTTTATACCAACTTAATGATTTATGGCGTACCAAAGTGAATTTATCCACTTTAGACAATACCCTAGCGCTATATTGTTGTCTGATAACACACATTACTCAACATATTGGCCATTCTAATTACAGTTAATGTGTGAAAACAGCCGGCCGATGTGGTTAACACATTACGCGATTGGTTTTCGTGGTTTCGAATCAATGCTAATAGTATTAGAAGTGATTTATTTTGGCCAGCTTGGTCATTTCTGGCTGTCTAGATAAACTTGTTTGTATAACAGTTATTCATTGTTATTTTATCAATCAGTAAACTAGAAGCTTTTTATGCAATAATTTTAAATGATGTCCTCCTAGCCGATTATCGGCTGCGGCGGCTGTTCTCATGTAAGGAGATTAGCCAACTGCGCAGGACATATTATAGTAAACAAGCATTTGCGTAGACACAGGTGCACTCACTGTTCCTTCACTCTCTGCGCCCGATGGGATGGCAATCCGACACCACCGGAGAGAGATCAGGCGCAGATCTCTCATCAGACGGATGTATCAATCACCAACTTCCAGGCTCCGGGCTGCTTTGTGAAAGTCTTCTTAAACCCACAAACCGATTTCGGCTGAAGCAGTTTTAAATATTGATAATGTAAAATGGCCGTTCTCTTTTCTTTCGTTTTCCAATTTTATGTAGTGTCTCTCTGCCAGTCCTCATACCAACATTCATATGTTTCTAATTCATGTCATATCCCTTACAATTTATCCATCTTTTCTGTAGGCTTCTTATCTCTGTGCCTTAATCGGTCAAGTGCGAGTTGGACTCTGGCAACATAAGGTTTCGTACCATTTCAAAAAAAAAACGGCCAAGTGCCAGTCGGACTCGCACACGCAGGGTTCCGTACCATATTTATAAAACCGCAGCTACCTGTTGCCGTTATCGATATCAAGCAAAAATTAGCAAAAAAAATCATTGCAGCATGTTTGTTGTATGTTTCAGTATTTGTTGTTATAGCGGCAACAGTAATACATCATCTATGAAAATTTCAACTCTAACTATCACGGTTTATGAGATACAGCCTGGTGACAGACTGACGGACGGACAGAGGAGCGAAAACAATAGGGTCCCGTAAAGGATTAATCCCTTGGGTACGGAACCCTAAAACATCTAAAAATTGCTTAAAACACGTATGTGGGATAGGAGTCACTTTGAAAATGTTTTAGTATGACTATTTATCTCTATTTATCTCAGGATACCAATATAACCGCGATAAACTTGTAGGTACCAATATAATTTTTACCTGATTAATTTAGCAAGGTCTCAATTAAATAATTCAACTTAAAACCAGGCACGAGTTTAAAACTAAACAGACAGAAACCCCACAATTTCTTAGAGATAATCAAATTTTCTAAGAAACAATTTTCTAGGTAAATATTATGTCTAGAAACTTTTGATTGTTTGTTTGAACTTTTAAGTCGGTCAGTTTCTGTAAACAGGTTAATTTAAGTAATTATTTTATAATTAAAATCTTGTGTTTCGAAGGTTACATAATTTCTCTGTGACGTCATTTGTTTTCGCTACAGTAACTTGAGTAACTTTAGCCATCTTTTTTTTGTAATTATTAATCAAAATAAGTAAAAAGATAATTCATATTACGACTCAGGCTTCTTTTTACCCAAGGGCGGGAAGTTGTTCACTAATCACGCGATATAACTTAATGTTTCATTTCTTTGTCACTTGACCAATCTGTCATGAAAATATAGCTCCTCAGATTTACTACGTATATTATTTTTATAATAAGTACTACCTCGAACTCAGTTCTCCAAAAATACACCTTAAATGTATTTCAATTTAAAAATTCTATGAATACTTAACATAACCGCGCCGGCTTCAAGTATAAAACTAAAAACTGAAACCTTCAGTAAGGTATCATAAAATTTCATAAAGCTGTTCCCGACAAGACCAAAAAATAATATATCTCGCGAATTTTAAACCGTGTTATATTTTTAGGGTTCCGTTCCCAAAGGGTAAAACGAGACCCTATCGTTTTCGCTCCTCTGTACGTCCGACCGTCCGTCTGTCACCAGCCTGTATCTCATGAACCGTGATAGTTACAGAGTTGAAATTTTTACAGATGATGTATTTCTGTTGCCGCTATAACCGAAAACTAGAATAAAATAAATATATTGGGGGGCTCCCATATAACAAACGTGACTTTTTTGTCTGTTTTATAAATAATGGTACGGAACCCTTCGTGTTCGACTTACACTTGGCCGGTTTTTTCACTGTTGTTCCTATGGCTGGTTACCCACGATGAGCAAGGTTTTAAATTGCTGCAGAAAATTTTCATACATTTCTGTGCTGTGAGAAAAATTGCGATCTCGATATTCGGTATGAGATGAATATTTTTGAGGGTATTTTATCAGCTGTGAATAATGCGCATCGTGGTTTGATGCTGTATTGAAATTTTTGGTATTCAATAGAGGAAAAATGATTTAGAATAGACTTTAGGTAATGTTTCTATTTCGAGCACAATAAGTCATAACATGACAATCATTATGGTAAGTAAATAATTATAAAACAATAGTACGTTGAGGTCTATATAACTGAATGTTTTAAAATACATATGTGTAGTTATAACCAAATTGTCAAAAAATACATTTATTTCAATTGCACATTATACACATTTACAGGGTACATACGTACATTTGACAATTATATTTTGTATTAGAGATTGACGACCTCTGAGGCGCAAAGGTCACCAAGCCGGACTGCCGAATCTGAAGTCCCGGGTTCGATTCCCAGTTCGATCGACATTTGTGTGATGAGCATGCTTGTTGGTCGTGGTCTGGGTGTTACAATATGTATTTATAAATATGTATATATGTAGCTATATGTAGTTTATCAGTTGTGTTAGCACCCATAACACAAGTCAATTAATAACTTAGCGTGGGGCTAACCGACCGTGTGTGAAAAGGTGTCCCGACATTATTTATTATTATTATTTATTTATTAGACTTGCATTTACTTTATTTTACATTGTTGCATCAATTGCATAGTGTTCAAATATTATGACATAGTAACATTGAATTGGCGTAGAATTTTAAAGACGTTCCTAAAAAAATACTTTAAACCAAGTATTACACAAAACCTGCTTAATTTGCTCATAGTTTTTGTATCGCATTATCTCGTTAATAAGATTAAAAGATTAGACTTCGCCGTCTCCGTGGAAATCAGTTTACGTTTAATCGAATTAAACAGTAAGCTTAAACAGATTAAGAGGAATTCGCGTTTAAAACAAAATTTTTAGATTATTGCGTAATAGATTTTGTAAATGAAGTACTTTTTTGGAAGATTGTAGGTCACGGCAGCGTTTTAAGGAGATTAGTCAACCTGCTCAGGACATATTATAGTGCACAAGCATTTGCGCAGACACAGGTGCACTCACTATTCCTTCACTCTCATAGCCCGATGGGACGACAATCCGAAGAGAGATTAACCACAGAACTTCCCGACAAAAGGCAAATAACATCCAAAATATTTCAGCCAATTAATATTACATAAAAGTGTGAAAACTCGCTTAAATTTATAATGTTAGTAAGAATTTCTAAATCCCCTCTACTTACATTGAAAAATTTCTTCATGTTAACACGTGAATATAATTTACAGCACACTTATTTGTAACAAGTGTAAAACTTGCTTGGGCCACAATAGCCCGGGCTATAAAAATAAACTAGCACGAAAATATACGAAACGGTTGTAACCAGAAATTACTGCTTTGTTATGTACTAAAAGTTTTCAGTTTTTGAAGGATTCATTTAAATTGTAGTCGACGTTATGGTCACTGGAATTTTGTAATGAAAAGATTTAAATCTTCAACCGTCTTCAATTTTATAAAGATTGTTTTTATTTTAAACTTTTTTATTTTTTATTTAAAAAAAGTCGTGGTGGCCTAGTGGGTAAAGGACCAACCGCTCAAGTATGAGGGTGCGGGTTCGATCCCAGGTCAGGCAAGTACCAATGCAACTTTTCTAAGTTTGTATGTACTTTCTAAGTATATCTTAGACACCACTGACTGTGTTTCGGATGGCACGTTAAACTGTAGGCTCTCGGCTGTCATTGAACATCCTTGGCAGTCGTTACGGGTAGTCAGAAGCCAGTAAGTCTGACACCAGTCTAACCAAGGGGTATCGGGTTGCCCGGGTAACTGGGTTGAGGAGGTCAGATAGGCAGTCGCTTCTTGTAAAGCACTGGTACTCAGCTGAATCCGGTTAGACTGGAAGCCGACCCCAACATGATTGGGAAAAAGGCTCGGAGGATGATGATGATGATGTTTTTATTTGAAACTTGGTCTGTCTTTTGGGTTTCAGAATTTCAACCAGGTGTCCGCAATTAAAGTTTCTTAAAGAATTATTCTGGTTTAAAAACTGTAATGTGAGCTATGTATAGTTTCTAAGGATTTTTTCATAAATAATATTGATATAGACGTCATCTTACTCACCTTTTGGCTGCTTGTCAAAGCTTCACCTACGACACTCATCTTTTGAAATTAGATTTCCAAAATACACCAATAAATGAATATTGCATTTCAATATTTCACGTTCCGAATAATCCATTAGAATGTCGACTTTTCAAAATACATTTTTGCCAACTAGCCGAGATTTCCGAATTTCCTCCGTGTGATATTTCCCCGCAATAATATGACCGATCGGTATAAATATTGTACTCTCGCGAAATCTGCTTCGAAGAAATTTTCTCAATAAGTAATATAGATAGTGAATATATTACTTGCTACGAGCTACGGCTACGGGCTACGAGCTACGCGCTACGGTACTACGCTTCACGGTTGAATTCGTCGAAAAATATCGGGTAGACCAAAATATATCGAGTTTTTTTTTGTATATAAGTAAAAATATATTATTTTGTAAGGAAATTGTGTTCAGTATTAAGCTAGGTTTCTTATATCTTAATACCTTAATCACGAAGTAACTTAAGTGGAACATTGCGGTCGAGATTTTTATTATTCCGAAAGCAGATAAAAATGTGTTTTTATTTTCCTGTGTGCGGTTTGTATGAGAATTTTGTTCCGTTTTGTGTATTGTTAGAGGGTTTTAGAGAGCACTGTTTTTAAAGAAACTGATTTATATGGGGTTATTATAGTTTTACTCAGATGTACTTATAGTTTTTAGTATTTTATAGTTTTATCTTAATTTTACCAAGGGGGCAACATTTTGCTTTTTATAGTATAAAGATTTTTGGAATATCGAACTTGGTTGTTTTTTGGCTCTTGTAAGTGGCACCTTCGATTTATCGAGCTCTTCAGATTTCTAGTTGACAGTCAAACAAATTCTTCAGTGAACGGTTATCAAGATGTATAACCTAAACAATTAATCTTAAAACACCCCTTATCTGAACCACTAAAACCCAACATTCAATCTATGGTATCCCCATATCATTACTACCCACGATTAAGGAAATATAAGCGGAGAAATGATCATGCAGGTAGGTCAGGCCTTCTTCTATGTAGCTCAAATTCGTACGGCGGGCATGACCTAAACGATCAATTACAAGTGAACTAACGAGGCGTTCGGGTTTCTTGAGACATCTGTCAAAGTGGGTACGGTAGGTGTTACACAAAATGGTAGAGTGCAAGGACGGTGTATGATGGCGAAGACAGTAACGTTTCTCGTCACCCGCACACCCTTTGGTATCCAAGATATACGTAGAAGGTACATACACACTGAAAAAAGTGGCATTGTTACTTGCTTGAACTATTAAAGGTCAAAAACTCAACGATTAATCTTAAACACCCCTTATCTGAACCACTAAAACCCAACATTCAATCTATGCTGCCCCATATTACTACTACCCTCAAAGTTATCTAATCAATATAACCCCATAATGTCATGGTTAGGATAACGGACCACCATTTAAACTATTTTAATGGCTTCTGAACTGAGGTCAGTTAAATATGTAAATACAGGCTGATGTTTTTAGGTAATTGTTTTGAAGTGAAAATTTGAGGGTAATTTGTTAGGTTTTTTATTCTCAAAATGTTACCTATATGTATCTATGATGTTGAAGTTTTGATAGAAAAATACGATTTTGTTTTGTTACTATTTTACTCTATTAAGTGAGTATTTTGCTTCTCCATTTTCCACAAAATAAATCTGTTATTACATTTTCAATACCCCAGTTAAGTTATTCAATACTTTGGCAATAATTCACCGTATTTTCCATATTTTACCGGCAACAAAGAACATAATATCCTTCATTAATACATTTAAAGTAACAACGGCCTGAAAACCAACACCCTGTATACACTCCGCATATTAAACTACCCTCAATTGAAGCAAAAGTATTTAAAACAGTTTAAACGTAAAATGTGTGTTCTAATATAGTCGAAACTTTAGATTTTACGATCAACGTGAGTTACAATATTCGGTAATTAGTTCAAACAGTGATATTTTACAGAGTTTTCGGGAAAATTTTCCGGTTAAAATGTCGTTTGTGATAAGGGACCGTTTTATTTATTTTAATCGGTAATTTTGGAAATTGCGGTTTGTAATAATTTGTGGGAATGTTAATTAAAAGTGGTTAACGATTGAGGTATCCTTTGATTTTACCTGTGTTTTTTTGAAGTTTTCACATTGTATGATATTATTGAAGAAAGTTAAAGATGTTCAATTCCTGACTAGGAGCTAGTAAGTCTGAAAACCACCCTTACCAAGTGTTATTGGGTTGCCCAAGTAACTGGGTTGAGTAGGTCAGATAGGCAGTCGCTCCTTGTAACTCGTACTCAGCTGCATTGCTTTTATACAACAAAAAAATATATATAAATATTTTTTTTATAAATAAAGATGATTTGATTTGATTTGATTTGATTGCTTTTATACTGGAAGCAGACCCAAACATAGTTTGGAAAAAGGCTAGACAAATGATGACATTTTAATATCAGAAATCTTACATAACGAAGTACTTCTTGACATTGAATATTCGGACAGACGTCTGTCAATCTAAACCAAAAAATGAGATCGGTAATAAATAAACCATTTCTTAGAAGTGATACGATTTGGATTCCAAACATTTTTCTGACAGCTCTAGAGAGAACAGGCGTGATCTTATCGTTTTAGTTACGTAATTTTACCCTGTGTTACTGGTGTTACCCGGGGTGTGTTACCCTTGTTACCCATCTTACCCTCAACATAGAAAACTCGAATAAAATACTTTGACGTCAGAAGTTTTGTTATGCTGGGGTTACATGAGCGGGCGAACCAGTCTAACCAATGGGTATCGAGTTGCCCGGGTAACTGGGTTGAGGAGGTCAGATCTGCAGTCGTTTCTTGTAAAGCACTGGTACTCAGCTGCATCCGGTTAGACTGGAAACCGACCCCAACATAGTTGGGAAAAAGGCTCGGCGGATGATGATGACATGAGCGGGCGAAGATTCGTGTCGCGCTGACCTGCTAAAAATAGTGTAGTGTATATATATATAAGCTATATTTAGTCAACCTGACCAGTCGTAGATCCATAGTGCTTGTGATCAAACCCTTTTGTTCCGATTTGGCTAGTTATGGTTTGATTATCGTTATAGTTGAATCATCATCATCATCATCTCAGCCATGGGACTTCCACTGCTGACCATAGGCCTCCCCCTTAGATCTCCACAGATACCTGTTGGAGGCGAGCTGCATCCAGCGTCTTCCGGCGACCTTTATGAACCTTTATAGTTGAATGTTTAAATTTAATGTGAATCGTGCCATTTAACTATAACGAGAATCGAACCAAAACCAGCCGTGACTCTACCGCCCGTTGGTCGAATCGAATTGGCGATGTGACTACTGAAAATGGTTCGATTATAGTTAATAGTGCAAATCATCATTAACCCATCATCTTTTTCTAAACACTTCATAATTTCAAAGGCTATAATCTCACTATAACATACTCACCTTAGCCCGCTAGTGTAATCCCAGCTTTAAAGTAAAAAGTTGTAAGTGTGACGTCACGACGCACGCGTCAACGATTGATGACGTCATTTGTTTTCATCCGTGTGTGTGTGTGTGTGAGACTTTGTTACGTAAGTAGGTCTCGCTGTTGGATTGTTGAAACTTTTTAAAAGACTTCCAAAGAAAGAAAAGTGTTTTCAGCGCGTTGGTTGTTCTTTCATGTTATTGAAAGGAGAGTGAGACACGAGAGCGACATTTTACTGAAATTATTCGTTTTTTAGTCTAGTCTGGGAACAACAGTCTCTTTTTTTATACGAAAAATCCAGAAGTACATATAATAACTTGCATGTGATGTTCTTTGAAATTTAGAAGGCATAAAGCCGTGAAGAGAGAATACCTCGTGAGGTATTGTGATGATATTATAATTTGAGGATAGAATTGGAGACATATCATCTTTGCATATATTGGACTGGAAGCCGACCTCGACATAGTTGAGAAAAAGGCTCGGAGGATGATGAATTGGAGACATATAATAAAGCAAGCTAAAATTGTTTGCAATATGAAACTTTTGAGTCATCTATTGATAATTTGGCTTAAAAGATTAGGCACCCTAGTTGACAAGGACTGTCAAACGAGTCAAACGACTCATGTTTAAACCTATAATCTCCTCATTTTTAGATCGAAAACCGTTTTTTTATAACCCAATGTACTCTCGTGTAATTGTCCTTTAGACTTAAATATTCAAAGTCGTTTTATATTGAAATGGACTTCAAAAGATGCTGAGTTGAATTTAAAAGTTAATTGTGTGTCTTTGAATAACTAGAAAGTCAGTTAAGAGATTTTTTACTTTTGATAATGCTTAATAACTTATTGATATTGTGTAATTACATCAACATGGGGTCGTAATGTCAGATATCAAAATATATATGACTTTATTTATAAATTGTCAAATAGATTCCTTATTATTTACTGAATTGAAGCAAAAACAACAGACATTCATCGTATGAAAGTCTTTAAGAAATTAAAAATATAGGAAATACTATTACCAATGACCAATTCATATCACTTCTTCTCAATTTATCTTAATTCAAATGTCTGCAAAAACAATACCCTGAAACAAAGTTCATTGACACCAGACCAATAAATTCGATAACACACCGCGACACCCACAATTTGTCCAAAACCTTCACATATTCTACCCTCACTTTATTTCAACCCTCAAGAGTAGCACACTGCAAACTTTTAGTCGGCCGATAGTTTGTTTGGGCTCATAAATCAGTATGAAGATGAATGGTAGTGCGCACATTAAAAAGATCAGGTATTTAGCAAGTATCCGACCGACTGAAAACTGATAGAAATCGAACATTACCTTGCCACTATCAACTTTGTAAATTCTTTCTTTCTTGTCGTGTCTGTCCGTATTCCTACTAATATTATAAATGCTAAAGTAACTCTGTCTGTCTGTTACGCTTTCACGTCTAAACCACTGAACTGATTTTAATAAAATTTGGTACAGAGATCGACCTTGAGAAAGAACATAGGATAGTTTTTATCCCGGGCTTTTGAAGAGTTCTCTTGGAAACGCGATATAACCGAACTTGACGTGAGCGAAGCCGCGGGCGGAAGCTAGTAAAAATATAAAAAATAAGATTTACTTTTAAAAAAAATGCCGACCATCGCATCAACTATCGGCCGACTAAAAGTCTGTAGTGTGCATTTACTAAAATATAGCCTCTGCCATTACACGTACGAAAACCTTTCTTTCTTTATTTGAAGTCAATATATTCAGAATTCGGGTGTGTGATAACTCAAACCACATTACTGGTAGATGGCGACAAATGACATCATCGGTCAGGATGTGTTGGTAGCCACTGGCTATATTTCTGGCTGGTGTGATGTCAGCGATAGGCTTTTATTAGGGTTCCTTAGCCAAAGGGTAAACCTTACTAAGACTTGTCGGTCCGTCTGGACGGGACGTCTATATCTTATGAGCCATGTTAGCTAGACATTGAATATTCGAACTTACATCTGTCAGTCTACACCAAATATGATATCGGTAATAAGTAAATCCATTCCTCAGATTTGGATGATTTGGATTTCATATATTTTTCTTTTATCTCTACAAGGAATAACCTAGTGATAGCAAGACAGTTTAAATGTTCATATATGATTATTTTTGTAGCTGCTTTAACAACTAATGTTAAAAATTAGAATAAAATAAATACTTTAGAGGCTCCCATATAACAAAAGTAATTTTATTTCTTTTTATAGATACTTACGGAACGCTTCGTGTGTGAGTGTGCATCGCACTTGGCCGCTATTTGAGTTAAATGCTATAGAACTTAAGATAGACCGATGTGCGTTCAGTTTTATCGCCTTCATAAAAGTTTCTTTGCTTATCTATCATTCGACTGACTGGCTTGATCGTCGACACATAGACTCAAAATCAGTGGATCAGAAACATAGTCTAGAAAAGAAAGAAATCCGTGCTGGTTACACCAATTTTACTCAAGAGCGGCTGAATCGATTTAGATAAAAGCCGGTGGGGATGTAGCATAGAACCAGAAAACGGCCATAGTATACTTCGTATCACCATAATGATACGAGAAGTATTTGCTTCGGAAGCAAGTGCTGAAAAAAATATTCTTCTTATCTTCTTACACACTATTTTATGACTTTTTGGTCATAATCACGCTATAACGGCTGAACGTATTTTGGTGAAACCCACCATTAAAACAGACCTTTTTACACGAGTGTAAGAAGTAGTTTCCTCAAAAAGCCTAAACCTAGTGTCAAAAATAAGTAAATTAAAAACATCTGTACTTCAACGAAAGCTTTTCCTATAATTTTCCCCATCAATGTTTGTACTTGAAATGAAATCAATTAAGGTTAATAATTAATGCATGCATGCATGCTAGCGTGATGAATCATTTGGCATCGACGTTCCATTTACATGGAAATCTGCGTCAGCACTCTTTGACATTTTCATAATTAGTCCTGTAACGATGAAATTCAGTTGTTGGTAGCTGAAATGTTTTTTAACCGACTTCAAAAATGATGGGTTAAGTTTGATCTGCATGAATGAATGTATGTGTGTTTATGAGCCATTATGTCGCGTTTGGCCGAACTGAATTTGATTCAGTTTTCAGAAAATTATGTAAACGTAGTTACATCCTACACAATAATTTATAGTGCATATTTTTTCTGTAGCATTAAACGAACAATATTTATTTTATAATTTTCTAATGAATTCTAGTTATTTTTGTAACATTATACCATCTATAATATTGTATTTATTCGCTTATAAAATACTAGCTTCTGCCAGCGGTTTCACCCGCATCCCGTGGGAACTACTTCCCGCACCGGGATAAAAAGTAGCCTATAGATAGCCTTCCTCAAGAAATGGGCTTTCTAACACTGAAAGAAATTTTCAAATCGGACCAGTAGTTCCTGAGATTAACGCGTTCAAACAAACAAACTCTTCTGCTTTATAATATTAGTATAGATAAAATATATAAACATTGATCTTCAAAAGTACAATTAAATAAAAATTTCAACTGTTACACATTTCGTGCGCTGAAATATGCTTTATTTTCTTCAGTTTTCATGAAAAATAATTTTGATCCTGAGTTCTAGACATACATAAAAAATATTTGATTTCTAAATATAGGTAAATATTCAAATGTAAAATTCCTTTGGGATTTAATAATACCAATTTTTTTTCATATAAGTGTCTAAAGAATACATATTTTCAATGTGTTGTATGCTTTGAATTCAAAATGACGTAGATATCTTTAATTTCTTATGCTGTTATGCTTCATATTTTATATACACTTATTCTTGAACTTTTAATATGTATACGAAGAAAATGATAGAATGGATTTAAAAAAAAACTTGTAAATATACAAACATACCTATCATCATCATCATCATCATCTCAGCCATAGGACGTCCACTGCTGAACATAGGCCTCCCCCTTACATCTCCACAGATACCTGTTGGAGGCGTACATACACATAGATAGACATAATACATACAAGCTGTTGATTTGCATCCGTGCCATATTCAAGGAGGTAATTATGCTAATGATTCTCGACCCAAATCAATAAAAAATTGGTACGTAATTTTTTTTCTCTAATTTTTTTTCAGAATTCCGTAAATGTCATCTAGCCTTATTTAAACTTGGCGCGTATGTCACTGGCGTTAAAACCGTGCTGCACCCTCACACAAACGCAAACACAAAGCATACGCAACGATCACTCATAAATTTTATTCATAAAATTGGATTACTTCGGAAATACCACGACATTACAATGACAAAAAAGCAGTGCAGTTATTTCCCATCTACTGTAATTCCAATCGATTATTTACGTTTTTATGTCCTCCTCCTGAAGTATGGCACAAATGCAAATCAACACCTTGTATATGTTATACCATGTTAAAGGCCACAGAACATGGCTCCCAATAAAAACGCCATTTAAATCGAAATAAAAACAAAACACATACGATTCCTATATAACCGCCGTTCGAGATACAACTCGTAAGAGTGTTACATATAAATTGAATACCAATATATTTTCTTCTGCCAACCATTCTTTCACTGCAACACTCAACCTTATGCATCGGAAGTTACGGTTCAAAATGCAAGTTAAAGACAGTCTTTGATAAATAAATCGTGTATTGAAAAATCTAACTTATGCTTCTCAGGTTAAGGTTCAAAATGCATGTGCTTTTAAACTCTGATAAGAAATTGTCACAAGACAAGAATAACGACAGATCTCTGTTAACCATCTTTTGTATTTTCAATCTCTTTCAGTGAGAGAGATCATTTATTATTTATTCTTGTATGTGAATTGGGTTTATAAAGCTCTTTTCTTTGGTAGCCTAAAATGTCCTTTACATGACAGAAAAAACGGGTTTGCCACACATGAAAAGTATGGCCATTAGTGGATAGACATTGATAGGAATGAGTGATTTGTACCATTCTAACAAAACAATAAAAATACCAAAAGTAAGAGAAGTTGTGCTCATGGTATTATTATTGTCAAGTTACTGTTATTGTGGGAGAGCTACTTTCCGCAATAGGATAAAAGTTTTCCAAAAATGAGTTTTCTAACACTAAAACCAATTAAACGGTCCAATAGTTCCTGAGCGCGTGTTAAGCAAGCAAACAAACTCTTCTGGCCTTACTACAAAAACTTTAACCCCTGTTTTACACTTGTCTAATAAAATTTTGGCTGCAAAATGAACCGTATGTCAACGTCATAATTTGACATTTTTTTAGACAAGGCATAAACTGACGTTTAAAAGTTTTTGTGGTAAGACGGTTCATCTCTATAAAAGAAGTAAGATTTTCCATTACCTTGCAAGAATGAGACTAATTTTATAAGCTAACAATTTAGTGTCTTACAGCGTCAAATACACTCATTTTTCCAAGGCCTTAGTCGCTTCAATATGTCTACCTACCCCTTTACATACAAGACAGGGGTAATGACATGTGTGTCAAATAAAAAAAGTATCTAAATTCTAAATTGATGGGATCGCGGGAGCTCGGCAAGGTTACCCGACATCAGGTGTCAATATACCGGGATCGACACAAGAATCCGCCACTCTTCTCGCGTGACCCACTTAAATGTTCTGGAGAGGGTTACCAAGAAAATGTAGACAGAAGATCCATTTCTTTCATTCGAGAAAATTTAAAGAAAAGTCGTAGTGGCTTAGTAGATAAAGAACCAATCTTTTAAGTGTGAGTCTTTGAGTTCAATTCCAGGTTAGGCAAATATCAATCAAGTTTGTATGTACTTTCTACGTATGTCTTGGATAACAATGACTGTGTTTCCGAGGGCAACTTTAGGTCCCGGCTCTCATTGCACATCATTAAGGGTATTCAGGAGCCAGTAAGTCTGTCAACCAGTCTTACCAAGGAGCTTTGTGTTGCCCGGGTAGGTACATACGTTTGAGGAGATCAGACCAAAACCATTGTTTTGCAAGAAGCGACTGCCTGTCTGACCATACATACGACTTGACTGGATGACCCAACAAATTCATCAACATAGTTGGGAAAAGGCTAGGCAGATGATGATAAAGAACTATCCGACCGTTTATTTCAAGCATTATCTCATGACACTACAATAAAACTGCTAAACCTTATATTTACTTAGACCGAAACCTAGTCAAAAAGTATAAAAAGAAACCGAATCCTAAAGAAAGGAAGAAAAATACTGGAATTAAATAGTACATCTTTTACGTGGCCCACTTTCCCTTCTGACCTTTTTTTGATCACGTTACCTACAGAGTGCTTCTTTTAGTTTCATTCAGGGTGTATTTTAAACCGGGCTAGCTGAACGATGTGAAAAATAAAAAGAATTCTATTGAAGAATTTTTTTATTGTTTTAAAGAACTAAGTGTGAAAGTGCTTTCAGTTCCTTTCTTTCTTTCTTTATTATTTCTTAATTAAGCGTTTACTTTGCAAGTTTGTTGGAGTGAAGATCACTTTGTAAGTATGCAGTTTTTTAGTTAGAGAAGGTAATACTTAGGAACAGTCGCGGAGAATTCTGGCTCGAAGAAGATTTTTTTTGGTACTTATCAGTTTTTCAGATAATGAGATGCCTGTTTCTTTTATCTTATTAAATGTGAAATAGATACTAGTATATTATGTACCTCACAAGATTTTCTTCTTCCCAGCAAAAACACATAGGAAGTAGTGAGGTGCGGGCATTTTTGGAGGCTGTTTTTTTAAACTTGACTTTCCAAAGGTGCTAATTTTCTGACTACTTTGAATCAATGACTTTTGACCACATCGCCCATCTTTTATCGCAGGTTCAAGAACAGATCGAGACACTAACTAACTAGATTACCTATGCTAAATTGTGACATAATTCAAAAGTTATATTAGTGTGTAAATTTTTCAGCACTCATCTGTGACAAAAACACATTTTCAAAAGACCCTTTTCCCAGGAATATTCTTTTAAGAAAATTTTAATATCACTTTGAAGCATAAACAGCTGGCTATTATTTCTAGCGCTTATTCTTAAGTTATAACCAACGTTAACGTTTCAGTATCCTCTTACATATTTATAACGCCATTTTACTTAGACTGGACTGGCTAAGACTTAGCGCTTTCACACTGGTGGATTTTCCGCTCGTTTTCATATGCGCGACGAGCGGCAAAAATCTGTCACTCGGTTTTAACAGTGCTTTCACACTTGTGCATTTTTTGCTCGTTTTTTTACGCAAGACAAAAGAAATTCTCAAAATCTGAAACCAACTCCACCAAACACTGAAAGAGATTAAATTAAACTAGACATGGCTCTAAAAGTCGGTGTCTGCAAGTCAGTGACTGTGTTTATTTTGCCACCGACTTCTAGAGCCATGTGAAAAGTTTTATTTTGTCATGATATATGCTTTTTCATACTGGCGGATTTTCCGAGCGGAAAAACCTGGTTCGTAAGCGAGCGCTGCATGGAGAACAATTGACTCATTTTCCCTTACTCCGTGGAGCGGTGTAATTTAGAAAATCTGCCAGTGTGAAAAGCCAAAGACGTACTGATTTAAGTAAGTAATAAATTGTCTTATGAGTGAAAAACCATGTAGAAAAGCTAGTTAAAATTATGAATCGTGTAGGTATATAAAAATCTTAAAAACCACTATACAAAATCAATTTAGGTATTTCAATTCCCCAACACTTTTAAGGAGATTAAGTTTTTTACTCCACAAAATTAGAGGTTAGGTACGAAATTGAATGAATATTTTAAAAGTTAATAGAAATCTTTTTAGGGTTGTTTCAAAAGGGCTATAAAGTTAAACAAACCTTTTAAAGGGTTGTAAAAAAGATGGATGAAAGATACCAAGATAGTTCTTTTAGCTTTTTATTGGGGCATTTTTTTTTAGACTGGGTTTTGGCTCGTTGGAAAGATTACGGTATTTTAGCAAATTCAAAGGAGAACTTTGCTTTAAAATATATGTAATGGGAAAGTTCAGTATTTATGTAGGTATGCTATTTATTTACAAGTTCTAAATGTGTAAATCTGCGTGATAAAGGACTTTGATATGTGAAACAAAATTATATTATAGTAGTCAATCGCAGCTGAATAAGTAGAAAGATACTAATTTGACTCAAGTCTTTCAAAATTACAAAGAAAATAAGATCTCGAACCAAAAACGTAAAAGCCGAGGTTCACCAATAACATTAACGAACATTTTATAAAACCACCGTTTAATTTGAAGATTTAATGTGAATTCTAGTTAAATGTATGTTTTAGAAGCAAGCAGTCGATCGAACATGTCGTTTTATTTACATGAAATAAGTTAGGATCAAAGTGAAAGCAGCACATGCAGACGTCTTCCGATATCAAAAAATGAAACTTGAAAATGTAACTAAACAGTTGTTTCAAGAAATCCTTCGTTTATTTTGTCAGTGAATTTTACCCTAAATCGAACACAAACCGCACTTAACGAGATACGAATCGTTCAGTTTGGCAACATTTGTTATCGCGATTATGCGTAACTGTGATGTCATCAATCATCGTATGTTGCGTCATTAATATTAGAATTTGTTCCGTAAGGCGCGAAGTTCGGTCGTTATTGTAATCGTGGTGTTGAATTATCGATTATCGATAAACGTTGAGCGTGAGTTCAATTCCAGGTTAGATAAGTAAAAATTCAAGTGTGTATGTAATTTCTTGAGTATTCTTAAATTAGAAGGAAAAGATCCAGATAAAAACTAAACTTAAAAAATCTGAAGACGCCAACCCGCATTGAGCAAGCGTGATAATTAACGCTCAGTCCTTCTCCATGTGAAAAGAGGACTGTGTCTAGCAACAGAAAAATATAGAAGGCTGATTATGATGATAGAACGTCACTATTTAAATATAGCACATTCGTTAGGTACTTTGTTTAATCAATGTTTCTCGATAGGTACTTTTTTAACAAAGTGTCACTCCTACACGCATCACATAATATGCATGTTGATGCCATAAAATATAAGATTATTTCATAGGTAGGTAATACAGATTGTACAGGTAATCTCTCAGGCTGTTGATTTGCTTAGATCCAACGCACAATGCAAAGTTTTAGTCGGCCGATGTACTGATTAGGCTCATAAATCAGATGAGTGATACTGCACACATTACAACGACGTTCAGAATTTCAGATATGATATCAGAAGCCGGTCGAATAGATGTCAGAAGTTTGGTTGGTCATACGATTTTGTGGGTCCAAAATTCCACTGTTCAATATAAAAACAAAGGAGATCAACTTTTTTGAAAAAGAGGGGGATTTAAAAAAAAAAGGTTTTTTTTACATGTGTTAGGTACATTTTAATAAGTGCAAAATCACTCTTCATCTTGCTATTCATCCAATTATTCCTAACCCCTAGTGTTGCTTTGGCCTTACACTAGCCGCATAAAATCTGGCCAAAATGAGATTATCTTTTATATGACAGAAAACAGGTAAGTGCCTAGGGAAATCATCACGGATGCGGGTAGTTTGTGGTCAGAAGCATCGCTTATTAGTTTGTGGTAAAAGTAATATAGTAGTTGGGTTTTTAATTAAAACTATGTGAGAGATGGCTGGTATTAAAAGGAAGAAGAAAAAGGCATTTTTTTACATGCTAGTAGCCTTCAATATACGTACGCTTTTGCAGGAATAAAGTTTTCTGTGTCGTCATACTGGCAACCAAGGCTAAAAAGAGTAAAAAGTAACCTACAGGCTTCCTCGATAACCAAGATTCAGTCTTACCAAGGCTTATTGGGTTGCCCGGGTAACTGGGTTCCTCAACCCAGTTACCCGGGCAACCGGACCTCCTCAGGTCAGGCAGGGCAGTCGCTTCTTGTAAAGCACTGGTACTCAGCTACATCCGGTTAGACTGGAAGCCGACTCCAACATCCTCGATGATAGGTTATCAAATTCTTTAAAAACGTTTCAAGTCAGTCCAGTAGTTCCTGAAATTAGCGGGTACAAACAGACAATCACGTCAGCTTTATAATATGTATTAGTATTTCTAAGTGTCCTGAAAAAATCTCAAATATGACTCCTTAGAAGCAAAACTTAATAACTTTGTTTTTTGTTCACAGGTAACTGAAAAATTGCTGTAATTTCACTCACATCTTATGTAAGTGTGTAACGATTGCATGAAACATAATATAGGTGCATATAGATCAAAGGGGGAGGCCTATGTTCAGCAGTGGACGTCCTATGGCTGAGATGATGATGATGATGATGATGATATAGCTTCCTACACTTTGTATCCGGGTGCGCGGAGTTCCCTTGAGTGTCAATATAAAAGCTATCCAATTGTCTGTTGCAACTACAAATTCGCTTTTCAGTCTAGAATAAATATTAGTGTGACTAGGTGAATACACTGTTGTTCGCGCGTTTGTGAATGCGAGATTGGTTTTCGCTAAAGGTAGTACAAATACGGAATGCACCAAAAAGTATAGTAAAACTAATTAGCGTGACTTCTCATTTAGGTAATGGATTTGGCCTTTTTTCTTTGGGTTCTTCTTCTTGGTTCTTCAATGGGAAAAATGGCCGGCCAAGGGCAAGTCGGCATTGCAACTATTAAAGGCTAGACATCACATTTGTTATAAGAAGATAAAGTAAACAAAATATATTCAGTGTTTTTGCAGTGTTGAGATAAGCCTGGTGACAGACGGACGAAAGACGAGCGAAGTCTAAGTAATTTTACATTTTGACTACACAACCCTAAAATACTCGTTCCTTTTTCTATAAGAACAAAAAATCTAATAACCCTATATTTATTTGAGTGTGAATCTCAACTTCTTGTTCCTTCACACTATTACATACCTCTGTTCTAATCCCCAGAGGTCTAAAAGTGGTAACCTCTTCCTTGTAAGAACAATATAGTAATAGACCACATATTTCTTTGCAAATTTAGTTGGTATCCCGATTATTGTGTTTAGAAAACTTAGAAGTAAAGTGTGCTCTTGGATATTAAGTTTGGGGTTGATAGCCATTACTGTTAAAGTAGTAGGGTAAACCTCAAAAAATAACTTTGCAGCTACGTCAATGCTCAAATTATCATGATGAGTTTGGTGGGTCCCGGCTGTCATTTTTGAACATCTTTGTTAGTCATTACGGGTAGTCAGAAGTCAGTAAGTCTTACCAATATTATCGGGTTGCCCGGGTAACTGTGTTGAGGAGGTCAGGTAGGCAGTCGCTCCTTGTAGCACACTGGACCCCAACAAAGTTAGGAAAGATTAGACAGATACAAAAATAGGTTGTTCCTTTTCTTTCTTCTTTTGTATTACAGTTTGAAATTTTTATTTATATAATTGAAATATTTATACTTATAAACACACAAATTATATACACATATTATGTAAGTTATTACCTATTATTTGTTCCTTTTAGGTTTAAAATTCGTTGTTATTTAACCCTACATTTACCTACAAGATTTTAATCACGCGAACGAAACCCATGGTTAGCTAAGTTATTTTAGTGCCAAAGAAAATGTTTGCCAAACAGATATATATCTGAAGTGCATATTTAATGGTGTGTTTTCGCCAGAAAATAAAGACTTAAATATTTTCTTTTGGACTTTGTGCTGTGATTATCTTGGTACCTAAATGTTTTTGCTTTGCTTCTTAGAATAGCTTCTATTTCTTTAGGTGCTTTTATACTTGTACAAACTGTCGTCAACGGTTTCAGCCGCGTCTAGAGAGATTTATTTCCATTAAACGGATAAAAAGTACCGTATATCCTTCCTCGATAAATGAGTTCTTACATTTAAAAACAATAATCTTGATCATTCTATTACTATGTAAATCTACGTAAGTATCATTGTCAATTTACTTGTCAGGAGAATACCAGAAATATATCATCATCCTAGGAGGATGATCGTAATTTTATCTATGGTCGGCGCAGCATATTTTCTGCTTCCAACTCTTTTATCTGCCATCATCTCATTAGCCGGCCCGGGCTAGCTGAACGATGTGAAAAATAAAAAGAATTCTATTGAAGAATTTTTTTATTTTTTTAAAGAACTAAGTGTGAAAGTGCTTTCAGTTCCTTTCTTTCTTTCTTTATTATTTCTTAATTAAGCGTTTACTTTGCAAGTTTGTTGGAGTGAAGATCACTTTGTAAGTATGCAGTTTTTTAGTTAGAGAAGGTAATACTTAGGAACAGTCGCGGAGAATTCTGGCTCGAAGAAGATTTTTTTTGGTACTTATCAGTTTTTCAGATAATGAGATGCCTGTTTCTTTTATCTTATTAAATGTGAAATAGATACTAGTATATTATGTACCTCACAAGATTTTCTTCTTCCCAGCAAAAACACATAGGAAGTAGTGAGGTGCGGGCATTTTTGGAGGCTGTTTTTTTAAACTTGACTTTCCAAAGGTGCTAATTTTCTGACTACTTTGAATCAATGACTTTTGACCACATCGCCCATCTTTTATCGCAGGTTCAAGAACAGATCGAGACACTAACTAACTAGATTACCTATGCTAAATTGTGACATAATTCAAAAGTTATATTAGTGTGTAAATTTTTCAGCACTCATCTGTGACAAAAACACATTTTCAAAAGACCCTTTTCCCAGGAATATTCTTTTAAGAAAATTTTAATATCACTTTGAAGCATAAACAGCTGGCTATTATTTCTAGCGCTTATTCTTAAGTTATAACCAACGTTAACGTTTCAGTATCCTCTTACATATTTATAACGCCATTTTACTTAGACTGGACTGGCTAAGACTTAGCGCTTTCACACTGGTGGATTTTCCGCTCGTTTTCATATGCGCGACGAGCGGCAAAAATCTGTCACTCGGTTTTAACAGTGCTTTCACACTTGTGCATTTTTTGCTCGTTTTTTACGCAAGACAAAAGAAATTCTCAAAATCTGAAACCAACTCCACCAAACACTGAAAGAGATCAAATTAAACTAGACATGGCTCTAAAAGTCGGTGTCTGCAAGTCAGTGACTGTGTTTATTTTGCCACCGACTTCTAGAGCCATGTGAAAAGTTTTATTTTGTCATGATATATGCTAACTGCTTTTTCATACTGGCGGATTTTCCGAGCGGAAAAACCTGGTTCGTAAGCGAGCGCTGCATGGAGAACAATTGACTCATTTTCCCTTACTCCGTGGAGCGGTGTAATTTAGAAAATCTGCCAGTGTGAAAAGCCAAAGACGTACTGATTTAAGTAAGTAATAAATTGTCTTATGAGTGAAAAACCATGTAGAAAAGCTAGTTAAAATTATGAATCGTGTAGGTATATAAAAATCTTAAAAACCACTATACAAAATCAATTTAGGTATTTCCAATTCCCCAACACTTTTAAGGAGATTAAGTTTTTTACTGCACAAAATTAGAGGTTAGGTACGAAATTGAATGAATATTTTAAAAGTTAATAGAAATCTTTTTAGGGTTGTTTCAAAAGGGCTATAAAGTTAAACAAACCTTTTAAAGGGTTGTAAAAAAGATGGATGAAAGATACCAAGATAGTTCTTTTAGCTTTTTATTGGGGCATTTTTTTTAGACTGGGTTTTGGCTCGTTGGAAAGATTTAGGTATTTTAGCAAATTCAAAGGAGAACTTTGCTTTAAAATATATGTAATGGGAAAGTTCAGTATTTATGTAGGTATGCTATTTATTTACAAGTTCTAAATGTGTAAATCTGCGTGATTTTTAAAGGACTTTGATATGTGAAACAAAATTATATTATAGTAGTCAATCGCAGCTGAATAAGTAGAAAGATACTAATTTGACTCAAGTCTTTCAAAATTACAAAGAAAATAAGATCTCGAACCAAAAACGTAAAAGCCGAGGTTCACCAATAACATTAACGAACATTTTATAAAACCACCGTTTAATTTGAAGATTTAATGTGAATTCTAGTTAAATGTATGTTTTAGAAGCAAGCAGTCGATCGAACATGTCGTTTTATTTACATGAAATAAGTTAGGATCAAAGTGAAAGCAGCACATGCAGACGTCTTCCGATATCAAAAAATGAAACTAAACAGTTGTTTCAAGAAATCCTTCGTTTATTTTGTCAGTGAATTTTACCCTAAATCGATCACAAACCGCACTTAACGAGATACGAATCGTTCAGTTTGGCAACATTTGTTATCGCGATTATGCGTAACTGTGATGTCATCAATCATCGTATGTTGCGTCATTAATATTAGAATTTGTTCCGTAAGGCGCGAAGTTCGGTCGTTATTGTAATCGTGGTGTTGAATTATCGATTATCGATAAACGTTGAGCGTGAGTTCAATTCCAGGTTAGATAAGTAAAAATTGAACTGTGTATGTAATTTCTTGAGTATTCTTAAATTAGAAGGAAAAGATCCAGATAAAAACTAAACTTAAAAAATCTGAAAACGCCAACCCGCATTGAGCAAGCGTGATAATTAACGCTCAGTCCTTCTCCGTGTGAAAAGAGGACTGTGTCTAGCAACAGAAAAATATAGAAGGCTGATTATGATGATAGAACGTCACTATTTAAATATAGCATATTCGTTAGGTACTTTGTTTAATCAATGTTTCTCGATAGGTACTTTTTTAACAAACTGTCACTCCTACACGCATCACATAATATGCATGTTGATGCCATAAAATATAAGATTATTTCATAGGTAGGTAATACAGATTGTACAGGTAATCTCTCAGGCTGTTGATTTGCTTAGATCCAACGCACAATGCAAAGTTTTAATCGGCCGATATACTGATTAGGCTCATAAATCAGATGAGTGATACTGCACACATTACAACGACGTTCAGATATGATATCAGAAGCCGGTCGAATAGATGTCAGAAGTTTGGTTGGTCATACGATTTTGTGGGTCCAAAATTCCACTGTTCAATACAAAAACAAAGAAGATCAACTTGTTTGAAAAAGGGGGGGATTTAAAAAAAAAAAGGATTTTTTACATGTGTTAGGTACATTTTAATAAGTGCAAAATCACTCTTCATCTTGCTATTCATCCAATTATCACCTAAAAGGGTTCCTAACCCCTAGTGTTGCTTTGGCATTACAGTAGCCGCATAAAATCTGGCCAAAATGAGATTATCTTTTATATGACAGAAAACAGGTAAGTGCCTAGGGAAATCATCACGGATGCGGGTAGTTTGTGGTCAGAAGCATCGCTTATTAGTTTGTGGTAAAAGTAATATAGTAGTTGGGTTTTTAATTAAAACTATGTGAGAGATGGCTGGTATTAAAAGGAAGAAGAAAAAGGCATTTTTTTACATGCTAGTAGCCTTCAATACACGTACGCTTTTGCAGGAATAAAGTTTTCTGTGTCGTCATACACTGGCAACCAAGGCTAAAAACAGTAAAAAGTAACCTACAGGCTTCCTCGATAACCAAGATTCAGTCTTACCAAGGCTTATTGGGTTGCCCGGGTAAATAGGTTCCTCAACCCAGTTACCCGGGCAACCGGACCTCCTCAGGTCAGGCAGGGCAGTCGCTTCTTGTAAAGCACTGGTACTCAGCTACATCCGGTTAGACTGGAAGCCGACTCCAACATCCTCGATGATAGGTTATCAAATTCTTTAAAAACGTTTCAAGTCAGTCCAGTAGTTCCTGAAATTAGCGGGTACAAACAGACAATCTCGTCAGCTTTATAATATGTATTAGTATTTCTAAGTGTCCTGAAAAAATCTCAAATATGACTCCTTAGAAGCAAAACTTAATAACTTTGTTTTTTGTTCACAGGTAACTGAAAAATTGCTGTAATTTCACTCACATCTTATGTAAGTGTGTAACGATTGCATGAAACATAATATAGGTGCATATAGATCAAAGGGGGAGGCCTATGTTCAGCAGTGGACGTCCTATGGCTGAGATGATGATGATGATGATGATGATATAGCTTCCTACACTTTGTATCCGGGTGCGCGGAGTTCCCTTGAGTGTCAATATAAAAGCTATCCAATTGTCTGTTGCAACTACAAATTCGCTTTTCAGTCTAGAATAAATATTAGTGTGACTAGGTGAATACACTGTTGTTCGCGCGTTTGTGAATGCGAGATTGGTTTTCGCTAAAGGTAGTACAAATACGGAATGCACCAAAAAGTATAGTAAAACTAATTAGCGTGACTTCTCATTTAGGTAATGGATTTGGCCTTTTTTCTTTGGGTTCTTCTTCTTGGTTCTTCAATGGGAAAAATGGCCGGCCAAGGGCAAGTCGGCATTGCAACTATTAAAGGCTAGACATCACATTTGTTATAAGAAGATAAAGTAAACAAAATATATTCAGTGTTTTTGCAGTGTTGAGATAAGCCTGGTGACAGACGGACGAAAGACGAGCGAAGTCTAAGTAATTTTACATTTTGACTACACAACCCTAAAATACTCGTTCCTTTTTCTATAAGAACAAAAAATCTAATAACCCTATATTTATTTGAGTGTGAATCTCAACTTCTTGTTCCTTCACACTATTACATACCTCTGTTCTAATCCCCAGAGGTCTAAAAGTGGTAACCTCTTCCTTGTAAGAACAATATAGTAATAGACCACATATTTCTTTGCAAATTTAGTTGGTATCCCGATTATTGTGTTTAGAAAACTTAGAAGTAAAGTGTGCTCTTGGATATTAAGTTTGGGGTTGATAGCCATTACTGTTAAAGTAGTAGGGTAAACCTCAAAAAATAACTTTGCAGCTACGTCAATGCTCAAATTATCATGATGAGTTTGGTGGGTCCCGGCTGTCATTTTTGAACATCTTTGTTAGTCATTACGGGTAGTCAGAAGTCAGTAAGTCTTACCAATATTATCGGGTTGCCCGGGTAACTGTGTTGAGGAGGTCAGGTAGGCAGTCGCTCCTTGTAGCACACTGGACCCCAACAAAGTTAGGAAAGATTAGACAGATACAAAAATAGGTTGTTCCTTTTCTTTCTTCTTTTGTATTACAGTTTGAAATTTTTATTTATATAATTGAAATATTTATACTTATAAACACACAAATTATATACACATATTATGTAAGTTATTACCTATTATTTGTTCCTTTTAGGTTTAAAATTCGTTGTTATTTAACCCTACATTTACCTACAAGATTTTAATCACGCGAACGAAACCCATGGTTAGCTAAGTTATTTTAGTGCCAAAGAAAATGTTTGCCAAACAGATATATATCTGAAGTGCATATTTAATGGTGTGTTTTCGCCAGAAAATAAAGACTTAAATATTTTCTTTTGGACTTTGTGCTGTGATTATCTTGGTACCTAAATGTTTTTGCTTTGCTTCTTAGAATAGCTTCTATTTCTTTAGGTGCTTTTATACTTGTACAAACTGTCGTCAACGGTTTCAGCCGCGTCTAGAGAGATTTATTTCCATTAAACGGATAAAAAGTACCGTATATCCTTCCTCGATAAATGAGTTCTTACATTTAAAAACAATAATCTTGATCATTCTATTACTATGTAAATCTACGTAAGTATCATTGTCAATTTACTTGTCAGGAGAATACCAGAAATATATCATCATCCTAGGAGGATGATCGTAATTTTATCTATGGTCGGCGCAGCATATTTTCTGCTTCCAACTCTTTTATCTGCCATCATCTCATTAGTAACCCTCTTTCTATCCATGTCGACTTTCACCCAAACAATTTTCATAAACAAATATACGACGAGCACAAAATAACGCCACATATAAAAATCCCAAAACTAAAACTTTCTACTTGAAAATCCGACCATCGAAAAACAAAAGAATAGAATAAACATTTCAACTCCTTCCGAGCCATAATTTACAAAAACAAAACAAAAGTAAAGTCACTAATGAGTACATTAGCAATAGTACCAACATTAAAAAACTTTTGCAAATCACGGAACTTTTCACACAAAGTCTGACTTCCAAGTTAGGAGACAGAATTTAAGACAACATACACTCGAAATTAGGCTCAGAAGGGCACACTGCAAACTTTTAATCGGCCGATAGTTTGTTTGGACTCATAAATCAGTATGAAGATGAATGGTAGTACGCATATTACAAAGATCAGGTATTTAGCCAGTATCATACCGACTGAAAAGTTTAATTTAAACCAAGATTTTCTTAAAAAAAAAAAATGTTTTGTTACTATCGGGTCTACTGTCGGCTGACTATTTAGTTTGCAGTGTGCTGGTATTCTAAGAGTTAGTATAATGTCTTGTTCAGACGGGGACACATTTGTGTTGTCATCCAGTTGTTTCAAGTTACTGCATTATTAAAAGTTCGAGGCTTTTGTGTGTGTTTATTGGTGTAGTTTGGCTAATTGAAATGTCGTGGGTTGTTGTAATAATCTTCTGTGTGGTTTTAAATGGTTAAGTTTAATGAAACCGTTTTAAAACTTTGGTTAACTTTAAATGTTGAGATTAGGGGTTTGTGGTGTGAATGTATTTTTAGACACGAATTTTGTTGAATACATATCCTTAGTGAGTGAGGTAAAAAACATGTTGATCTACTTAACTAGTTTATGTATTTGGATCAATCAATGGGTCAGTCTGTCGGTAAAACGACAAGGTGTTTTACTAGAAATGGAAATTTTCATGGAATTGTCTTCGAGTTTGGAGGTTTTCATTTGTCCTTCCTTTAACTACTTGCTGGTGAATTACTATAAGTACATAAGTAGGTACTATTACTGTAGGTAATAATATTTTACTGTAAAATGCTATGAAAGTAAATATTCCTAAAAGATACTCTTGTACTTTACCAAACCAGTCTAATTCAAGCCCAACAAACAACATTTATCCATAACCAGATTAAATCTATCTCCGAAAACATTTTTCCTCTTTCATCCAACACACTAGGACCGTTACATAAATATACGTCAAAGCGCGCCATACACTCGCACGTCACTCCAATGCGATCCATTACTCATATATTGACGACATATGTCGCGCCGTCTGAACACGGCCTTACAAATGGCGAGCATTATTCGAGTGTTAGATAAGTACTTTGTTTTTCTTGTGAATAAAATGACTAGCGGAGATGTTATGGCGCAAAATCTCTTAAGAAAGTAGCGCGACAAAAAGACAAGGAAAGTTACTAGCTCCGCCTTTCCATGCCTTCATTATTTTCAAAATAAAATCACCAATCAATCAAGACCAATCTGTCAAAGATTTTGATTCGACAAAGAACCAGAATGTCTCATTAGTTCTAGTAACTGATCACGGCTACCGTACATTGCTTGACCTACAAGAAGGCGCCTGACCTACCTTCCTTATGGCATCTCCGCTATCTTTCCTTTTCCGTGGTTTTTGTGCACAATGGTTGAAGGAATGACATTGTCTAACAAAGGTAGTAGAACAATACTTGGTGTGCTGGTAATTTATTCATGTGTTTGTTTTGTGTTTATTTTGCATGTGTGTTTTGTGAATATACTTATGTTTGTTGGTGGTGTACCTACCTATCAATTTTTAGCAAGACAAATAAAATGATCAAATACTTATACATATATAGTATTAAATCGGTGGTAATCAGGTACACAGATATTAAGAAAAGACATAGACTACTTTTAAGCATGGACGGAAAATACCTCCGCTGGGAACAACTGTTTTTTTTTTTTTAATAAAATATGCCCCCCAAAAAAAATGTATTCTGAAAAACTGAAGAAGTCTAAACTCCTTAGTAATACCTACAAACTTGTCCTTTTGAAATCTTAAAAAGCCTGAAGTTATCCAGTTTTCTTTAAATAGAAGATTTTCGATTCAACAGATTTTATCTCAAAAATTCCCATATTTGAAAAAATATATATTCACCATATTATTTGATAATATAATAGAAACAATAACTGCTTACGGCACTATTTGAACAATCAACCTTATGTGATAAGCATAAGATACATATTTGTGTTACAGATATCGAACGGAAACTTCATGTTGATCTTAATATAATAGGATATCCTCAAGGCAAATATCTTATTAATAATAATATCATGATATTGTTATCTTTAATTTGAATATTTTATTGAATCGTGCGTAGGCAGGTAATTAACTTGTTGACTGTGATTCAAGTGAAATGAATCCGGTTATAATTAGACTTAAGGGTCTTTTAGAGATACTTATCTATATAAACTTCTCGTAACACATAAGTTATAGTAGAGACTCACCATCTGCCTAGCCTTTTCCTAACTATGTTGGGGTCGGCTTCCAGTCTAACCGGATGCAGCTGAGTACCAGTGCTTTACAAGGAGCGATTGCCTATCTGACCCCCTCAACCCAGTTACCCGGGCAACCCATTAACATAACGGACAATCCCTAGGTAAGACTGGTTGTTAGACTTACTGGCTTCTGACTACCCGTAAAGACAAGGATGCTCAATGACAACCGGGACCTACAGTTTAACGTGCCATCCGAAACAAAGTCATTGGTGTCTAAGATATACATACATAGAAAGTACATACAAATCTAGAAAAGTTAAATTGGTACATACTGGAGAGGTTTTTTGTTTCCTTACTTGGCCACCAAGACGTGGCGACTCCTTTTACTTTTAGTTCTTTAATACATTTATTTAACCCACCTTCGAAACCAGTAATAAAATCATTATTTAACTTTAAGAAGACCACCACAGATCTCGCAAAAGTATGATGAAGTATTAATTACATAATTATACAACCGAACATACCCAACCAACATGGGACCCAAAATAATTTTTGTCCGTTCATTAAGCGTTAAATTTTCAGGAAATAAATCCGTACAGTTACGATGTAATAAGCGTTTATCATGTCCGATGCAGCTGCTTTGCTGAAACGTATGAAATACATAATCAGTTTACGTTAGCCGTACTTTTGGGGACTTAAACCTCATCTGTGAGAGCGAGTAAGCTTTTTAGCTTATCACAAAACTTTGGCTGTGTTTACTTTTTTACCCGACGAAGCAAAAAGAACGGTTATGCCAGCTTCTGTAAACAGTTTCTAGTGTTAACTACTTCTCGCACCTAGACTACTAGATTAATTATCTGTGTAGCAGATTTCATTCAAACAATAGTTTTTTCGTGATAATATGAGAGTTACTTTAAACATATTAGGATGTATTAAAATTAACTACCGATCATGTAGACCAGTGGTTCTTAACCTTTTTGACATGAGGGACCACTTTAACTAAATTTTGTCTTGCCGAAAATAAATGAGTGCTAATTTAGGTAAACCGATGAGGTGGTCCCTCATCGGTTTACCTAAATTAGCACTCATTTCTTTATTATTCATTAAAAAAAAAAAAAAATTTGGGTCAGTTCTACTCAAAGCTAAACGCATGTCGGCAGTTGTGTAGGTCAGCAAATGCAAATAAAGAAAAAGTTGCCTATGTAGTTTCCAAATGCGCGAGCGAAGCGAGCGCGAAATTTTTATCGGACTTAAACCAAATATTACGTAAAATGTAGCCCAAACGTACTTAACGTTTTGATTGTTAACAAATGCAAAAATAAGGGCCATAATATAGTTTCTGAATACGCGAGCGAAGCGAGCGCGAATTTTTATCGGACTTAAACCAAATATTATCTACGTAAAATTTTGCCCAAACTTTATCTTTATCTCTTATCTTTTATCTTTATCTCATTAACTTTTTGTTTGTTGACAAATGCCAAAATATGGGCATATAGTTTCTGAATCCGCGAGCGAAGCGAGTGCGAAATTTTTATCGGACTTCAACCAAATATTACGTAAAATTTAGGCCAAACGTACTTAGCTTTTTGTTTGTTGACAAATGCAAAAATAAGGGCATACAGTTTCTAAATACGCGAGAGAAGCGAGCTCGAAATTTTAATTATTTTTTTAGACTCAAAGCCAAAATTACGTAAAATGTAGCCCAAACATACATTTTCATGAATGGGGAGACTAGGTACGACACACCCGATATACGTCCATGCGAAAACCCCCGCTCGCAATTATAAGTCGTTAAAAATTAAGTTAGATAAAGTATAGCAACGTTGCGAAGCTAAGCTTCGCGGGCCACTTGGAATGCCTCCAGGGACCACCAGTGGTCCGCGGACCACCGGTTAAGAACCACTGATGTAGACAAACAGAGATTTCAGCGTCGTCGAATTTCCATTCAGAATCCAGAAATCATTCGTTTAGTCGTTCATGCGAACTAAGCATTAGTCATAGCTGAAGTTTAATATGATGCAAGCTCTAGATTTTATTTGATTGAACACTTAAGACTTTATATGAGGAACTTATTTGTTTACCTTCAAACTTTCCTGCATCATCTTAAATAACCCTGTCTATATTCTATCCACGACCTATAATATATATCCTGCCTAGCATAGCCTATCCTATCCAGGTAACAGCATAGTTCTGCCTGTCTCATAAACGGTAACAAGTATGCCGTCTATACGTCGACGATTTATGATCTCGCAAACTGCCTTCTATGCATATATCCGACAATGCAGCTCTCTTGTGAAGATTTTAATGGAATTTTTGTATGGGATATCAGGTTTTGCGGGATAGGTTTTGAAGATTTTTTCGGGGTACGACTGATGTTTGATGATTTTTAAGATATAAGTATAGTTCATTGTATAAAAACCAAAACACAAAGGTATGATGTGAATCAATATGGCAGCTGGCAGTAATTTGCAAAACTCGATAAGAATTTTTGGGAGTAAATAATTAAAACAATCTCTAATATAGAAACCTCTGTGCATAAGCCATGCTAACTCTCAGCATTTTCCCTTTCATATTTTCTCAGCTTTTTCTTATTTTTGGATCGTGTTAAACATGATCCAAAAATAAGAAAAAACAAGCTTTATCCTAATAACACTAACTTGGCATTGAGTCAAAAAGGAACAAGAAAAAATACAGAACATAGTTATTTTCCATGTGGTCTCCAAATAACTTAGTACTTGAAATACTACATACATCATGATCAAAAAGCTTGTAAAAGCCACTTAAGCGAAAAAGGGACATCGGATTTCTATGTATGAATAATGTCAATAGACTTTCAGTATTGAGAAACCATTTTATATTGACCTCGGCAATAATAAATTCAGCTATTAAAACTAGCTTTTATAATGTTAGTTCATATGATAAGATGCTGGTTGGTTAATGGTTTATGTATGGTTAGCCATCCCTACTAATATTATAAATGCGAAAGTAACTCTGTCCGTCTGTCTGTTACGCTTTCACGTCTAAACCACTGGACTGATTTAAATACAATTTGGTACAGAGATAGAGTTGACCTTGAGAACGAACATAGGATAGTTTTTGTCCCACACTTGAAGAATTCTCTTGGAAACGCGATATAACCGAACTCTACGCGGGCGAAGCCGCGGGCGGAAGCTAGTACGGTTATAAATTTTTGTCTTTCAACCTGAATTCGGCTGATTCTCCGGATTAATGTCTGTCGTCAGTTTATTTTTGTTGTTTTAGAGAAATAGATAAAGGCTAGATGTAGGGTATTCCGATAGTTTATTCCGATACAGGAAAGCAGTTCTCACAGGATAGGGTAAAATCGCTGGAAACCACTTCAAAATCTTCTAAAATTGAAGTATCACATCTCTTCTCTATAAAATGAAGTATCTGACCCCAATAGACAACACAGACAAGTGATGAGGAAGATCAATTTAGATTACCAAGTACCCCCATAAAACTAAGATCAACATGCTTGTCTGTTCCTACAAAAAACTGCCTGGAACATGTTTATAGCGTAGCCAGAACTATTGGCATGTTACCAAATAGACGCTGATTTCTGATATATGTCTGTATCGTCCTGCCAAATGTTTTTATGGAAACCATTAGACCAACCGTCCACCAATTACTTGGAAAGATGTTTACTATTAAGAGCGTTTTGTTAATGGAATGTTTGAAGAAGGTATTATTTGTGTTCGTGATTTAAATGATGTTAGCGACACCATAATTCTTATGATCATCTTATTATGAGAAGTTCCTCCGTGTTTCGGAAGGTACGTGGTGTGTTGGTAGGTCCCGGCTGTTCTTTGGCAGTCGTTGTGTGTAGTCAGAGCTAGTCCTATCACGGTGTATTGGGTTTCCAAGGTAACTGTTTTGAGAAGGAGGTCAAATTGGTAATTTCATGTAAAACCCTGGTATTCAGATGTATCTGTTTTGACTAGAAGCCTCGTGGAAACATTATAGTAACAAAAAGGCTAGGCGGATGATGATGAATGAGCCAAGATTTTTATATATTGGTCCGAAAAAGTTTTCTGAAATACTTCAAAAGTTGTGGTAGATTAACGAGAATTTACTGGTTAATGTATGATATCTGGGTATTATTATATTTACTAAATAAGTGGATCAACATTGAGCACCAAAAGATTATAAACCCCAGTTTTCAAAACGACCCCCAGCATTTTTCATTGATCCTTTATCCAGCTGACCACACAGCAATAAGCTCTCCAATATTCATAAAACCGAGTCCCTGACTAAACCCTAAACATTTTTGGGAGCCTTGGGTCTCTGCCAAGGTGTCAACCCTTACTGGTCTTCTCTGAGTTGCTCTAAAAAGCTAGCGTACTTTGAGCTATGCAAAAGTTTGTTCCGCTCACTTCTGAATTGGATTGTCCGAAATTTCACTTTGGCCTATACTAGGTCTGAATTTCAGCAAGTTTATGTACAGAGGTTCTGATGTTGCTGTTAAAGTTTTAATTCTGGGTTATGTTAGATCTTTCTGTCTTAATTTTAATGCTTGCTGTAAAGTTGGGATCCCTTATTACCATGTTTTAGTTTTATATGAGGAAGTGGAGATAGGTAATGTAGTTTAAAATAAATTGAAAATCATCTTAGTGTAGAATTTTACCTCATCTTTCATAACACTGAAAATGGCTGAGCCCTTCTCGATCTGAAACCAATCGTATCCAAATTGGTTCATCCTGTTAAGAGCTAGAATGGAACAGAGATACACGAAGCGATCAAGCTTAGGCCCCTCTTTTGAGTCAGTTAAAACATCTGAAATTCCCAAAATTCATATTTTTTAAACCACATAAACTCAAATATATCTACACATAGCTGTCTATGTTTAGTAACTCGGTCATGAAACTTTGCATTGCTGAAATTATTACAGCCGTTTGACTCTGTCAGAAGCACGCATATTATTTGCAGACATTCAGGTCATTGACTTTTAGGCTAGGCCTTTATTTTGTACTAGCTGGGTTCCACGGTTTCACTCGCGTATCGAGGAAATAACTTGGCGAACCCAGATAACAAGAAGCGAAGTGGAAATTAAAAGGAACCGCAAAAATCTTAATCCTATACTTAAAAAAAAAAAATTCACGCATTATTATATCTCAAAATCACAATGTGCTTTCTACAGTCAGTCAGTACAAATTCTCCTCGATCTCAAGATCTCAGACAACGTACGACGAAGATCAGTCTTACACACACACGCAAACATGCACACACACATAGTTATAACAAATAACAATCCCACTGCAGGGGTCCTCAAAAAACATAACTACAATTCTCTCGAGATTTTTTTGGGGAGCAAACTTGGGTTTAATAAATGACCTAAAACAAAACCAAGTTATTTTTCATACGTATTTTAATACAAAACTACTTAAAACAATCACATATACTAACTGAAACATCTTTCACAATACAAATCCTAGAGCAAATATCCAATTCTTTGAAAATGCGACAAGGATCAGTCTACAGAGGAAGGAAAGTTAGCGGAGATGCCATAAGGAAGGTAGGTCAGGCGCCTTTTTGTAGGTCAAGCAACGTATGGTAGGCGTGATCAGTTACTAGATCTAAAGAGGCGTCCGGGTTCCTTGTTAAATGAAAACCAATTTGTCAAATATTCCTGATTGATTGGAGATTTGGTTTTAAAAATAAAATGGGTGGGTTAAGGTAAAGAAAACGTGTTAGGGCGGAGTTAGTAACGTTCCTCGTCCCCCGAACACCCGCATTATGTCGCGCTACTTTCTTAGGAGATATTGCGTTATGACATCTCCGTTCGTCATTTTGTTCTCCATGGCTCAGTCACACACACATACACAGAGATTTGTAACAAAATAGAATCCGTCAGGCTTATCGATACCAAACGTTTATGCGATCGATCATCGTGGTCTTAGAAGTGAAATGGGCTATTTCGGTCGGGGACCACATTGCAAGGTGGCGTCTTGCGGTTCGTAACTCAATTGTGAGATGGTTGGGCCAATGTTGGTGGTTGTGTACAAATGATCGTTAGTGTTTGTGTGACCTGTATTTTCTTTTTCATTTTCTATTTATTGAAACTTCAAAAATAATGGCTAAAGTCTTAAGATCGGGAAATAAATTCAAATAAACTTTTGGCTGGTTTCACCGGTTACTGATAAAGTGTCTGATAGGCGATAAGGAACTTATCCGATAGATAAATTATAACTTTTGGTTTCATAAGTCTCGGATAGCAATATCTGGCAGAAATTATATGCACTCTTGTCATAAGCATTACCTATCAGATCAGATAAATAACTGACACTTTATCGGTAACCAATGAAACTGTGCCGAGTTGTACAAATATATAAGTTTTCACGATTTTATTTCTTTTGTAAATGGTTTTACTTGTAACCCATAAATGCATACCAAAAGACTTAGCGTCTCTTTCATAAATAATACTAGGATTTACTTCCCAGGTCATTCTCAAACAATGCAGTTTTTATTCGGTCCAATAAAAATGATTTAAGTTCCCAGCTTTATTTAATATAAATCTGTTTACCGGTAAAACTTGCAATTTGGCAGACGCCCCAAAAATGTTCAGCTTTACATGTTTTTTACATAGTGGTATTTAAATTTATTGTAGGATGATTAAAAGTTGCTGTCATGGTAACAATGTGCAAGTAGGGTTATTACATTTTTAATATACTATCCTAGTTTTTAAGTTAAGGAACATAATTAAGTTTACAAAACTTTACAAATGATATAAATAAATAAATAAATAAATATATAAAATAAATAAATAAATAAAAGCACGCTTGTAGTCAGAAGCCAGTAAGTCTGACCACCAGTCTTACCCAGGGGTATTGGGTTACCCCGGTAACTGGGATGAGGAGGTCAGATATATGCATAGCTTTTATGCTGGTGTTTTGATCTCATACATAAATGAATATATTCATAATCTTAAATAGGTATTAGAGGTTAAACATTAAGGTTCACCTATAACTATATAGGTTTAAAACCAGAAATATGGTTACTTATCACTCGTACTTTCAGAGGCAGTAAATAAATAACCAATCTCAAAAACACTGAACATAATCAAAAATCAATTCCAAATTACCCTAAACTTACAATTTAAATCACTTCCAACAAAATTTTAACTCATTACAAGAAACATAATCCTAAAACTCCCAAATAAGACAATTTGATATACCAATTATTTTGAAAGGGGGTCTAAAAGACCCATTGCGACGCACACGCCAACTTTTGAAGGGTTAAAACTGTTTTGAAACTCCCGAAATTTGACGCAAAAAGTTTTCCGAGATGTCATTTACATACCTTTTGAGAGCATTTTGCGTATTTCTCATACATTTTGGTCTTTATAAAGGCAATCTTTACCTTTTGTTTGAGACTTGATTACTGTTCTCTTAAAGGATACGGTTTTGAGTGTTTCTTAATCTTTTCTCGTGTGTTTATTTGCTATTTGGGTTGTAATAGCTTTTGTAAGCGTGTCTCTTAAATTTAAGTACTCCACGTCTTAAAATGTGAGATTATTGCCAGATTTCTCCAAAACAGAGACTCTAAAATGGTTAAAATCAAAATGAAAAATCGTTCATTCAAACTTGGCTGCAAAACAGCACTTCTTGAACGTCAGAAAGAATACATACCTGTACAAGACTATCATCATCTTGCCGAGGGGTTTCGGGTTGCCCGAGTAACTGCGGTTGAGGAGGCGAAATAGGCAGTCGCTCCATGTAAAACACTGGTACTCAGTTGCGTCCGGTTAGACTGGAAGCCGACTCCAACATAGTTGGGAAAAGGCTAGCCAGATAATTACATAGACAAGACTATATTACTGCAAAGTTTCAACAAAATTCGTCCTACTGTTAACGCGAGTGGAAGATACAAACATACACACATTTATGCTTCTATAACACAGTATTTGTATGATGTATGGTAACCCAAACCCCATATCGATTGATGGTAACTGTAATACTATCAGTTTCCTATGGGATTCGCTTTGGAAACAAATGAACAATGCTGGCCAGCGGTCCCTTCTCGATTCTCATGTTAGAGCATTTCGGTCTATATGAGCCGTAAGGCTGTGTGTGGTTGTCAGCGATTTTATATACGCTTAAGGAATATGTCAGCTTTTGCAGGGGTAGATAACTTACCTATATCTTTGATAGGAGTAAGTTTTGCTTTAAATTTGTAATCTGAATGAACAAAAACACCACTCTGTACAACGACGAACCTTAAGTTTTTGAGGTCAGAAATCATCAGATAACCCCTATCGCGTTGGTGTAGTTTCAGACTTTTATTGGCTAAAACCCACCATGTTGCTTCTTGAGCCGTTGGTGTACTAGTGCTTTGGTAACTCTTTCGAATTAAACCACAATTCCGGCTAAACTAAACTTAAGATAAAATTATGATAATTTTACGAGAAATGTAGATTTTTTAAAATCTTTCGCGCTGTCAATGAGACCTTAGCCTTATACCACACATTCTATTCGCTGTAGAATTCATACCCCCGGCAAAATCGTGTTTCGAGAGAACTCCAAACTTTGTAAGATCTTGATTAGGCCAATTAAACTTGTTTTGAAACATCAAAGATTTTTGGGTTGTTAAAAATTATTATGGGTCTTGTTGAAGATTTTTTTTTTCTCTCAAGTAAGTATATTAATAAACTTTGGTTTGATTTTGGCTTCGAAATGTTAATTCGAATACCTGTATGTATGTCGGTAACATACTTTTGAGCCTACTGAAAATTTTTTATAAATATGTTTTCTGAAAATCTAAAAGTATTTAAGTATTCTTTGTTTCAGGTACAATACTTCATAAATAAATAAATAAATAATAAATAATCAGTACATCTAATATTTGTAAGTAGATAAAAAGCTTTGTCGTTTGATTAAATAAGTGTATTTTGCCTAGAAGTCTAACCTAACCTAACAGTCTCAACTGTGTGCCGTGGACTTATAGTCTTCCTCGTTAAGTAGGCTATTTAACACTATTTTACAAAACGATCTATAACTTCCTGAGATTAACGAGATCAGACAAACGCACTCGTCATATTAGTATAGATTTTAAACGTGACAACAATAATTTTATTTATTTAAACCTGACAACCAGTTTTACTTAGGGGTATTGCTTATCCCGGGTCAGAGCCAACTCTAGACAAAAGCCAGAAAGTACCAAGAGCTATGGTGTTGCCTAGGTAGCTGGGTTCAGGAAGTCAGATAGGCAGTCGCTCCTTGTAAAACACTGGTACTCAGCTGAATCCGATTTAAGTGGAAGCCAACCCCAAGATAGTTGGGAAAAGACTAGGCAGATGATGATAGATTCTACTATTCAAAATCAAAAATTCCACAAAAAAAATCATTTTAATAACAGCGCCCCAATTAAAAATGTCATGCGGTTACTATTTTTATTATTTTTCTATCGCGGCCCGCAATCAAATTGGATGTCAGAATTCACCTGAATATGCAATATCTAGTCTGAAATGATTTGTGATGACAAATTGCGTTTGTCAGCTATACCTGAAAACTAAATGGATTACCTAACACCCAGGTTTCTATTGGAAAAAACTAGGAGTGACTGTTTCTTTTTTAGCAGATATTTTTTTGGGTTAAAGGTTGTTGGTATTTTGAGTGGTTTTCAGTGTCGATTCTATTTTTTTTTTATTGTGAACTGACTTTCGCATGCGGTTACACTTGCGTTTTAAGAGAACTGTTTTTCGTATGATGGGGATTAAAAGTATCCTATCCTAACTAAGTCTCCTGCTTCTGTTATATCAACACTAATTTTCAGCCAAATAGGTTCAGCCATTCTTGAGTTATAATAGTGTTGCTAACAAAAGTTTCATTGATGGACTTCCCATCCAAAAAGGATTAGGTTCTCAATTCGTCGTAATCTTTTGTGTTTTTTGTAGATAGAAACTACAATTACATGAAGTTTTGTCTAAAATTCGCAGCCAATCCCAATAAATTGAAGAATCCCAGTTAAAAACACCATGTTTTTCGTTTTAGCACGAATACCTTTTGGCTAGGTATCCCCTTAGTATTCCACTATCGTCGTGACTATAACTCAGCTTTTAGAATTCCGTTCAGACAAAGAGAACACTCAAATTTCTTGAGATTCTGCCAAGGCAGAAGTGTTAGCTGGTGGAATAATCGATGCTGGAACTATATGCTAGATAGTAGGGATTTTTAGATCAAGACTGTTTTGGAATGATATTTCAGAAGCACTAATTTTGTAAGGTGAACTGTTTTTGGACGTGCTAATCTGAGCTGTTGTCCTGATTTTTTGAAATCTTGGACAGATTTCAAAAAATCAGGGGAACAGCTGTGTTGGACAGCCCATTTACCGAGGTTCACTATAGGCTTATTTTAATCCGAGTGAAACCACTGTCAAAATATATATTGGATACGATATTTCTTATAGTGCTGGCAGTGTATCCTAATACACAAACAACCCCTGGCTATGCGAACTCATTACATTAAATTAATGTCATGTGACTGATTCATTTTGCGTTACGTCGAGCAGGTAAATTATTTAACCCAGCCTAACAATCTTTATATGCCTTTTCAGTTTAAAAATTAAATAATTAATTGAATCAATTGAAACATTAGAACAGATTAAACAGTAGTGTATTTATTCGATATCTATTCGTGTAATAAATTCTGACAAGATTGTTTACCTTTAGTTAAGTGTACGTAATACATAGCCATCCTCATCTTTAAAAAGATAAGTTTCTTTTCACATATCCCCCTTGTTTTACAGCATGTTATTACAGTATCCAACAGTTTTGAAAAAGCGAGCAAATGGCTTGAATTCTAAGAGTATCTGCACACAGCTAACTAAATAGTCGGCCGACCCGATGGTTGTAAATTTTTTTTCAAGAGTATCTTTTTTTTTTTTTTTAGCGACGTAAAATCATCAAATGACCCCTCCCGCTGTGGGTTAGCAGCGGTGAGGGAGTGTCAGACTCTTACTGACTAAAATCGTCGTGTTCCGTCATAGGCCTTTTATGTACCAGGGCCGCGGTATCTCTTTCGAACAACCCGCAGCTTTCAAGAGTATCTTGATTCCAGTCAAAGCTTTCAATCGGTCTGATACCGACTTAATACCTGATCGTTGTAAAGTGTGTTCTACAACTGTCATTGAACATCCTTGGCAGTCGTTATGCGTAGTTAGAACCCAGTAAGTGTGACAACCAGTCTTATCTAGGGGTATTGAGTTGCCCGGGTAACTGGGTTGAGGAGGCCAGATAGGCTGTCGCTCCTTGCAAAACACTGGTACTCAGTGTATCTGCTTAAACTGGAAGCCGACCCCAACATAGTTGGGAAAAGGCTATACAGATGTAATGTGCGTACTACCATTCAACTTCATACAGATTTTTGAGCCCAAACAAACTATCGGCCGACTAAAAGTTTGCAGTGTGTTAGTCCTCTAAACCTTTAGAAATCCAGCGATGCAGCGCTGACCTGATTTTTCCATCTCAACACATAAATCAGGCAAGCGGCTGAATGGTGAAAAACCAATATTTCGTTGGAAATGTATGGTTTTTTGGCGCGATAGTGAATTCCTGATTCCTTGAATGTATTTGATTTTAGTAGAATGTGTCGTTGCTTGTTAAATGTATTTTTTATGGTTATATATGGTAAGATCCACATAAATGTATTCGATTGCAGTGTAATATAGATTCCGGTAGGGGAAGTCACTAAAGGTTTGACTATATTATTATCTCCTATGTGAATTACATGTACTATACTAATATTCTGAAGGTTGGAGCTGGTTTATTTGAGCGCGATAATCTGAGGAACTGCTGGTCCGATTTGAAAATTTTTTTCAGTGTTTAATAGGCCGATTAAGTATCCCTATTTTGCCGGATGTGTTGAGTAGTTTCCACAGAATGCGGGTGAAACCGCTGGTGGGAATTAGTGCCAAATAATTTTTAAACACCTATTTGAGCTAAGTTTAAAGAGTTCGGCCGCGACTGACGTATACAGTTAGAAATCTATGATCAAACATAATTAAATTGACCTTTGTATTATTAGAGAATTCTGGGGACCCTTTTAACCCCAAGAAGTCGAATTGATTTTTGCATTAAGTGGAAGGTCTGTTTGACCCTACGTAATTTGGAGCAGCCGTAGGGTTTCTCCTGTCTAATAAGGGTTTTTTGTCAATATTACTTGAGGATATGGGGAATAGATTAGAAAGAAGGGATGGAAATGGGACAAGATTTCGGAAAATCAGAATTGATTTATGTCAATTATGTAACAAATGTATTATAAACGTAGACACTTAATGTTGGTTTTGTGGCAACTAAAGCAAATATACCTAAATTTTTTTCATTTAAAAGTTTTTAGAGAAACATACTAGAGAGAGAAGGAACTTTCGGGTATCACAAAATTCTCTGACATTTTCATCGCGAATAATAAGGATAAATAGGTCTTGCAAAATATACAAAAAAAAACATTTCTTACCTCGTCTATGTAATTATGATATTAAATTCTTCATAAATACTACCTTATATATCAATTAGATTCCAGCTTTAAAACTGTATGTAAAAATAACTATTCCGCTCAATCCTTTTGTACACCGTTATATCTATCCATTTCTAATTCAGCCATATTAGTGTAACTTACACACAAAACATAATTCCTATTTAAACATTTATTTAAACCGCCATTCGAATACCGCGTCGGCGTAATGTGTCGGATGCCGTCAGCAGTGTCGGCGAAACGCAGACTACGCCGACATGTCGAACAAACGCGCTAATCCCATTGCATTGTCAGCGAACACAGAATTGTTTGTCTGTTTTGAAATGCCTTATTCCTTTGATGAATTATATCGTGGAAATTTCACAAATTTACCTACCTCTTGTGTACCTAGTAGTCTCGCTTATAGGGGAAATGTACCGAGGAAATATGCCAGCATATGTACGTAATATCCACTAAATAAAAATACCCATTCAAAGTGCCATTTGAACGTGTGAATTGCGCGTCGGCGAAATGTGTCGGTTAATGGCCCTTGGACGCCGACAGCGGTGTCGGCGAAATTCTGAATGCCGACACGAGGAACAAACTCGCCAATTCGGTTGCATTGTCAGCGTATGTCGAAATGTTTGCAGTATGTTTTATAAGCTTTTTGTGAATTTTTCATTATTCGTTCCTCCTAGGCTGGAATTTGGGAGCAGTCCAAATATTTTTTATTGTTTAAAAGATGCTCTATTGTTTTGGCAGTTTGTTTTGACATTTCTGTAGAGTCCGTGCATATTCTATTGAAAAATCCTCACCTGTCGTAATAGGTACTTGAACTACCAAAAAACTACTCGAGTCCTCGTACATTCGATGCACCATGCAATCCATTTCCTTGCAGTCTCCTCCTCAACCCAGTAACCCGGGCAACCCAATACCACCTACCAAATAAGTTCAAATGACAACCGGGACCCTACAGTTAATCGTGCTTTTCGAAACACGGAAAGCTCGTTATGACAAGATGGTCACCCATTCATGGACCGACCGCGCTAAACGTTGCTTAACCTCGTGACCGATGTCTTCTTACATCCAAGACACAGGTGTATTTCCCTTATATATCCATAGTTTCCCATAATAGTATAGAACGACACCCCAGAGAAAACAATCGTGACCTACATAATAAGAAACACACGGTAAAAACTAATTTAGCCAACATTTCCTCACGAATTTTTCACCGACTTCCTCGAGTTACTAGTTTCCTGGTACCTGGTATCATTGGTATAATCGGCCTCCTTTGTCTAAACTCGTAAACTAATATTGTGAAAAGGAAAAAACTTTTTGTTTGATTGTACCCTAAAGGCTCAGGAACTACTGCATTACGATTTGAAAAATGCTTTCACTGTTGATAAGCTTCACTATCCCCAGGTGTCATAGGCTATATTTTATCTGGGTACGGGAAGAAGTTTCCCGGGACGTTCGTTGGGTGAAAGTGCGAGAAACTATACTGAATTCTTAAAAACCTATGTCCTATGGCATCATAGTTATGTATTAACTTCTTCATTATAAAAATCTTCGATAACCATGTCCAATGCTTGAAAATCTCCTGCTCTTGAAGTACGCTTCTACGTAAGTTATTTTTTAATGTTTCTCACAAAAAAATGAGTGTTCCACGAAAAATGCTTCTCACAATTTTTCTCCTTAATATATTTTGTCTACACCCACACATTAGCACATTAAAAAACAACAGAAGTACATATAAATATACATTATACGCTCCTAATATGCTTTAATTTAAATTCTCGGTTCGCACGTATAAATCAGCCGCGGCTAGTGTTGGGAGACATCTCAGATTCCCGGACCCCGGGAACGTCTCTAAGGAAATCCTACGTGGGGAACGGTTCCGCATTTTCCATTTTGTTCAACGCTACCTGCCAATGACGTGCGACCCGTTTTAAAAAGAGATATAGGTTTTCGAATAAGTTTAAAAGAATAGGTGTCGTTTTTGATGTCGATAAGTAATGCAATAACGTTCAAACAAAGAAATTGATTTTGAAGCGATTTTCAATTTAAAATGAAGGCTAAAATATCAAATACATACTCTTAAATCATGCATATCCTGTGCTTTACTGTAGGTACCTACTTAAATGATTATATATAACGTTCACAAAACAAAATCCTACGGATTTGTGAAATGCAAACTCTGTTTTCTACGAAATACTCGGATTCATCAAATAAATCATATTTCTCTAGAAAAAGCAGGATTCAGAAAACAATGTTATGTCAGCGGTATTTATCCAGCCAGACCGATGTATGTAGGAAAATATGACATAACAACGAAAATCCCGGGATTTTACCACAATTCAAGTATTTTCCATCCCGATGAATTGCATACCATCACTAGCTCGCTCGTAGAGAAATATAACCCAAATGCTGGATGTAAATATACAGGGGGAATGCTTTTGTTAAATGACCTAAGTGACAAATAAATAAAATGGGGATCGGGTCACTGCTAGCGAATGTGGCTCGCCGCTTTTTTTGAGCGTCTGTACATAGGTATGTTGGTTTTTGTAATTGGATTTTTTCTGCTTCGGTTCAATTGTTTTGGGAGAAATTAATGTCTTTGTTTGAATTTACAATACGCTGTCTTTGATCAAAGCAGCTGTTATTGAAAATCTTTGGCAGTCGTTACGGGTAGTCTGAAGTTAGTAAAGTCTGACAACGAGTCTTATGAAGGGGTATTGGATTGCTCGGGTAACTGGGTTGAGAAGGTCAGATAGGCAGTCGCTCCTTGTAAGACACTGGTACTCAGCTGCATACGGTTAGACTGTAAGCTGACCCCGACATAGTTGGGAAAAGGCTAGACAGATGATGATGTCTTTGATCAAAGCCCTTCTTACTTTCTATCATTATTTTCAGTTTAAAGTATTACAGTATATCTACCTAACTAGGTAAATACTACCGTTTCCAAATCAACTAACATTCATAATTCAGAACAAATCAGCACTTTTGTAACTGACCCAAATATAATGTTACCGAGTGTAGTGTATTACATTATACCGAAGAAATAATAAGCGATCAATCAACAGTTTTGATGTTTGCTCTACTTATTTACTCATAACTCTTCGTACGTATGTCTGTATATTATACATAGAAATAATGTATATCTTGACTAATATAATACAGAGTAATCATTTTTTTGTTTGTATGTTTGCACCCTAAAGACTCCGAAACTACGGAACTGTTTTGAAATTTCTTTCACTGTTGGAAAGCTACAATCTTTCCGAGTAGCGTAGGCTACATTCTATCCCGATATATATTTTTTTCTATACCATATATCCTTTTTTTATTTCTATTTACCATATATCCTACGGAACAAGGTGCCTTAATTGTAGTGAAATAATCCCTACTAATATTATAAATGCGAAAATAACTCTGTCTGTCTGTTTGTTACGCTTTCACGTCTAAACCACTGAACTGATTTTAATAAAATTGGGTACAGATATAGAGTTGACCTTGAGAAAGAACATAGGATAGTTTTTATCCCGAACTTTTGAAGAATTCTCTTGGAAACGCGATATAACCGAACTCTACGCGGGCGAAGCCGCGGGCGGAAGCTAGTTATGTATATAGGAAATTGTAAGCCTGAGGCGTAATTACAATTAATTTTGGAAATAAAAATCCAAAATTAGCCACAAAAATTTCCAAGAAATATCCAAAAAATTACGACATACGAACGATCTTCTCAGAAATTCATTTTTTTAAAGAACTTTTCTTTTGTACACAAAGGCTTAAACCTTACACCTTTTGAAATTAAAACAGGCTTTTAGTACCCTTTCGGGGTCCTGATTAAAACGTCAAGAATACACCTTAATGACATAGGTCGGGTTCCGCATAATTATGTAAAAACAGCCTTTTAAAAATATCCTTTAAAAGCGGACTACAGGTGTTGCCTTAATTTATGATTTTCAGCCATTTTCAGTAAAGCTGTAGGTACTTAAATAGATGATTTAAATATCTACGATGTGCAAATTGATTTTAATAAATTCTAATTTTAGTCTTTGATGTTCGTTTGAATTTTGAAAGTAAAATAAATAGATGTTGTTGTTGTTTTGAATGTATTAGGTATTATTGGCAATTCTTTATTTTAATCTTATTTGCCAGATGTTGCTTGCCTTATTTAACATTATACTACAACTAGCTTTTGCTCACGACTTTGTTCGCTAATCAATAGAACTACGTCCTACACCTAAGTAAAACGTATTTTATCTTTATCGCCATGAAAAACAGTTTTGTGCCGTTTTAGCGTGAAAACAAAAAGCAAGCTAACTTACTTTCGTATTTAGAATAATCAGTAAGGATTTTGTCTTTTGCTTTTTTACATTTAAAAAAGATATCACCCTCCTAACTCTCTTCTTTGTATTTAAACTCTTAATACCCATATTAGCAAGGCTCATATAACTCAAATTAACACACCTAACTTAATCCGCAAAAAAGCTTATACCACATAAAATCCACTTAAAAAAAAGGTCAAAGTTAACAGCCAAAAGTTAAATCTATCACAATTAGTTAAACGAGAATGAAGCAACGGCCATACGATCGGTACTTAACACCGATAGTCTTGGGTAACAGCCAAATGTTACATTTTATGCTCTTTTCCTACCGAACCGGGTGTAAGCAATCACTTGGAAAAAATCAAGCCATTTAGCGAAAACCGATTTTTTTTAAAACCACTAAAAGCCACTTGTTAAACACTAGCCGTTTTATCTAGCCAAACCTTGCTGGGGCTTCGGGATTGTACGAAAGAGTTAAAGGCAATAAGCTGATTATGATGATGATTTTATTTATTCCATTTTCACGTACTTCACGTACTAAATGACAAGATGAGATTTTTATATTTCACGTTTACTTGACCTCGCTAAATTTGGGCATCACGCAAATACTATAAACGCGAAAATTTCCTAATTTGTAAATACATAATGTCCATGTCTGTTACTTCTTCACGCGCAATCCGTTGAATATATTTTGATGAAACTTGCAATGTTATACAGTTTATATACAGGCTACTTTTTGCCCATGTGCAGTAAGCAGTTCACTTAGAAATCGAGAAACAGCAAGTACCTACATATTAAATCTATGTAACCGTATGTACCGTTTTCCCTAATAATAGGTAAACTTCAAGCAAACGGTTTGACTGATACCACGAACATTAAGCTCAAGCTTCGCAAATAATGAGCTAATTTCGTGGGCAATTGCTTACGTATTGTTCATAAGTAAATAGTGGGTATTACCGCCTACAGTTTGCTTGGGTCATTGTACATAGGTCGTTTATTTAATCTAAGGCGCATAACATATGAAATTCGTATCTTCATCAACATAATTATCATCATTGTCATTGAACATCCTTGGCAGTCGTTACGGGTAGTTAGAAGCCAGTAAGTCTGACACCAGGTCTATCCAAGGGGTATTGGGCTGCCCGGGTAACTGGGTTGGGGAGGTCAGATAGGGCAGTCGCTCCTTGTAAAGCACTGGTTTTCAGCTACATCTGGTTAGACTGGAAGCCGACCCCAACATAGTTGGGAAAAAGGCTCGGAGGATGAATGAGCATCACCCCTGACCGTTTTTCTATTAACTTTCATCGTATTGTTATGTAATTTTACAGTTTTTTCATGGTTACACTGCTTTGATATCAGCGTATTTTGTCGCGCGTGTCGCAAAAAGTATGCCCAATATGTCGATTATTCTTAATTTTAAACGCTATGTTCACTTGTAACAGCCGAGGCTGCGGAATTGTTTGCGCGAGTTACCGCGGCCGTGGTACATAAAGGGCTTAAGAAGGAACATGGTGGGTTTTAGTCAGTAAGAGTCTGACACTCCCTCACGCTGCACCCACAGCGGGATCATTCAAGATTTTCCATAAAAAAAGACTCATGATAGTATGTAACACCATACATTTTGGGGAAAAAACACGGTCATTAGCCTGACCCTTTAGATAACGATTCTCACTCCACCTACCCGCATTCCCGGGTATTTTAGGGCGGGAATTTTGTCTGGTTTAGGGTAGATTACATAGTACTACAATTAGTTACGAGACTCAGACCATGTTAGGCCGTGTAAGGGATTGTGAAACCTAATTGCGACTTAGTTCCTAAGTTATTTCTTAGATACTTTGTTACAGTTTTTCTTGTATAGAAGTAAAAGTTCGGGAGTTCGATCATATAAAATTGTATATAATAAATCTATACGAGTACCTATCATAAACAGGTAACATTTGTAAGTTTGTATGTAGGGAGTAATCTTTGAAACTGCTAGTCGGATTTCCAAAATTCTTTCACTGATAGCTACAATGTTCCTGAGTGCCATAGGCTATATTTTATCCCGGTACCCACGGTAGTAGTTCCCACGGGACGCGGATGAAACCACGGGAAAACGGCTACTTATATATAAGATGAGTATACAATAAAATATGATCTCTGTATGATTATATTGATGATGGCATTCAATTATCATCAGGAACATAGGGCTGTTCCACTAATGTCGATCTTGAGCACCAAGTCATCAGGAAGAATTATTAATGTGTAATGTGTATAAGTATACATTTGCGAATCCTTCGATTTAGTGATACAAGATACTTTATTTGTATAAACATGGGTGTACATACAGTATCTTGTATTGATACTTGATGATATAGGATTTTTGATTCGTCCGCTGCTTAACATAATGTATATTTCTCTCCCATTGATTTCCAAAAGGACTATATAGAAGCGCATTGCGTCCATCCTCCACCGCTTTTTTCAGTCCCTTGCAATGGCAATGCATGAGAATTCTGATTTGCTACTGAAAATTCCAACAAAGAAAATACCAAAACACGTCTCCTTGATAACTTAATTAAACGCAGAATTGAAGGGAATTCTTAACAAAACACAGACAGAGCCGAGTGTGAAAATATAGCTAGTATACTAAGCCCGAATATTTTCAGCCAACATCTCATTTTAATATATGAGTGAGCCGAAATTTTGCTCATTCGCTGAAATTGGAGTACACACCATATTTTCGGAGCATAGGAGAATATATCAAGTCTAATCTGAAAACCTGGGTTTGCTTGCACGGTTTTAATTATAGTAAAGTTTGCTTTAAGCGGGAAATAAAAAGAATTTTGTTTAATTTGGAAAGCTTTGGGGTGTAATACAGGTGTTTTTGAAAGTTTAAAATAGGGGTTGAATTTAGATGTAGTGTTAAGTGTTCAGTAATTGGAAAAGGATGTATGTTTTCGCTTTTAATGATTTGTGGTCGATGATCAGTGTTTTATATCTATCTCAATCTATTCTTGTTAAGGCATACGTGAAACGTGGGGAAGGCAGAAAAAATTATGAAATTATATCATCCATAGTATTTAATTTACTTTTATTGAAGATTTTTTCTATAGCTTCGTCATAATCATGAGTCACATAAAAAACATATATTTTGTTGTTGTTTCTGAGCAAAAAATTACCTTCACAAAATGTTTCGTCGAAAACAACACCATTTTCTAAAGAGCGTAAACTAACAATGTGAAAAAAAAAACTTGCTAAAACACCAAAAATATACTAACAAGGACAAACTGCCGACACGTAAAGTCAAATTAAGGGTCCCAAAGACGTGGATTATACTTCATACCAACGTTATCCCTTCCAATTAGCTCAAACGTGGATACAAGGGGTCTTAACGTAACCACAAATTATTTTGGCAAGAATTTTGCCTTATGTACCCCAAGGTTATCTGGGAGATTTCAAAGTTCGAGTACATTTTTTTTTTAAAGTCAGGACACCTTTTCACACACGGTCGGTTAGCCCCATGCTAAGTTATTAATTAACTTGTGTTATGGGTGCTAACACAACTGATAAATTACATATAGCTACTTATATACCTACATATTTATAAATACATATTGTAACACCCAGACCTCGGCCAACAAGCATGCTCATCACAAAAATGTCGACCGAACCGGGAATCGAACCCGGGACCTCAGTCGGCAGTCCGGCATGGTGACCATTGCGCCATCGAGGTCGTCGATTTTGGCAAAAGAATAAGTATTGCGCAATGCTATTCGATAATAATCATATAAATTTTAGAACTGTTCGCATGCAATTTGTGCTCGTTAAAGCACTGTACAACGGTTAACTCTCGCTTTTAATTTAGTTAGAAGTTATTTTATAAATAACTGGCCGTTTTTCTGCGGTTCCACTCGCGTCCTGGTAGAACTTCCTCCCTTACAGCCAGTTTCTTCATCAAAAGTTAAAGCCAAAGTAAAAGTCAAAGTAATGTCTAAAGTAAAAGTAACGGTCAAATTCAATTTTTCTATTAGTTTTGCTGTCACTTTAGCCTTGAAAAAACGTATTTGAGCTACCTCTGGAGGTCAGGATGGTAAATAGTCGACACACTTTTAAAATGAAACTGCGAAATCACATCCATGGCAAGTTGGCGGAATCATTACAGCATGTCGATTCTATAAAATATCACAACTCACTTCGACATCACTCTCACTTCGACTTCGATCTAAAGGTAGAATTCCGTGGACGCGACAATAGTCAACCTTTGAAAATGTATGGCACCGTTGTCGAGGCCCGTGACAGTCGCGCGCGGCCGACGAATTTCGTAAGCTGCTCGCGGCATTGTCAAAAATTTAATTCTGGTTTTACTAAAATTCTATAGATGTTATTAAGCGCTAGACCATGTTGAGAAGCGTACGGCCGCGAGCGGCTCACGAAATTCGTCGTCCGCGCGCGACTGTCGCAGCCCTCGGCAGCGGTGCCATACATTTTCATAGGTTGACTTTTGTCGCGCGCGGCTGCGACAATCGCGACCCACGGAATTCTACCTTAAAGTTTCGTGATTGACATTGTCAAACTACACTAGCGCTTCACTATCGAGCGTGTTGACAAGTTGAACTAAATCAAAGTCGAGATTTTGACAGATTTGTCAAAATCTGTCTATCTATAGGGGAGGTAGGGGAGAGATGGGCAGTTGGGAGACATGATCAAATCAGAATAAAAGGGGGGTCCTTTTATTCTGATTTCTGATCATAGTTTTGTTTTTTTTTAATTGGGTAGTTTACGTTACCGACTGGTAACGGTGTTCATCCATAGACTATCTGTCATTTCTGTGAGTTGTCAAGAACAAACACTCGTAAAAGTACTTAAATATTTTGTTGCGGTTTCGGATCGTTATAAAGAGAAAACTAATGAAAGGTATGTGTATTTTCTATTATTAATTATTGATTGTCAAAATCTCCAGTTACAATTATAGTAAGTCGATGCAATCCACACCTATTATACCTTTAGAAGAGAGTACTACAGCAATAGTTAATGGGCCCCACGTTTTTATTTTAGTCTAATATGACCGGGACCACCTACGTAGGTTGACAGGTAAGTAACTATTTTTTATTTTCTAGTTTTCAGTGCACATAAGATAAAACCGTTTAACTTAAAAGTTTTTTTACCGATTTTTTTTTCATAAACTAAGTCAAAAGTGTCCAATGCTCTCTATGGTAGGGAGGCTTTTCTTCGTCAGTGAAAATTTGTGAGGTTATAAATCTGCGCGAAAAATCCTTTATAGAATCTTGTTTCAGGTACCGTTGCCAACTTGATCTAGAGACTATTATATTTAAAATAGTGTTTAAATAAAGTTCTAAGTGTTTTAAAGTGATTAAGTGCCTACATTTAACGATGGCTAGAATGTTTTTGCTTAAATCTTTATTAGAAGAAGCTCATGCTTTAGATAATTTAGAAAAGCGTCAACAATCTGCTAGAATTCGTAGTTTACCTTTATTAACTCGCGATGATGACTATGTGAGCATATATAGATTGTCAAAAGAGCTAATTGACCAAATTGAATTTGAATTACTAAATTTGATCCAAGAATAAATAATAAAACAAACGGGGTGAGCTAAATAAAACCGTTTAAATATCTCGTAATGTTGAAACTGATTGTAATTTTTAGGAAAGCTCTTTCATTATATCTAGCCGAATATAAGAAATGGCAATAAAAGTTGATAATGATCTGTAAAATCTGATTTTTTATGCAATAAATTGTGAAAAAGTGCCCATCCCTCCCCTACCTCCCCTAAAGTATGAAATGACATTACGAATCGAAGTGAAATGCGAGTTGTTGATCGAGTTTTATAGAATCCCAGTACAGTAGTTCATTTTTCTTACCATCTTCTCCTACATTCTCCTGGATACAGTTGTACATATATATAGTTATATATATATATATATATATTATATTTATATATGCATAAATATATTTTTTTATTATCTTCCACTGATGCTCAAATTGTGTTGCACCTACCACTTCTATTTCACCACCACCCTAAGGTAGACTGGCAGAGAACGCCTAAGGCGTTAAGTCCGCCGTTGTACAATGTGCAAAAAGTATTTTAAATAAAAATAAAAAAATAAATAAAAAACGTATTTGACCGTTACTTTTACTTTAGACATTACTTTAACTTTAACTTTTGATGAAGAAACTGGCCGTAAGTCGGGCAAAGTAAAGCCTATGATACTCGGGAAGAGTGTAATTTTCCAACAGTGAAAGAATCTCCAAATCGGTTCAGTGGTTTCGGAGCCTTCAGAGTACAAAAAAAAAAAAAAAAAAAGTCAGCTATATTATATTCCTATACCTAAATAATACAGATTTGTCATGCAAGATAATTGTATTTACGAATGTTTGTTAGTTTAGAATTCATAAAATTACTTAGTCAATAATTCAAAATCAACCACAAACGTTCACCATAATTCGCTTACTAATACTATTTGGCGTTTCCTTCGAACATTTGCCGAAGTTTTCTCCTCTCAATAATTTTCCTCAACTTATATTATCGGGAAATATCAGTGGGCTTGTCAAAAGTGTCATCTCGAACATCGGCTAATCAGTCGAGGTGAGTGAGCGAAATTTCGTTAGGTACACGAAATGTGAAAGATAAGTCGCTATTATTAACCTACGTCAAATAAAGGAGGTTAGGGAGCGTCACGGTTGTTTTTGCGAGTTCGGAAAGTAAATATTATGTTCTATTTTTGTTTTGTTTAGATCTTTTAAAACGGTTGCATTGAACAAATGTTGACGCTACAGTTTCTGCTAGCGGTTTCACCCGCGTTTAAACTACTCTCTGCACCCATTACCGAATAAAAAGTAGTCTATAGCCTTTCGCGATAAATAAGCTATCTAACACTCAAGGAGTTTTTGAAATCGGACCATGAGTTCATGAGATAAGGTCGTTCAAGCCAACTCTTACAGATTACAATATTAAGTACTTCCATTCACATTCATTTTGCAACACCTCATTCATATTTTCAACATAACCAAATTAACCATTTTAGCCAATACATACAAACCAAAATATCCATTTAATTATCACACTTGAAGATAAGACCTTATTTAGACCCCATTGATCCCAATTTCCAAGCTCAAAGACCATCAGGGACAATTCGTAATAAAGATTATCTTAATTACATTAAGAGCACACGGCAAACTTTTAATCGGCCGATAGTGTCTGGGCTCATAAATCAGTATGAAGATGAATGGTAGTACGCACAGAGATCAGTTATTTAGCCGGTATCAGACCGATTAAAAAACGATTGGAATCAAGATCAAAACATATGTTGCTGGGGAGTTTGTTGCGCCACTTCTTCTTTCCAGCAAAAGCACATAGGAAGTGGTGAAGGGTGGGCATTTTGGGATCTGTCTTTTGTAAATTTCTGACGTTCAAAAGTGCTGTTTTGCAGCCAGTTTTGAATAAACGATTTTTGATTTTGACGATTTTATTTGAAAAAAAATTTCCTACCATCCGGTCAACTATCGGCCGACGGTTTAGTCTTTAGTTGTTAGGGTACTGTAAATCCGACCAAATAATATGAGCCCTATTTGATTAGAAATGTAACGGTAACATTGGAGGTCTGGATCAAATGAGGGGTCATTGTATATTGGTTTATGTATTTCTAAGTATGGAGAAAAGGATTTTGCGTTGTAAATGTGATGATGATTGAATGGTTTATTCCTCTGGATATGGATAATACTGTTTCAGTATGAAGAAATCGGTATATATTATTACTTATGTAAGTAACTTTTCTTGAGAGGTCAGAAATTGAGCGGATTGGATCATAATTATTGACGCTGATCAATTAATCGAGATCGAGCTGTGCCAAACATCAGTCCATGGATGCTTGCCCACAGATCATTTGCCTAGCCTTTTTCCAAAGTTGCGGTCGGCTTTCAGTACACCCGAATGTAGCTGAGTACCAGTGTTTCACATGGAGTGACTGCCTATGTCACCTCCTCAACCAAGTTATCCGGAAACTTACTCCTCGTACTTTATGGCTTCTGTCTGTCCGTAATAACTGTCATATCCCATTCATTTCTCCATATATCTGTGAATATCCTACGAATTGTGAAGGCTCTTTTTTGAACTCTCATCATCAGAACATTTGACAGTCATGAAGATTTGCCGAGTGGAAGTGGAGTCGAAATGAGCCTTTACGTTTGACAGTGAATATCTTGATAGGAAACTTGTCATCTTCCAAGAATGTAGTTGCTTTTATTCCTGAAAAATTTACCTTTAGCACTCAAAATTCACAACTGACAAACCCCAAATCATGTTTTTTACCTTTACATAAACTACAAATACACAGCACAGAAATAGAAATCGTATAATCCGTCCATCGGATCGCATAAAAATCAATTATCTCCGAAAACCAATTACTTTTCTCTCGCCCGTGACAGCGATTAATTGGAAACTTTTTTTATTGATTTTCAATATTCTTTTATTAAAGCTTCCTCTAGTAATCTTTTCAGTTTCAAGTAAAAATAGGATCTAGATTATAACAAGTCCTAAGTTTTGAGCTTAAGACTACCGCACACTGCAAACTAACTGGGTTGACAGTTGACCAACAATGATTGTTGACAATCATTTTTATTAAACAAAATCTGGAAGTAGATCGTAAATCATAATCTTAAATACATAAGTATTTAACGATTAACAAATTTACATAAAAGAACATCTAAAAATAATCTTACATATAGTATATACAGCTTAAAACTAATAAACAGCATCAAAAATTGGTCCTCATCGCTGTTACAAAATCTTGGATTCGAATCAAAGTTTTCAGTCGTTCTAATACCGGTTAAATACGAGATCTTTGTAATGTGCGCACTACCATTCATCTTCATACTGATTTATGAGCCCAAACAAACTATCGGCCGACTAAAAGTTTGCAGTATGCTTGATTCTGAAACATCTCCAGTTGTCCGTATTTTTGATGAATTTAAGTTGTAAGTTGTCTAAAGACAGTCGAGATTTTGGATGCTGTAATCTTTCGAGATAACAGAGATTTAACTATTTTTGTTGAGCATAGAACTTGAGTATTATCTGAGAAATATGGAAATGTATGTTGAGGGAAATGGTCGTTAGATCGATTGTAGAGATTGTTTTAATTTACACTTGGGGACAATGATTTTGGGTCGGTTAATAAATCAAAACGAAATACAAAATATTATTATGAAATAAATAATTAAAGAATTTGTGTACCGTGCTCCGTGCTCCGCTCCGTTGCTACAGATAAATGAAGAACCGGTCGACCAATTTTGTGCAAACTTTACCTAAACCATCTACTAGCACGAACAAAGCCCAAACATTTGGTTTGGATAGGTGAGCCCGATTTTTGAGTTATAAAATTACAACAAAGAGTAGCATTCGTTTTTATATAAAATAGATTAATCTAATCTAAACTATTCCTATATTTTTATAAAAGCTGAATAGTAACAGTAAAATAATTAGGAAACTTCGTAGTTTCAAATTTGATGAGGTTTTTGACGAGTCACAAGCTGCGGTTGGGCGTACCTACATCCTTAATTTGGACATCAAAAGGAGCGCGCTGGTCAAATGTCCGCTTGACCTTTAAATCGGATTAGTTTAGGACCTGCCGTTTGACAAATAAATCCCGGAGGTACTAACACTACCATATATAATTTTAGTTATTTCATTTTTGAACCTGGTTACTCGGTGTTTAATGTGGTTCTTTAAGTAATGAACACATATTTATACAAACCTGAAAATAATTTTTAAAACTACTAAAGAGCATCAAGGAAAAAAAGATACTTACAATAATTTTTTTAGCTTTTCTAAAAAAAATATGCAAGTGTAACAATGAAAAGTGGTGTTGACGTTCTCTCATATGACGTATTCTCATACAATATACAAAATATTTATTTATTTTTTGTAAAATAAAATAAGTGGAGTACCTATCCAGATTAGATAGAAAACAAAAACAAAACAAACGAGCATTCCTAGAATTGTTTTGAAAAAACTGACCCGATTTTTTTGCTGTAAAGTGTATCAAAACAGATGACCTACTTGAAAGCTTTTATTTTGATGCAGTTTATGTTATTTTTGTTCCATTGGCATGCAATGGAAAAAAAGCTAAAAGGCTTTTTCGCTTAATTTAATTTTGTACGTAAAATTGACTATTATTAATACTGGAAAAGGTTGTTTTTGTTATAGAACCAATTTTTTTTGTCCAGTTTGGTAATTGAAAATTAATGATTTGACTGACATAAATAACAAAAATATAATTTATTTGAATGGCACACACACAATTAAAATGGCAAGTTTTGAGAAATATTTTAGTGACATACTATCAGCTGCAGAAAAGATTCATTCAAATTAAAGCTTCATTAAATCTATTGCTATCACTTATTACCTTGTTGACAAAAAAAGAATAAGCAATAGATTTAATGAAGCTTTAACTTTTATCGATATTTGTGCAACTGACGGATAGGCTCTAACTTTTTGGACTTTATAGAAACATTTATACTTGCATCTTGTAGGTACTTCTTCACGCCGGGTGTGTATAAAAGTCACATAGTTTAGGCTACAAATTCCCCAAACTACAAATATTTATGTCCCCTAAAAATACCAAAAATTCAAACATAAACTTGTCTATGAGACCTCATCTCGGAAACGCTCAATGTCACAGGTAAGATGACCCAACAAATAAAATTCTAGCTCCTTACAAAAGGAATTTTACAGAACTAACTTCCACGGCATCTTGTAGACGACACCGCGGTATGAGAGTTGTATAAATTCAGTCTAGTTAATAATCTTTTAGAAAAGACCTTAGCGAATACTATGTATATATATTTTGGGTTTTGTTTATTAGTCACATATTTTAGAATTGAAAAACTAAAAGCCGGGTCAATTGATCGCAACGCTTGGCGCGATCGGTCCGTGGATGGGTGACCGCCTATATTATAGCAAGTTACTCTATGTTTTGGAAGGTATTTTAAGCAGTGATTCATTACTCATTTATGACTCCTAAGAAATTTTTCTTAACACCAACCATTAAAAACTACTGAAAGAATTACCAACGATCTATTTGCTGTTCACACTTTCTTAATATAAGGCTACTAAACAAACCACAGACCTTTATTTACCACTAAAAATACCAAAAATTCAAACATAAACCTGTCTATAAGACTTCATCTCGGAAACGCTCAATGTCACAGGTAAGACACCCAACAAATAAAATTCTAGCCCCTTATAAAAGGAATTTTACAGAACTAACTTCCACGGCATCTTGTAGGCGACACCGTGGTATTAGGGTTGTATAAATTCAGTCTAGTTCGCGTAGGATTTCCTAGAAATGCTAGTAAGCTTTTAGGAAAGTCCTTAGCGAATACTACGTACTAAGTTACCGGTTGTAGGGTGACTACGCATGTAGGAGGAAGGAGGATAGCATTTTTACATTTTGATGTAATACATATTTCTAGTAAAAATAAGTTTTTCTTCGGAGAAACCGTGGCAGACTAGACGGATAATATGTTAGCGTTTTTGTGTGATTATTTCTAGCCAAAATAAGTTTTTCCCGAGAAACCGTTTCGGACTAAAGGCTACTGTTAGAACAGGTAAACAAACTTATGGCACACTTTTTTTGTTTTGTCATAAATAATAGTGTGATTAATAAAGAAGGGATACTGCCATTTAACTAACCTTATAATATTGTACAATTGTCGATTCAACATATCAATTAATGATATAAATAAATTAGAGTCTTAAATAAATGGTCTAGGTCTAATAAGTTTTTTCTTTTTTTTAATAATAACTTCTCTACTTTCTTAAATTTTTATCAATTTTCTTTTTTTTCATCCTGTCTTTAACAACAACACATCAAGAGAAAATCCAAGAAATAACTACAAAACCATGGTCACCCTATTACCTCGTAAGTGGTACACATGCAGTTTCATTCGTTGTCTGCAGTTACGAACTCTTGCGCATTCACAATGTAAATCGCATTCCTAGGATTTATTTGCGTCAACGCTTTTCAAGCCCAGGTTTGTATTTTCATAAATCTTCTGGTCCCTGTTCTCAAGATATTTGGGGTCGGAATTTTCATAAAATTCACTGATATCATTTCATGATGACTTGCAATAATGTTGGTAGCAATTATGTTTTAAGTTACAGTTAGTTTTTGGCTTTAAGTCTTAGTGGATTATAATAGGACATGTTACCTCAAAAGGTGATTTTTTTATTCGACTATATAGTGCATTTATTTTCATACATTATCATAATACATACCATATGACGATTTAGACTGAAAACCTCATTAGTGGAAAATCTTAACTTTTCAGGCGAAAGAAAAAGGGTATCCTTTGCAAAGTTCCCTTACTAGAAATTCAAGAAAAAGGTGTAGAATTGCAATTTCGAGGTTTCACTATAAGACGATATACGTACAAACTCACTATCTCTTTGCTTGATATCTTTTAATTCTTTGCTTATTACTAATTTTATTGGTATCGCATGTCCAAAATTTTCCAGCCTCTTATTAAAATTCTTTAGCCGGAATCTAAGTCCCGTGAGAATCTATAATTGGCTTACTATATCATATAGAATTGTTATCCCTTTGTTACAGCTGTTGATTCTCCTTCTAGTAAATAAATAAATAAATAAATATCATTTACAACTGATAGTATTAAAAACGTATATTTGTGTATATTTCTAGAGATAAGCATTTCTTTTGTTTAACATGTACATATTTACTTAAATACTAACCTTACTCTACTATATTTACCACAGACCAACAAAAACTTCCAGACAGGACTATTGCAATACAATTTTCCAACATGCCAAGTTCAAAAGTCATTACTACAACAGTTGTATAGTTTCATAGTTCTATAGTTTAACCTAACGTGTTTATGTCGGTTTTGCTCGAATAGTTTTGAAACTTCAACACAAATGGTAGTTACAAGCTCTTCAAAACCGGAATTTGAGCTTGCGAGTTTCAAAAATTATGCCACAAGTTGAATCCGAAAATTCACCTACCTGGGTATTCTAAATTCTAGTTTCTATGTTGCATACAATGTATGCTTTTGCCAGCGTGGTTATGCAGCCAGCCTTTTGGGCACGATCCCCGCTGACAACGAGGCGGTTTTTCGATACTTAGCAGATTTTTTTATTTTATTTTTTGTGTCGAATAAATCAATGTATGATTTATATGCATTGTCTTCGTTTCCTAAGTGACTGATGAAATATTTTTACACTTCAGCTTTACTGTAACACTAGCCATTGCCGTGGAAACCTACTTCCCTACTACTCATACTTCCACAAAGGATAGCTAGACTATCTGTGTACAACAATATATTGAAATAGGTTCAGTAGTTTTGGTGTAAAACCACGCCACACTTTCTCATTTGTAATTTTTCTCATTTCTTCTACAACTTATTTTAAAAACCTTCGTACTCTTAGGAGTTATATACACAATATATTCAGAAAACATTACTCTTTTCATTTTTGCCGTCTAATGTACGGATTAGTCCTTTGACCTTCAATTATTCCCAACAATTAACCCTTCGTAAAAGGTTTGAGGAAAACTCTTACACACATACATACACACATGCAATCTAACAATATAGGCCTAAGAATCCAATTCATGGCGGATTTTTTCCCCCACAATTCGTCCTGGTCATTAAGAGTAACAAAAACTAAAGCTGGCCCAACTTTCTCGGCCGTACTGGTAAACTTTACACGTCAGTGCAAAAAAATGGAGAAACTCCGAACGTTACGTTTATATGCCTTGTGTCGTGAAGCAAAACTTGGATAGTAAATAAAAGCTATACTTTCTAGTCTAGGACGGTTAAGAAATATTCATTTTCTTTATTTGCATTTTATAATATGAAAATGTGAAATAAAAGGATTTAAACTAGATGCAATCATAGAGTCAGTGGAGCAAGCAAATTGTATTACAATGAAGTGTCTACGGTTCACTTGTTTCTAAAGTTATGAATAAAATAAAGATCTAGATACATAACAATTTTTATTGCTAACTATTCTGTCAAAAGGTAAAATGCATACTAGCAAACAAAATTTAAAAATAAGTTAGTCCTTCTTTGAATTATTTTTCAAAAAATGATTTTAAAAACAGTGTCCCATTTTTTTTGTCTTCCACTAGATATGTTTTGCAAATAATCGGGATATCTCATAAAACGCCATTGCCCCGTTTCGGCACGATACATACTTTTACAAGTTACAAGTTACGATATGTTCTCAGTACTTAGAGATAACAGTATTTCTCCTAAAGTACGTATATACGAAGACTGGCTTACGTAAGTGTCTTTGGAAATAAACAAAGTTCAAATCTCTGTTGGAGTTTTTTTTTCTATTACCTAGGTAAAAATAAAAATGTTTACGGGCACCGAAACCATTGAACCGATTTAAAAAATGTTTCACTGCTATTTTTCATTTTTTTTGGGAATACCAAAAATCATTAAATTACCCCTCCCGCTGTGGGTAAGCAGCGGTGAGGGAGTGTCAGACTCTTACTGACTAAAAACCGTCGTGTTCGTAGGCCTTTTACGTACCAGGGCCGCGGTAACTCATTCGAACAATCCCGCAGCCCCCCAGACCTTGGCCCTGCTGGGTCCCGCTGGGGTAAAAATGTTTCATTGCTGGAAAGATAATGCTATTTATCCGTGTGCGGATAGTTGTATTCTCGAGATGCTGATGTTGAATAAAATACAGAATTTCAAACAAGAAAATCTGAATAAATTGTCAACGGAAGTCTTAAAACTATCTCGGTTGCGACTGCATTTCAAGACACTAGTAAATTATGTAAATGTCTTTATACCTTTATTCTGTCTTGGTGTCCCACTAATATTGTAACTGTAAATGTATTTCTGTCTGTATTTTCGTTTCTGTTAAGCATTCGCTATAATTTGGTTGAAATTATTACAATTGAATTTACTATGGAGCTAGAGTCCATCATCGTCCGAGCCTTTTCCCAATCATGTTGGGGTCGGCTTTCACTATGGAACTAGAGTGATAGTTGGAAATTGTTATACCTACAGTATTTTTTCGCACAGGCCGTGGACAAAAGCTAGTATATTGGTTTTAGCTTCATTACACTACGTATACACGGAGACATAGACGAAACAAGATCTCAATTTTGAAAGATACGGCTTTATCACAATTATGATGATATCCTCCTAGCCGATTGTCGGCCAAGGCGGCTGCTCTTCGAGGTCCAGAGAGAGATCACAAGCACAGCCAACATTTCCGAGTTCACAAGTGTATTCAGTTTTAAGATTCGGTAATAATAATTTGATATAATGATTTTTTAATCTAGTCCTGCAAAATGCCGATCCAGATACGATGTTGTGTGTGAAAATATGAAATAGCTTAAAGTCTTAGATAGGACATAAAAATATGGGGGTAACCCTTGTCTTATAATTCAAGTGACATCAGAGCAACCTACTAGTTTCCTATATCTTACTCCATGACAGAATGAATAGCTTGTTCACTAAATAAACTACTGGACACCCGAGCCAATTGTTGTTAGGTAATATTTTACCTATAATATTGTAACTGTCAGATATTCAGTCGTTGAAACTTTATTCGGAGTTCATAGTTTTAGGCTCTGTTTGTATAGGTACAGTTGAGGACATAAGTTTATAAAGTAATTTCAATATGTTTCTATTTACTGTGTTTATGCTTGACTTGCGTAAACCGCAGAGATTCGTACAAGTTCTGAAAAAAATATCAGAAAAGAGTTTTTGGTGAAAGTCCCGATTTATTGTTCCGAGGTTTCCGAGTTTTTAAACATCCGAATTAGAAATCTCCCTCTTTTTGGAAAGTTGATTGAAAATTTAAAGAAGAGGTAACAGTCACTGTGATGTCAAAAGAAAATTAATGATTCTAATGTCACTGAAGAAAGACATTGTTAACTTAATCATAATTATTTTTATTCACTTTTATGAAAATGAAAACGGAAAACTTTCACAGTTTAAATAAAATGTTTTTAGTAAACCTCAAAGATTCTTATCATCGTGTCAAAACATACGGATAAACATATCATGGCCGCACGCAACGTTTTTTCTTCGCTAGTAGAAATAAAGTTGATTCTAACAACTACATATCATAAAACTAAAGTAGCACTTTAAACTTTACGTTTGTAAGGATTTCACGCTGTTTTTACTGATCTTTTTTGTTTAGAAATTGAATGGTGTCTAAAAATACTATTTTAAATATCGGTTTTATTTTGACTATTCGATTTGTCTGTTCGATGTCCGATTCCCGTGGGAACTTCTTCCCGCACTCAAAAGTATTCTGACACCGTCTTTAAGGTACCTACTACCTATCTTCATGAAAATATTCTTCTTAACTGGGTGGCAAATTTTTTCCTATAAACTTAAACAAACAGTCTCGCATTTGTAATACTGGTAAGGACATTAAACATTTTGTCCTAGTTTCCCGAGAAAACCCTTTCATTTATACAGAGAAGAAATAAGGATTATGAAAACAATGACATTAAAACAAAAAAAAATCCAATTCACCACAAAAACCTAGCACATAAACTAAACCACTTTTACCCGCGACTAACCAAAGCAATCTATAGATACATGACTCAACGGGTTTACGAGTAAGTAGTCCAGTGTTCGACACGAGCTATAGATAAACCTATTGTACGTATTATGATGACAATTGTATGCCTTTCATTGAGTGGGCTTTTGAAATTAAACTACCACAATGTTGCAGAAATACCTATTATGATTATAAGGTACTCGTGATATGTTTTAACGTGGAAATCGTGCTGCGATCAAGGAAATATACTTTTCATCCCACCATCTCGGAAAGAGTAGTTTTAACCTTTGATATCTGAGCGCAAAAGCCGTTTTTATCCTCTAGAGCGGCAAAGTGATTTGAATTTAGAACATTGTGTGCAATACTCCATTTGTGACTATCTTGATAAGACTTTTCAAACAAATACATATTAAACAAAAAAAATACTGCATAAAATAATTATTCAATTAAAGTAATTTTTATTATTATTTTTCACATAGATTTTTAACCTCGTTTCATTTTTAAATATTTTTGAACAAATAAATGAACTTTAATAGGTACTTCTTTTTAATTTGTTACTCATATGTGCGCGCCATTTTGTTTTTTTGCATTTAGTAATTTCCTTGATGAAATGGGATGAAATTATTATTTTTTATTGTTTTGAGGTGATTTTAAACCTCATTTCATTTTTAAACTGAGTTTTTGCGTAAATAAATTTTAATAGTTACATCTTTGTAATTTGCCATGTGTGACGTGCGTGCCATTTTCTTTTATTTGAGTTTAGAAATTTCCTCGATGAGGTGGGATGAAAAGTTACGTGTTGCACTCGAGTGCAAAGATTTTTCACCTTGTGCTCTTTTGATTCCCTCGCTATCGCTCAGGATTCTAGGTAATTATTGAAACACTCGCTACGCTCGTGTTTCAATTTTAAAATCCTTCGCTTGCTCGGTCATCAAAATTGAGCCCGCGGTTAAAAAGCAACTTTGCACTCTTGTATAACAAATAACTATTTCGTCTCGTAATTTCCATTTACTGTGTCCCGGGATTGGACCCGTTTTCCGTAGAAACTACAACTTATACCGGGATAAAATAATAGCCTATGTCACAAATAATGATATGGAAAGTCGAAGTTTTTCAGTAATGTTTTCAGTTTAAATTGAATGAACAGAAAATTCTCGTTAAAATATTTAAGCATAGATCTTCAACATTTGTTGTCGTCATCACCATTTTTAACCGACTTATAAAAAGGTGGTTAAGCAATAGACTGCTGTATTTTTTAAATCTCCAAATAACTAGATTTCTGCTTATCTCCTGTAACAATAAAAGCGTTATATTGGGAATACCTAAAATAATCTAGTACATAATTGGTTTGAGATCTAGCTAAACCGCGGAGTTCTCACAAACTATTGATGAAGAAATTCTCCAGAGATTCTGAGAAGAATCTTATTAGCTTCTCTGCTGATTGGCGTTCGTAGTAAATTAGTAATAGTTACAGGTAGGTTTAGTTATAAACTAAGTTGTAGTTAGTTAAGAAATATTGATGAATGAAATATTTCGGCTTTAGTTTTTAGAATATAGCAACTGTATGTTGTAGCCTATTTTATCTTACTAATCTTTTAAGTATGTATTTGAAAATGGATATTTGTTTTCACAGTGTAGAGTAATTAATTGAAGATATGTGTAGAACCTTAAATGACAGCTAAATTCGAAGTTATCTGTACTAATACCATGAAATTGAAAAGTTTATTTAATTGCTTGAACGTGCTAATCTCGGCTACATTTGTACCCATTTGAAAACTCTTTCAGTAAAACTGAGTTAGTCTGTTTACCGAGAAAGGCTTTTATAAATTATTTTCCCACACTATTCTATCAATAAAAATATCTTCAGAAACGAATTGAAAAACGTGACCAAAATGATTCAAAACATTCAAATTCAACCCATACCAACAGCCAAAGAAAAAAACAGTCTACAAGCTACATACAAAAAAGAACTCGCCATCAAAACCTTTTTGAAAAAAAGCCTTAATTACTATATTCATAATCACGGAGACTGCACTAATGATGGCGCCTGTGTTCGCTTGCGTTTAAGCACTCTTGTACTGTGTGTGTTGGTCGGTTAGGCCTCGGCCTCGAATTTTGCGGGCAGCGGGGCGGAAGCGGCGGCGGCGCGGGAGCGGGGCGGGCAACGCATACCTGTTCTCGAAACTAGCGGACAGATCGCGCGGCACTATAGCAGTGTAGTGTTGTGTTCTGTTGTGTTTGCTGTTCCATATGGGTGTCCTCTCAAAGATGGCCGAAATAATTAGCTCTTGCACGTCCGAAGACATTTTGATACGTCAAAAAAAAATGTATAACACTATGCCTACAATGCAGACGCCCAACGCGGGCGGTCACCGCTTGACTAGAGCGCACCGCTCGTTGCCCGCCACCGCGCCGCTCCCGCGCCGCTGTATTCGAGGGCCGGTCCATTTGATTATACGCGTAAGATCTTGCCGCTCCCGCGCCGCCGCCCCGCTGCCCGCAAAATTCGAGGCAGAGGCCTTAATGTTAGCCGTGTGAGCGAAGTTAGGGGCTATTGAAAGGTCTTAGCGGTGGGAATTCTATGCGTTGTTGGCATTTAGGGTGCTATTTTATGTAGTTTTATAGCATAATAGTAACACAAAAATTTTGAGGTTGACTTCCAGTATTGAATAAAAAAATTGATGCCAATGAGTATCAGTGTTTTACAAGGAGCAACTGCTTATCTGATATCCTCAATTCACTTACCCGGACAACCGTTGTAAGATTGGTTAATAAACTTTTACCACATTATTATAAAACATGGTTTTCAAAAAGTACCAGCTTTTGTACTAGCTTTTGGGTCTTAAGTACCCGTAGTGCTTCCCAAATTGATTCGCAATAATGTTTTCAAAACGCATGAAAATGAAAATATGTATTAAACCTGAGAATCAAACTTGACACACAATGCGAAATAATAAAAACTAATCACTACATAGTATATATAAAACAAAGTCGCTTTTTCTGTCCCTATGTCCCTTTGTACGCTTAAATCTTCAAATGCGGTTTTTTTTAATATATAGAGTGTTTAAAGAGGACGGTTGATATGGGGGAAATACTGTTACCCCTTACGAAGCTGGGGTCGGTCGCTAGTAACCACTGAACCAAATAGCCAATTCTTTATTTATTTACTCACACTTGAAGCACCTTATTATTTCACATAAAACATTTAACCTTACCATAAATAAATACCTGGTACTGAATACCCGGTACTTGCCGCTAAATGACTTGACAAATGGTACTATAGTGCCTTGTGACCTCACACCATGAAATTCTGAAATCTTTTGTTTTATCGGTACCTTTTTTATGGCATCCGTTTTGGGTCCCCGCCCTCCTTTTTGCAGAGTAATTCGTTTGTCACTTTTTAGTGATGTGTGTCGTTTTATCGATAATTTAAATCTAAAATTGTTTTTGATTAAAATAATGCAGATATTTTTTTGTGAACATGTCTTTCAGGACCCTTCAAAGAGGTTGCAATGGCTAAAATAGTTGATAGTATTTGATATATATGTCTATAAAAGTGTGCGATATTTTAAATAATAAGATTTTACCAAGAAGTTTTTCATAATTCTGTGAAACTGTTCATAAAAGCACTTAACATTATTACATCTATGTGTATAATAATACTCCATATTTCTATTGTATTACATAAATTTTTGTGAAATAAAATATCGTAAGTAATCGCAGATTTTTCTGTGTAATATTTTTCAACAAAGAATCTTTTGTTAAAGTACGAATAAGTTTTATGAGAACTTATTCCAATTTAATGATGGGCTTTCAAGTATTCTTAATCGTCTTTAGTACACAATACTCATTATATTTAGAAAGCTCGATAATTTACTTGTGACACTGAAAAATTGACGCATTGAAATACAGCGTAACTCGATTCACACAGTCGAAGATATTTTATCGGAATAATATTTCATTTACTTTTCTCGAGTTGAAAATTCAAACTCGCGAAAACAAATGTCGAAAGTTTTCACTTGAAAAATATATCGATAGACCATAATTCACGTCACTAGCTGAAGTTTACGCAAGGGTATCTTCTATAGACGAACATTTACATACAAATGTCGGGTAGTACTGTGAATGACATAACATTATAGTCTAAGAGCTCGCGTTTTGGGAAATGCATCATTTATATTGAACTAGCTTCTGCTCGTGGTTTTACCCGAATCCTGGGATAACGGCTTCACGTGGCCGGATAGTGACAAAAAATATGCGATGTCCTTCTGCCTTCTAATTTACAGCTTCATCGGTCTAACCGTTCTCGCGTGATGGCGTGACCAAGAGATATAGGTATTCATTTTTATATGTTGACTAGCTTTTGCCCGCGGCTTCGCTCCCGTCAACTGACTTCTCTACTTTACCCTATTTTTTTTTTTCATAAGAACCTTCTCCTGAACAAACACAACAACAAACACACACAGAACAAACAACAAAAAAAGAATTAGCCAAATTGGTCCAGGCGTTGTTGAGTTATGCGCTTACCAACACATTTTGCGATTCATTTTTATATTATAGATTATTCATGTAGTATTTAAAATTTAACTCATGAAGTCTAATAAAATCTTATCCATTGTTTCAGGTAATAAAATGCTGAATTCCTCAAGTTTTTACTATTGGTTCGAGCAGAAAACTTACAAATGATTTTATCTATGTACGTCATTTATTGGTAAGAACCACCATGATATTTTAGTACCAAAGTTTTGATCGCCCGATCCTTCAGTTACTGACATAAGTACCATGTCTATGGAGAACAAAATTACTAGCGGAGGTGCCATAATGGAAAATCTCCTAAGAAAGAATCGCGCCAACATGTGTTCGACCAACGGGTGTTCGGGGGACGAGGAACGTTACTGTCTTCGCCATTATACGCCTTCTTTGGACCCGATTTTTTTTTTTAATATCGTGAAAAGATGTCTCAAAGAATCCGAACGTCTCGTTAATTCACTCTTAACTGATCGTACCTATGTATTTGACCTAGAAGAAGGCGCCTGACCTAACTGCATTGTGGCATCTCCGCTCATCTTTCCTTACTCCGTGGCCACGTCTTAACACAATCACCCTTATCCAGTGGATTAGTGATCTATTTTATTATTATTGTTATGTCTTTTATAAACTATACTCGATATTGGGTAATTGTATGGATGAAGCTATGGGTTTTAGGGGTCCCCTACTTACTAAATAAAATATTTTTTTCTTATAACTTTTATAATTTTTTGCCGACTTCAAAACAATTGTTTTTTGGTTTGTATGATATGTTTGTGCGCGATTTTGTTGCCGTTTTAGAGAAAATGAAATAGAGAAGATTTTTGGTATATTCTTGAAGAATGTTTTTTTTTTTTTTTGTAAAAAAGTTTTTGTTAAGTTCTCAAAAACTAATTTCTTGAGAAAGACAGACACAAGTAGGTACTGGTATACAAAGAATCTTAAGTTATACTCAATAGTTCATCGGCATTTTTGAGTACGGAATCATAAAAAAAAAAACTTCCGTTCACCGTCCGTAATATAGGGAAAAGCTTCCGTTCACCGTCTCCCCGACTACGAAGAAAACAAGCTGAAAATGGCGGACTATTAACTTAACGTTTTATGTGTGTTATGATCGATACAATATGAGTTTTGTTTTGTGTAAATAAGGTTCAATTTTGTTTAAAAGTTTTTGACAATAGCTGTCACAAACATTGGGTTACAATAGCTTGGGTATTTTATTGATGACAACTTTCAGAATTATGTGCAAATTTTTTGGGCCATATAAACGGTTTGTAAAATGAAGGTCTTATTGATAGGCTGTTTGTTAGGAATCAAAGTCTTTGAGGTCTGTTTTGTGTTTTATTTTGTAACGGATAAAAATTAATTGTACAATGGGAGGAATCACTACATAGTATAAAATAAAGTCGCTTTTTCTGTCCCTATGTCCCTTTGTACGCTTAAATCTTCAAAAATAAACAACCGATTTTCAGTTTGTGAGTTTTTTTTTTAAATAGATAGAGTGATTGAAAAGGAAGGTTTCTATGTATAATAACATCCATTAAATAATGGTGTAATAGTAGATATAATCCTGTGCGAAGCAAGGGCGGGTCGCTAGTATTGTATGAGTGGATCGTTTTGATGATTGATAATTTAATTTTCTTCAAACTTGGTGGCAAAACAGTACCTACTTTTTGTATGTCAAAATTTACAAAAGACCGTCCTCAAAACCCCCACCCTTCACCACTTCCTATGTATTTTTGCTGGGAAGAAGAAGTGGCGCAACTAACTCCCCAGTAACACATCTCTGTCTGTAGGTTAGAAGAACCTTTCAACAATGTTCTACATGTATATTGATATAAAATGAGTATGCAATGAGTAATTTACACTTGCTACTTTTCCGAAGTTTTTTTTTATAAATGTTTCTAATTACCACTACATACCACACTAAATATTTTGCTTAGGTTTCACTATACCTAATACATATAGTCTAATATTATGATTAACGATAATAATAACAATTTATGTTTTATTATTTCTATTTATCTTTAAAGATTAAAGGGACGATGAAGACTCACACCCTTTTTACTACTAGGTATTAAAATTCACTCATCGCCATTTCACTCCACAAAAAATGAACTACTCAACCAAGATTGATTCACAAAATCAATTCAACAGTTTGACAATTCCTCAGGCTCTTAGACTAAATTGATGACCATTGTGACGTCACATCGTTACGGTCTGGTCCATAGAGAACAAAATGACTAGCGGAGGTGCCATAACGGAAAATCTCCTAAGACAGTAGCGCGCCAACATACGGGTGTTCGGGGGACGAGGAACGTTACTCTTTTCGCTCTTATACGTCTTCTTTGGACGTAACCACCACCACCGTAATACCACTTTTGTAATACCAAAAATCGTTGACAGACGTCTCAAAGAACCCGAACGCCTCGTTAGTTCTCTCGTAACTAATCATTTTGGTATGTATTTGAGCTAGAAGAAGGCGCCTGACCTACCTGCATTGTAGCATCTCCGCTCATCTTTCCTTACTCCGTGGTCTGGTCCCTGATAACAATTGTCAGCTGAATGCTTTATGTCCCTCGAGGGATCTGAAGTTCTAACAGATTACTATTAAGATGAAGCAGATGCTGGGTCTTAATAGTGGCGGTTTGTGAAGGAATGGTAAAGACGTCACTTTTCTGTGAGGCTTGAGAGACTAAAATAGATGTATAGTTTGAGAAATTTTGTCGTTTTACCTAAGAAAGCTCCTGTTTTGTCTATAGCCATCAGGTGACCTAACCTTTTCGCAACTTTTAAGGTAAGCTTCTAATCTAACCGGATCCTAGTGAAAACTAATTCATTAGATGAAGTGGCTGCCTATATGACTTCTGCAACCCAGTTTAGTTTGCAAGGTTGTTCTTTCTAAATGAGCTTCGATAAAATTCTTTGAAGCAAATAATTTACCACAATTGCGTGTCAGGAGAAGAAATAAAAAACATGTTATACTTCCTTGGTACATTTGAAAAAGTACTGTTACTTATCAGATATCACCATTGACCTCGATCTTTTTCTCCAATTTCTGACTTACAAAAACCCGCTAAGTGCAAGTCGGACTCACGCAGAAACGGATCCGTACGTCATTTTCTATAGAACGGGAAAAAAATCGCGCCTAATGTATCGGGATCACATAAAATATTAATTTTATTCTAGTTTACAGTATTTCTTGTTACAGCAGCAACAGAAATACATCTCCTTTGCACATGCCCAATTGTACAGATGTTTCATTCATAAACCCGACGGCCCATTTCAACAATTATGAATAGATATCTTTTGTATTTTATTTAATTCATTTAAATTGCCTCACTATCACGGTTCATGAGATACAGCCTGGTAGCAAACTGATAGCGAAATCTTATTCATAAGCTCCCATTTCAACCTTTGGCTGCGAAACTCCAAAAAACATACCCCTTTATTCCCCCAAAACAATATTTCTGCAAGAAAAATGCTTTCCACTTATTATGTAAGTGAGAAAGCTCATGTTTCTAACGCCATGTGACATTGAGTCTAACTCAGCTCACTGCATATGAGGGTAGGACGAATGGCCCGTTTTGCATAAATGGGGGAAGGGGGGAAGGGAATAATGTCGAATGTTCTTGTGTGGGTTGATCTGTTTGTTATATTCTCTAGTTATTTTTTAGAGTTAAGAATTTTCATTAGGAATATGACATTATGTTGAAACGAAAATCTTTGCCTGACGCTGCAAAAATATTTAACCGAATCGTGAAAGTATTTAGGTACTTTGTATGTACTTTTCTAAGCAAATAAATAGTGAATACAAAAGTTATTAATGCAGAAGCCAAGCAATCGCAAATAATGTAGCGATAAACGGCGGTGAAGTAGTTATAGAAATCAATTCAGTGTTTACTTACATTGATTCATTTTCGGACTTTTTGGCTGTTTGTATCTAAAATTTATTGTCCTTCCTATCCTTAACAAAAAGGCCTAATTTTGCCTTTTGCTCGCTTACTACTGACGCATTTGAAAATTAATATAGCATTCATCTAGTCTAGAGCCTGAGAAACGACTAAGGCTACTTTTTATCCAGCTACGGGAAGGTTAGTTCCCTCGGAACAGCTACTTTATTATACACGGAAAAGCACACCACACTCCACAAAACAGTCGGAACGACATTCAATTACAAACGCTTACACATGAAGACTGCAAACTTGGAAGTTTGCATAAATTTCCCAGAAACATATGCATTTGACTGTCAAGTGCATAGTTTAGAAACTGCACCGTTTATATAGTTACCGCTTTCAACTGGTAGCTGGGATGCAGACCATTTGGAGTTAGCTCACAGATGGTACAAGGCTTTGTATGACGGATTCATGGAGAACAAGATGACTAGCGGAGATATCATAACGCAAAATCTCCTAAGAAAGTACAACATACATACATGTGTTCGGGGAACGAGGATCGTTACTAGCTCTGCCCTTGCACGCCTTCTTTAGAACTTGCCCATTGTTTTTTGACAGATTGGGTTTGCTGTGACATGGAACCCGAACGCCACGTTATTTGTAATAACTGATCACTCCTACTGTACGTTACTTGAAGGACTAGAAGGCGCCTGACCTACCTGCTTTATAGAGTCTCCAATCATCTTTCTTTCCTCTGTGATTTGGAGTAACTTCACAGATAGGGCACTGAAGGCTTTGTATGACGAATTCTATTCCGTCTTTCATAGATTGGTGTAGTCGTAGGACATAAAAGGCTATTGAATGACTACAGATAACACATCTGTGGTCTGATATTGAGTCTGGCTTCTGACTACCCGTAATAATGACTGTCAAAGGTGTTCAAATGACACCTGATAAAAGGTCGGTACCCACCAACTTAACGTGGTCTCTGAAATATGGAGGAACTCAGCATGACAAGATGGTCACCCATCCATGACTCGATCGCGCCAAGCATTTCTTTATCCGATCCAAGCAGCTGTCACCTAGGTGCGAGATTCATATCAATAATATACAAGGTTGTCTGGGAGAGATCTTAGTGTGTATCACCTACTTTAATTCGTTCTAAGAAAAAATAAATAAAAAAACTGGTGTACCTAATAAAGTAGGTATATGTGTCTACCAACAATTATTGAACTACGTCAGACATAAGTAATATACCGTGACATTCAATTAAACTGCGCTAGTTTTGTGCTAGATACAGCGGAGTTAGCGTAAAATAGCGCTGCATGGGCAATTAAGCGGAATACACGAGAATTGTTGCTTCATGCATGCCGTACGCGGAGAACAAAATGACTAGCGGAGATGTCATAACGCAAAATCTCCTAAGAAAGCAGCGCTCCAAAATGCGAGTGTTCGGGGGACGAGGAACTTAATAGCTCCCACTTTTTTTCTTTCTCTAGAAATCGGTCATATTTTGAAAACTTAATCACTAACAGCCTTACTTATAAACGTGAATTAAATAATAAGTAATACTTAACGGTTGTTTAAGAAAATTCTTACTTATAAACGATGCTTAAGCATGTCTTACTAACATTTAATCGCTACTTAATACTTTTAGTAGTGATTAGTTAAAATGTTGCTTAGAAGGTGATTAGAGATTTTTATAAGTAAGGCTGTAAATAAATAAGAACTAGTCTTTGACAGATCTTTTTTTTTCATGACACCTTCACACACGGTTAGTTAGCCCCGTGGTAAGCTATTTATTATCTTGTGTTATGGATGCCACTTTATTTAACAAGGAACCTTACTAAGTAATCTGTGCCTAAAAAGTTCTAGTAACTGAGCAAGCCTACCGTACGTTGGTTGACCTACAAGACGGCGCCTGACGATGGCAATGGCATCGTGACGATGGCATCTCCGCTATCTTTGCTTCCTCTGTGTTAGCATACGTTTGTATGAAATGTCGTGCGTGTATTGAACGTTATGTTTTGATGCATGAGCTTATGGCTTAGAAGTTATGATGGTCGTTACAATGGTCGTGGTTGAAGGAAGGTTTTGGATTAACTGGGACAGATATGTGGTTATATGAGATGGCTTTGACATCATATCTGCTTAATCTATAGTCAATAGTCTAGATTTGGAAATAGGGCATTTTAATGGCAACAATATTTTCTGTAAGCAATATCATGGTATCGCGGAGAAGTCAGTTTGATAAATCAGGAAATGCAATCAAAAGGAACATGTTTTTGTTTTTCATTTTTTTTTAATTTAAAACTAGTCATGTTAAGGCCCTCATTGGCCCAAAACTTAGGAGAGAGATGTTTTAATGCACCAAAAAATTACCCCACCCAGATATACCTACTACTGAGGCAAAATGTTTGAATAACGAAAATACGTTGCTTAAAATCTCATTGCCGCTTTGATATTCTGGACCTTGTCCTGGGAGTCTGCAAGCATATGAATAAATAGGTAAGTACCTAAATCAAAGCATACCTTATTTCGATCTCCTTTTGTTTCATGACAAATATTAGGAAGTGCTAATGCGGCTAATACAATAAAGTACTCGATGTATTTAATTCTAAGTTGCACACATAGCCGTGTCGACAGTGCATATTTATGTGCACCGCGCTGCATTGCGCTATATATCTTGCAAGTTCAAACGCCAAGACAATTGCAAATCGTCTTCATCTCCCGAGCCTTTTTCCCAACTATGTTTGGGTCGGCTTCCATTCTAACCGGATGCAGCGGAGTACCAGTGTCTTACAAGGAGCGACCGCCTATCTGACCTCCTGAACCCAGCTACCCGGGCTACCCAAAACCCCTTGCTTGGACTGGTTGTCAGACTTACTGGCTCCTGACTACCCGTAACAACTGTCAAAGATGTTCAATGACAACCGGGACCCCCGAAACACGGTCATTGGTGTCCGAAATATGCTTAGAAGGATTATTCATATTATAAATCCAAGTTTACGCACTTTTGATGTCTTGTTACTTTACAAGAAGCAGTACTAATATTACAAAGTGCTAATACAATAAAGTACTACATCTATTTAATTCTAAGTTGCACACATAGCTGTGTCGACAGTGCATATTTATGTGCACCGCGCTGCATTGCGCTATATATCTTGCAAGTTCAAACGCCAAGACAATTGTAAATGTAAGTGACTTTGTGGGCGAAATATACGGGGTTTTATTCGGGGCACACACGTTCCTTCTAAAAAGCATTTAAGTTGCAATGATATTGGTATTAAAATACGAACCTTTTATAAAGTTGATCAATAGATATTTACAACACAAAAAGAAAACTATCCTAGTAGAACAATAAAAAAACTAAAATATATACACTTTATCTAAAAGGCGTCAAAAAATTCATCCCCATCGCTGTCAACTGGGAGCGTACCCAAGAGGCTGGCAGAGGCTTTTATAAAGAAATGAAACTTATTTTTAAATAGAAAAGTATATTTATTTATAGCTTTTGCCAGCGGATTTATCGGAAGTACTCTCCGTCCTAGGATACAAAGCAACCATTCTCAATAAATGGGCTTCCTAACTCTGAAATAATGTTACACATCGAACAAGAAGTTTTTTGAGATTTGGGCGTTCAAGCAAACAAACTCTTCGGCTTTATAATATTAATAGTAGATTTTCAATATCCAGAAAGATCATTGGTAATACAGATCACCTACCTTATTGAATATTATCCCACTGATTGTGAATAGTTTAGTGATCAAATTGATATCAGTTTGATTGATTTTAAGAAAGATCTTGACTAATCAAGACTAATTTCCAAGGAGACCAAGTTGGCATGAAAGAATTACTTTCTTAAACGCTGTGTTCATTCCTAAAATTATCCCCCGTACATTTCCAAATATGTACAAAGTAAACGGTATGCACTGCAAATGAATATCAACTAGCAGGTGGTGTCGACGCTTACTGCAATATATCTACGCGAAATATTATATTTTATTATATAATACAATTTACTGCAGTATCCTTGTGACAAGTTAACTTTTTAGAGTAACTGTACCACTTAACTGGGTTATGAAGATTTGTGTTATGAAGTTCTAAGTTTCTTAGGGAGGATGTTCTAAGTTTTTTAAGTATAGAAATGACTGCTTTCTTACATAGTTTAAGCTGAGATTATATGGCCGTGTTAGGCCCCTATGGATTTTCCCGTTCAAGCTTCAAAGTGAACAGTTGTTTTCAGAAAAACTGACTTTTATGTTGTCAGTCAAAATGGGCCTGATAACTCAATATTTTTCGAAAGTCACAACAAAAGACGCTCACCCAGTTTCTTTGTGTTGTTACTAGGAATAAGAAGTGGCGTAACAAACTCCCCAGCAACACATGTTTATTGAGAAAGGATTGTAAACAATTAAACAAAGTTAACAAAATACATAAACAGAACAAAGGCTTAATTCGTGGGAAGGTCAGACACCATCAATAAAATAATTCAATTAAGCAATTAACAACTCTATTTCCATTCCAATTAAATTGACCTCCTTCTATAGAAACATCGGATATAAACTTAGAGCATTTAATCAACAGGAATCGCTATGAACACTATGCGAAAATATCTGCCTTAACTGTACTTTTGATCGTACGATGACAGCATACGTGAAAAATTATACAAAATACAAAATGGTACTCTAAGGATCGAGAGGTGTGGAGACAAAATGGGGAGCCAGCAGTGGGACAATAAGGGCTGACAAATGGTACATTTATTATCGTTTTTTTTGCATTGTTGTTAAAGAAGCAATAGAAATAAAAAAACTTTCTGTGACAGCTGTCTTGCTATCATGGTTCATGAGATGTAGCCTGGTAACGGACGGAGAAGTTTTAGTTACAAGTTTTACCTTTGGGGTACCTACAAATCCCCAAAAATAAGCATCAGTAATCATTTATGTGCATCCAGTTAGGATGCACATAAATGATTACTACCGACAGTCTCGTATCTTTGTCAGAAGAAAAGGCGTCTCCAGTAGCTTAACTGCTCAAAGTATATAAACTAATTGAAACAAAATTTAGAGCCAAGGATTTATATACCAACACAGAGTAACGCTTTGTTATCAGTTTTCCACTCGATAAAGTTAGAGGTCCTATTCAGATGTTTTATGGTAAATATCTACCTAGTTTACCTACTATAGCTAGTTTTGTTGTTTATTTCATGAAGGATGAAAGGGGATTGTGGGTATTATGTAACGGGGAGTAAAAGGTTGGGCAGGGTTAAAGCTTTGCCATACGGACGTAATTTTGTATAGTTATCGGCACGAATCTTGAGCTCTGACCTTCACCTGCGCAGAAGTAATTTATTGGGTATGAAGTGAGGCGCGGGGGTGGGTTAAAGCGGTGTTTGGCCCGCAGTGCATCGCGTCATAGCCGTCACTCGGGATTGGTTCTTTGCTAATAAATCACTTCTGCGCAGATGCAGGTCAGAGCTCAAGATTCGTGCCGATAACTATATCAGAAGTGATGTAAAAAACTGTGAATGGAAATTAAGCAGTCACGGTCAACAATGATGGAATATAAGTTATCTTTTTCTTCCTTTTTTTTGAAAAGATTTTTAGCAATGTGGGTGATACATTAAAACAGTAGACTAATTGAACCTTTACATCCTTTATATGTCACGTATATGTGGATAGAGATATAGATATTCGACTTTTTTGAAGTCATATGTATGTTAGGAAATAGAAAGGTCTAGAAATACACTTTTATCTACGTATCCATTGAGAGATTAAGAGATTAAGTCATATTACAGCTTTCCCAAAAAACCACTTTCTTATCCCGACTTGCATTAAAAAACCAAAAAATATACTCCTCAAAAAATACCGACCTATAAAACTTTCGGTACAGTAATTCCCGAGATTCGAACACGCATACACATCTTTATTAGTGAGATAAGCCAATTTTATTCGTTCTAAACGTAGGAGTAACAATCTACGCCCACGGTACACAATAAATTGAAATGTCTTCATAATAAAAAGATATATCTCTATTAGAATTTTATTTATGAGGGCAACTTCTGACTTGTTTCGTTGATCGAGTTGCTTTTACATCAGATGCTTGTATTTGTAGCAAGTTTCAAATAATCGCTTTAGATTTTGTAGTTTTCAACATTTCAAATAAAAGTTCATTAGAAATAAGCTGTACCTTTCTATGCTATTACTTCGTCTTCCATCTGTGTACTGTGTCCATAAACGGTTAAATAAATAAATAATATATTCAAACTTATGTGACGGTTAGGTATATAAGAATAATAACGGCCATTGTACATGTTAAACACTAATTTCCCAATGTCTAGTAACAGTATTCAGCAACTAGCTTTCGCCCGCAGCCGGATGGTGACCAAAACTATCCTAAAACCTTCTCCCGAGTCTAAGTTACCTCCCCTCTAATTTTCAGCTAAATCGTATGTCGTGACAACGGAAAGCGGGTTTCATTTTATATATAAGTATAGATAAGAAAGATATAAGATATGCTGTAAAGCTTAATCCTGCGGTTCCACCAATTTATTGATAGGTATTTCCCGCATCCAAATAAAATAGCTTAAATGCTGTTCTGATTAGCTATAGGTATTACTGCCAACTTTCACCTTTCAATCCAACATTTTCGCAAGGAACTCAAGTGGCTCCCAATCCGTCTTCGCAGGAACACTCGCATTTTGTGTCTTCTTTTTAATATCCTCTTCAATCCTAAATCTCCATCCTACCTGCGGGAACGTTTTTCCTTTCTCCGCTCACCTGATGCGTCCTGCAGGACACATCTCAAATCCCTTCTTAAAATCCCTTCCCACTCCACTGACTTCTACTCCTATTCTTTCACCGTGCACGCTGTACGGCTGTGGAATAAGTTGCCGCCTGAGCTGAGGAGCTGCCAGACTGTTGCTGTGTTTAAACGCAAGTTGAAAGAACACTATCTTTCCTCTCTGTCATAGATGCATATAGTATTTATTGTATATATATATATATTTAAGTAGTTTATGTTACTGATTATATATTGGTTATATCTTCTTTCTTTTTACACTGTCTATCTGTACCTATCTCTTCTATTCTAACTCTCCCATAACGGGCCTGCTGGAAGAAATTTCATTAGAGATAAGCTGTGCCCTTGTACAATTTTTCCTATTATTTATTGTTGTTTGTGTTTTATGTGTACAAAATTGTTAAATAAATAAATACACAAATATACATCATTACAAACTATCACGGTCATAACATGAGTAGCATTATCAAAATAACTCGTTCCTAAAAGCATAACTGTCCCGTAAAAACTAACACTCAGTCATTAAATATCAAATATCTAGCACCCAGACCTACATAGGGCCATTATAAGGCCTTTAATCGCCATTCCCGAACAGCCATAAGGCCATAAGCCCCAATTCCTAGCCTAGAACTGTGTGGAACTTTCTAGAACTCGGACATGAATTTGAATGAGCCTAAGTACTCATCCATTAGGAGTTTGTGAACAAACACCGATAGTTTTGAACTGGGGTTCAGTATTTCTATGTTATACTGGGTAGGTATTTCCTGTGGTTTTACTCGCGTTTCGGGGGATTCACTTCCTGCACTTGGGTAACTTGCACTTATGGTGAGTGCTGGAGTGGAGACCACGGACTAGCAAGCGCAGCGTAGGACATCCACCAGCAAGATGGACAGACGACCTTATAAAGGTCGCCGGAAGACGCTGGATTCAGGTCGCCTCCAACAGGTATCTGTGGAGATCTAAGGGGAGGCCTATGTTCAGCAGTGGACGTCTTATGGCTGAGATGATGTTGATGATGATGATGACTTGGGCAAAAAGCAATACTAACACTAAATTTATTTTCAAAACAGACTCACTTCAGCTTTATTATATACTAGCTTTCGAACGCGGTTTCACCCGAAATAACTGCCCCCGATAAAAGGATGGTGACAAAAATCCTGAGTCCTTCTACCGGGTCTATGCTACCTCCACTCTAATTTTCAACTTAAACGCTTAAGCCATTCTTGAGTTATATGTAGTGTAACTAAAACAACTTTGATGCATAGATTGAGACATACAGACATACAAAACATTTTATAACAAAGACACAAAATTGATTTACTAGAAAACTTGTGACTTTTACAAGTTGAACTATAAATAGTTTTAATACCTTTTTTGTGTATGGGAGGTATAATCTTTTTATGTGAATGTTTTCCATACAATAGTGTAGCGATGGGATAATAAATAAGATTAGTTATTTATTGATAACTTCATTTTAGAGTTAAGTATGATATTTTAAGTTTGAGTGGGGTATCAAGTTACATGGATTAAGAACTACGAGCTTTTTAATGTAACATGGCTATTGAGGATCTATCTGCCTTTTTCCTGGATTCATTTAGTGGAAGAATTCATTTAGTGATTGTTATTTATTTATAACCTACCGATGCAATTAGTCTTAAAAGGAATGATCACTCGGCTTGTCCAAAGCGGATTGTAGTTTTCTGAAATATAATTAAAGGTTTTCTCAAGTTGTATTTTACAGATACACTTTCAAGGTCTTCATATAACATGGGGCTGCGGAATTGTTCGAAAGAGATACCGCGGCCCTGGTACATAAAAAGCCTACGACGGAACACGACGGTTTTTAGTCAGTAAGAGTCTGACACTCCCTCACCGCTGCTAACCCACAGCGGGATCATTTGATGATTTTTGACGTCGTTAAAAAAAGGTATATAACCTAATCTGGAATCAAACCCGCACACTCTTACTCTAGAGAGTACTTTAACCACTGGGTCAGACTTTCTACTATCATCCATTTTAACACTAAATTCAAAGCGACATTCTAACATTGGAAAACACGTAAAAGCCTTCAGTCTTAATGACCGATTCCAATCTGATTTGCCCTCAGCTATTCAAAATATTGCTCAATTGGATCTAGACTTTAGATATCCCCTATTTATTAGGTAAACTGCTATACATACTTCATAAAACCGTTCTAGAAACAAGTTAATTACTCGACAGTTTATATCAAACCATAGAAACGTAATAAATTACAGAGGAAGGAAAGATAGCGGAGATGCCATAAGGAAGGAAGGTCAGGCGCCTTCTTGTAGGTCAAGTAATGTACGGTAGGCGTGATTAGTTACTAGAACTAACGAGACGTTCGGGTTCCTTGGTCAACTCAAAACCGATCTGTCAAAGATTGGTCTTGATTGATTGGTGATTCTATTTTGAAAATAATCAGCGGATTTTAAAGAAGGCATGTAAGGACGGAGTTAGTAACGTTCCTCGTCCCCGAACTCTCGCATTTGGGCGAGCTACTTTCTTAGGAGATTTTGCGTTATGACATCTCCGCTAGTCATTTTATTCTCCATGGTTTAAACCGAACTGCAGAAACGTAATAAACACTTCCAGAAATTCAAAATACGTATAAATGTTTTCATTTGGAAATTCTAGTTTACTTGTAACTCAGAAAATTTCATTGGAACTTTATTAACGTGCCTCGCGGTATTTTCTTTAATAAGTCAGTTGGTTACCTGTTAATTTTATTTCAGCGGAATCTTGGAAACTCGCTCTCTGTGAGATTTTGTTCAGAAAAGCGTGAAATTCGAGTGCTATACTTGTTGTATTTCTAGTGGTTTAGTAGTTAATAAGCTTGGCTTAAAACTTGGGTAATATAAAAAATGCAGTTAATTAAGGAAATAATGTTAAAAATAGTTGCCGCAAAATAATGTTTCGATAAATGATTATAGGAGAAAAAAATTGATTCAGAACCTTCCTTTGTTGTTTTTTTTTAATAATTTGGTAGAATATATTCGTATATTCCATCACGAAGTTCCAGCCCATATCTTCCGGCTCCTTCATCTGATCACTTCGACTGTACCATACCATAGTAGCGTCAGAACTACATACAGCTGCCAATTTTCATGACGCTACAATCCTTGGAAGATGGGTAAATTAGTTACCTTAGATTCCATTACATATTTACGTACAGGTCGACCAAATAAAAGCGTATTAAAAATGAGCGTTCACTAGTTTCAAAACACCTAAAAAAGTAAGTAAATAAAATACAACTAAGTTAATTTCGAAGTTGCAAAACATTTACAAACATTCTTCGGCCTAGACATCATTAAATCTAGGCCCAAACAAAATAAATAAAGCCAAGTTTTACAATAAAGGGCCTAGGCCTATTCTGAGGCCTAGACTTAGTTACCGCGATAATACAGGTCATGGCTTTTAAGATGAAACGATAGTTAAAATTAACCTTTCAGTTACATGCTACTAGATTTCTGATAACTTTGTACGTGAACCCACTAATTAATTTTGTGAAATGTACTTACAAGTTTCTTTTTTGTTAGGATAAAATAGTGGCTTACCTACTTTCTACTGACAAGTAGTGACGTTGTAACTTTCTTTCTAGTATTAGTATCAAAATATACATGTAAGCTTATAGATAGAACAGAAGCAGTCTTCGTTCTCGATACATGGGCTATCTACTACTGAAATATTTTTCAAATCGGCTTTGTGGTTTCTGAGATAAACGCGTTTAAGCAAAGTACAAAATCAGCTTTATAATATTGGTACTATAGATAAAATTCTTAAAAAAATCCACACATTAAAATAAAACAGATAATTTATAACAATTAAAAAAATCAATTTTTCCATTTCACCATACATAATTAAAAAAAAACAAAGGCCATAAAATATCGTGATATACATTTTGAGGCAATCATTCCCGATCAAGGCCTGGTCCCCGCAACAAAATGGCGCGGTCCCGACCCCTGACGCGTGAAATAGCAATTAAAATAAAATAACTTTTCCCTCAGTAATTTGTTTAAATTTCGCCACTGGACTGGTAATATTTCAAAAGAGCATTGTGTTTACTTTATCATGGTTTTGACATTAGAAGTTATTGGGTAGCATTTGAGGGTTAAATGTAAAAGTTGGATTATGAAATTAGAATATATGATTTAGTGTGAATTTACAGATTAAAAGTATAATTAGTTTACTAGTTATTTTCTTCTCTTCCTGGGGGAATTGATGCAACCATTAGGTACTCTAGTAGACGAAGTTTCTACAGAGGGCCTGGCTTAAGTAAGTTAGCAATAATTTTACAAGAACTATCAAGAAATTGATCTAATAAGACTTTTGTGGACTAGATACTTTCCAAATTAAAACAAAATCTGTTTATGCATTGAACTATAAAATGATCTCCACAATTATTTGACACGGCTGGCAAGGTAGCTTTCGGATTTATAATATAATATAAAGAAAAATATAAGTACATTATATATTTTGTAAAAGTATTGATTTTATACGTCAGGCGTTCACTCAACAGCACTAAGTAATTATTATTTCAGATGCACTAATGGTGTTTATTATTCAAGAGTATTATTAACGTAGCAGATTATTAGAACTACTTAAACTTTTCATAAAGCCCGGCGCAATTTACTGGCTTAGTTTCACCCATTTTTTTTAATTTGTACGAAGTTTTCTTATAATTAAAACCCACGAACTTTGCAGACTGTTGATTAAAGCGGCCTCTTAAAAAATAAGTCACGAATAGTTTTACAAATTTTAGTTCTACGTGACCCTAATGTGGCCTAGACTTAGTAAAAATTACGTCCAATCTTTATTTTTAAACTTATTTTTTACGGCAAAAGTTAATTACAGAACCAACGTGAATTATTAAAATAAACACAACACCACATGACGGAGCCATATGACACAAAAATAAAACATCACATTTTTAAAACGCAAAGATGTCTGCCTACCCAACATCAACAAGGATTTAACGACGTCATAAACTGCCAAAACAGTCGAATCACCGAAAATAACCACAGACAAAAAAAAAAACAACTTTTAATTTCGTCATGACAGAAGTGTAAAAAAAATGGCGGCGTTCTTTATAACCTAAAACGTAAACTGGGCCACTAAATCAGCTTGTTCGCGTATAATATAATCAAAAAGGTTTTTCGCTCATGAATTTTGGCCACAAAAAAATATGAATCTCATTCTGCACAAGAATTAAGATAATTCCCGACGTAATTTCTGTTGAAGTGATGAGAAGTCAGAAGTACCACCCAAAACAATAAAACACTAGTTTTTGATTTCTGAATCGGAGAACTATATTGACAGAAGAAGAAATAAAGAGGAATATATGTATAAGAATAACAAGGACAAAAAACACTAATTGCACGTACAATAATATAGGATAGAGGAGGCATCAACAAAGTAATATTCGTGGTATGTGGTTTTAAAAATAAATAATGACAGCAAAAGGACAGCAAGTGGAAACATTCAATCCTTTTGTGACAGGCTCAAAGAATATTGTGGTTTTATCATTATTATAGTAGACTAGCTTCTGAAGTCCGGGATTAAAACTATCCTATGTTCTTTCTCAAGGTCAACTCTATCTCTGTACCAAATTTTTTCAAAATCGGTTCGATGGTTTAGACGCGAAAGCGTAACAGACAGACAGACAGAGTTACTTTCGCATTTATAATATTAGTAGGGATTTAAAGTCCAATTGATGGGATTACCACTAAGGATACTGATGAATGATACTGAACCTGTAAATCGTATGGTCTGAACCTACTGTCATTGTATTTTTACAGTGAACTTGTCAGAAGGTATCAGGTTGGCAGGATTATGCATGTCCGCATGTCAATAATTTAACGAGGGCTTCGAAGCTAATCCACTTTTTATTTGTTATTTTGACATTTATTTTAGTACCTACTGGTGTAAATTATTTTCCACCGAGGACGTAAAATGACATTTAATTAGAATATCTGGAAATATTTATAACACACTGACCTAATTGTAACTAATATAATTACTAACTGAGAATTCTATTTAAATTGTTAGTGAGAAAAAGCTACGATTGCTAGTGTACCTAAATGAAAACCAGGCCAGGATCACTAAGTACCTATCTATATCGAAAAATTCATAGACCAACCGTATGTCTACATAAAACCAAAACAGACTTTTATTAACTTTTGCGCGCAACATCCAACCCAATATAGGTGACGACGTAATTTCCTCAATAGCAAGCAAAACCGCAGTAAAAAGCCAGTTCACACATAAATTGAATACAAAGCTTGCTCACGTTAACCATAAAATAACAAAAAACCTCATCAAAGTAAACCTACCGCGCGTAATCTTTTCCCGCCAAAACGGCGTAAACGCGGATTATGCACGTCCGCCATTTTGAAGGCCCGTTCGAAATTTAAAAGTCTTCATTCTTTATTCAAAAATGTTTCTTTTGTCATCTAATTGGGCGTGACCGTGCTAAATCGTTGGGTCTTAGCCAATAATTTTGAGCCGATTTACTTAATAGAATGTCGTATAAATCTTTTAGGTAATTTTATTTTTGCACGGCGAAATCCTTTGAGGATCGCGCCATCTTTAGTGAAAAGGTAAAGATCGATGTTCGAAATACGATTTTAAAGTTTTGTGTTAAGATTGGATTTTGAATGACGTTAATCTGCTCTAGTTTTCATTCTTTGTAGTGACTAATAATATAGGCGATAATCAGGCACATTTAGTTCTAATAAGATTAAAATATAACATTCTGATATCCAAGGCGATAATCAAGAGTCAAGTTAATATGAACAAAAAATAGTAAAAGATCTGAAACGCATATTCACCAATGCATACTTAATTCTAGATGTCGGTTTTGCTTATGCCTTATGAGTTACTAGCCATTTTCTCGCGGTTTCACCTGCCAAAAATATTAATATAACCTATGTTACTCGGGAAGAGTGTTGCTTTATAACAGTGAAAGAGTTTTCATATCGATTTAGTAGTTTCGCAGCCGCTATAGGATATTCCCGCTTTATTATACATATTATAGTTCGGCCATTCAGAGAATGCGTTCCTGACACGTCGCGATTGAACTGACGACGTAACTTTGCAATGGCGTTGCAGTTACGATAAAAATATTTTTGCTGGTTGTTTACCGTTTTAACAATTGAGGAGCATTAAAACAACATTATTATATCAATAATCAATGAATGTAGTTACGTCGTCAGTTCAATCGCGACGTGTCAGGAACGCATTCTCTGAATGGCCGAACTATAGTATAGATTAAATTGTCAATTTAGATGATAACCACATAACACTACATTTAATATATTTCTCAAACGCCATCTTATATTAAACTCGTATATCATGCTATCTAGGTCTTGTCATAATGAGTTTTTGCTACACGGCCGTTTCCACTCGTGTAAGCACATTCACGCCCAAAGAATAGATTTAACGTGACAAATACAAATATCCCATCGGTTTTCGTTTGTTTTTCTTGAAGACGGTTTATCTTTTGTGTAAGAGGACTAGGTTTTTCTGGGAGTTTTCTTACATTAAGATTAGGTATAATTCAGCTGTTGGTTTGTCTAAATGGGGTGTAAGAAACAGTGGTTCGATTTATGATACATTCCAGTGGTCAACTTTTTGAGAAGATCGCCAAAAATATTTATTGTTCCCATATGTTTGAAGTTTCATACTACCAACAACGTTATCTATTTAATGAAATGGGAATTATGGCGATCATAATATTGATATAGATTAACGATAAGTTTACTACGCTTCGTTTCTGCAAATATCTTTGAAATTATTGATAGCCTTTCTTTGAAGTATGACTAGCTTCTGCCAGCGGTTTCACCCGCATCCCGTGGGAACTACTTCCCGTACCGGGATAAATAGCCTATAGCCTTCCTCGATAAATGGGCTATCTAACACTGAAAGAAATTTTCAAATCGGACCAGTAGTTCCTGAGATTAGCGCGTTCAAACGAACAAACAAACAAACTCTTCAGCTTTATAATATTAGTATAGATGATGTCCTCATAGCCAATGATTGGCCACGGTGGCTCTTCTCATACAAGGAGAACTCAGATCAGCCAACTGCGCAGGACATATTTATAGTGCACGAGTATTTGCGCAGACACAGGTGCACTCACTATTCCTTCACTCTCATAGCCCGATGGGACGGCAATCCGGAGAGAGATCAGGCGCGATTATTAGAATGTGATAGAAAAGGTACTTATTTGAAAGCCCACGGCGACATAATAAGTCAAAGTCGACAGAATTAATTGAAACTATGTTTAATGAATGAAAAACGTTGTGTAGGTTCATAATTATTAATTCAACGTGTTTAGTAATTAGAAAAAACAAATATAGCACGCGGGACGTGGAAACTAATCATTGTTTTACTATTTGGTTTAAGTTAACAACTGTAGCTATTTATCTACATAGTAATCTTATAAAAGCTTAAGAGGTAGTTTGCTCGTCTTTTTTATTTGAACGTGACAATAAGAACTACAGTTATCCAGATTTTTTCTCAAGTGCGATTTTGCATCATCGTCATCCTCTGTCTAGGCTTTTCCCAACTATGTAAGGGTTGACTTCCAGTCTAACTGGATAGACCTGAGTATCAATGTTTTCCAAGGAGCGACAGCCTATCTGAACTCCTCAACCCCATACCCGGGCAACCTAATACCCCTTAGTAAGACTGGCTGTCATACTTTCTGCCTTCTGACTACCCATAACGACTGCCAAAGATGTTCGAATGACAGTCCTTTCTTTTGTTTTTTTAGGGTTCCGTACCCTAAGGGTAAAACGGGACTCTATTGTTTTCGCTCCTCTGTCCGTCCGTCCGTCCGTCCGTCCGTCTGTCACCAGGCTGTATCTCATGAACCGTGATAGTTAGAGAGTTGAAATTTTCTATCATTCTATATATGTATTGTTAGATATGAATCCTCCTTGCTACCAACCTGGCCTGACCGGGCTGGTATAGAAGAAGAAATTATGACGGATAGAAGGAGGACGGACGTTGAAGATGTCACATCGTGATCTTATAATTAATTATCGATATTGTATTTGCTATTCAAAGTTGGCTTCTGCTAAATCCTTTGTAAGAAATAAACCTTACCGGGTTAAATGTTTATAGACGTGTGTTATTTATTTTCAAGTACCACTTCTGATCTGACCTCTAAGATCAGAAGTGGGATCGCCACGCGTTCTTTACCCTTTGCCATCTGAATCCAATAATTATTTATTTTGTTCATGAAATTACACGTCAACTGTAAGTAAGTCTTATTTCTTACACTCGAGAGTATTCTGAAGAAAAAGTATGAACTAGTTATAGTTCCGATACCGTTGCGATTCTATGAATGATCCTCATGTGCTGTGAAACAACCACGATATAACCGACAGCACATTGGAAGCCACAACATCAACATTATGGCAAAGAACTGGTCAAAGTCTTGACTAGAAATTGCGAGAGAGGAAAAGTGACAGCTGCTGTGTCTTGTTTGTAAAACAAAAAGCGATCGAATGCTGGAGATACTGAAGATAGCCCACCAGCTGGAACAGCCTCAGCTCGATCTTACGAAGATTCCTTTCAGCAGCAGATTTGTGTTTTAGAGTGAACCTCTTCTCTTGGATTTCTTTTTCAGGATGTGTAAAGCACTGAAGCTCGAAGACAGTGGCCCTGAAAAGCCATGTTGAAGTTTTACAACTTGCACATAATAAATTTATGATCAATATTTTATGATTTGAACAATTTTGGATTATGAATTTTGCAGATAGGGCTGAAACTATTCAACTTATCATAGTACGAGGTATAAGTATGTCTGGCGTTGAGAAGGAAGGAAGAAGCGCTGTATCGTGTCGCTACCTTTTATCACGCTTTTAGAAAATGATTTCAACATAAAGGCCTAAAACTGCCAACTGTTAAAACTAATTGAATATTCTGTGCGATGCATGATTTGCTGTACTAAAAATTGTGTTGAAAGAAGAGTATCGGTGTTGTTTTCATTATTCTTGGATACATTTTAAGAAATAATGGGAAATAATTTCTACTTATATAACAAGGCCGCTTGTAGCTACAAAAAAATATCACCGGTTTCCATGGTGACATATCAAAGTTGTTATCCAGTTATTGTGTTTTTATGTTTCATGTGGTACATTTGTCTTATGGCGAGAATAGTATCTAATACGTGAGCTGGGAACATGTATCCTGTCTGTCGAGTGGAGCAGCTCATCAACATATCGCGAGGTCGCTCGTGCGTTTCGTGTGAGAGGAACCTCTACTCCTGTCTCGCTGTGGTGTCACATAATGTGATTCCCTGCTGTTATCATAAAGCGCAAAGGCCTAGCGCTGTTTGCAGAGATATTACAAGAAGCATGGAGTGATAATGCCTGGTGAGATCAATCCAGTTCTTATGTATCCCATCATGACCTTTTACCATTATTTTATAAAAGATGATTAAAACTGCATACGTGTCAATTCTAACCGTTGATCACTTATGTTTGTTGGCACTTGATATGAGTAATGATGATATTTTGGATTACTATTTTGATTTTATGTGTCAAAGTTATGTGTGTCGTGCAGCTATTGGCTTATTTAGCCATAAAAGAAAGTGATTGCGGCACTAATAACCGCATTGCCACAATCGTCTGACCAAGATGCTCTGTGGCCAATGATGATGATGATGATGTCAAAGTTATAATTAAGTCATGGATTTATTTCTTTGGAAACTTAGATCCTTCAAATGAACGGTCAGCAGTGGCCGAGCGAAATGTGACCTCCTTGGCTTTCTTTGAGAGCTGCAAGGCAATTTGACAATGACAAGGACTTTGAGGACGTTCGAATGTACATGAGTCTTTGTGTCCGTGCCATGAAAGGGTGCATGAATATTGATGTGTTGATCTAATTGACCTACTTTCAATGACTGATTTTGACCTTGACTGTAATTTTAGCTTGGAAATGGTCTTTTCCTTGATTTTGACTTTGACATACTGATGGTGCTAGTTGTCTAGACCACTTTGAGGGAACATACGACGGTATGGGTCTCTGTTCCACGTCTTCATAGTATGCTACCTATAGCTTAAATGCGTGCCTATGCTATGAGCGTGTGTAATGACAAGCAAACTGGGAGCCTCTGTCACCGAGAACATACAACGGCATGGGTCTCTGTTTCACGTCGTCATAGTATGCAACCTATAGCCTAAATGCGTGCCTATGCTATGAATGCGTGAAATGACATGCAACATTTTTTTTTTGTTACCCTTCCTTTTCTCTGCTGCAGACTTATACCTACACAAAAACTACTACGAGTAAATTACTTATACCTTGCTTAACATGTTTCAGATCATGAGCAACATCTCGGTGATCAGCTTATGGGTAGTTGATCTGATGCTGAAGTGTCGAATAATACTGCGGGCGAGGACGCCGCAGGGTCAGGAACGGCCGTGTTAGATATGAATCCTCCTTGCTACCAACCTGGCCTGACCGGGCTGGTATAGAAGAAGAAATTATGACGGATAGAAGGAGGACGGACGTTGAAGATGTCACATCGTGATCTTATAATTAATTATCGATATTGTATTTGCTATTCAAAGTTGGCTTCTGCTAAATCCTTTGTAAGAAATAAACCTTACCGGGTTAAATGTTTATAGACGTGTGTTATTTATTTTCAAGTACCACTTCTGATCTGACCTCTAAGAGTATGTATATAGAATAATAGTTTGGATGGTACGGAACCCTACGTGCGCGAGTCCGACTCGCACTTGGCCGGTTTTATTTTTAAGTAAGCTTTCCCGCTATCGCTTATGCCTTAAGCCGCTCCCAAGATAAAATCGGACCTATGTTCATTAGTACCACATTAATAAATCACAAACTCTCGCAAGACGTTGTTACGACATCCGAATTCTTTGTAAATACTGTCTCTAGTCCATATAAGTTAATGTCCACGTAGATGGAATACCTACTCATTTATTTAAGAACAAAGTCTTGCGATGTTACGAAGAATTTTGGCTGTAACATGGAGATGAAAATGACTAGCGGAGATGTCATAACGCAAAATCGCCTAAGAAAGTAGCGCGACAACATGCGGGTGTTCGGGGGACGAGCGACGTTATTAGCTTCTTTCTTTGAAGCCCGCCCATTATTTTTAAAAGCAAACCACCAATCGATCAAGACAATTTTAAACAGATGTCTAAAGGAACCCGAACGCCTGTTTATTAGTTATAATACTTATCGTTTTGGTAACGTTACGCCTGACCTACCTTCCGTATGGAATCTCCGCTTTCTTTCCTTATTCTGTGTGTTATACAAATGTCTGCTGGGCTTAATGAAGTAGTTTTTAACTGGCTACTGGAAAGTTTTCGATTGTTTGAGAATTTAGCGAGTGCCTATATTCTCTTGGTTTTTACGCTAGGAAAATCCTCCAGTGAAGAGGCTGTTATAGAATATACGGACAACGGACTAGTATAATTTTATACCCAATAAATACATGAGAATGAATGGTGTATGTGAAGATTATAACCATTTCCAGTAATCCTTGATATAATAAGCCACAAGCGTGATTTGCTTGAAATAATGTTGCAAACCGCCATTGTATTTTGTGTACCATTGCAAAATAAGATTATGAGGACTCATATAGCCATAAATTATATTATAGAGAAAACTGATGAATTTAAATGAGAAATTGCTATATTATACGGTATTTTCGTAATAGTAATTAAATACTAGGCACGTACAGGTTTCAGACTGTTAATCTTAATGATGAGATTTAATGAGCTTTTTATGCACATCGTTGTCTGTAAATTGTATTATTGTTGCACTTTTGTTATCTATAGTACTTGAGAGACTATCTAATGGTTTTCCTTAAGAGTGAGGGACATGGAGAACAAAATGACTAGCGGATATGTTATAACGCAAAATCTCCTAAGAAAGTAGCGCGACAAAATGCGGGTGTTCAGGGGACGAGGAACGTTACTAGCTCGGGACCCGCACATTATTTTCAAAATAAATTCAACAATCTATCTTATCAAAACTAGTAGATGTAGCCCGGTTTGAGGAGGTCAGATAGGCGGTAGCTCCATGTAAAACAGTTAGACTGGAAGCTGACTCCATAGTTGGGAAAAGCTAAACAGATCATGATAACGGAGAATCAAAAAATCAAGAGTAAAATGTACACATCGAATTACTATGACAAGCTGTCAAACTACATTTTTACTTACCAAACTCTACAAAACGTTTCCCAGCACAAAAGCCGCCCAAAAATCCTATATTAATAAAAGTATCACAAAGGTGCAAGCGACTTCATTCCTTATGGAGTTATCCGTCAATGTTTGAGTGACAATAGACATCATTTGAGTGACATATCTGCTTTCAAAGTCGACAATGGCTTGCCCCAATTCGGAGAATGGTCGGCCGATTTTGGAAAGCTCGTCGTGATAAAAGCCGGTATGTTATTGTGTGTGCTGTATAAGTATGAATTTTTGCGTTGAAATACCGTTGGATATGGCTGAATATATCAGTATTGAGATTTGCAGTATTGAAAATTTTTCATTTAATGTGATTATTGAAAGTTGGTGGTTTGATGGAAACATTTGTATTCGTTCAACATTGTAAAGCTCCATAACCCATGATGTAAGTAAATGAGAAATTAAAACTATCACCATCATCTCAGCCATAGGACGTCCACTGCCGAACATAGGCCTCCCCCTTTGATCTCCACAGATACCTGTTGGAAGCGACCTGCATCCAGCGTCTTCCGGCGACCTAAAAAACCAGAAATTAAAACTATAGGTACGTTGAAACGGCTCTCCCAGTTCTTATCTAATACATGATATCTTTGAAAATGTACTTTGAACGTATATTTCTGTTAAGTTAATCATTCGGAAACGTTGTGCCTGTTATTTTATTAAATTAAGTAAATATTCATCTGAGGTAACACTAATTTCGTTATCAAATTACAAAAACAAAATTTCAGCCCCCAAAACTCTGTTATAAGTACCGTAACCCCACCAAAAATCCAATCTCATTTTATTCGAATTTTGTAAGTCCCCTATTGCACTGTCTTGCCAAACCTAAGAGTTTTCGCACACTGCAAACTTTTAGTGGGCCGATAGTTTGTTCGGGCTCATAAATCAGTATGAAGATGAATGGTAGTACGCACATTACAAAGATCTGGTATTTAGCCTGTATCGGACTGTCTGACAACTTTGATTGGAATAAGATTTTCTTAATAAACACCGCCAGGCTATTAGGTCCACTGCCGGGTGACAGCGATAAGGACCAATTTTACGACGCCCTTTATTAGTTTTTAAGTTTCTTTTTTATGTAAATATAGATTTAATTTACTTTGAAATGACATACAGTTTATGTAAATAAGGATGCGTCTACACGGTGCATGTAGCTGGAGCAAGTCATACACAAGTGACAAGAGCACGTGGGTAGGTATTTTGCTTCTGTACATGCGCGAGTCGCTGGACCCGCACGTTTTAAAAATGCATGTAACCTGCGCATGTGCCTCAACATGCGCAAGCTACTTGCAACGTGTAGATGCACCCTAACTGAAATAAACATTTTTTTTGCCAACTATCGGGTCCACTGTCGGCCGACTGTTTAGTCTGCCGTTTGCTCTTACACCTTCCGCTTACCACATGCAAATGAACAGGCCTGGTTAGATATCTAATATCATTATAACGTCATTTGTATGTGTAACACGTAGGTTTTGGTTCAATGGAGGCTGTAGCCACTGTCTTGATAATTTTAGTAATATTAGTCTATCTTTTACCTACTTGGAAAAGTAGGCTTGTAAAGGAAAACTTGAGGTGAAAAGAAATTTGTAGAAGACTAGGGAGATACTTACCTAACTAATGCATCCGAAAAAAAAAACAGTTCATATAATAGTAAATGCAAATAAATGCAAATAAATGCAAATAAATAGTAAATGCACACCTAAGTATTTGGTGTTGTATATAATTATTTTATTGATTGTATTTACGTAGTTGGAAGTATGTATGTCCAAAGAAAATATAGAAGAGTTTTGCAAGAGAGCATAAAAACCTCATTTTTGCGTACAAACTACTAAGCGCATCTGGATAAAAAGTAGCATACAGCCTTCTTAGATAAATGGGCTATTTAACTCTGAAAGAATTTTCCAAATCAGTGTAGTAATTCCTGAGATTAGCGCTTTCAAACACACTCTTCAGCTTTATAATGTTACTATGAACGTAAAAGGCCTTCTATATTCAGTACCAAACCAAGTGTTAATAAAGAGTGTTAGATCCATTATATTTAATGTTATGACTATTGGTGTTCAATGTTCATACCACTAACAATGATGTTAGTGTTATGTTATCGGCAGTTTTAATTAAAGAAAGTTGTGTTAACAAGATAGGGATACTAGGTATATGTGTGGGATTAATGATAGGTATGTTTAGGTAATGGGTTATTTTGTTTTAAACATTATTAGAATCCTAACCCCATTTCACGCACTAGCATATACATTTATCAACAAACCAAGTTATCCCTTGGTAAGACTGTCAGACATTCTGGTTACTGACTACCTGACCTACTGACCCATAACGACTATTAAAGTGACAACCAGGATATACAGTTTATCATGCCTTCCGAAACACGGAAGATTTCTTCATGACAAGACAAGATGGACGCCCAACCACAGGCCGCGCCAAGTTGCTTATTGAGATCTTCCTTTTGCTTGTGTCTCAATTATGGCCCCAATATTATGAATTTTCAACTTAATTGGTTCTATTTCAAACTATATTCAGTAACTCCTCTGTCCAAGGCATGGCCAATTAAGTAGTAGTTTTTACATGATTGAGCTAATTACAAACGTAAAGCCGAATAAAAACTGCAAACTTTTAGTCGGCCGGCCTAAAACCATAAGGTAATTCATTCCTTAACAATATTTTCACAAAGACTTAGAAAACTTTTTTGGTAATGTTGAAAATATAATCAGAAAAATCCTGTATCTGGTTTTACAAGTTAATAAAAACTTAGTGGATTGCCATTTTTTTTGTTTACAATCGTAATTGTATTTTGTAAGTCGACGTCGCCGGGTCGAATTTAAACTTTTTTGTTAGTAACTTTGACACGTTTTTTGAACTTTTATTTTGTCTTTATTTTTAGCTAAAGATAGAAATTGGAAATGTTAGTTAGTGTAAGCAAAAGTATTAGTTGCCTACAGAATAAATGGCAGGTAGTAACTATTATAGTGATCTGTGGTAATAGTTTGTCATGGTATGAACATGATCATGTAAAAACGATTTCTACAGCACTTTATCGGTGTAAGATGATAAAATCCGAACCCTGGTTAAATACCTACTCATATTCTCAATTCTATTCTCCAGTTTTTTTTTTATTCTAATTGTAATTGTATTTTTCACTGTAGTATGTCTTTTGTAGGCCAATGTCCTTATATGAGAACAGCCGCCGTGGCCTCTAATTGGCTAAGAGGACATCATTATATATTTTTCCTTCTATATTTACTTTTATTATTTACGTTTTACGTAACAATAAAGCAAATTACAAACAACTACTTAAAGTATAAATCGATTGCAAATAAAACGGCTCGTGTAATCGAGTCGGACTCGAGTACAATCGCGTTGGGTGTTGTTACTCGCTAGACGGCGCTCGGGTTAAGAATGCGGCATTCGACACTAGTATCGATTGAAATTAATTGATGTTTCCACTCGGATTTTGTTTGCTCTTGTTTTTTTGTAAGGTTGTTACTTTAGTGTACTGTTGAAGTATATAGTTGTATTGGCAAAAATAACTTGTAGTTTAAAAGTTGACAATTTAATATTGAAGATCGGCAAAAAATTTAGAAAGTCTAAGATGCCTATGGCCATTATTTAGTTCGATACGGAGAAAAATACCTTTGATTTCAAATTCTGCAAATGAACATCATTAGATACCAAACAATGTAATATTTTTATGAGGTTGAATCCTTTTATGTCTATTATATTTTTGAGGTGTGAAATCATTATAATAATATGACCCTTCTCGCCGTGGGTGCATTTGAAAGAAATGTCAGACTTCTACTGAGTAAAAAAATAAATTCTCCATACAATCCCTTTTCATTCTTTCGAACAATCCCACATAGCGGCAAATGTGAAATAACTTATTTCTACTTTAAGTACCAATATATTATCATACACAAAAGCTGACAACACACTTAAAAATAGCTGTCAAAGCTAAAATTAACTGTATTTTCAACTTCAGTCAAGTCCTTTTGTATTTATAGCCCAAATACTACCACTTTGACGTGTCGATAATTTAGTACATAAATACTACTGAAGCAATTTAGGATTGCTCGGTTATACTCGAGGTAAGCATATTGTATTCAATACTTGTGTGATTGAACATATTCGGCAGTCGTTAAAAGTAGTCCTTAAGTATGAGCGCGTGTTCGATTCCAGGTCAGGCTAGTACTAATGCAACTTTTCTACGTTTGTATGTATATTGTAAGTATAATAATATCTTGGACACCTCTCAATGACTGTGTTTCGAAGAGCATGTTGAACTGTAAGTCCGGGCTGTTATTGAACATCTTTGGCAGTAACTCTAACACCAGTCTTACGTAAGGGTATTGGGTTGCCCCTTTAACTGGGTTGAGGGGGGTCATATAGGCAGTCGCTCCTTGTAAAGTACTGGTACTCAGCTGCATCCGGTTAAACTGGAAGCCGACCCCAACATTGTTGGGAAAAGGCTAGGCAGATAATGATGGACGTACCGATAATTTAGAACATAATTAGTACTGAAGCAATTTCAGCAATCGATAGTTCCAGCGTTGTCGTTACTGACACGAGATTGCTGAGTATAGTCGGGGTAAGAATATTGTATTTGCTACTAGTGAAATATCACAAAATATACCTAACCTTGATGATTGAACTTTGGATTATTCAGTGTGTATCTATATAATTGAAGTCAAATAACTGGTTAAATCTAAATAGTTTATAAAATTTCAAATTCAATTATATCGAAATTTTTATAAAAAAAAACTGTAAATTCTGAGAAAACTACCTAAATAAAAAATGCAAATGTTATTTTAAAAGCACATCAAAGTGAAATTTATACGCTCAAAGCGTTTTATTTAATATCTACTCTGGTTTAATATTTGCTATATTATTTCTGAAAATTCCCCTAGATACTGACAGCGCCATTCGTTGAATTTATTAAAATAAAAAAATCTGTATTTTAATAAATAAAATAATGGAAAAATAGTAAAAACTATGAACCTTATTTTTAACCGGCTTTTCAAAAAAGTTCTCCATAGATCGGGGTCTTCGTTTTTTTGCTTATTACTGTTTTTAAAATGTTTGTGTTATTTTTTTTCGTAAAAAGTTTTCACAACACTATCACAGTAAAACCATTTAAAACTCTTTTTTTTTTTTAAACAGTCATTGCAATAAAACACACATTTTTCCGCGTCACTCCGACTGACCAATCAGAACTGTCATTTGGCCCCATAAATTTTAAATCAGCCAATAAGCGTTGAATGTTTTGTCATTAATGAGAAATCGACTTGTCGAAGTGACGGCTTAATTTGCTCTGCTTATTAAAGCATCAGTCAATCGGTTGTTTTTATTGGGAATCGGTTAATTGTTCCATTTTACTAGGACAGGGTAGTAGTTAACGATTGCCTGAAAGATGATATGAATAGGAAGGGAGTGAGTGTCAGTATGACGAGTGACAGGGGAAAATGGAAGAAAATGACATATTGCGCCGACCCCAAGTGAAATTTGGGATCAGGGCAGGAGAAAGAAAGAAAGGTAGTAGTTAACGATTATTGAGTATTGTAGTTGTATGCGAGTGTGGTAGATAAGTAGTCCACTTTTAAGCCGTTTAGACTTTTTTTTTTCAAGTGGGCAATTTGTAAATAATAATTTTTTGACTCTTCAAGAAATTATTGTACATCTAAATCATTTTAGTAACGAATTAATGCCTTTTGATGCCTTTTTTACAAAACTTCAAATATTAAGCGCTATAAATAATTACATTGAACAGGGTAATATTTATCAAGTTTTCGATAGTTACTGTTTGCTTAGAGGGAATAATCCAGAAGAAACATTTGTGTGCATCATTGCCGCACACCGGTAGAATCTCGCCTACAAGTCCTCGTGTCAGAGATTTCTCTAATCCGTCCCATTCTGACATAGGCTGGTATTTACGTAACAGTAGGGGGCTTAACATGCACTGGGAATCTACTGTAAACTACCTGAAAAAGCTTGCCTAGTGAAGTTTTTAAAAAACTACGCAATGATATGTTCAATCATGCCTCGTAGGACTTTTTTGGCTAGACTGGTTTTCGCCAGCGGTTTCGGTCGCGCCCTCGTTAAAATCTAGGTACCGTTTATCCGGGTATAAAAAGTAGCCTAGCCTTTGACAAAGATTTCTCAAATTGGTTCAGCAGTTCTAAAAATAAACACATTAAACAAACAAACTCACCAGAACTATTATATTAGCATAGATTAACCAGGAATAAAAAAAAAAAATACTAGTTATATCAATACGACCTTTACTTTAACTATGTACTTAAAATACTATCATACTAGCTATTGTATTAAAATTAAAGTAGCGTATATAAAAAAATACTTACCTATACATAATTATAATATTTTTAAACCACTAAAATCCCATCTCTTTTTGTTTCAGAAACTCAAACCGACTTCAGTGAATACAAGTGCTAGTGATGTGCCACTCCAAAGTGTTTCATATCGATAGATACCGGTAGTCGATGACAATATCGATAGATACCGGCAGTTGATGACGATGTCGCTGTCGAGGGGTCACGTGATCTCCGGGGTGCTGTTCAGCATACTCCTGCAGTACTGCGTGGAAAGCCAGCAGGAGAATCTCATTGAGGAAGCAGGTATGTCGATATTTATAGATTAAATAAAAAAATGGTGTTATATTAAAAAAAAATAGGATGTAAAATATCGAAGTAGGATGAAATAAAATTGAAAATAATGAAACAATGGTATAGTTTAAAAAAACACGCTTTTATAAATACACGTAAAATTGTTACAAGACTTTCCTAATAGGTTATACAGGCCGAACTAATAAAAGCGTTTCAAAAATTACTTATGTTTCAAACTATTTTTGCTGGAAAGGAATTTTCATATCTAAAACGTTATTCTAACTGTTTTTTTGTTTTTTTGTTGGGCTGCTAAATATTTCGACAATGTTGTCATCATATTTAACTCATTAGTGCTCTATTGCTATATTTTTAAGTAAGTACTTGTGAATTTTGCTGTTTTCACATTTTTCCTTATAATAATAGATTTTCTGTAACTATCATATTTAAAGTCATTTTCAAAGAATATAAATATTCTATTATGTATTTCTCCCTCTTCTGATTATAAATTAAATATTATTTAAGTAAGTACAATATAAATATTCTGATCAACTGCGCAACGTTTTCTTTGAGAAAATCCTTTTGTAATTTCACATAAGCTGGTTAAGCTTCATATTACTATAATATTTCAATATATACGGCTTAATTCACCTTTGCAGACAGTTTAATAATAGTCCATTGTTGCTTTATTTGTTTTAACTTTATTTTATTCGGTTTTCAAATCTTGATCGTTGAATTATCAAAAAAAAAAAATTTTGTAAAATACATTAATTGGATAATGAGTAATCTATACTAATATTATAAAGCTGAAGAGTTTTTTTGTTTGTTTGAACGCGCTAATCTCAGGAACTACTGGTCCGATTGGAACAATTCTTTCGGTGTTAGATAGCCCATTTATCGAGGAAGGCTATAGGCTTTTTATCCGGGTTCGTGCAGAGGTTCCCACGGGATGCGGGTGAAACCGCTGGCAGAAGCTAGTAATATAAATATAGGAGTAACTATGCCACTAAGGGATAGTACAGTGTTTATTTATTTATTTACAAATTTTTGTACACACATATAATAAAGAAAGATGACAGGAAAGAAAGAATTTACAAAGGTAATGCTTATTTCTAAAGAAATCTCTTCCAGGATACCTGCGAAAGGAAAAAGAGAATATTTGCAATTGTGGACAATCAGTTCAGATGTTCTCGAGATAGCTGCTTACAAAGTAACAAAATACCTCTCTGAGTACTAGTAGTTTTTACCTTAAAAACTATCGAATTTATAATATAAATAGGTTACATACAAGAGAAATTTGTATATTCCCAACACACGTGCAAGGGATTACGATTAATCGACTATCGATACATTTCTTGTAAGCACTATTTGTATATAATGGAAAAATAGTATTTATTCCTCCATTATGGAATCACGTGTTCCAGATTATAAATTGTTATATAATAATAATATTGTAAAGGTTGATTGAGTCTTAAGGGGCTCGTGGCTATGTAACTTGGGTCGATGGATCATGTCTATTGTCTTCCGTGTTAGAAGGTACCTTCAATTGCTGGGTCCCGGTTGTCATCAGAACATCTTTGACAGTCATTACGGATAGTCAGAAGCCAGGCAGTCTGACCACCCCTTCCCCACTAGGGGGAGGTATGAGTAGGGCTGCCATCCGTCCGGGTTTCCCCGGATTTGTCCTCGTTTGGAGGCCGTCCGGGGGCCGTCCGGGCGGGGTTTCAAGAAGTGTCCGGGGAAAACCCGGACACTTTTCATGTAAGGAAGCACCTCATTGATTTAGTATATGTTAATAGTAAATGGATTACAAATTAGGTATTATTTTCTTAAAAAAAATCGTACTCGTTCTGGAAAAAAATGCGATTTACGCCAAATGTCCGGGTTTTTTTTAATTTTTGTCCGGGTTCGGCGAAATTCGAGATGGCAGCCCTAGGTATGAGGGACCTGCCGTAAGGCGGGCAATCGCTGGTGGGGGACTGGATGCCATGGATTCCCAGACCCCCTCCACTCAGGTGAGGTCGGAGTGCCGCTGGGCCTTTTTAGTGGGTATACCGGGAACGTCTTTACCGGGGAGTCCCACAAACCCCTCTCCCGTCCCCCGACGCGAAGGGGATGCGTAATAGCATTTTTAGCCCAGCGACAACAAAAAAAAAGGCAGTCTGACCACTAGTCTTACCAAGGGGTAACAGCTACGGCTGCTATCAGACCTACTTAAAAGTTTGATTGGATCATGAATCATCGGGTACTCTATCAGCCGATAGTCAAACAACTTTGCAGTGTGCAGGGGCTCTCTTAATACCTTTATAAATATCTATACCTAGGCTTAGTATGTATATATCTAGGCTTACATACATACTGGATTGTATTTTAAATACATCTCACGTCCCACCTAGGCAACTACGTAATTACTCCATAACCTACATTTATCAATATTTACAGCCCAAATATTAATATAATAAAGTTTTACGACATATAAAAACAGGGCGACACATGTTCTATTAAATTCACTAAAACCTTTTCCACAAATTACCCATAGACCCTCATTATACCATAAAATAAATAATTAACAATAGCTGCCAAACAAAATGCTACCTTAATCCCTTATAAATAAAGTTCAGTTTGGAAAAGCTGATTGTGTTTATAGGCCTTCCTAATTACGTTACTGTCAAAACAAATTTTGACATAATCATGTTAATGTCCAATTATTTGATAATGTTTTTTGATGGTAGCAGAATGTAATCAAAGATGAAGAAAATTATATTTTTCTGTCAGTAGAAACCTGTAGAACTTCAATAAAATTAATGTTTTGTCAAAACCTACCCCGAAAAACCACCTAAGTCTGTACAGAATTTCATCTCAATCGTTTCAGCCACATTTGTCGACTCCAGACCATTTTGCAAAACTACATAACTCAATTATCTTTTATCTTTGTAAAGTAATACAAGTACCAAAAATTAAGATAAAAACCACATCAAAATTTTGATCATAACTCCGTAAAAAGTTTTCGACATCGAATTAAAGTAACCATTAAAAGTATCGAAAAACTTTGCGAAAAAATTACTCGCTATTCTATTTGCTCATGATTTGTGCTTATTCTAACTAGTTCAAATATTCAAAGAATTATGCTAAACGCATGGAGAACAAAATGACTAGTAGAGATGTCATAACGCAAAATCTCCTAAGAAAGTAGCGCGACAACATGCGGGTATTCGGGGGACGAGAAACGTAACTAGCTCCGCCCTTACACGCCTTTTATGGAAGTGATCAATAATTTTCAAGAATGTTTGACAGATAGGTTTTGATTTGATAAGGAACCCGAGGAGCCTCGTTAATTCTTGTACCTGATCACGCCTACCGTACGTTACTTGACCTACAAGAAGACGCCTGACCTACCTCCCTTATGGCATCTCCACTATGTCTCCTTCCTCCGTGTCTAAAAGTTAAAGAAACAAAAAACCAATGGAGTCGAAAACGATCCAAAAAGTTTAGTCCAAACGAGATTTACGTTAACCGTTTTTGCTTTCAACAAGACCTATAAATTTTTGAAGTGGCCATTCCAATGGATAGACTTTCAGTGTTTCAAGTAGATTTAATGCACTGAAGTCGGAATTCGAAAAGCTTTGTCTATCTATTGTAGACACTGAAAAAGTGTAGTGCAGTTTCTGGTTAGATTAGAAGCTATTGCATTTCAAATAAAAAAAAATATTATTTTCTTTTTCACGCAAAAACTACTGAATGGATGTTGGGGCTTATAGTCAGCATCACACAAAAGCTGTTTTATCCGGGTGCGGGAAACAGATATTTTGACAACTGTGTCAGTGTTCTTTAAATAAGGCGAATTCTATCCTTATACCTATACCTTTTCCTGGATTATAATATAGGTTTTACACAAAGGATCCCAGAGCTCATAATACATAAATATATGGTTTCTATCACAGCCGAGCAAAAACTATGAATAAAAAGCTGGTGCCAATATATATTTTCCCATAGTTTCCCCAAAATATAAAGGTCATGCCATACATGATGCACGGCACAGCTGTAGTTTGGTAGCTACAAGCTCGCTGTCAACACGCCGCTTTTTTATATTGACGACATAAAACGTCGTCTTAGAATGAAAACCTCGGAAATGCATTTTTTCTCAATATTTTTTTATTGCATTTCTTGGAAGATAATCGTAAAAAATATGGAATACTAATCCTTATCCTGAAAAATGTATTTTTTCTCAATATTTTTTTATTGCATTTCTTGGAAGATAATCGTAAAAAATATCGAATACCAATCCTTATCCTGAAAAGTTATCTCTTGCACTTACGAGGTTTTCACTCTAAGGCGTCGAAAAGTAGTTTATAAAAGGTACATACACTTTAATAACATGCCTGTACCATGAACCATATGTGATACACACCTATTATTTAACTGTTGTGTCTACACCGTGGACAGTGGTAGTTAATTTCAAATGACAATTTTATCGCTTGCTACAACTAGCTGCATCGTTCACGTATGCCATAACCTTTACCCATACATTTCGCCGTACTCCGCCCCGAAATTTTGAATTACGCCACTCGGAAAGTGCGACGTCACACTCGGGAACGTTCGGGAATTCTCGGCAATTTCCGTCACCGCCGTTCCGAACTCCCGGCGAGATTGAATGATTAAATTAGAGTGACCACACAACGGACTAGAATATTCCGGATTAAGGAAAAAAGACTTTTCCGCAAATATATTTGTTTTTGTCTTATTATTTTGTTTTTTGTTTGTAATTTGAGTGCTTGTGAAACACGATACTGTGGAAAAGTATGGAATTCAATAGAACTGTTTTTGAATGCCTTTTTGATCTATTTTTGAGTCAATATTTTTTACGTTGTTTGGGAATTCGTAGGAATTTCGTATTTCGTTTAAGTAAAATTCTTGTTAAAGCCCGCCTTGAGTAGGTATAAGTTAAATGACGTGTATTTTTAGAATATATTTCTCTTTATGAGAATTATCTAATAGTACTGTTTCCTGAGGTAATATATTGTAAACAAATTGCTTGCTACCTTTTAGATAATTTGATATAAAAAGTCCTTAATAACTTCCTTGTCTCATGAGTCATATGTCATACACACCTATTGTTTGACTATTGTGCCTGCATCGTGTACAGTGAAGTGATTAACTTATACTGTTGAAATCACCCTGTGCACATCTATATATGTATATAAAAAGAAGTCGTTTTTGAAATTATAGGAGTGATAACTTAACCCGGGAGAAGGACAAAGGATATAGTTTTGTCACCATCCGGGACGCGGGTGAAACCGCGGACAGAAGCTGGTAGTATATAAAGCACGAATTAAAAGCACAATATTAAAATTAAGACAAGGATTCTTTTCTTCTAGAAACACTTTTATCACTCCCTCTATCTAATCGTCAAAAAAGAAGTCTATCTTAGAACTAATTACAGTCTCAATTTTCCAACAATACCCCTATTTACCCCGTCACGTCTCATAAACTGAAGAACTTCAGCATAAAAGATGTTCCAAACAATCTTGGATATATTTCTGCTGACTCGCCAACGCAGCATTAATCAACAAATTTTCTATAGAAACACTAATCTAAGGATTCTGTACTGAAGATAATGTTGATCTCTCATGATGTACGTCCTCTAATTACGGACAAATATTATATCTTGGTAAGAAACTGTTGATCCAATGGTATTAAGGGTTTTTGGCAAAAATTCGGCGAAAAATTTTGCGTTCGTCAGGAGAGAAGTTAGGTTTTCTTACGGAGAAGGAAAGGTAGCGGAGATGCCATAAGGAAGGTAGGTCAGGCGCCTTCTTGTAGGTCAAGCAACGTACGGTAGGCGTGATCAGTTACTAACGAGGTGTTCGGGTTTCTTGTCAATTCAAAACCAATCTGTCAAAGATTGGTCTTGATTGATTCGTTAATACATTTTGAAAATAATGAGCGAGTTCTGCTAGAGAGGGCGTGTAAGGTCGGAGCTAGTTACCGAACACCCGCATTTTCTCGCGTTACCTAAGAAAGGAGGTTTTGCATTTTGATATCTCCGCTAGTTATTTTGTTCTCCATGGGTTTTATCATCCTTTTTAGTTGATCCTGGTTAGTTATTGAAATATAACGTTCGTCGTACTTGTGACGAAGTTTTAGATAGTTTTCTATTTCTGCCCACTTATTCGCCCACATGTTATTGGACAAATATCAATGGTATTATACCCTTTGGTTTCCGAGAAGGTTTCCCCTTAGCGATTTTTAAAAGCCGATGTTTATTTCTTTGTTGATCCGGTTCAAATGTCATTATGTCAAATATTATAGGCTATTTATAGTTTTGGGTTGAATGCTGTTTATTTTAAACTACGAGGCCAATTCACGTATTTATAAATGGACTCGTATTACAAAGTAATATCGAAATACTCGTAATAATATCTCGATTAATATCTAAATATAACATTCGTTTGTGTACCCAAATTATGGTCTAACCCTTTGTACTATTAACAGTTAAGTCTCCTTTGTCAAAACCAATGAATTGGCTAAACCTACCCACATACTAGAGACTAAACAGTCGGCCGACAGTTGACAACCTTTTTCAAAGAAAATCTTGATTCCAATCAAAGTTCTCAGTTGGTCCGATACAGGCTAAATACCAGATCTTTGTAATGTGCGTACTACCATTCATCTTCATACTGATTTATGAGCCCAAACAAACGATCGGCCGACTAAAAGTTTGCAGTGTGTTGACAAAAGCTGTTATTTTATGGAAACTACTGGACCGAATGTAATATTGTTTTGTTGTATTTACATTGCTGGCTCATTGCAAATAGTTTTCATATTGAGTTAAATAAATACACCTTGTTTAATAAATTAGGGATCGACATACTGAATTGTAGTTATTTATCCAACTCATGTAGTATTATGATTTATGTGAGGTAAATAATATTAAGTAGATTGCGTAGTTTTGATTATTTCAGTTTTGGCAGCGTTTCTGTTCTGTTTAATCCATGGAGGTATTAATGATTACCGAGCTTACTCAAAGTGGATTCGCGATTTTAAAGTCTTTAAAGTCCGGGTTTCCTCAAGATGTTTTCCTTCAACTTTTACTCAGTCATTTATGTCCAAGATATACTTAGAAAGTAAAACATACATAGCTTCATTAAATATACATAGTACAATTTTGATGTCAACAACCTTTTGACACTTGGGACTGAGATCTACTCTAAAATCAATATGGAAAATGGCGTTACACTCACTAATACTGTCATGACACATCTCACATACAGTCTATTCCCTTGAGTGTGTGCGTGACGAGTTTACTGTATATACTGAGAATCTATCATAGTTTACCTTGGCTCAGTCAAAGTGCGGATCGATCATAAGGTTAAGCAACGCTTGGCGCGGTGACCATCTTGTCATGACGTGTTCTTCCATGTTTCGGTTTGCACGGTGGTTTTAGGATATGGTTTGAACATCTTTGGCAGTGGTTACGCGTAGTCAGAAGCCAGAAAGTCTGATAACCAATCTTACTAAGGCTATCGGGTCGCTTAAGTAACTGGCTTGAGGAGGTTAGATAGGCGGTCGCTTCATATAAAACACTGGACCCTGACCCCAACATATTTGGGAGCTGGGCTGGATGATGATCATATACATATAGTTTCTTTGCGTGCGTGTTCATAAAAACGCATCGAAATTTTACTTAACGTTTTATTATAGTTAATTTTCAATTCAATTAATAAACATGATATATTATAATGCTTAATGCTTAATGGCGTCCACGGCCGATTTCGGCCACGGCGGCTGTTCTCATTTAAGGAGATCAGCCAGCTGCGCAGGACATATTATAGTGCACGAGCATTTGCGCAGACACAGGTGCACTCCCTATTCCTTCACTCTCATAACCCGATGGGACGGCGATCCGACACGACCGGAGAGAGATCAGGCGCAGGACCGACATTTACGTGCTCTCCGATGCACGGGTGAATCAATCACCAACTTCCAGACTACAGGCTGCTTTGTGAAAGTCTAAGAAAACCCACGAAGCGATTTCGGCCCGACCCGGGAATCGAACCCGAGACCTCGAGCACAGCAGTCGCGCTTGCGACCACTAGACCAACGAGGCAGTCAACACATGATATAGGTAAACATCTTTTGACAAGATTCAGTGTTCAAGATGCGGCGAAGACTGAGACTTTATTTGTCAATATATAGTGTTTTAAATCACAAACTCACAAATACACAAACTAATAACATTAATAGAATAGGATTCTATTTAACAAACATGTTTAAACATACTCACCACACGTCAAACCAAATAACGTCTACATTTAAATATTTGAGTTTCTAAATAAACTCTATATATACAGGGTGAGGGCGTTTGCAAACTCATTTCGTAATTTATTACAACAAATTCAACGTTCTAAATGAAGATATATTTTATTCATAACTCTTCAATTTGAATGTAATTGGACCTAAAATGTATATCTATAACTAGCCGTATTCTTGCGGTTTCTTTTCTTCACAATTTAGCCAGTTATATCGAAAAATCAATTTACTTTATTTTTAGTAGGTACAAGCTAATACTGTGTAGGTACACTAAAATATATACAGTTACTAAAAACTTTCGTACATAACTAAATCCCCAATAATTCATATTTACAATATCTCAAAATTTCTGTCTATATAAATCTGCAACTTGGCACTTGCAAATCATAGGAAAATATGTCTTATTGCGCTAGAGGTAAGAGCTATGGCGATCGTAAATTAGTTGGTAATTGGACTAATTCCCTGGATTGCCGCCAGGGGTCGCTGTGCCAATATGGCGGATTACTATTCATTGAGTTTGATTGTGACATCATGCAAATGGCTAAGTTTCTGGTATCTATACTAAGTAATATAATGAAGACGAAACATTTTTTGACGTGACAACGTCTTATAAATCGATGAAGCCGGCTGCATGCACGAAAAAACATGACTCGTGCGGCGTTACCACGCTCTGAGGCGTTCCGTTTAAGGCTTGAAGTGCAAGCGAGAGCACGCAACGAGCGACAAAGAGGCACGATCGGCCTCCGCTTTCGGCAGCGTTCGACATCTGACGATCAATTTCTTATGACGTTGTCACGTTCGACTATCGTCAGTAAACCGACTTTACAGACAACCGTTTTTTATTTCTTTGTAGGTACACTAAAGACCCCGAAACTCCATCCTCCCATCCTCCGAGCCTTTTTCCCAACTATATTGGGGTCGGCTTCCAGTCTAACCAGATGTAGCTGAGTACCAGTGCTTTACAAGGAGCGACTGCTTATCTGACCTTCTCAACCCAGTTAGCCGGGTAACCCAGTATCCCTTGGTTAGATTGGTGTCAGACTTACTGGCCTGGCTACCCGAAACTATTAATGGCTCCGAAACTATTGCACCAATTTGAAAAATTCTTTCACCGTTGGAAAGCTACTCTTTTCACGAATAACATAGGCTATACCGGGATAAAGGTACGGACAGTAGTTTCCACGAGACGCGGGTGAAAACGCTAGTCATATCTAAAGTGCCGCTTTACAGTTCCTAAGTACAATTTAATCTTAATTCTAGACCTTACAAATCCTGCAACAAACTACTGAAATATAAATATAAGTTAACGGCTAACAATAACAAAGTACTAGGGGCTCATAAAAGCTGAGAGGGCAATATCGTTGTGAAAGGAAAATCGGTCATGTGGAGACTTGACCCCAAAACACTGGGGTTTAAACTGTGCTGTGGGCACTGTTTGTTTTTATAGTATATAACCTTAGAATGTGTAGTTTTTAAGCGGGCATGTTTTATGAAGGAACGGTGTCTGATGCATGATGCAAAATGTTGAATGTGAGTATGAATTTCTTTATCTCCAAATTTCATTTCAATCGGCTCAGACAGTCTACGGTGAATACGCAAAATAAAATATAAGAACAATTATAAAACTTAAGAATATCGAAGTCCAGAAACGCGTTTAACCTATTTTTTCAAGTTTCCATGTTTCAATATCGTTAAAATGTAATTCGCTCTAATCCAATATCTTTCTATTTTATTTTAGCAAGAGTTTTCCATAAAAGCACAGCCGAGTGCCCCAATTCCAATTTCACTCCAAACCTTCACGTCAATTAGTCCAAAGCAAAAATCCTAGCCAAATACACTCAAAATCTTCCTAGAAAATAAAACCGTACATTCTTTTAAATTCCAATGAAAATACCGTTCGATTTAATTCAATTGCTAAGCAAAGATAAAAAGGAACTCCCGAGTCTTTGTATCAATAAATTAATAGCTTTGGCTCAATGCTCCCGAATAAAGCAATAGGATTGTTCTAAAAAAATCTCCAGTTCCAACGTTTGAAATTCGAACAAAAATCCGCCATTTTAAAACTGGACAGAGACATGTCCATGGAGAATAAAATGACTAGCGGAGGTGCTATAACGTAAAATGTCCTAAAAAATTAGCTCGCCAAAATGCGGGTGTTCGGTGGACGAGCAATGTTACCGTCTCCGCCTTCTTGGGCGTAACATCATGCTCATTTTTCGTTGTATCAAAAATTGAATCAATAGTTCAGTCTTAAACTAGTCGTTTTAGTCATGCCCACTGTAGGTACGTGTTTGACCTAGAAGAAGACGCCTGACCTACCTGCATTATGGCATCTCCGCTCATCTATCCTTACTCAGTCGAAATGTCGGATCAATTTCGAAGTCAATTTTTATAATTCCGTTCTTTCGGTACAAATTTCGCATTTCGAAATTTAATTTGAATACAGCCTGTATGTTGGCGGTATAAATTGTTGCTTTTTGTACTGAAATTGGCCGAGTATTATTTTAAGGCATCCATTTAGTTAAAAGGGGTTATTTTTGTGAGTTTGCAACCCACACAATAATTTTAATTATGGGTTATTATAGGTTGGACGATGTATTTATAGAAACTTTGAATTGACGACTAACATGACATTCCGTCACTAAGGAGTGACTTAAGTAATCATTAAATGTCTCTGAGTGGGGAAGTAAGAGTAGATACTAGCACACTGCAAACTTTTAGTCGACCGACAATTGAATCGAGCGCTTGATGATACAGAGCTGTATAGGAGTCCGCGTAAATGATCATTTATTTGGCCGGTATCAGTTCAACTACAAACTTTGAATAAATTTATTATAGAGTTTCTTAAAAAAGTATTTTTTCTAACTATCCAACTTTAGACTATTTCTGAAACTCGCGAAGAAAGAGATCGTTATTGATACAAACTGTAATACAGCTTTACAGTACAAAACAATTCAAAATTTTCTTAAATAAATCTAGTCTATTTAAACATATAACGCAATCCAAAGTAATATTATAAACGCGAAAGTAACTCTGTCTGTCTGTCTGTTACGCTTTCACGTCTAAACCACTGAACTAATTTCAATAAAATTTGGTACAGAGATAGAGTTGACCTTAAGAAAGAACATAGGATAGTTTTTATCCCGGACTTTTGAAGAATTCTTTTGGAAACGCGATATAACCGAACTCTACGCGGCGGCGGAAGCTAGTAGAATATAATTTAAGTTAAAATTACCAATACGTAATTAAGAAAGACACTGACAACTGAAACATGTAAATAATTAGTATCTCCATTTCCCAGCATCCGTTTCCATCTATAAATTCTCACTAAACTTCAAATGGGATGCATCTTTAAATAACTTTACCCACAATTTCAACTGAAATTATCGTTTGAGCGATTTAGTTGGTAAATGCAAAAGGTTCATTTCTAACCAGTTTGTGTAATAAAGGCAAAGATAGGATTTTAGGCTGAAATGTTGCAGTTCTGTAAAAACTGTATCGAAAGGCATTTTTTATTCTAGCTCTCGATTAGTAGATTTTTGGAATAGATAGATGACTAAATTATGTATTCAGTACATATTAAAATAGCTAGGTGATTGTAAAACGGTTGATCCGAATTTTGACGATGTCCCTAGAAACTACCGCAGCGAATTCCATCTTTCATATAACACGGTACGGCTCTGAAATCAGATCATCGCTTTAAGAGCTATGGTGCCACAGACAGACACACAGAGGTGAAACTTATAACACCCCTCTTTTTGAAAAAAAAAACATGATTAATAGGAAAAGTCTAGCCAAATAAAGCTTCTGAATCTACCCACAATGTGATGGTAAAGAACAGAAATAAAAATTTTAAGTGCACAGCCACATGCGGTCTGTCAGACAATGAGGTAAATGCACCAATTACCGGCGCCCGCCAGTAATTATAGAAAGAAAAACTTTTATCATTTCATTCGGTGAGTTTTAAATTTTTTAAATAGTTCCGCCGATTTGTAGGATGGTTTTAAATGTCTGATTTATTGACTGGTGGAATGGCTTTTAAATGTACTTTGAAATAGGTAATTATGTATACTTATCTGGGTCTTCCAGAATTTTGTCACTCTTTAAAACTCTTTTTTTATTTTCAAAAGCATGAAAACCCGTCTCCCACACATTTATCAGTAGTATCTAACATAATTAAAAACTGAAAAAAAAAAAATTTTCCAACTGAAAATTATTTCAAAAAGCGAAGTTCTAAGTTAACAGCATAATAAAATAATTTTTTCAGCATACAGTACAATTTTTAGACTTTATTCAAAAACGAAGAAATTAGTAAAAACCTAACTTAAGAATTTTCATACCTCTTTAACCAAACCATTTGAAATACGCACATAAAAATGGTAAGAGTTAACTGGAAATTGTGAATTCAATTAAAACTTTCTCCTCTACTAAAGAGTAACTACTATATAAGTTTAATCAAAGTTCACTCAGCTCAAGTTTTACAAAAAATACTTTACGCACGCCTTTTCTATGTAGAAATGAATATTTTCTAGAAGTTCGCTGTGAGGTTTTTTCTTTAGAAACTTTTATTACTGAAGTGGCTTAGTAGTTCGGAGTGATCAGAATTAGGTCATGTCTGATGGAAATTTTTGGTCTAGAAATGGCATTTATGTAACATTTATTTATTTACCGCGCGAAGGTTTAGGGAATTCAGTTTGAGCAAGCAAATCAAATCGCTTGTTTCTAATTCACAGGTGTTATAAGGTCTTAAATAAAATATTTTCATGCGTGATTCGCTACACAGGGTATGCAAATAGAAAAATTAAAAAATACAAACACTACTAAGTAGCCTATTAACCCGGCGGGAGTGTGGTGGGGTGGGTGTAGCATACCCCAGCATTGGTTTACCTAAGTATATGTTTTTAACTGGTAACAACTAGATTTCGTGGCTTCGTGTAGCTGGAGGTAAGAGGTTGCAGGAGGGAATAGTGGCATGATTTCGGTGTTACGCCGGCTGGTGATTGGAGTGCACTTGCGTAAACGTCCGTGGGGTAAGTCACACCCCGCGACATAGTCGCGTATTGTTTTCGTATTTTTTGTATGTATGCATTTTTATATGTATACTTATATTTTTTATACTTTTTGAATAAAAATGGCACTGGAGGCAAATGAAAGACGTATAAGAAGTTGATGAAGTTTTAGCCGAATCTTCAGATGAATCAAGTTCTACCGAAGAATTTGATCATTGCAGTGAGCATGAGCTTGAATCTGACACGCAAGCAGTGATAACCTTGAAGCAATCAGCAGCGAGTGGGAATGGGATGACGAAGATGTGCGGATTGTCCTCGGAAAAAAGATCGGAAGACAAAACATTTCTGTGCAAGCTGCAGAAAATGACTGTGCCTAGAACATGCAATATTTTCTTGCAAAAATTGTGCTGACGGCCTGAGGCCTCTTACTAAGATATTCCATTTGATTCTATTAGTGTTTTTTAATTTCAACTGAAAGAAGATCTAATTTTTTGTTAATTTAGAAGTTTTTATTTTGTTTAAATCATTATGGTTGATTTTATGAATATTTTAATAAAGCAAGTAAATTTTTGTCACCAAAAAGTTCTCAAATTGTTCAACTGCTAAGCAAGTAGTAATAGTTTTAAAAATATGTATTTATTTGTTAATTTCCATTCATAATACTTAGTAATAATTTTGTACTATTTTGGAGAAATACTTAGAAGAAGACGTTTTGTTCCGTGGGGTATGTTACACCCCACCACTTACACTATGTAATTTTTGCGCACCACACTCCCGCCTGGTTAAATACGTATGTTATATCAATAATAGCATGGTGAAAAAATGCGCATTATTTCTCTGTATGAGAAGAGACCTGAGCTGCAGTGGAAAATAAAAAGAGGGATTATAGTGTATTAAAAAAAAAACCTGCAGAAAAAAAATTAAATATATATACACTTCGAATCATCCTCTAATAGTCGTCATTTAAAAATAAACGCCTTCTCTGCAGTCGGGTAAAATCTGCCTATCTATCTTTTCAAACCAACCAAACACACTGTACGAACCAAACTCATAAATTCAATTAAAATTCGCGCAACTAACGTAGGTTTTTTTGTATTAAAAATAAACCTAAACTATTGTGGTGAACCTAGTTGGACAGACAGACGAGAGGGCATTTCTATCGGTATTGTCCTCGCCTGTCCAGCTTAACAATAAAAAAAGCTTTTTTATTTATTTATCCACTCAAGCGTCCGAGGTGACAACTGTCACCAAAAAAATTCTTGCCTTAAGCGTTCATGGTGACTACAGTATCCGAACGACATCGTTCAGTTTAAACGTGTAGAGCGCTATAACCAGGTGGTATTAATATATTTGATTGATACTAGATGGCGCGTTATGAAATTTGTCATCCGTGAGTTGTGATTTTTTCTGTGCAATGGCAACATTAAATTTATAAAAAAATATATTGAAGTGATAGTTCGTCGTTTTTGACAAGTGACTTTTTTGTGTGTGGAGCTCTTGACAAAAATGTGGTAAGTTTCTTGTTTTATACCTTATTTAGATTGTTATTTTATATCAAAATAAACGTGAAGAAATTTCCTTTACGAAATATGTATTATTACGACAATTTCAAAACGTTTACATAGTATAATTTAGTTGGAAAAGTTATACGATCACTACACGATCATCGTTTGATACTTTTCTATTGTTTACAGTGTATTCTAATTGGTTATTTTTGTTAAATAAATGCAAAATATACGAGAATCGTTCACTATTAGCACGTTAATGGCCATTTACAAACGAAATACATTGAGATGGGGTCTATAATGATTAAAATGTTAAGACGTTATTCATGATTTTAGTGTTGGTGAGCCGACTCCCCTTGGACTGATCTACTTACAACGTAAATAATGGTTTGTTTACACGGAGCGTTTTATGATCAATTTGTGAATGTTTTGTGGTTTGTAAAAAATGGGGCTTTACTGAGCTTAGGCCCTTGCGCATTATAATGTTTGTTTACGGTTTTTTTTTTTTTCAGTTTTACAGTGTCTTTTTTTTACTGTAATACCAATAACCGCTTTCTTTTTTTCTATTTAACATAATTTGTATAATAAAAAGGATATGTAATAAAATTATATAACAAGTAAACGTTTAATTTAAAAAAATTAATAAAAAATTTCATTAAAACAACCTCGTCGTGTGAACTCGCTATTAGCCGGGCGGCCATCTTGGCACATTTTTACGTCGCCCGAGGCCCAGTGACCGCTTGAGAAACACTTAACTTTGTTTATTTTTTCATGACAGAAAACTAAATATTTATATTAAGATATTGGTATCATTTAAAAGAGTATATCCTGTACTAATATAATAAAAAACATTGTTACCAGTAACCACTGTATTTTTCTTATAAAACTCTGAATAAAAAAAATATACGATATTTTTTTTGATATCCTCAACTTTATACTTTATTATCATCCTATAATATTAATTAAAGTAATTTACTTTTAATCAAATAAAATTTTACGTTCTTTTAGCTTTCCGTGAGTATTTTTTATTCGAATCTAGCTATTGTAGTTTTTCAGTAGTAATCGTTTTTGTTGAAAGAGTCTCGCTTGGTCGTAAAAAAGAAATTGACATTTCATGCGCGGACAGGTGGGCCGAGAATCACCGCGCGGCTTGGACGCTTGAGTGGTTATAAAAAAAAATATTCGAACGAAATAAAAATAGCAGGTTGATCAATTGGCGCTCCTACCCTTAACGTGAAACGAATAAATGTGAGTAAAAAGTATTTTTGGCTTGTTTTGTGAAAAAGAATTCTTGTATTTTTTTGAATTTATTTTGTAATAGCTTTACTACAAAAACTTAAACATTTGTTGAACACTTGTCTAAAGTAAGGAGTGCAAAATTGACCTTATTTCAACGTCACAGTCTAAACGTTTTTAGACAAGTGTTCAACCGACGTTTAAAACTTTTTGTTGTACGTTGGTAAGTGTTTAGTTTGCTACCTTACATAGCATTAGAATTGCCTAAGGATCGACAAATACTATGCTGAAAATGGAACCAAAATCGGTTTGACCAAAAGTGTCAGATCAAATTGATAATCTCTTTTTGTTTGAAGTTGGTTAAAAAGGTTGATTTGCGTTTTGGAATAATCGAAAGTTTAGCCAAAAACATGTTCACTCATTGTTTACATATCTTTTTAACCGACTTCCCAAAAAGGAGGAGGTTCTCAATTCGTCGGGATCTTTTTTTTTTATTATTTTTTATATATGTTCACGGATTACTCGAAGACGCCGTGACCGATTTGCAAAATTCTTTTTTTGTTTGATAGGGTATACCTCACAGGTGGTCCCATAATCATCAGGTCAGGATCTGATGATGGAAACCCTGAGAAATCGAGAGCAACTTTCGAAAATTGTAGGCATGCATAGGTTAAAAATTTGACAATGAGGTGTACGTCTGATAACACTATGCAACAGTGAAGGTTTGGAGCTGACCTGATGATGGAGACCAGAGAAGGTCGAGGGAACTCGTCAACTAAATATGTAAACTACCTTGTGTTTGGGCTTATATTATTCGTATTGATAAGAACTTTCCACTAATGCGGATAGTGACAACTATACTTGTCACTGAAAAGCCAAAAATAAAAAAACTTTTTACAAAAAAATAAAACCGACTCCCAAAAACACTGAAAAGCAAAAAAAAAAACTAATCTTAGGTGCATCGGCCTAGAAGTCGGTGGCGAAATAAACATATCATCATCCACTAGACACCGAATTCTAGGCCGATGCACCTAAGAATAGTTATTTTTTGCTTTTCAGTGTGTTTGGGAGTCGGTTTTATTTTTTTGTAAAAAGTTTTTTGTAACACCACTGTAAACATTCTTGCGTCTATCTTCATTACAAAAGGTATATGGCTTTCCATATAAAATTTTACAATGTACCATTTTACCGCACGATCCCCAATCCCATAAGGGCCCGCACACACCTACCGGAAAGTCGTATATCTGATTTATTATCCCCAAACCGGGCGCGTAAAAGAAGAGCAATATATTACGCGAATGTGGGCAAAAAACAATAAATCAAACGAAAGAATTATTAAAATGTGGCTTCCTATATGGGATTTCCTGTACTGAGGATTTGTGAAAAAAGTACAGCTGATGAAATTCCTTTGAAGGGAAGGTGACATGTATGTAAATTCTATCCGTCTTACCCATAAAATCATCATCTAGCATCTAGCTTTTTCCCAACTATGTTGGGGTCGGCTTCCAGTCTAACTGGATGCAGCTGAGTACCAGTGTTTTACAAGAAGCAACTGGCCATCTGACCTCTTCGACCCAGTTACCCGCGCAACCCCTTGAACTGAAGACTGGTTCTCAGACTTAAAACATCTATACATGACCAATTTAAAGAAAACCTTTTTCACTTTTATATATATCTCTCTCCAATGTAAAGAAATAATGAATTCTGTAGACAGCCACATCAAAGGAAAAAATATTCTATAACCCTTTTAAGATCTAATAAATTCATGACGTATTAAAATAATATAAAACACACACAGAGACACGTAACTCCCTCAAGTATTCGTAACCCTATATTAGTCGTGACATAGAAAAATATGTCGGATATACATATATATAGGGTTCCGTAAGAATTTAATAAACATCCATGGATAGGCCAAGGTATTGAGTACAAGGTCAAGTGATAAAAGCATATATGTTAGAAAAGGCGTACGTCAAAAATTGGAGTAATATTAATACTTACATAAGTTTTTCTAAGTTTGTATGTACTTTCTAAGTATATCTTAGACACCAATGACCGTGTTTCGGATGGCACGTTAAACAATAGGTCCCGGCTGTCATTGAACATCCTTGGCAGTCGTTACGGGTAGTCAGAAGCCAGTAAGTCTGACACCAGTCTAACCAAGGGGTATCGGGTTGCCCGGGTAACTGGGTTGAGGAGGTCAGATAGGCAGTCGCTTCTTGTAAAGCACTGGTACTCAGCTGAATCCGGTTAGACTGGAAGCCGACCCCAACATAGTTTGGGAAAAAGGCTCGGAGGATATATATTAATACTTACATAAATTCAAGATAAACAGACAAAAATGGTACGTCAAATACCTAATGAGCCTAAGAAAGTTCGCTTTAAGGAAAAGTAATTTTAACCGTTTTTACATTACAGCCTATTACCGTACAAGGCTAAACATAGTAACTATAATCTCCTAAATATGATAAGTTTTCTATAAGTATAACACCATGATATTTGCTTAGCACTCCAATCCTTATTACTCACTACAAGACAACGGTTGCCACAATATCCGATACCTACAAACAAATACAGATCAAAAATCAATTTAACATACAGAACCCCACTTTATTTACTCCAACACGCACTTCCCATATCTTTTATATAAAGATAAAGATATATATGAAAGGAAAACGATTTTGAATCCTTTGATACAAAAAGAAATATCCCGTTTGAGTCATGTCACGTAAGATATAAGATATTTTGGCTTTCCCAATACTTTTCTAGGATAAAAGATAAAAAGATACGCTTCGTTTTGTTTGTGGTAGTTTGTAGTATAGAGTTTCTTTATGTTTTTTGTTGTGTTCTTATTTTGTTAGGAATGGTAAGTTGTGTTTGATTACCTACTTTGTGCTCAGTCAGCTTTCAGTCAACGATATAGCTGAGAATCAGTGTTTTACGTGGATCGATGTCGATGCCAACAGTTCACCAATTTAACGTGCCTTCTGAAACACGGAGGAACTCGTCATGATATCTATACTAATATTATAAAGCTGAAGAGTTTGTTTGTTTGTTTGAACGCGCTAATCTCAAAAACTACTGGACCGATTTGAAAAATTCTTTCAGTGTTAGATAGCCCATTTATCGAGGAAGGCTATAGGCTACTTTTTATCCGGGTTCGTGCCGTGGTTCCTACGGGATGCGGGTGAAACCGCTGACAGAAGCTAATAGATGATATAGTGACCGCGCCAAGCGTTGCTTAACTTTATGACTGATTGATCTGTGTGGTTGTTACTTAGCCACGAGCTCCACATTAGGATTCCCTTATAAAAACAATATAAGTTTCCGATTTTAATGGTTTATTGCATTGCCCGGGTAACTGGGTTGAGGAGGTCAGACAGGCAGTTGCTCCTCGTAAAACACTGGTACTCTACTGCTCCTGGTTAGACTGGAACCCGACCCCGACGTAATAAGTAATATAATAATCTTCCACGCCGATTTCGGCAACGGCGACCACTTCGACCCTAATGGCGTGCGTGTGCTCTCATGTGGCTGGAGTATCCAATTTTGTGCGTGAAAGTCCGCGCACACTGCGGACATGTCAGGGTACCAGCCACAAAGTTGTAGTTGATAGCTACAGGTGGTCGAGCTTTCAACTCATCTCGTTTGGCATCCAACTCAGAAAGTCGGCGTGCTTCAAAGTCAAAGACTTTGGTTTTAACGCGGCTTCTCCAGTCTCTGCGGTTGGATGCCAGATTCTCCCACTGAGACGGGTCAATGGAACAGCTTTTCATGTGACGCTTCAGCACATCCTTGTATCGCAGCAACTGTCCGCCACGTTTCCGCTTGCCCTCCTGCAACTCGGGGTAGAGGATGCGCTTGGCCACTCTAGTATCCGGCATGCGCAGTACATGCCCGCACCAACGAAGCTGTCTCCTCATGAGGTATGCTTCAATGCCACCTACATTGGCTTTCCTCAACACTTCTGTGTTACGCACACGATCAAACCAACGGATATTTAATATTTTGCGCAGACATTTGAGGTGGAAGCGGTCTAGTTGCTTGATGTGGCGTCGGTACGGTGTCCATGTTTCCGCTGAGTAGAGTATACAAGGCAACACAACTGCCATATACACAGAAACCTTTGTGGATATCTTTAGGTCATGGGAGCTGAAGACCTTCTTATCGAATTTGCCGAAAGCAGCGGCTGCAGCACCAATTCTGCTATTGATTTCGGCGTCAAGGTCGCACTTTGCTGTTATAGTGCTCCCCAAATATCGAAATTTATCGACCTGCTTCAGGACATCTTCACCAAGCATAATGGTCAGTTCTTGACGTCCGTGATTATCTGAAGACATTACTTCTGTCTTTTTGATGCTGATTTTTAGATCAAATGTACAGCACTGCTTGTGAAGGTTCGTGACTAGCTGTTGCAGGACTTCAGGGGATTCAGCCACGAAACAGAGGTCATCTGCATACATAATGTCCTGTATATGTGCATAGGACACCTTTGTGGTCGCCTTGAGTCTATTCAGGTTGAAAAGTTTGCCGTCAGTCCGATAACGAATACGAACTCCTTCAGGAGAAGAATTCAATACTTCCCGGACTACAACTGCGAAATATAATGCAAACAATGTGGGAGCCAGGACACAACCTTGCTTCACTCCACAGGTGACGGAGAAGAAGCTCGATTGGTCATCTTCAACCGCTACACAACATTGCATGTCATCGTGCAGGAGTCGCAGGAGTCTTATGAACTTCTCTGTACACCCCAACTTTCTCAGTACCTTCCAGAGGGCCTCGCGAGGGACGCAGTCAAAGGCTTTTTCCAGATCAATAAAGCAGAGATACAAGTGCTGTCCCTGCTCTCTACTTTTTTCCTGGAGTTGACGGACTGCGAATATTGCCTCACAAGTTTCTCTGTCTGGTCTGAAACCAAATTGGGTTTCCGGCAGAATCTTTTCAGAGAGGTTCCTGAGGCGGTTTAGAAGTACTCTGGCGAAGACTTTTCCAGAGACAGAGAGCAGTGAAATACCGCGGTAAGAACCACATTCCGACCGGTCGCCTTTGTTCTTATAGAGAGCCCTGACGCGTGATAACTTAAAAGTTTCAGGAACTTGTTCTTTCTCCCACATAAGCACAAACATTTCCCAGACGCGCGAATGCAGTTCCTCGCCGCCGTACTTCAGAAGCTCACCTGGTATAAGGTCTAGGCCAACCGCACGCTGATTTTGCTGCTGTTTGATGGCACAAAGCACCTCATGTTTAGACAAGGCATCATCCAATTCTTCTGCTATTTGAAGTTGAGGCAAACTGTCTATGTAGTGTAGATCGGCTGTTCGATCTACATTAAGTAGATTATTGAAGTGTTCTGCCGAACGATCTAACACTTCATTTTTGCTTTTCAGCAGACTTTTACCATCCAGCGACTTCAGTGGTACCTTTATGAAGTTGGTGGTACCCAGGAGATTGCGAATTTCGCTATAGAAATCACCGAGCTGATTACTATCAGCAAGCGACTGGATGTATTGAGCCTTGTCTTGCCACCATTTATCTTTAGTGTGTCTCGTGAGTTTACGCAACTCACGGTCACTCTCTCTTATAAGTGCGCTGTTATTACTGCGCCTGAGAAGGTCTCGGTGTTTGGCAATAGCTTTAGAAAGAACTTCGTCGTTCTCATCAAACCAGTCCTGCTTGCGTTTATTTTTTAGCCCTATGGTGTTAATGGCTACGTCAAGAATGGACGACGATAAAGCGTTCCAGTCTGCATCAATATCACCGGTATTTTCATGAGAGTGTATATCACATGCCAGCGTTTCAGCGTATTTGCTTCGGGGTCCCGGATGTTTGAGTTTCTCAATGTTTATGTTCTGAGGCTTTTTCCTGCTAGCCCTGAATGGTCGCCGAAGGCAAAGACGCAGTTTGGTGACAATTAGTCTATGGTCCGTCCAGCAATGAGCACCGCGCATAACACGAGTGACTAGGACCTGAGAGATGTCTCGCTGCCTCGTGATGGCATAGTCAATGAGGTGCCAGTGCTTAGAACGTGGGTGCATCCACGTAGTTTTGTGCTTAGCAGCAAGGCGAAACATGGTGTTTGTGATTGCAAGTTGGAATTGAGCACATAAACTAAGCAGCAACTGGCCATTAGAGTTGATGTTGCCTACCCCATGTCTACCCAAAACTTTAGGCCACGCTTCATAATCTTGACCAACTCTAGCATTGAAGTCCCCTAACAAGAGAATCTTTTCTCTGTTCGGTATTTTATGGAGACATTGTGTAAGTTCTTCATAAAATTTATCCTTGATGTCGTCAGAACTACCTAGCGTCGGTGCATAGACACTGATAACATTAAGGAAATTGTCACCGTCTAAGTGAAGGCGCAATGTGGTTATACGGTCCGAGATGTGGATTGGACATTCTTGAAGTGTCTTCACAAGATTATTCTTGATCACAAAACCAACTCCCGACCTTCTTGGTTCTGTTGCAGCAGTGCCCTTCCAGTAGAAAGTGTAGCCACCGCCATGCTCGACTAGCTCGCCCTCATCGGCAAGGTGGGTTTCGCTTACAGCAGCTATATCAATGTTGTAGCGGCGGAGTTCTCGAGCAACTATGGCTGTTTTCCGTTCTGGGCAGGCGTTTGTCTCGTGGTCGAGAAGGGTGCGAACATTCCATGCACCAAAAGTCAGTAAAGGTGTTTTACGTTTATTACTGTTGTTGTGTCGACCACGAATAAAAAGATGCGGAAGCAGCCGTGGTTACTGCTATCCAAAGAGTGTTTGGGGTGAGCATTTTTTTAGGGCACCTTTTCTAGCCCCCTCCCAGACTGAGCAAGGAAAGCAGTGCTCCCCTAAAAAGGGCTGCTTTGTCGCTCTGGGTGCTGCCGGATTCCCTCTGTCCCCCCAGCTCAAAGAGAAAACGACCACGGCATGTACTCACACCCCCAGAGCCGCTAGTGTGCAGGTCTCAGACAAAGCTCAGGTTGCATCAGCCCGAACCTCTCTACCTCAACCTATCGCCACTAGTCTTCGCCAAATCGGGGTCCATTATACGGAAGCAGTCAGATGCGCAGGATATATTACAGTGCTCAAACATACGCGCAAACGCAAGAGCACTCTCTCGTCTAACATCCCTTTATCCGATGGAACGGTGAACCGCTACGATCGGAGAGATGTTAGATGCAGCAGTTTGACATACGATAACACGATCCCTATCGCTGCCTCTAGGCCTTCCTGCGATGCCTTGGTGTCTTGCCACCAGTGGTGGTCTGCTATATAGCCAAGACACAATTTCGGGGGATTTCCGATCAGGCTTGGGAGATGTTGTTACCAAGCGCCGGCGCCGACGGTAGCCGCCGCGCTACTGACGGCGCTCGCCGCCGTGCGACACTGTGCACGACACTGTGGCGCCCTCCAGCGGACACGCCAGGTACTGTGGAGAGCCTGCTGGCGCACACGTCCGGCGCCGGCGGTGACCGCCGCGCTACTGACGGCGCTCGCCGCCGTGCTCGACACTGCACGACACTGTGGCGCCCTCCAGCGGACACGCCAGGTACTGTGGAGAGCCTGCTGGCGCACACGTCCGGCGCCGGCGGTGACCGCCGCGCTACTGACGGCGCTCGCCGCCGTGCTCGACACTGCACGACACTGTGGCGCCCTCCAACGGACACGCCAGGTACTGTGGAGAGCCTGCTGGCGCACACGTCCGGCGCCGGCGGTGACCGCCGCGCTACTCCCCGACGTATGTACTTGGGAAAAGACTAGGCAGATTGTGACACGTACATAATATGTTCTATTGGAATCGGTTGAGTTATACTTGTGGGAGCATGTACAAGCTCAGTTTCTTGGTGACTCGACCACTACTGAGTACTCCCGAACTTACACAAGATTATTATTATTTAGATTTCGATATAAAAAGGTGGTTTCACCGACATCTCGTAGGAACTACTTCACGCACGTGGATAAAAAGCCTATGGCCTTCCTCGATAGAGGGGGTGGGTTATCTAATATTGAAAGAATTTTCAAATCGAACCAAGATTGTTATTTCTAAGATTAGCGCGTACAATGTTCTTTTAACAAACAAACAGCTCCACTTTTATAATATTAAGTATATTTTACTTTCAGCCGTATAATATCAATTTCTTCTCTCCCCGTACTTCCAAAACTAGGTCTTAGTAAAATACAGGGCGTAAACGTTCCTTGAGATCTAGGCTGTTATTACACAGATACTTTACCTAACTTTAGGATCTATCTATCAAAGTTTTGGGACTAAAATTGAGACTGATCGTGTACCTTCAGTTTACATACCAACTTCTATCAATGTGTTTACATAGCAAGTATAAATGAATACCTACATTATATAGGCTCAAATTCACTGACAACATAAACGTCAGTTTATTAGGACACTGTTTACTATGAATGTTCACGTCCAATTTTCAAATAAAAACGGTTATTATGAAAAAAATACTTTTGGCTTTGACTTTCTATCTAGCCTCTGATTACCAAAGATGTTTAAATGACAGCTGAGACATACCAATTGATCGTACCTTCCATAGCACGTGACAAAATGATCACCCTTCCACAGAACGACCGCGCCAAGTAGCTTAACTTTATGATCGATCGACTCCTGTGGCTGTTTTTTAGCCACGAGCCCCCAAACAGAAGAAAACATAAGATAAAAAATATTTAACTTTCAAATGTAATTTGTACTGTCACTATGTTAGCAATAGATTTCGGAGATAAAAGAAAAAGGTTAGGACACATTATTTTTTATTTGTAAAGGTACGTGAAATCACTTCAAAGGTAAAGTTGTGGACTAGGAATAAATTCCCATTTGTAAGGGCTGTTGAGACCTTTTATGTGATACTAAATGAATTCCCTTAGGTTTTGAAGATCAGGTATGTTACTGAGTGATTTTGATGCCTTTGGCCTAAAGGTTGTTGACCTCTGACCTTGGGGTGAAATATTTTTTATAAAGTACAGTAGGCGATTTTAAAATGAAGATTGATGTTTTTGATATGGTAGTGGATTTAAGGTTTATTCAAATGTTTCTATTATGTGTATTTTGCCTTGTTTTTTTATAAATTTTAGAAATTGAAATCTTTCCAACTGTAGGTAGGTTTTAGGTTATCTTATCAGGATTTTTTTAATATTACGCAGTGCATGATTTCAAACCATATTATAAAAATATCTTAATGTGTAGGTACAAAAAATCAGCTTTTCATTTTGATGAAAGTTATCCAGTAGTAGTAAGTAGGTATCTCGACAGGGGATGATTATATTAATTCTCCGATTATATCTAAAAATGCTTAATCTTCTTTCACTTGAAAGTAAATGACAAATTAATTATATCGATACCGTGTACAGTCGCGGACATAAATGTTTGAGCCACATGAAGACTCCGCAATTTTGTAGTTTAATACATTCGCTACAAAAAACGATTAAACACGAATTCCTCTGGATCTACAGATTTATAATAACTTATCAATGCATTCATTAATTCAATATATTTGAAGCCTAAAGTCCACTATGTACCAGGGCCGCTGTAACTCTATCGAACAACCGCGCAGCCTCTGAGGCTTTAGCCCTAGTAAGCCACACTGAATCTATTTGAAGCCTAACTTTGTCATTTTTTGATTGATTTGATTTTTTACTGCCAGAGAAAAGAAATAGTTAAAAAACAGGCTTTTTGTAATGTTTCTTAGTTAGTCATGTATTGTCATCAGAACTCAAAGCGTGTGCAAAATTTCATCGTTATCGAAGACCGGGAAGTGGGTCAAATTAAGATTCCAAGATTTTCTTACATACAGAGTTAGTTACAAGTGAAGTTTAAAAATTTATATGCGCGACTCATCATCCTCCGAGCCTTTTCCCAACTATGTTGGGGTCGGCTTCCAGTCTAACCGGATTTAGCTGAGTACCAGCGCTTTAGAAGGAGCGACTGCCTATCTGACAACCCAGTTACCCGGGCAACCCAATACCTCTTGGTTAGACTGGTCTCAGACATACTGGCTTCTGACTGCCAAGGATGAACAAGTGAATCTAATATAAGCGTGTTAAAAATACGAACACTTAAAAATGGTTTAAGAATTTACATCCGCGACTGTACTTACTTACGAAAATTCTCTAATTATGTTCTTAATTATTTATTGACGGCAAGAACACACAATCTTTGAAGATTAAGTATTAAGATTGAAATTAATTATAATGACTTCATCTTTATTTAATTATGGCGGCAATTTACCTGATAAATTATTTTGGTAATACTGTATTCATCTTTCGTAGTATATTTTGGTAATACTGTATTAATCTGTCGTAGTATATTTTTGTAGTACTGTATTAATCTTTCGTAGTATATTTTTGTAATACTGTATTAATCTTTCGTAGTATATTTTGTAGGGCATTTTTTTCACTGAGCACTTGGGGCTTTAAAGTTTCTAAGCTAAATTATGGTATGGTATGGTGGGGTAAATCATCACACTATGACCTGCTACTCTACGGCAATACCAATGCAACTTTTCTAAGAAACAATAACTATACTTATATACGAATATACGTAAACACAATGATTGATTAACGGTGAAGGAAAACGTCTCGAGGAAACCAGGACTACAGCCTGGAATCACCCGCATTGATTAACACTCAATCCCTCTCAGCAGTGAGACGATTAAAACAAAGATTCCGATGAATTGAGAACCTTCTCCTTTTTGGGCAGTAGGTTAAAAAGATTGATGATGAAGATCTCTATGTGTCTAAGAGCACAGCAACCCTGAAATAAGACGATTAATATATAATCCCGACAAATCGAAAACACACTCCTTTTTTAGGGTTCCGTACCCAAAGGGTAAAACGGGACCTTATTGTTTTCGCTCCGCTGTCCGTCTGTCCGTCTGTCTGTCACCAGGCTGTATCTCATGAAACGTAATAGTTAGAGAGCTTAAATTTTCACAGATGAGGTATTTTGTGTTGCCGCTATAACAACAAATACTGAAAACTAGAATACAATAAATATTTTGGGGGGCTCCCATACAACACACCTGATTTTTTGTCTGTTTTATAAATAATGGTACGGAACCCTTCGTTTGCGATTCCGACTCGCACTTGGCCGGTTTTTTTTAAGGTTAAAAAGGATGACAAGGAAAAGTTTCACACAAGTACCCGACATCTAGAATTTAGTGGTAATACACGTGCTTCTAAGAACTCATTTCGACTTACACAGACTTTGGTAGGCAAGCAGCCACGGTTAAAAACCGCAAAACCCTTTTAATATTCCGGTAACCGGTACATAGCTTAACATAGTATAATTTTGGACTGAAACTTAGTCCCTGTTACACGGACCCGAGTCGGGTAGTTCGTTTGAATTCTGTCAATCCAACGGTCGGTCACTTTTGGGGTCCTATTTCGATTACCTTTGATTATTTATTTATGTTTCTTAGAAAATAAATGTAGCTTCTAAGCTATTCTTATGCGTAGCGAAATATTGGGCCTCCAAAATTTAAGTGGCCATCGACTCACCAAGAAGAAGAAGAAGAAGAAGAAGAAGAAGAAGAAGAAGAAGAAGAAGAAGAAGAAGAAGAAGAAGCTATTCTGATATATTTATGCATAAGCTATGTTACTGCCAAGTTTCATTTTGTTCTTTGCGAGTCGATAGCTATAGAAATTAAACTATTGGTGCCCCAATATTTGACCACGCTCAAGGTATCGTCAATGGCGACATACAGACATTCGATCAAGTTTCATCAAAATCTATTTAGTACCAAAAAGGGGAAATTCTCTCACAGTGCCAACAAATATAAATGAAACATCGTCATTTTATTAAATCACTAGCCATTTTCCCATTTCACCGGTCCCCCATGAGAACTACTGTCCATACCGGGATAAAATATAGCTTATGTTCCTCGGGTAGAGTCTAATATTCCAACAGTGAAAGAAAGACAAACAAACAGACAAAAATTTACTTCTTCTATTATATGAGTATAGATGAAAACCAATAATACTCGCACAGATAATATAATTGTCGATACCAATACTCCGATATCGATAACAGTACAATAATTGTATCAGTATCAAAGCGGTATTAATGATCTGATGAGGTTACTAATTAAGTAATTTGATAATGTGGTAATCAACAAACTAAATGCGATCGAGTGGGCGAAGATATCATTTTAATTGAATTCAGTGAATTCAATAAGTTTATTGGTCAAAACCATTAAAGGCTTTTAATAGCGCGGTAGTTATTTTTATTTGAATTAAGATACAGTTTTAACCGACTTCAAAAAAGGGAGGTTCTCAGTTTGACCTACATGTATATAGGTATGTATGTTTATGCACGATTATCACACGTTTCGCTGAAACGACTTTGATGGGGTTTTCAGAATAGTATTTGTCAGACAGACTAAATATATTTTTTATAGACGCTACTGAAAAAAAATATGTACTATTTCTAAGTACAAAGCACGTACCAAAAAACAAATAAAAGTACACAATAGGGTTAAAAAAGAAAATCAGGTCAACGTTACTATTTCTTAAAAAATTATTAACAAAAAAAGAAGCAAACACTCGTCCCGGTTCTCGTTACGGTAAGTTTTGAGAATAGGCCCTCAAAAAGGACGGTTGACCCTACGCAGTCAATATTAGCATTGCTATGTTAGGGTCGGGTTGTTTTGTCCAGTCCTTTGATAACAAGAATTACCTTGAAGGTATTTTGAAGGAAAATCATTGTCTGTTCGACTGATAAAGGTTATCCCCTTATCAGTGAGTCTGTTGAAGGATTCTGTAATTGGCTGTGAGATGGCCCTATTTCTGGATTGGATTGTTATTTAAGTGGAAATTATTTTTAGTTCGCTAATAATGTCTGTATGGGAGATTATTTATCTATCTATAAAAGTTTTGGCTCGTTTAAGTAATTGGGGAAATAAATATTGTAAAAGTTATTCAATATATAGTTCAATGGGCATTGACATTTGAATTATGTCCCAGTCAACTGGTAAATAGATGTTCAATCAAACAGCTGGCCCTTTAACTGAACGACGTCATTTAATTACACGTTTTAAACTATACTTTAGAAATTACTTATATAGTGCTATATATTTTTTTATCAATGGTAACACGAACAGTTAAAAAATATAATAACTATCAAACCAACTGATTAAAATACTCAGGCGATTTTACACCATCTCCATATTAACAAACAGAATACTTGTTTGATCAAAACCGCGGCATCGAAATTCAAGTCAGATACACCAATTCATATTTGTACTGTCCATTTTCAATGACAATCTCAGTAAACAGTACAAAATGTAGTTTTGTTTACAACATTCACAATTCTGCTACAATTCCGACCACGTGGGAATCATTCAGTATATTTTACTGCGTCATAAATCTCAAGAACATGGAGAACAAAATGAATAGCGGAGATGTCATAACGCAAAATCTCCTAAGACAGTAGCGTGCCAACATGCGGGTGTTTGAGGGACGAGGAACGTCAAGAGCCGTACACGCTTTCTTTAGAGCCTGCACACTTTTTAAATTAAAAAATATCTTTGACAGATTGTCTTACTTTGACTAGGAACCCGAACGTCTCGATAGTTCTAGCTATTAATCACGCCTACCGTACGTTACTTGGCCTACAAGAAGGTGAATGATCTACCTGCCTTGTGGTTTCTCCGCTCATCTTTCCTTCCTCCGTGCTCGAGACGGATTCCAAGATTGACAAACTTGCTGCCGACACTTCCAGCTTTATTTCCAAAGCAATAAAGTTGAAAGTTTATTGTTGTAACCGTAATATAAGTTTGTATTTAACAACGACACATATTCCTGTTTTGCAGACATTTTAGTGCATTTACAATGCAAATGATGTATAGAGATGCTTGTCGCGTTTTGTAATAGTTTTGTTTTTAAAATGTTTATCGTGGGAAATCGGTAGCCATTTTTTTCCTTTTATCTGTAGAAGCCGCTTTTAAGCTGTCCATATTTATTTAAACTTCATGTACAAAAAATGGTACATTGATGGACCGTATGTTTGATTTTTGCAAATAGTTGAGAAGAGATAAAAGAACCGACTTTCAAATTGTAAGTCGCATCAGTTGCAATCAATCAGTCAAATTGAATACTGAGACTAAAACTTCAATTATTTTTGGGACCTTTGAAGGGAACACGTATTTTATTTTTACAAGTAAGTACAGCCCGTTTTCCCACGCCTTGTAACTCTGAGAATACCTACAAGTGACCAATGGGTCTTGGCGTCTAAGAGTACGCATACACTACAAACTTTTAGTCGGCCGATAGTTGGTTTGGGCTCATAAATCAGTATGAAGATGAATGGAACTACACACGTAGCAACGACGACTAAGAACTTTGATTGAATTCACGATCTTTACAAAAAAACTAAGCATAGTGTTAGCTGCCCTAAAGTGGAGAAGTTAATCAGTAATTCCTGGAATTGCGTCAATCAGACTTAACGGATTTTCCAAACACTTTACATTCTTCAAGACATAGTAAAACTGGTCTCAAGATTGACATTCCTTCAACTTTCTGAAGAGTTCCTGATTAAAAAAACCGTTGGTCATGTATCTAAGCCTTCTGTCACACTAATGGGATCCTGATCTCTCAACTTAACTTCACCTTTGTGAAACGCCGACCGGTTTCAAGCTATCAATTTACTTTCTTTGAATTTAAATGCTTGATCGATTCTTGTCCTTTTTTTATCACAATTGGATTTTTTTGGTGTATTGTTTTAAGTAACATTTTTAATGGTAGATGCAAACTCATGTGTACTTATGAGTTTGCTTTGTTTAAGTATTGAGTCATACTTGTCTGTCGTAATAGTGATAGATGCTTTTATTTTCTTTTCAAAGTCAAAGTCAAAGTCAAAGTCAAAGTCAAAATCATTTATTAAAATAGGCTAATACGATTAGCACTTTTTAACGTCAAGATTTTACAAGAATGACAGCACCCCCAAAACGCCCCCCTTTCACCACTTCCTAGTGTTATGGCTGGAAAGAAGAAGCGGTGAAGAACAAACTTCCCAGCAACACAGCTGTCTATACAATTTAAATATTATTAATTTATTTTACAATTATATAATTCAATTTTATCAATTATTAATTTAAAACACCGAAAAATACAAAATAAAATAAAGCACTTTTGTTCCACTTCAGAGCTGCCATCTGCGTTTATCTGTGAAATAATCATTAACATTATAATATGCCTTTTTAACAAGAATTTCTTTGATTTTGTTTTTAAAAGAACTGTCCGTTAATTCCAACAGATGAACCGGAATTTTGTTATAAATGCGTACACAAAGCCCCACAAATGAACCGTGCACCTTATGTAGACGATAATTAGGTGCGGTTAACTTATGTTTATTTCTAGTATTAAAATGATGTACGTCGCTGTTTTTACTATATGAATCTAGGTTTTGCCTTACGTATATTATATTGGCATAAATGTATTGAGACGCCACAGTCAGAATACCAATATCCTTAAACCTTTCCCTAAGGGAGACTCTAGCACCAAGTTTGTATATAGCACGGACAGCGCGCTTCTGTAGTACGAAAACATTCTCGATATCGGCAGCATTGCCCCACATAAGAATTCCGTAGGACATGATGCAGTGAAAATAGCTAAAGTACACTAAACGCGCCGTGGCTACATCGGTGAGAGCTCTTACTTTCCTGACAGCGTACGCAGCAGAGCTTAATTTACCAGTGATGCCAGTTATATGCTCACCCCATTGAATTTTGGAGTCTACTGTTATCCCTAGAAAAGTCGTAGCATGTACCGTTTCAAGTTCCTCATTGTTCAAAATTACACCGGGACCGAGATTTTTTACATTGGGCAAAGCAAATTTAATACATTTTGTTTTCTTCGTATTCAAAACTAAATTATTGGCTGTAAACCATTGCGTTACTAGTGAAAGACAAGAATTCACGTCATCAAAATCTACTCTATTCCTATCAACTTTAAAAATTAGAGATGTGTCATCAGCAAACAATACTACATCACACAATGATTTTAAATAATATGGCAAGTCATTAATGTATACAAGAAACAAAAAAGGACCTAAAATCGACCCTTGCGGTACGCCCAAATGAACGGGTAGATTGGAAGATTTGACACCATTAACGTCAACACATTGCATTCTACCGCTTAAATATGAGCTAATAACACTAAGTGCGCTGTCTCTAATACCATAATACTTTAGCTTCTTGGTAAGCGTTTCATGTTCAGTCGAACGCCTTAGAGAGATCACAGAACACCCCGATAGCATTCTGTGACTTCTCCCACGCACTGAATATATGTTTCAGTAGAGCATCTCCGGCATCCGTTGTGGAGCGACCCTTTGTAAAACCGTATTGTTCCGCATGTAAAATATTGTATGAATTAAAATGCCGGAGGAGTTGATTTAAAATTAGCTTTTCAAAAATTTTGCTCAACGCGGGCAGAATTGAAATCGGTCTAAAGTTGCCTAGATCGTTCTTGCTCCCGGATTTAAAGAGAGGTATAACTAAAGGTAAATGTGGCTTCACATTGACTAACACTACTACGTAAAAGTTTTTCGGCGTTGGTGGCAGAGGAGTCTAAGCCGCTAGTGATCTTGATTGGAATATTAGAGAAGAATGTGTTAAATTCGCGAGCTACATCAGAATCTTTCTCATAAACTTGATTCTCATTAATGATTTTATACTGATTATCACGCTGTTTGATTTTCCCGGTCTCGCTATTTATAATATTCCACGTCGCTTTTATTATACTCTTACTATTCTTAATTTTATTACTGAAATACATTGATTTTGCCGCATGACAAACTTTTTTAAACAATTTAGAATAATTCCTAACAAATCTAATAACATTTTCATCAAAATTATAATTTTTCATTTCATACAACTCATACAGCTTAACTCTACTCTTGTAAATGCCGGGGGTAGCCCACTCATTGAAGTTAGCCGTTTCTTTTAGTACGAGCGTTTTGGTTTTAAAACTAGAATTAAATTCGTATTTTATTATATCAAATAGTGCTCCGTACATTAAATGGGGATTGTTTTTATTTAATATTTCATTGTCTAGTTTCGCGTTAATATTATTTTTAAAACTATTAAAACGACTGGTTGTTAAGGGCCGACATGTTATTTCCCGCTTGATTTTATTCTTTTTATCAGGAAACCGCGCCAGTTGACCACAATGATCGGAAGTTAGGCCATTGGTAATCAGAGTCTCTGTGGCGCTACAATTAGTAAATATATTATCTAAACAGGTTGACGAGGTTGCCGTAATTCGAGTTGGTTCTAGAAATAAATTTACTAAGTTAAATGATTTAAATAAGTTTAGCAACCTTGTAGTTAAAGAAGATGATTCTAAAATATTAACATTGAAGTCACCGCAAACTAAAAGTGATTTACTAGTGGAATTAAGTTTAGAGAGAGAATTTTCCATTACTGATTCAAAAGTGTTAAAATCACCTGAAGGAGGCCTGTATACACAAATTATAACAAACTGCTCCAGTTCAACACATGATAATTCTACATTGCGCTCGACTGATAATTTTACTATATCTGAACGTTCCTTACATTTTAAATTATTAGTTACAATTATAAGAGAGCCACCATGGATGGCTTCCTTTCTAACGAATGAACTTTGTACTGTATAATTACTGTTATTAAGGAATATTATTTCACTATTTCTGTGCCAGTGCTCAGTTATGCACATAACTTGTACCATATAATGTTCAATGAATAAACTTAATTCTAAATCCTTGCCGGAAAGGCCCTGAATGTTTTGATGTACAACATTCAGTTGATGTGGCCCACCCTTTGTCGCACCATGTAGTTTAATAAGCCATCCCATTAACCTTTAGTTAGAAGGTTATTAAAGGCTAGCCGATTTCTGTGGTTTTATATAAAATATAGCTTAATGACAATCTGTCGGTAAACGTAATTGAAAATCTGTAGAAATTTAAAATTCAAGATTGAGAGATACATGAACTTTATCCTTGCAAACACACAAACTAAACCTCTCCGTAATACTAGGTAATATTAGTATGGATAAACCAAAAGGTGAGCAAGATTTTAATACTTTCGGAGTATTCTATCAACAAACTCCTGATTAAGAAATGGACATCGTAAATCAAGATGCAAAGACTTTTTTGAACAAAAAATGTGCAGTGTGCACACAGTTTCTTTCTGTACAGCCGAAAATAGTCGATCCCTTTCATCTCGATTCTTGTAAGTGAAAAAGCTTTTATGTTCGTTTGTACGTCTGTATGTCCGTTTCCTCACTGTCTAAACAATAATAGATATGTCTATTAAGCAAGCAATTCTTATTATTCTTTCGAAATGCGATGGATGTTAGACAATACGGAAATAATGACGTCATTGCGTATTGTTTGTTTGATGATGCAATTTTCGATGCACATCGTTTGTTTGTTTGAAATAGATGTTTTGTGAGTTACTAGCTGTTTCGAACGGTTTTGCCCGCGTTCCGGAGGAACTGCTGCCCCTACCGGGATAGAATATAGCCTATGTTACTTTGAAAGAGTGTAGCTTTTTAATAGTGAAAGAATTTTTCAAATGAATTCTGTATTTTCAGAGCCTCTACACACAAACACAAAAAATGTTTTTCCTATATGAGTATTGACTAGCTGTTTCTCGCCTTTCCAAAAGCGTCTTGAGGAAACAACTTCCCGCTCCCAGATAAAAAGCCTAGCATGTTGTTTCTCAGCCTTTAGATTATCTGTGTAGGTACCAAATATTTCAGTTAAATAGTTTAATCTTGATAGTTGATAGACAGATTTATTTTTTTTATTTGACTGATACCAGTGTTTGCTAAATAGGTTATAATATCTCAAACAAACGACGTTTATAGTAAACAAATCCCATACCAAGAGTACTTTCCTTCAATGGGCATGTCACAATAAAAGCTCATGGTATAATATATGGTTACAGTACAAACGGCGCTTGTCCTAAATATGGGACGGACCGACAATGGTACATCTCATATTGGGTTACAATGTACAGTGACACGGGAGTGTAGGGTTACAAACGTGTAAGATTGGGGTGATTTTTGTACAGTAGTGGGACTCTGTAGGCTGGTGATTATAATGGGGACATTTTTGGGGTTTTTTATGAAGTGGTGAAAATGGTACAGTCAACTTCAGGTCAATGGTAACAGTTTTATAGGAAAATCGTACTTATTACTATTGAGTTAAGGTGCATGACAGTTACCACTGATGTGCAGTCTACTGTACGTGTCAATTTAAATGGTAAGCCTGCAAAAGTTAATCTGTACTAATATTTACTATTTTTGGTGTTTGATTACAATTTTAAAGTGCAGTCCTAACTAACATACAAAAACTATTGCTTTCTGTGTGTGTGTGAATATAGTGCTTAGAATTTTTATTTTATTTCAGAATTAAGGGTATTGCAATTTTTTATGATGTTCATTATATTTGATCCCTTGTAATAATATAAGATTCTTTCTTTTTGGTAATTCATAGAAAACATATTCTTTGTTAGTTAACCCATTTATCAAGGAAGGATAAAGGCTTCTTTTTATCTTCTACTGCTCGAAGAAATTCCCACGGGACGCGATTGAAACAGGCCAAAGCTAGTAACAACACATAGCACAATACAATGAAACAAACGGTAGATAGCACTAAAACAAGAAAGCGAACATTTAATTGTCATGACAACAGTTATTTTAATCTCCATACCGCATACCGTGTCGGATGGCGTCATAAAACAATGCATAAGTTAGTACTTGCAGAACTGTGTCAACTGAAAACTGTTGTGGCTGAAGATTTTATGACTATGTGTACGGTTCTCGTAATTTTGTAGGTGGCTTGATTTTGTTACTAGTTCCTACTGTGGGTTTGGTCGTGAATTTTATGTCATCTCATTATCTCTCGAGCATTTTCCCAACTATGTTGGAGTTGGCTTACAGTCTAATCGAATGCAGTTGAGTACCAGTGTTTACAAGGAGCGACTGCCTATCTGACTTCTTCTGCCTATCTGACCCAGTTACCCGGGCAACCGATTGGTAAGACTGGTTGTGAGACTAACTGGCTTCTGACTACCTGTAACGACTGCCAAAGATGTTTAATGATAGCCGGGACCTACAGTTTATCGTGCTTTCTGAAACGCAATTATGTATTTTTCAAATATTTTAGGTGCTTCTTTGTACGCTTGAGTTACCTTTTAAGTTTCGTACCCAAAGGGGGGAACCTATTAAGACCTTCGGTGTCTGACCCTGTCGGTCACCAGGCTGTATCTCGAGAAACGTGATAGCTAGACAGTTGAAATGTTCACACATTATGTACATGTTATAGTCGTGTTTCTAAATTCTATTATATTAAAAACTCCTCCGCTCCGCTTTAGTGGACACTTTTTTTATGGGAAATCAAATGCCTGCTTTTGGTTAGCAGCCAGCTTGAGGGAAAGTCAGACTTACTGAATAAAACCCATCATGTTTATTCGTAGGCCTTTTGTGTACCAGGGCCGCGGTAACTCTTTCGAACAATCCCGTAGCCCGCTTTGGTTGAGTCCAGTAGAGTACAGGGATAAAAAAGCTAGGCGAATGATGAATAGGGTCTCAATGTGGCCTTCCAAATACATTATGCTTCTGTTACTTATCAAACTATTAAGCGGTTTACATCACAAACGATTGCCGAATACCAAATCTGTCACCCTTAAGTTACACATGTCAAAAACAGATGACAGTTGACATGTAAGTAGCAGCACTGTTTGAATTAACGGGATCACGTCACTAGTGATGTCCTCTGATTGGATTTGTATCGATATATTACGTAATCGATGACATCCGCCCTTCGTCAGTTGTCAACGATTGTCGATATTGTTTTCCGGCTTACATGTAATTGTTGGTATTGCATTCTACTGGTTTTAGATTTGTTTTGTTACGGTCGTTCGGTAATTAGGCAGATAAGATGTTATATTATTTTTATTTGTTTTTTATTTATTAAATTAATGTTTTGATATATTTTGGGCGTAACTTACATAACTTGCCATTTTAAGTAGGTAAATGTTTTTTAATACGATGAAATATTTGTTAAATAAAGCTATTGAAATTCTTGTTCCTGTCATGTCTTCGCTTGTAAAGTATTTCTTCAATTTCTTGAAAACCTTATCGTCTTATTTTCAAGTTCTTTATTATAGTCAATTTTAATAATTTAATAATATTGGCCTCATTCCAGTTACTTGTAATTTAACGTTATTAAAATGACTTTAATTTCTTTCATTTTGCCCAGCAAAGCAAGATTCTGCTCTTAATGAATGCATAAAGAATAATTAAAACTCTATTGCATACACAGAGGCTTTTAATAAAGATGTTAGCGCTTATTAAACTCCCTTAGATACCATAAAAAACAATAGCATATTACATTGCAGTAGTAATCCTTATTACACATTCAAAGTTATACAAAGTACGAGATTAGCCTTCAAATGTCGGCCTTTTATTCGCAACAGCATCTATTTATCGTAACGCGACTCTCGTTTACACAAACAGCCAATATTCAACAACAACAACGCAAACTAAGTCACCTAACCCGCAGCTAATTAATCCTATCGACTATCGATAAATCGATACTTCACGTCACTATAATCCGTCACCCGTTGCCCGCACACGGGTATCGGTTTACAAATGCGCACTGGTACAACACTAGATACTTTGTTGGTTGTCCCTTTCAGACTTGGATAAAGTTTTACTAGCCAGAAAGAGATAGTGTTAGTAAGGATATCTCGAAAACTACAAAGTGTGAGATTCGAGGAATGCTTTCGGGAGTGAAAAGTTTGCTTGAATTAAGGTCAATGACCCGGTGGGAGATAAAGTTATTTTTGGGTGCATTTAAGATGGTGTTTTTATTGTTTTGTTGAAAGTTATTTAGGTTAAATGGTTGTGATGGTTTAATTATAATTGTCATGTTTTAATGTACTCTGTCAATTCTCTTTAATGTGAGCGACATACTCAACTTACTAATACATGTTATAAAAAGTTTTTTTTTTTTTTTGTTTTATGTGCTTATCTCAGAAGATAGCTGAAAAAGTCTTAGATAACCTATTAATCATAGAAGGCAATCATATAAAACTTCGGACACCTGGAAAGAAGGCCTATAGATGGAAAGCCTTCTAGCTAAATAAATAAATAAATAAATAGTTTATTTCACACAAAGTTTACAATGTTGAACTATGACTATGGGCTATCTAACACTCCAAGAATTCTTAGAATCCGAATTTTGATCCTAAGATTAGCGTATCCAAACCAAGAAACTCTTCACCTGTAATATAAAAGAAAAGATGGATATATTAGCCATGATTAAGAATCACCAAACACTAAAAGAAATACGCATTTTAAGTACATATCAAAGAAACCTTAATAAAGGAAGGATCCCCCAAAAGAGTCCCTTTGATTGATTCCCTTGGTCTTTGAGAGCAGGCGTTCAATCTTGTCAAATTAATTAGTTGTCGCTCTCGACAACGGGAAGCCATCTTGGATTCCTATCGTATCAACTCACACTTGATTATTAGGGGTATAATTGAGATATATAAATTGTATTGGTGAGGGAAGAAAAAGAAGTGGGCTAATTTGTTATTTTGTGGTAGTGGGAATTAGATGAATATAAATGATTTTTTGTTTAATTGCGGTAGCTTTTATTATGGATTTGTGTTGAGAGAATATAATGCCAAGATACAGGACAGATAATAAAATGAAGTATTCATAATTGAAACAATCATCTAAAGTAATGTTTTAAAGAGGAAACATTTTTGTTTGTTTGCTTAAGGCTTTATGGTTCGACACTTAATTGATTTGTGAAAAAATAAATTCTTATTGTCCTTAAATAACCGATTGTGTGTCTTCTTGTAAAATCGTAAAAGTATTGTTCGGCGCTGTAGTAGGCTGCTGCAGTATTTAAAGTAGAAAAAAGTTCTCGATAGGCAGAAAAGTTCCTGGTACATAAATAACAATAAAATACATACTGTACCTATTTGTCGTAATCAGATCAAAAAATCTTTTGCTGTAGCTACTCTTGTCCTATTTTAGGTATTCTAATTTATTTTAAAAACAAAAATGTCAATTTCAAAATGAACTCGGTGCCTCAGTTGTTCACTCAAGAGGAACACAGATAATTGAAAATTGGACGTCGAACAATGGTTCCGTACATTTTTTTGTTTTTCCAATAAATTCTATTAGAATTTTGTTTCCATTTCAATAAGTAAGTTTCGTAATATTTCTGTTTTTGGAATATGTATCCCAATTTGTAAAACAATGGACCTGTTCTGTTTTTCTTTGGTACAATTTTTCAGTGGATTTGTATTGGATCATATTGTGATAAAGCAGTACTTTTGTCTGTTCTCAAAAGGAAAAAAATACTAGATTTTTGTACATTTTAGCATCTCGGGGAAATGAATAGCTTTTTTGAAATAATTTCGGAGCACATATATCTAACTAAAATATACAGATTTCTTCCAAATAGTACGATTTTCTTTTGATAGAAATCCATCTGTCTAAAGAATCATAAAAAAATATACAATAGCAGAACGAAACAAGAATTCTATCTGTAATTTAATTTTGGTATAAAGTGCTTTCTTTCATAACACGACTAATTCCCCAAAAATAAAATAACAAAACAATAAAAAGAAAAATTATTCCCACAAGAGAAGATTAAGTGAATTTCACTTTCTTTTTCGGACCCTAAAAATTTTGCGGAGGTCACGGCTAATAAGTTTCGGACAAAATGGCGGACCACTAAACTGTTTACGTCTTACACAAAAATCTTGATACTTGTGCTTCTATAATAAATAATTCTTTTAAAAGCACACTGCAAACTTTTAGTCGGCCGATAGGTTGTTTGGGCTCATGATGATGATGTCCTCCTAGCCAATTATCGGCTGTAGCTGCTGTTCTCATGTAAAGAGATTAGCTAACTGCGCAGGACAAATAGATAGGTGCACAAGCATTTGCGCAGACACAGGTGCACTCACTATTCCTTCACTCTCATAGCGCGATGGGACGGCAATCCGACACGACCGGAGAGCGATCAGGCGCAAATCAGTATGAAGATGAATGGTAGTACGCGCATTACAAAGATCAGGTATTTATTCGGTATTAGACTGATTGAAAACTTTGATTGGAATCAAGATTTTCTTTAAAAAATATTCGTGCTAATCCGGTCAACTCTCCGTCGACTGTTTAGTGTTCAGTGTGAGGGTTCTCTGACACAAAAGTCTTGATACTTTTACTTAAGAAATAAATAATTCCGTTAAGATAAATAGAAAGATTTTTCCTTGTTATTCAAATGATTGGAGTATGTTTGCGGAAGTTTGACTCAAATAATTTCTCTGAATAAGCTTCTGTGTATTTTATTTATGCGGCTTATGTACTTTGTTAATGTTATTGGTTTGTTTTATTGTAAGGGCCTGTTCTTATAGACATAACAAAATTGTCACAAAAAAAATAAACACGAAATATAACTTTGAACGCTTTCAAGGCTTAACGGCTGCAAAGATTTTTATGGAAGTTAGCAAGGGTATATGTAGATAGAAACCGTGGGAAAGACAGAAGTTGTCCTACTCTTAGGACATTTAAGTATTTATTAACTAAACCGAAATGAATAGGTACGCGATTTAAATCCCAAAATTCAAATGTAAAGTTATATCTTAAGATTTTTTAATTACCTAATGAAAATTATCGTTTTATTATCGTTGTAGTTAAATAGTACAACCCATACTTCTCGAGTAAATTGAATCTTATTGAGTAAAGAGAAATAGTGTCCTATTTATAGTACAACCAGCAGACCACACAACATACTGTTAAGCGGAATCGATACTCAATTCCAGTAATCTTTAGCGATTTATTTGTTTATTTATGTTCAGTTTTTGGAATCTACTAATGGTTTATTAGTTTAAATTTATCGTAATTTCTCCTTATTATTAAACTCTTGCCGTTTCCAACAGTTTGACCCACGTTTTGCGAGAATCACTTTCCATAACCGGGTAAAAGCGTAGCCTATATACTTTGTATAGCTCTAAATCGTCTTTTACTTTTCAATTAAACTGGTGCTATATTTCTGGCGTGATAACGCGACAGACAAACAGAGTAACTTTCGTATTATAATATTACATAAAGAAATTGGTGCAGGTCTTTAGAAGATTAGAAAAAAATATATACATACAAATTATGAACTGAATTGAGAACCTCCTACTTTTGGGAAGTCGGCTAAAAACGTGTTCAATGTGAATAGATACCAAATAACAAAAACATATATGAAACGATACTTACAAAAAATAAGTCTAATAAGCTTTTTTCATGATAATATTTACATTGTACATACATATAAGCACAGCCCATAATACGGTAGTCTCTCGTAAAAATAAACAAGAACCATATTTCAAATAGCAGCCATTTGTATACAAAACAATCATTTCGCATGAGTTACCTTTTTGCTGTCTCTAAGTGTACTTCATATTTATATGATACGTTTATAAAAATATGTAGGCAATATGAATATACATACATCATGTATAAAAAAGCTCGTTTCTAAGTCAGAGCCCATCAGAGATCATGACGTTAAGCAACGCTTGGCGCAGCCAGTCCCTGGATGGGTGACCATCTTGTCATAACGAGCTTTTCTGTGTTTCGGAAGGAACAGTGAACTGGTGGGTTCAGGCTGTCATTTGAACATCTTTGGTTACGGGTAGTTAGAAGCCACAAAGACTGACAACCAGACTTACAGAGGGTTATCGGGTTGCCAAGGTATACCTATGGGTTGTGGAGGTTAGATAGGCAGTCACTCCTTATAAAACACTGGTGCTCAGCTGAATCCGATTAGGCTTGAAGATGACCCCAACATAGTTGGGAAAAGGCTTGGCAGATGATGACGTAGGTAAATGAAAATAAGTTGGGGAGTCTATATTTATGTAATTGGCAGATGGATGTAGATGTAATTTATAAAAAAAGACTTCGAATACTTATTATTATGACTATACTGTTTTTCATGGGCGCCACAAAAAAGTGAAATAACTGACATGCAATGATTACACTTCAGTGCAGAAAAAAGTACCAACAAGATTTTCGTCAACAAAACAAAAACAAACAGTGAAATGAATCAATTTTGTTTGACACCGTATTTTCTCCCAGCTATTCAATTTTAAAATACAAATTCAACTCGGAGCTGGCTGTGGTTTTTCAGTACAAAATAAATTGTTTTCCATATCGGTCAGCCGTTGTAGGGGAAGCGAAATCAGCGCGCTCATACAATCGGTTAACTTTTTTTTGTATGAAATGAGTAATATTTGTTTCCCGTTCGAGTTTTATTTTGCCCTGCTCATACTCATGTGGGATAATATTTGTTTCCTTTGTAAAACCCTCCATTTTACGCTAACAGAATTGATTTGTATTTTTCTTCCACTTCCCTATTTTATCTAAAACATAAGTATTTGATAATGTTCTTTTAGTGTATCACGATTCACGAGATAAACCTATTTTTTAGTGTAGGAAGATGACTTCCAGTATTGTTACAGTCCATAGACATTATCAATATTTTTTATTAATTTTTTATTCGCATCTCGTGGCAACTACTGTCCGTATTTGGATAAAATATAGCTTCACGTACCTAGTGAAAGATTTTTTAATCGGTTCAGTAGTCAAAAAAAAACATTAACATATTTTTTCTTTTTACACTTGCGTGCAGAAAAAGTGACTCAGAAAACTTACTTCACATTATAATATTTTATTATAGGTAAAATAGAAATATCTTTTGTTAGTCTTTTTATTTGTTCTTTGATATAAAAGACTTTGTTCTCATTGTGTAAAGAACTGGAATAAAAGATATTAGTTTAGCTTAAGCTGAATAAGTTGTAAAGTTTTGCCTTATAAAGTCATAAACATGTGTATGTTTTTCTTTCTTTATCTTTGCATGTTACATTAAATTTGTTCTTCAAGATAACTTTATTAATGTAAAGAGAAAGTATTTTATTTGTATAACAGCTTTAGTTTAGCAGTTAATAAAATTATGCTTTACATTTACACAGTTTTCATAATGAAGTTAATTATAAAATATTTTAATCAACTGATTGAAATAACTCAATTCTTTTTTCAACAATTTTTTATATCCTAAATTCCCAACTAACAGAATACATAATGTGCAATTCTACATATATGCCTAGTGATATTTTTATTATATCTTAAAAGTCTACTTAAAGTAAACTTTTTTATTCATAAATATATAATAGAAACAGAAGTAATTCCAATAAAGTAAAGCTCAAAAAGCTTTAAAAATAATTGAACTACCATTTAATCTTACTTTACAAAATAATCTAAAATTTAAAAAATAACAGCATACTTTTGTGTCATAGCTAATTTCGTCATATGTAACGTTTTTATTCTGAAATTCTACGATTTCCAGGCGAAGTGGTTTCCGCTTCCAATCCTTTGAAGTACTCTTACGAATAAAGAGGCTTTTCTCTACCTGCCAACGTCTTTTAAAATACAAAATAAAAAAAACGTATTCAAGGCAATTTTTCTTAAAAAAAAACTCATATTGTGAGCAGCTTTTATTCTGTTTTATGATTTCAGAGAAAAAAGTCGTGGTGGCCTAGTGGGTAAAGGACCAACCTCTCAAGTATGAGGGCGCGGGTTCGATCCCAGGTCAGGCAAGTACCAATGCAACTTTTCTAAGTTTGTAAGTGCTTTCTAAGTATGTATATCTTAGACACCATTGACATTGTGTTTCGGATGGCACGTTAAACTGTAGGTCCCGGCTGTCATTAAACATCCTTGGCAGTCGTTACGGGTAGTCAGAAGCCAGTAAGTCTGACACCAGTCTAACCCAGGAGTATCGGGTTGCCCGGGTAACTGGGTTGAGGAGGTCAGATAGGCAGTCGCTTCTTGTAAAGCACTGGTACTCAGCTGAATCCGGTTAGACTGGAAGCCGACCCCAACATGATTGGAAAAAAGGCTCGGAGGATGAGATGAGATTTCAGAGAAATATATAAATACATAATCAAATGAAATAATAGGAACTTACGTATAACAGGAACCTACGAAGATAGCAAAGAGAGGTTTACTAGGAATCGCACAGAATATTTTTTTTATAGTATTAAAACAGAAATACAGTTCTCAGCGTGTATTTAAGTACTACCAACCTTGTCTTTCAAACTAACTTAAAGTTATTTATTTATTGCATTTTGTAGAATAGCGGACTTAACGCCTGAAGCGTTGTGTGTTAGAACTAATATTATATTTTATTTACACAAAACCCCCAAAGTGACAACCCATCAAAGGACGAACCCCCAAAAGGTCCCCAAGTTGACTTGAATTCCCCCAAAAATTTATCTATGACCCCTAAAAGGCCCTTGCACGCGAAGTAACTTTCCATGTAGTGACTAGGTAAATTGTAAAAAATGTTTAGATCCCTTTATATATCTTTATCATCTTGACGTTTAACTATACTTCAGGGACGTATGTAAGTGCCCTTATTTAAGGGATCGGATCTTGTAAGATAGAATATAATAGTTGTAGACAGAAATGTTGCTATAGTTTTCTGTGTAGTGTTAAGAATAGATAGATAGGCAGATAGACAGATAGGGAAAAAATAATGAACTTCAATGCAGATTTTTTGTTCTTAAGAAATTTTTACCTTAAACTTTTAATATAGTAAATGCTTCTGTATTTTTACTATTAATATATAATATATTTAATGTGAAAGCTACTGGGTCGAAGACACGTGAAAAAATCCATCTTAATTTTGAACAACGCTGGGCGCGGTAAGTCCGTGGATAGGTGACCATCTCGTCATAACGAGTTCTTCCGTGTTTCGGAAGATGCGATAAACTGTAGGTTCCTACGGTGTCATTTGAACATCTTTGGCAGTACCGAAAGATATACTTAATTATTTTATTAGTCACAAAAAAGAAACCTAACTTATACTATCACTACATATCAATAGACATCAAAACATTATATAATTATCTTCCATACTTGCAACACATTTTAACAGCAGTAACTAGCAAAAGCTAGAAATTTAATATCCCGAGTACAGGGCGCCAATCATTGGTTCCTAATTAAAGACTTTACTATAGAGAGTTCAGCTGACGTTGATTTTAATTCCTAATGAACAGATTGTAATGGAAAATCAAAGAGATTTCCGTTATATAATGAGCATTTCTACGTAGTGTGCTAATTATAGGCGAAGGTGTAAAATTTTAGGTCCGTCCGAATATTAATGCATATGTGGTAGGTATTCACGGCAGAACTTGTAATACCGGAGCTAAACTTGAGTTGCAAATTGCCGGATATTTTTTCACATTTTGCCAATTTAACGGTTTTCAAATTTAACTTCGAATGTTAGCTTATCTTTCTGTATTTTTACCTCATAAAATAAAAAGGATTTAAAAGGTTTGAAAGGATTTTAACATGAAAAGTAACACGAAGTATGAAAGCGGATAGTTTAAAAATTTCAAAGAACACTGTTCGATTCTCGATATATTTTTGCGTTTATTTCGTAATGTAAAGCCAGAGCCACAAATCCGAAAATGATAATTAGGTTACCGCGGCTACCAATCTCATATTACAAAACACACCACAATTTCAAAAATGCATTATCAAAATATGCACATATCAAAAACCTACTTCTAACGAATTTTCGACCAAATGCATTCGAGTTATTCCATACAAAGATATGAGGTTAACCCATAAAAGGGATGTTTCACAATATAAATCAACACCTACGTTTGCAGAAGGTAGATATAAAAACTATATTGTTCTATGACCCAGCGTTTTTTTGAAGATAACCTTAGGAGCACACATTATTGGACGACCGCCCGCGGTGGTACGATTTTGTGGCGTGTAGTGTACGAGAAATGTAGAAGATCAACTTTGGTCTGTATTTTTGTTTTGAATATTATTTTTTGACAATTTTGTTAATATGTTAAATTGTCCACGTTCATAAATGTTTGTAATTTTAAGCAGATAGTACCTAAATATAAGTAGGTACTGTCTCGTTTTTGTGTCTTTGTTAAAGTATAAATTCACTGTTATATCCTACTAATATTATAAACGCGAAAGTTTGTATGTATGGATGTATGGATGTTTGTTACTCTTTCACGCAAAAACTACTGAATGGATTTTAATGAAACTTTACAATAATATAGCTTATACATCAGAATAACACATAGGCTACAATTTGTAAACATATTGTTCGAAATACTAAACCTGCGCAGACGAAGTCGCGGGCACCAGCTAGTATTGCAATATTTTACATCATTCTATATATTGAAATATCAAATGTGTTTCCGAATTGAAATGTAAAATGAAAGTGATTGAATGATTTCTGGATTGAGAACCTTCTTGTTTTTGGAAAGATAGTCAAAATTTAAATATGCAGTATACATATATTTTAAAATCGTGGACCTTCTGTAATACCTGTCAAACATTAAAACAAACTACAATAGGTTTAAACCTTACATCTGTTCAGTTTTTGTGAACATTATAAATTGTATAACGTGGCGGTAAGTTCTGGATTAATGTGTATGCGCGCACGCATAACAATAGGCCCTTTTATTCAATCTAAAGGGTTTGGTTTAGTTTGTATTTAAAGGTTAAAGGACTTGATGAAATTAACCCGTTAAGGCTGTTTTTTAATATTCTATCTGTGTTATTTTGATTACTAGAGATAGGATTTTTATTTTATTTTATTTTATTTAACAATTTATGTACACACACACAGAATACAGAGTAGAAGAAAAATAGAAAAGATAGTACAAAGGCACAGCTTATTTCATTAGAAATCTCTTCCAGCTGGCCCGTTATGAGAGAGTTAGAATAGAAAGAGATGCAGATAGAGTGCGTAAAAAGAAAAGAAGCTATAACTAACATAAAATAATCACTAACTTAACCTAAATATGTATATATAAAATATATATCAATATATATATATGAATATATATGTATAAAAATATATAAATACACTAAATACTATAAGCATCTATGATGACAAGGAAAGATAGTGTTCCTTCAACTTGCGTTTAAATAATGCAACAGTTTGGCAGCTCCTCAGCTCAGGCGGCAACTTATTCCACAGCCGTACAGCGTGCACGGTAAAGGAGTAGGAATAGAAATCAGTGGAGTGGGAAGGGATTTTAAGTAGGGATTTGAGATGAGTCCTGCAGGAAGCATCAGGTGAGCTTTTACTTCTTCTTCTTCCTCTTGCCCCCTTCCCAATTTTATTTGAGGTTGGCGCAATATGTCATCCTGTGTACCGTGTGCACTATAAAATGTCCTGCGCAGTTGGCTAATCTCCTTCACAATCAAATCATCATCAATTCTAGTAAGTGAATCAACAGATAATTAGAATATAGAGATCGCCGGTTTTTGTTCAGTATTTGCAATATCATCAACTTAGCCTTTTCTAAGCTATGCTGTGGTTGGCTTCCAGTCTATCCAGATGCAGCTGAGCGTACATGGTGACTCTCACACATAATATTATTTGATTTATAACATGTTTTGAGTAACACCCTTGAGTTTGTTTCGGCGTTTCTTTTCAGGGATGAGTCAGTTAGGAAACGCCGGCCTCAGCGTTCTTAAAATGACGTAAAAGTGATGTAATGTCCAACTTGCAAAATAAACAATTTCATTTCATGAGTAAAAGTGATTTACAAGAAGCGACTGCCTATCTGACCTTCTTAACCCAGTTAGCTGAGTTCGACAAGACACGTAGAAAAATCTACAAATACTAATAAGTACATTTTGATAAAAAATCAGTACAAATGTTTTTGTAAATATCTCTAGACAGCCTAACAAGGTTAGTTCCCCTGAGTCTTAGGCTGATTTTCGCAAATTATTCAGTACACAAGATAGATCGGGTCTAGAATCGATTGATTCGATTCTTCTTGATTGATTTGATGCCGATTGATTGATTGATTGATAAGGGTGTTTAATTGGCAGTTGTCAGAAAAATAGGTCGAGAATCTCTCCTGTTGTTTTATTAGTAAGTAGAAGATTATTTAAATGTACTCAAAATAAAGTATGTTTAGGATAAGAATCTAAAGTTATTTTTTTGTGTTGGGAAATCATTAAATGACCCTTCCCGCTGTGGGTGCAGCGTTAGAGTATCAGACTCTTACTTACTAAAACCCATTATGTTCCTTCTTAAGCCCTTTATGTACCAGCGCCGCGGTAACTCGCGCGAACAATGCCACAGTTTTAAAAATTACTTAAGCCTTCTGTAAGTAATACTGAAGTCTGCAAATCATTAAATACATTATAGTGCATTTTTTCTGAAGCCAAAACCAATCAATATCAGTCTCAAGATTAACATCTTATTACATACAAAACCAGTACTAATTTAAACCTTTCTTAAAATAAAATAGTTTATTTACTTTTGGATCACCTTTTATAGACTACAACACGGCTTACAAATAGTGCACCTTGAAACACATTAGTCACTGTACCCTTTATGGCAGAAAAAATAATTATGGGCCCACAATGTATTACTAAATATGGTATAAGGGTGATAAATGGGCCCCACTGGGCCCCACTGGGCTTTCGCGATATAAAGGCGAAATTACGTCACAATTTTAAACTGGGTGTTGTTCATTTGTTTTATTTATGGCATGCGAAATGATCAATGTGGAGGATTCAGATGTATTTTATTGGTGCTCCATTTTTGTAGCAGGTAAAGGGGTATGGCGGGGTGTTGTTTTTTTTTTGTGCCTTTTAGTGTTTTTTCTGATTCCTGTTTTTCGGAAAAACATTTTGGTGTTCGTTGTACTATTCCCAATTAAAGCGGATAGGGGATAGTGTGTGAGCAAAACACGAAAACGTTTTCAAATAGAAGTGTTTTAATTACTTTTTATTGTTGCTTTACTAACTTAACTAATCTTAACTGATATATAAATAGGAAAGTAGCGTTGTGTAAAACTACCGAACCGATTTAAGTTAAATTAAGCACACACACACAGATAACTTAGAGGCTGATAAAGAACATAGGGTACTTTTTTCCTGGTCCGGTAAGTAGTCCCTTAAAACCACTGGTGTAACCCCAGAAGACAGTAAAAAAAGCAATTATATATCTTTATTTTTACCAAGATTACGTTCGATTAAGAAAACCTCAGATACTCCCCCCCCCCTCCTGTCAACCACTTCATTAAGGCGGAACACTCATTAATACTAGCGATAAACCCTGACTTCGCCCAAGGGAAATCTCTTAGCGAGATCGTCGCCGATTAATCTTTGTAATAGCATTCTTTGTATATGATTCCTGTTTGTTCGAATTTTATTGTTAAGATTATAATAGCAGAAACGATTGTGAAAAAAGCGATTTTTTGGTTGATTTCCCAAACAATGAAAGATGGACGTTTTAAGTGATTGCGATTCATAAGAAAGAAAAAAGAGGGTAATCTTTACCATAATTATTATATAAAACAAAATTCCAGGAATAATAAAAGATGAATGTTTTAAGTAATTGCGATTAAAAAAATAGATGGCAATGTATACAATTCAAAGCAATGTGATGATGATGATGTCCTCCTAGCCGATTATCGGCTACGGCGGCTGTTCTCAGGTAAGGAGCAATGTAAAATGTTTACCGTCTTACCACAAAAACTTTTTAACGTCAGTTTAAGACTTGTCTAAAAAAATGTCAAATTATAACGTTGACATAAGGTTCATTTTGGAGCCACATTTTTTTTAGACAAGTGTAAAACAGTTGTTAAAGTTTTTGTAGTAAGGCCAATAGAATCTAGCTAAGACAGAAGTTTTCAGAATTAATAACACACTTCAGAATAAACTGTCAGCTGATAATTTGTCTGACAGTTTATTGAATCCAATATTTTTTAGACCTCTCAAACCGACAGCATACCTGATTATTGTAATATGCACCATTTAATCAAAAGTAGCCTTAATTATATTTAGATATACAACATGTAACTTAATTAACGCACACCCTCAAACACCCCAATTAGAATATTATGTTATAATCATAATACATAGACTGAATTTTTAATTTAACATGCATTGTTATTTACTAAATTAGTTATACCAATTCTTGGAGAACTTTTTGGTCATACTACTACGCACGCAAATATCGCGCCGCGCGCCGCTCGACTCGACACAACATAACGAAACTACGGAAAAAGCCGACAATACACGAAGTCTTATTACTTTGAGTTACGGTCTATTTGAATTTGTTTTGCCTGTACAGGGTTAATATGACAATAATTTCCGTAGTTTTAATTATTTTTGGGATAAAAAATTACCTATATTAAAAATGATATAAATCGCTTCAGTAAACGAATGAACAAACTAATTTCAGGATGTGCGTTAATTAAGTTACATGTTGTATAAGCTATGTTACTGCCAAGTCTCATCCATTCAGTAGTTTTTGCATGAAGGAGTAACAAACATACATAGAAACATATTATATTAACAAACTTTCTCATTCACAATTAGTAGTAGGATTAATTGGATCAATGTGACATATAGCCATTACTAAACCAAACCCACAAGAGGTTCAATATCTCTAATTATAGACGAACACTAACAGTACCAAACTGCAAACTTTTAGTCGGCCGATAGTTTGTTTGGGCTCATAAATCAGTATGAAGATGAATGGTAGTACGAACATTACAGATATCAGTGGTCTTACTACAAAAATTTTACCATGTGTCAAACACTTGTCTAAAAAAATTGTGGTTCCAAAATGGACCTTATTTCAACGTCATAATTTGAAATTTTTTTAGACAAGTCTTAAACTGACGCTTAAAAGTTTTTGTGGTAAGACGGCAGGTATTAGACCGACTGAAAACTTTCATCGGTATCAAGATCTATCTAGGTGGCTGGTTGATGCTTCTCGTGACCAAAAGGCTGGCTATTACCTCGGACAAAGGATCAGCATGGCCATCCAACGAGGTAATGCTGCCAGTCTCTTGGGCACGTTCCCAGTCGACAGCGATAAGTGACGAATTTTTTAAGCTTTTCAGTTTTTATGTTTTTTACTAGAATAGTTTTTAATTTTAATTGTAAATATTTGTGTATGTGATTAAAAATGTTTGCCAAGCATCGGGGCAACTGTCGGCAGACTGTTTGGTTTCCAGTGTACCAGTTGTCCAACTAATACGACTATCTATATTGATATCAATCAAAGTACGTTTGTTACGTTAAAGCCAATGAATGGATGTTGATTACTATCGAAGTTCGAACCGAATCGAGTTAGTACTTATATTATATTCAGTTAGTCGAGGTAGGGTCTTAGTAGATTCTTTTAAATTAGGATTACCTTAGGATATTTATGGAACCTAATGAAGAGGGCTGTTAGATGTTTTTTTAGGGTTCCGTAGCCAAAATGGCAAAAACGGAACCCTTATAGTTTCGTCATGTCCGTCTGTCCGTCTGTCCGTCTGTCCGTCTGTCACAGCCGATTTACTCGGAAACTATAAGTACTACAGTGATGAAATTTGATGGGAATATGTGTTGTATGAACCGCTACAAAAATATGACACTAAATAGTAAAAAAAAGAATTGGGGGTGGGGCCCCCCATACATGTAACTGAGGGATGAAATTTTTTTTTTCGATGTACATACCCGTGTGGGGTATCAATGGAAAGGTCTTTTAAAATGATATAAAGTTTTCTAAAAAACATTTTTCTTAAAGTGAACGGTTTTTGAGATATCAGCTCTCAAAGTCGTAAAAAGTATGTCCCCCCCCCTCTATTTTTATAACTACGGGGTATAAAATTCTAAAAAAAATAGAGGTGATGCATGCTAATTAACTCTTTCAACGATTTTTGGTTTGATCAAAGTATCTCTTATAGTTTTTGAGATAGGTTGATTTAACTGTAATTTACGGAACCCTTCGTGCACGAGTCCGACTCGCACTTGGCCGGTTTTTTTTTATACTATAAATTCAAATATACTTTCATTGTTAGGGAGATTCACTATCAACGGGCGACATATATTTTTACGGGTAAACTTACCCGGGGAGATGATTTAAACTGCCAGCTTTTTCATCTACATATATTATGAACAACTTTTTAGTGAGAGAACATACTAATAAGCTCTTCTCAAATAGTTTTAACAATAAAAATGTATGAACAAACTACTATTGAGCAATACAATGGCTTTATAAATATGTATTTATATCAGCAAAGTTATATAATAACTATGCCACCATGAAGACAAAATGATTCCGAGATATTCCAAGTTTTTGAGAGTTTTTTTACATAATAATGAGCAGTGATATATCTTCCAATTCAAAAAACATCTGAATTTACCACCTCCTTTTTTGGGAAGTCGGCTAAAAACAAATTATGCCCCATTTCTTAAAAAAATCTTTTGGGTGCAATCAGTCTCGTAATTAAACAGGATGACGTAATATATCTTGGAGCATACAAAGATGGATACGAAATTTCGAAATAGAGGACTGAAATTAAATGAGATAATTCCGTGTGCTTCCTTTATTAATTTGTGGTTTATTCGTTTCAGCTGTTCCTTAATTAAATTGGAACGTTTAATTAATTTTAGAATGGTAGAGTTTGTTTGTGTTTTTTGTTCGTTGTTGATGTTTGAGCTTTAGAATTGTTTATTTATTTAGAAAAACAACAGAGGTTTTGCTGATTAAGGTTTACAGTTATAAAATCTAGGCGTATAGGCTGTAGATATCTTCCTTTATTACCCCAACATAGTTGGGAAAAGGCTAGACGAATGATGATGACTTACGGCCGATTACAATAACCAAGCTTTCCGTTTTTTTTGAGGTTGGTGATTTAATTTTGACATTATCTTCATAAAAATGATGTCAAATTTCAATCCTTAATCAAAAAGCAACGTTTTTAACAGTTATTTTAATTCCCCGTTAAAATATGTATTGTTAAAATTAGAGTCAGGTAACAGAAATAACCGGAACTGCGGGATTGTTTGACAGTTACCGCGGCCCTGGTACTTATAGGGCTTAAGAAAGAATGACTTGTTTTAGTCAGTAAGAGTCTGACTAAAACAAGAAATCAAGAAGAAGTGTCATAAAAAAGAGAAAAACTTATAAAGAGATAACTATTAAAAAACTTAAAAACTCTATAACTATTATTCTAATCCACATTCACACAATCTAGGTGTGAAAGTAGGAAGTTCTACGGAATTAACCGTCACCGTGGCGGTTCTTTTGTTTTTGCCGACAACGGTCCTCTAGTTAAATGAGTTTTGTTGTGTTTCTGCCTCTTTTGTACGAGAATACATACGTATAGAAATGTGTGCGGCTTGAGAATATAATGTATGATATGTGTGAGTGTGGGAGAAATGATTTTCTGTTGAATTGGGTTGGAGTTGTATAGAAAATGTCTAAAGTATATTGAAATTAATGTTTAGTTAGGTATTAAATGAATAGAAAATAAAATTATATAGATTTTACTTTAATGTTGAGACCTAAGAGGCCCTTGTACATAAACTGTCTTAATTCTTTACTCTCTTCTGTTAATTGTTTACTGTCTTTTTTTAATATGTATTGTTAAGTGTGCAATAAAGTATAAATAAGATATTTGTAGGTAGGATCCCATGGATTTGGAAGCAGGAATCATAGGGGGCAAATGCTCGTCAACTTCCTCGAACGCGAGGGGCTCTTTTTGATGAACTCCTTTTTCAAAAAGCGGCCCCAAAGGAAGTGGACGTGGCAAAGCCCCGACACTATGACTAAAAATGAGATTGACTTCATCATGACGAACAAGAAGCACATATTCAGAGACGTCTCCGTGATCAATAGGTTTAATACCGGGAGCGATCACCGACTTGTCCGAGGCTCTCTGAATATCAACTTCAAGGCCGAACGTTTCCGTCTGATGAAGGCCAGGCTCCGACCAACACTGCTCCAAACCATGACAGGATCTGAAACGTTCCAGTCACATTTGGAGAACCGATTTGCCGCCGTGGAAACCACAACAGACGTTAACCAGAACCACGAATATGTGGTTCGGATCCTCAGGGAGGAAGGTTCGAGATTCTGTAACATGCAGCGTAAGGGCAAGAAATCAAAGCTTTCGGAAGAGACATTAGGACTTATGAAGAAACGACGTGAAAACCCGCCTGTCACTTCGTCAGCTAAGCGAGCTCTAAACCAAGAGATCAACAAGCACGTACGACGCGACCTCCGGTGCTCCAATACTCTTGCCATTGAAAGAGCAATTGAGCTGAATCGGGGGTCAAAGGTGTTCGTACAATCTCTTGGAAGAAGCCACTTGACGAAGCTGACCACAGCAAGCGGAGAAGTCGTTTCTTCGGTGCCGGCAGTCCTTTCGGAAGTGGAAAATTTCTATGGCCGGTTATACGCATCGCATGCATCCCGACCTGATCCCGGAAATGAGGATTCTAGAGCCACATTAACACGCCATTTCACCGAAGACCTGCCAGAAGTCAGCAGTGGCGAAATCGAGATCGCTCTGAGACAGCTCAAAAATGGAAAAGCCCCTGGCGAGGATGGCATTACAACAGAGCTACTAAAAGCAGGAGGAAAGCCCGTACTGGGGGAGCTCCAGAAGCTTTTTAATGCCGTCCTGTTTGAAGGGAGAACTCCAGAGGCGTGGAGTAGGAGTGTTGTCGTCCTGTTCTTCAAAAAGGGAGACAAAACCCAGTTGAAGAACTATCGACCCATTTCCCTCCTAAGCCACGTCTATAAGCTGTTCTCAAGAGTGATCACGAACCGACTTGCGCGAAGACTCGACGAATTCCAACCACCGGAGCAGGCTGGGTTTCGGAGCGGATACGGCACCATAGACCACATCCACACAGTGCGGCAGATTATACAGAAGACCGAAGAGTATAATCAGCCCCTGTGTCTAGCATTTGTGGACTATGAGAAGGCCTTTGACTCGGTTGAAATCTGGTCTGTTCTGGAGTCCCTGCAGCGTTGTCAAGTAGATTGGCGATACATCCAAGTGATGAGATGTCTCTACGAAGCCGCTACAATGTCCGTCCAAGTACAGAATCAGCAAACAAGACCCATACCGTTGCATCGAGGAGTGAGACAAGGGGATGTTATTTCCCCGAAACTGTTCACTAATGCAATGGAGGATATGTTCAAGACGCTGAACTGGAAAGGACGCGGCATCAACATCAATGGCGAACACATCTCTCACTTGCGATTTGCCGACGATATCGTCATCATGGCGGAAACGCTGCAGGACCTACAACAGATGCTGAACGACCTGGCTGAATCTTCTCTACGCATCGGCCTACGGATGAACTTGGACAAAACCAAGGTCATGTTCAATGAACATGTTCTACCGGAACCGATAGCGATACACGGCGCCGTTCTCGAAGTTGTTCGGAAATATGTTTACCTCGGGCAGACATTGCAGTTAGGTAGAAACAACTTTGAGGACGAGGTGAATAGGAGAATTCAGTTGGGTTGGGCTGCATTTGGGAAGCTACGTCGAGTCCTAACATCGTCGATCCCACAGTGCCTAAAGACAAAAGTCTTCAATCAGTGCGTCCTACCTGTCATGACTTACGGAGCCGAAACGTGGACACTGTCGGTGCGGCTGGTTCACAAGTTTAAAGTCGCTCAGCGGGCTATGGAAAGGGCTATGCTCGGCATTTCTCTGAGGGATCGCATCAGAAATGAGGTAATCCGTCAGAGAACCAAGGTCATCGACATAGCCCACCGAATCAGCAAGCTGAAGTGGCAGTGGGCTGGCCATATTAGCCGAAGAACCGATAACCGTTGGGGTAAACGAGTTCTGGAGTGGAGACCACGCCTCGGCAAACGTAGTGTAGGACGTCCTCAGGCACGGTGGAGTGATGACTTGCGCAAGGCGGCTGGCAGGAGCTGGATGCGAGAAGCCGAAAATCGATCTCAGTGGCGTGCACTTGGAGAGGCCTATGTCCAGCAGTGGACTGCGATAGGCTGATGATGATGATGATGAAGATATTTGTAGCCGAAAAATTAAATTAGATTAGATCGCAAGTTTTACTTGGCATACCTATTCAAACTTGCTCCAATTTAATTTGGGGTCATGTCTTTTTTTCTTCTATACTCATATATATTTGACGTCATCTTACAAGAGTAATTTTCTTTAATCAATTCAGTATCTTTATGTGTCATACTACAGCAAAAAACATACAAACATCATAAATGAATAGATGAAGACCTACTTTTTGGGAAGTGGGTTAAACAAATGCCAAAGAATACAAAAACTAAACAATTTCCTTCGGTTTAAATCTCCTCACTGAAAGTGTAAACATTATGCCAGATATAATTCGAGTGTACTCAGGAGCTCAGATAGTGTAGGAATTAATACGACGGTATCACGTACCGTGTAAAACTTGAGGATTCAAAGTTTCGTTCAAGTCTGTGTTCAGTTAAGGTGGGGTCTCAGTTAAGGAAAACCTTTTTAATATATAACTAGAAGATACTTTGTGAATATATATTTCTAATTTGCTACGTAAAACTAAGAATTAATACGAAATAAATTGGTATAAAAATATTATATGGTTATTAAATCAGACTTAAAAGTATATATATATATATTCTCATTCACACAATGTTTCAAAATAGAAATATCTGTACCGCTTATGTCACGAAATCTATTAAAAAAGCATGCTGAATATGAGGCGAGATATGAAGAAACATAATTGTATTTTAAATAAATAAATTCTTATTCTAATTCTAAAGATTAAGATACAACCAGCTTCGTACAACAAATAAAACCAACAGATAAATAATAACTGCAGAAATCTTTCCAATAATAAAAATTGTGAGCACAATATTTACTTCCATATAAAATCGGAAACTTAACCTTCAGGATTTTCAGATAAAATTTTATTAAAATTATACTTTCAGCCGTAATAGTAAAAGTTTTGTATTGTTATTGTTAGTACAGTCAAAATAATATAGTAGACCAGTTTCTAATACTGTTCATGAATATTTCAGTGTTAAATTGCATTGAAAATACTTAAATGGTAATGTCTGAATCTAGGTATTTTGAACAATTTCCGCATACTAAAAGTGAAAGAAAAAACTACTGCAAAGTACAATTCTGTATTTGTTATTGTTGGTTCTCAATCGAACCAATTTAAATTCAGATTTGATTAATTATGAATTAAATTGTTGTTTGCTTTCCGTCAGCGGTTTCACCCGCGTTTCAATGATGTTTGTTCCCGTAGCCGGATAAAAAAGTATCCTGTAGTCTCTGATAAACATACAAACATACACATACACTTTAAGATTTTTCAATTCAAACCAGTATTTCCTGACATTAAAAAGTAAAAATAAACTGAAAGAGGTTTCATTTTTATAATAAGTATTGTCATAGATGAAAATAGTTTGCCAAATAATTGCTTAAATAAAACTACTTTAACGGATTTTATCGCAGTTATATTAATATTATTTAATCTCGACGCTCGGTTTTGATCAAGACGACCAACACCTTAGTCTGCCCGTGACCATGGATGCTGTAAAGGATCTGAAACGTCAAGATTCAATCAAATTAATATAACCGTGATAAAATCCGAACAAGTTTTTAAATGTCTTTTAGTCGCGTAAGTGTCAGAAATCAACAAATTATCGCTTACAATGAGCCCACAGCTCAAACGGAACTACTGTCTACCCGTATACCCATTTCCCTCACTCATTAACCATGCAACTACTTAATTGAGTGCCTACTATATTACTCGAGTGATGCAGGATGTATGAATATTCATGAACCATTTAAGCAGTTAATTTTACGTAGGAAACCAAAATTTTGGTTCGTAGACGCGTTTTAATTACTTGATTAGGCATCTCGCCTTGTTGGGGTAGGTAAATATGTATCCCACCCAAAACAAAAATGTGAAAGACTGCCAAGTTCGATAATATGGGAATGCTTTGCCTATAAAAGAAGTGAGATCTGAATAAGTACCAAGTTCCATACACATACCTCAGTTAAAAATAGTTACTTTTTATGATGTTACTTGGCAAGTTTTCATACACCTTGTTATAAACCTACTAAACGCAATGAATCAAGTATTTAATTTTCTATTAAAACTTGCCAAGTAATCATCATTAAAAAGTAACTATTTTTAACTGAGGTATGTGTATGGAACTTGGTACTTATTCAGATCTCACTTCTTTTATAGGCAAAGCATTCCCATATTATCGAACTTGGCAGTCTTTCACATTTTTGTTTTGGGTGGGATTTCATTTATTTTTGTAAGGTTGTTTATTTTATTTTTTTCTTATGATGAAGTTAGTTAAAGAAATGTCTCATTTATACTATCTTTTAGATTTTTTAATATGCACTATGTTTCTTACAAAGAAATGAACTAGATTAACTATGACTAGATTTACCAACTGACTGACATGACATGTTATCATATATTATGTTCGTGGATCAAAGTTACACATTCGTTATTTTCTAAAGTGATTCACACTTGGCCGTTTTCAGATTTTTACTTTACTTTGACTAAATACAAACCTTTGTACCATTCGAAGATATATTATATAAATATAGATAAATTTAGTTCGTTTTAGTTCCTTAGGGGTATAAATTTTTTCCGCAAGGGGCGCTCAACGGTGGACGCCATCATGCGCGTGAGAGCTCTCACGACGGGGGATGCTGTGTCCCGGGGGGGGGTCGTCTTGGCGGTGTCTCTTGACATCGCCAACGCCTTCAACACCCTTCCCTGGAGTTGCATCAGGGAGGCACTCCGGTATCACCGGGTGCCGACCTACCTTCGTCGCGTGGTCGAGGCCTATCTGTCGGATAGGTCCATCATTTACCCTGGTCACAACGGGGAATGGAACCGGCGAGAGATGTCGTGCGGTGTTCCGCAGGGGTCGGTACTGGGGCCGCTCTTGTGGAACATCGGCTACGACTGGGTGCTGCGCGCCGACCTCCCTAGCGGCGTCAGCGTGGTCTGCTACGCTGACGACACGCTGGTTCTGGCACAAGGGAGGTCGCACCAGGAGGCGGCCGACATAATGACGCGCGGGGTTGCGATAGTCATCGAGAGGATCCAGCTGCTGGGACTGGAGGTGGCCTTGCACAAATCCGAGGCCATGTGCTTTCATGGGCTTCGGAACGCGCCACCTTCAGGCTCCCAAGTCACGGTGGGGGGGGCTACCATCGGCGTCGAGAGGGCGATGAAGTACCTGGGACTCGTCCTCGACGGCCGGTGGAGCTTCGTCGAGCACTTCCGACGTTTGGGCCCCAAACTGGAGAAGGCAGGTGCTGCATTCAAGCGGCTCCTGCCCAACCTGGGAGGCCCGAACGCCCCCTGCCGTAAACTCTACGCGGGAGTCATGCGGTCCATGGCCCTTTACGGGGCCCCGGTATGGGCACGTTCGGCACGGCCGCGGGCTGTGCACTACCTGAACGTGCCCCAAAGGGTGATAGCCATTAGGCTAATCCGGGGGTACCGCACGATCTCCCGCGAAGCAGCTGGCCTACTCGCTGGACTGCCACCGTGGGATCTGGAGGCGAGGGTCTTCTTGCGCCTGTACGACTGGCGCGAGGAGGCTCAGCGCCGGGGAGAAACCCCGTTGCCGCGGCAAGTTGTCGCGCAGCGGGCGGAGCTCCGGCGCGATCTCATGGTGGCCTGGAGGGAGCGACTATCGCAACCCAGTGCAGGGCACGCCACCATCGTGGCGGTAAGTCCCCTCTTTGAGGAGTGGCTCGGGAGGAGTCACGGCGCCCTCACGTACCGCATGACGCAGGTCCTCACCGGACACGGTTGTTTCGGGAGGTACCTGCACCGCATCGGTCGTGAGGAGGCGCCCGGGTGTCACCATTGTGCGGACAGCCCCGAGGACACGGTGGACCACACAGTCCAGGTGTGCCCCGCATGGGAAGGGCACCGCCGGGTCCTCGTCGAGGCTTTGGGCGGCGGCGACCTCTCGCGTCCGGCCCTGGTTCAGGCCATGGTCCGGGGCGAGAGGGAATGGGATGCCGTCGCCTCCTTCTGCGAAGCGGTCATGCTCGAGAAGGAGGAGGCGGAACGCCAGAGAGTCCGCACCTCTCATCCCGGCCGCCGCGCTGGACCAGGTAGACACCATGGGCGCCGGGTGTCGCGAGATGACTCCCGGCCACCGTAGGCGTGGGTCTGTGGGCGGTGAGTTCGGGTGGCTCATCGTCCCTCTGTCTTCCGAGACGACAGACCCGTGTCGACGGCGCGCGTTGTTCCACGCGCTCCTCAAAGAGACGTCAGCAACCCCAGCGGGGCCCAGCAGGGCCAAGGCCTGCCGGGGCTGCGGGTTGTTCGAAAGAGATACCGCGGCCCTGGTACATAAAAGGCCTATGACGGAACACGACGATTTTAGTCAGTAAGAGTCTGACACTCCCTCACCGCTGCTAACCCACAGCGGGAGGGGTCATTTGATGATTTTACGTCGATAAAAAAAAAAAAAAAAAAAAAGGGGTATAAATTTACACCGGGTATAAAACACCTTCATTATTTTGAAACCGACTCACACTTGGCCATTTTCAGATTTTTTCCTTTACCTTGACATAAAGACCTACCTCCATGCCAAATTTCAAGTCAATACGACCATTGGAAGTGGTCTAGGTTTTTGATGAGTGAGTCAGTCAGTGAGTGTATAGTAAAAATAGCGATTTTCTGACGTCAATATCTCAAGACCTACAATAGGTATATTAATGAAATTTTGTATTTTAGATAAGTGAGGGGGTCTCAACAGATACTAGAAATTTGATATGCGTAAATAAAATAGATTTTGAGTTACAGGGGGGTCGAATTTGGCCCGAAATGGTTCGTGTAATATAACCCACGGCCGGTGTGTCGCCTTTTTTGCTCGAACTTGGCGGACACACTGCCGTGTGTCTAGATAATTATTTTATGTAAGAGGATGATAAGTAGTTCTAGTAAGTTCTTCAGTGATTTATCATCTGCCTAGCCTTTTCCCAACTAAATATGTATGTTGGGGTCGTCTCCTACTGTAACCGACTGCAACTGAGAAAACAACAGAACATAGAACGGAAAACATCAGAATGACATAGATAACCACCAAATCTTCTTCATCATAATCATCAGCTTCATCTTTTTTTATTATTTTTCTTTTATTTATCATATTTACAATAAATACATGATTATACATTTAAAATAGCAACCAAAAACCACTACCCTCTTATTATAAAAACTGCCGCAAGTAGTGGTTTAAACCCGACTGAAGACGTCTTGGTTTGTTACGGTACTTACGATAGTCTTCACATCCTTATTACAAAACGTAGACTAAGAGAAGACTGTTTAGTACTTCGATTTGTCTATGGTTCAAATAATATCCACAGATTATAAGCAACAAATATTTAAATCATTCGTTCAATCGTTCCGAATTCTATGCGCAGTTCCTTTTTACATTATTTTGTAAAGTCTATTTTGATGAAAAATAAATAACTATGATAATAAAAAAAATATCTCTGCAGTTGAAAATATTACTTTTTATTATTTAAAGGTAATTTTATATTTCTAGTATCTTTTAACGATATACATATGATCCAATTATTCTCTTTTAAACAACTATCGAGTTTGCGCGTATAACGGAACGTCAGCGCGCGTTTCCGAGTTATGTTTTGTTTTTAGGTTAGAAATAATTTGGATTATTTTCATCCCGATTTAAATGATTAAATAAGACGTTGTGCATCTAATTAGAACCTCTTCAAAATTAAGTGCCCAATAACTTACACACAGAATATCGTGTGCATTAAATTACCAAAAGAAAATGAAACATTTGAAACAACATAAAAGTAGAAAATTATATTTTATTCCGATGTCTATTTATACAGTCAAATGCACTGATACATGTTGGACACTGTTCTTCATCACACAATCTTGTTCCCTTTCTCATCTAGGCATTTTTCTACATTTTAGGAAGCTTCCAGTCTTTTACAAACATTGCATATTACTGGCAGAGATACGGCGTGCAAAACGCCAAAATAGTCTTGAATCTGTAAATAAACAATAGACTGTATGATAATCTGATATATTTTCGGAGTTTCATCAAAATCTATGTGGTAGTTTATGCGTGGAACATAAACAAACATCCATAATAAAAACTTTGACTCTTATACAATTAATTAGGATGTTTTGGCAACCTACTTGCACTGTAAACGCTACTTACTTTATGGCGAGCCCAGTTGAGCATCATAGGATCATCCTGGATTATCATCATGCATTCAATTGACTATTATTTCGAAAAACGTAAATCGATATTTATATCGAAAATTGTCGTCAGGTAATTTGAAGAGATTTTGTCGATGACGCATTCTGTTGGGTCCCCGGACACTCTCAATAGTATTCTAACACATCCAAGTATTCCAAATCACACATATTTATATCCACTTTCGTTTTTTTCATCACAAAACAAATAACCTCAAAAGTAAATAATGTCGGAATTTGACGTTTGTCGACTAAGTACTGCAGTTAAACTAGGGGGCTCGATGGTTTATCTTTTGTACTACAGATAGTAATAGGACTTGCGATAAACTGCGTTTTGTAATAACGTTTTTTCAAGGTCGTACTTAAAGGTGGATTAAAGGTAGTACAAAAGCCGATACTTATTTGATACCGCGTTTTATAATAAGAGGGCTAAGGTTTAGACTTGTGCTATCATGAATCTTGTTATAATTATGTGAATTGAATATGTGAATATTTGAATATTGTTCTAGCACTATATGGGCTGCGGCCTCCTCTCACACAGAGAAGGATTGAGCGTTAATCACCACATTTGGTCAAAGTGGGTTGGTGAATTCAGACATTATAGACATAGTCTAGGTTTCCTTGAGATGTTTATGTAAAAAATATTTATTTATTTATTTAACAGTATGTACACATAAATACACAAAACAAGAATACCTATACAAGCTGTTGATTTGCATGCGTGCCATAGTCAAGGATGTAATTATACTAATGATTCTCAACCCAAGTCAACAAAAAAATTGGTACGAAAATTTTTTATTTTAATTTTTTTTCGGAAATTCGTCAATGTCACCTACCCGTTTTCAAACTTGGCGCGTATGTTACTGGCCTCAAAACCGTGCTGCTCCCTCACACAAACGCAAACACAAAGCATACGGAACGATTATTCATTAATTTCATTCATAAAATTGGATTATTTCTGAAATACTACGACATTACAATGACAAAAAAAGCAGTGCATATTAAATATTTCCCGTCTACTGTAATTCCAATCGATTATTTACGTATTTTATGTCCTCCTCCAGAAGTATGGCACAAATGCAAATCAACACCTTGTATAATAGAAAAAAATGTACAAGGGCACAACTTATCTCAAAAAAAAAAATTCTTCCAGCAGGCCCGTTATGGGAGAGTCAGAATAAAAGAGAATAAAATAGAAATAGATAGACTGAGTAATATGAATATTTGAAATCTATTGTCTGAATCTTTTGGTCATCAATCTGCTTACCAAAAGAGATTCCTTATAATTTTACACAGACATTATCTGCTTACCCCAATAACAACAAATCTATAAACCCCGAAAGTTGGTCACTTCGATACCCCGCGGTTATGCGGGCGCCAATAATTCCTACTCACGGAGTAAAGAAAGATAAGCGGAGACGCCATAATGCAGGTAGGTCAGACGCCTTCTTATAGGTCAAATTCGTGCAGCGGACATGACCAAAACGATCAATTACGAGTGAACTAACGAGGCACGCATATTCTTTGACACATATGTCAACGATTTTTGGTATCACAAAAAAAATGCGGGTCCAAAGAAGGCATATAAGGGCGGAGACAGTAACGTCCCTCGTCCCCCGAACACACATTTTGGCGCGCTATTTTCTTAGGAGATTCATCGCTACGACTCTTCCGCTCAGCTTTCCTTACTCCGTGTTGCTACCATAATAATATCGAGTTCTAAACAGCTTATCGATATCGATATTTCCAATCGAGATTTCGATTTGGAGTTCCGATTGCGAATACTGAAGCTTACATGTTAGTTGTGCCATTCGATTTAAATTAAGGGAGTTAGAAAGCTGTCTGGATTATAGTGGGGTCTTCAAATTATGTTCTGTGATAGATATTTCCTGTATAAAATTGTTTTGGGTTTTAAAATAGATTGTATACTACCTATGTACTGTTTTGAGCTACTCTTGTTTTATTGTGAGACTAAAAACCGTTACCACCCCTAATATTATAAATGTTGAAGATTTTTATTGTTTGAAGGAAATAGTTTCAGAAAATACCGGTTTTAAAAAAAACTGCTTCACATAGCCCATTAAACATTGGAAAAGGCTACAGTGACAGTCTTCTTTTATCCGGGTGCGCTGAGTAGTTCCCATGGATTTAAGTGAAACCGCTGGTGGAAGCTAGTTTAGGAATAAAATTTATTGTCGTCTCTTTTCTTTCAACTACTTACTTTAAAAAGTCATAATTATATTTAAATTGGACTTCTATAAATCTGGTTCTTCTAACGCGCCACTTCTTCCCAGCAAACGTTTATTAGTATTAAGTAAGTGCCTACATGTGTAAAATGTTTTAAACATATTTGTTTTTGTTCACACAAACATTTATTACGTTAACATAATTACGCACTTAAAAGCAAACTGCAAAATGTGATCAATTTCACAACGCTATTAGCTAATAACATTATCGATAATTATTTTTATCGATAGATTTTGCAAACTACGTGACAACCCTAATCCCGAACTAATCAAACATTTGTGAAACGAGTATTAAGTTAATGAATTTTATGAAAATTTATGGGTTTTTCGTTATATTATAGTTCTAGGGAGATTTTGGGTTTCTCATATTGATTTATGCCGTAAAAGGGTCTCAGTAAAGGTCAGGTTTTGTCGATTAACTTTATTATTACAACCCGTTTTAGGCTGTGAACAGATTTGCGAAATTCGGATTAGATTAAAGTGTTAATACTTTACAATGATTTGGGTTGTGATTTTGGGTACACAGGAACTAAAAATGCGTTTTATTTTTTATTACGTAAGTAGATGAAACTAAAGATTTTAATTAACATATTTTTTTATCCTGGTGCGTCAAATAAAGATGGTTTTGTTTTTTATCTTCGTTGTCATCTTATCAGCCGAAAGACGTCCACTGCTGGACTGCTGCCTCCCCAAGGTTCGCCGTTCAATCTTCAGCAAACCGCATCTACTGCTTTTTGACAACCTTGGCTAGATTAGATTTTATTACATTCCATTATTTACCATTTTTACCCGAGCTGATTCACCAGTTAATTTGAAAGACGCGGACAAAACCGCAGATAAAAGCATACTTCTCCTATAATAACGTTTCATTTAACGCTTAAAACTATTATATACCTATACTTACATACTATTCTCGCTCACATATGACTGTTATTACTATCTAAGAGCCATTAATAGCCTAAAGTGGCGTGGTTGTCACTAGAAGTGTAGGCGAAATGCTAAATTACTGGGAGCCTAGGTCAAAAGGGTAGCTAGGAATAGTGCTTTATTGTGTTGTAACTTAGTAAGTGTAAATTAGTTTAAATAAGGAGGGAATAGGCCTCAAATAATATGAGACGTTATGGTTAAATAAGTGTAAAAAGCCCCGCTGCCCACGCACTGTGGGATTGTCACTAACGAATTCGCCAAATTCATCATCATCTTCACTGCCTAAACTATAGTATGATACTAATAACTGTTTATTTTTCTTTCACAGGTAAGTTTCGAGCTATGATGTCAAGCGAAACCATGGCGTACCAGATAAGTGAATAGTAGTACTTAGGATTAATAAAAAGGTATTCTTTAACCCACTTTTTAATGGGAAAGATTCAAAAATATTAATAATATTTGCAAGGATTCATCAAATTGCAGTTTTATCGATAGCCAAGTTATAGCTTGTTCACCTGTAGAGTTTTGTGTGTACATTTTGAATATCCTTAGGTCATTTAGCATATTACTTTAAATCGGAAGAGCTTGTGATTGAGTCGACAACTATGTGGCTGAGACAAGGCTAGGCAGATGATTTAGAGCGGAAACGTGAACGTGAGTAGGTCCTGTACTGACCGCGTTTAACCTTCAATCAAAGATATACAAAAGAATCATTACCCCTATTTACATACTCCAGAGATTCATAAACCATTTTACTAAAGTTATTTAAGATGTATTGTTGTATGTAATAAATCTGATATATTTTGAGGTTAAGTTAAAGTCGTGGTGGCCTAGTGGGTAAAGGACCAATCTCTCAAGTATGAGGGCGCGGGTTCGATCCCAGGTCAGGCAAGTACCAATGCAACTTTTCTAAGTCTGTATGTACTTTCTAAGTATATCTTAGACACCATTGGATGTGTTTCGGATGGCACGTTAAACTGTAGGTCCCGGCTGTCATTGAACATTCTTGGCAGTCGTTACGGGTAGTCAGAAGCCAGTAAGTCTGACACCAGTCTAACCAAGGGGTATCGGGTTGCCCGGGTAACTGGGTTGAGGAGGTCAGATAGGCAGTCGCTTCTTGTAAAGCACTGGTACTCAGCTGAATCCGGTTAGACTGGAAGCCGACCCCAACATGATTGGGAAAAAGGCTCGGAGGATGATGATTTTGAGGTTAAGTATAGACATAAATCACGTTTTGATTAATGACGGGCAGTTAACGGCCCTTGTTTGGACTTCTAAACTAGTTTGGAATTTTGGTTTTGTTTGTATTTTGATTTGATTAAAATTTTGTATCTTAAGACCAGGTGTTTCTCGCGGTTTTACTTGTACACAAACCTGAATATAAGTATCCACCATATATCCATCCAAAACTAAGTATCCGTCATAATTCATGAACAGTACTTTATAACAAAAAATAAAAGAAAAGGTGCTAAAAAAATATTCTGTGGCTGTGGCTTCTTCTCATACAGAGAAGAAATGGCAATTTGACTTCTAAACGGGTTTCCTCAACGATATTCTCTTTTACCTTTAGTTTTTTTAGTGTCCAAGATATACTTAAAAACGATTTTTTTACACTGTTTTTGAAACTTCATAGCCCGACCTTCGATCAAACCAACACATTCGTAATTGAGAGGTGCTGTGTTAACCACTAGGCTATAAAAAACTTGAAAACACTTCCCCATTTGTTTAAGCCTAGTTCATTCAGAAAATTCCGTTTCACAAAATCAAAACAAAGCTTAATTAAACTGTTCGGTGTTGCCACATCAAATATTTGTTATGTTGGTACATATTTAAACATTTGAACACGTAATTGGGGCGATGCTGGCAACATTACGAAATTTCTTCGTAGCAGGATGTTGGAAAGTATCAACGAAGGGATATTAAAAGCTATTTATAATAATTTTGGATACTCCTTGAGGTTTTAATTATTAGAATTGTCTATTTTTGAGTTAAGTTTGAGTTTTTGTAAATAATGAAATGAAGCTGCAGAAGTCGAGAAATAGATTAAGAAAGTCTAAAACAGTCTGACTCTATAATGATTGAAAATATTATTAGATAGCTTTTGATTTTTGATTTTTATTATTGTATTTTCCATGTATCATTTTGATTCACAAATATTTCTGATTAAAGGACATTGTTCAATTTTGGCCTAAGAACCGATGTGAATATAAATTATACTATAATTTTTATTTATTTTTATATTGTTTGAAACATATTTTAGTATTCCACGGACACTTCAAATAAAAAAATTCCAAATAAAAAGTAGGGTCACAATTATTGATGCCTTATAAAATGTTTCCGTCGGCCAGTGCTGCCAGTTTCGGAAGTTTTCGGGATTTCGGTAAATACGGATCGAATTGAGAACCTCCTTTCCGAAGTCGGTTATTAAAATTAGTTGCTAACACTTTATTCATTTAAATACCTAAACTGACTAGCTAGAAAAAAACTAGTATTTGTATAATGTTTTAAGATGGTTTTGAGCGAAATCGCGAATTTCTAGCTTGGCACTCGAGTAGGATTATAGTTTTCGTAATTGGCAACACTGGTGTACTTCAGTCAGTTTGCTAGAAGTCAGTTTGATAGCTTTGCGACTATCGTTTCTTTTGTGATTTTCTATGCGTTTCATGGTTTTATTCTAACAACTTTGGCTTGATTACGGACTCCGATTAGATTGCGTACTTGGTAGACTCGGCTTTGTGTGAAGAACTGGATTTTACTAGCATTTTCGGATATTGCTCTGTCTGTGATCGAATTTAGTTATATTATAATTACAACAATGGATGCAGAATATAGTATATTGTATAAATTGTGGATCTGCTGGAGGTTCTTTGGTATTAGAAAACGATGATATACTTCGTTGCATACAACAATGGACCGTTCCCCGTATGGTAAGTGGTCTACGAAAGTGTTTTTCTAATTTTGATAAGAATGTTACTACCTACTTATGTTTTCATAAGCACACAATTTCTCGGTTTTCAAATCAATTGCCACAATTGCAAGTTACTTGATATTTACTAATGTTTATTGTATTTATTATTACAGGTTGAAGCTCATGACCTTATATGTACGACGTGTTGGTCTCAAGCAGTCGAGCATAATAAGATGCAATGCACTGTTGGACGCAATTGTGTACTTTGTAAGAAGCTCCTACCATCAGGCATACTGTTGCAATTGTATCTTTGGGCGTAGAACAGTGGGCTGTTGTGCCCACATAATGACTATTATCTGGTATTTAAGCTGGGCGAGATACCAAAACTCAATTGAACCCCCTGCTCAGTTCTTAGATAATATATTATTGAGAAATATTGATGATTAAAAACCTTTAATTGAATATAAATATTGTTTTTATTGCACATCCTCGAAAACCTCTTTCATTGTTATTGGTAAACCTTACTTTAACTGTTAAATTATTTTGTGTGGTAATGACATTTTTAGTATGGTCTGTACCTTCTTGGTAATAGACCGCGGGTTCGATTCCCGCCTTATGGCATGTAGATAGCTAGGTAACTGTCTAATATAAAAGTAGTATCAATCATTTAAATAAATAATTCTCTATCGTAATAATATCGATATTTTATGAATTGTGGTGAATGGAACTCTTCCATTTTGGATACGTTTTATCACAAATCCAAAGTGGATTCACTATATATTAAGAAACGTAACGTTGAAAGCAAAAGCGTTTAGGTAGTTGTTTTTCATAAAAATTCTAAGCATTTATGAAAACTAGTCACACGCCCCGTCTTCGCACGGTGGCAATATAAAACCTTGGTGTTAACCTTCCTCGTGACCTACTCTATCTATTAAAAAAAAATAAAAAAAATCGCACCCAAATCCATCGCGTAGTTTTAAAGGTCTAAAGCATTCATAGGGACAGACAGAAAATGCAACTTTATAAAATGATCATTGTCAAAGAATTATCTTAAACTTGACTATTTACTATCTCTTTTCCTAGTATCTAGTAGAGTAGTCTTTTCCTAGATCTAGAAGAGAACATATAGAGCTGTACATAGTATTGTTGATATTTTGTATAGTGTAGTTTGATAACACTACTCTGATATTTCACGCAAGCTTGGTTATTTTTTATTTATAACCTCAAAATATTAACTTTTTTCGTAATTATTTTAGTTTCCTGAAGTGTCCGTTCGTGAAAACTTATTTCATAGGATTCCATATAATTTTAAGAGTTTATAGAAGTCACTTTCCATTCAAACGGTTCTTAGGCAGAACATGTATGGAGCCGGAACAATGTCCTTTGAGCTGTGCCTGACTGCCTACCGTATAATCTTTTCCTTCTCGTCTCAATCCATCCTAAGGTTGTCTGGAAGAGATCACTCTTAGCGATAAGACCGCCCATTATGTCACCTACCTTAACTAGATTTAGATCAAAATTGTAAAATTGGTGTACCTAATAAAGTATATCTATCTATCTATCTATCTATCTATCTGTGTTGAAAGGATTTTAATTTTTCTTTATTATTGTGACTTCTAAACTACTTCCACACATAACATGTCGTATGCAAGTAGGTACGGTAGACCGCACATCAGTGGTAACTGTCATGCACCTTAACTCAATAGTAATAAGTACGATTTTCCTATAAAACTGTTGGACCTGAAGTTGACTGTACTAGACAGTAAATTATTTTGGATCGTAACTTAATTAAATCAAAGAATTAAAAAACATGTATCTATTACATACCCGCTGAGATTCAGTTTTAAAATTTTGGTTAAGAAAATGCGGGTCACGTACTTATGTAATAATTCAAATAGTTTTAAGTTTTTTTACTACATAGAATAGGTTTTAATTAAAATGTAAATATTTGAAAATATGATTATTCCAACAAAATCGAAATTATATTAACTATAGACAAAATAATTATTCAATTTATTTTATGTAATATTTTTGTGTAAATAAATTAAATGTTTTGGGGCGTGATATAATTAATAATTATTTAGTGGAACAATGGGCAGATTATAACGATTCATTATTTAATATTACGTGGGCGTTTCAAATGAGATTTTAGTACTCTGGCATAAATTGACCGTTTATATTTGAGTCACGTTCAAATAACGATATAGTATTACAATAATTCTGATATTGGAAAACGCAGTTATGTATCTAAAAACTGACTGCCATGGTGAAGCTTAACTATCATCTGCCTAGCCTTTTCCCAACTATGTTAGGGTTTTTTTTTGTAACGACGTCAAAAATCATCAAATGACCCCTCCCGCTGTGGGTTAGCAGCGGAGTGTCAGTCTCTTACTGACTGAAAACCGCCGTGTTCCGTCGTAGGCCTTTTATGTACCAGGGCCGCGGTAACTCTGTCGAACAATCCCGTAGCCCCGGCAGGCCTTGGCTCTGCTGGGCGCCGCTGGGGTGGGTTGGCTTTCAGTCTAACCGGATGCAGCTGAGTACTAGTGCTTTACAAGGAGCGACTGCCTATCTGACCTTCTCAACCCAGTTACCCGGGTGACCAGATACCCCTTGATAATACTGGTTGTCAGAAACTTAAGCACGCTGATAAATTTAACACATACGCTTAATGTATGTTTACCTACATATGTATGTGGTTTTTCTAGGAACTAAATAATATACATGTATGTAGGAACGTAATAGGAAGATGAGTGAAACGGAATGTGTAATGATGAATGATAGATGTGAAGCATGATAAAGTAAGAGTGAAAGGGATGACGTATTGGGTGTGAAAGAGACAAGAGTGTAATGTAAAAGATTGTAGGATGAAAGGATTGGGAACAAGGACGAGAGAACGGAAGGACGTATGGAAGACGAGCTAAGATAAGACGTTGAGGTTGAAAATAAAATTAAAACTACATTTTTATTCAAGAATCAGCTGTTTAATTCGGCCCAAATATCCCCTACCCCACATGTATAGAGTATAGAGGATTCAAAATATTATATTTTGTTACCTTTGTGAGGAACAATAATTAACTATAGTTCGGCCATTCAGAGAATGCGTTCCTGACACGTCGCGATTGAACTGACGACGTAACTTTGCAATGGCGTTGCAGTTACGATAAAAATATTTTTGCTGGTTGTTTACCGTTTTAACAATTGAGGAGCATTAAAACAACATTATTATATCAATAATCAATGAATGTAGTTACGTCGTCAGTTCAATCGCGACGTGTCAGGAACGCATTCTCTGAATGGCCGAACTATAAAATAGCTATGTGTGTTTTGAACCCACACACGCCAACGTGCTTCATATTTTGTAAGTTCATGAGCTTTATATTATTAACCACCCACGACTTAAACTGCTAATAAAATATTATAACCCATAAACACTCAATTATCTACATAGTTAATTTAATCAACTTTGATTGAGCAATTTTTCCTATCAATATGCAAATAAGCAAGAACTACAGCTGAGTGCAGAAAAAATGACTCAGAAATCTAGTTTCTAAACCTTCTACTATATAGATAAGTGTAAAGACATCATTTTCTTAGTAAGGCCACCCACGAGTTTATCTAGACACACGGCAGTGTGTCCGCCAAGTTCGAGCAAAAAAAGCGACACACCGGCCGTGGGTTATATTACACGAACCATTTCGGGCCAAATTCGACCCCCCTGTAACTCAAAATCTATTTTATTTACGCATATCAAATTTCTAGTATCTGTTGAGACCCCCTCACTTATCTCATCATCCTCCGAGCCTTTTTCCCAATCATGTTGGGGTCGGCTTCCAGTCTAACCGGATTCAGCTGAGTACCAGTGCTTTACAAGAAGCGACTGCCTATCTGACCTCCTCAACCCAGTTACCCGGGCAACCCGATACCCCTTGGTTAGACTGGTGTCAGACTTACCCCCTCACTTATCTAAAATACAAAATTTCATTAATATACCTATTGTAGGTCTTGAGATATTGACGTCAGAAAATCGCTATTTTTACTATACACTCACTGACTGATTCACTTATTCACTTATTCACTGACTCACTCATCAAAAACCTAGACCACTTCCAATGGTCGTATTGACTTGAAATTTGGCATGGAGGTAGGTCTTTATGTCAAGGTAAAGGGAAAAATCTGAAAATGGCCAAGTGTGAGTCGGTTTCAAAATAATGAAGGTGTTTTATACCCGGTGTAAATTTATACCCCTAAGGAACTAAAACGAACTAAATTTATCTATATTTATATAATATATCTTCGAATGGTACAAAGGTTTGTATTTAGTCAAAGTAAAGTAAAAATCTGAAAACGGCCAAGTGTGAATCACTTTCGAAAATAACGAATGTGTAACTTTGGTCCACGAACATAATATATGATAACATGTCATGTCAGTCAGTTGGTAAATCTAGTCCATTTAGTTAATGTAGTTCATTTCTTTGTAAGAAACATAGTGCATATTAAAAAATCTAAAAAATAGTATAAATGAGACATTTCTTTAACTAACTTCATCATAAGAAAAAAATAAAATAAACAACCTTATAAAAATAAATGAAATCCCACCCAAAACAAAAATGTGAAAGACTGCCAAGTTCGATAATATGGGAATGCTTCGCCTATAAAAGAAGTGAGATCTGAATAAGTACCAAGTTCCATACACATACCTCAGTTAAAAATAGTTACTTTTTAATGATGATTACTTGGCAAGTTTTAATAGAAAATTAAATACTTGATTCATTGCGTTTAGTAGGTTTATAACAAGGTGTATGAAAACTTGCCAAGTAACATCATTAAAAAGTAACTATTTTTAACTGAGGTATGTGTATGGAACTTGGTACTTATTCAGATCTCACTTCTTTTATAGGCGAAGCATTCCCATATTATCGAACTTGGCAGTCTTTCACATTTTTGTTTTGGGTGGGATTTAATAAGATTCTAGCCGATCAAAAAGGAAGATGTAATTTTTTGTCTCAGATTAAAAAAAAAACGATTTTTTGTTTACCTACTAGTCTCTATCATGAAGTGCTAAAGTATGTGTGATTTTTTTTTGAAAATAAGTGCCATCCTGTTAATATTATAAACTACTAAGTTTATAATATTGTGGTCATTCATCCAGGTATCTGTGGCCAAAAATGGTTCTATATACTATTAAATTGGCTAAACGGGGTCAAGTAATATTTTCTAAGCAACTAAATAGGTCGCTTTAGTTTCGGAAATTTTAAAATTCACGAATTTTCTTTTTCATTAAAACCTATAAAGGTTCCCTTTTAATTATGAGGGTTTTGAATACTTTTTAATTTGTTCATGGTATTTTTAATTATCTTATTTTTTTTTTTGGCCAAAAATTGTGTTTACCTTAGCGGTAATTGGGAGGTCCGAGCGTTGTATGTTTTTTTTACCAAAAGTGTAATTAAAATTCTGGCCGGAATTTTAGTTTCCTTATTTTTTCGTTAATAACAGTTTGATGGAAAAAATGTTGTTTTTAGCTTTCACTATAAAGAAAGGTTTTTTTTGGGAATACTTACGGTAATATTATTTTCGTAAAATCTCGCGCACAATTTATCCTGTTCTGAGAAATTTTATTTTCTAAAAACAGAACATATTATCAGTGATATGTAATTTCATGTCAAAGTCGAGAAAAGTCGTGGTGGCCTAGTGGGTAAAGGACCAACCTCTCAAGTATGAGGGCGCGGGTTCGATCCCAGGTCAGGCAAGTACCAATGCAACTTTTCTAAGTTTGTATGTACTTTCTAAGTATATCTTAGACACCACTGACTGTGTTTCGGATGGCACGTTGAACTGTAGGTCCCGGCTGTCATTGAACATCCTTGGCAGTCGTTACGGGTAGTCAGAAGCCAGTAAGTCTGACACCAGTCTAACCAAGGGGTATCGGGTTGCCCGGGTAACTGGGTTGAGGAGGTCAGATAGGCAGTCGCTTCTTGTAAAGCACTGGTACTCAGCTGAATCCGGTTAGACTGGAAGCCGACCCCAACATGATTGGGAAAAAGGCTCGGAGGATGATGTAATTTCATTTCATGTTGTATTGTAAATACATTTTGTATATATTTTTTATAACTCTGTAAATAAAAAAAGATAATATATTATTCATCAATACAAACTATAGTTCTCTGATACCATGAAAGTACCGACCAGTTTCGTACCCAAGAATTAAACCAATTTATCTCAAACCATGTCCTACTCGAAGTTAACCAACTTAACTAAACGAGGATTAAGCAAACTAACGGATTAAGTAACACGACACTTGTTTACAAACTCAGTTTGACATCGTTATAGCGTGTAAACTCAATGGCATGGTGCCAAATACTGACAAATTGTAAACACATCCATAGTACCATGGAGAACAAAATGCCTAGCGGAGATGTCATAACACAAAATCTTAAAGAAAGTAGCGCGACAGCATGCGGGTGTTCGGGGGACGAGGAACGTTACTAGCTCCGCCCTTACACCTTCTTTGGAAAACGCGTTAGTTATAATAACTGATTGTTTTGATCAAGTCTACCGTAAGTTACTTGACCTATAAGAAGGCTCCTGGCCTGTCTAACTTATGGCAAATCTGCTGTCTTTCCTTCCTCCGTGTTCAAAACCAATCTTCGACAAATGTGTCAATTATCCCCAACGTTTCATTATTTTACTAGTAACTGGTCACTTCGATCACGCCCTTCATACATTATTTGACCTACAAGCAGGCGCCTGACCTACCTGCCTTATGGCATCTCCGCTCATCTTTCCTTCCTCCGTGATTGGTACTCTTACCCTATTGTTCTTAAGATCATTCGCCTTTACAAGTGGCTTCCTTATTCTTCGTTTCTTCCTTATTTTTCGAGTACTTTTCGTACAAATAGGAAAAACAAAAGAAATGACGTATGTGTTCGCTTTGTTGAGTGGGTAATCGTCAATTTCAAAATGTCGATTTCGGATAATTCTAATTGAGTAATTTGACTTGCTTATGTGTATTAAAAGAATGGGTCTAATTCAAAACAAATTATAAACGGAATTTTATAGGGTTTGTAGGTATATTCAGATTTTGTTCTTACATATAATTTTTGTTATTTACACAATTAAATGCTAGTTCAACTCGCATAGCACGATAGGATGGCAATTTGAAAGCCACTTCTTTCGAGTCGATGACATGTCTTATAGTGAAACTACACTTTATCAGCCCAATATCCGCCCAATAGCCCACAGCGAGAACCACTTGAAAGAGAGCATTCATTTATTAATTCATTAAATCTTATTCCGTCTTATTAAATTCTTAAGAACAATGTGCAAGTAAATGTTTCAGCTCTGTAATAATATTATGAATATAACATGTTTATAAGTAGAGATACCGTTTATAACGAGAAGTTCGCTTTAATGAGTGCAAAATGTGTTCACAGGGAAGAGTTAATTATATTTTTTAATTTATACTGCTTTGCACGCGTGTCTCAAATTGTGTTATAAGCGGTAGCGTTTTTAAGAATCATATTTTTTTAGCGAAGCATATATTAATTTTCTTGTCAAGTGAATAAACATTAATATATGTATACTTGAGAAGATGGCATAAAACGGTCCTCGAAATACTCAAACGTCTTTTAATTTTGAGTAAATACTTACACAACTATTTTTATGCGTCTACTTAAATCATGTTTGAGTTGTTATTCACATTAAGTGGGTTTTTGTAGTATTATCTTTTTGTATATAGGTACTTCGTCCTACTTTGTGGTGACCTCATGCGGTCATGCCGCATTATAATATCAAAGCCATTTTCATTCATCTCATCTCCAAAATTAAAAGCTACCCCCAACAAAATCAGTCACGCATCAGAAATTCAGTTTACCCCATACCCCTTTACCCACGCTTCGTTACCCCGTTACCCGCTTCCGCCCATCCATTACCCCACAAAAAATATTATTGAATTTACGTACATTTACGAAGGCTCTTAACATTTTAGTAGAGAATAACTGGCAGAATTTAGTCCCACCAATTATACAGTTAATTTTGTAGCAAAGTGCCTTAGGCTTGTTAAGGACTTAGTTACGTGTTGTGAAAAGTATCGATAAAATATATAGGTAGTGCTTACAACACTGAAGTGAGCTTAGTATTGAAAACGGTATCGATAAAGTCTCGAGTGTGTATCGAGTCAATTCTAAACCTAGGATTAGATCTACTTCATTGAAAATGTTTTCGCTTTCTTAAGAAATAGCTATAACATAACCTATTCAAATTCCTTACTTATATTTTAACCGTCTTACCACAAAAACTTTTAAACGTCAGTTTATGCCTTCTCTAAAAAAATGTCAAATTATGACGTTGACATATGGTTCATTTTGCAGCCAAAATTTTATTAGACAACTGTAAAACAGGGTTTAAAGTTTTTGTAGTAAGACCATAAATGTTTAAGCAAGCCTGTAGGTAGGTAACGGTATCACTCCAAAACGGCTGAAACGTATAAGATGATTTTGGCATCCGATTCCCGGACAAAGACTAGTTAGGTCTATTCTTTTTCCGGGTGAAGGAAGCAGTATCCCAAACTGTCAAACTATGAGCTGAAATTAGTGTCTTCTCTAATGTTAGATTTTATCGATAATCGATAAAATAGAAATTGCTAGCATGACTAGTTATGTTTTGATACTTTTTTTCAGACTATACCTAAGTCCTCTTAAATTGGATACTTTATATTAGATAAATAAGTTTTGTGTCTACGTTTAAAATGTGAGGTAGCCAATTTTCTGACCCATGTTTATTCTTATTTTATTTTCTTTGTTTTTGCTGTTTTTGTTTTGTATTCGGTAATTGCTTTCGAAATTTATTTCTAAGTTTTATTCACTTTTTTTTAACACTGTGCGTTTTTTGTGAGCAAATTTGAATTTTGTTATTTTTAAATTAAAAAGGGTTACTTGGAGCAAAATTACGTTGTTTTTGAGATAATCTTAAATTTGTATTCTGCTCACGTAGATTGAAATTATATTGAGTAAGTAATAGTGCTTTGCTTACGATTTCGGTCTAAAAATATACCTAAATATACACATATTTAGTTCGAGAAACTTAATTTATTTTGGTATTCGGCGTAGTTGTATTATTTAAACGAATAATTAAGATGCTATCGTCAACAAAAGCTAGTCAAATAGTAATTAAAATGAAAATACCACGCCGCAGAAACCAGGCACAAATTAATTCAGCAATCATAAAAACTAATTGACTTCTACCACTATTATAATGGAAACCATTTTCAAATTGAACCTCCAGGCCAATCTATTAAGAAAACGAATAAAAATCCAGTTGAAATTACCACTTTGTTCGTTCACTTTATTGCTAAGTTTTTAGTGGGCTGATATATATATTAAACTCTTTGAAAATTTGTAGCGATAGTATTGGTTAATTTTTTATTCTACATGGATCCTCAATTTCATTCGGATCCTAAGTTACTCCTTGAATCGGGGTAAAATAGTTGCCTATAGTTTATTCTAATGGATAAATTACATTACTACCAAGTTTCATCAAATACGATTCGCGGGACAAACATCTAAACCCAGAAACGTTTACATTCTTAATACTAGTAGAATTATAAATCACAAAAAACAACGAAAATTGGAGAAGTCACATAAAAAGCTGTAAAGGAATAAATTAAAATACCTAATACAAAAAATTGTCATGTGGCAATACACAAAAATCCCAATATGGGTGCAGTTTTACGCATTTTTGCCCTAATAGAATAGTTTTTAAATATATGCACGGTGCGTGAGCCCCATTTATTTTGGCCGCAAGTGGACAACAACGAATTTTACTGTAAAACGTTAAAATTTAAATGGGTATCTGGCATAAATAAAATTGGAAGCTCACATAAAGACATATCTTTATATATCTGTATTAATATCGTACCAACTAAAGGTGTACCTCCAGTTTTAAGTGATTTATCATCACTCCATCAGCGGAATTGTTGGATTTTATTTTGCGTAATATGAAGTTTATACAGGTTTTTAGTATTGTTTTCGAAACTGTTATTTTATTTTATGCCTATGCCTAATATGTACTTTAATTAAGCTTATGTCGTTTCAAGTATAGAGTCCTAGTATGTACGTTAATCTCAAAAACTGTCAGTCCTACTTAGGCAATAGTTTTATAGTCTACAAAAACAATCAAACGCGACCATGATCTTTATTTTGTCCAGTTCTCCGTGTGTTTTAGTTTCTTGACCCGGTAAAAACAATATTATTTCTAAAAAAAAAAGGTTTTATTCACTAAAACGTTTATATTTTACTTTATAGCGGCAACAAGCAGTAAAGTTCGGTTAGAAGGCCTCCTACGGTATAAGGCTGTTTACAAACTCACGATAATACGCAGGGATCACGGAGAACAAAATGACTAGCGGAGATGTCATAACGCAAAATCTCCAAAGAATGTAGCGCGACAACATGCGGGTGTTCGCGGGGACGAGGAACGTTACTAGCGCCGACCTTACACGCTTTCTATGGAACCCATATATCCATAATTTTTAAATTAAAATCACCAATCAATCTTTGACATATTGGTTTTGGAACAAGGTACTCAAACGTCTCGTTAGTTTGAGTAACTGATGACGCTTACTGTGCTGCTCGACCTACAGGAAGGCGCCTGACCTACCTTCCTTATGACATTTCCGCTATCTTTCCTTCCTCCGTGTTAGGGATTGTCTTAAGTAATTCAAGTTTAGTGGGTCGTCTCGTAAGGCTTATATTTCAGTACTTACACTTATTTTATATAGCCTACTGTGAAAATGATTATTTATTGTTTTAATGAGGTTTCTCTTGTTTTAGTAAAGATATGAGAAGTGCGTTTAAAAAGGGCTTTTGTTTTTTTTATGATTACCGTTTTGAGAATTATGAGGGTTGGTAAATATTTTGAGGAAAATGTTCCTAACTACCTTTGTTTCTTTTTGGTGGTAAATCATCTCATGACCTCTCCCGCTGTGGGTGCAGCGTGAAGGAGTGTCAGACTTTTACTGCCTAAAACCGACCATGTTCCTTCTGGAGCCCTTTATGTACCAGCGCCGCCGTAACCCGCGCAAACAATCCGCAGCAGTGACAGAAATGTAACTACCTAGTTAGTACATTGTCCGTTAGTGCACGTTATAAGCTCTGGAAGTTTTTTCGTTTTACTCTAAAACACATAACAAGATCTGTAACAAAAAAACAATGAATAAAAATAATCAATTAAGACACTTTAAATAACTATGTAGATAAATTCTAAAACCGAGCATCACGTCTAAAACAAAACAAAGCCTATACAAAATTATATATATTCCTTACATCGACTTAATTTATGACCTCTAAAATAGTTACGACGGACTACAATCGTAAGTTTGTCGACCGCCTAAAGTGCCTATGCAAATTCGATGTTTTTTATTGAATTTCAAAGGGCATAAAGTAGTAGCTATTGACTCATTAGGGCAGAATCGAAATTTTATTGATTCTTAAAATCGGATTTAGGGAAATGAGATGTCAAAGCGACGTAGTAATTGAGTTTCTTTTGTTTTTTCGTAAGTTCGTTTGAATAAGTAGTGGGTGCCGTTTCGTGTTTAGTTGTGGGTCGATTGAGGTCAAATTATGCTTGCTAAGGTCAGTTTGATGATGTCCATGAGTTTTATAGAACAGCTTTTATGGGGCAAAAAGCACATTTAAGAATTGATGTAGCTTGAGAGCTTTGAGAGTCATTATGAGTTGGTATTTCGATTCTTTTAAAACTAGCAATCTGTATTTTCTTCAAGTAATGTATAGTATTGTAATGTGTGTGACGAAAAAATAGTGACTTTCGGTAGCAAACACTGAATTTGCCGAGTGCGTGACGAAAAATTTGGCTTTCCTTGGACATCGACTCATCATCATCATCCTCTGAGCCTCCCAACTATGTTGGGGTCGGCTTCCAGTCTAACCGGATGCAGTACCAGTGCTTTAAAAGGAGCGACTGCCTATCTGACCTCCTCAACCCAGTTACCCGGGCAACTTGGACATCGACTATCCAATAATTAGTAAGAAATAAGGCTGGAGGCCGATTGGAATATATTCAAAAGAGTGACGGAAAAACATGATTTAAACATTGAAATTGAAATTATTAAAAATGTAATACTATCTCAATTTTACATTTAAGTGCAATTTAACAGTTTCACATTTTATTTAATGAAGTTGGTATTTAAAGAGTTTCCTTTCATACTATGTTTTCTGAAAACGTCAGAAATATAATACCTTTGACGGTAATTGAACTGATTATTCTGAGAATTCGTTCAGACTTAATTAAGTTCTGTAAAATAATACTTATCCGATAATTTTAAACATTTTCTGATTTACCTTGAGCTGCTTATAGTAATTATGTTTTTGATTTAATCATGTTATGGTCGCTTACTCATTATGTGGAGGTTTTTTTTCGATCATTTATTTCAATCACTTGCAATTTCGAATCTTTATGAATTAAGTATATTTTCAAGACTAAACATGACTGTAACTGCACACTGGGGGGCTTTAACAGTCGGCCGACAATTGGCCGCTTGGAATCCATGACAAATCTGTTTTTAAAAATCATGATTTCAATCAAAGATTTTAGTCTACCTGATATCGGCCAAATGTCTAATATCAATATCAATATCGTTGTTATTTTGTTATCCATTATTATCTCCACACTTATTTATGAGCCCGAACATACTAAAGCGAGCCGAGCGCAAAATTCCGGTATAAAAATGCGCTTTATCACTACTAAACATTCCGAATTGGAAATGAAGAAGAAATGCAACACATAACAGTTACAATTTAACCAAACAATGCCCACAAAACTACAATACTAACCATACAAAGTGCTTACAATAGTAGAAAATGCCTAGAGCAGTGATCCAACCGGACTCGACATGAGTACCAATTACTTTGCGAAAAATTCTGCCAATTTATGTACGGGGGGCAACGCAACAAATAGTGATAGCTCACTCAAGCATTTTAAATCACATCCTTACACCAAAAAATTAAACGAAAAATCTAAGTATGTGAAGGCTTGTTATTAGCTATTTTTAATAAAATACATTTACTTATGATATGTATTTAATTATTAAGACTTAAAATCAAGTCAAATTGTAATATTACTGGTTCTTACGAAATGTCAATAGCTGGGCTCATGTACAAATTATGATGACCTGTACTCTCGTACCTACGGCGTCTCCAGTCGGTTCAATGGTCTTAGAGAAAAACCTATTAGAACTAAGTTGTAAACTGCTGTATGTTTTTGCGGGTAGATACGAATTTCAATTTTCTAACGTGTTTGTATGTTTGTGTGTACTTGTATGTACTTACATATTGGAATAGCGTATCGAAACATTTTAATTCGCGAACCGTATTGGTGCCGATCGCTATGGACCATAGATTATGTGAAGTTTAGAAGGGCCAGTAGAATACAAACTTTCATACATTATGGTAAGTGAGAGATGAACGAGAATATTCTTGTCATTTGTTAATCTATACTAATCTTTGATATTATAAAGCTGAAGAGTTGGTTTGTTTCCTTGAACGCGCTAATCTAAGGAACTACTGGTCCGATTGGAAAGTTTATTTCAGTGCTAGATAGCCCATTTATCGTAGAAGAAGAAGAAGTCGTGGAAGGCTTCAGGCTTCTTTTTCTCCTGGTTCGTGCAGAGACTTCCACAGGATACGAGTACTAGTATTAGATATTTAAGTAGATCTTAAATGTACCTTCTACACACTACCTAGTCTATGAACTACATTTGCATATTGCATGCTCAGTTGCCGATGTAATCCCATCGCGGTATGATAGAAGATGAAAAATTGTCGCCATTACAGGTTTAATATTAGATGGTTATAACCTGGGTTTAGAAGCGTGGTTTATGACCTAGGTGACTAGGGTTAAGTTATTAGGTAGTTAAATAAATTATGGTTTGTGAAGCGGTTTCATGAATGGTAGAGGGGAGTAAAATTTTTATTTCAAACATTACAAGGGCTGTACTATTGGTAGTATGTACTAAAATAACTTGCGAGACGAAAAAGATTTTGGAGAAAACTGTATGTATATGATGGTGAATCGATTGATTTCTTCTCTCACCCCCAATGAAATGTGTAAAAATCAAATTTTTCCTTTTAATTTTGCACCCAAAAAATAAAATGGCATATTTATAATGTAAGAATGAACAATTGCAGATAAATGAAAGAATGGCCCTTTATATAATCACTCTTAATTCTGCTAGCTAAAAGCAATGTCCTCTATTAAAACTACAATACCCATATAAAAACCACAATATATTTTATTGCAAATTAACTACTTACGTATAAAGGTTCTCTATAAAAACTAATATAAAACAAACATGGCACTCATTACAAATTCACTACCTCGTCTCAGTTACATGTATAAACTTGTCAAATATTTCACTGCACTTCTGCTGCACTCTACTATGCACACGGAATAAGCAAAAGCGGAGATGCCATAATGCAGGTAGGTCATTCGCCTTCTTCTAGGTCAGATTCGTACGGTGGACATGACCAAAATGATCAGTTACGAGTGAATAGACCTTCCGGGATCTTTGAGACATCTGTCAGGGCTAAGGTCTGCCGGGGCTGTGGAATTGTTAGAAAGAGTTACCGCGGCCTTGGTACATTAAAGGCCTACGACGGAACACGACGGTTTTTAGTCAGTAAGAGTCTGACACTCCCTCACCGCTGCTAACCCACAGCGGGAGGGGTCATTTCATGATTTTTGACGTCGTTAAAAAAAAAAGTCTAAATAAGGCGTATAAGAGCGGCGACAGTAACGTTCCTCGTCCCCCGAACACTCGCATTTTGTCGCGCTACTTTCTTAGGAGATTTTCCGTTGTGGCACCTCCGCTAGTCATTTTGTTCTCTATAACTATGGAGTATGCAAGCGTTGCAAGGGTGGCAAGTTTGCACTTTGCAACAAGCTGTGGTTTCCAAGTTTTGGTGTAATTAAATTGCGTAATATTTTGGGTTTAAATTGAACCAGCTATCGCGAACGGTTTTGCGTCCTAAGGGAGTTACTTCCTAGTCTGGTGGGGTTAAAATCCTAACTAAACCTAACTATCCTAAAATATTTTTTTTTTATGTCTTCAATTATTCTCTCTAGCCTTTTCCTAAATATATTGGGGTTGGCTTCCATTAACTGAATGCTAGACTACATCTAGCTAAGTCTAGCTTAGTATCAGTATTTTGCAAGAACCAACTGCCTATCTGACCTCCTCAACCCCAGTTATCTTTGTTGGGAAAACTGCTTTTGATTCTTTCTGACTTCTGACTACCCGTAACGACTGCCAAAGATGTTCAAATAACAACCGGCACCTACAGTATATCGTGCCTTCCGAAACATTTGAATTGTGATAATTTATGTGACTCAAACAGACGCATAAATATTACTGTATAAAATTGAAATGTAGTAGGTACTTCTGTAGAAATAACTTCACACCCACGAAACTAGAAATATTGTGTAGGTATATTTATATATTGTATATTTATTCGTTCATACACGCAATTCAATATACAAACAATAGAAATGTAAAACAGACTTTTAAACAAACGAAGAATATTTAGATATATTTTACTTTATAAAATGGAAATAAAGATACCATCTTGGACAATGTACAATAAAAATCACACGCTGAGACAATATGGCTGACAAAATGTACATAAATACCTATACATTATAATGTTAATATAAGTACGAGGAATCGTATTTGAATTTAATTTTGAAATGGGTCGGAAGTTATATAAGGGTTAAACACTGTGGGAGGGTAAGACTGTCCGCATACTGCAAACTTTTGGTCGGCCGATAGTTTTTAAGCTCATAAATCAGTATGGAGATGAATGGTAGTACGCACATTAAAAAGATCAGGTATTTAGCCGGGATCAGACCGACTGCATACTTTGATTAGAATCAAGATTAGTGTAATATAATTTGCAAACGATAAGTGGAGTCCACTCGTGACCAAAAGGATGGCATATATTTCGGTCGAATTTGAATTGCTATTCAGCGTGGCAATGCAGCCAGCCTTTTGGGCACGATCCCCGCTGACAGTGATACGAATGAGTTATTTGGTACTTAGTTGTTATTCCTTTTTAATTAAATACATTTTGTAAATACTCTTCTGTTAATTATTATTTTTAGGTTAGGGTTACACATATTATTTCTGTTTTTTTTTTTGCCGAACATTGGGTCAACTGTCAGCCGACTCTTTAGTCTCCAGTATACTCCAAATTCAGTGTTCTATAATACCCAGCTTTGTCAGCAATTGGGTTTTGAGCACCGCGGCTGTTTTGTTCCGTCAATATTAATCAATTTCGTCAATTTTAACCAAATTTCTCTTCGAACTAATATTATAAATGCGCTAGTAAGACTTTTGGGCTACCGAGCGAGATTAAATAGATGTACCTAACTAGGGAAAGAATATAGGTAGGTACGTTTTCGTGTATCGGATACTCTCATTATCAACAAAAAACATTTTACTTATGTGTCTTTCAAAGTTTGTTTGGTTGAACGCATTCATCTCAAAAACTACAAGTCCGATTAGAATTCTTCTTGAAATGTCAGATAGCCTATTTATCAAACAAGGTTACAGGTTTGGGCATTATGTTTGTTTATATACCGCAGGTGATTACAATTTAATGTGACCAAATCGTACGGATCTGATCTACCTATAACTTTTTGTGTCCCAAAACCGAAACATTATTCCAAAACACCACACACAATACACATAAAATTAATAGAGACAGCTTATCCAAATCAGACTTCAAATTTGATTTACGTTTCAGCCTTCCATTAAATCCGAACTAATGATAGCAATCAAATATTTGAATCCTTCATAAAATCTAATATGCTGAACCCGTTTCAAATATGTGAAAGAGATTAGCGTCTGTCAAATATTTAATACCAGGGATAAGTCTAGACCGATTTCAATCGGTTCTAACAAAGGAGTTTGGCAGTTTGTAACGCATTTTATTTAGGACTGTCAAAAGAATACATTTTAATTTTATTTTGACTCGTTTTTGATGTGGTTAGACCATATTTTTGGTTCAGGATAGCTGGATGTAGGCGTCTAATCAATCGTTTGTTGGTTCTTTTTATTTCACTAGAAGGAGGTTCTATTTATGACTTGTACCTATATTTTTAGCTTAATTCATCATCATCATCCTCCTGCCCTTATCCCAATTTTATTTGTGTTATGTTTTCACCTTCCATACTCTTCTATCTGCCTTCATCTCGCAAGTAACATTCTTTCTATTCATTAGCTTATGAAGGAATTTTATTTTTCTGTAAGGAGCGACTCATATCTGCGGGTTGTTCGAAAGAGATACAGGGGCCCTGGCACATGAAAGGCCTACGATGGAACACGACGGTTTTTAGTCAGTAAGAGTCTGACACTCCCTCGCCGCTGCTAACCCACAGCGGGAGGGGTTATTTGATGATTTTTGACGTCGTTAAAAAAAAAAAAAAGAGCGACTCATATTAGTTTTCGATTGCATTAAAATCACACAATAGGCACACTAACTATTATTGTCACAAATCAATCGATTACTATTGATCAAAACCATCAAGAGTATCACCTATTACTTACAGTGAAAAATCCACGATTTCTCACATTCAACTATTTTCTATGTATACTGAAACATTGACATTCCGTTGCCGACTTAAAATCACATACATCGTCCCGAATACAGATTGCTTCGAACAACTCAAGATAATATATTATTCCGAGTGCTTCAGATACATCTTCAATTCTAGTTTGCTCGTATGTTTGTTTGTCTGTATGTTCGTTTGTTTATTTGTCACAAACATTGCACTCGGTTTTGAGTAGGGGGTTAATTTCGTGGCAACTGTGTTTAAGGTTAATTATTTTGTTCATCTAAGGAATTTAAAGAAGTCCAAAATATTTTAAATAGGTATGTACTGAAATTAAAGTAGGAAAAATAACTAGACGCTGATGACTTTCTTTGCTTGTTTGAACGCGATTATCTCAGGAACTAATGGACGGATTTGAAAAAAATGTTTCAATGTTAGATAGCCCATTTATCGGGAAAGACTACAAGTATTTATTTTTATCAACAGCAACTCAATGTAATAAATTACTCTGAGTGTTTCAAATACATCTACAATTCTAGTTTGCTCGCCTGTTCGCTTGTGTTTTGTTTGTCACAAACATTGCATTCAGTGCTGAGAAGCTGTGTTTTCTTGTGAATACAAGTAACTGTAATTTGGGGGTTAATTTCGTGGCAACTGTCTTTAAGGTTAATTATTTAGTTCATGAAAGACAGTTCTCGTAGGAAAATTAAATAAAAATAACCTACTAATCTGTTCTAATAGTACAGAGATGAAGAGGACGCTTATTTGAACCTTCCAAGTTCTGGATTTTCTGGATCAATTAAATAAAAATCTTTCAGTGTTAGATAGCTCATTTATCGAGAAAGGCTATAGATAGTTCACTTTTTAATTTTACTAAAAAGTGCAAGCGGGTGTACCTACGTAAATAAAAATTAAGAATTTTTAGGATTGGTTACGCTTGCATCGACTGAATCGATTGAATTGACTGAATATTTAATGAATTTGTTACGGGAATAGATGCGAAGAAAGTGTTTTTAATTTCGCGAGATAGTTCCCTTAAGACCCACTTGAACTGCTGGTAAATGGTATACGGCTTTTTACAAACCATATTTATATCCAAAACACGCTATAAAATACACAAATTCTAACAAAAATATAAACAGCACAGTACAAACACTAGTCCACTCCCAATAATACATATTTCTATTCAAATCCACCCACTAAAACTGAACACAATACCATAATGTACGGGAGAATTGTGACCGCTGGCAACACTGAACATTCGCACATAATTATCTAAATGTTGCCACCCGCAAATTGCGAACCGAATTCATCCCGGCGAATGGGTAAATATGGCACTATTAACAAAGTCTCTTCATTTCAATGCAGGTTTTGATATTGTAAAGATATGATACAAAAGGTTTATTTATTTACTTTCACTTGCGGTAAATAATTGAAAAAAATCCAAGACTCGTGACAAGACATAATATGTCTAGCCTTTTTTCCAACTATGTTGGGGACGGCTTCCAGTCTAACGAGATGCAACAGAGTACCAGTGTTTTACAAGGAGCGACTGCCTATCTGACCTCCTCAACCCACCAGTCACCCGGACAAGTCAATACCTCTAGGTAAGACTGGTTGTCAGACTTACTGCCTTCTTACTACCCGTAACGATTGCCAAAGATTTTCAATGCCAACCGGGACCTACGGTTTAACGTGCCTTCCGAAACACAGTCATTGGTGTCCAAGATATACTCAGAAAGTACAGACAGACTTAGAAAAGTTGCAATTGCCAATTTAACGTGCCTTTCGAAATACGGACAAGATGGTCCGTGTATGGGTCCATATTTGACAAGCGTTGCTTAATCTCACTATCAATTTACCCGGGTGAATGTTACTCAGTCGTATTGTATGCACCTGTGAATGTATTAAATTTTTCTTCGGTTTTTTGTCGTTTAATTCTTCTGTGGTTATTTGTACAGTGACAATAGTGTTAACTTCTGTACTTTAAACTCTCTAGCGGTTCAGTTATTAAGGTCGGAATACATTATCGGTGATTTCATTAGAAACTGAATTTTAATTCGGTTTGTTTGAACGGGCCTTAGTTTTTGTCGCATATGTGTTCCGGGTTTAGTGTTACGAGGGTAGTTTGGAGTTTTAATGAATACGTTTTGGTTATTGATTGCTTTGTTTTACTTAGTTTTTAAAGGTTTTGGTTTATGCTCTCGTGTTTTATGGGTACTACATTTAAAAGAGGTAATGTTTTTCAAATACGGTTTTAAAATTAGATTGATACCTTTTTCTACTTCCATATAACCTACTCGCTGTTTTCCACAAACTCACTCGATTCCCGTAGACACTTTTTCCCGCATCTGGACAAATAAAGCCTTTGTCATTCGGGGATAGTGTAGCTTCCTAAAAGCGCAAATATTTTTCAAATCTGTTTAGTGGTTTCGGAGCATTATTTCAAAAAAAAATTATCTCTTTATACATATAAGGTTCTGATTAACTTATCAAATATGTTTCTTCTTTTTCAGGTAAGTTCAGCTGAAAACGCGTGAAGGCGCCTTTCTTTGGTTAAGTAATATATTTTTAATATTTATTACCTACATTGTAATAGGTTTTTGTTTAAACAGTACGTTATAAATGGTCGGGGAATGTCACTTGATTTATAATATACGTGTAAGGGTTAATAATTGTGTTTTAAGGTGAAAATGAGCTAGGTTGTATTAAAAAGCTTGCTAGGTTTTACTGAAGGGTTAGAAAAAGTTGAAATTTATTACCTTATTAAATACATACGAGCCAGCAGCCTGTTTTATATAAAATAAAAAAAAAACTAAAAAGATTTTGTAAATATACCCACACTCTGGTACTCGGTTGGACGCCCAGTATGATTGGGAAAAGGCTAGGCAAATGATGAAAGTCATTGGTGAAAAATGCGTCTTTTGGGGGGTGCTTTTATTTCTGTTTTTTTTTTTTCAAAAAATGCAGATTTTCAGCCTAATTTGATGAAATGATTTTGATCTGGTGAAAATTTAATATTTCCGTCTCAAAATACATTTGCCACCCTAAGTTGATCGATATTAAATTTAATACAAGGATCAGCCTCTTGATCCGTAACTTCAAAATAATTAATCGTTCATTACTCTCAGATTAATATTTTAATTATTTTTGTAATTAAAATGGATGTTAATCTATTTATATTCACTCAAGATATTTATCGTGGTTTTGCCCACGGTGTATACTTAACTTAAATAAAAATCATTCGCAACACTAATTTCAACATCTGAGGGCACGGCAGTGCCCTCGCCAAGACTCGAGCAATGTGGGCACGGCCGTACCATCTTTTCTCGAAGCGTTTCGTGGCTATTTCAACCCCCTATATCTTTCATGTGGACAAAGCTAGGAGTTTAGGTTTTCGATGACGAAGAGTAAGTATTAGAACAAGCTCAGTCTCAAAATTACAAGACATTTGAATAAATATTTTACGAGTTATGAGCGATCAAAGTTACACCATTTTGTCACTCACTGACTCACTGACCGATCATCAAAAATCTAAGCTACTTCTAGCAAACTTAGAACCTTCAAATTTGGCACCAAGATATGTTATTAGCTACATATAAAGGGAAAATTATAAAAACCTTAAAACTTAATAAAAAATAGGAAACAAATTTATATTTGCGGTTTTTCAAGACCATTGTGTATGAATTTTGACTGCATTGATAACTTTGCTATTTATTTATGTACAAAATGTTACTACTTGTTTCATTATTTCATAGTGTGGTATATTGTTATTATGTATTAAATATACATACATATTAATAAAAAAGCTAGGTTAAATGAAATGAATAATGATAAAATCTTTCATATAAATGCAGTGCGATAAATACTCCATGCTCGCTCAATAGAAGTCGTTGTGCTGGTCTAAATCGCGCTATGGTTTCGTTACATAGCTTAGTATAAGTAGTACCTAAAAAAAAAACAAATAATTTCATGTGATAGTGCCATCTATCTCTGAAATAAACCCCTTTGATTCTAAAAGATATTCGATTCGAAAATTCGACGATTTCGAAAAGTTTTTAGTTTATTTAAAAATAAAATGTTTTTTTCGTGCTACTTTAGGTGTACATATTTAGTTTTTTATATATTTAGTTAGTTGCATGTAAGCTAATCTAATTTGTTATATACTTAGAAAAGAAAGAGAACTACAAAAAATAAATTAGATCCCACCAAAAACATTAAATGTAAAAAAAGCCAAGCCTCTACGCAATTCTTCCACCGTAAAAAGTTTTGAGATCGCATAGAAGCCAAGTCCTGTTCAACTTTATTTGTAATAATAAATGAATATTTTGTGACTATATCAATAGTTTTATTCACATTACAATTATATTGTCTTGGCGATGAGCACAAATTAAAAGTCACTCCTTGTGTGTCCCCGTGTAAATACCGTTGGATTGATAAATTTATGTATGGACATGATTTTACGATTGGACTGATTATGGACTGATTGGAATTTGAGATCACTCTATAGTATAGTACATGTGCAGTTCATTGATCTTGCATGATACTGACTGTCGGTCATTTATTAACAATAAACTAAAAGTATTTAATTCTGTGATATTAAACTTCATGTTAGACTTTCACCTCTTCCAGATATGCTTTATTATATTTATAGTTTATTGTGCTCATGGCCATGTCAATATAATTGTAATGTGAACAAAACTATTGATATAGTCACAAAATATTCATTTATTATTACAAATAAAGTTGAACAGGACTTGGCTTCTATGCGATCTCAAAACTTTTTACGGTGGAAGAATTGCGTAGAGGCTTGGCTTTTTTTTACATTTAATGTTTTTGGTGGGATCATCATCTCCCGAGCCTTTTTCCAACTATGTTGGGGTCGGCTTCCAGTCTAACTGGATACAGCTGAGTACCAGTGTTTTACAAGGCACGACTGCTTATTTGACCTCCTCAACCCAGTACCCTTGCAACCCAATACCTCTCGGTAATCACAACACTAATATATGTCCTAAAAGCTTTCATAAGTACATCAAAATTACTTAGCTCAGCATTTCTTTCCCAAAAAATTGATAAAATGCGCCAATTACAAACAAAAAAAAACTCTTTTAAATCCTGAAAATATTGTGACCAAGTAGGTATAGGCAAGTCGCCAAGATTTGATCACCACTTGGCTCCTGATTGTAAAACTTAAATCACCGTAAAGTGGCAATTCTTAAGTGAAAATATATTTTTGGTGATTAAGTGAAAAAAGTTTTGGCGCGTGTGTGTCATTACGTACGCAATATATGTATGTTTTGAGAACTTCGCTTTTTATAAAAATAAGATTCCTTTATATTTGTAGGGAAACGCCTTGAATACAGACTACTACATAGTTACTAGGTGACTAAGGTGATTGCTGTCTGGTGATATAAAATATAGCTTAATTCTATATTTTAGTTATATATTGACATTTGCAGAAGGGTAAAAGACTCTTAATTCTTAGCCAATATTATGAACCTTAAAGTTAAAAACTGCAACGTATTTTTTGTTTGCTTTGGTATGGAAAAACCTTGTAGCCTAGGGAAGTTTAGTTTCAATCCAGGTACAGGAAAAAGATAGTTTATTTAGCGATTAATCCGCGGGAACGATATAAACTATAGTTATAAAAACAAAACATAACGTAAGAAGTCTGAGTAATCTACTACTGTTATTTTCCATCGTACAATAATAATCATTTCTCATTCATAAATCTGTTTTTCATTACATTAGTGTGGAGCAATAATGAAATATTTCATTTCATTATTAACTTTACGACTATTGACACTGAAAAGTTAGTTCAGTAGTTCCACTTTATTTTAATGAAAACTAGCAATTATCCCTAGATTTCACCCGGGTTCAATAAGGACTGCCAATAGCTTATGTTATTCGGGAAAAGTGTAGCTCCACAACAGTGAAAAACTTCTTCAAATCAGTTCAGTAATTTCGGAACTTTTAGGTTACAAGCAAACAAACAAAAAAAATCTTTATAATATTAGTGTGATGTCCTTCTAGCCGATTATCGGCTGCGGCAGCTGTTCTCATATAAGGAGATCAGCCATCTGCGCAGGACATATTATAGTGCACGAACATTTGCGCAGACACAGATGCACTCCCTATTCCCTCACTATCATAGCCCGATGATTTCCGATGGATTAGTGTAGATTGAGGGCAAAGAGGAAACTTTGTCATCATATGCTTAGTCTTTCCCAACTATATTGGGGTCGGCTTCCAGTCTAACCAGATGCAGATGAGTACCAGTGTTTGACTTATAGCGACTGCCTAACTAGTTATTGTCTCCCTTAACCCAGTTACCCGGGCAACCCCCTTACCCCTTGGTAATACAATAGGTATATTTGTCAGACTATAGTATACTGTACTTACTGATTACTCGTAACGACTGCCATAGATGTTCAAATGACAGCCGGGACACACCAATTTGACGAGCTTTCCGAATCACGCAGGAACATATTATGACTAAGATGGTTACTATTTCCCCAAAGATGGTGGTCCATGGCTCGTTTTTAAGGGAATATTAATAGATAAACCTACGACAAATGTATTTAGAAACCAGGGTGTTCGAATCCACGTTTTCTCTTGCTTACTTGCTTATAGTTTTCTACAGAGATTTGTGAACTAACCTTCTGTATTGAACTTTATGGTGTCAATACATAAGTCAAACGTATTTTACGTACGTACTTATAATTTTCATTACAACGTTTTGCGGTTTGGCAATCTCGAATGTTCAAAGTCAAAGTCAAAGTCAAAGTCAAAGGATTTATTTGCAAATGAATACAGTTATATACAAGGTGTTACAAAATGTCAATTAGTTCAGTATTCAGTCATAATATAATGACATGCAAAAAACATTTTATCTTAAATATACAATTATTTCGGGAACTTATACTGTAGGAATTCTTTAATGGAATAGAAGGGATTATCAATTAGCCATCTGCGTAATGCCTTCTTGAACCGAATCATTGGTAGTTCCCGAATGTTTACAGGAAGTTTATTATAAATTTGAATGCACATGGGAAAACAACTTCGCTTGTATAGTTCCGTTCTCATTTTTGGAAGAGTTAATTTGTTTGGAAATCTAGTTTTAAAATTGCAGTTATCTCCCACTTTTTCAAACAACTCAGAGTGAGATTTGGTAAATTTACAGATTTCTTCAATATAAACACAAGCTACTGTTAAAATCCTAAGTTTCTTAAATAATGGCTTACAGGATGTGAGTGGGTCGACATTACATATGGCACGCACACATCGTTTTTGGGATATTAAAGCCTTTTCGATGTGCACCGAGTTGCCCCATACCAATATTCCATAGCGTAATACTGAGCCAACATACGCATGATAAGCCTGTAACGTGGCTTGCTTAGTTGTAAGATTGGATAGGCGCCAGAGAGCATAAGCAAACTTAGCAAGTTTTTCGCATACTTTATTAATATGGTTACTCCAGGAACATTTTTCATCTATCACTATGCCAAGGAAAGTTATATTATCTGTTTTTTCAATTACTTTGTCTTCATAGGTTATTTTTAATTTTATTTTATTCCAGTTCTTGTTGGTAAATTGAATGTATTTAGTTTTTCCTATATTAGGTTTTAAGTTATTACTCTCCATCCATTTTATAATTTTGTTGACTGTGTTATTTATTTCTATGTTGTAATTTTCATTTATTTTTGGGATTATGACCGACACGTCATCTGCGAAAAGTATGCAAGGATAGTTTGTAACGTCAATTAAGTCATTTATATATAGTAGGAACAGTAGGGGGCCTAATATACTGCCCTGGGGAACACCGGTGCGACTGTGACCTAAGCTAGACTTATATACCATTTCACTTTGTTTTGTTTTATTTACAGTGATTTCAACAAATTGTGATCTATTTGTAAGATAGCTTTTTAACCATGCATTTGCTTTGCCACGTATTCCAAACTTTTCACATTTTTTCAGGAGCAAATCATGTGAAACAAAATCAAAGGCCTTTGACATATCAAAAAATATAACTGTTGTTGGAATTTTATTGTCAATATTTTGAGAAACTAGGTTCATTAATGTAAATGCCGCTAAGGTTGTTGATTTATTTTTTTGAAAACCGTTTTGTTCCTTTTTCAGTATTTGGAATTTATCAATAAAACTGGTTAATCTAGAATGCATAATTTTTTCATAGATCTTCGCGAGTATAGGTAGTAGAGCTATTGGTCTATAATTATCAACAAGTTTTTTGCTTCCCTTTTTGTAAATTGGCTTAATTACTGATATCTTTAATTTATCAGGAAACACTCCCGTATATAGTGACAAATTTATAAGGTGTTCAAGAATAGGAGCAATGATAGGGCTTATGAATTTTATGATTTTTGTGGGTTTCACTATATTATATCATAGTTTTATTAAACCTTACTTTACAGATAGGTACTCGTATGTATATTGTTTGACAAAGTTTATTAGTTACTTACTAGCTAATGAGATATTGGTTCTTCACGACAGTATACGAACAGTAAGTAGTCTTTGGCAAAAAATATCTAGGTTGAAATAAATGTATTAGATACGGGCATTCGAAATAAATGATTCCATAATGGTTAGAATCTTAGAGAATTTAAAATAATTAATTTAGATCATTGTCACTTGCGCACAGGTTGTTTCATTTTTTTTTGTAGCACACAATCTTTAGATAATTGCACTTTGTTATAATGCTTCAAGATTTTTAAAATACAATATGTGTTTTTATAATTTTTTTTTCGTATAATATAACAATTTATTTTATAAAGTAAGTCTAAGATAACTATGTATCACTGAAATAAATGATAGATATAGATATAATTCGAATACAAAACCTCATTTCTTTGAATGTAATTCATAAAATAAATATTTCTTTTGCAATTTATCTTGAAAACGTTACTCATATTTATTTGAGATAAAGATAAAGATAAAGATAAAGATAAAGATATTTATTATTGCAAATACGGGTTACAATGATGTTGTTACATAAGGGTAAAAAGATCCGCCATATTTTACCAATTGGCATGCAATATAATATTAATAAATCAAAAATTATTGAACATAGGATTAAGAAGAAGAACAAGGAAAAATATAATTAGGAATAATAAGGAGATTCAATATAATTAACAATATAATTAGGAGATTCAAATTCAATTTCTAAAAACTAAATTTTTTATATATTTATTCGAAATCCAGAGATTTCTGAAAACCAACGCTCTGGATATATACGAATGGCGTCGACCCTGTTAATGGAGAGCTAACTTTGTTTTCAACAAAAGTTTAAATTTAATTATATTAATGTTGAATTCGATCCGTCCCTTCTCTGTTTGAGAAGACTGACAAGACTGCTGTTAAATGAAGAAATATTTAAGGAGCATTCTGGTTTGTTTTGTCATAAAATGGTTTGAGATTTCTATTTTACATCCCTGAATACTTAAATATACATATATGTACTTTATTTAGTACCATATACTTTTTAAATTAAAACTCTGAAAGAAGATGTAATGACAAAATGTTTTTTACTCACTTTAAAATAAGATATGAATCGCGATCTTATCATTTACTTACACTAATATTATAAAGAGTAAAGATTTGATTGTTTCTTTGATATGAATAAACTCCGAAACTATTTGACTGATTTGGAAAATTCTTACACTATTGGGAAGCTACGTTTTGCTTTAAAAAAATACCTGATTTGCGTCACTAACATTCAGTAGTGGCATTTACGGAAACTAAAAGCACAAAATTACAGTCAGATTTACTATCCCCCAATCATAGTTCAACAAAACAAAACACAGCAATAATTACACCATTAAACCCACACCATAAACCTATAAAACAATCCTATACAAAGTCGTAGATAACACCATAAAATTGTGTCCTTACCCCTTGATCGAATAAAATCGGTAAACGGAATCACGGAGGAAGGAAACATAGCGGAGATGCCGTAAGGAAGGTAGGTCAGACGCCTTCTTGTAGGCCAAGCAACGTACGGTAGGCGTGATCAGTTACTAGAACTAACTAGACGTTTCGATTCCAAGTCAATGTTTCAAAGATTAGTCTTGATTGATTGGTGATTTTGTTTTGAAAATAATTATAGTTAGATAGAAGGTAAGGTCGGTGCTAGTAACGCTCCTCGTCCCCCGAACACCCGCATGTTGTCGCGCTGCTTTCTTAGGAGATTTTGCGTTATGACATCTCCGCTAGTCATTTTGTTCTCCATGGACGGATCAAATAAAATCGGTAAGCGGTCGGCTTGCTGTAAACATACAAATAAAATTGAAGTATTCATCTGTAAACCTGCATTGTAAGTGCTTAGGAATGTTTACCTGTACTAAAATCTTGTGATTTATCCTGTATATCTAAACGTTTTTGTCCGTCTTTCTGTGTTAGTTTTTATATTGCATTATATTAACTTTATTTATTTTTTAATTGTATTTTGTAATTTAAAAAAATGCTAGTAAATCGGTAATAGGTGACTGAGTAAGTGACACATTTAAAGTAACATATTTGAATTATTAAAACGCGTTAGTTACCTATACAGAGAAATATTTTTTTTTAATTGAAAAAAAAAAAAAAAAAAAAACTTTTCAAAAGATTTTCAAGATAAAATTAATTGCCATAAGACACACAAAATTACCTTCGCATAAAATTAACCGACCCCCACCAGGAGTCAAAACCAGTATCAAATAAAATCAGTAATCCTTATCGGTCCGCCATCTTGTAATAAAGTCGATAGCACCCGTAGCTCTCACCATGATGGGTTGTCCGCCTTAGTTTATGGCGGAATTCTAACATAAAACGCCATGGGTTAATGGTTGGTAGTCCAATGAGGTAGAATTTGATTGAAGTATTTTAGTTACTAGTTACTATTCTTTATTGCACACTTAACAATACATAATAAAAAAAAAAGACAGTTTATGTACAATGACGAGCTTAACCCAGAATTGGGTTCTCTTACAGCCAACCTTAAAGCCATGGAGAGATTTGATAGTGGTAGGGTAGATTAAAAAGTGCACAACAAACATTGAAAACTAAACAAAAATATCAAATAACAATATACTAAACATATATATGTAGTAAAACTACACAATACATAAACATAATACATATAATATATATATATATACATACGAATATAAATATCATTCATGTCGATAAATAGTATTCCTTTACTCGTCTCTTGAATGCACCCAACGATGGGCTTTCGCGTATAGAATGTGGAAGGGAATTCCACAGTCTCACAGCACGAACAGTGAACGATCCATCATAGCGGCTCGTAGTGTGGGAAGGGACACGAAGAAGGAGAGATGAGGAAGTGCGACAAGGTTTGCCTCTCGGAACAAGAAACTCAAAACGTTCCCGAAGATATCTTGGTGAGCGAGGATTGTAGAGAAGAGAGAAAAGAAAAGAAAGAATGTGAGCATCTCGACGCCGCCGAATAGGCAACCACTTCAACCGACTTCGAAATTCCGACACGTGGTCGTACTTCCTGAGCCCGAAAATGAAGCGGATGCACAGATTCTGCAGACGTTCGAGCTTATCTAGAAGTTCCTCAGTCGCATCAAGGAAACAGACATCAGCATAATCTAAAAGTGGGAGAAGAAGCGACTGAGCGAGAGTAATTTTTGTTGAAAAAGGCAGGAACTTTTGGAGCCGTTTGAGAGACTGAAACGTGCAAAATACTCTCCTGCTTACTTCCGCCTTTTATTTTGTAATGTGTCCTGGTTGAAGTTAATATACTACAACTGGTTTTTGGTTCAGTTGACAGTTGCTGCCAGTCAGTACAAACAATAATATTTTCACTTGATAACTGACAGCTGTCTACTGCACAAAAAAAAATCTGTACCCCTGTAATTGATGGTTGAAGACAATTATTTGAAATTAATTTTTATTCAAACATAAATATTAAATAGTCTTATTTTTATTTAATTACAAAATAAAAATGTAATTTAAAAACTATTTTACAGAGTCGGTCCGCCAGCTTCTTCTTCTTATATATAAAAAGAATTGCGTTTCGTTAGTCTGACTAAAACTCCAGAATGGCTGGACCGATTTGGCTTATTTAGGTTTTAAAATGTTTGTAGAGGTCCTGAGAAGGTTTAAACTTTTAAAAGTTTGTTGGGTCAGCTAGTCTTGTAATAAAATCGATAGCACCCGTAGCTCTCACCATGATGGGGTGTCTACGCTAGTTTATGGTACAGTTACAACAAAAAACGCCATGGGTTAACGGCGGGGCTCGGATTTAAGGAGGTTGGTAGTCCAATGAGGTAGAATTTGATTGTAGTTTTCGTTTTTTTTACCTGGTTGATGTTAATAAATGATGCTGGAGACAATAACATTGTGTTTAGAATTACTTTTTATTTACACGTAAGATAAAAGATAAATAGATTTGGCCTTACTACAAAAACTTTAACCCCTGTTTTACACTTGTCTAAAAAAAATTTGGCTGCAAAATGAACTATATGTCAGCGTCATAATTTGACATTTTTTTAGACAAGTCTTAAACTGACATTTAAAAGTTTTTGTGGTAAGACGGATTATCTTTAAAATAAACATATGAAACTCATTTCTGGAATACCTATTTAACAACTTTTTACGGTTGAAAATAATTACACTGTGGATTTGATTACGCCATCCTGATGTTTTTACCAAAAATATTATCAACTGTTTGTAAATACATTTTTATAAAAACCCGTTTTTGGCGACATATAGAGCTTTTATAATAAGCACACAACTATTTGTTCAAGTAAAAAGAAAACATTGTTAGGTATCCCATTTATCTCAAAAGGCATAGGCTACTTTTTAGCCAGGTGCGTGAAGTGTTCTTGACGCGGACAAAACCTCTTGTAAAAGCGAGTACTTCATCATCATCATCATCATCAGCCTATCGCAGTCCACTGCTGGACATAGGCCTCTCCAAGTGCACGCCACTGAGATCTATTTTCGGCTTCTCACATCCAGCTTCTGCCAGCCGTCTGTAACAGCGAGTACTTACATACGTACTTATTCCTACAGTCATAATCCGATGGTTTAACGTACAAAGGGCTCTGAAATCGATACTGTAGTGACTCGATAACAAGGCCATTAAATACGACAAGAATTTACTACCAAAGCCCGACCAACCCTTATTTATTTAAATTACAACATCGGAACTACCTGTAATCGAGTCCAATTTAGAGCGCACACTAAAAACTTTTAGTCGGCCGATAGTTTGTTTGGGCTCATAAATCAGTATAAAGATGAATGGTAGTGCGCACATTACAATGATTAGGTATGACTGGTGACTCTAAGAGCATAGTATTGGCCGTCTTATAAAAAGGACATTTATTTAAAGTACCCGCATACTATAGACTAAACAGTCTGGCGACAGTGAGTCGATGGTCAGAAATAAAGAAAATCTTGATTCCAATCAAAATTGTCAGTCTGTCTGATACCTGATCTTTGTAATGTACGTACTACCATTCATCTTCATACTGATTTATGAGCCCAAACAAACTATCGGCCGACTAAATGTTTGCTGTGTGCTGGTGTTTTGAAGGAATTTAAATCGATTTTGAAATATGGTCTCGATATAGTAGAACTGATTTTATTTTGTCACTTTCTGTTTAATACAGTTGTTTGGGATTAGAGGTGTGATTTATCGATGTTTTATGGTTGATTTTTTATAGTGTTGGGGTTTGTTAAATAAAATATCTGTTGGCATATTTCATTCATAATTTGTTAACAAAGGGTATAACAAGTTCTGAAGTTATGTATTCAGGGTTTAACTGACATACAAAATAGATTGAGGGCATTTTTTAATTTTTAGTTTTGTTGCATGAAGACAAATTATATCGAAATTAGTACTAGTCTATCCTAATATTCTAAACAAGGAATTATTGTTTATTTGTACCAAAAGACTCCGAGATTGCTGATCCGAATTGAAAACTCCTTTCACTGTTCGGAAGCTAAGGAAGCTATCCCCGGGTGACATAGATAACATTTATTTTTTTACGGGAAATATCTATCCCTACTAATATAATAACAGCGAAAGTAACTCTGTCTGTCTGTCTGTTACGCTTTCACGTCTAAACCACTGAACTTATTTTAAAAATTTGGTACAAAGATAGAGTTGACCTTGAGAAAGAAACTCTCTTGGATACGCAATATAACCGAACTCGACGCGGGCAAAGCCGCGGGCTGATGCGAGTTCGTTCGTAAGAAATAGTCTATGGAAAAGTAGGTACTGCACATTGTGAAATAAAACCACTTCAAGACGTTAGTCAGCCACTTACAGCACTTATAATGTGATGCCCTATATATTTCGACGCCATTGTACAACGTTACTCATCTAAAAAGTTCTATATTGAACGTGCCTAAATAAACTACATGCATTTCGTAGGTATTCGTGTTACTAGAGTAAGTAGAGTAAGTATTTTCCATTGCGTAATTTTCTTCTATCAATTCAATATTATGAACATTTTTGGCAGTCTTTACCAAGGGATATTGGGTTGTCCTGGAAACTGAGATGATGAGGACAGATAGGCAGACACTCATTGTAAAGCACTGGTACTCAGCCTCATCCGGATGCAGACTGGAAGTCGACCCCAACATAGTTGGGAAAAGGCTAGGCAGATGATGATAATAGCTACAAAACTTCTCAACCAATTCAAATGAATGTGCAATAATGTGCATAGCATTCATAATGAAACGCAAATCAGTGTTGCACACATATAAATCTCATTTCTGTCTGTTTGTTCAATTTAATCTGCAATACTGAGTGGTAGGGTATCCATGTTTTTGTAAACAACGGGAATAATATTTTATTTTAACTTTGTGTATTCGCTTTTATTAATATTGGAGAGTGAATTTAATCACTCAAAGTAAAAGCACACTAGCACAAAATAAAGAAATTAAAAAAATAAAATGTGAAGTAACATTTTTCAATTTTGAAAAATATTATTTATTTTTCAAGAATAAAAGTTACTTGATGACTTTGTAGGTAGTTATTTTAGGCCCGATTCTGTGCAATAATATTCCGAAAATATTATAAAGCATAGTAACCCTACACTCGTTGGTTGCGGATAACTGATCACAAGCGATTGGTTTTACCTATTTGTCGCTTCAAATTGATATCGAAGCTGTATTTACAATACTAATAATATAGAAATATTATTGTTACGTTGTTTCGTAAGTACAGCCTTATTTTATGTGAATTCTTATCTTCCGTATAAACATCATTATCATCATCATCATCTCAGCCATAGGACGTCCACTGCTGAATATAGGCCTCCCCCTTTGATCTCCACAGATACCTGTTGGAAGCGACCTGCATCCAGCGTCTTCCAGCGACCTTTATAAGGTCGTCTGTCCACCTCGTATAAACATAATTATCAGTAATTTTTTTATTTATTTTCCATTAAAAAAACGAACGAATGTCCTGAAATTATAAGTATTATGGTTACTCTACTTCTCTACCCTATTTGAAATTTCATATTAGTAATTCAGTATAGATTTTCATAAAAATGTTATTTATTTTTCAACCTTCGCTTTTTTGGCTTTACACTTTACAAGGAAAACATAACTTTTTCCCTCAAATCATTCCTAATCCTTTCCTGCCATAAACCTTCGCTATAAATTCTCACTTCGCCCGCAGTTAATTCGGACAATAACCGGCCAACCACGGAGGAAGGAAAGATAGCGGAGATGCCATAAGGACGGTAGGTCAGGCGCCTTCTTGTAGGTCAACCAACGTACGGTAGACGTGAACAGTTACTGGCACTAACGAGGCGTTTAATCCTTGTCAAAACAAAACCAATTTGTCATAGACAGGTCTTGCTTAGTTGGTGATTTTATTTCGACAATAAGCGTAGGGTTCCATAGAAGGTAAGGGCGGAGCTAGTAACGTTCCTCGTCCCCCGAACACCCGCATGTTGTCGCGCTACTTTCTTAGGAGATTTTGCGTTATGACATCTCCGCTAGTCATTTTGTTCTCCATGGGTATTACCAGTAAAGGCTGCACACAAAATGTTGTAAATCGTTGTTTATTAATGTGTCACAGTTTTGTACATTCTCTGGCTAAAGTGTTGAATATTTTATTGAATGCGCGGCCTGTGGTTTCGGTCGTAGTAGAGAGTTTTACCTTTTAATTAATTATGATTATAGGTTTGGAGTTTAAATTATGTATTGGAGGTGGTTTGTTTTAAATATTTATGTCTCTTTGAGAATCATAACATCTTTTCGGTGAATTTTAAACTGTCAGAACCACTAAAACATTTTAAATCCCATCAATCATAAAGAATAGGGTTGTTTCCTAGTATTCATTTAGTTAAAATTAAATAAATGCACCGAAAGTTCACAAAACTAGAAACACGATAAGCTATATTATATTATTTATAACTGACCATATATTTTTTAATTAATTTATGAAATTTTAATTTAGAGCCTGTGACGTCACGCCATTAAAAACGACGAGAAGAGACCGATGACGTCATCCTTTCTATATTTGACAATGACAAGTATTTGACAGTGACAGATATATCGAAATAACCTCAGAATTAATGTTTTGTTTATTTGCTTCTGTGAAGTTCTGTGTGTTAATTGCATTTAAGTGATACAACTGCTAAAGAATTATGGAGAAAAGATTTATGAAAGCTGATAGTTCCAATCTGCCAAGAGTAGATTCTTTTATGGTCGCTCAATTCTTTGCCAATCAATAACCAAGATTTTTATTCAGCGGTACGTGGATGAACAGTTTATTTAGAGCACTAATGGTCGTATTTCCACAGTCTCGCACAACACAAACCTTGTAGACATTCATTTAATTGAAGTTTTTTGAAAAAGCATCAAATCTTTTCGAACGCGGACACAAACATAACCTCAATATAAATAAACACAAACTTTACGTTTCTTTGCACCATTTCATTTTTCCGCGTACACAACTCAAAACATTTGAGGTATTTTATTTTTGTGCAAATGTATAAAAATAATCTATATGTATAAAATATTATAGTTTTTGTAGCTATTTTATAAAAATACATTATTAAAATTAAGAAATCCATTAGTTGGTATGTTAGTTTTTTCTCGTTAGATGTGCTTAAAATGTAAAGGAATGAACAGAGAACGTTGACGTCACAGTCACGTGATCTAGCGTTTTCTGAGCAATATTTTAAGACAAATAGAAAAACATGTAATACATAAAAAATAAAAAGATTTGAGACGAAAAATGAAAGAGAGGGTGATCTTAAAATTATTTAGAAGCTATCTAAATAGATTTCCGAAAATTGGAAACAACCCTATTCTATCATCAAAATTATTTGAAATTTTTAATAAAAAATATAGTATGAATTCACTTAGTTCGCCATAACAATAATATAGACTGAAAAATATTTAAAAATTTCAAATATTATATAAAAATCATCGCATATTGAACTTGATTGTACATTCCCGTGTGTGGCCATTAAATGAGCGATGTGCCTAAAACGCGTTGATGTATCGTCAAACTGCGATTGTCGTAACGCGACAATAAAAACGCACGTACGTGCGACAAAATAATACAAAGCTATTTGTTATAATTCTGAGGTTTGTTGAGTTATTTACAATGCTGTGTTGGGGACTTTTAATGTTGGTTTATGGGGGGTTATTTGGTACCCCATACCTACCTGTTATGTGAGAAACAGTCGGGTAATCTGGATTACGATTTCTGTAGTCATAAAATGTCATAAAAAATTTAATTTTATGGTGTCAGGGAGGAATATTTAGGGAATTATAGGGGACCGAATCTTTTAAAAAAATCGAGTTTTTTGTACTGACTGTTTGTATAAAACTTTTAACTGCACCAAAAACAGTTAAATCATACACGATAATTATATTATCACCGTTATAAGAAGATACAAACAAGGTGAATTATCTTGGTTGGACTTACCTAACCTAGCTAGATAGACAGTTCTTAGACCAGTCCCTTAACAGATATTGTTCAAAAAGTTTATACATATATTTACCGAAATATTTATATAAATATCGTTAATATAATTATTTACAAATACGCTTATGTAGTTCTGTAACTTTCAGCTTGTATAGAACTGAGCTTAAAACAAAACTGAACCAAAACTAAGTTTAGCAACCATTTCGATTTACATTAACATGTTCGTAATTTAATAATAAACAATTTTGCCCATAATAAACTTCCCTATTAAATTACCTAGCAGTTGGTTGCCATGGCAACCTTTGAAAATATCCTTTTCAGCTCGCGAGATCAATTCAAAAGGGGTGTAATTGGTATTCTGAAAGTTTCAGATAGATTCGCATTTGACATTTAGTTCTGAAAACTGTCTGAAGTTTCGGAAACCTTTTTGTTAATAGGGTATTTGATTACTGTTCAGAGTGTTCTAGGGTTATAGTTAAACTAGCCGTTTCACCCGCGTTAAGGGGTAACCACTTCCCGCAACCGGAAAAAAAGTCGTAGTAGGCTAGTATGTCCTTTCTTAGTTTTTAATCTATTTACCTAGTAGTTTTCGTAGAAGGGCTCGTGACTAAGTCAAAGCCGCGCGGTTCCATCGATCTTATAACTTAAGCAACGCTTGGCGCGGTCGATTCGAGGATGGGTATCTTGTCATGATGAGTTCTACGGTGTTTCGGAAAGTACAATAAACTAGTGGGTCCCGACTGTCATTTGAACCTCTTTGACAGTCGTTACTGATAATCAGAAGCCAGAAAGTGAGCCTACCAGCCTTACCAAGGGCTACTGGGTTGTTGAATCTATCGCTCTCTGTAAAACACTGGTACTCAGCTGCACATGGTTAGACTGGAAGTCGACCCCAACATATTTGGGAAAAGACTAGGCAGATGATAATGATTGATCAATTAACTTATCAAGTCGTAAAACACTGTTTTTGACAATTATAATTAGGTGAACTTTACAGTTATTAGGTATCATTTGATATATTATTGACGTAGGTACCTTTAGTAAGTTAATTAATAATGCAAATACAAACTGATTATTGTCAATAATTAATTTCCGAAAGCTTTGTTTTCCTGTTAATTGTGAATTCTGTGTTGATTAATTGATAACGACAAACAATGGGATATAATTTGTTACATTTTGATATTTATTTTTAAAATTATATAAGATATTTATTTTAAAAGTCGTGGTGGCCTAGTGGGTAAAGGACCAATCTCTCAAGTATGAGGGCGCGGGTTCGATCCCAGGTCAGGCAAGTACCAATGCAACTTTTCTAAGTCTGTATGTACTTTCTAAGTATATCTTAGACACCATTGGCTGTGTTTCGGATGGCACGTTAAACTGTAGGTCCCGGCTGTCATTGAACATCATTGGCAGTCGTTACGGGTAGTCAGAAGCCAGTAAGTCTGACACCAGTCTAACCAAGGGGTATCGGGTTGCCCGGGTAACTGGGTTGAGGAGGTCAGATAGGCAGTCGCTTCTTGTAAAGCACTGGTACTCAGCTGAATCCGGTTAGACTGGAAGCCGACCCCAACATGATTGGGAAAAAGGCTCGGAGGATGATGATGATATTTATTTTTAATTGATTTGTCCCATTGTTATGGTAGCTCAATAATATTTTGAATTTAAATCCATGTTTTAATCCTTCGGTGATAGATAACCCACATCGATTAAGGCTATAAGATATATTTATCCGATTGCACGAAGTAATTACCACGGGACGCATTTGAAACCGTTGGCGAATAGATTTCCCAACTATGTTGGGGTCGTTTTCCAGTCTAACCGAATGCAGCTGAGTACCAGTGTTTAACAAAGGAGCGACTGACCTCCTCAACCCAGTTATCCGGGCAACAAAATACCTATGGCGGAAGCTAGTTATTACACTTAATAAACCTATCCAAATTCATAAACCCATATTTACATACCACAAGACATTAAAAATCATTTCGCAAAGTTAAACTAACCTCGGGTTCAGTTAGACTAATTAGAAGTACGAAAAGTTACCGAAATGAATTAGTTAACTTTATTATTGGATTATGAGGAGTTAACTGGCCCACAGTAACTTTAACTGGTCACGTATAGGCTGTGTAGTTATTTTGCTTTTAACTAACTGTGGGGGAAGAGGTAATGTTTTGAGTTTGAGAGTTAATTATATTTTAACGATTTGAGAATTGTAATTATCAAGAGTTGCACAATTTATAAGAAATTATTACCTAATTCTACACTATTTTTATTTTCATCATCAGACTTCTCTGAGTCCTTCGAATGAGCGTTAATCACTACACTTGTTCAAGGCGCATATTGGTCATTTCGAACATTTTATTTTACCTGTACATAGAAATTGATGCCCAAAATACTAAGAAAAAAATATATTTCAGATTAGAAGTTACGTTGCTTCTTGTGTGACGTGGAATTGAACTCACTGTGTCCTACCCGAGAAGCTAGTGTTTTAACCACTAGCCTACCACCACTTCTTGCCTACATCATCTGGGCCTTTTCCCAACTACATCGGAGTCAGCTTCCAGTTTAACCGGAGGCAGATGAGTACTAATATTTTACATAGAGCGACTTCTTGCCTATATGACATACAAATTAACAACACATAATTACAAATTTCTTACCCCCAAAAATCTAGATACTTTAACACTGCGATAATCTTGTAAAATATTATTAAACGTACAAAGACTGGCCCCCATAAATAAGGGTGAAAATGGGGAAAGCTTACAACTTATCGTGAATAAATTTTCGAAAGCAATTAAACTAGGACAAGAGAGCGAAATTTTCAAAAACAAATTAGTCATTTTAATTAATTTCTTTGAAAGTGTACGACAGTTTGACTCGAATGTTAATTGGTGTAATGCTTTTTTTCTTAGTATGTTTTTTTTTCTTTTTTGGTTTTTGATGGTGGTTGTTTTCTGTGATTTGGTTTGTATCTTTAGGGAATTATTATTGGAATCCAAATTGTAATTAAGTATATCGAACCTCCATAACTCTAAATCTTAACTTACAGTAAAACTGGAAAGATTATTTCTTCCGTTAAAAAGCACTAAGCACTAGAGACAGCTGAACACTGACTTAACAGGTGTTAGATAGCCCATCATTCACGAAGGCTATAGGTTGTACTATAAGCCACAGTGTTCCTAAAGTAGTGCCCACGGGAAAATAGGTGGCTTAATACATAACGAGTGAATATGTAATACTGATAAAAACGAATGAAAAGTCTTAGGCGTCGTCCTAATTGGCAGCGATCGCGCGATGGCGCTATGCGTTTTTCATCTAAGACGTCGTCCTAATTGACAGCGATTGTACGATGACACGATGCGTTCTCGTCGTTCGATGAGTTCAAACATACAGATTTCATCGGAGTGTCCTATTTGAACCTCGCAAGTGAGATAGTGAGATCGTGAGATGAAAAACGCATCGCGCCATCGTGCAATCACTGCCAATTAGGACGACGCCTTATAGACAAACTGATACTCATAGTATAGTCTAAGTAAGAAATATCTCTAAACTCGTTACACGTAAACATACTAACAGACACAGTAATTGACGTAAAATATTATTAAAACATATAATAACCAATAGAAATAACAAAACACATATCCCTCTTACATTACAAACCATTTAATCACCCTGCAGCAGTCGGGTAAGTGCAACAGAGATGGCTGATATTGCTCGTTGTTGTAATTAAAGAGAAATGTCATGATCAATCAGGGGTAATTGGCTGATCACATGTAGGGCGTGCAGAAAAATCTCTAATATGTTGGAAGGATTTTTATTCAATTTAAAAGTGTGTATTTTGTGTTAGTAGAACTAATAGGTGAGGTATATTTGAAATATCTCTAAAAGGTGGATAAGCAAGTAAGAACCTTTAGGCTTGTGAAAACATTACTGAGATACTAAATATACATTTTACGTAGATTGTAAATATTCTAAATTATGAACTATGTTTTTTTTTATTGTTTTTATGTATCTAACATAGGTTATGTTGTTTGTGTGTCACTAACTGTCGTGGCCCTTGTAGTTTGACAATAAAATATTTTTGTTTTATTTATTTATGATGAATGAATGATTATAATTTTTTCATGTTACTTTAATCGTTACAAAAAATATCATCGATTCGATTTTGCCTACAAAGGACATTATTAATATCTGCATGTTACTTTTCAAAGGAATTAATTGAAAAAAAAAAAAAAAAACAATTTTCATCATCATCATCTCATCGCTAGACGCTATTTCTGCCAACCCTACACTCCAATAGCCATCACCCGAGCCCGTACAGCCAGCAGAACAATTGGTACGTTTAGCACGTTCGATAATCACTCAGGTATGGCAGTGTGGCAAATAATTGCCAGTTTGCCACCTATGGCACTTGGCAATGGCATGCCAGTGGCGTTTGCGGGTTAAAATCAAACTGTGATGGCAACGGCAGTTCGATGCGGTTTCTATTGGCTTCTATTGGCTGTTTAGGATTGTGTTAGATACAATGTCTATAGAATGGGTGCGAAACTGTTTACTCTTGTTTTTTTTTTTTTAATTTTGTTGAGTTTCGAAGATACGTCTGACGACATAGGCCCGGTTGTTCGTTCGTTACGTTAAAGTTAAAATTTTTCCGTTGTCATTTTTGACGCAGGTTAATTTGACATTTTTATTATGAAATTTTAACGTTCAACAACGCTTTTTGAATTTAAACCCTGTTAATTTTACTGTAACTAGAATTTAACCCTAACCTTGACGTAACCGAGCTTCGAACAACCGGGCCTTAATGTCATGTCTCATGCCACTAAAAAATATACTTACATTTAAAGTTTTATTTGATCACTGTTTTTTCGTGGCTATTGTAGCAATACATAATTTTAATAAAGCATACCAAGTAAAAAATATTTTTATATATAACTACCTAACTGAAATATTGTTATGTTCTAAAACACTTGTAACATCGTATTTTTTTTAACAGAACATAAATTAGGTAATAGATATATTGGATAATAATTTATACCGTGATACACACTGAAAAATAAATTCTATCTTATTTTAGTACTAAGTATTCAAAAGTGCATTATTTCTTTTAAAACAAGCTTTCAAAACAAAATGTTATTTTAAAAACCATCCCAGAAACTATTTAAATACCATTCAGATTTAAAAATGTTTTCTCGTTTTAAAACAATATTTTGCAAAACCTTTTTCGTACATTTTTAACGTGCTACATTTTTATATTTTGTTTAACTTGTTTCAAGCATTTGGAGAAAACTAGAAATAAAACAAAAGTATAGGTATAATAAAGTTTATTATTTAAGGATTCTAGCTGTAAATATACCTACATACTTTTAGTGTACCCTGAAGACTAAATAGTCGGCCGACAATTGAAACGATTGTGTTTTTTTTTTTAATTTTGATTCCAATCGAAGTTCTCAGTTGGTCGGATACAGGCTAAATACCTAATCTTTGTAATGTGCGTACTACCATTCAATTTAATACCATTCAGACAAACTAAAAGTTTGGAGTGTGCGGGTACCCTAACAATTGTGTTTCTAAAACTAACAATAGTACATACCTACCACCAATCACACAAAAAGGGTTAACTGATTAATATATTTGACACAGAGACTTAGATAAAAAGAATATCTACTTCTTTTAAGATCAGTTTTAATTTGAGCACAACACAAGAAGAACAATATAAAATAAAAATAATTGTAGGGTGACCATAAAATTTCACAATAATCGAGGACATTCTCGAAACTGTCATTATGTCATAAACCCACATGAGTATGAAGAATGCGCACAATAGTTCAAGATTACGGTCTCCCCGGTATTTCATTAATACCGCCAATAATGGCCGTTTTGGGGTCGTTTTATTTGTTTCTGTTTCCCCTCTTGGTGATTGCCGTGGTGATAAATGTGGTCTGATATTAGACATCACCAACAATTTTGGGGAGCTTGATAAATCAGACGTGTTATTGTTCTTATTTATTGACAGAAGTACGATCATTTCTGTAATGATGGATGAGTGAGCGAGCAAATATATACTCGTTTCCGCTACCGTCCCATCGGGCTATGAGAGTGAAGGAATAGTGAATGCACTTGTGTCTGCGCAATTGCTTATGCATTATAATATGTCCTGCGCAGTTGGCTTATCTTGAAAAAACACTGCCCTGGCCGATAATCGGCTGGGGCAAGGCCAGGCTAGGCTATCATCATCATCACTTATGACAAAAACAAAGTCTAACTCAAAAATAAAATAATTATACTCGTGTATTCCTGGTAAGCTGATACAGGAAACTTTATTCGCGTTCAAGAGAAGGTTTTTCAAAATAACATCGAGACAACAGAATAAATTCCACAAAAATGAACTAAATACTACAAAATTAAACATAAAATTGACAGTAATTAACGCATATATCATAGAAAGTGTAACAAATAATACCTACCTAACAATAATTATTATAGCTTGTTTTTATGTATTAACATACATTTCCAGAATATTCCCACACATTTACATTATATGCGTAATATTCTATTTAATGCGCATTTCTATTCATCTGTAAATTAGGTATTTATTACCACATATTTAGAACACTATTACAAGCTGCATGCACTCGTTAAATACCTATACAATTTCTATATAATGTCGGTTTATTACTAAAGCCTGTATATTGTATAATACAATACAATACATTAATAATTAACCAGTTATTTCAAATGAAACGGCCAGTATTGAATGACAGAATATATGGAGGCCATCGAATAAGCAAAAATGAGCGGAGATGCCATAATGCAGGTAGGTCAGGCGCCTTCTTCTAGGTCAAAGTCGTGGACATGACCAAATCGATCAGTTACTAGTCTACGATTTCCGGTATCGCAAAAATGGTCGGGTCCAAACAAGGCGTATAAGGGCGAAAACAGTAACGTTCCTCGTCCCCAGCACACCCGCATGTTGGCTCGCTACTTTCTTAGGCGATTTTCCTTAGGCAGTTATAGCACCTCCGTTAGTCGTTTTGTTCTCCATGCTCATGTCCCTATTCATATCTCTCAAATAACAAATAAGCTGGACACTTTAATCCAGTAAAAACATCATTCAATTATTATCAACTAATTAATTAATATTGTCAAAATAATATTGTGACGTCAGTTACGTTGGCCACACGTACGAATTACCGTGGACTTTAATATTAGTGTCCCGCCGATAAATTATTGCTCGGCATTAAATTGACATGTTGGATAAAATTTATTCCGACGACCAGATAATTTATTGGCTTTTATTGAATTTTGGGTAATAAAGCTATTATGTGGGAGATTTTAATTTTAAATACAAGTGAATATTTTAATTATGATTTTGGTAAGTAAGGGCTTGGAAAATATATGGGACGTTATTTATGATACCTCAATTAAGTTGTGTGTCAGTAGGGTAACTTTAATATCGACTTTTTTAATGTCAACGTACTGACGGTCTGAATGTATGTATTTTCTTGAGTGTTGGTGATCTTATTGAATATTTTTAAATGCCACATTTATATGTACTATTGCCTATTGTCCTTACCTAAAATTTATATACCGATTAAGACGTGTGATGTGTGTGTGTATTGTATGTATAATATAACTTTAGTCACTTGTAATACCGTGTCCCGCTAAATAAAGATTCTTCTTATTCTTATAACGTCTTCATAAAAAGCAAACAGCAGGGTGACAGTCTAGCCAGTCTATCCATGAACGAATTTGAGTTCCTAAGTAAAGTTATCTAATGTTCTTATAACTCTCCGTTATTCCAATTTTACGATGAATAGATAATCTGTGATTAAGATGATGACATAAAAAATAATACTGTGTCCTACAAACATATCACACACCTTCGCAAAAAATAACACATAATAATTTAAAATACACGTTCGTAACATCTGACCAAGAATTCACTGAGCTAGAAGATACACGTCGATGCAACATTGATTCTACTCGACGGAAAACTAATAAGTCCGCAGTAATTTGTAGTGTGGTCACCGTGTGGTTTCGCAAAATGATACGAAAATAAAATGATACGAAGGAGTATTAATTTGTATCTGATATGGGTTGTGTCTGTTCGTATTAGTGTGATGATGTAGCTAGTGTCTATTTTGATTTTGTTTTTTTTTTTTTTTCGAAATATTTATAGATTTCTTGGAAAAATTTTGTTGTACTTATTATGATGTGTAATATGCATTCTTGATATAATTTTGTGTATTTAATTAAATATATAAGCATATAAGGGTTAAGTAGATCAAAATAAAGATGGATCAATATTAAAATAAAGATGGATCAATATTAAAATAAAGATGGATCAATATTAAAATAAAGATGGATCAATATTAAAATAAAGATGGATCAATATTAAAATGTTTACAAATGACAGTGAAAGGTAGATGAATACTTGAGAAAATTATATTACTAATCCCTAAAAACTGATAATAGAATGGGTTGAAATATAGCAATGATTAAATTTTGAAAGTACTACGTACTTTTTTCCCTATTACAACTCATAAAACTCCCGTAACTCCCAAAAAAAAACTTAAATACCCAATTCCGTGAGACAATACGAGTGCCACCCATCTTTTATTGCCCCCATAATTCTTGCCATGACACGGATCCATGTATCTCTGCCAGAATCCATTGGTATTCAACTCTCGAGGTCCCAAGGACAACATTTTTAAAGGACCTCTACGTGAGCTGACGGATAAGACGAGTTAAGGACGTATTTTTATTAATTTTTTACTAAGACACCGTTTGTTTTCCGATGAAATATTGAAGGCGATTTTTTTGGGGTAATTAAATAAGGGCTCGTTTTGTTTAAGGCTTAATTTTAGACTGACTGTTTAGTGCGGGCAAACGGAAAAGGTTAACTATACCCTATTCACGGAGCCATGTTTAGCCGGGTATAGTAGGATTGATCTTAGGTATGAAATTGTTTCAATGCTATTGGTTAATATATTTCAACGAAGTCTTGTCTTGTCAAGTTGGGCAGAATATAGCTAGAACTTTTAACCTGTAAAAACTGGTACCACCTATGTTCTATGCAAATAAATGTTTCTTTCTTTCTTACGTCATCGGTGGACAGGCTACCCTAAATTTCATATTTCGTTATGATCGATCTATATATCGGTCGGATAAGTCAGAATTTTTTGTATTTAACTGCTTGCTAATTGTAAAACAATAGAGAAGCGATTATGTCTTGCGTATATCTGCGCTCCGACTTAGAACGGGTAATGTTATAGGTTAATATAACATTAGGCGCCGTGTGTAAATGACCCAGACACGTAAAACTAACCTATAACATATTCTTGACACTCGTTATAGCATTTTTTCCATAATTATCACAGAAAACTTTACCCAAACAAAACAAAATGACAAACAATGATATTTAAAGCATTCCAAAACCAGTATTTCAGACTTAAAGCAAAAGATTCGTGTAAAATTCATTAATTCAGTTCAGTGCTTATGGAGTTTAGCTCAAAGCGACTCGTTTGGGCAGAAAGGCAGCTCCACGGAGTAAGGAAAGGTGAGCGGAGATACCATAATGCAGGTAGGTCAAGCGCCTTCTACTAGGTCAAATACGTATGATGGGCATGACTAAAATCATCGGGTACGAGTGAACTAACAAGGCGTATATTAACGATTTTTGGTATTATAAATAATGATCGGGTCCAAAGAAGGCGTGTAAGGTAAGACAGTGACGTCCCTCGTCCCCCGAACACCCGCATGTTGTCGCGCTACTTTCTTAGGAGATTTTCCGTTATGGCACCTCCGCTAGTCATTTTGTTCTCCATGGGCAGCTCAAATTAAACTTATGCTTCAACAGTCTGATGGTCAGACAAACAGATTTTATCTTACCACAGTTTTGTCTCATTATTTTCTCTATTGTCTATTTTTTTTTTAATGTTTTTGGGAGTTCAAATAGATTTTCGTTTTCACATTGTTTGATTTAGTGTTTTTATGGCCTTTTGAACTTTGAAAATTTACAAAAAAAATGTGTGCGATTTAGTTATTTTCGCACACAATTGTGCTCAGATAAAGAGAAGTATGGACACTTTGACTTCTTTTTCTTATGTGAATAATTCTGCTGCTTCAGCCGTTTTTTTTAACATGTTTTAACTTTAATATATCAGAGACAAAACCTATGCACAAAATATGTCACCCCTCTACAATACTGTTTCGGATGACACGTTAAACTGTAGGTCCCGGCTGTCATTAAACATCCTTGGCAGTCGTTACGGGTAGTCAGAAGCCAGTAAGTCTGACACCAGTCTAACCAAGGGGTATCGGGTTGCCCGGGTAACTGGGTTGAGGAGGTCAGATAGGCAGTCGCTTCTTGTAAAGCACTGGTACTCAGCTGAATCCGGTTAGACTGGAAGCCGACCCCAACATGATTGGGAAAAGGCTCGGAGGATGATGATGATACAATACTGTCTGCCTCCTTTCACATTCAAGTCAGTTCAAAGCAGTCCTGATTTTCAGTGCCATAGAATTCCTGAAACCGCTGTACGTGTCTAAATTAGTGACGAAAGGGGCGAAACCGCCCTTACATTAAATTTTAATTATATTCGTGACGAAACTGTATTTACGCATCCTGTAGATGAAGTGAAGTTATAGGGTCATAAAAATGGAGTCTTATGAAATAAAATCATGTTTTAAATATTTATGCTTAGTGTGGAGTATATTCTTAGACTAGCTTCCTGTATTAGAAAATTTAATATTTATGCTCGTTTAAGTGTTTCTTGCGGTTGCACTCGCATCTTTGGAGAATGTTTTAATGCCATAAGAATATTTAGGTAGATATTTATTCTCCAATCCAATTGGTCTAACAGTTTAGCTTCATCGTTAAAGTTTAGCAGATATAATAACTTCTCTTCATCAACTCAGCCACATCTCAGTACATATGCCTCCCTCATTGATATCCAAAATTACTTAAAATATTTAGAATATTATGAAGACCATAGCAATGAAAGATGTAGTGAGTGAAACGATGTGGTTGCAAAAAGTGTTACTAGTGAGATGACTTCCGATACGAAGGTATGAAGGAAAATATGCTGCGCTGATCCCAGATCATAAAATGAGATATTTAAAGGCAGAGAAATTATAATAAGTATTTAGTAGACTGTGTAGGAAAATTTTTAGATCTTAAAACAGATCTTGTTATGTAGACTGTAACATGCCTAATTATCTCTAAACCGCCTCTTTAATGCGAAAGTATCCGTGAAACACGTAATGTAAAAGTTTCAGTAACATTATATCGGTAGGTATATACTAACAACCTGTATATACGAAATACTTTGTCTGTTTGTACGCGTTATTATTTTCAAACTTTCACTATTATGATATCATCATCATCATCTTCCTGCCCTTATCCCAATTTTATTTGTGGTCGGCGCAGCATGTTTTCTCCTTCCATACTTTTCTATCTGCCGTCACCTCACAAGGCTCTTTTTAGCCGCCATACTGACTGTAAGTCAATAGCTTAGTAGTTCATTTTCTTGGCAGTCATCATCTCCTGAGTCCATTCCCAACAATGTTAGGGTCGGCTCCCAGTCTCATAGGATGCATCTGAGTACCAGTGTTTTACAAGGAGTGATTACCTACATGGCAGAAAAAGAGCTATTATAATAATCAGACGAAATATAATATGTACCATTGAAATCCAGTTTATGATCAAAAACCAAGCGAATCCATATCACAAACCTTAACGCTGAAAACTCCGTATTTTCTCAACTACATGATCTTTCAGGATTTAACAAAGTTTTCTTACATAACCATCGTTTTCAGACTAGTTACAGAAGTGGAACGAACAAACTTCACCATATCTGGGATTATAGAAGATTAAACCAGTTTCTGAACTGGGGTCTGTACTAGTATGTAGTACGTTATGGATGTTAAAATTTGATGATTGCGTAAGTTCTTTTGGTTTCGTTTAACAGGGTTTTTTTTAGCTGTGAGGTTAAGCTGATGTGGGGTCAGTAATTGGATGGGTGAGCATTGTTTTCGATGTATGTAGCATGATAGATCGCAATTTCAGTCTTGGCCAACTTGATAATAGCAATACTGCGGTGCGATACTGTGGTCGTAGAAGCAATAAGTAATGAACTGATTTTGAAGAAACTTGGCAGAAATATAGCATGTTCAACAGAATGACATATACTTGAATCAAACTTGGAATTGCAAGTATAAGTCTTAAGCAAGCGAGGTGATTAACGCTCATACCATGTATATGAAGATATCGGTGCCCTGCAGTGGGACAATAAAGAGTGGGACAAGAAGGCCGATTGACGATGATGAAACTATTTTATCCATATACGGGAAATAGTTCCTTCGAGGCGCCTAGACATCTAGTTTAAAATAATTTTAATGACTTCCCATACAATTATAGTTTATGAACCCCAGTTCTTTGAACCAATAAACAAGTGTTGAAGCAATCGAAATAGCAATAAATAATAATTGCTATCCAAATCGTTATTGCTATTTCTATCTGCAATCTTTATTGGTGACTATAAGAGTATCTGCATACTGCAAACTAAATAGTTGGCCGACAGTTGACCCACTATGGACAAGGCCTGCCGGGGCTGCGGGATTCTTCGAAAGAGTTACCGCGGCCCTGGTACATAAAAGGCCTACGAAGGAACATGATGGGTTTCAGTAGCTAAGAGTCTGACACTCCCCCACGCTGCTAACCCACAGCGGGAGGAGTCATTTGCTGATTTCCTATAAAAAAGCCTTACCTGATCGTTGTAATGTCCGTACTACCATTCATCTTCATACTGATTTATGAGCCCAAACAAACTATCGGCCGACAAAAAGTTTGCAGTGTGCGGTTGGATACTTAAAATATAGTGCGGATTGATCGCAATTAATATGGCGCCGGGACTGTCTCGAATCCTGTTAAAATCGTTGTCACACTACTCTAGCGTTATTTATTGTTATTGGCTTGATAGACAAATGTAGGCTTTTTGTTTTATTTTTATGATGTTCTTGTAAACATGTGTGTATTGTGTTGTATCCTTGTTTTTAACCGAATGTGTAAGAAGGACAGTTATGCTTTTAGTTCGTGCAATGTATTGTTTAGACGAGTGTCAAACAATACATTGATTCCACTATTATTTAGAGTAAGCGTTTTCACTTGCGTCCCGCGGGACCTACTTCGCGCACCTGGATAAAAAGGCGCAATTTTTCAGCAGTGTATTAGCATCAAAACCGTTTTAACCGACTTCCTAAAAAGGTGGAGCTTCTCAATTGAGAAATTTTGATTGTTCCTCAGTCATTTTGAGTGGAGAGTATCTCAAAAACATAAATATTCTGTTTCTTTTGATTAAACTAGAAATACAATTAATTGGCAATACGCCGGTATCCGGCCTATACAAGGTGTTGATTTGCATTTGTGCCATAGTTCAGGAGGAGGTCATAAAATACGTAAATAATCGATTGGAATTACAGTAGACGGGAAATAGCTAATATGCACTGCTTTTTTTGTCATTGTAATGTCGTAGTAATTCAGAAGTAATCCAATTTTATGAATGAAAATTATGAATGATCGTTGCGTATGCTTTATGTTTGCGTTTGTGTGAGGGCGCAGCACGGTTTTAAGGCCAATAACACACGCGCCAAGTTTAAATACGGCTAGATCACATTGACGGAATTCCGAAAAAAATATTAAAAAAAAAATTACGTACCAATTTTTTTGTTGATTTGGGTCGAGAATCATTAGCACAATTACGTCCTTTAATATGGCACGGATGCAAATCAACAGCTTGTATAAAAATAAATAAGTCTTAAATGCACTAACTGTAATACAAATAAGTCCCGTGTATTTCAATATGCTTGTTTAGTAAACAATAATAATTAACTGAGCTGTCAGAGGGTTAGTAGAAAAATCTTTCGATTAGGGTCGATTTTTCAATCATCAGATGACTTTTATATGACGAATAAATAATAATATGGTGGTTTGACATATTTTCTATGCAAAAGCTGTCAAAATGTCAAACATGTTCTCCCAATAAAAGTTAGCTGACGGTTGAAAAATCGGCCTAAAGGAAATAATTCATTTGTTTTTATGCGGAAAAGTATTAATAAGGAATCATAAGGATTTTTTTGAAGCATTTACTTTAGTAGTTATCTATAAAATGGTTACGACTGAATAATCTGTTGTCATAAGTATTTTTGTTTTTTAGAAATACATATATGTACATAGTTACCGCGGCCCTGGTATACCTACGTAGTACTCCAGAAGCACCTCCAGTGTTGGTTTTAGTGAGGAAGAGGACATGACTTTCTCTGATCATAAGTCAGCAGTCATTTGTTGATTTTTACTTCGACGAATATCTGACATTAAATAAATTGGTGCATTTTAGTATGGGATGACACAGCCCGGTCAAAGCGGCAATGCTGTCAGCTTTTTGGCCTTTACTTGTTCAAGCATTTTTACTAGCATAGTTTTTAGTTTTACTATCAATATTAACAGTGTTTAAATATCCATGTAAATACGAGATGACACTTACGTCAATACTCTTACACTTTTTCTGCCCACCCTACAAACCAACTCCACGGATCTACCGACTCGTCGCTCAACCGATCGGTAACAGTAACAAGATATCCAATTACCGACGAGTTTATAGATTGAATAATTGCTGCTGTCTGTACTTTATACAGGGTGTTGTGACTATGATTGTAGAGTATTTCGGGACATTTGTAATTAATTTATTTAGTCAATATATTGGTTAGATAGCGTATAATTAGGTTATGTAGTTGAATGTCATTGCTGGGGAGATAGTGTCCTTTTAGGAGTACAATTCTATTGAAATTTGATTTCAAAAGGATTCTAGGGTAGGTAACTATTTCAGACCAATTTAGCGATTGTTATGCATACTTACTGTACCAACATCTGACTGGGTTTATTGGATTACCTTCTCAGTACTATCAAATCCAGTAAAGCAACGTACATTCGTTTTCACACTATACAACTTTATTATGTACTAGCCGTTTTCCCGCGGTTTCACCCGCGTCCCGTGGGAGCTACTGCCCACACCGGGATAAAATATAGCCTATGTTACTCGCAGATAATATAGCTTTCTAATGGTAAAAGAATATTGAAAATCGGTCCAGTAGTTTTAGAGTTTATCCATTACAACCAAACAAACAAACATACAAACAAACCAAGTTTTCCTCTTTATAATATTAGTATAGATAATAGATATAGATTACGCATAATACCACAGACAGTATGCGTATTTTTGAGCACGCAGGTTAACTCTCGCCTCGCGGCGCAGTGCATTCAGAATGGAGTGTAAGAGTGTTTTATCTTACATACTTTATACGAAAGCGGGTGAGCCATACCTGTGTGTGTTATTTTCTTTATATGACTATCACTACTGCTAGCTCCCGAGCTAAAACAATGTGCACATACATTTACACACAAGAGTATGGCTCACTCGCTTTACACAAAACATTTGTACGTATAATCGAATACGCGTACATTGGAACATCTTGTCTGTCATATCTTCACATTAATTGGCACACTTTTTACCTGTTACACCCAAAACTACCCCTTTCTAACCATTATAACTTACACGAGCATACTCTCAAAATGTTCAGAGAAACACGCTTCAACGCTCGCGGTTCAACTCTTAATATAATACACCTTATACTGTTGAGATAAGGTTCAAAATCCCTTGTAAAACTACGTTTAACCCATTACACAATATGCCTTACGCCGACGGAATAAGGTTCAAAATCCCTTGTAAAACTAAAGTGTATAAATAAATTCGAAAACACGTGTATTTCCGAAACGTTTAGTTAGTAAACAAGGTGAATTTAGTTATTTAGTCAACATTTTGGAGGCAATAATAAAACAATTTCATCTAAACTGCTTTTGAAGTTCAACGGGAAGGTTTATTAGAGCACAGTTTTCCGATAACGGTATTAGTTTACAAAAGAAGGTTCGATAGGGGTCAGTTTGAAGGTCGTGGTATATGTATCAAGTTTACAATGGATCGTTACCATATCGCCCGTACCCATAGACATATTAGGTTCCTTCAGTGGTTTTAAGTACATCCTATGGTAACTACTCCGCGCATCTGAGGAAAAAGTAGTCTGTAAATGTGTTTCTCAATAAATGGGCTAACTAACACTGAAATAATTTTGCAAATTGGACAGTGGATCCCGAGATTAGTGCATTCAAACTAAGAAACATACTATTCAGCTTTATAATATAAAGTGCTTACAACCTTTCTACAAAAAATTTGACATCTGTTGAACACTTGTTTAAAAAAGAGTGGCTGCAAAACGGACCTTATTTCAACGTCATAATCTCTATTTTTTTTAGACAAGTGTTCAACAGTCGTTTAAAAGTTTTTGTGGTACGATGGTTATAGATTGTTCCTGTTTGAGACCATTACGTTAGAACTATTGTGTAATAGAGAGTTTAATATAAAATTATACAAAATTAAATTACATTTTAAATTAAATATTGTTTATTTCAGGTAATTACCCATAACATACACTAGATACTTACAGACTAACACAAACATCATGACTTAAACTTTGAAATACATAATAATAAAATAAAATAACAAAATTAAAATCTTAACCTATATGTAATTAAAAATTAATAAAAGTCTTTCATCTCTCGGGTTAGATGGACGTTATGACAAACAGTGGACACAATTTTGTTGTTACTCAGGGCTACTCTGCTGTAGAATGACACCCTGAGCTTCTGTACTAGACCAGCAAACCCTGCAACACTGCTCTCAGCGAACATGTCAGTCGCTCTACACCGCCAGGGCAAGTTCATCATTACCCTGAATGCATTATCATATTGTACACGAAGAGTGTTATACGCACTCCTCGTGTACCGGTACCAGAGTTGGCTGGTGTAGAACGACTGACAGTACGCCTTGAACAGCGTCACCTTCACCTGTTTAGAGCAGTACAAGATACAAGATACTTTATTTGTAAAAAACATGGGTGTACATATAGTTATGCAGGTTGTTATACAAGAAAATAAAGTTACCATTCATGTTTGGCCTCTTAGGCGTACAAATATTCAAAAAAATAAAATTTAAAATAAGGAACATTCTTAAAATTTTACTTACAATTAGGTTAAAAATATAATAAATAAGCTACTAGCAAAATTTAAAATAAGGAACATTCTTGAAATTTTACTTAAAATTAGGTTAAAAATATAATAAATAATCTACTAGCAAAACAGTCTTAAGTTTCAAGCAATTACTTTATCATTTAAGAATTCTGAGATATTGTAGTATGCTTTCTTTTCTAGGAATTTCTGCAGTCGTTTTTTAAATATTTGAGAATTTTCTTCCTTCCAACTTTTTGGCAGTTTATTGTATACAATGGGTGCCATACAGAATATACTTTTTCTCATTAATGCCGTGTTTGCACTTTGTGAGCAGAGGACAGTATTATCACGTCTACTTCGGTTAGATAATTCTTTAAAGCTTAAAAATAAATGTTTATTCTGTTTTACAAACATAGCAACTTCTAATGCAGTGCACTGCAGTGGTAGAAACGTCTGGCTAGCATGTTACTTCTACAGGCTATACTGCGCCTCTGCCGTTCCATATCGTCATCATCCATCAAGTTTTCTGTTACAATATGTCCCAGATGTTTAAACTTCGTAACAATTTTAAGCACGGTTCCACATAAGCTTATCGGTAAACGACTCCAGTTGATACAATGACGATCTATTCCTGAGTTATGTGGGTTACGAACGGTATGTATTGTTAGTATATAAACCTATATGGTACCTAAGTCCTTTGTATTGTTACGCAGGTATAATTTATTTATAGGCATAACAGAATTACCCTACAATGTGGCCTAGTTCTAGTGCTTTAAATAGAGCGACTAAGTATCTATCTGACCTCTTTAACTAGTCAGTTTTTAGCTTCTGACAATTCGTAGGGACTAGTGAAGATGTCTAATTGACAACAGGGACCCATCAATTTAATATATCGAAACACGGAAGAACTCGTAACAAAATGGTCACCCATCCTTGGACTGACCGCACCAAGCGTTGCTTAACCTTGTGATCGATCGACCTTTTCTGTGGTGACTTAGACACGAGCTCCTCCCTATATAAAATATCATCCTCTTTCCCGACTATGTTGAGGTCGGCTTCCAGTCTAACCGGATGCAGCTGAGTACCAACGCTTTACAAGAAGCGACTGCCCTACCTGACCCCCTCAACCCAGTTACCCGGGCAACCCAATACCCCTTGGTAAGACTCGTGTCTGGCTTACTGGCTGCCGGGACTTACAGTTTAACGTGGCATCTGAAATACAGTCATTGGTGCCTAAGATATACTTAGAAAGAACATACCAACTTAGCAACATTGTATTGGTACTTGCCTGACCTGGAATTGAACCCGCGCCCACTTGAGAGATTGGTTCTTTGCCCACCAGGCCACCACGACTTCCCTTAATATAAAAAATATACAAGCCTTAATTAAAGTTCTAGTAAAACAAATAATAAACTAGACAGTATTAATGCTGAGCCGCTTAGAAAACTATTATTTCCAGTGACTTTTACAGCCTGTTTTATACAGCATCAGTAAACACGGCATGCTATCCGGCTTATTCTCAGAGGAATGAAATAGCGTAACACGGATTAGGAGCGAATGGAGCGTTCATATTGACGAGTAAGATCGCAATCAGAAGTGGCTTGCGGTTTTCTGTCAGAATACTCGTAATCAAAAGAATGCGATCACGGTTTGCTGTTTTCTAAATAGACTAGAATATCTATCTAAGCATCTATTTATCTATCTATTTACTTGTTAAATGTCTAACAAATAATTAAAGTCGTCGTGGTCTAATAGTCAAAAGGGGTATCGTGTTGCCCGGGTAACTGGGTTGAGGAGGTCAGGAGCAGTCGCTCATTGTAAAACACTGGTACTCAGCTACATCCGGTTAGACTGGAAGCCGACCCCAACATAGTTGGGAAAAGGCTAGGCAGATGACCACACGGTCTAGTGGTTAGAGCGTCAGCCTCTCAGTGTGACGAGTATTCAGTTACGACTCCAGGTCAGTAAATGTAACTTTTCTGAGGTAATCTATAAGAGGCATGAAATCAAATATAGAGCAGCAAAGATGTGACCCATATACCTCAGAGTCAGTTCAGAGTAGGACAAGAAACAGACAGTAACAAGTACTCCATTTTACAATACTCCGTGTCCTCATAAAGCTATGACCTAAATTATCTTCGAAGCATGTTTCTCTCGGCTTGGAAGTTTTTAGAGCGTTTTAAATGGATCTAACGTACCATGTCTTAAGACCTATTTTACGTTGGTACGTGACTTAATATTATATTGCTGGAAGATAGAAATGTCATTATTTTCAGCTGCATTATTGTAATTACAGTATTATATTTCAGAGTTGGCTTTTTGAAGTGAAAAGGGGGGTGTTTAGTACGCATTAATTGTTTGTATGCCATTTTTTCAAGATTCTACCAATATTTTTTTTTTTTTTTATTTATTTGTTTGATTTACACGACTTCAAAAGTCAGTTACATAAATCAGAGAAGTTTACAAAGGAAACTTAAAAATAAAGAAAATTGAGAAAAAAAAAAAAAAAAGATAATACAACAAAAAAAAAAAATTACAAACAACATGAAACAACATAAAACTTTACAATAACTAAGTAACAATTAGGTAAATACTATTTAATTCAGACATTAATATTCCTTGCAAAGAAAACTTAATATTAGACATATAATAAACATGAAATAAAACTTTAGAATAACCAAGTAACAATTAAATGGTATAACTTTCGCAAAATTGTAAACACAAAGACATTATGTGGGTAAATTTGTCCTCAAAAAGATCGCAGTCCGGGTTGGCTTCCACAAGCTTATTTATTGTGCTCAACACACGCGGTACGGGAGACGCAGCACGGGCTGCGGTCCGACATGAAGGCACGTCCAGCAAACGATGCTTTCTGCAGCGGAGGAAATTATCCGGTGTGTACAGTCGAACCAGCTCATTATGGATATCAGATGCATCGATCAGACCTTTGCAAATTTTAATCATAACTCCTACCTGGTCACATGCTCGCCTCGCTGTCAACATATTATATCCTAAACATCCTAAGAGGAACTTAGTGGGATAGAGGTATGGATAATACCCGAAGGTTCGCCTGTAAAGAAAACGCAAGAATGCTTTTTGCACTTTTTCCAAAAGGAGTGCATACTTTGCTTCATGCGGATTCCATACAGAGGAACTGGCTTCGAGTTTGGTTCGCACAAGTGCGCTGTACAGGAGTTTTATAACATGCTTGCTATTGAAGTCACGAGCGGTGCGGAGCACAAAGCCTAGCCTTTTAAAAGATTCTTTGGCAATCGTGGAGATATGATCATGAAAGGTTAACTTCTGGTCAAATGTGACACCCAGATCCTTCATGGTGGTTGATCTTGTTATTTTATTGCCATTTATTGTGTATTCAAAGTAAATTGGGTGTCGCATTCGACCAAAAGTCATTACACAGCATTTGGATAAATTAAAATCCATTTTGTTCTGCAATGCCCATTCATTTATGGCATTTATGTCACTTTGCATAGCTTCACAGTCCGACAGGGAGTCAATAGCGCAGTAAAGCTTGAGGTCATCTGCGTAAAGAAGACACTCCGCGAATTTGGTAACAGCTGGTAAGTCGTTGACCATAATCAGGAAAAGTAGAGGCCCGAGTATTGACCCTTGACTGACCCCAGAACGTGTATGGTATGGACGTGAATCATAAACACCTAACCTTACAAATTGTTGACGGTCACGGAGGTAGTCAGCTAGCAGTCGGAGTAAATTTGGACAGAACCCGATGGCGCTGAGTTTCTGCAGCAAGATATCATTGTTGACCCTGTCGAAGGCTTTACAAAAATCAAAGTACAGTACATCTACCTGGCGTTTGTTATCAAGATGCTTTGATATGCACTCGGTTATCGTCAGTAGGTTGGTATTGACAGACCTCTTGCATCTAAAACCATGCTGGTTATTGCTTAAGTATTTTTCTACTTGCGAGTAGATGAGTTTGTGAAGAACATTTTCAAATATTTTGGCCGGAGATGACAATATGGCTATTGGTCGAAAACCTTCGACAGCTGATTTATTGGTAGTCTTAGGTATTGGTGTAACTCGTGAGATTTTCCAGTGATAGGGATATATTCCTTCTCTTAAAGATAAATTGAATATGTGACATAAGGGAACAGAAAATTGGTCTTTGAATTGGTTCAATAGAAAAGCCGGAATACTGTCCGGTCCTGTTGAACTTTTAGGTTTTAATTTGTTTATACCGTATTCAACATCATCAAGAGTAAATTGAAAAATATTTATGTAATTGCTGTTTAGATTAATTTCGTGACTATGTACACATTCTGCATTTAATACTGGAATATCGGGCAGAAATACGCTTTAAAAAAAATTGGCAAACGCTTCAGCAGCTGCTGGTCCTGAAAAACATTCACCATTGTAGGTAATACTAGGTTCAAACCCGCCTTTAGAACGTAAACTGTTAACGTATTGCCAGAACTCAAGAGGGTTGATTTTAATATTATTTTCTACGCGTTTCATGTATGATGTATACGCTTCTGCTGTACGATGCTTTAGTGAATTCCTAAGATCCGCAAAACTGTTATAATCATCGGGACTATTGGAACGTTTCCATTTTGCATGTAGTGTTCGTTTTAGTTTGATATCATCTATTATATCTGAAGTAAACCAAACAGGATATCTTTTACTAGCGGATTTGGTACGATGTTTTTTGGGTATGCATTCATCAAAAATGCTATAAATGTAATTATAAAATGTACTTACAGCACTTCCAATGTCATTTGAATCTAGTACTGCTTCCCAAGAAACTTCAGAGAGGGATTCGTAAAGTTTCATAAGGTCACATTTGTTAAAGTTCCAGTCTGTGGCTGGATTTATGTTACTGGGTTCAATAACATCTGATCCGTGAGCTGATTCGACCTGCATTTCCACATTTAGTGGTGAATGGTACGCGTCAGGTGGCACAAGTCCATCTACACTGCTAACTACGGCATCTAGGGATCCATCCCGGACTAATATAACATCTAACATACCACCATGACTATTAAATATTAGATTTTTATCACTTAAGGCACAGAAAGATACAAAATAACAATAGTAATTTTTAACATAAGTTGAAGCACTGTTCAGATTAATGTCACCCATAATAATGACCGACCCTTTATAATTGTTTATAAAACTTTCGACTTTACAGAACCAACGCATGTAGTCTTCATCCTTAGCACTAGGTTTTATGTACACAACACATGTAAGAAAGGGATGGCCCCGCCAGGTGAAAGATGCCCACAGATCCTCACCACAGTCGGTCTCATACTCCTGTTTTCTACGTAGCACAATAGGTGGTCGCGCTGCGAGCAAGACACCTCCACACGGTGTACTTCTATCACGGCGCAAAATACTCCAGTCACCGCTTTCAAGTTCAGGATTCAGAACAGAAGAGTCCAAGAATGTTTCGGTAACAGCGACGAGGTTGTAATCTGAGATGGCTAGGTTGTTGCGCCACATTGAGAGACATTGAGCAATATAAATGCACTGCTAGCTAGCACGTTTTTGCTATCAAAATTTTGTAATTTTTTTAACGGACTATTTAGAAATTCGCACAGTCTTGAATGAGTAGACTATCAGAAGTCAGAAATATTAGTTTTTGGATAGAAAAAACATTTGTGTGCTTTGTAGTGCTTATTACCTCTAGTTTAAATAATAAAATAATCAATTTTTTAATGAATTCTTAATATGCTTGGTTAAGAATTACCAAAGTAAATAAATACCACCTACACACATTTATTTTCTCAACTTATTTATTTTTTATCTGCTATATTAGCTTATTATTCTTCTACCTACCTAATAAACGATTCCTTTTTACTCAATAGGGTTCTCCAAGCATTAATATTAAAACGCTAAGCACATTTCTCCTCGTGAAATCTGTCAGTCACCACAAACTTGGGCTATTTTTAACCTGGCCTCAGCTATTTTTAGACGTCAACCTCGACCATTTTCATAAATATTTTTATTTAGGTCAGAGCTAGATCGAAAGACTAAAGGTGGGACTTTTGGCCTTGTTTTTAGAGTCGTTTTTACTGGTACTTTCACCTGGATCTAGTAAGAACTACTCCGTATGGGAAGTAGTCTATGACCTTCCTCGATAAATGGGCTATCTAATAATTAAATATATTTTTAGGGTTCCGTACCCATAGGGTAAAACGGGACCCTATTGTTTTCGCTCCTCTGCCCGTCCGTCCGTCTGTCACCAGGCTGTATCTCATGAACCGTGATAGTTACAGGGCTAAAATTTTCACAGATGATGTATTTCTGTGGCCGCTATAACAACAAATACTAAAAACTAGAATTAAATAAATATGTTAGGGGGCTCCCATACAACAAACGTGATTTTTTTGTCCGTTTTATAAATAATGGTACGGAACCCTTCGTGCGCGAGTCCGACTCGCACTTGGCCGTTTTTTTTTAGATCGGTCCTGATATTATTGCCTTCTTACTATCCTGGATTCGAACCCACATATAACCTACTGGATTATAACCTACTACGACTAGGCATTACAGACCTCGTTAAAATTCATTCATTCTATTTTAAATATAAGTTGTTCTGCATATAATTCCCCACATGGACATTATAATGTCCAGGTGGATTTTAATTGTTAACATCTGGGCTTACTTCTAATGAAACTATAATATTCCCAACCAGAAACAATCCTGTCAACATTTTAAGCGTACTTATAAAAAAGGTTATAACCCAACCAAAACAGCTCCTTGGATCCTCTCAAGACCTTGGGAATGGTAAAAAAAACCCCAAAAGTCCTTAAAGTAGCATTTTATCGTTCCTCTAGGATCCTTTAGACCGTGTCGTAAATAAACCTAACTGCTCATTTATTTACAAGAAAATATTTCGTTAAATACAAAACCGGTATTTCTTCATTAGTTTTACGGTTTTTTGGGAGGCATAACTCATCGAGTTACCGAGTTTACGGTTAAAGTTTTCGGTTTTTGTTCGCGTCTGTTCGGCGTTGGTGTTTATTATTTTATTGTTTTGCATGATTAATGGTATTGTTTTATGTGGATCTGTTTTGTATAAGGCGTTGCATATTGTGGAAGGATTTACAATGCTTTCACATCAGCGAATATTCATGTATACACGATACATTCCAAACGAAAATAAATCTGTCGCAGGATTTACGGGAAACTTAGCAATGCTAACTTAGTGCACGTTGAACGGACGATTTAAAGGTGGTGGACAGTGGATGGATGCGGGCTGGCCATGACCAGGGTGGTGGTAGTCGTTGGGGGAGGCCTATGTTCAGCAGTGGACGGTAGTCACCTGATATGATGATGATGATGACGGTTACACGTATCATCATTTGAACTAGCAGTTGTCAATTGTTTGCTGATAATGATCCCAACTGCCCAAATGATACGCTCAGAAAACCGAGTTGAAAATCCGCTAGTGTGAGAGAGATTTACAAAGAAAGCTATAGGCTACATTTATCCGTATGCGCGAAGTAGTTTGTGCGCTAAATCTTAGTATTTGGGGAAATCAATAAAATCATTACCGGAAGCTGGTGTTAGTATATCTTTATACAAAAATTTGAGTTCCTAAAATATTTTAATTATATAACCTAAATATGAACTAGCAAACTGACCTCAATGACAAGCATTTATTTTAAATATCAACTAAAGCCAACATTATGATGTCATTAAGCTAGAACCCAGTTAGGATAACAAGGATTAACCAACCCGACTTCATAATACACTGTTATGTGGCCGATTTAACTGTGATGCTGTAATCTGAGATTAGAGAGATGTTTGACTGCTAAGTAATGGTGACACTTGGCTCTTGTCTTGAGAACACAGTTGGTAGTGACCAGTGAACCCAAAACATATAGATAAACATATGGGGCCTTACTACAAAAACTTTAAACCCTGTTTTACACTTGTCTAATAAAATTTTGGCTGCAAAATGAACCATATGTCAACGTCATAATTTGACATTTTTTTAGACAAGGCATAAACTGACGTTTAAAAGTTTTTGTGGTAAGACGGATGTGGTCTTACTACAAAAACTATAACCCCTGTTTTACACTTGTCTAATAAAATTTTGGCTGCAAAATGAACCGTATGTCAACGTCATAATTTGACATTTTTTTAGACAAGGCATAAACTGACGTTTAAAAGTTTTTGTGGTAAGACGGTGAGGGGTTAAATGACGTTTGTAAGTAAGCCGCTGTCACTTTCCTGGTCAGACTGTCTCAATGCTTGAAGACGAGTGCTCTTTAATTTTATTTATATTTTTCTTAAAAGTGAAGAATGTTTTGTGGAGATTAAATGCTATATAAATATTGTGAAGGTAAAATCAAAGATTGACTGTTTGTCTTTAATCTTCGTAATTGCAGATATGATTTTTATAATTCTACGCTAGATTTTACCTGATTGCCGCCTATTCCCACTGTTGATATTCAACACGAACGAGTATCGATTACCTGCTTCAAGCAATATATACAAGGTGTTGATTTGCATTTGTGCCATAGTTCAGGAGGAGGACATACAATACGTAAATAATCGATTGGAATTACAGTAGATGGGAAATAACTAATATGCACTGCTTTTTTTGTCATTGTAATGTCGTGGTATTTCAGAAGTAATCCAATTTTATGAATGAAATTTATGAGTGATCGTTGCGTATGCTTTGTGTTTGCGTTTGTGTGAGGGTGCAGCACGGTTTTAAGGCCAGTAACATACGCGCCAAGTTTAAATACGGCTAGATGACATTTACGGAATTACGAAAAAAAATTAAAGAAAAAAAATTACGTACCAATTTTTTTATTGATTTGGGTCGAGAATCATTAGCATAATTACCTCCTTGAATATGGCACGGATGCAAATCAACAGCTTGTATTTATTGTTATCATCATTATGCCTTCGTGTATTGGTTTCCAGTTTTACTGGTTGCAGCTGACTTTCAGTGATTTTATAAACAAGTAATAAGTTGAAAAGAATACTAATCTATTCAATCTCTCTGCCACCACAAATAACATAACCATACATTTAACAGGCCCCCATTAAGTCCAAAATGACCCATAATTTCCCCATAAACCCCTTCTATATACCAACAATAAAGTTATTGATCATAACCATATATTTGCATGTGAGTCGTGTTCAAACAACCATTAAGAAATCCTGACATTTTAATGAAATTCCCCCGTTTCCCCCAAGATGTTCCTCCAAGTACCCCATCTTCCCCAAACTCCCCCTTTATGTCGTTTCGTTCCTAAACGTGTTTTAATAGATTATTTGGACTGTTTACCGACTTCCTTGAAAGGTGGATGGGATGTTTCTTACGATTATTGCATACGCAAGAGAACTATTGCATCTTTTGTGTTATAATAATTAATATTGTGTTGTTTTTATTATTGCTACTATTTGTCTGTTTTTATGTTTAATTTTAAAGCCTTTATAATTTTTTATTGTATGTTCTATTTTCCTGTTTAATTTTTATGTTTTGATGTTGTTGTGCATTGGCGTTATCTATATTATTATTTTGTAATATTGTGTCCCGTCTATCGCATTAGGTTAAGATAAACCTGTAATGGTAGATAGTGGTGTAAATAAATAAATCAATAAATTATAGGTATGTGTGGTTTTTGTAGGTTTGTGGGGCCAAAAATAAAGGTGGAATTATTATTATTTGTGGGTGTACGTGTGCTAGAGTAAATTCGTTAATATTAAATCATTTATTTTTGCCATTAGCATTATTTGCTAGAAGGTTGTTATCTGACAGATAATGCGTCGAGCGTATCGTAAATATATGATTGACCCACTAATCCGTCATCGGTTAGGTGGGAATTATTTAATTTTTTATCGTATATTTGTCTGTTTTGCCGTTACTCGACCGATAATGCGCGACGCATATTCTCTCAGATATGAATCTACCCTTACCCTAACTTTCTATGCAAAACATTTAACAAGATAGCTGTTTAACGAGGTTTTAAAACTTCAACACCCAGTTATAAAGTCTATATTTCAAATTTTCTGATGAAAGCTGAAAACTTGTCCTTTAGCTTTGCTACAATATCCTCATACATACCTATTATACAGGGTGTGTCGTTCACAATCACATTAAATTCTATCGCATATACTTTATGATATTCTATGGCGAATTGTAAAAAAAATAACCTAATCCATTCAGTGGTTTAGCCACAGGAGTCATTTTTCGTTTTTATAATTTACAACATCATGTGTAAAGCAGAGATAATTAGGAGTATCGAATGTTTTGATCGGTTGACAGCTGTCAGTTTTCAAGCGAGAATTTCAGTTGTTTGTAATGACTGACTTTTATATGGTGTTCTAATTTTCGCACATTTTTATTCTATTTACTTTGTTTGAAAAAATCATTTTTTTATTTTTACGTATCTTTCTTTTTTCTTTGCGTTAATCAACAAATATTAACCAGTAAATTAACACATTTCATTTAATGTGATTGTGAACGACACACCCGATATATAACTCCAACCCAGAAATACAGACCTGGTTGTCAAGCAGAAGTATTTTAACACTTAGAGCATTCTGAGATTTCGCACAACCATTTCACAAAATTATTAGTACCGAGACTTCACAACCGTAGCACTGAAAACCCCCTTTTATTTCAAGTAATCACGACTGATATAATTGTTTTAAAGACACAGTATATTTTATAACGTTCTTATAATGAAGAATATACGTTTTAATATCTACTGGGTCGACTTACAGTAATTTGGGACGCCTTAGTGGGCAATTTAATTAAGATTCCTTGAAATTTGGGATTGCTACTTGATTGCTTGCTGGAGATCAGAATGGTTCAAGTTGAAAGATGTCGCGATCATTATACATATTAATTAATAGCTTCTGTCAGTTTCACTACTATTTCATAAGAACTACTTTACGCACCAGGGTGATTAGTAGCCTGTAATCTTCATCGATAAATGGGCTATCTAACGTTGTAAGAACTTTTGAATTAAAACTTGCAGTTCCTGAGATAAGTGCGTTCAAATGAGCCAACAAACAAACCCACCAACTTTATAATATTACACTATTGAAATAAGGCTAACATGCACAATAAGCGCTAATCTCATCATAGAAAAAAAGAAAATAAAAAACCGGCCAAGTGCGAGTCAGACTCGCGCACGAAGGGTTCCGTACCAGAGCAAAAATTAGCAAAAAAATCCAAAATATTTATTTTATTCTAGTTTTCAGTATTTGTTGTTATAGCGGCAACATAAATACATAATCTGTGAAAATTTCAGCTCTCTCTCTAACTATCACGGTTAATGAGATACAGCCTGGTGACAGACGGACGGACGGACGGACGGACGGACGGACAGAGGAGCGAAAACAATAAGGTCCCATTTTACCCTTTGGGTACGGAACCCTAAAAAGCATAGAAATACATAGAGAATAGGTATAGGTTGATAGGAATAGGTATGTTAACGTGTCATTTATTTTACGTACAACTCCAAAAAACTGCACGAAACACATTTGTAAACCAACTTCTACGCTACACATCCAAACCCATTAACTTGCGGTTCAGTTGCGTCAAACAAGTAATCCTAATAGTTGAATATAAAATACTTGCAGACCTACATAAAATCCAAAGGCAGTTTGCCAACAGAAAGATGAAATTGCAAAAGTTTTTGAATCGAGAAAATATTCAATCCAGCTTTCCTGCCAGATTTGGTTCAAGATACGGTTCTGTGTTCACGTGCCGTATTTATTTAAGATGACGTTAACGTTGTAAACAGTCATGTTTTTAAACTATGTTGTAAGTTGTAACTTGGTGTTTATTTAAATAGTGATCGTATTTTGTTTTACTTGATCATAAGGTTAAGCAACGCTTGATCCGGTAAGTCCGTCTTATTATGATGATTCCTCCGTGTTTCGGAAGGTATTTTAAATTGGTGACTCCTAGCTGTCATTTGAACATCCGTTATTACTTAGTAGTTTTCGGCTATCATATGAACGACCGTCCTTGGCAGTCGTTTCGGGTAGAAGCTAGAAAATCTAACAACCAGTATTATTTAAAGGTACTGGGTTGCCCGGGTAACTGGGTTAAGGATGTCGAATAGGTGCTTCATGTAAAACAGTGGTAGCTCAGCCACATCTGCTTAGACTGGGAGTCAACCACAACATGGTTGGGAAAAGGCTCGGCAGTTGATGTTATGATGATTTATTAAAGTTTCATTTGACATTAGCACGTTCCAGTAAACAAAGAAGCAAGCCTTCAGTTTTAAAGATGAAGACTGTATTTCATTAACCTGTTTTCAATATTAAATCCCCATTTTATAACTTACACCACACAATAAGGACATATTGTGTGTTGATTTGATTTACCCGACCTCTAGCGATCCGGGACCCAACCCTTGAGCTTTGAAATATTTCTTTTTGTTCCCTTATTAATTCAGTTTAGAAGTCTACTCATATCATTATATTTTAGTACTTAATATATCATATTTTTTCTTGAAGTAAAAGATATGATACTTCGCTTGGATATTTCCTTTGAAGTAATTTTTCGAGACATATTTTAGGTCATTGACTTTTGTGATTGTAATTTTTAGGGTTCCGCATCCATATCATGGAAGGGAAGGTCGAAGGAAAGAGAGGATGGGGTCGTCCAAGATGTAGCTACATATTAAAGAGAATATGTAGATATATCTTGGACGAAATAAATTAAAGAAAAGGTGAATGTTGTGACGTATAAGGAAGTTCAGGAGTTGGCGCTAGATAGGTGTAAATGGAAGGAGCTGAACCGACAAGAGCTGGGCTCTTAAATTAATGATGATGATCCATATCGTAAAACCGGGGCCTAGTACTAAGACATAGCTTTTCATCTGTCACTACACTATCTCATGAACCGCAACAGTTAGATAAATTGATATATGCACAGATGATGGGCTCATATTGCCGCTATAACAATAAATAGGTACTAAAAACTACAAGAAAATAAACATTTTAGTGAGCTCCCATATAATTTTAGTGATTTTTTTCGCTTGTTTTATTGATAATGGTACGGAACCTTTCAAGCCTGGATTCGTCTCGTACTTAGAAAGTTTTCTTATTTATTGAGACGATGTGTGTAGGCGATAATTTTAATAAATATGTTCATAACAAAGGAGATACATATTTTATTTGTCTCTTTACGTAAAGGTCATGAAACGAGCTTGTGTTATTTTTATCTTATTAAAGATCAAAGATAAGGATATAACTACCTAGGCAATAACGACATTTTATCTAACGATGTTTATAATTTTGAAGTGGCAAAAATCTGTAGTATGCGTTACTAAGTATCGTCTAAAATGACAAATAACAGCGCTAAGGTACAATTCCGGTATTGTGTATCACAAACTGAACTTTATATTTTTCAAATCGGTTCAATAGTTTCGGAGCCTTTCGGGTACAAACAAACAAACAATTTTTTTCTCTTTATTTTTAGTATAGATTACTGTGACAACAAACGATTTCACTAATAAAGTGTTGACAACTTTATCTTATAATTATCGCTTATTCACGGTGGTCTTTTGATACTAACACCTTTGTATTTTGGACCTCTAGGCCTATAGGGTGGTCCCAATCGTTAGGGGCCCGTCAAACTAGTTTCTATGTGATGGCTATTGAAATTGGATCAAAGTTAAATGTAATAAAATGTGGATGACTGGTTTGAACTCGATGGAAGAGAGTCGAGGTTGATTTTTTTTTTATCTTTTGGTTTTACTTTGGTCCTTAGTTATCTTAGGAGAGAGGAATCTAATTGCATTAGCAAAATCTATTCAATTAGCCTTATATATTGAAAGTGAAAGTTTGTCAATAAGTGTGTGTGTTTCACACAAACGACGGAATATCTATTCCGATTTGTTTGAATTGTGATGAAACTTAAGCTGTGAACAGTTTTCTGGTTTTATACCAAGCTTTCGCCAGTGGTTTCACTCGCTTTCCGAGAGAACTATATACTCGGATATAAACTATCTTATATTATTCTGACATAAAGCTATATTACTGCCAACTGTCATCAAAAACAATGTAGAAGTTTACACGCAAACATTCTGGACAAGTCTGTTTAGGAGAACATACAAGGACTAAGACATATGTATCTAAACATGTATATTCATGTCAACATAATTATATTACCTCCGTCAGATGTCAATTGTCAAGCACCATACGACTGTACATATCATGGAGAACAAAATGACTAGCGGAGATGTCATAACGCAAAATCTCCTCATAAAGTAGCGCGACAACATGCGGGTGTTCGGGGGACAAGGGACATTACTAGCTCCGCCCTTATAAATGTACCTTTTCGACATAAATCACCAATCAATCAACACCAATCTTTGACAGATTGGTTTTGATTTGACAAGGAATCCGAACGCCTCGTTAGTTCTAGTAACTGATCACGCCTATAGATTGCTTGAACTACAAGAAGGCACCTTACCTACCTTCCTTATATATCCTCCTCTTTAACACTACCTCGTAGTCTAGCTGTCGTAGTCGTAGTCTAGCTAAGCACGAGGTCTCGGGTTCGATTCCCGGGTCGCTCGAGCCGAAATCGTTTTGCGAGTTTAAGAAACTTTCGCTAAGCAGCCCGGAGCCTGGAAGTTGGTGATTGATACACCCGTGCATCGGAGTGCACGTAGAGTACACCTGAGTCTGCGCAAATGCTTGTGCACTATAATATGTCCTGCGCAGCTGGCCGATCTCCTTACATTAGAACAGCCGCCGTAGCCGATAATCGGCTAGGAGGACATCCTTGCATCTCCGCTATCGTTCCATCCTCCGTGGTACATAATATGTACATGTACATGGACACATATATCTTGATATCGATCGCGGACAAGCCGCCAGTTACTCATGTCACATTAACTAGCTATTAATTCAGCTATTAGTACTACTGAACCACATTGTCAGTGCTAATGCTTGGTTTAATTGTTCATAGTGGTGTACACATTTAATTAGTGGTGTTGTGGATAAAGGGCGTTTTTTTATCCGACTTCAAAAAAAGGAGGGTCTTAGTTTGACTTGTACATATGTTGTAGTGTGTAGCCGACCTTACTCCCGATCTATCTATATACATGTATACTTAGTATTAAGCTTAGGTTAATGAATGCAGTACAATATACGCCTTAGACATAGCAACACGTCTCTATCATTCCATCACCAATAACTCCCCACATTGCAATGTGTGTAAGTTTGTGCAAGATTATCATGTTTGGCTATGCCGATTTTGATGCGGCTTTCAGCAAGTATCTGTCAGACTAAGGAGTAGTTTTAATTATATTTTTGAAGGCGGTTTTTTTTTGTAAAAATGTTTATCTTATCCCGTGAGTCGGGTCAATAAAAAGTCATTAAGAGGCTTTAAAAAAATTGTTGGAGATAAATCGTCTCTATGTAAAAAAGTATGGCAATAGGTACTAAGTTATATTGTCAATCTTGTTAAGATAAATAATGCTTACCTATAACAGCAAAGCGACATAGAAATAGAATTCCTAACGCAAAAGCAAAAGCTATATTTATTCTCGTTCCTGGTGAGTGACAGTTTCATCTCCACAATAAAACCTTTAAAAGCATTTATAAATACATAATAGTTTCACACAAAAACATACAATACAAATCAGCTGTTGAAGCTGTCCATTAAATTAAACTTCTGTCACGTAAATAACTTCGCGGAACATCAAAACAACTGTGAAATAAGGACATACAAACATTCCGAAATACCCAAAAATTCAACTTAATAAACCCATTTTGATATAGAGACACAATCAAGACACATATCTAACAGAAATCGAGGAAAAAAACCGGCCAAGTGTGAGTCAGACTCGCGCACGAAGGGTTCCGTACCATTATTTATAAAACCGCATCTACCTGTTGCCGTTATCGATATCGAGCGAAAATTACCAAAAAAATCACGTGTGTTGTACAGGAGCCCCCCCAAAATATTTATTTTATTCTAGTTTTCAGTATTTGTTGTTATAGTGGCAACAGAAATACATCATCTGTGAAAATTTCAACTCTAACTATCACGGTTCCTGAGCCTGGTGACAGACGGACGGACGGACGGACGTAAAGAGGAGCAAAAACAAGAGGGTCCCATTTAACCCTTTGGGTACGTAACCCTAAAAAGTCACAAGAAATGCGCGGGAACTCAAATGACAGGCGGCCATGTTTTTTTTTGTGATGGCGGCAGGCGTCAATAGCACCTCATTATTATTCCAGAAAATAATCGAATAAAGGATCGATTTTACGTAGCCGATTATCTCGGTTTCGGGGAATGATCGCTAGATTATACGAGAAATGAACGGGCTCTTTGTTGGGAAGGAATCTGGACCAGAGATTGAGAACACCTGGCGTGGGTCGTTTGTACTTGGTAGTGGTGGGAATTATCGATGTTTAGGTTTGTCGATATTTTTTCATTAGGATTTTGTTAGGTATTTAAAATGCGTAATTTATCAAGAGATTGGGTTGTTTTTTATTTAACAACGTTTCATTTAAAAACAAAAAGAAATGCTATTTTTCCGTCTCTGGGGCCGTATAAGCAGAGATACCTTGGACCCTGTGCCCGATATCAGTGGCCACCTATTTTTCATGTTTTTATACATATACTTTTTTGTATCTCATGTTTTAAAAATATTAATAATATGTTGTTAAGTAAATAAATGAACAATAAATATTAATCGAATATTTGAATCTAATTTAAGACTATACTTCGGCCGTTCAGAGAATGCGTTCCTGACACCTATCAGTTAGTCACGACTAGTGATGGGCACAACATAACACTGAGTTCGTTACCGTTCCTTCAAAATGAACCGCCGCATTATTTTAAGATTATTTTCGTTTTAAATTGGCGGAATCATTTATTTTATATTTTAGTTATTTAAGTGGAAACCAAAAAAAGGTAATATTCATATAATAAAATTGTTTTATTTATTCTTTGTTACAAGTACATTGAATTGAATGTGCGAACAGAATATTAATCAGACTCCGATTTGCTTGAGGAGGTGGTGTCTTCATCATCATCTTCGCCTACATGTATAATTATACAAGGTGTTGATTTGCATTTGTGCCATAGTTCAGGAGGAGGACATACAATACGTAAATAATCGATTGGAATTACAGTAAATGGGAAATAACTAATATGCACTGCTTTTTTTGTCATTGTAATGTCGTGGTATTTCCGAAGTAATCCAATTTTATGTATGAAATTTATGAGTGATCGTTGCGTATGCTTTGTGTTTGCGTTTGTGTGAGGGTGCAGCACGGTTTTAACGCCAGTAACATACGCGCCAAGTTTAAATAAGGCTAGATGACATTTACGGAATTCCGAAAAAAAATTAAAGAAAAAAAAATTACGTACCAATTTTTTTATTGATTTGGGTTGAGAATCATTAGCATAATTACCTCCTTGAATATGGCACGGATGCAAATCAACAGCTTGTATTATTATCAATAACAGAATCAATCCTGATATCTCGGTCTAACAAAAGCCGGGTAATCAAATAAAAACAGATCGAAAACACTTGAAAAACGTGGTCTATGCGCACGAAACGACAACGGACGACTGTTTTAGCGTCACAAAATGGCGGCCCATAACGCCATTTGGGGTTACCATTTTTAATCTAAGTATAAAAATGCGGTTTGGTCATAGTTTTATTTTTATATTTCATAAACGTTATAATTAAGTCTTATAGTCCATTATTTTCCAATTCTTAAAAAGAAAATCAAAACGTATTATTTTATATTATAACTGTATAAGAACAGATTACGATACTTGCCTGTTATTTTTAGCACAGCACTACAAAATATAAACCGCTGACATAACCTTGTAATAGCGCAGTATAGATTTAGAAAAATATTGTTTACCAAGTTATTTGACACTCAGTTTGGCACAAAATTATAACATTCATTGATTATTGATATAATAATGTTGTTTTAATGCTCCTCAATTGTTAAAACGGTAAACAACCAGCAAAAATATTTTTATCGTAACTGCAACGCCATTGCAAAGTTACGTCGTCAGTTCAATCGCGACGTGTCAGGAACGCATTCTCTGAATGGCCGAACTATAACAATTGTAAAATATTTAATTGTAACTGTCTAGTGCAGATATCAGAGATAATAATATATTATCTAATTAATAGAAATTGTCAGTCTGGAGTGAATGTCACATATTATTTCATTACGAAATTGTGTTGCGTTAATTAATTATAGTATGGCGATAGACTGTCTGTCTTGTTATAAATGTTAGGATTTATTTGAATTGAGCTTGATTAATGCATTGTAGAAAGAGAGACATGATAAATTGTAATTAAGTTTTTGACAATAACAGGTTTTGTTATCTAGAAAGCAACATTTGAATTCCTTTTTCAAACATTCTTACTCATTGTATACTTACTCTGCGTTTTATCATTAGCTATCAAATCAGTCATCAGTCAAGAAATCGTTTTTTTTTTTTTTTTTGTAAATATCGAATTTATTTGTGCTGCTTTGGCACATAGAAAAGAACATTTTACATTTTACTGTCTCAATTGAGCTCCCGCAAACATGATAAAATAAAAAAAAACTATCGATATCGACATTTAACCACCTAATTAACGCGCCCAACCCTACACAATAGACCGTAAGATCGTAAAATTGAACTACAAAAGCATTCCGTCTACGACGCTTAGTTCTGAATAGGCACATATGCACAAAATATCGTTGAGTGCCATGGAGAACTAAATGACTAGCGGAGGTGCCATAACGGAAAATCTCCGAAGAAAGTAGCGCGACAACATGCGGGTGTGCGGGGGACGAGGAACGTTACTGTCTTCGCCCTTATACGCCTTCTTTGGACCCGAGCATTTTTTGTAATACCAAAAATCATTGAAAGATGTTTCATAGAGGATTGTTTCGAAAGAGTTACCGCGTCCCTGGTACATAAAGGGCTCCAGAAGGAACATGGTGGCTTTTAGTCAGTAAGAGTCTGATACTCCCTCACCGCTGCTAACCCACAGCGGGTCATTTGTTGATTTCCCATAAAAAGAAAAGATGTCTCAAAGAACCCTAGCTACTTTCACTAGTAACTGACCATTTTGGTCATGCCCATCATACGGATTTGACCTAGAAGAAGGCCTGACCTACCTGCATTATGGCATCTCCGCTTTGCCTACTCTGTGTTTCGTACACAGACTTAGAGAATATGGAAGGGGCTTCAAACAATAAGCTTTAGTTTTGGCACACAATACATGTGATGAATGTCATGATCTCGCTTATATCCGTTTGGGGGAATTAGACCTCGGAAATAGGGGTCTTATATGGCATTCCCTTTGTTTTATAGTGTTCGGTTTGGAGAATAGTGTTGGGTTATTAATGGGGTTTTGCTGTGTTTATAGATTCATATTATCAAACTCAGCGATAAAATATGTATGTACCTATGTCTAAAATGAGCTGTATTCTGGGGCTTGCGGAAGTCAGGTAGGCAGTCGCTCCTTGTAAAGCACTGGTACTCAGCTGCATCTGGTTAGACTGGAAGCCGACCCCAACATGGTTGGGAAAAGGCTTGTCAGATGATGATAAATGTTTGCGGCTAAAAAATGAGGATGTATCGATTTAAAATTCTCGGAAGTTAGATAATAAATTGGTCATATATTTTCGATAATATAGAATTAGCCGTATTAACAAAAATACAATGTGTGTTATTTAAATGTTGTTCATTAGGGTAATTCCATGAAACTGGCTAACACGAGTTAAGCGTATTAGACGCATAATTACGAAACACTAATGGATGTGCTTAATTAATCTAATTAGTCTAGTGTTACTATATTAAATAGGAATTTCTGCCTGTATAAACCACATAACCATATCTTACTTTGTATAATTCTATAGTAATATACGCAAAAAATTATATTTTATTTGCAACTATGACATTTTCTCTTAGTAAGCTGATTATTTATTAATTACCCTGTTCCATTAAGCACCTATGTATTTATTTAGAATTAGCGTCCTTTTTCACAAAGAAGAAAAAAAATATATGGAGGTACTTTTTTACTACCAAGAAATGCATTGGTTTACTACTAAACGGACATTTACAACCGTCAGGCACCAATCTATTTTTAGCACAATCATTTAAAAACTGCAAAAAAAAACTCCTCTTAGCAGGCTTTTTTATTTAAAGTGCAAATCGCTGTTTACATTGTAAGCAACACTCTTGTAAAACGTTAAAAAATAAAAAACGAGTAAATGTAATAAAAAAGCTGGGTACTCTTAAAATTTACACAATACTGCGCTCCGTAACACATCCATTGGTTATGCATCCAAAAAAAAACTTGGACTTTACTCGACGTGGGTTATTTTGAAAAAAAAAAGGTAAAAATAAGTAGTTTTAGCCGGCCAGTCATTATTTGAGCCCGTTGAAAATTACTGCCAACTTCTACACCTTTGTCGATAGCGTGAATGTAGGTAGGTTTATTTAATCCTTTTTTGCACGTTTGCCATTATTTTTTAAATATTTGTGCTTAAGAAACTCTAATTGTTAGTGGTTTATGTTCAGTCCTTTTGAAGTTAGGATTCGCTCACTCCTTTATTTATTAATAGGTAATTTATTACACTCTCTTCCCGCGACAATGGATAAAAAGAAAATTTAATTTTTTAAATCGGTCCAGTTTCTAGTTTCACATATTAGCCGGATCTACCAAACAAACTCTTAAACGTATGACAAGTAAGTAAGTATAGACTATACCTCAAAAGTCTAAAAGAAATTGGCCACCCATCCACAGATTAACCGCGGCAAGTTCTGACTCTCAGATCTCCCGATGTCCTAAGCTATTACCTAATCTGGGAACATCTAATCTTAATTATCATGGATATGTACACACCCATTAGTTACAAACTTAAGCCCTATGTTGTTATACAGCAAATATGTATATAGATTCGTGGTAGATGCCTTACAATTGATATACAACTTTGGTATAAACTAGCTAATTACCGCGCATTTCTGGTATCTTCTTCATATACTTCTTATTTTGAATATTATGTGACCTTTTCTATACCTATATTATTTATCTCCGTAACAATATTCATCAAAAACAAACAGATGAATCATCTGCCTAGCCTTTTCGCAACTATGTTGGGGTCGGCTGCTAGTCTAACCGGATGCAGCTGAGTATCAGTGTGCCACAAGGAGCGACTGCATCTCCTCAACTAAGTTACCTGGACAACACAATGCCCTTGGTAGTCAGTTTCAGACTTTTTGTCTTCTGACTACCCGTAACTGCTGTCAATGGCGAGACTCACATTTTTCTTCTTCTCTGTCGATTCGCTCTTGGCAGAGCGGTCGTGGTCACGTTGAGCCGTCCATATTAGAGGCGGACACAGATTTTCTAACTTCTGATCTAACTTGCGGCTGTTACAGCCTAAAAACAGAGTTACATTTGCATTTATACTCGTAATAATACTAAAGCTAATGATCAATCGATACCATTATTATTTTACTCCAAACATTACAGTATACTAGTTAACTTAATATTATAATATCACCCCTTCCATTTAAATAAACGGCCTAGCCGCGGGTGACCAAGGGAAGTAATAAATAAAGTCGCGTAACGAGAAAAGAAACAGACCATTTTTAGGGTTCCGTACCCAAAGGGTAAAACGGGACCCTATTATGAAGACTTCGCTGTCCCTCTGTCAACAGGCTGTATCTTACGAACCGTGATAGTTAGACAATGTAAATTTTCTCAGGTGATGGTATTCATAATAATAGCGCCTAAGGCTGATTTTGGCCACCTTGGCTGTTCAAGTATAAGGAAATCAGCCAGCTGCGCAGGACATTATAGTGCACAAGCATTTGTGATAACAAAAATATCTAAAACTGCAAAAAAATAAATACCTTAGGGGGCTTTCATACAACAAACGTGACTTTCTTATTTGTTTTATAGACAATGTTATACGGAACCCTTCGTCTGCAAGGCCAACTCCTACTTAGCCAGTTTTTTTCAATCGAAATAAAATTAAGACTCCTTTGTTATCTCAAAGAGAATCGTATACATCACTAGTATCGAGATTAACATACTGATGTGACGTTAAGGAAAGATTGTGACGTCACGTCGGTCGTTGATTGGCTATCTTTTTGTAAGTGCAGTTTTATTTTTTATTGTAATTCTTTTAGGACAGTAATATTTTTTTCACTTAAGAAATAGTTGAGATAGTTTAGTACAGCAGTTATTCTGTGAGAAAGCAATCCTAACTTGCTTACTTTATCCACACTAATATTATAAAAAAAAATTTAAACACTTTAAAAACTTTAAAAAAGGCAAAAGTAACTTTGCCTGTCTGGAAAATTTGTATATTTTAGCGGCTCTCATACAACGAACGCAATTTCTTATAGATAATGTTACGGAACCCTTCGTCCACGAGTCTAACTCACATATGGCCAGTTTTTGAAATCAGAATAAAATTAAAACTCCTTTGTTATCTCAAAGAGAATCGTCTACATCACTAGTGTGGAGATTAACATATTGATGTAACGTTAATGAAAGATTGTGACGTCACGTCGGTCGTTGATTGGTTGTTTTGAAAGTGCAGCTGGCTATAGTTCGGCCATTCAGAGAATGCGTTCCTGACACGTCGCGATTGAACTGACGACGTAACTTTGCAATGGCGTTGCAGTTACGATAAAAATATTTTTGCTGGTTGTTTACCGTTTTAACAATTGAGGAGCATTAAAACAACATTATTATATCAATAATCAATGAATGTTATTACGTCGTCAGTTCAATCGCGACGTGTCAGGAACGCATTCTCTGAATGGCCGAACTATAACAAAGGTTTTTTGATCCTGTTTCTGAATTTAATTTTTTTATTTATTTATTCTGAGTTTAGAACTTTAGTAGTATGCTTAATTTAAGAGTCCTTTGTAAAAGGTGTTCACTAAATCTCTTTATTCTGTAGAGTAAGATAAATAAGTAAAAGGAAATATGTACATAAATAATTCTAGTAAGTACACTTTTATGCCGTGAAAGTTTTTGTATAAAAAAATTACATAGATAGGTAAAGTATATCATATTTTTATTTTTCTCTTATGTTGTTTTACAATCCTGAGATAAATATTTAATCTGCATTTGTTGTACAGTGTCCAACAAACAGTTCAAATTAAGCATAAAAAATACGTTTTATATACAAAGAAAACAGCCACACGAAACTGTCACCATCCGTCTTTACAATGGGAAGTTAGTTCGTTGCTTTTTACTCTAGTGCGAGATAATTATTTTGTCTTCTTTAATAAAGAATGATACAAAGAGCTTGTGGTACTACCCATGTAGGATAAAAACGAATTGCAGTCTAAACAATAGGCGTATATGAATAGCTTGCTAAAAAGACACGCTCAGGTAAAGCTTCCACGACAATCAAACACTTTTTAACTCTGGAATAGTAATTTCTGAGATATCGTTTTTAACTAAAAAACTTTTCAGATGTATCAATCATATTAGCATTTATGAGCACATGAATGTCGGTCCTGCTTGTGATCTCTCTCCAGTTGCGGAGCAATAGTTGGTGAACTTGTGTCTGCGCAAATTCTCGTGCACTATAATATGTCCTGCGCAGCTGGCTAATCTCCTCATATAAAAACCGCCTCCCTGGATGATAATCAGATAGGAGGACACGATTAGCATTTATAGATTCAATAATAAAAACCATGTGAAAACCTAAAGAGCAGATTTTGTGAACAAGGAACAGAGATCGAGAACTTCGTCTGCAGTCAGTAAAGCTGTTTCTTTTTGTTCACTAAACCACATGCAATTTCAAAAATAAGGAAGACACGTATAAGTATGTTCTGTAAAATAAACATAAGACAATTGTTTATTAACATCTCAAAAATATATTATAAAGTATTTAGTATTAATTGATACCTGAAGATCATTAATCACATGCTTAATTCTACGTAACTAAATAATTAATATGAACAATTAGCGGTAACCGCATTAATTTTATTAAACTTCGGTTAAACGTTAATGAGTGTCTAATTACTGTGAAATAATGTTTTGGTTCAACCTCAAATAAACAGGGTTTTGTGTGCTGTGATAATCGTCCATACATTTTGTATTTGTCCACTTTTGAATACAGGCCTGTTGGAATGTGTCATATCTATGCTTGACCATTAAAACAAACAGTAATTGCAGTAAATAAGCTGTGCTTTTGTACTATCTGTTCTATTTTTCTTCTTCTCTGTATTCTGTGTGTGTACATAAACTGTTAAATAAATAAATAAATAAATAAATAGATATGATTTTGTCGTCTTTACTAATACAAAGCCAACGAGATGGTTTGTTTGTTGAAATGCGCCATTCTAAGATACTACTAACGCAATTTAAAATAATATAAAAATGACAAAAAGGTAGCCAATTTATCCCGACTACTGTAGATTGCTTGTCATCCGGATGCGCGTAGTAGCCCCCATCTCTTTCCTGGAAGCTAGATAGGAAATAAAAGTTGCTGAAAAAAACACCGCAAAATAATGACATTTACTGAAACTTACTTTCATAGCAAGACTCTTTTTCATTGAACACCACCGAAGTTAGGTATAACTTATTACTTTTTAAAACAATACTAGGCTTTGTACAAATAAAATCTCAAATTCAAAACTGAAACACGTAGAAACGCACTAAAAAAACGCTATCCATTGTAATATTATGATCGTTACAAAAAAATATCAAAAATGAAAAATCTGGCGTAGCGTGGCGTGGCGTAGCGTCAATATGTCTCCTTTATTGATATTCAATCTATTGCTCGGGTAGCAATTATACATATAATAAAATGTTTTGTTTTTCCAATTGTTCAAAGCAAATTGGTTTTCGTGGTGCGAATAAGTAATTGCTCACACATTAACATATTGAATTGTGATCTAAAAGATAGGTCATGTTTTTTTTTATGAATATATGGTAGTTTCTCCGTCCTCTCTTACTAATATTATAAGGGAACCAGTTTGAAGTAAATATACAATAACCACAGAGAAGAAGACTAGGATAGGCAAGGAAGAAGTCAATTATCCAGGTGCGCAGAGTAGTTCCTATTTCTCCAGCCTGAAAAACATGAAAAAGAAATATTATTGTTAGTTCAAACATTACGGTTAAGCATAATATAATTATAAAATAATAACAATAGTCGGGACACCTTTTCACGCACGGTCGGTTAGCCCCATGCTAAGTTATTAATTAACTTGTGTTACGGGTGCTAACGCAACGGATAAACTACATATAGCTACATATATACATATTTATAAATACATATTATACAAATAAATGATTAGTTTACATACGTATATTATGCTTACTATATTTTCCAATATTCTTCTTCAATATTATATTTACCGTATAAGTTTTATTATTATCAAAAAATTGCGTGCATATTTGCTTGCAAGAATATAATAAATTGCCCGTAACGGTTGCCATGGCAACTTCAGATTGCGTACCCTTGGGGTTTGATAAAGCCATTATGGTAGAAATGGGTAGAAATTGAAGCTGCTTTTAGTTACCACTTTATTTTTATTTTTATTCAGGTAGGTCTATATGTATAGTTTTATTTTGCTTTGTTATTCAATCTGAAATGAAAAACAAGCTTAAATATAACAAAAAGCTGTCACATGGCTTTCTATTATATTTTGGGTTTTTGATTTTTCAGGAGTATTGATTGATTGTACTATTTTTGAACACTAGTTGTTAACAGCTAAACTAGTCTAAAGGTACTATTATCAGAAACAGCAAACTTATTTTTGTTTGTTTGTACTCTAAAGGCTCCGAAACTACTGAACCGATTTCGACAATTCTTTCACTGTTAGAAAGCTACACTATTCCTGAGTAACATAGGCTATAGTTTATCCAGGTACGGGCAGAAGTTCCGCCGGAACGCAGGTGAAACCGCGGGAAAACAGCTAGTATTAAAATTATCGCACAACAATTTACTCTTAATTAAACTTAAGTGAATATATCAATTTAACCAGTTCAAAAAGGTACGGTTAAACCAATCCGATTTAATTTCAGGAGGGTAGTTTGTACAGGAAATGACGTCACATGCAATCTGCCACATTGCCATACTTCTGGCAAAAAGCCAGAGGTTTTAATAAAAGTTGCCATGTACAGTCGTAGTGAATAAATACTTTTTTTTTGTAGTGGCAACATTTTTTTGTGGTTTGTAAAAGGCAGGCTCTTCCTTGTCGTTTCTTTAAAGAGTGTGCCAAATCGGTTCCGTTTTTTTAAGAATTTATTTTAGCGGTTTATACTGAACTACCTCGTCTTCGCTCTAGGATACAGCTGAGTACCTGTGTTTTACAAGAAGCGACTACCTATATGACCTCCTCAACCCAGTTACCCGGGCAACCCAATACCCCTTGGTAAGACCTGTTGTCACACTTACTGGCTTCTGACTATGCCTAACGACTGCTGAAGACGTTCACATGACAGCTGGGACCTACAGTTTAACGTGCCATCCGAAACACAGTCATTGGTGTCCAAGATATGCTTAGAAAGTACATACAAACTTAGAAAAGTTGCATTGGTACTTGCCTGAACTGCGATCGAACCCACATACTCATACTTGAAAAGTTGGTTTTCTCATGTTAGTTAGAATAAAATTTTTGAAGTACATATTATAATAAAAATAAAGAAATTCCTGGAGTGTTTTTTAGTTTCGCTAAAGCGGCTACATCAAAATGATTAGTATGATGCAATCGATCCTTGTGTCAACCGACCCATCTTTCCTAATTACAAAACCACAGATTTACCTGTTATCTGACTAATATGAACAATGACTAGTAAGATGAACATGCATCAATTGGACACGGGAGGCTGCTCTAAGATGAAGCGAGATGATTACCATGCAAATTGATGTTCATCCCGGTTAGATTCCACTGAGATGAGCGTTACGCCCAGTGCTCACGGGTTTAAGGGTGGGCGCACACTTGCGGTTATGCGTCTGGGGTGGCTGTGATTTTTGGTCTGGGAGTGTTTTAGTTGAGGCGATAGTATGTATTATTACTTTAAGGTTACTTTATTTATTATATAGCAGAAAATCTGTGATTTTGACTGTTGTTGTAATTAATTCATATCATGAGTTCGTGAAAATAATAGAATAATATTTATTTTCAAAAATCCAATTATTTTTTGTTTTTTTTTTCTCTCTCTACTATTACACGTTTATAGATTACATTCCAACAAAAAATTACATGTACCTAAACAACAACAAAATCAAAATGAACAATACCTTAAAAGAAAAGGCTCGTAAGACTTCTAACGTAAGTGTGTCTACACCCTTATTCGGTAGAAATTCACTTTAATTAATATTTGATTAGCTGTATTTGTAGTTATTAATTTGTGACTACTACCGGAATTTGCATATTGTTTCCAATTAATACTGACATTTAATAATAATGTAATCATGGCGTACTGAAAACTATTAATATAGAAGGCATTATCTGATATTTTCTAATATATGTAGATAAGCAAAAGCATATCAATTACAGAAGTGCATGTTATTATTACCGAAAAATATATCATCGTTATCCTCAACCATTATCTACTTATAATACGAATAATTCCATAAAATAACAAATGACGTCCAAATCGCATGGTAATATAAAATCATGGAGAACAAAATGACTAGCGGAGATGTCATAACGCAAAATCTCCTGAGAATGTAGCGCGACAACATGCGGGTGTTCGGGGGACGAGGAACGTTACTACCTCCGCCCCTATATGCCTTCTTTGGAACTTGCTCATTATTTTCAAAATAACACACCATTCAATAACGATTACACAATTTTTGACAGATTCGTCTTCATTTGAAAAGAAACCCGAACGCCTCGTTAATTCTAGTAACTGATAACGCCTACTCTCCTAACTACCTCATGGTATCTCCACTCATATTTTTTACAACCAAAACCTACAACTAGCCCGAACGCCTCGTTAGTTCACTCGTAGCTTTTCGTTTTGGTAAGTTTTGACCTAGAAAAAGGTGCCTGACCTACCTGCGCTATAGCATCTCTGTTCATTCCTTCCTCCATGCGGCAATATAATACCATTGCTCCTTTCGTACATTCAGAATTATGCCCTGAAAGCACATATTAAAATAATGCCTTGTTCCCTGGTATATCATTTAAACACGATATTTCTTCGCGAATCGTTATTTTATCGTGATAAAATAACAGTGAGAGGAACTGTTATTTTTTCACTGTGATTATTGTTAACAGCTTGGGGGAAATTTCGATGAATGATTGTATCGAGTCGTGTTTTTATCGATACTTTTTTGTTTTGATACGCAGAGTGATAATGATTTGATTGTTGCAGGAAACTAATTAGAGCTAAAATTGTTGTGGGTTTGAATGTTATGTGTAGGAAAATAGATATTCACTATACAGTGTACAGGAACTATTCCTAATCTTGTAGCAGAGGTTATTTATTGAAAGAAGATAAAATAAAATAAAGTAAAAAAATAATTGCGTGTTCATAACTGCTGTTAAAACAAAAAATAAAAACAAAACACTATCCTTTAGTTTGTGAAATCTATAAAAATGTGAAGTGCCTTCGAGTTTTCTACTTTTTATGGTTACGAACAGTTCCGTGAACAAATCGCACTTGACCATTAATTTTTCGGCATAATCGGAACATGATAAAAAGCGTGTAATATCCTTCCCTATGTAATTCGGTAGTTACTGAAAATAAGTTATTATTGACAGAAGAGGCTTATTGTAATAATACTGCCTTCGAGCACTCGGGGCATCCGCCATTTTGTTTCGTAATTGGGCTGTCAAGTGCTACTGTAATCATGCTGTATATTTTTATCGGTGGATCCGATATCACCCTGTATTTATATTTTGGGCTTTAATTCTGCAAACGGATCGGTGTAAATGGATGAAATATACTTATAAAGTACCGGTAATTTTATCATTTTATATGAGGAATATCCCTACATATAATACTCATATCTATATTGTTCCTTTACTTTTAAAATTGAACGTGAAAATTCTTAGTAAGTTATTTTAAGAAAAGTGACACCCCGGTGGACTTTGGCCATATAGAAAATCGAAATGTTCTATCGGTACAACTTCGAACTTCTACGTCATTTCGACTTTTTAATCCCTTGTCTTCCTTTACCATTGGTATTGGATATTCCAAGACACTTCGAAATTGTATATCACTTGCCTGACGTGTTTGAGATGCAGGTGCTTTAATCACTAGCTAGGCTACCACTACTTAGATTTATTGTCCTCTCTTCCTACAGTCACTTGCTGGGGAATATATGTATTCCACCATTTCTTCTTTCCAGGTAAAACACATTGAAGTGGTGAAGGCTGATCGTTTTTGGGGGTTGACTTTTATAAATATGACCTTTTTTTTCGATTTTGAAAATCATCAAATGGCCCCTCCCGCTGTGGGTTAGCAGGGGTGACGGAGTGTCAGACTTTTATTGACTAAAAATCCTAAACCTGACCTCCAGCTTACTTTGAAATTTTTTAAATCTTCTTTTTATCTTTGTTGCAGCATCAATCGAGTCTCTCCATGCGCCTACGGGAGGCGGTGTGGAGCTGCCCTGTGACGTCACACCGGCCCTGGCCGAGGATCGCATGGGTCTTGTCATCTGGTACAAGCAAGGGCATGAGTCGCCTATTTATACGTGAGTAATTACATACATTATTAAATTTTACTAGTGGCTCGCGGTACGTGCTTCGCTACGTATAAAGTTCGCTATTTTGTTACAAAAAAAATATATATATATATGAAAAACCGTTCGACCGATTTTTTGCAAACTTGACATAAACCATCTACCTTAAGCCCGGTTGTTCGAAGCTCAGTTACGTCAAGGTTAGGGTTAAATTCAAGTTACAGTAAAATTAACAGGGTTTAAATTCAAAAAGCGTTGTTGAAATACCAGTTACGAATTTACCGTGGTCAAAATTGACATCGGTCAAATTTTAACTTTAACTTTACCGTAACGTACTAACAACCGGGCCTAAATATGTAGTCCTAACAAAGCATAAACATTTGGTTTGGATAGGTCCAATCGGAAGACTTTTCTGTGCAAGAATTCCAGTAACTCTTTCGAAGAATCTCACTGCCCAAATAGTAAATAACTTACCTCATCATAAAATCGAAGTGTTTTAAAAACTGTAGCATACAAACTCCCTACAAACTCTTCAGCTTTATGATATTAGTATAGATTGAGGCCTTACTCAAATTCTTTTATCCAAATAAAAACAGGGATCAATTGATATGCCACAATCAAATACCACAGGTGTTACAAAGCCATTTGAACCACTCGAAATATCAAAGCCATATCGCTTCGTCATTAAAAACAAAAACGAAAACAATGACTAATCCAAGGGCATTACAATTTGACGTATGACGTATACTGACGTATAATCAGACCACGGAGTAAGGAAAGATGAGCGGAGATGCCATAATGCAAGTAGGTCAGTCGCCTTCTTCTAGGTCAAATTTATACGGTGGGTGTGACCAAAACGATGAGTTACGAGAGAACTAACGAGGCGTTCGGGTTCTTTGCGACATCTGTCTCGGTATTACTAAAAATAGTTGGGTCCAAAGAATGCGCATAAGAGCGGAGATAGTTTAAGGTTCCTCGTCAGCCGCACTCTCGAATTTTGGCGCGAGATTCTTAAGAGATTTTCCGTTATGGCACCCCATCATCTTCCGAGCCTTTTCCCAACTATGTTGGGGTCGGCTTCCAGTCTAATATGATTCAGCTGGGCCCCGATTCTCCTAATTTTACTTAAGCGTCATACGATTCACGTTCGACTCGATTCGACTGAGATCCGATCCCGACTCGATTACGATTGAAGCGTATGTGGCATTCCGCTATTTTTTCTTTGAAATAAACATTTTAATCCTTTTCTGTCATTCAATAATGAATCATTTTGTCTGCAAATGATTTACGATTGCAAAATGATTGTACAGCAAACTACCGTATGGACCAAAATCACCAAAATAGCAGACCAATCGCACACCAATCAAATGTCAATCGAATGCGATTGGTCTTTTATTAGTAGCAGAATGACCGATATGGTTAAACCTGCTATTGCGATCATATTGCGATTCGATTTCTACTCGATTTTGACATTATTAACTTAGGAGAATCGGGCCCCTGAGTATAGTACACATACATAATATAGCGATAGCAGGTACCTGCCGTGATGGTGTTTCGTCGCCGTATTCCGGTTCACTCGTAGTCTGAGAGTACTAATACTAGTAGTTTACCTAGTAACACATTTCTACACTTCAATATTAATCATAGTTCACATTCAAGCACAACACATACACAGAACATAAAACACTTACTTCAAATACACACAGCACACACACCAATAGTCTACTCGACGTCCGTGCGTCATTTTTAGGGATCCAGCAGAATACCAGCGTCAGGTATTCTACCTGACACATGCTGAGTTGGACTCCCATTCGGTGCAAACGTAAGACACTGCATCGCGCCGTTAATCTCTGATTGTATTTCATATTTTATGTTTCTCTTTCTACCCACTGCTTGTTTTGTTTTATTTTTCTTATTGTGTATCTTTGTGGTGTCTTTTTGTTTGTCTGAATAAATGTTTTATCTATCTATCTATCTATCAGTTTTACAAGGAGCGACTGCCTATCTGACCTCCTCAACCCAGTTACCCGGGCAACCCAATACCCCTTGGTTAGACTGGTGTCAGACTTACTGACTTCTGACTACCCGTAACGACTGCAAAGGATGCTCAATGACAGCCGGGACCGTCCGTGGTCCGTTATGGCACCTCCGCAGTAGCGTTCTCCATGTTTTCCATGGTCTGACCCCACTCAGACGTGACTCAAATCAATTGGAGTGGGTATTATGGAACACCTGACCGGTGCTTATGTGATTTGAGTGCCTATTATGTTCGAGAGGATCGGTGACGGCGTAAATCAATGGTATTGGGAGGTTAAGCAGTGGTCTGTATTATTTGAAAAAAAAAAAACGGTCAAGTAAGAGGTGGACTCGAATGGTGTATGGAAGCCCCGTATCAATATTTATTTTATTGCAGTTTTGAGAATTTGTTCTTCATCATCTGCCTAGCGTTTTTCCGACTATGTTAGGATCGGCTTCCAGTCTAAATGGATGCAGCTGAGTACCAGTGCTTTACACGGAGCTACTGTCTATCTGACATCCTCAACCCAGTTACCCGTGCAACCCAATGCCACATTGTAAGACTGGATGTCAGACTTACTGGCTTCTGACTTCCTGTGACGACTGGCAAACATATTAGATATTAACATGACATCCGGGACCTACAGTTTATTGTGCTTTCCGAAACACGTCTTTAAAATCAACAGATAGGTTATAGAAATCCGTCATAATCCGTCAATCAAACCGAATCAGTGTCTCCATTGATTTGCAAGAACTCAATACCCACTTCAGCATCAGATTGAGCAGTAATTGATCTACTGTTACCTAGTCTGTGGGCCTCAAGTAACGAGGGTAGCTAATGGGTGACAAGATGAATGCCAATTATCACTGACACTATGATTCTGATGGGTAACTGTGTGATATGTTGATAGTAAGAGTTATGTATATGTGTTGAAGATGGAAGGTCAAAGGTGATGTTCTATCTGAAGTCGTTCTTGATATATCTTCACTTATTTTAATTGCATATAGGTACGCGTTTGACCATTATCTCATGGTAAGCTAATGTAGTCTGTTACAGCGCTTTCGCAGTAGTGGAATTTGTTATGCACATACTCTCGGTTATTATAATTCTTCAGGTGTCATCTTTCATCGTTTGTAGTAGTAATTGTCAATTGTTTGTTGTTGCTTTAAAAACGATTCTATCGTCTAGTACATAAATACCAATTGGTTTAAATATTTCTATAACGTTTCAACTAGTAATCGTTGTACAACCATCCATGTAAACCATTGAATTGCTTTGCAATATAAAATTACATGACACAAAGATTTCTACAGCCCATTTGAGAAGCAACCACATTCCCTATAAAATATGTAAAGAGACGATAAAGCAAGTAATACAACACCCATACCTCGGCTTCACCCGTCCATATGATCAGCTTACGACACGTGAACTAATGCAGTTAATTCTATATTAACCTGATTTCTGTACCAAATGTGCCGCCACGTTCAACTGGTAAGCTATTAGGCCGTTTTGAACCGTGGTATGTTTTCACTGTCATTGTTAAAGCAGGTTCAATTTTGGAATGATCAATACCTATTTGTATAATACTCTTCCCAAGCTAAAACACATAGGAAGTGAAGGGTGGGTGTTTTGGGGGCTGTCTTTTGTTTTTGACGTTCGAAAAGTACTGATTTTGCGGCGTAATTTGAATAAACGTTTTTGAATTTGAGTTTAGTTTGGACTTATGCTCGAAAGCGCAACTGCTGTTTAATGAGTTTTCGGTTCGATTCCTGGGTCAGCCGAATACGCTTTCAAGAACTCCGGCAAATTAGCCCGGAATCTGGAAGATGTCCGTGCAATCCGTGGGATTGGGAGGGCCGTAAAACTGGCCTGGCTATTGGCTAACTATAGCAGCCGTTGTTGTTAAAAATTCCACGATTCGAAAAAAACACTGACTAAGGCTTATTAGGTTATTAAACCTGCAATGCATAGGAAAAAACGCGTATCTATTCGCAAAAAAAGTGCTTATTTATATATATAAAAATGAATTGCTGTTCGTTAGTCTCGCTAAAACTCGAGAACGGCTGGGCCGATTGAGCTGATTTTAGTCTTAAAATGTTTGTCGTAGTCCAGGGTAGGTCTAAACGGTGAGCAAATAAGGAAAAAAAAAATTGCGAGTAAGATTACCGGGACGGGAGTGATTAGACAAAAACCAACTTACGGAATGCCGCAGAACCACAAAAGTAAAGTACTAGGACAGCATAATTCACCTTAGTAAAGTATACCAATAACGAAATTTCGATGCAACTGCTCACCATGTACCAGGGTAGCATAACTTATATGAGTATACCAATACCAAGTGTAGGTAGACGCTACTGCTCACCATGTACCAGAGCAACAAAAAATACACCGGGCGGGCGCGGGTAATACCGCGGGGAACGGCTAGTATAGAATAAGATTATATAGAATCGCACTTCTGTTATCTAACTACGAACTTTCCTGAAGTATAGTACAATAAACTTGTAACAAAGTACATTGTACTCAAATATCGTATCGTAAACAACAATGGAATTAGTCCCATCTGTTGTAAGACAATGTTTCTTTTAATAGCCTCGGCTTAAAGACGTTTATCTGGACTTAGTCCGTTGTTACAGCTTGTTTATATTTACCACTGAGTAAGGAAAGATGAGTGGAGATGCCATAATGCAGGTAGGTCAGGCGCCTTCTTCTAGGTCAAGCACGTAAAATGGGCTTGACCAAAACGATCAGTTACGAGTGAATTAATAAGTCATTCGGGTTCTTTGACATATTTGTAAATCATTTTTGGTATTACAAAAAATAGACATGTTCTAAAGAAAGGGTATAAGGGCGGACAGTACCTAAAAGCTTGTCGCGATTTTACTAAGAAAGTAAATACGAGTACTTAAATCTCGACAAGCTTTTAAAACGTATAAATGGTGTCAAATATGTTTTTGATATGTCGTTATAAGTTGACAGTAAAGTTACAGTAAAAGTTTATTTTTTTCTTTTTAGTGCATTTAAATAAAAGCTTGTTTTTAAAGATTTTTTTACCCCAATTTATTTTATACTTTTTAGTTTTCACCTGCTAAGTTCCTAAGTCTAAATTCTGTAGCGGCGGTCATCTTAGATTTTGATTGAGTAAAGTGCACTTTATCCTACTTGTCAAGCCCTGTCATTGGATACCCGGATCGAAAAATTTTTCGTTATGGCACCTCCGCTAGTAATTTTGTTCTCCATGATTTAACGCTTTTATCTCTTTATGGGATAGGCAGTAAGCTAAGTATCAGGACAGACAGACATGTAATCTCATATTAGTAAAAGGAAGCATTAGCTAGAATAACAAGGCTAAGAAATTGTTTGAAAGAGTTACAACTTGGTTCACAGAGGACGTTTAATGGTACGCGAAGTTTTGCCAACTACAATATTCATAACTAGCTTCCAGCTATTTCCACTTTGTTAATTGACTTCTCAAATGATTGTTTCCCGGATGTTTTAATTTTACTAATATGTATATGTTTTACTTTTGCTTGCCTACATTTTTATTCTTGGTTAGTATTTTACAATGATATTTACATTTACATATTTACAAAAATAAAAAAGGGGGGGGGGGGGTTAAAACTATGTATCAAATGTATGTATGTTTTACTTATATTACTAAGTATAGAGTGAGTCAGATAGGCAGTCGCTTCTAGTAAACACTGGTACTCTGCTGCGTGCGGTTAGACTGGAAGTCGACCCCAACATAGTTGGAAAAAAGCTAGGCAGATGATGAATTAGTAGGTATATAAATCCTTCAGTGAACAAAAGATGCTGAAGAGTTCAAGAATCAGTTTTGATCATCATCATCCTCCGAGCCTTTTTCCCAAACATGCGGGATGGGGTCGGCTTCCGGTCTAACCGGATTCAGCCGAGTCTTGATCATAACGTGGATAAATATAAAAATATAAAGGAAGAAGACGACCAAAAAACGATGAATAGAGTTATCCTGATAAAACTATTGATGATTCTAAAATACTCTACATTAATAGGCGTCATCTGCGAATTTCAGAAAATGATGCTGAAATTTCGAGTAAAACAGCCAAAAATAGATATTACATGTAGGACAAAGTCATAACATTAAATATTAAATGAAACCCAGCTTAATTCTAACTAGTCTGTCTGTGGCTAAGACTGCTATTGATTACGGATCAGACTTAAGACGTCTGGATCTGGAATTCTAGATAAACATGAGATTAAGTCTAAGATCTTTTAATGTGTATCAAGAAAACCCTTGTGGGTAGTGTTACTGATATTTTAAGCTGGGTACTCACTTAGAAGTGTAGCACGTAACGTATCAGATACGGTATCAACCTGCAAGTGGGTACGGCTCGTCCACGGTCCTCACGAGCACACTGCGAGCCGCCTTTGTGTTCGCAGTGAAACCGCCACTCGGCGGGTCACTGCGAGCTTACAGCGCTCCACGCGCGAGCGGCTCGCAGCGGGCTCGTGCCTACGTACTCACTTGATACCGTATCTGATACGTTACGTGCAACACTGCTAAGTGAGTACCCAGCTTAATAGAAGATAATAATATCGGGGCTTTTAATAGAAGGATTATATGAGTGATCTGAGGTTTTAATATATGGATTAATAAATATTTTTATCTAAGAGTACCTTTAGTCCTAGGTTTGATAGTTCTAGTTTAGCAACTTGAAATTTTGATTTGTCATTTAGTTTTTTTTTTTCGATTTAGTTTTCGAGTTGTATGCAGTTTTTTTTTTATATTATCTTCAGCGTTTCTTATTTATGCCATAAAAAATTTTATACAGCCTTTCAGAAATTAATTCGGATACCCGAGCAATTGCCCCTTTGGTGACAACTTACCTTATATGAGAAACCCGTTAAGGTTAAGAGTTAAAATGTCATTTTGATTATTTTTTATACATAGCACAAACTACAAGCCTTCGTGGTAAAACTCTGATACTTACTCAGCTGCATCCGTATGGGCAGATGATGATGATGATAGCAAACTACAAAGTGCTTCAAATTCTCTTTCATGATGTAACCCCTACTATTCTGCCAGTCCTTTTAAAAGCAAACAAGCGTGATATTCTACTTATTATGACCAAACCAAGTTTTGGCAATGCGACAAATAAACAAACGAACAAAACACACTTTTGTTTTGTTTTAATGTACCAACTTTCAGTCGTATTTGTCGAATTTTCAATTCGTTTTTATGTGCGCACCAGAAAGTTCAGTTTATGGTATAGGAATTCGGGCCATGGGGTTTGTAGGAAGTAATGGCAGTCTTAGTTTTAAATGTGGGTTTGAGTTTTAGTTATTTTGTATTTTTGTATCTTTTGCTTTTGCATATTTAAGAGGGAAAAAGTATTAAGTATGTCATTTTGAATATTGATGATGATGATAGATGTTTGGATTCAAGACTTTATTATATAAGCATATTTACAACTGGACAAGCGGTAGTTAAGTGGAATGTTAAAAGAAGCTGTATATGTCAAACTGACCGATCTTACATGGATCACATAGTGTACAACAGTGGACTCATATTAACAGACTGGGTGTTGTTATAACATGTATCACTCAACTTAGGTCAATTTGTACACATTACAAATCGAGAGTCCACTACCGTTTCTAGATCACGTTGGTACTTTTTAACCAACTTCCCAAAAAGGAGGATATTCACAATTCTATTTTTTGATACAGTTTGAAATAAAAGACCAAAGTTATCTTTTATCCATTGAGACTATACGACGATTTAATTAAACCATTTCAAACTACAAAAAAACAAAAACCTACCATATTAAGTTCTCACGAAAAAGGTTGATAACAAAACTCAAGTAGCGCCGCGGCACAAACTAGTTTACATTAATCCTTATAATCTGTCAATTTGGATCCCGTGTCTATGGTGTCAACCATTTCCTGCCGCTGCCATAGATGTTTTGTTTTTTTTTTTCAATCGATTGAATATGCGTGATCGAGAGATTTGGGTTGGAATACCCACAGACTGTCGACTAAAAGATCGGCCGACAGTTGACCCGATATCTATCTGTCTAGCCTTTTATCAACTATGTTGGGGTCAGGCTTCCAGTCTAGCCGGATGCAGCTAAGTACCAGTGATTTACAAGGAGGCGACTGCCTATCTGACCTTCTCAAGCAATACAATACACCTTGGTAAGTTAACCCGATGGCTACCAACCGTTTTTTTTTTAAGTAAATCTTGAATACAATCAATGTTTTCAGTCGGTCTGATACCGGCTAAATGCCTGAACTTTTATAATGTGCGTACTACCATACATCTTCATACTGATTTATGAGCCCAAACTGATCTATCGGCCGACTAAAAGTTTGCCGTGTGTTGGTACTCTTAGAGATCGGTATTTGGGGGTTAACGAACGTTTGTTAATTGGTCCAAGGTGGGTCTGAATGTGGTATGTGGTACATGACTTTAAATGGGTTGATTCGGTTTGGATTGTTGTTATAGGATACTTTTCTATGGCCTCTTTCTTAATAGATTGTAGAATTTTTGTGTTTATGTAAATAGGTGCGCATATGAGCAGGCTAAGCTATTTCGAAAAGGTAGGAGTACCTTTTATCGCTTATTTAAAGGATATTATTATAGTAGTGCCTGTCAACGTGATTAAAATCACGGGTAGCAGATAGTGTTAAATATCTATTTATTTAAACTTTATGTAGCATGCATAAAACATGTATAAAGGAGGTTAACTTAACCTTAGGGTATCGAATTCTATCGAATCTTATAATACTATCGAAAAACAACGCAGAAGGTTAAAATAAACAGTTTATTTACCTCTAAAACGATTCATTTGACCCGTTCAAAGTATAAATAAAAGTTCCCCCATACGAAACACGTCCAAAAATCAAAGAACGCTAAAATTTCAAACAATTTTTCATGGGAAACACTTTTTGAAAGAAACTGCCAAGCGGCACTCGCCAGTATTAATTGCATTAAACTTATTTTCTCGAGTGAAAACTGTTTCAAAAGAATTTCACGGAAAAATACTTTGTAAACCCACTGAAACTTTTACTTTAGGAAACAATTTAAGTGCCTACCTAGGCTTACTAATATAATAAATGAGAAAGTTTTTAAGAATGTATTCTATGTATTATAGGGCAAATTGGCAATTTCCGACTTTCATCATCATCATCATCATCAGCCTTTTTATCGTCCCACTGCTGGGCTGCGGCCTCCTCTCTCACGGAGAAGGATTGAGCGGTAATCACCACGCTTGCTCAATGTGAGTTGCTGATTTCAGACTATATAGTCCAGGTTTCCGTAAGATGTTTTCCTTCACCTTTACTCAGTCATTGGTGTCCAAGATATACTTAGAAAATACATATAACTTAGAAAAGTGACATTGGTACTTGCCTGACCTGGAATTGAACCAGCACTCTCGTACTTGAGAGGCAGGGTAGCTTTATTTAATCACTGGGCCACCAAGACATTTCTGTTTTTTGTCCTACACAGAATTACCATAGGAAGCTATTTCCATATATTATGTAAATAAAAAAAAACCATAATGAGTTCAAACTTTTAATCCAAAAATTACAACCGTCTCTAATTTAAATAATAAACTACGAAAGATATTGCATTTTAAATAAATAAAAGTATAAACTATTAATTTTTTAAACGAACTGTTGAAAATGTAAGTCGTTTAAACTAAACTGCTTTTAATATGTAATTTATTTAACTATTCTTTTGAATATTTTATCGATAACTTTAACTGTTTGAAATCGTGGAGTTAAAAACATCTTTAGGTTACGTTACAAGACGGATATTTAGAATAAATAAATTAAGTTTATTTCTCACTATCTCAGATTTTTTAATGAGAACATTGTTTTGTTACGCTTTAAATAAAATATATATTTTTTAATATTAGTAAGCAAAACTGATGTTGAAGGGACTCTGAAAATTTTAATTTACGTAAATACCTCATTTTAATTTCGGCTAAGACTAGATATACTAGTTATATTGTATAATATTATTATAAATAATTAATGAAATTAAAAATTTCATGGCAAATAGTGCTTGCTCTATCTCATGTCATTTATTGTAACAAGTCCTTATTGAAATAGACTACCTTATATTCATGTCATGTCAGTATTTGACTACCACTGTCTATATTAACCCTTAGCTGGTATCGCCTTTTTTGGCAACACTACCGGTATCGTGGGTCAAATTTTACCCATACCAAAAAATCTGTTGTAGAACGTATATTTTTTATTATTTGTATAAAATATGGTTAGTTAAGAAATAAAAGAAGCATTTTTTACAAAATTATCTTGGTTAAATTTTGGAATATTAAAAAAAATATTATGTTTTACACACATTTGTAACTAATCAAATTTTTTGGCACTTTCTGGTTAGTGTGAACTTAAAACATAAAAAAAATTGAAATGTATGAAAAACTTTAACTAAAAGGCACTTCTCATATCCTTATGATAACAAAAAAATAAATTACTTCTGAGATCAGCATAAAATAAAAAAAATGACAACCAAAATCAAAACGACTTTTTCCAAACTAACAAGATTAGTCTTTATACTTTCTGCCAACTAGAACACTGAACATTTTGGAAGGAATGTGTCTTACAAATAATATGTAAACATTTGGAACATATTTTGAGAGAATGTTTTCGGTCATTTTTCCAATCGCATAGGTAGCATCGGGCCCTTTTCCGACTTGAAATTGAAGCTGCAGAAGAGGTCGATGCAACTGGTTCTTCAAACTGGGACTGATGACTGAAAGTTGGTTTATATTTGGTGTCCTTTCCGATTTTCCGATTCCAAATCATCATTTGAGTCGTTCATCAATTCCTCGATTTGTCTATCGTTCAAAAAGCCCCCCATTGTAGTAGAAATAAACACTAAAACAAAAAAGTTACAAATTACACTCAGTGAAAAAAGTTACTTACTTGGTGTCGTGGGTCAAACGTGACCAGTCGGCTACTTACCTCCGCTCCTAAGATAGTTGCAGCGCTGCAAATCCGTCCCCCGCCGCAGCTAGCAACGCACTGAGAATACGTAGAAGCGCGCAGTCGTAGCATAAATATTAAAAGAATAATTACCGAAAATGTCCGCTTCTGGGTCGAATTTGACCCACAATACCTACTATAGTTCGGCCATTCAGAGAATGCGTTCCTGACACGTCGCGATTGAACTGACGACGTAACTTTGCAATGGCGTTGCAGTTACGATAAAAATATTTTTGCTGGTTGTTTACCGTTTTAACAATTGAGGAGCATTAAAACAACATTATTATATCAATAATCAATGAATGTTATTACGTCGTCAGTTCAATCGCGACGTGTCAGGAACGCATTCTCTGAATGGCCGAACTATAAGGGTTAATATTTTAAATAGGATTATTGATGGTTTGATGCCTAAATGCCTTAAAATTACCTACAGAACCGATTTATAAAATTCACTGGTAGTAAGCCTGTCACTTGCATGTCATTAGATGTAACTACTCGGCGATAAGTTTTGTCCATAGCTTGCCGTGGCGTATACTAAACTTGTTTTACTACAAACATTATCATAATGATTTTACGGCCATGCTTATATTTAAATGTAACTAACTGAAGATATGTCGGTCTGTTTGTGATCTACAAAGCACAGATAACAGAATAGGTAACTGTTTTATAAGTCGTTAATCTAAGCGTTATTGTTATCGTTATTTTAAACGTTATTGAGTAGCTATATTAATGGCCTTACTACAAAAACTTTAACCCCTGTTTTACACTTGTCTAAAAAAATTTTGGCTGCAAAATGAACCATATGTCAACGTCATAATTTGACATTTTTTTAGACAAGTCTTAAACTGACGTTTAAAAGTTTTTGTGGTAAGACGGTTAATGTTTAATTTTGTCTGCTTTTTATGGCTTTTAGAAATTAAGTAGCCGTGTGTTCATCATCATCATCTGCCTAGCCTTTTCTCAAAGATGTTGGGGTCGGCTTCCAGTCGAACTGGATGCAGCTGTGCACCAGTTGTTTTATAAGGAGCGACTGCCTGTTGATCTCTTCAACCCAGTTACTCAGGCAACCCAATACTTAGGAAAGACTGGTTGCCGAGTTACTAGGTTCTGGCTGAAAAAAACGGTTCAATGGAAGCAAAAAGAAGATCAAAATAGATTGTTTTCAAGCAACAAAACTAAATAATAAAGGAAATATTATTATCTCTTTGCAATATCTAAAGAAATACTAAGAGCAAGTGAACCGGCTTATTAGTCTTAAATTAGTTTTTCAAGTGTGTGAAATAGTTTCACAATAGACGATATAAACGTTATTAGTTTTTGATATTAGCTTTTCAAGTATTTCAGGATTCATCTTACGGAAGTTTTCCTTCAGTTTAAAGTTGATATTTTTCTTTCATTGCTTTGAAATTAGTCAGGGTGAATTTGTCTTACAATATTTTTTTCAAAAAACCATCAATGGAATCACAGGCTTTATTTTTCATTTATTTTGGATTGTTAGTCTGCAAAATTACATCATTTAGTATCATTTGACAGGATAGATTCAGTGCGTGCCCTTAATTATAGGTGACCACATCATTTGCATATTAATCATGACTAATTTATAAAAGTGTACACAATAACAATCAAATTAACGGAATTTTTGTATCTTATATGTAAATAAGGATATTTATTTGTTTATGTTTCAACACGCTTATATTAGCTTCACTTGAAACTATGCATGTAAGAAAATCTTGGAATCTTAATTTGACCCACTTCCCGGCCTTCGATTAGGATGAAATTTTGCACACGCTCTGAGTTCCGACGACAAGAAACGTTACAAAAAGCTTGATTTTTTTTTTTTTAATAATTTCGTTTTTATAATCCCCACCTTATATCATACTATTGAGACTCTCTTCTTCCACAGACTGGATACTCGAGAAGGCGTGACGTCCCACTGGGCTGATGCTACCCTGGGAGTCAGGGCTACCTTCAGGAGCGACACCAGGCCCGCTGTGCTGGTCCTCACTAAGTTAAGGTAAGAAGTAACATAGAGTTTTTAATAATTATATCTAAATGCTATTTATCTAAGTCTTTTCCCAAGTATGTTGGGGCCGCTTCCAGTCTAACTTCAATGTAGCTAAGTACAACCAGTATTTTACATGGAGCTACTGTTTATCTGACCGACCCTCTCGATAAGACTGGTTGTCAGAATCTCTGGCTTTTGACTTCCTCGATTGCCAAGGACATTCAAATGACAGCCGGGACTCTGCCGTCATGGCAAAGGTGGTTAGCCATCCATGGACTGATTACGCCAAGCGTTGCTGAACTCTATATACTAAATTGGCTTAAACCCTGGATAACATTTAACAATACTTTACTTAAATCTAATAATTTGCTCAGGACCCCAGTAAAGCAGTGTAAAACAACTATATTCCTCTTACAACCAACATTAAACGCTAACAAAACTCAGAGATTAACCAAAAACACAGTCGCAGATCACTCCGGTCGTATGTACCGCGCTTTATAGCACGGTGTTAATTAAGGCTGGAACACACGGATAACAAATTTCTAGCGGAGGTGTCATAACGGACCGGGGCTGCGGGATTGTTCGAAAGAGTTACCGCGGCCCTGGTACATAAAGGCCTTAAAAAGTTTCACACTGCTAACCCACAGCGGGAGGAGTCATTTGATGAAAATAGTTAAAAAAAGGGTGACATAACGGAAAATCTCCTAAGACAGTAGCGCGCCAAAATGCGGATGTTCGGAGGACGAGGAACGTTAATGTTTTCTCTCTTATACTTTGGACCCGACCATTTGATGTCTCAAAGAACCCTAACGCCACGTTAATTCACTCGTAACTGATCGTTTTGGTGATGCCCACAGTACGGTTTTGACCTAGAAAAAGGCGCCTGACCTACCTGCATTATGTTATCTCCACTCATCTTTCCTTACTCCGTGGCTTGAACACAACAGCGCAATATGGCCGCTGCGCTAATGTGGTGTGCTTAGTAATATACTGGCGTTGTGATGATTATTTGATGAAATATCCTCTTGCAAATGTGAAATAGCCTTAAAAGAAGCCTATACGTTGTTCTGATGTATTCGCTACATGACTGCGAAGTTTAACAAAATCCATCCAGTTATTTTTGCGTGAAAGAAGAGCAAACAGAATGTTCGTTTCTTGCATTAGGTATTACAACAACTATAACATGTTAGCCTCCTACTTCAAACTGTTGACTTTGAAACTAACTTTAACGATAAACAAAGATCATCGAATTTGAATTTAACGCTCATGAGCAATAATAACATTAGTCTAACTCCCTTACATGTCAAAATCGTAGTTTTAACCCCAACTATTTACTATGTTAAGCTTCGCTTCCATCACTAGCGAATGTCGCTACGGACAGTTAATGAGTCAATCATCACAGTATGCGAATGTGAAAAGTTAGCGATAAACGCGCACACCCAATGACCTGAGATCGGAATTAGGTCGATGATACATATTATACTATGAAAAACAGAAAAAATAAAAATCTGTGAAAGAACCATCAATCTGTTACTGAAAGATTCATCATTCATTCATCTGACGACGATAAAAGTACATAAATAACTCTTCCTAATTCAAACCCCTGCCGATGACAGACGTCACGCCATACATTTGCATAATGAAACAATGCGCGGCCAGCGGCTTAGAGCTCCTGTACACGGCACGTATTTGCCTTCAAAATCTACGGTAAATTCACCGTATGGGTCATTATAAAAACCGTGCTGTAAACAAGGTTAAAAAGAGGCGTGTACTAAAAGCCTACCAGCAGCGACAGTCGCCTATATCAGAAGGGCACCTTTACATCTAAGAAAACGTGATTTAGCAAAACTGGTGCACAGTTTAGCAAGCGTACGAAATCAATAGCTTCCTCCATGTTTACGTTCACCAAATATCTTTGAAACTTAACACGTTGTGAGCCCGGATTTTCGATTAGTCCGGAATCTTAGGGGTGAGGGTACACTGGAGTGTTTCGATTTGAATATAATCGTTTGTATCGAATGCGAAGTGATTTTATGCTACTGGTTTATTAGTATATAGAGGTAAAGTTTGTGACATAGAGGGCAAACTTTTAAAAAATCTTTAGCCAATAAAAAGCCATATTATTATGAGTGTCATAGGATATATTTTATTTAAAGGGGTAGTTTCTCAGGATGCGGATGAAGCCGCAAGAAAAAGCTTGGAATAAAGCAACTTGCTAATAAGTTAACTTGGAATCGCTTTAGCCTTGAACTTTTATGTATAATTTTTATGTTTAATTTTATGTATCATGTCTTCTCTTTATCAGAAGTGATCTGTAGTCAGATAAACACTCAAAAATGAAAATTATGAACAAGAAAATAATCTATGACACAGATACTTTCACCCTGTTAGACCACAACAGAAAATGCGACACAACTGTCAGACACTCGGATATAAATGTCCATGCCGTTTCGTGTTCACACTTCAATAGTTCCATGTTACGACACCTTTCTGAAAACAATAGGGTGACAATAAATGGTACGTATTCTATTGTTTTAAATCGAAATATGGCAGGTTCGAGTTGCGTTCATTCGAACATAAATTGGAGAACAAGACTATAAAATCTGTAATTTAAACCGTAAGACGAAAAAAATATCATAAAAATCATCCTGCGAGCCTTTTTCCCAAATATGTTGGGGTCAGCTTCCACATTGGCAGTCTGTTAATTTTTTTCTTAGCAATGTAGTACACCTGCTAGACTAAGTAAAGAATTATCCAGCTTTCGGAAAATTACTTTGCTGTTTGAAAGATATCTATGAGTGGATGAGCGGAACAGTGAAAATATGAACAAAATGTGAACAGAAAACTCATGCGCACGTGCAAAACATTCAATGGCTGACTTCAAAGTAGCAAAACTAGTGTAGTATTTTGTACGTAGATACATTTTGAGTAACCTGGAAAACTTATTTGATAAAGCATTGCATTTGCGTAAACAGGAAAGAAAAATTGTTAATTCTCATAAAAAAATACACAAAAACAAGAATAAATAAAAACAGTGTTATTTTAAGAAATGTTTATCGATGTTTTCGAAGTTTCGAAGTCAAAGACGCTTCAGTATACAGGGTTACTGGTAAGTAGACCGCATCCTTTCAGGAGGTGATAGTATAGGTCAATACGGACAAATTTGACCCTGGGATACACTGGGCAAAAGTTAACCCGTTTCAAGATAATCGAATTTTAAGATCTTTTCTTTACAAGTCGTCTAGGTACACGTATACATTTTTATTACTAGTTAAAAGTCTCGTTTTTGCGGATTTTTGTGTGTTTTGTGGCTTTTTGGATAGCTAGATAAATGTAGATGTTTTTTAAGTATTCTGCACAAAAAAATGAAGAGTAATATTTTTGAGAAAATATCTACTAAAAAAGTAATTGCTGTTCGCTATAATTTCCTCTGTGATTTGTACAGTTTTATGGTTTGTTATTATGAAATGATTCATCTTCTATCCAAAAACACACAAAAATCCACAAAAACAAGACTTTTCACTAATAATGAAAATTTATACGTGTACCTAGACGACTGATCTTGAAATTCGATTATCTTGAAACGGGTTAACTTTTGCCCAGTGTATCCCAGGGTCAAATTTGTCCGTATTGACCTATACTATCACCTCCTGAAAGGATGCGGTCTACTTACCAGTAACCCTGTATATCCACCTTTACCGACTTAAACTTTACGCAATCTTCGATAAACAACATCTGTTCATATGAGGATTAATTAATAAGGGAAAACATGTGGAAAATTACTTGTTGATCGTTTCAGGGAAATTACTGATTTAAAGGTATTTAATTTGGATGTTATTTGCCTTTGTTTGGTAACACAAGATTATTGTTTTGGTTGGATAATCGGTATTTAGTGAGGTAAGGTTTAATTAGGTTTGGTGAATAAGTTGTTATGAGTTTTGTACTTTTGGAGTACGATTTATGTGTACTGAAAAAGGCCTTGAAAAAAACTTTTGCAGAGAATAATATTTTTACGCCTATTGCCTGGTTTTCTTCTTATCGACTAAGCTACAGGTTTTAATCACTTGACAAGTTCTGGTGTCCACCTGACGGCCTCTGTCATGGAATTGTAACAACGACTGCTACTGAGTAGCATTTGGGGACGCCGTTGCCACGTGCCCTCCCAGGCACAGGGGTGTAACGCCGCCAACTTCTATACTCCATATTTCGACTCGACACAGGAATCGAACCCGAGGATTAGGGTCAATTCCCACTGAAAGAGCAGCGGCCGGCAGCGGCCGTAAGAGCACGGAAAATGTAAGAGCGCGGCGCGGTGCGGCGCCGCGCTCGCGCTCAATCCCTTGCAATTACGGCCGCTGCCGGCCGCTGCTCTTTCAGTGGGAATTGACCCTTAGTACACAGCAGTTGTGATTACTGGACTAGTAACGAAGCAGTTTTGTGTCTGAAACTTTCAGCTTTTTCCTCCAAAACTATAACCATCTCTTTTTCATTGAAAATGTATTAATCTTGAGTTGCGATTTCAAAACACACAAAAAATATTATTTTATCTGAATCATATTTTAATGTCAAAGCAAGATATTGTTCCAATAAAATTTTGACAGGGCACTTTGATTTTTCATAGCGATTTAATGCGAAAATCAGACATACCTATAAAAATATACAGCCAGCAATCAATATGTGAATATAATATGTTTATGTAAAACACTAGCTTCCGCATTCGATTCCGTCTGTGGCAGAATAGGAGTAGGTATTCGATACAGGTATATAAACTTTTTGTTTGGCCAAGTAATAATATTACAGGGCTTTCTTGTTGAACCACCCGTTTTATAGACAAAAAATATACATACATACATACGTAATTAATGGAAATTAGAATGGTTCAATTGAACTACCACCTAACTAACCAAAAATATCTATCACACCTGGACTGAAGTTTTACTTCTTAGTAGTAAGTAGGTACATATGTGACGACGTGCTTCAAACCTATGAATCTAATAAGCCATTACTGCATTGTTCAACTACAAACAAACAACCCTAATATAATATTTGTAGAACATTTCCAAAACCTGCGTATTATATAAAAAAGAAGATCACCCAAAGCAATATACCCTAACTTTATATATCGCTCCCGATACGAAACCGATTAGTTTCGTCAATTTATAGCTTTAAAATCGAATAGAAAATATATTGTATCGATATGAGATATCGTTTCGATTCGATGACAGACTCGATAGCGATGCAATCGGTCTCGTGTTTTATTGCTTATCGATTGAGAATCGAGTGCCATGACTCCATTTTGTAGAAGTGTGTTTTTTTTTTCAAATATTTGGTTTAGTTTATCAATTTATTTATTTCAAAAATATAAATACAATACTCTTAAAAACCAGAAGCAGGTTTGTTTAACGAGGAAATTACAAGAAATAGTTTTAACATGAAAATCAACTAAGATTAGTCAAGAACGCGGCAAAATCTTATTCTGTCAAACGATAACATGTCTTGTCACCATGACGTTCGAAAAAAGAATCCTCCAAGCATAGATGAACGGCTGAATGGCGAGATGTCTATGGTCGCTCGTCTCTGCTGCCCTCTTTGTAACTACTGGCAGCTAACACGGCCTCTCCTGACACCCTGACGTCCTCGGCAGGATCTGGGTGAGCCTGGTTGAGTCTCGGAACACCTGCACATGCAATAAGCGAGTTGGACCTGGCTCAATTTCGTCATATTTAAATCTCGATTGGTTATCGTGCTCGTCATCGTTTTTCTGAACAATGACACTTTCAGAATAAAAATTATTCGAGGACTTACAAACCTCAAACAAAGTACTAATCCATTTAAAGAAAGAAAAATAAATAACATCAACTTTAAATCAAATAACAGGTACAAAATTAATAACAGAACACTGGTATACCACCCAGCGACTCGAAAATAAATAACGTCAACTTTAAATCAATTAACAGATACAAAATTAATAACAGAACACTGGTATACCACCCAGTGTAAGTGTGTCGAGTGTAAGGCTGAAACATATTAGTTGTACACATATAAACACACAACATACAAAGAAATCATGTAAAAATTATTAACCTGGTTTGGAGTGTAAAGCTGAAACATATTAGTTGTAAGAAGAAATACGATTACTTTTACTTATTAGTTAAACCGTGGGTGCAAGCGTGCACTCAAGCGCAAGAAATATGTTATCAAGAACAAATACTCGAACTATATGGAAGTCATAGTCAAATCAAGTCATAGTCAAGCCAGGGGCTCAAAATATACGGAAGTCATGGTCAAGGCAAGTCATAGTCAAGCCAGTTGTTCAGACTATACGGAAGCCATAAGCCAGGGGCTCAGACTATACGGAAGCCACAAGCCAGGGGCTCAGACTATACGGAAGCCATAAGCCAGGGGCTCAGACTATACGGAAGCCATAAGCCAGAGGCTCAGACTATACGGAAGCCATAAGCCAGAGGCTCAGACTATTCGGAAGCCATAAGCCATGGGCTCAGACCATACAGAAGCCATAAGCCAGAGGCTCAGACTATTCGGAAGGCATAAGCCAACAGAACCAGCAGGAGCACCAGCACAGCAGCGCTCGTGCCGCGACCAGGAGCACCGGCAGAGCAGCGCTCGTGCCGCAATCAGCAGTACCAGCACAGAAGCGCTTGGGCCACGACACGGCCGTTACACATTCTCGTGTATAAGTCTGCGAACAAGCACTTACGACATACATTTCGTTCGGCCACTTCTGACCTTCAAAATCTTTCGTCAAATCTGGAAAGCTTTTCGCTCTCAAAGAAATAAATTCAAGGCATAACTTTGAAACTATGTCTCAGAAATATCATTATTACTAATCATGTGTCAGCAACGCTGAAAACACAACTACCATTGCGGTTTGATAAGTTACGTGTAGTTAACTTCACTTCAGCTTTTGCTACACAGAATACTCATAGGTGACAATACCAAGGCCTTCGAGGGCAAAAATCTCAAGCTTGATGCACAATTTGAACTATTCTACTTCAATTAAAAACAAATTGAGTAAGTCAAAATCAAAACAGTGTGCATTTATATCACAAGAGCAGTAAACTTATATTTCTGTGTAGGTACTTGTTGAAACTCTCATGAGCAGAATGTTTAGAAATAAATATTATTGAGCTCATATACATAGTAAGCATGTTAGTTATCTAACTCAAGTTCTCATACACTTTCAGTATGTCTTTAACTAATAACCCAACAATATGGATTACAAGTTTACATTATTACATAAAGGCTATAAATAAAACCGGATCGATCTCACCATTTACATACAGGTAGGTACATTACAGGATTCTTCCCGTAACATCTGGAGCATAGTAGGAGCAAGGCATGTTGTTCACGGACACCACAGCAATAGGTACATAGGCAGAAACTCATTCCACCCGAAACACACAAGAGCAGCATCAGCGTACTAAGCTCGAGCAATTCTCGACTCATTACACCGTCATATACATATGAAAACCAAAGCAATCGTTAATTCGGTTATAACACAAACATTTTGATATTACCTTAACATGTTACTATGACAATAAATTTTGTTAACCAATGATCATAGTTACCAGACCTGTTGTTTCCATAAGAATAATAAAAACCAATATTCCTTTTTCGATTTTTCCAATAATGCAATCCACATTAATGCTATCCTGAAGGATAATAGGATGTATTCTTAAAGTTATTTGGGCACTTGATGCCGCTGAACTCTTCAGAATGGAATAGACCAGAATTGAATGTCCTTGTTCCACAACAAGACATATTTATTGGTATCACTTACGCTGCCTGCATAGCATCTTGAATATACCGTTGCGTAGATTGCAACGCACTGCAATCCATTACAAAATTAAAATAGAACGGCAAAAACTTCGGTAATGGCGGATATCCTTACACCGCGTCGTACTTAGTAAAAGTGCCAATGAATCTAAACTGAAATCAAAAACTTTATAGTGGGAGTGAGACTATCCCACTTCTGATCTTAAAAACCAGAAGCAGGTTTGTTTAACGAGGAAATTACAAGAAATAGTTTTAACATGAAAATCAACTAAGATTAGTCAAGAACGCGGCAAAATCTTATTCTGTCAAACGATAACATGTCTTGTCACCATGACGTTCGAAAAAAGAATCCTCCAAGCATAGATGAACGGCTGAATGGCGAGATGTCTATGGTCGCTCGTCTCTGCTGCCCTCTTTGTAACTACTGGCAGCTAACAATACTATAAAACAAACTGGACCCTTTGTATGCCGGAGCGCAGATATACCTACGCGAGACACAATTGATTTTCTATTGTTTAAGCAGTTAAACTATCTTTAAAATCTAATATATACCTACAAAAATAAAAAACGTATATAAAAATTTGTTAGGCGTCGAAGTATTCGTTCGAAAACGTGCCCAGAAGAGACTAGTTGCATATTTTTTAAAGTGCTTGTAAAAAGTCGGTTTTAGTGGGTATTGTCAATATTTTACTGTCTGTCAATTTGTTGATAGTGAAACTGTAATTATAGAAGTGTTCAAATTGTATTTTACAATCGATAGATTGTAAATTGTGTATTCGATTACATGTTACGCAAGTTTATTATTTTGTATTTTATTAAAGTGTAATTAATATGGAAATTATAAAATTCGTTTTTACTATATAAAAGTATTTTGTGGCTCAGTGTCATGAAATCCAATAGATTTTAGGTAGGTACATATGGTAGATATATTTACAAAATCAAAAGTAAGTCACTAATGCTGCGGGTTGTTCGAAAGAGATACCGCGGCCCTGGTACATAAAAGGCCTACGACGGAACACGACGGTTTTTAGTCAGTAAGAGTCTGACACTCCCTCACCGCTGCTAACCCACAGCGGGAGGGGTCATTTGATGATTTTTGACGTCGTTAAAAAAAAAAGTCACTAATATTTTATCAGAGAGGTTATCGCTATGTGTAAAACACTGGTACTCAGCTGCATCCGGTTAGACTGGAAGCCGACACCAACATAGTTGGGAAAAGGCTAGACAAACAATGAATTAAAAATAAAATTATCACAGGAGAAGGTTCTAGTTTTATATTTGAAGTCGTTTTTCTTTATAGGTTAGGTATCCTGCGCACGAAATATTTACCTCTAAATACAACTAAGCTTTCATCTTTACATGTCTTTACTATACAAAAATTCTCTTTTCAGGCCTGAAGACAGCGGTCAATATCGATGTCGGGTCGACTTCATAAAGTCGCCGACAAAGAACACGCGACTTAACCTCACAGTGCTAAGTAAGTGTAACTTAGTTAAGTAGTATTAAGTTATGTGTAAGGATTAAGCGATTAGACCTAGGCTTTGGGGTGTTAGTTACGAAATATATTGAGGTTAGAGAAGTTAGAGAAATGTAATTGAGAACACTTTTATATAAATGCTGTTTTTGTAGTAGTAGGGCAGCTCTAGTTTCCACTATACATTAATTGTTATAGGTACATACCTATATCTATCACAAAAATGTAGTACCTAAGTTTTTATGTAGCTAAATCGCTCCATTGAATCTCAAGGAAAAAAAACATCTCTGTCAACTGTGTTTACACGACATCATTTTTATATTTGACGATTTTTTGTAGGTTACAAGTTGCGTGGTGTCGAAAATACAGCGTAAAATCCTGGCAATACGTCATTTTCTGTTCAACCAACTGCCAAAAAGTCTTGAGCATAGGCTCCATACGGGTTTATTTACAACAAAAAATTTACAAAACACACATTTTTACAAAAATGTTCGGTTGCAATAACTTTGTTTATTTTTCAGTACCACCAGAGCGGCTGATAGTCCTGAATCATGAGGGCAACGAGATCCGAGGAGGTGTTCTTGGACCTTATGATGAGGGTACGGAAGTCAACCTGACCTGCATTGCTGTTGGAGGTAAGATTTTCATGATTTTTGAGGAGTTCACGATAAAATTAGAGGTTTCTTTGTTCAGCTTTCGCCGTTTCGCACCGTTTAGTGGGAACTGCGAAAAAAGCATTAGCGCATAAAAAGTAACCTATTAAGTAGTTTTACCTTAATCTATAAATAGGCTTTCTAAAATTGAAATAATTTTTAAAATCGGTCGAGTTGTTCCTGAGACTACCACGTTAAAACAAACTTTACAGCTAGTATTCATTCATATCATGTATTTAAAGATATATAAAATCATATCGTGCACTTGGAGAGGCCTATGTCCAGCAGTGGACTGCGATAGGCTGATGATAATGATGATGATGATGATGTATTTAAATTCCACAAGTTTTTGACAAAATGTTACAGTAGGCTTATAGCTAAGGACAATTGTGATAATAATATAGAGTCTAGACAAGTATAGATAATAATCAAAACAGATAGGCATAACACATAACCTAGATTACTTTTAATTCGGTTGCGGTAAACAGTTTCCATGGAATGCGGGTAAAGCCGTGAGAAACAGACAGTTTTGTATAATCGGGGCTATCAGTAACACCATAATACATTATTCCCGTACTTATAAACCACAAAAGTAAATTATTTACCCCAGATCACCGTTACATAATTTACCCGTTTAATAAACTCCCCTTCAACGCCATTTTTACCTCAAACTCCCCCTTTTAACACGTCGGGGGAGTACAACAGTTTATTTCAATAGCTGTGCCACGGAGGAAGGAAAGATAGCGGAGATGCCATAAGGAAGGTAGGTCAGGCGCCTTCTTGTAGGTCAATGTTATTTAACAAATTCTCTGTTCTCGATGCAAACACAATAGTTAAACAATAAGTGTGTATCACATATGACTCATGGGACAGGGAAGTTGTTAAGATAGGCGTGATCAGTTACTAGAACTAACGAGGCGTTCGGGTTCCTTGTCAAATCAACAGCAATCTGTCAAATATTCCTCTTGTTTGATTAGTGATTTTATTTTGAAAATATTTGGCTTGTTCGAAAAAAGACATCTAAGGGCAGAGTTAGTGCCGCTCCTCGTCTCTCGAACATCCGAATTTGTCGCGCTACTTTTTTAGTAGATTTTGCGTTATGACATCTCCGCTAGTCATTTTGTTCTCCGTGGTTTATTTCAATGGGTGTGTGAACATGCAACGTGCGTTAGACAGCTTAGTGACGTAATGACTATAGCTGGGGTTAATAATCTTTGTTTGTTGTGAACAAAAATAATATTGTAGGCAGTACTTTAAGTTCAAGTTTGAGCTTTTTACATTGAAACGTCTGTAGCATATTTTCAAGTTTGGTTCATAAGAAAATTGTGAATTGCGTGCAATCATCTTTTCAATTAAGTGTTTTTAAATAATCTGATAAATTATTTATTACTTATATTATGTTGATAACAAAACATGTTCATAACATTCTATAATATTTGCTTCTCGTTTATTATACTGCAGCTTGCATAGAAAAGTCAGAAATAAACAAAACATAGTTACTTCCCCGCTGTTTTCAGAGTTCTTTCCTGTTTTGTTGTTTCTTTAAAAAACTCATTTCTTAGCCTTCCAAGTCACGTGTTTTATCAAAAATATGTTGACATAAATCCGGTGCCAGACACTGGTGAATGCTAGGGACTCGCTGCAATGCGGAAAGTGGTCACTTTGTTTAAAATGAACTTTCTACAAAATAGTTTCATTTATGGTGTGTAGTGACTTCTGATCAGAGTTGTTGATTGAAGGCAGACCTTAAAATTATCAACTTTTAAATGTCTTGAATCTGTAGTTGTAGCCCCTATAGTTTTTGTTTTGTCTAAGCATACGATTTTTCCGGGTACATAGACATGACTTTAGATGTACAATTGAAGATAGCAATATAAATACAATAACACAATTACCTTCGCTTCCAAAATCAAGAACTCACATATAAAGTGGTTAAATTCAAACGTCACATGTTATGTTATGTTACGCGTAACTCGCAAACGTTACACGGATGTGTGGTCGCGGTCTAACAGTGTTGCAACCTGTATCAGCCGTCACCCTCGGGTGTTCCGTTTTCACGAAAAATGTCCGATTCACGCACACGATTTAGAAGTGGGCCATTTCATAAGCGGCAGTGTTTAACTGTCAAGGTATTTAGAATTTTAAAATCGTATTATGTACAAGTTTACGTAACTTCTATATGGACTCATTACTGTCTGCAAATATACCCTTTTTATAAAAATAGTAGCTGAAAGGTTAAGAAATGTCAGTGCCAAAATAAAGCTGTATGACCTGGTAAAGAAATCCATAATATAGAGTTATAATTACAGATTTAGCACTGAACCGACGTTTTTACGGGTACTTCGGCTACAATCAAAAATGAAAATGATAAATCTGGAGACACAAAACTAGAGCCATCCCTTCTTCCCTATCCCTTTATTGAATCCATTTTTGATACTTTTTGCAATCTTTTAGGTGTAGGTAATTTACCTAAGATATACGTAAGGCTAATGCTCAATCCTTCTCCGTGTGAGAGGAGGCCTGTGCCCAGCAGTGGGACGATAAAATGGCTGTAACAGTTATACATAAGACTACTTTAAAATGAATACCTAAGACTACTAAAATATCTCCCCGCCACCTCTTATAACTTACACCGTACCAAGCACCCTCACTTGACGAGGGTACACCACGCCATTGTTTTACACGATTTTTTTATTCACTCAAACCATTCACGCTCACAATATAAAGTATACGATTATATGTCTAGCCTTTTGTACCAAGCAGTAATTATGTGGGTTCGCTTCCCGTGTCGGTGAAATTGCCGGGGTTTTTCGAGAACTCGACAATTCGCGGTGTATAAGCTTTTTGTTGACAAAAATTTCGCGGAAAAGACGATGAATTTATTTTGGACTTGGCCATTTTTTGCTAATTTTCCGATGGTCATCTGCCTAGCCTTTTCCCAACTATGTTGGGGTCGTCTTTAAGTCTCGCTGGATGCAGCTGAGTACCAGTGTTAACAAGGAGCGCCTGCCTATCTGACCTCCTCAACCCAGTTACCCGGGCAACCCGATACCCCTTGGTTAGACTGGTGTCAGACTTACTGGCTTCTGACGACTGCCAAAGATGTTGTAATGACAGCCGGGACCTACAGTTTATCATGCCCTCCGTAATTTTCCAATATGGTAGAGTGAAGAAATTGAGTTTTTATGGATGTCTATTTTTACCGTTTTTATCTTTCATTGTTTAAATAAGAGGCTTTTACGATACTTTCTAGAAATTATTTTTGGAATAAAAGAAATTGTAGGTTTAAGTACAGGTCAGGTGTTAAATGTATTTATAGAGCCTTTGTTTGAAATTAAGGTCACAGAAGTTACTATTAATAGTGTATTTCGCTATAAATAGTTATGATTTTTAAAGGTTAAATTAGTCTTTGTGACTTGTCAGGTCTTGTGAAGAATTTTTTCTCCTCCTGGTCTTGCAATCGTGATGATTTTGAGCTAAAATTTACAGAAAGTTATTTGAGCTATATTTAAACAGCGATCCATTTTTTCGTAATTTAAATCCCACCCAAAACAAAAATGTGAAAGACTGCCAAGTTCGATAATATGGGAATGCTTCGCCTATAAAAGAAGTGAGATCTGAATAAGTACCAAGTTCCATACACATACCTCAGTTAAAAATAGTTACTTTTTAATGATGTTACTTGGCAAGTTTTCATACACCTTGTTATAAACCTACTAAACGCAATGAATCAAGTATTTAATTTTCTATTAAAACTTGCCAAGTAATCATCATTAAAAAGTAACTATTTTTAACTGAGGTATGTGTATGGAACTTGGTACTTATTCAGATCTCACTTCTTTTATAGGCGAAGCATTCCCATATTATCGAACTTGGCAGTCTTTCACATTTTTGTTTTGGGTGGGATTTCATTTATTTTTGTAAGGTTGTTTATTTTATTTTTTTCTTATGATGAAGTTAGTTAAAGAAATGTCTCATTTATACTATCTTTTAGATTTTTTAATATGCACTATGTTTCTTACAAAGAAATGAACTAGATTAACTATGTCTAGATTTACCAACTGACTGACAAGACATGTTATCATATATTATGTTCGTGGATCAAAGTTACACATTCGTTATTTTCGAAAGTGATTCACACTTGGCCGTTTTCAGATTTTTACTTTACTTTGACTAAATACAAACCTTTGTACCATTCGAAGATATATTATATAAATATAGATAAATTTAGTTCGTTTTAGTTCCTTAGGGGTATAAATTTACACCGGGTATAAAACACCTTCATTATTTTGAAACCGACTCACACTTGGCCATTTTCAGATTTTTCCCTTTACCTTGACATAAAGACCTACCTCCATGCCAAATTTCAAGTCAATACGACCATTGGAAGTGGTCTAGGTTTTTGATGAGTGAGTCAGTGAATAAGTGAATCAGTGTATAGTAAAAATAGCGATTTTCTGACGTCAATATCTCAAGACCTACAATAGGTATATTAATGAAATTTTGTATTTTAGATAAGTGAGGGGGTCTCAACAGATACTAGAAATTTGATATGCGTAAATAAAATAGATTTTGAGTTACAGGGGGGTCGAATTTGGCCCGAAATGGTTCGTGTAATATAACCCACGGCCGGTGTGTCGCCTTTTTTGCTCGAACTTGGCGAACACATTGCCGTGTGTCTAGATTTTAGTTAAGTTTGAGTACATATTTCTTTATGAATGTGTCAAAGACATTTCTGAAGAAATTCAATGCCTTATTAATATGTGAAAGCAATGTGAAAGGGAAAAGCGTTTTTAAGGGTGTCATTTTTGTAATTTTGATGTTAAAAAGTGCTTGCCTAATTAGCCATAACTTTAATAAACGATTTTGACTTTGAATAATCTTGTACCTAATACTTATTATTTTTCTATGTCCAGGTCGACCCATAGCCCGTGTTTCCTGGTGGAAATCGCACGCCTTGCTGGCCAACTCAGAGGCAAGGGCCACCGTCTCTTTCAGGCTACAGAGATCAGACTTCGGAACTGATGTTACTTGTCAGGTAATTTAACTATGTAATCCTTGACAACGTTGGGGTTGGCTTTCAGTCTAAGTGGGACATGGATACCGGAGTTTTTATTTGGAACGACCAACTATCTGACCTCCTCTACCCTGGCTATGCAATACTTTGAGACATTTTTCAGTGAAAGTTAATGTCGTTTATGCATTTTGTGCTTTATGTTTTCAGTGCAATTTGGTAGCTTTATAGATCCATAGTTGATTTTTGCTTATTTTACAGTAAGGCCAAATTCCGAATGTCAACTTAGTGGATACTTACCTAGTGCTCGTCTAGATTACGAAAAAGATTCAACTTTTGAACAGTGATGTAAGCATTTGTATAATATTACATTTTTTTCTACAGGCTGTCACCGATCCCCTGATAGCTCCAGTTTCCGAAAACATATCGATTGACGTCAATTGTAAGTACTCTTATTCATTTATTTTCCTTATACTTTCAGCTTTCAGGTCGTCTATACTAAGTTAAGGATCAATAAATAAACTATTCCCCGCAATTTTACCCGTGTTATGTTGTAGTTACTACTCACGTATAAAAAACTGAAAATCTCCTTTTTTGAAGTCAATTACAATCTCATTGTACAGTATTTTAGCGTTCTATCCTGAATTTGTGTCACACGATACAATAAACTCGTAAAGACGACACTTAAACTTCTTACAAAAGTCACAAACTGCAAGATATCTAAGGATCAGAAAAATTCCCAACTTAAACGCCACTTACCCCTTACAATGAAAGTTCAGAAAACTTAGTTCTAACATAAGCTGAGCACATCACTAACTTTAATCTAAAGACAAAGTCTTAAGAAAGGTTGAATCAACGTACGCTAACTTAAGGGTTCGTTCAAACAGATCGGCTCGGAGAGCATCGGCGCGCATTTTTCTTTTCACACAGACCGGAATCGGTTCCAATGGGCTCCGATCGGCTGCGTGAGCATGCAATCGGAGCAAAAAGTCTGCAATGCCGAAAAAAAGTATGCTCTTATTATTTCAAGCGCCTTCGAGCATTCTTAATGACAAAAGTGGTGTACTTGCAAAAATAAAAATAACCTTACCTACTACGAATACTAAGTACTCGATTTTCAACGTGTTAAGAATTTGCTCTCCTCTCCGAGCCAGCCTTTCTGATCATCATCCTCCGAGCCTTTTTCCCAACTATGTTGGGGTCGGCTTCCAGTCTAACCGGATTCAGCTGAGTACCAGTGCTTTACAAGGAGCGACTGCCCTATCTGACCTCCTCAACCCAGTTACCCGGGCAACCCAATACCTCTTGGTCCGAGCCGGTCTGTGTGAACAGACCCCAATGCTAACTTAACTCTAACTTAGTTAAGCAGACGGGAGCTTATTAGACATTAATTAAACTAAACTTTTACTTAGTCAGGTTGAACCTGTCTTATTATTGGAGAATAGTTTCGGTTAAGTATTTAAGTTAGTTTGAAGTAGCAGGTAAGTAATATGCAGATGAGTTCATTTGTAAGTAATACTTCAATTATTAATGATTTAAGTTACCTGTGTAATAGGAAAATCATTATATATGTAATATTGAATACCCCTCTAAAAAGTCGTGGTGGCCTAGTGGGCAAAGAACCAACCTCTCGAGTATGAGGGCGCGGGTTCGATTCCAAGTCAGGCAAGTACCAATGCAACTTTTCTAAGTTTGTATGTATTTTCTAAGTATAGCTTAGACACCAAAACTGTAGGTCCCGGCTGTCATTGAACATCCTTGGCAGTCGTTACGGGTAGTCAGACGCCAGTAAGTCTGACACCAGTCTAATCAAGGGGTATCGGGTTGCCTGGGTAACTGGGTTGAGGAGGTCAGATAGGCAGTCGCTTCTTGTAAAGCACTGGTACTCAGCTACATCCGATTAGACTGGAAGCCGATCCCAACATAGTTGGGAAAAGGCTCGGAGGATGATGATGATGATGTTGAATACCCCTCTACAATGTTCTTCATTCTCATTAAAAGGTAAAAATAAAACAGATTAAAATTGGTGTAATGTGGTTTTCAAAGTTGTTTTTGTAAATATGAAACCCAAAAAAATACAAATGTCGAAAGTTTGAATCCTTTTGGCAAGCCGGTTAAAACTGTCTGATATTCTAGCTTATTTGCTCTTATCTTATGAAACGGTATTGAAAATCTACTTAGGTATAATTTCTGTATGTACCTAACTATTAGAAATTCATGAACTTAGAGCACAGCTGCAATATTTCAGTTTATTAAAACATGTTGTAGTTTACTACTTAGGCATAAAATGCAAATTATATGGAAACACGTGATATTTTAGTACATCAAAGTCGTGATGCATTCTATTTTATTTATTTATTTATTTATTTATTTATTTATTTATTTATTTATTTATTTATTTGTTTATTTATTTATTTATTTATTTATTTATTTATTTATTTATTTATTTATTTATTTATTTATTTATTTATTTATTTATTTATTTATTTATTTATTTATTTATTTATTTATTTATTTATTTATTCTTAGGAAAGCTTACAGACTAATGATAATTTTAATAACTTACTATATTTCTAATTTGCTAACAACAAGCTTCCGCCAATAAAAGACATAATATAGTACTTATTACTATCGTAGACCACATATAACAACAGTTTTGAAAAAAAAAAAAAAAGAGTAAACATTAACAATTAAGTGATACAAATTTTATGTAAAGATTAAAGTATATATAATATGTAGGTATAGTTTTAGGCAACGCATTAAGGATATTAGAGATCAACATTTATAGACGCGAGTCAATCTTTAAAAAAAAAATATTACATCCTCTTATAATGGATCGACGGAACAGCAAAACTAATGACTGGTTTCTTAAGTAAGAAAACGGACTAAACCATCACTGAATAAGACAAGTCGAAATTAATATTAGGTATTGCAAATGTGACTGTTTGAGGGTTTGTATGTTTGTTCCTCAATCACGCTTTAATGGCTAAAAATTATGAAAAAATTGGCAATATACAGCAAGTAATATACAACGTTATTTTTTGTTTATGCGAAACCTGATACACCTATCTAGTATTTTTATGTAAAGAATCTATGTACGAAATTTCAAAACCGTATCATGAAAAATCACAAAGTTATAAGCTTGTTAAGTTACGGGACTGTCCGTAAAAATACATAACCACCACAAAACGCACACATGCCGCGCGACGTGATAGCACTGTGTGCTCGCGCCCGCTATGAACTCGCCGTGACCTTTGTTGTGCGAGAATAAATACCTATTTGTGGTGTCCAACATTCAAAGTTTTTTAGATACAAACACATACAAAAAATAACGTTGTATAGTTTATTTATAACTCTAATTCATAAAGTAGTTACTTCAGGAAACGACTGAAACTACGGACAGAAATCAGCAGCACACCTACCATACTTCTTCCTTCAAATACTTCACAAAATTAGTTCTCATCTCACGCATTAATATGATCCTATCTCTGATTGACGTACCATTACCGATACAGATTATATAATATTTGTACATGACATGCACGTTTCAGATATACCACCTCCTTCACTCACGTCTTACCACGGAGTAAGGAAAGAACAGAGATGCCATTATGTAGGTAGGTTAGGCGCCTTCTTATAGGTCAAATACGTGCCGAGCTCATGACAATAACGATCAGTTACGAGTGAATTGATAAGGCGTTCGGGTTTTGAGACATCTTTTCTTTATTTATTTCTTTCATGCGGGATCATCAAATGACCCCCCCCCCCCCTCCCGCTGTGAGTTAGCAGCGTGAGGGACTCTTACGGACTAAACACCATCATGTTCCTTCTTAACCCCTTTATTTACCAGGGTCGCAGTAACTCTTTCGAACAATCCCGCAGCCCAGCCGCAGTTATTTTTGGTATTACAAAAAAATATCGGGTCTCAAGAAGGTGTAATGGCGGAGGTAGTAACGTTCCTCGTCTCCCGGACACTCGCATTTTGTCGCGCTACTTTCTTAGAAGATTTTCCGTTATAGCACCTCCGCTAGTCATTTTGTTCTCCATGCGTCTTACAGACTGTCATCTCACTCCAACAAGATGGGATTATCATGTCGATATTAGACGCGTGTATCGATCGGCTATACGAACACAAAAGTGGTATCTCAAAATAGTTTTCAATTAAAATTAATGTTAGAACTTTGAAGAAACTTCGTCGTTTGTTCAAAAATGTTTTGTGTTAGTTTTGGTGAATGGTTACAATATTGTATTGTCTTGGTTTATTAGAAGTTCGGTTTATTCATGGAAACTTTGTAGATATTAATACGTCGTTGTTTATTATATTTTATTATTAATAGCTGTATCAAAACATTAGGTAATACATACAATAAGAAGGTCAACATTTGTGTGAGAAGCATGTTTGTTGGCTGTGGTCTGGGTGTTGTAATATGTACTTATTTATAAGTAGGTATATTTATATACATATTTATTACCATTCCATAATGTTACAATAGATGTTGAAGAGGTACAATTATGACCCTGTTAGGCCACAGCAAAAGAAAGCATTAAAAAAATGCATAAGAAAAACATAGGTTAGAATAGTAGAATCATCATTAAATTACATTAATTCCTATCATCTATCTAGGTTACTCACTAACGCTGTAATAACACTTGCATATATGTATAAGGTGCTTTATTATTACCTGCCAGGACTTGAATGGAGGGTAGTATTGCGTTTATAGATTAAAATAGTGAAGAAATTTCGTTCCTCGGAACAGTCAATTCAATTTGAGACAGTAACCAAGTTAAATTAACATTGGCTCTACTCTGCATAACGTGGTTCACAAATTACGCGCGTAGTATCGTTTCGTCAATGAAAACAACTGCTATCTCTTTCTATCTGTTCTGCACGAGTGGCAACGCGCAACTCTATTGGATGGTTTTAAACTAATAAAACAAGTCAAATTTATACGTATTTTTTTTTGTATGAAAAATATATGACAAATAATCAATAATTTATATTTACTATTGTAATCTATAAACGCAATACTACCCTCCATTTAAGTCCTGGCAGGTAATAATAAAGCACCTTATATGTAACTATATGTAGTTTATCAATTGTGTTAGCACCCATAACACAAGCTAATAAATAGCTTATCACTAACCTTTCTAACCAACAGAAAACAAAAAAATACACATATTTCACACACATTTTAGCACCAACAAAAAAAAAACCCAATCAAAAAGCTCGCTTCTTAAAAGTCACATTACCGCAAAATACGTGACTCCATATAAATCACCGGAATCCCCGAAAACGGGTGATATAATCACCACACATATATAACTCTTGGATGATAATCTAAAGAACTCTAATTGACAGTTTGATATACTTGTGTTGGCGATTGTACCGACACGGATTCTGGTCTGGTCTGGATGTGGTATTTTTTCTTCTTTTTTTGTATAAAAAAGGTGACGTGAAGATTTGGTTGTAGAATTTAAGTGATGTATTTGTTTTGTCCGACTGCGACTGAAAGAGGGTTATGGTTTTTAACACACTTTTATTAGCTTCACTTGTAACTAGGTATGTAAAAAAATCTTGGAATCTTAATTTCACCCACTTCCCTCTCTCCCCACTGGTCTTCGATTAGGATGAAATTTTGCACACGCTCTGAGTTCTGATGACAATAAGTACATGAGTAGCCTGTTTTTTAGTTTTTTCAGCTTTTTTTGGTAATATAATGTAGGAAAAAAATTGGTTAAGAAACGTAAAAAAATTAATCTATGTATTTCATTGTTTAGTATACAGACAATATAAAATCTGGGAAAGGACATAGGCTTTTTATATCCATGTGCAGAAAGTAGATTGATCGGGACGCGGGTGTAACCGCGGGGACCACCTAGTAACCGAATAAAGAAAGCATAATCTTTCCCCTTCACTAATTAAACATATCCATATAAAGTCAATACACTCGGCGGTTAATTAATCGCAATTAACATAAAATTAATGAAACGCAATGACGTATTATCCAATTTGATTTAATTAATGTTTCGCCATACATGATTGAGTAAAAACCGTGGAGAACAAAATGACTAGCGGAGGTGTCATAACGGAAAACTTCCTAAGAAAGTAGCGCGCCTAAATGCGGGTGAGCGGGGGACGAGGAACGTTACTGTCTTCGCCTTTGTACACCTATGGACCCGACCATTTTTTTTGTAATACCGAAAATCTTCGACAGCGTTGTTCCACGCGCTCCTAAAAGAGATGTCAGCAACCCCAGAGGTGCCCAGGAGGGCCAAGACCTGCCAGGGCTGCGCTTTGTTCGAAAGAGATACCGCGGTCCTGGTACATAAAAGGCCTACGAGGGAACACGACGGTGTTTTAGTCAGTAAGAGTCTGACACTCCCTCGCCGCTGCTTACCCACAGCGGGAGGGGTCATTTGATGACTTTTGACATCGTTAAAAAAAGGTGTTATAACGGAAAATCTCCTAAGAAAGTAGCGCGCCAACATGCGGGTGAGCGGGGGACGAGGAACGTTACTGTCTTCGCCCTTATACGCCTTTTTTGGACCCTAATACCAAAAACCGGCCGAGTGCGAGTCGGACTCGCGCACGAAGGGTTCCGTACCATTATTTATAAAACGGACAAAAATATCACGTTTGTTGTATGGAAGCCCTCAAAATATTTATTTAATTCAAGTTTTCAGTATTATAATAACGGCATACTGTACGGCGGTATTGTAATAACGGCAACAAAAATACATCATCTGTGAAAATTTCAGCTCTCTAACTATCACGGTTCACGAGATACAGCCTGGTGACAGACGGACGGACGGACAGAGGATCGAAAACAATAGGGTACCGTTTTACCTTTTGGGTACGGAACCCTAAAAATCATCGACAGATGTCTCAAAAATCTCGAGCGCCCCGTGGGTTCACTCGTAACTGATCGTTTTCGTCATGCGCACCGTAAGTACATATTTGCCCCATGTATTCGACCTAGAAGAAGGCGCCTGACCTACCTGCATTATGGCATCTCCATCTTTCCTTACTCCGTGTTACACTCGTTCAGTTGATTATATTTTGCACCCAGTCTCAATCATTGTCGGCATTTTATAATGAACACGGTAAATTTTAATTTAGTTCCTTTATCATGTTGATATTTAATGATGATTTACTTACATTTGTAGTAATATTAATTGTTTGTTTTGTCCTTTTGATATCTGCTTTCGAAATCGATGATTATCTTATTCCGTTTATTCGTGTTGTGCTCTTTACAGTTACACGTATAACGGTATAACGTAACTATGAAAAATATAGTTTTATACAATTCTTTATTGAATGTTGATATTTCTTAGCAACGAATAAAAACTGGGTCAGTTGCTAGATTTGAGTCTATCTCTGCTTAAAATTAGAGCAGTCGTTTTGCCAGTCAGAAGTCCGTAAAATTAACCATTTTCTATCTAATGAAATAAAGAGAAAATATTTTTTGTTTGTACCCTAAAAGCTCCGAGACTACTTAACAATTCTTTAACTGTTGGAAAGCTTAACTATTCGCATTGTAGATAATTTTAGAAATGTACTTCAGCGAAACTATTAAAGAAACAACTATTAAACAAACCCAGGTACATATTTTATCTAGGATATTTTCCGATCTATTTCCCCGCAGTAGAGTATAAAAATAACCCTTTGCCTTTGATTTATTTTTAAACCTACTCAACGACCTGAATACCGGTAAACTACCTAGAAATAGACCAGTAACTCGTTACTTAAAAGTAAACTTAAAGTATGTATTCATTAGATATTCTCAATTTTATTTTTGTGATTTATTATTGTATTCCATCTTCGAGCCGATGAATTGCGAATGTTATGTACGCCATTATTGTCACATGCATCAGGCCATAAACTAAAAAAGTAGTTTAAGTTATCGAATGTTAACCGTCTTACCACAAAAACTTTTAAACGTCAGTTTATGCCTTGTCTAAAAAAATGTCAAATTATGACGTTGACATATGGTTCATTTTGCAACCACATTTTTTTTAGACAAGTGTAAAGCAGGCGTTTAAGTTTTTGTAGTAAGGCCATTAATGTTTGTGATGTGGCAGTAGTTTTTTAAATAAATAAATAAATACTTACTAAGGCCCGATTATTCAATCATCAGTTTACTTCTATAGCTCGGGTAACCGGGTTGAGGAGATCAGATAGGCAGTCGCTCCTTGTAAAGCACTGATACTCAGCAGCGTCCGGTTAGACTGGAAGCCGACCCCAACATAGTTGAGAAAGGCTCGGGAGACGATGTGGGGTATGGTCTGACCGATTCTTGGTACAGTTGACAATTCTGTCAGTCATCATCAGTGGCCTTCTACATCTATAAAAGATGATTTGAGCTGCATCCGTGTTAAGTTGTTTGGTTTTGGCACTTGCGCTGATGACTAACAAGGCCTTTGCGAGAGCGACAGCGCCGATCGCAACGTCCACAAACGAACTATGTTCCCGGTGGTGACGTTACAGGTTGTGCCATTCGTTCGTGACATAGATTGCGTTTGTGGGTCTGTCAGTCAGTACAAAGAAATTCAAGCAATTTTCCCATGAAAATTGGTCACAAATTCGCATCACAATTCAGCTTAAGTACCCACATAAGCCTTTTACCCCATAATATGTGGTGTAACTGTAACTCAAACGCCTTAAAACGAATATACACACTCTACGGTACTATAAACTCTTTGGGAACATAACAAAGATTATCATTAAAATGCAATATGGGCACAAAAGACGCCCTAATTCTGTAGAACAGAAACGTCGCCATTTTGTTTAATATATGAGTGTGTTTGTTATACAAAATGGCGGAATATGGGGTACGGATCTTGTACGAGGTATCCTTGTTTTTAAGTACATTTGTTTCGTTTTGTTACATCGAGTATGTGAATTGGTTTTACTCTTACTCTCAAAACATACAAAAAAAGTTGCATGGATGTGAAATTACATAAGTACGTTTGAGGAGACTGATAATTATAATTTATCAAATAAGTATCGGTTATAGCGCTTTCACACTAGAGGATTTTTCGTTCGGTTTTCCCTAGACTGTTTAATCGATGACACCTGAAAGCGCATTTCAAGTTCTTTGTGTTGTGGGTAAAAAAACAATAAAAAATCCACTTTCATATGTTATCAAAGAATTTAGGTCCTGACAAAAAAAGCCTTTGCCTTAAAATAATATATTAATTGGATTAATTATTCAATAAAGATGAGATGCGGATAAATCTTTGTATCTTACAAGGTCTGAGCCGTCTAACGTGTAAACAAAGAAACCGCAGCTTAACTTCGATCAATCAATTACTTCGATTCGACATGACCTTCTCACTTTAACAATTAATAAAGGTAGAAGGTTACTCAAGCTAAGCATTACAATAAATAAATACAGATTTCTATAACTTATCTATATGTTGTTTTGCGATTGGAGATTACGACTTACATTTTATGATGCTAATATTAAAATTCAATAATAATAGATGGGTAAACGGAATTCACCAAAATAAAACACTATTTATATACACAAAATTGTGTTGAGAAAGGAAAGCTCCCGGAAGGACAAAACTAATTACCACTTCGATCAACAAAAAGTATTTATTTCCTTATTAACCCTTTGATCATACCATTAGTTAATTGAACGTCCTCACTTCAAACGTTAACCCTTCAGCGTTCCACCTTTGTACCGACAAGTTAACCCTATCACAACTTAGTTTAACTGTTGTTAATAGACTTCAGAATGTTTATCAACCGTTACGTTAAGTCCATGGAGAACAAAATGACTAGCGGAGATGTCATAACGCAAAATCTCCTAAGAAAGTAGCGCGAGAACATGCGGGTGTTCGGGGGACGAGGATCGTTACTAGCTCCGCCCTTACACACCTATAAAACTCGGCCATTATTTTTGAAAATAAAATCTTTGATTTTTTTTTTTTACTATGAATTTTATTTACATAGATATTTACAATACATATTTACAATAAAAATAAAAAACTATCCTAGTAGAACAAACAACTAAAAAGCGTCAAAAAATTCGTCCCCATCTTTGATATATCAGTTTTGATTTGACGTGGAACCGAACGCCTCATTAGTTCTAGTAACTGATCGCGCCTACCGAACGTCGCTTGACCTACAAGAAGGCGCCTGACCTACCTTCCTTATGGCATCTCCGCTATCTTTCCTTCCTCTGTTATCAGCCGTCAGTGTATACGGGCTCAAAGTTAATCTGTCAAAATAATTAAACGTGGCATTTTCCGCCCAGAAACAAGAGAAGTGCGTAACAAATTATGAAACTTTGGACCAACTTGCACCATATTTCATTTGGCTCTTAAATATGAAATTTGTTTGTTTTTAATATGATTTCATCTTCATCCATCTATTTGTTTAATTTTGAGAGAAAATTTTGTTAATATTTTGCTAAACAATAAATATAGAGGCGCCGAATCTTTTGTGCAGTTGACAACTATCAATTTTCAAGAGAAAATACTGTTGTTTGTACCTACTTTCTGACAATACTGCACCATAAAACAGTCGGAGTATGCTGTATGTAAGCGACATAAAAGTAATTTACAAACGTCTACAGGGTCCCGTATGATTTCTATACCTACCAATTATTCTCATCTATATCTTTATTTACTTTCAATCGTAAAACAGGAACAAACTAAAATACCTGTTAATTCGCAAATATCGTGTCACCATTGCATTTCCTTTTTCTACAAGCTATTCAAGCCCCCAGCTTCCTCTAAAATTAGATTTTAATCAGCTCTCTTCAATAGTCATTCACAGCTTAAAAACTACTTGTAAAACAAAAAACAACGGTTTGTTCACTTATAGTTCGGCCATTCAGAGAATGCGTTCCTGACACGTCGCGATTGAACTGACGACGTAACTTTGCAATGGCGTTGCAGTTACGATAAAAATATTTTTGCTGGTTGTTTACCGTTTTAACAATTGAGGAGCATTAAAACAACATTATTATATCAATAATCAATGAATGTAGTTACGTCGTCAGTTCAATCGCGACGTGTCAGGAACGCATTCTCTGAATGGCCGAACTATAACAAAAACACCTAAGAAAATTAAAATTGATTTTATCACAGTACTTAAAACAATAAGCAAAAAATTTCGCACTTCAAAAAATTCTCACACTAGTATTGATTTTTTGAATGCACGTTGTTAAACCTACGTGCTATTGTAAACCTTAATTTGTAAACAATAAAGTCTATAATCGTGTGCGGATTCGATTCCTTTTTGTTGACGCAATTCAGTTTTACATACATGCGACTTTGAACGTTATGTACAATAGTTAAGGTTTATTTTGCTATGTAGGTAGGTGTTGTATTAATTAATTTTATTTTTTATTACGTGGGATCCGTAGCTTTAAAAGAATATCGATTTTGTTTACTGCATGCAAAATTGTTTAAATCTTTTACAGGCGTTTCGTAATTGATACATTTATGTCGATGTGGATATATGCAGTATAAAATCTCTTTGTGCCGTTTGGGAATATTTAAAATGGCTACCAATAAAGTAATATCGTGCCCGAAAACGTTTTATTAAGCTTGAAAGTAATTAATTGATGACCATGCTAAATAATTTTGTTTATGAATCGCATACAATGATTATGAATCCTTCACCTAAATAAAAATTGTCGATAGGATTTCATAATCATCTGCCTAGACTTTTCCAACTATGCTACGGTGGGGCGGTCAGTCTAACCGGTGTGTGTTTTACAAGAAGCGACTGCCTATCTGACCTCCTCAACCTATCTAAGATTTGTTAAATTCTATTTTATATCATCGTCAAGGCGAAGAAATAACTGCGCTTTTCGAAAAAAATCCCGCAGTTCTAAAACACAACGGTCGTAATTCAACCCCTTTCGTACAAAACCTTGCACGCAATTGAAAGTACAAAAAACACTAAATTTTCCTCACATTACAAAAAGGTTTCACGCCACTCCCAAAGGTACCCTAAAAAGGGTTAGACCAACAAAAAATTCGGTTAATTGTCTTAAGTGGTATAAATAAAAAATGGGATCGGATTCTTTTGAAATGTAGTTAAGTTAGCCCATTGTCTTCCCACAAGTGAGCTATTGTTAAGCCCACAATGAATTTATAAAACAGTAGGCCATAAAAAGTTGGGCTTAGATATTATTTTTTTATTAATTTCGGTCCCAGTTTAATTATGTTTATTCGTGAGTTACGGATTTTAAGTGATACAGAAAAAACTATTTGTCTGAATCTTATAAGCTGAGTACCTGTGTTTTACAAAGAGCGACTGCCTATCTGACCTCCTCAACCCAGTTACCCGGGCAACCTAATACCCCTTGGTAAAAAACTGGTGAAACCATCGTGCCCTCCGAAACACAGTCATTGGTGTCCAATACAAAGCACATACAAGCTTATAAAAGTTGCATTGGCACTTTCTTGACCTGGAATCGAACCCACACTTATACTTGAGAGGTTGGTTCTTTACCCACTAGGCTGTCACGAACTTTTTTTACCAACTACTAGACCAATGAGATAAAAACAATTCCTAGTTAAAACCATAATAGTGAGAGGACCTTAATTATTTTAGGTCATATGGCTTCCACCTGGCCCGATCCCCATTCAATCAACAATTTCATTACAAACTTGATTGATTGATATTTGATATGCATAAGTAAATTCAATTTCGATGGAGCGGAAGGGATCCAATTTAATTGATTAATTGAAAAATGACATTGAAATTCAATTTTGTTTTCGTTAAAGTTATCGGGCCTTATTTGGGGTTATATTAATCATTGGAATATAAGACAGTTGAGTGTTAATGATGGTAGAATAAAAGGAAGATTTTGATTAATATTTTTTTGTTTTTGGATGTGAATTTTACTATTTTGGTTGTTTCAAGGTTTATTTTGGTGTTTAATGGATAGGTAAAGAGGGTTTTATATAGCAAAATTATGTGCAGTGATTTACGGTGGATTTCTGTTGGATTGCTTTACTTCCGACAAATTGTAATCTCTACTCTATTTAAGCTGGGCTGGCCATATTAGCCGAAGATCCGATAACCGTTGGGGTAAACGAGTTCTAGGGTGGAGACCACGCCTCGGCAAACGTAGTGTAGGACGTCCTCAGGCACGGTGGAGTGATGACTTGCGCAAGACGGCTGGCAGGAGCTGGATGCGAGAAGCTGAAAATCGATCTCAGTGGCGTGCACTTGGAGAGGCCTATGTCCAGCAGTGGACTGCGATAGGCTGATGATGACTCTATTTAAGAAGGCACTTATTGAAAGATGTTAGGTACTTAAAAACTTACACTTATAACATTATCTTCATTTATTTGTTTCATGTAGGTATTTGTGTAAAAAGTTCGATCAAGATTGCTTTCTTTTAGTCTACTCTATTTATATTTAGCTTCTAAGCGTTTGACTTGACATTTAGTAAGAACGACCGTTAAATAAACAAAAAACAAATATAAATTTACTTGTACATATCTACAGCAATGAAGGCTCGAGCAGACCGGATGCGTATGCGTAACCACGTCGTAGTCACGCGCGTAGTTACGGCGTAACCATGAGTTGTAATGTATGGAAATGTATGAGACAGGCCACACCGCTTGCGTAACGTAGACGTGCGCGTCGTTACGCAAGCGGTGTGGCCTGTCTCATACATTTCCATACATTACAACTCATGGTACGTGCACGTCTACGTGCACGTCTACGCTTACGTCTACGCTTACGCATCCGGTCTGCTGGAGCCTTGAGCCATATATATTAACCGACTTCCCAAAAAGAGAAGTTTCTCAATTCGGAAGATTGTTTTTTGACTTTAACACACTTTAAGTTTTGCATTTATTCAACCGTCTATTTCTGTCAATTTATTACTAACCTGTTCTCCTTTTCTCCTCAGTACGACCACTATGGGTGCGTCTCCAAGGTGGCAAGAGGCCGCTGGTGGCTGGACAGAGCACCGAGCTGGTCTGCCAGGCTGTGGGAGCCAGGCCTAAGCCGACCATATCCTGGTGGAAGGGAGGCACCAGGTTGAAGACTGTTAGAGAGACTGTGAGTATACTTACTTTTTTTTGGAGGTTTGAAGAGGTGATTGGCATGACACAATAAGGGTTTCGTTTCTTTTATTTTAGACGTACGAAACTCAAAAAAGTTTAAAAGCTACCTTGAGCATCTTCCTCTAATAAATATAGGTAAAACTATAAGAATTTATTTCTACTATTATGATAGTAGACCTTCAGTATATTAACGTTTCTACATTTGAATTGGATCCGATTTAAATGATAATGAAGTTACATTGAATTCAAGAGAAAGAAATATAACACGCGTTGAAATTGTGAGAAAGCGCTACCTAGTTGGAAATTAATTTCAAAATACGAGTTGAAACTGATATGAATGTCTAGACATTATAAGGCATATTTTTCAGTTTTGCTTTGCTTGAAATCCATGCTAAACAAGTGTGTACGATACAAGACTAAAACAAGATAGCAAAACTAAACCGATAAATCCCAAAACTAGGTACTACCAAAAACAGCTGAGAGCGTGACCGAAACACTACTTTGCCGATACCAATACCAGACATTTGCATGATAAGCTTATCACAACATTAGTCCATCGAACTTCACCAACCGACCGTTTGTTTACATTGCATCCCATTTCACACCAGATGGCCAGTGGAACGATAAATACGGACGAATAGTGATGCGCTTAAAGAAGGTTATGGTTTCGGCCGAAACTAGAAATGGATTCGGCAGTTAGGTACTGCAAAGTAACATTCTCTCTTCAGTCTTCTTCTTAGCTTTTGTCCCGTCTTGTGACGGGGTTGGGTTTCCGTATCTTCTTCTTCTACTTCGTTCCGTCCAGAACAATTATTTCTTCAGTAATAAAAATAATATAAGGTAAACAAAAATAAAGTAAATAATGTAAAATAACGTAACAAATGTAGATATAACCTTCTAGATACTTTCAAATTATAAAATAATACCAAGAACAGAAATAACATCACTGGAAAGTTTGCCCAGTTGATTATAAAACATGTAGCTTACTAACTAATGCAGTCGATTTCGTTAATACGATGTTTAAAATACTTTTTATATTCAATTTTATCTTAATCGAATGACTGTATCACTTAAAACGATAGTGTTCCATTAATACAATTTATAACGCCGTTTATAACACTATTAAAGTCAGAAATCGTGAAATATATTTAAACAACTATCTATTTTACGGTTCCATTCCAGAAACACTTACTGTTAGATTGCAATCTTTGCTAATATATTTCGGTATCTGTCATACAATAAAGGCCGAAAGCCGAGACTTAAATTTTAGTGTGAGTGCAACACTATTCACAGGCCCGTGAACAACATTGTTCTGTAAACAATATGCTGATCGGATTTCTTTCTTTATTTCCCTTTGTATACTTTCCTTTCTTTTCCAGTAGAGTAACTCCAGCTTAATTAAAGTGGTTTAACAATTGTTCTACAGAATCCACTTCCAAATGAAAGTTCAGTATAATCTTATCTAATGGAAGCTGTGGACAGTTTAATTAAAATATACATTAACCCAGATTCTAACCACAATTGTAAAAACAAAAGCTCGAACATCGATAAACGTGAACCTACTAGCGCCATCTCTTATTGCAAGCGTGAACTAGTTAACCAAACTGATTTATACAGCTGAACTACCCGCTTTTTTTTACTTTTACCCGCGTCCCGAGAAAACTACTGATTGCATCGGGATGAAATATAGCCTATGTTACTCGGGAAGAGAGTAGCTTTCCAACAGTGAAAGAAATTTTGAAATTGGTTTAGTACTTACGGAGATTTTAGGGTACAAACAAACGAAAAGTGTTTTTTTCCTTATTATGTTGGTTTAAATAGATGTCGCTGCAATCGCGATGCCCTATTCGAACGAACCTAATTACTTAGTATTACGAGGATCTAGAGTGACATCGACAGCACAATGGTAGACTGTCATTATCCACGAGTTGTGTATTTCAAACCTTAAGGACAGAATCGAGAATCGGTAATGGCTCGACTCGATTCGATTCGAATCGATTGATTGACTGGTAGGGTTGGGTCGTGAGTTCTTTTTTTAAAACTGATTCTGTAGTAGTGCAATGTCTATTTTTAAATACTTTTTTTATTTAACTTTTTCTTAATGTATTATATAGCTACGGTTTAACAAAAACATTGGTACTCAGTTGCATCTGGTTAGACTGGAAGCCGAGCCCAATATACTTGGCAAAGGCTAGGCAGATGATTAATTAACTACAGTTTACTGAATAAGAAAATTCATTAATTTATATTAAAGTGATCTAACTTCATACTATGTACGCTATTGAAATGGTTTTTATAGAGAAATAGGTAAACTGTACAATATTTTAAAGTAGGTAAACTAAATCTATATTCACATAATAAATAAACTATGTATCTACGTATATTTATGATTAACTTTATTAGATACACTTATTCATAAATAAAAACAATCACGATGGTTTAAACATACAATCAAGATTCACAAATATCGATTAAATCAACCCCTTTCTCTCCATTTTTGGAAGACGAAATATTGCAACATTTGTTCAGAATAACTACTGACATTTACATATCCAGATAAGAGGTTTTATGACTGCCAGATCTGAACTGAAGTAAATTATTCTTATTGGCTTCTTCAGACAATTTATTTGATACTCCTAGATAGGCCGTTTGTTCATCTTTGTTTTGCTTTCAATTATGTATGTTGTGGAATTCTAAGGCTGAGTACAAACCAAACTGACTGTCAGCCGTCGAGTGTGAGCGAACGTTACGCAGTTTATTGTATTGCCATACATATTCACTTTTTCGTTCACATCTAACCGACGGCGACGATACGTTATTCGTAATATTCATAGACTCTGACATTCGGCGGCTGACAATTGAACCCTGCTTAAAATTGTACCCAGTCTAACAATAATAAAAACTATGGAAGTGTATATATTGCATACGGTGATGGTTTTGTTATAATGTATATGATGAACAAACCACTACAATGCTTGTAGCAGTTGTAGCGTCAAATGGCTGACTCTGATATGTATTTGGCGTGACATGCATGAGGAGACAAATATCACAAACATCGTTTTATAATTTGTGTTAGTATGTAAAAATCATGAATATGTAAAAATTGGTTATGTAGCAACCCTAAGTTCGTAAGTAAGGAGCTAGGAACTCTAATGTTTGCCTTTTAAGGCCAATCCTTTCAGCAGTATTTCGTGAAACTTTCTACACATGTGCTGTAAATGTGAAAGTTGTCTCATCAAAATCTATGACGTAGTTGTGTAATTTAGTGGAATCATCCAAAGATATTTGAATATCAGATTTTGTATTTACTTGAACTGTGGACGAAGTATATTTTTCGCGTGTATTTTTGTCTTTGACAATTCCGGCAGTCATTTGTTGAAATTACCAATTTCTACTGGTACTTTAAATTAGTTTTCATTAAAAATAAAACCCTGCTCAACAGTTTTCTATACTTAAAAACAGATATAATGAACATATTTTTTCGTTTGTATCCAAAGGCTCGATTTGAAAAATTCTTTCACTATTGGGAAGCTACCCTATCCCCGAGTAACATCATCATCCTCCGAGCCTTTTCCCAATCATGTTGGGGTCGGCTTCCAGTCTAACCGGATTCAGCTGAGTACCAGTGCTTTACAAGAAGCGACTGCCTATCTGACCTCCTCAACCCAGTTACCCGGGCAACCCGATACCCCTTGGTTAGACTGGTGTCAGACTTACTGGCTTCTGACTACCCGTAACGACTGCCAAGGATGTTCAATGACAGCCGGGACCTACAGTTTAACGTGCCATCCGAAACACAGTCAATGGTGTCTAAGATATACTTAGAAAGTACATACAAACTTAGAAAAGTTGCATTGGTACTTGCCTGACCTGGGATGGAACCCGCGCCCTCATACTTGAGAGGTTGGTCCTTTTACCCACTAGGCCACCACGACATCTACATCACACCCCGAGTAACATAGGCTATTATATTTTGTTCGGATACGATATTGTAGTTGTGAACGCTTTGAAATGTTTATTTACAAAACCCTAGTTATTGATTTACGTCGACAAGCCTGACAAAGGGTCTATAACTGTCTCTGTGAACATCAAACATCAAATTGACCATCGGGCTACTATACACGGAATGCTAATTACTTCACAGAGAATACCTTTGACAGGGTTATCGTATTTATGGCATTATAAAGCCGCCATATTGTCCAACAAACGGTACCAATATTTGATCTATCTGTGGGTTTGCTTAAGAGAGATACGAATTTGTCATTGTACGGAAGTCAAATATGTCAATGGTTTTAGAGCAATGGATATTTTCGGCGTTTATTTGTTTCGGTATCGAATTAATGTAGTAGTTCTGGTTTCGGTCTAAATATTGTTATGCTGTTACCCACTCTTTGGAATAAAAAATATATAGGTAAATCCTTTATTAATTATTATTTACTAGCCCCGGATAAGAAGTCCTGCAGCATCCTTCAATAGATCTGCTATCACTGAAATATTTTTCAAACTGGTCCGGAAGTCTCAGATATTACCGCGAACCAACCAACAAATAAACTCTTTAGCTTCAGTATTAAACAGCCTATTTTTCTAAACTAGCCCTTACCTACCCATATAACAACCATCCACTGTTACAACCGACCCCCATTTCCCTCAACCATGACACTAATCACCACTTCATCACCAGACCTCAACGGATGGCAACGTCACCAGCAGTATCCTGACCTTCGTGCCCACAATAGAGGATGCTGGCCGGGTGCTATCCTGCAGAGCCGTGCAGCCGAGTCTACCACATTCCACTCATGAGGATGGGTGGAAGATGGAGATACAACGTAAGTATTTGAAAATTAAGCACCATTTTACCAGATTACAAATAAATGGCAGATATTTACCGTCTTACCACAAAAACTTTTTAACGTCAGTTTAAGACTTGTCTAAAAAAATGTCAAATTATGACGTTGACATATGGTTCATTTTGGAGCCACATTTTTTTTAGACAAGTGTAAAACAGTGGTTAAAGTTTTTGTAGTAAGGCCATTAAAGTCTTTTGGCCTCAATGACACGAACTTTCTAGACACTCAATTTTAAATGCTAATAAAACATCATTCTATTTCTTTCAGGGTTACTTAAATTAAGTACTAAAACTGTAGCTAAGTAAAGTTTAGTAACATTTGAGTATTTTGACATAGACACGGACTCTGAGAATTCACATAAAACAATGCATATTGATTTGTTTCTCCCTGGTTGTATCTCAGTTCTGCCCATGTAAGTTGCGATAGCAAAGTGCAAAAGTATCTGTGTGCAAAATTGTGTGTGATTTGTGAAATGTCCGCGAAATTGAAACTTTCATGTGCGAATACAGTGCTTACTCTGAAGTCGCCTCCAACAAATCGATGTACGCTAACAATTTTAGTGGAATCCCTTTTGTATTACATACCAATATACATCATCTTCCACCAGATCTGCCGGTAGCAAAACTGGAGTTGGGTGCTAATCTGGACGCCAGCAAAGTGGTTGAGGGTTCCGACGTGTACCTGGACTGCAGAGTGCGAGCAAACCCGTGGCATAATCATGTGTATTTTACACATAATGTAAGTATTAAACCAATATACTACTTACTATGAATTTGACAGGACCTACAGTTTGGTCCTTTGATCTGAACAAGATAAAAAATCATTCATACAAAGTATAATGCTGAAAATCAGCATTTTTTAAAAGTCAATTTAGCCCTTAAATTATCCGACCTCCACCACTTCCTTCTTTTCTTTGGGATGAAGAAATGGTGATGAAACAATCTCCCTAGCAGTGCCTCCTACAGTATTTTCTAGACCAGATCAAAAGAAACAATTACAAGACCAAACAAGAGATAAAAATAAACTTTTTCTTTGCGGATAGTAGTTTATTCAGCCTTTATTCCATATTGTCAAAAAACTACTTCTCATAGTCTTATACTTATAGGAATCTGACTTTAACCTTATCCTTCCATTCCTCCAGGGTGTGGTAGTAAAACCAGGTCCCGGAGTACTCCTGGCGAACCAGAGCCTGGTGCTGCAACGGGTGTCCAGGAAGGCAGCTGGTGCATACGTCTGTTCAGCCAGGAACAGCCTAGGAGAAGGTTCCTCTGAAAGCCTCGTCTTGGATGTCAAATGTGAGTATGAGATTTTGAAATTATGGAAATAATGGCTATTATATGTTAAGCTTATGAATGAACTAAAAGATTATTTAATAGACATTCATTTTATCATATAAAAAGTAGCTCACAGCGGTTCACTCACGCCACATCCCGCAACCGGACAAAATGTTTTGTGGTTCCTTCATTGGCTCTAGACTATTTGAGTACCATTTAAATGGGTTCAGTAGTTTTGGTTTAAAAGCGCGTAACCCAAACCCAGCTTGGCTTATAAAAAGTGCACAAACTACATAAAACTTTTTCAACACTAACCCAAAGTTCAGTAAAAATAAATATAAAAGTCAATGTGCGGCAGTATCCTATCGCAAAAGGTCTTTTAGTTGTTATCCAATATTCCATTTTTCTAACAACTCCCCTATTTCAGTTTTCATCGAAAAAGTATTCATATTTTTAACAAAAAATTGCTGAAATTTTCTAGTTATTTTTATATATTTTTTAACCAACAGAAATTCGTCTTTAACTCAATAGATCAGTACAATTTCAAATCCCCCTAAATTCGCATTTGACAGCAGCTTCCAAATTCCCCCAACTTGAAGAAATACCATAATTTATGTCCCCAACTTTAGCTGAACTAAGTTCTGGTGTCGTGACCTTACTTGACCTTTACCGTGATTAATATTTCATCTGACTTTCCAAAGCCGTATTGATTCCCCCAATTTCCCAAGTTCCCCTTAATGTTTAAGTCATAATATCGAATTTGTTATTCCTTTTACACTGGGTAGGATGATGGTCAGCTTTGACAAATGAATATGGAAATTAGCTTAAGTTGTTTGGTCGAAATCGATAGCATATAATTTCGAGGTTTCTGTTTAGAAATATTGTGTATCAATTATTTAGAACTTTTTATTTACATATTTACAATGCCTATAAAAAACTATCCTAGTAAAACAAAAAAAAAACAATTGTTTTAAGTTTTTTTGTGTTTCCAACTGTGATTCGGCACGGGATTCTTGGTGTAACAACCAAGCCGTGCATTGAGGGTCCCGATTTAGATATAACGAAAAACAAGTTTCTAAAAACAGATTCAGAATCTTTTGTCTAGATGCAGTATTATCAATCATTATTTTCGACGGTTATGAATACCAAAAAATAGAAATATATATTTTTGCAAATTCAAGAGTAATATCAATTTAAATATATTTTTTACACAGTTGTGCCAACCTGCAAATCTTCTCAGCCAGTGGTGGTGAGAGCTGCAAGAGGAGAGGTCATTGACATCGACTGCGACCTGGACGCCAATCCTAAGGTAAGCATACACATACATTATATTGTAAATGAGCCTTCTTCATAACACTTACAATACCTATATAATTTGCCTCAGCTGAGCTTCCCGTGGTTCTTTTGTTTCGAAAACGGGAAATGCCTGAAAAGTTATCTCCTAATGGATACATCGAGAGGTGTCAGAAGTTTCCAGACTATCCCACTTCTGTTCCTTCTGATAGTGCGGCCTTTAGATCCGAAGTCTGCCGGGGCTGCGGCATTGTACGAAAGAGTTACCGCAGCACTGGAATATAAAAGGCTCCGGAAGGAACATGGTGGGTTTTAGTCAGTAAGAGTCTGACGTTTTCTCATGCTGCACTCACAGCGAGACCTCTGTATATAAGGATCGCGGTAACCATTTCAAATAATCTCGCAGCCCTAAGGATCAAATAGAAATAAAACTGATAGGTCCGTTCAAACAAACAATTTACCCTCAAAGATTATTTATTAATAAATCAATAAATAACTCTGTCCCGAAAATATCTTTCAAAGATTATACCACAAAAGATATCAAAGAAAGGAAGTTCGATTCAAGGGCGGCCCCAAAGGTCATTTTGTAATTGTTACAGTAGCTTGGTATGACAGTTAAGCCCAGTAATAAAGTGACCTTGAAAGTTGATTCTTGATGAAATTCATCGATAAGTGTCATAGAATAAAAAGTTTTAGAAGGACAAATATAAATTGTTTGAGAGCACAATGCCACATGAAGGTAAAAACTGCTAAATGAAATTAATCATTTATTTCTGAAAGAAATGTTTACATCTGTTTAAACACTTGCTTTTCCCCGCGGTTCCAACTGCGCCCCAAGGGAACTATTTCGACTCCCAAGTAAAAATTTGCCTATAGCCAGAAATAATTTTACAAATTGGTCCTCTAGTTCCTGACATTAGCTCGTTCAAACAAAATAGTTCCTATTGCTACAAATGGTTTAAGATATCACCATTAAGGGCTGGCTCTTTTATCCACAAAAAATAATTATAGCTGCCTCCCATAGTCAAAATAAAGCCAAGAATAATATAGGCTAGGCTACAAAGCGAGTGTCGTAGATAAGAACAAATAAGTTTCGATATTAAATATGGGTCTTCTGTAAATTCTTAATCTATGTACATGTTATTAGGCTGTGGCTAATGGCTACCTAAATCTTCAATTAATGGGTTAGTCAGCGTTTTATTACGTTGAAAGAAAATATAAAGTTACGCGCCTACCCTTAAATAAATTATGCGCTGAAATTCTTGGAAACTGTAGGTATGGTAATGTTTTTCGGTAGGCTATTTATAGTACAGTAATTGTACAAGGGAGCTATGCTCTGCCTCGTGGTTGCGTCCTTTTTCATGCTTTACCTTACCGTACCTTAGAATACCCGCCCGTCTTCGAAAAACTTAATTCAGTTCAGAAATTTTGGCGTGAAAGTGCAACAGACATGTATACCTAAGTAAGGATCATTATTTATTTATTCAGTGAAGGAACATCAACAGTTTTTCTGTATAAATTGACAATATAGTAGGCTGTTACGAGCCGTACTGACATTATTTTCAGTACTAAATCAAACATAGGTACATACTTAGTACCAGAAAAATATCCTACTCCTAACCTCCTCAAAATTGCGAAAATTTTATGAAAATCTTTGAGGCTTCAGTAAACAAATGTATGTAGATACATACCTACCTATATCTTGACACATTTTTAATATCCTATCTTACACATATAAGGATTCCTTGGAATTCGATACGTCTCGCTGTGACGATTGAAAGGAATTTCTTTCTTAGAAAAAAGTGTAATAAAATAATATAATATCATACTTATTCTTTTTAGAAGGGATAAGCAGGGTTTCATCATCTCCAGAGCCTTTTCCCAAGTATGTTGAGGTCGACTTCTAGTCTAACCCGATGTAGCTGAGTACCAGTGATTTACAAGGAGCAACTGCCTATCTGACCTCCTCAACCCATTTACTTGGGCAACCCGATACCCTTTGGTACGATGGGTGTCAGACTTACTGGCTTCTGACTATCCGTAACGACTGCCAAAAATGTTCAAATAACAGCGGGGTACCACCAATTTAACGTGCCTTCCGAAACACGGAGGAACTCGTCATGACAAGATGGTCACGTATTACCTGTGGTTCCATTTAATATCCATTTATTGGTATAATTCGTCTTTTCATGAAAATAAAAAATACCTTGAAAATTATATTTAAAACAATAGAATATGTAAATAGGTTACGAATGTCATATTTAGAGGTATATTTGCTACTTACTTGTTTTAGAATTGCAGGATATTAAACTTTATAACAAATGTAAGCAATAAAAAATGTGCTTTTAAATAAATAATAGTTCACGTCAGTCTATTCTGAACTTTATACTCAAGGAATTAAGGTCTATTGCAGATTGAAACTTCATATCCGCAATTACAGTAAATAATAACTGACGCCAGTCTATTCTAATAACATACACTAAGATTTAAGGTATATTTTGGATTGTAGGTTTATCTCCGCAAATACGAGGCTCCATCAAATTTTATCAATATTGACTCTTTCAAAATGGTTTTTGGACTCACAAATATTGTTATTTTCAATTCTCTGTATAAAAATATTATCTCTCTGTTAGTTAAAATACAGTAACTGTACGGTTAAACTCATGCATATTTATTGAATCTATAACTTTTAATAGGATAGTAGTTATATTGCAATATTTTTGGGATTGCGACTCTTTTTCCCGAATGTTAAAAATCCGTTAAACTATAACTTATTAAAAACATTAATAAAGCTGCTCTATATTTAGCAGATATTGATAATTATTATAAATACACTAACTTTCGCCTACGGTTTCACCTGCTTCCGTATACCACGTACGTAGTACCAGAATCCAGAAACATACATTGCCTACCTTCCCTTTGGGTCAAAATACATCTAAATATAGACCATATTCAAAAGCTTTTTTACACTTTTATCATTAATAATATAATTAATATAAGTTATAATTTTATTTCATTCCATTTTAAGCATTACCTCCTTCCTCCATTATATTTCCGAAAACACATTTAAAAAGTACAAAAAAGAACACAGAAACATATCGGAAGCTGATCATAACAGAGCATACCGCTGTCCCAAAGAGAGTTGCCTCATGAATAACATAATACCCCATCAGGGTTGCTATATTACCTCTGTATTTTACCCATGGAGAACAAAATGACTAGCGGAGTTGCCATAACGGAAAATCTCCTAAGAAAGTAGCGCGACAACATGCGGGTGAGCGGGGGACGAGGAACGTTAATAGCTACGTCCTTATACGCCTTCTTTGAAACCAACCCATTTTTGTAAAACGAAAAATCGACGACGTATGTGTCAAGGAACCCAAATACCTCATTAATTCTAGTAACTGATCACGCCTACCGCACGTTGCTTGACCTACAAGAAGGCGCCTGACCTACCTGCCTTATAGCATCTCCGCTATCTTTCCTTCCTCCGCAATTTCACCCCAGATTTCGTTTTGTTTACTATACCGGTAAGCACAAAATATGGGGCAGGTAGATTAGTTAATAAACTATGTTGTTTCGTGGTTTATATGGCCTACCTATGGTTTTATGGTTATTAATGACAAGGTGTTTTCCGCGGTTTTACCCGCTTTCTGAGGAACTTCTTAATCTGGGTAAAAGTAACCTTTTTAGGCTTTGGACTATCTTGGTGACATATTAGAATCAGTTTTGTAGTTTTGGGGTAAAAGAGCGACAGATAAATAGACAAATATTAGGTACTATAGTATGACTTTTTTACTGAGTCACTACCGAGTGCTCCTAAGTGTAAGAATAGGTACAAATACAATATGCATGTATGCATTTACACACACAAGTATTGCTGACCCGCTTTTGTGAGATCAAACCTCTGTACTGTAATTATTTTATATGTTCTTTCTAATTCTATATTTTTGAAAACGACGGATAAAGTCTGAGTCAAGTTTATATATATATATATTTGAGGAGATAATATCGGCCTTAAGGACAGTTTCAAGTTTTGAGGACTTCAAAAAAAGGCCCTGGTCCTTTGATGAGCTTTGAAAACTTTGTATTTACTTTAAATACCTTTTTCTCATATCTGTGTTGTGTAAAAACGTGAAGAATTGATAGATAGATAGATAGATAGATAGATTATGCTTTATTGTACACCAAGAAAAAAGAAAATTTACAACACAGGACATCACAATACACAAAGAAGAGTACAAATGGCGGTCTTATCGCTAATCAGCAATTTCTTCCAGACAACCTTTGGATGGAGTTTATCTGCAGAATAGTTTAAAAATGGGTAGTTTAGGGTGTACATATAATTGATAAATGTACGATAAATACTAAAGATATAGAAAATAAATAGTCAATAAACGATAAAATATATAAAATACATGTAATAATAGTAGAAAAAATTAAGATAAAAGAATAACAATACAGCGACAGTAGTCATTGAGCCAGATAGTGATCCTTCACCATTTTTTTGAACACTGCAATCGACTGCGCCCGTCTTATTGCCACTGGCAGTGCATTCCACAGACGAGTGGCCTGCACAACGAACGATTTGTCGTAAAATGACGTAAAGTGCACTGGCATCTTCAGTTTTAGATTTTCTGATGACCTGAGTGATCTTGAATGCGTATCACAAACAAACTCAAAACGACTGTTGAGATAAGCGGGGGACGTAGGGTGAAAAAGAATACTATATAGCAAGGAGAGTATATGAGCGTTCCGGCGAAGTCGTATTGGAAGCCACTTGAGCTTAACACGAAATTCTGACACATGATCATATTTGCGTAAACCAAATATGAATCTTATACAAACATTCTGAAGGCGCTCAAGTTTATTTAGCTGGTCCTCTCTGAGATCAAGATAGCTGGCATCAGCATAGTCAAGAATAGGAAGAAGAAGAGACTGTGCAAGCGCAATTTTTGTGGCAATGGGTAGGAAATTTTGTAGCCGTCTTAAGGATCCTGCAGATGCAAATAATCTTCGACTGGTTTCCTGAATCTGCGGCTCCCAGGACATTCGGCTATCAAGGTATACGCCCAAGTTCTTGACCTTATTGCTATAGGGTATTTGGACACTATCATACACGACTTGAGGGAGATTAAACCAGTCAATTTTGGAAACCATCCGAGAGCTGCCGATGATAATCAGCTGAGTTTTTAACGGGTTGATTCGAAGCCCGTAGCGCCTGCTCCACTCAGCTATTTCGGAAAGATCTTTATTTATTATTTCGATTGCCTCGGACAGTCCCCCTAACTGGGCTTGCGAGTATATTTGAAGATCATCTGCATACAGGTGGTAGTTGGAAAGCAGTTTATTTGAGATGGAATTTATAAAAATTGCGAACAGTAATGGAGATAAAACGCCACCCTGCGGCACACCAGCTGTTGTTTCACACCACGAAGAGTATTTATCTTCAATGCGAATACGTTGCCGGCGCCCGTACAGGTAACTATGAAACCAATCAATGGCCGTTGGAGATATGTTAAGAGAGCGAAGAATACCAAGCAAAATGTCAAAATCAACGGTATTAAAGGCATTGCTGAAGTCCAGCAGCGCCAGTACCGTTAACTTCCCATCTTCCATGCCCAGCCTGATGTCATCCGTAATATTGACCAAGGCTGTTACTGTACTGTGACCAGGACGAAAACCGGATTGGAAAGGAATTGTTTACGGATATCCAGGTATAATATTGAAATGAAAGAGGTTTTTGGAAATTGTTTGTAAATCACGGAATCATTAATCCTTTACATTTAACTCGATCACTTTAACAATGTTAACTAAAAGTTATTATTAAAACAAGATGAAATAACAGCAACAATATCCACTGGATTCACGATAATTTTCATTTTGAAAGCAAACCCACTCGTAACACTGAAATCGCATCAACTATTGAAAAGAGCACTACCCATGGAGAACAAAATGACTAGCGGAGATGTCATAACGCAAAATCTCCTAAGAAAGTAGCGCGACAGCATGCGGGTGTTCGGGGGACGAGGAACGTTACTAGCTCCGCTCTTACACAACTTTTATAACCGACCATTATTTTCAAAATAGCCGGCCCTGGAAGCCAACCCCAAAATGATTGGGAAAAGGCTCGGAGGATGATGATTTTCAAAATAGAATCACCATTCAATTAAGACCAATCTTTGACAGATTGGTTTTGATAGATTGGTTTTGATTTGACAAGGAACCTGAACGTCTCGTTAGTTCTAGTAACTGATCACGCCTACCGTACGTTGCTTGACCTACAAGATGGCGCCTGACCTACCTTCCTCATTGCATCTCCGCTATCTTTCCTTCCTCCGTGTTACAACCTATTTAATTCCAAATTGAAATAATCAAAATAGCGTCCAAAATGGCGGATTGTAATAACTACTGATTGAAATGGGCTGAGGAAAATCAATTAATATTATATAAGTGATGAAGTCTGTTTTCAATTAATAGGTGCTGTGAGGAATTTATGGGTTCAATAGTAAGTTGTTTTTTTGAATAATCGTGTGTTGTTATTCCACGATGAAAAAAGAGGGGTGCCATTTGTTTTTTTTTTTTGTATGGCACCTCGCAGTTCAGCCTAGGAGGCTGTGTACTGCTTAACCGGACTTTTCCCTCTGGATGCCTAGAAGTTAAGGCCTCCAGCAAGAGGCTAGTTTGACCGCTAAGTGTGTTAAGAACGTATAGCGGTTTCAGACTTAGCGTTTTATAATTTTTGAGCACTAGACGCGATATCATTTTTCATATGTGCTTATAAGTTCGAATAAGTGGCAGTTAGTCTTCAAAAACGTTGCCGTTTTCATAAAAAACAAACTGGTCTGAAAACTTCTTATTAATTTATTTTGAAAGTATTGAGCGTGTATTGAGTATACACATTGAGCGTGTCCAAGGGACTGGCAGCATTACCTCGCTGGATCGCCGTGCTAATCCTTTGTCCGACGCAATAGCTCTCTAGATCTCTAGTTGTCTTATACATGTCTTTCTAAGGAAGTAATGCACCTACCATGTTATCTCTGCATCACCTTAAGGTTGACTGGAGAGAATGCCCATGGCATTAAGTCCGCCTTTGTAATTGTTTGATTGCATAAAGTTAAATAAATAAATAAATAAATAGCCAGCCTCTTGGTCACTTAATATTTTTTTGAAATACTTGATTGAATACTTTGTACCCAGGAGCCGATGTCTTACCACTGGTGGTTTAACAGCTCAGCTCACAGCAGACACGAGCTCACGACTACGTCCATGACCACCATGCCTAATTTACCAGGTAAATATTACATCATTTTTACAATATTTAACCCCCGATACGAAGAGAGGCAGTGTCAGTGTGTTCTTAAACGGCGGAACCAATTTGGACGCGGATTTTTTAATTGAAGCTGGTGTTTCAGCGGTGGTTCTTGGCAAGTTTCACCAAAATTGGTACAGCCGCTTTAAAATAATTATATTTTTGGTGTATGCCTATTTCTTTTGGGTAATCTCTAAAATTTTGAGGGAACTTTCACTAGAAGATAGCTGATATACACACGCGGTATTTCTATACTTCCATCTGCTATGTATATTAATTTGTAAACTTCTTCTAGGCACATACATATACATGGTGAACACATCATCAGACTACGGGTGGGTGCAATGTTCAGGATCCAACTCCGTGGGACGTCAGACGAAGCCGTGCCTCTTTCATATATTGCCTGCTGGTAAGTGTAAATTATTATTTTTATACTTATTTATAAATATCTTAAATTGAGGCATACCTAAAAATCACAATGCTTGTGAAAAAATGGTTTATTTCATATTCTCAATTCAGAACCAATTAATGTCTCAGTAAAGTCAAACTGACAGCTGTCACTTTTGACACGTGTCAAAGTGACAGATGAGTTTAGATATTGCCCACGTCAAAAAATCCTTTCAAAATGGTAGGTTTGTTATTTTTAAGTAGAATCTCAGTACATAAAAATAAAAAAGCACAAAGGAGATGGCCAAATTTTCATAGTAAAAAAACCCAGAATCGACAGCAACGAAATGGGTGCCAATGGGTTCATTATGATAGACCTTTGATGGTGCCAAAAAATCCAGTCTGAAATCCATGGGGTATAGGAGCTATAGCATATTTTCACAAAAATAGGTTATGTTGAATTTATGTTGATTTTTAAGATGATTTACATAAAGGATCATAAAAAACACGGTATACTAACATTATAACATGCGAATAGTAATATAATCATAGTTACAGAGTTTGCCTGGTAATCAAAAGGTCTTGAGTTTGACCCCCACCCATTGCACTATTGACATGAACCACTCCAAATACGATTAAGTACCGACCTTACCTACTTGAAGAGGTGTCCCTGTTGCGAACTTGAACAAAGGTTAATTAAAAAAAAAACCTTAAGTTAAAAAAAAAACTTAAACTTTTTTTATTTTTTATTTTTAGCTTTTTAGTCACTATGCGCATTAATGAAAAGTTCTCGTCAATGCGAATAATATAAGCCCAAACACGAGGTAGTTAATATGTACCATTGCCGAGTTCCCTTGACCTTCTCTCTTCTCCATCACCAGATCAGCTCTAAACCTTCACTCGTGTACAGTGCTAACAGACATACACCTGAGTGTAAAGTTTTTACCCTATGCACAACTTTTAATGAACAGCAAACAGGAAAGTTAAGCTTTTTTATGTACTAAAATCTTCATCGAAAAAATCTTGTAAAAAGAGAACCCCATGGTTTTTAGATGATATGAAATACTTTTTGTAATCTACACATTATACTGAATCCAACCATACATACGAAGTTTCTGTCGACTCTGGGTTTTTTTTTGGCCATCTCCTTTACTATAGCGACGCGAGTCAGCTCAATACAAATCAAAGACCCTAGGTCGTTAACGTAGACAGAGTGAGCTACGATCAATTTCCGAAGCTTATTCACATAAAATATGATGCTTGAGCTTCCTGTACCAGACGTTCCTATATTGATGTGAGAGTGAAAATTATTGGGTCGCTACTAGACTTTAATATCAGTGTTGTCGTTACAGAGAACCTTTTTACTTTAATGTGTAAAATCATTTTAAAAATTTACAGATTTATGAGTACAAAATAACTTATAATGCATCTACTGATACCTAGTCTGTTTTAGTATTTTTTATAAATTTTGGTAATTAAAAAGTAAATGGAAATCTCTCTCACTCTGTCGACGTATTATTACAGACTAATTAATAGAAATAAAAAACATGCAAACGCCTAAATTGAGAACCTCTTAATTTTTGGGCAGTCGATTAAAAAGTCTTTCAGTTAAGTAAATTATATAGTTAGACCGTTAGTTAGTTAGTTATTGTATAGTCGATCTCAGTGGCGTGCACTTGGAGAGGCCTATGTCCAGCAGTGGACTGCGATAGGCTGATGATGAAATTATATAGTTCACTTTTATTTGGAAGTGTAATGTAAACATTTTATCCACAGATAAACCATCTACCCCCAAAGCGTGTGAGATCACCAACGTGACTTACGACTCTTTGACTCTAAACTGCACTCCAGGACACGATGGGGGAATACATCAGTCTTTCTTATTAGAGGTAAGTATTTAAATACTATCTATTCTGATGTGTGATATTATCATAAAGCTGAAGAGTTTGTTTATTTGAAATCAATTCCTACACACCTAGAGGTACAATCTCAAGAAACACTCGAGCTGATTATTTCAGTGTTAGAGGACATGGGAAAGGTTACAGGTTGTTCTGATAGGAGGCGGGTGAAACTACTGGTGAAACTAGATTATTCTAAATCAAAGGCCAGGTTTTAAGTGGATATAATAATATTTTGTAGTATCTAGCCTATGCTGTCAGATAAAGAAGCATGTTTTTTTCAAAAAAATGTGGAGGGTAGAAAAGCAACACCGAGGTAAACACATGTATTTTATCCAAACAGGGTCATAAAAGGTCAAAATTTTCGCACAACAATAACCCAAAAAAAAATCACAATATATCAAAATAATAACAATACAATAGAAATCACGTTGTTTCTTAATAAAAGAAATATATAGTGTATCTTTTGTTAGGCTTCATAAATTGTGTTAAAGAAACCAAAGGGCTTCAATATGTCTCATTACTGTCACTTAGTTGCGACAAATAAATCTTGGATCGACATAAAATCCTTTGTGAACAATCTATTACATTTTTCTGGGTATCGAAATAAAAGAGAAATATAAAAAATATATATTAAGAAAATACTGAAATCGTATGTTGGACTTATTCTTTGTTATAATTGTTTTTGAGAAAACCTACTGAACTAAATGTGTAAAGAGATGAAAAAGATAAAAATATAGAGGTAGAAAAGCTATTCAAAGTAGGCTGAAAACAGCAATTTTGGTTTATAAATAGTACATGAGACAGCCCCCAAAAACGCCCACTCTTCATCATTGCCTATAATTTTAGCTGGAAAAAATGGTCATATAAAAAAATATATTTAATTATACAATATCAAGATTAAACATTTTTGTTTGTAAATAAAGTTGCATCAACATGTTGCTGAGTTGCTGGCAATATGTTGCTGACAATACTGCGTGTTGTAGCGTATAATAATAGGGAAAGTACATGTTTCCAGTAACATTCTTATTGTTCTTCAACAATATTGCTAAACAATGTCCAGCAACATTCTTGTTGCTCATCAACAAATTTTTAATATGTGTACGGGGCTTAAATGAACATAGTATTATGTAAGTTGCTAGAAACACAAGGTATCAACCATGTAAAAAATTGGAGCCAATCAAATAAATACTCTATTACCATCACCATAACCTTCAAAATCCACCTTCTCTTCCCCAGATATTCGACATGGCGACGGGCCAGTTACTCCGCAACGTCAGCAGTGACGACCCAGAGTTTGAAGTAGCTGGGTTATCAGCCAGTAACTCCTTAGCCGTGTCAGTTAGGGCATTCAATAGAAAGGGCTTCAGTGAGGCCCTGACTTTGACGTCCAGTTTGCTGAAGTACCCTCAGAGGCATACAGGTATGTTGTTTATGAGTGATTTTTTATTGAGATGAAATTACAGTTGATTATGTCATAGTTGGTAATTAAAAATAGAAGCTGAGTTACTTTAGAAAAAAAAAAAACTGAAACTCGTGTTTAAAATTTTTTGCTCCTATCACATACAAAAAAAAATAAGATATACACTCCTGATTTCACAACTATCAAACCATGAATTTCGATCATTATATAGTTATCGGCACGAATCTTGAGCTCTGACCTTCAGCTGCGCAGAAGTAATTTATTAGGTCCCTTTTGTGGTATGAAGTGAGGCGTGGGAGTGGGCTAAAGCGGTGATTGGCCTGCAGTGCATCGCATCATAGCCGTCACTCGGGATTAGTTCTTTATTAACAAATCACTTCTGCGCAGATGTAGGTAGGTAGGTAGGCAGAGCTCAAGATTCGTGCCGATAACTATATAATGCACCTAAACAATAATTAAAATATTATTTGAACAGTCCTCTATTTAGAACCGCATATTTTACAATGTTACTTTTTTGCATGATTTTCATAAGAATCAAATTGTTCCTCAATTTCTTTTATAAAAGATTTATTTTTAAAATGTGTACAACAAATAAATAAATCCTCAAAAAATACCAGACCAATAAAATCCACAGTGTTTCCCACAGCGCAAGTGCCGGTCAAGGTGGAACTGACAACCGTGCTGATCATAGTGCTGGGAGCAGTTGGAGTCATCGCTGCCATGACTGCAGTGTCAGCTGTGGTTTTCTGCTGCAAGTACTGCAACAAACGGGAGAGTAAGTAGTGAATTGGGTAGTTGACCAAGTCAAAAATAAATTACGTTGTCATATTCATTTGGGAAAGCATCTATAAACAATGATATTTACCATTTGCCCAACCGTTTTTGATAGTTCAATAAAAGTAATGAATTTGTCTCGTTGGAAACTACCGTATTCATTGAAATAGTGGGTGGGTTAAAACATCTTGAGGAAACCTGGGCTATAAAGTCTGAAATCACCAATCCGCATTGAGCAATCGTGGTGATTAACGCTTTTGTTTTCAAGTTTAAAACAATATAATGCAAATTCATCTCATATTCAAAAAAAAAATTAGAAAAAGAATTGAACTGACTCCAAAACACTATAAGGGGAAAATAAAACTTTTCTCACGGCTTCAAAAGTCTTTAGTTTATTACTGCGTTTATTTTGCTACCGATTTTTGCTTGATTTTTAATAATATCAGTTTACCACTATAAAATACTACTATTTTCTAGCCAAGTTTTTAATAAAACGTTCTTATCTTACAGGAAAACACGAAAAAGACAAAAGGCAACAGGACGAAACGTCCAATATCCCTCTAACTGGCACTAAGGAATCGGAGAGTGTAGACAGTTTAGGTAAGTGGCTCAACCATGGAGAACAAAATGACTAGCGGAGATGTCATAACGCAAAATCTCCTTAGAAAGTAGCGCGCCAACATGCGGGTGTTCGGGGGACGAGGAACATTACTAGCTAAGCCGCCCCTACTTTCTATGGAACCAGTCCATTATTTTTAAAATGAAATCACTAATCAATCAAGACCGATCTTTGACAGATTGGTTTTGACCCGAATGCCTCGTTAGTTGTAGTAACTGATCACGCCTACCGCACGTTGCTTGACCTACAGGAAGGCACCTGACCTACCTTCCTTATGGCATCTCCGCTATCTTTCCTTCCTCCGTGGGTTTAACTCTCAACATCGTTGCCATGGTGACGTAGAAACTTTGAGAACGTTCGAGAAATCCTCCATCTTTTATCGTTTTTATTGGATCTAAGTAAATAATAACTTTTGTTGTTTTTTTGTGAGGGTATGTTATTTTATTAGTTTTGTTGTTAGTTAAAATATTAGTAGTTTAGTTCTTTGTAGTGGCTAAATATTTATTGTTTTTTTTTTCCATATTTTATATGACCTAAGATATTGTGATTGGTGGGCGTAACAATTGTTTCTATTCTGGTAATAATAATATAATAGTCATTTGTATGTAGGTATAAATTCTTACAACCTCATACCTATATTAAACGTGGTCTAAAAAAGTACCAGCTTTAGAGCTAGGTTTAAACCACAATCTTAAAGAAAGGTGTTGAATTAAATATAGCACTAAATCCACTTTTTTATTAGGTTATCAAAGTCGGTTTGTCATAAAATATGTAAACCTAAAGTTGTAGTATTTCTTCATGTATGTACATATAGTTACTCCAATACACCAGGAATTTTCATACATATTCGAGAATCGTCTTACATTCAAAATCCAAGCAGAAATTCTAGCACAGCTAATCTTCCAGTTACACAGCATATTCCTAGGTTTAAGATAACCTATATACTGCCAAGCTTAGACCTATATACCGGTTTGTACTAGTTTGTACCAGTTTGTGCCGGTATATACCGGTGTACACCAGCCTAAGCCGGTCTGACCCCTTAAGACCGCTTGGACAAAAGCTAGACAAATGAATTAGTAAACCTGACTAACCACTGATATAGTTCTAAATATTTAATTGAACTACCCTCGGTCTGGGCAATTTGAATAGCATTTTGGTCCTGTGGTGAGGTAAGATCGGATTATGGTCCTTTCGGTTGTTTTGTTTTAGTTAGATGGTTTTAGAATGGAAGGTACGAGAATAGCTCTGGCTTTTAGGGTGATTTTCAATTTCCTATTGTTTCCTGCTAATATTATAGACGGGAAAGTTTGTATGTATGGGTGTTTTCATGTTCACGCAATAACTATTGAAATGGATTTTCATTGGCAGTATTATAGCTCAGTTATAAATGCCAAAGTTTACATGTATGACTGTTTGTTGTCTTTTACGCAATTAACTTTAAATGGATTTTCATGAAACTTGGCAGTAACAAAGATATTAGAATAACATATAGGCTACTAGTTTTTGCGGGAAGTAGCTCCTCCAAGAAGTGCATAAATCTGTTGGCAGAAGCTGGTATTACATAAATCGTGGTATTTATCGAATGTGAAGCTTTGCTCTCTGCTTTCAATATCCTCAGTTCGCGAAAAAACGTTTTTTCCTCGAAAGCAAGCCTTTGAGAGGGCTGCCAAAAATATTTGATTTATCTCGACTGAGTTCAGATTCGACAGAAGCAATAAAAAAGGAAAAGTCTTCAAATATTTTCCATTCATTTCGAGACGTGGTATATCTTGTTCTGTTTATTTTTATTTAAAAGTACACTGCAGATTTTTAGTCGGCCGATAGTTTTTTTGGGCTCATAAATCAGTATGAAGATGAATGGTAGTACGCACATTACAAAGATCAGGTATTAAGCTAGTATCAGACCTGCTCAAAAACTTTGATTGGAATCAGGATTATTTTTAACAAATATTGCCAAACACTGGGTCATTTGTTGGCCAACTGTTTAGTTTGCAGTGTGCGGGAACTCTAAGATAACTGTTTATGTTTATACACAGCTCAAAGTTTCTACATCCGTACAATTTTAAAATACAGCAACTTTTCCTAACCCTCGTACTTTCAGACCCACATTTACAAAGTAAAAACCGCTAATTACGAACCCGAAAACATCAAATACACTCGCTCGTACTAAAAAAATATTTATTTTCTCCTTTCAGATAAAAATCCTGACATAATACCTTTAGATGGAAAAATAAGCGACAGCTGCTCAAATAAGTCTTCAACTACAGACTACAGTTCAATTAGACCTTTGATATCAAAAACTACGGATAAATACGATATGACGACGAATTGCGAACGATTTTATGACCATAACATCGATCCTTGTAACCAGTACATACAAGTTAGACCAATGGACTACAGAAGACCAACGTATGCGCCAACATTGCAGATGCCAAATCTTGGTCCAAGTATACAGAGTTTGGGACCAATGAGCAGCTTGCATATGGCCAATGTTGGGCCAAATGATTGTCATAGACAGCCGTATGATAAGGTGTATGAAGATTGGTTGAAGTATAAGAATGCATTGCCGTTGAATACTAGTGGTTTGGTAAGTATATAAAGTATCGCGCTTAACTAAGATTTCTTTTGGACTTTAGACTAATATTAAGTACCTATCTAATTTCATTTGTCTGTTTGTGACCTACTTTTTAACAACTTAATACATCTCTGCGTTTATCTATACCCCTCAGTCAAGAAATAAAGTTAGACATTGATTGGTTTTTAAAAGAAAATAACCCTCTTACAATTTAAATTATTCCTGCGATTTTTGCTCCAAGTATTCATAATATTACTTTAAATATCTATGTGCATTGTATGTTTATCTGTCTCCATGTATTGTATGTCATTCATTCTTATACAAATTAAATTATTAATAAAAATAAAATATTGGTCCTAAGTTAAAAAAAAAACATGCTGTTGTCTTGCAACTTCAGGTCAGTGGTAACAGTTTTATAGAAAAATCGCACTTATTGCTGTTGAGTTAAGGCGCATGACAGTTACCACTGATGTGCAGTCTACCGTACCAATTTTGTCACTAAACATATATATAATTTATTTATAATTCAACAAAACCTAACCTAACACATTTTTTCCAGCTACCCGCGGAACAACTGTTGCCCCCAGAACTATACGCAACACCGCCCCCTCCATCTCTCTACAGCAACCCCAACAGGAACCCATTGAACCTGACGCAAATGCCTGAACTCGAACCCAGGTACCACCTGGAACCAAGGTCCCTGGTCATGGACTCTAGAAGTTGTAACAACTCCCCCCCAGTGAGATTCAATACTGAGAATAATAGCGTGTATTTCAATAAAAGCGTCCTGGATAGGACTTCGACGTTGCCACATTTGAAACCTAGTAGGATAAATGGTGAGTTTTGACAATAATTCTTTGATTAAACTGTTTTTCTATATAGAAATCTAGAATTTGAATTCACTAGCCCGGCAGCCGACTCGACTTCCTTACACAAAAGCGGATAAGCCATGCTTGTGTGTGTAAATGGCCATGCACATTGTCTTTCTACATATGACTGTGTATAATTATCGGCACGAATTTTGAGCGCTGACCTTCACCTTACTCACCGCGCAGAAGTAATTTATTGGGTTCCTTTTGTGGTATGAAGTGAGGCGCGGGGGCGGGCCAAAGCGGTGATTGGCCCGCAGTGCATCGCGTCATAGCCGTCACTCGGGATTAGTTCTTTGCTAATAAATCACTTCTGCGCAGAAGAAGGTCAGCGTTCAAGATTCGTGCCGATAACTATACATAAAAGGTTAAAATAAATAAAATAAGTTGATTCTAAACCAATGTATCCAGTTCAAATGAAAATACTTCTCCGCACAAAAAAGAGTTTTGAAAAAAGATTAGCAAATATCAAAAGACTTTTTTTCCTTTACAAGATCTAGCAAAACGAAATAAAAAGTGCAACTATCTATGTTTTCATTTAAAAAGTCTCTCATTTACTAGGTTTCAAGGAATAATTAATTATCTTGTTAGTTTCATCTTGTTTGTAAAACATCGCTGTTTGCGACCGTCCGATGTGCAGTTTCTTTTTTAAATTAATTGTCTTTTACTTTTTTTCGTGTATTTTGTACGCGAGTGTACAAAATTTTCGTTGCAAATATATTTTTAACGTTGGACACATTTGTTGACAACTATGTTTTTAGGTGTTTTTTTTTTTTACATTTCCAAGTAGGTAAGCACCTGCTTTATCAATATCGAATGGTTTTAAACTTGATTTAATTTTATGCACATGCAGCACAATAATCTAGAATTTACGCACAAGTACTTAAAAAAGTACGTACTAAAAATAAATATATCCTACCTATACGAGTAGTTATTTTTTTCACAACTTTGAAATCTCAAAGGTTTGTTAGAACATCATTATTTGTACATATTTGTGCGAAGCGGCAACTCGCTAGTATATACGACAGTTATTATTTAACCACTTACCCAGTTAAAATACCGTTTTTCTCTTAAAATGTTTTTGTTACCATAAATATCGATCTGCGGTTACACATTAATTCATTTTCATAAAATGTATTCAGAGATCGGTAATGTCCAACAATCTCTTGTAATTACATTATTATATTCAGAATCACGGTTGGAGAAACGATATTTATATTCCTATAGGAAAATTGCTGATAAAGGCTCATTTTTTGTCAAATAAGTAGGTATTATTGAATTGCCAGAAAATGTGTTTTTAAATACCTGTTTGTGATGGCTTAATTTAAGTTTTATATGGGGGTATTGAGTTGCCCGAATAACTGGGTTGAGGTGGTCAGATAGGCAGTCGCTCCTTGTAAAACACTGGTACTCAGCTGCATCCGGTTAGACTGGAAGTCGTCCCTAACATAGTTGCCTACGATGATGATAATGATAAGCTTAACTTAAGCCATTGTAATGTGTCTTTTAAAAAACTCAAGGACCCTCAATTTCTGACCCTCCAACAATTTTTACCTACTTTTTTTACCGACATAATGTTAACATACCTACATTTCTTTTGCAGGAAATTCACCGACACAAATGCCTAGTGAGCCAAAATGTGTGACAATATCTACCGACACCACTCTAGAACATACTAAAGTAAGCAAGGAATGCGACTGAGACAAAAAATATTAAAAGGACAATGCACTTTGGGTGCTGCCAACGTGATCCATGGAGAACAAAATGACTAGCGGAGATGTCATACCGCAATATCTCTTAAGAAAGTAGCGCGACAACATGCGGGTGTGCAGGGGACGAGGAACGTTACTAACTTCGTCCTCATACGCCTTCCCAAGAATCCACTCATTATTTTCAAAAAATCACCAATCGATTAAGACCAATCTTTGACAGATTGCTTTTGATTTGAGAAGGAACGTACTGCACGTTACTTGACCTACAAGAAGGCGCCTGACCTACCTTCCTTATGGTATCTCCGCTGTCTTTCCTTCCTCCGTGGTTTATTCAGACAAAGTGACCTACAAAAGTGGACTAGGTAATATGCCTCTATGTGTACTTTTACAGGCAAATGGCCTAGATAGTTAGAACCGAGTTTAAGTGGTGTGAAAAAGTGTAAAGTGTACGATTAATGTGATAAAATTGCGTTAAAAATCGGTGTGAAAATTTGGACCCGTCCGTTGTGATTTTTTTTCATTTTTTTTTTCATTTTGTGTGTGATTTTTGTATTTTTTTAAAACTTCCAATTGAATTATATGAATGTTTCCCTAATTTTATTCGACACGATCAATTTATTTTATTTGTTTTGTATAATTTTGTCTTTTAAAACACTGATTATTTGTCAAATGAATGTGAATTGTTTTCGTTTTTTATTGAATTGATTATGATATTTAGAATGAACGATATAAATGTCAATTTTGATAGAACGAAATAATAGTTTGTAAAATAGTTTTGCATCTTACTCAAGGTGTATAAGACTGAATTTGTGTAAAATTACACACAGTTTAGGTAAAATAATTGTTTTATTACATTATTGTAATTAATTATTAAGATTGACAACTGTTTAATGAACGCAGAATCTTTTTTTTTACATTTTTGTTCAAAGTGACTTGTTTGCAAAACTAAAAATTTGTTAAAAACTAAAAATCAGTTAACAAGTTTTTAATTAAAAATTGACTAAAGGAGAATAGGTAAAACAAATATAGATAATTACGTTGTGAATGTAAATAATGTAAATATTAAGTATGTTATACGAAAAGTTGCCATACTAGTTAAATAGTTATTACTAAAACATGTATCTTAAAAATAATGATTACTGTCACAAAATCGAGCTTTTATGTTAAAATAATTTTGTTTTTAAAGGAAAAGATAAAGGAAAGCGGGTGGTTTCCGAAAAATATACGAGTATTAAGATTGTATTTACACTTGAAAAGTGGAAATGTTGAATATCTTCGAATTGTTGATTTAAAAATATTTCGGAGTATGGAAAGCTTGCTCGTAAAGGGAAAAGCGATGTTATTTCAATGTAAATTATATATAAATAAAATATTATTAATATAAATATTTAATGTGATATCACTTGCATGAATAATTATACCTCAGTTTACGATGCGATTTTAATTGAAAACTTTTTAATTTTGAAAAAAATAAAAACATTACAATCTGGCCTAAAGTTATATTTAAAGTAGCATTTTTATATTTTGGATTTTATATTTCACAGATAATAATCATAGCTAAACAGTTTCGTTTAAAATAAAAAATAGAAAAATAATTTATTAATTAATAAGTCACAAACAAAAAGTTTTTTTTTTATATTAATTTTTATAGTTCGTGAACTGAGTACTGAGATTAAAATACTTTATTTTAATATAATAATTAAAATAGTTTTTACATATTTATTTTAATTGTGTTTGAAACAGACCAAAATTTATTGCCGACAAGTTTATAATTAGCGTTATTTTAAGTGTAAAAAATAGTACCATGACTTAGATTTTTATAGGTATTTAAATGTTACAGTCGCTATTAAATTTATTTAGTTACCACACTCAACCTCTTTACGGTCAATAGTCCTCAATTCGCACGACTCGCGACAAAAAAAATATTTTTTGTGTAAAAATATCTTAACAATGTTTAAGTTGACTGGACTTTAGATAAAGCGTACTGCGTAAAAAAAAATGTGTGTGAATTGCCTACGACAGATTTTGAAGGGTTTGATTCGCCCACTATACACACATCACATTAGTGCGAGTTGGATAAACAAAAAAAAAATATCGTAGTAAGTACTATCCCTGCAGTTACACGTTTTTACCTTATTATTTTACTTAAATAATTAACTATATGTATACAATAAAAAAAGATTTTTTAATTTCACGTATAAAACACGTTTTTATTTTTGTTAGCGACTGTACCATTTGCTTTGAGCATTTAATTATTATTTTCCGTAAGAATTACTTACTAACTAGCATTTTGTAAAAACAATCTTAAGTGATTATTTGTTTTTCTTAATTTTGTGATGTACAATTATTTGGAAATAATAAATGTGAATTTATAATAATTCTATGTTTTTTTTAATCATGATCTTTAGAGTTTCTAATTCACAGTTTTTATCCTTGACTAGCTATTCCCCGCGATTCTGCCTGCTTACTAGGAGTACTAGCTCAGATTACTATAATAGTTACTCTTTGTTAAAAAGTATATGCCTATGTTCTTTCTCAGTCTCTAGACTATCTGTATGCTAAATATCATTTAAATCGGTCCAATGTCGTGAAAGCCTTTCAGATAGACCGACAAATAGACTACCACTTCACATTTCTTTATCCCTAATTAGTCGTCCAAAGTTCCTATAAAAAAAAACTTTCCTTCATTAAACAAAGCTACTTAACCATGGTATCCCATAGAATACTCAAACATCTACAAGTGTATTTGTGTTCCCCATAAAATGTTATGGGAACTTGACAAGGCAAACATTTTGGCTTCGCTTCAGTGAGAATCAATATTTGTAAACATTTGACCAGGGTACGCCTATGATGTCGTGTGTGTGTCCTTATTTAGAAAGCACGAAAGACATAACTCTTTTCTTGGCAATAAAAAGGAAAAGGAAATGGGGGTAAAAAGGAAATATTGACAGTAAGAACTACTGATAAAATGCAAATAAATATAAAAGTAATTGCTGAAACATTTTTCAAGTACCAATGCAACTTTTCTAAGTTTGTATGTACTTTCTAAGTATATCTTAGACACCATTGACTGTGTTTCGGATGGCACGTTAAACTGTAGGTCCCGGCTGTCAGAGAACATCCTTGGCAGTCGTTACGGGTAGTCAGAAGCCAGAAAGTCTGACACCAGTCTAACCAAGGGGTATCGGGTTGCCTGGGTTACTGGGTTGAGGAGATCAGATAGGCAGTCGCTTCTTGTAAAGCACTGGTACTCAGCTGAATCCGGTTAGACTGGAAGCCGACCCCAACATGATTGGGAAAAGGCTCAGAGGATGATGATGAATTGCTGAAACATTTTTGTTTGTATCAAGGCTCCGAAACTAAAGAACCGATTTATAAAATTCTTTCTATGTTGTAAAGGTTCAAAAATGTGTTTTATATTGGTAAGGGCAATAGTTCCCACGGGACACGGGTGATACCGCGGGCAAACGGCTGGTAATAAATAAGAAGGTAAGTATAGTCAACTCCGCGCGTCTGGATAAAACACTTTTACAGCCTTCCTGGGTAAGTGGGCTATAATCTGAATAAAAGAAGTTTTTACTCAGATTATATTCTCAGAAAATTGGTTCAGTAGTTCCTATAATATGGGTTGCCGGGGTACCTGGGTTGAGGAGGTCAGATAGGGCAGTCGCTCCTTGTAAAACACTGACACTCAGCTACATCTGGTAAGACTGGAAGCCGACACCAACATAGTTGAGAAAAGGCTCAGAAGATGATAAAGATGATGGTTCAGTAGTTCCTAAGATTAGCGAGATCAAACAAACAAAGACTTTATAATATGAATTAGTATGCTGACTGTCAACTATGTATGTGACAAAGACAATGTTGATATTGACATTGTCTAATTATAGCTCCGTCGTATTTGGTACGTTTCTGTTAATTAAGACAAACTAGGGATAAATCCGGAGCGAATTATTATTGTTTACTTGAAGGATTAATATAGGTATAATTGGTATGTAGATATGACGTGTATGTACATTCAAATGATATTATTAAAGCCTTAATAGAAAATTTGAATTATTAATTGCTAGCCGTTTTCCCGCGGTTTCACCCGCGTCCCGTGGGAGCTACTGCCCGCACCGGGATAAAATATAGCCTATGTTACTCGCAGGTAATATAGCTTTCTAATGGTCAAAGAATATTTAAAATCGGTCTAGTAGTTTTTGAGTTTATCCATTACAACCAAACAAACAAACAAAGTTTTCCTCTTTATAATATTAAGTATAGAAAACTTACAGTTTATTTAAATTAATTTACAATTGCAATTTTTATTTATAAGATCCACATCTAAGACCTCTCTATTTAGTTAAAAGACTTAGGTCTGTTTGAGTTTCGATGAAGATTCAATAAATTGTCACAAAAACAAAAAAGCGTTGCCAGATAGGCAAGTCATAGTATAGTAAAGATCTTTTAAATAGTACATTTTTATTTACATAGATATTTGCAATACATATAAAAAAATATCCTAGTAAAACAAAAAAAAAACACTACAACTAAAACGCGTCAAAAAATTCATCCCCATCGCTGTCAACTGGGAGCGTAGCCAAGAGGCTGGCAGCATTACCTCGTTGGATGACCATGCTGATCCTTTGTCCGAGGTAATAGCCAGCCTTCGAATATACATAAATACGTAACTAAGCCTTGCATAAAATACCACCAATTACCACTAAATAATCCAATAAATCACATATACTTTACGAAAGTGCATAATTCAACGCAATTTGCAGTCCAATTCACTTTTTAACATCAAAAACAAAAATGTATCGAAAACTGCCCCAATTTTGTTCCAACATCGACGCCATTTTGTAAATTGTTATGCGTTTATTCGCAAAATAATATCTCAATTTATTTTAAATGTTTTTTAACCTGTCAGCGATCAAAAGTTATTGGATGATTTTTATTTTTTGTTATTATTTTTGTATCTGATGTTACCTACAAAGGCAAAGTTGCTAATTTAGCTCTTTTTGTCGATTGAAGTTCGATGGCTGTTGCGAATGAAGTAAATTTTGTAGTATTATTGGTTTTTATCAAGTTGCTGAAAAGGTGAGGTAAAGCACTGGTACTCAGCTGAATCCGGTTAGACTGGAAGCCGACCTCAACATAGTTGGGAAAAGGCTCGGAGGATGATTGGTTTTTATCAAGTTAAGTACCTATCGTATAAAAAGATATGATGAGAAAATAATGATGAAAAAACTTTTCTACATGCGCCATGGACAGATAACTGGATCGAGCAGGTTAGACAGGCAGTCCCTCCGTGTAAAACACTAATACACAGCTGCATGCAGTGAAGACTGGAAGCCGACCTCAACATAGTACTGAAAAGGTGAGGTAAACGATGTTCTTAAAGCAGCAAAGTCAGTATTACAAGATTTAAGTACATTTCTAGCAATTAGGTACGTCATGTCAAAAAGAAGAGTATTCTATAATGTAACAGTCTTATTGAATCCCCCAAAATGAGACCACATCAAATTCAAAATTTTACCACGTCATTACAAAAACTCGAAAGAGTTTAATAAAACTCCGTTCGCTAAATTTAACGGTCATCGGGGTCCATTTTACAGCAATTGGGGAAGATTACAAGCCCATTTCAATTAATTGTAAAGCTTTGGAGATAATGAGGGTCAATTTCAGAGTTCCAGTTAAAAATAATGGAGTGCTGAAGATGGAATGACTTTGGTGCATAAATTAGGGTAAGGTGTGAATATGAATGTAGTGTTCGCCCTACCTGTGTCTCTGTAATTACCATCCGATAATTAGGATATCGGCTCGCTTGCCCACATAACGTCTTACTCCCGTGCCACACACTCTCCCGGTTTTCCGCCAACTGGCCATAGAGTATAGTGTGCACTCTCCGCGTCTATGCGACAACGAGACGACAGATATCGGTGATAATACAGTACACTACATCCCTTCCTTTGTTTAGTAAAAGCAAATTAAACTCCGTCACTTTGCCGACATCAATAACCAGTCTGGTGATCAGTCGATGGACACCGATATCCCGCCTGTTAGTCCATGTGGAATCAAACAGTCTCAAATATTGCTGCACGTTCAGCCAACGAGCACTCATCTTGCTTGGTCCGATTCAAACAGTTTATTATCGAAATCATCTACTTATATATCTAGGCAATGACATATTCAGGTAGGTATCTCATGCTCGAAACAATTACGAACACTTGAGATCCACTAGCGGCAAAATCAAAATGAATATAAAAATAGATAAAACCAAACTGTACCTGCCTATTAATGGAATATAATAAATCTTCATACTCCCAGTGGTTTCCTCACATTTTACTCTAGCTACCTACTCCTTTCCCTTTTCCTTCAAATGACCAAGTATTGCCTTTGTCCTTGTCGGGCTTTGACTGAATAATTTTACTTCACTTGAAAAACAGTTTCAGAATGCATTGTCCCAATGTAAGAATTTTATTTCTAGCTTCAGAGTTGAAACAATAATGATGAAATGAAGTTTTTCCTGACGCTTCGTACTTGCGATTAAAGCCCCGTAATGACTTTTACGTGCATTTTACTAGCGTAGCGTTTGCTAGTGTTTTATAAACAACCGGACAACTTTGAAATGTCACTACAGTCGAATCGTTTTACACTGACGATTTATGGAAATTATTACCTTTACCTTTTACTCACACATTACCTTACCATTACCACTTTCAATAACCTTACCAACAAGTTACCGCCGCGCCGTTTAAAGCAAACCTTTGAGTGTTACTCAAGGACTCCACGACAGTGGAACGTGACTTTCAAGTCCATGCCAGGCCCTGCCATTTTATACTTGCACACAACATATACGAATCCTCGCGAACCTTGCTGTTCGCACCTCGTAAAGCTGTACAAGACTTGCACACAACATATACGAATCCTCGCGAACCTTGCTGTTCACACCTCGTAAAGCTGTACAAGACTTGCACACAACATATACGAATCCTCGCGAACCTTGCAGGTCGCACCTCGTAAAGCTGTACAAGACTTGCACACAACATATACGAATCCTCGCGAACCTTGCAGGTCGCACCTCGTAAAGCTGTACAAGACTTGCACACAACATATACGAATCCTCGCGAACCTTGCAGGTCGCACCTCGTAAAGCTGTACAAGACTTGCACACAACATATACGAATCCTCGCGAACCTTGCAGGTCGCACCTCGTAAAGCTGTACAAGTTCTCGCCTCTCAGGCATATAGGTCTATAGGTACATATGATAGTTCTACTATCTAATACTTTCGCGCAACCTTACGATTTCTCACGGACCTTACTGTTAGCAACAGTGGAACGTGCCTCGCAAAGCTTTACGAATATAAATATAATAGTTCTACTATTTAATACTTTCGCGCAACTTTACGATTTCTCACGGACCTTACTGTTAGCAACAGTGGAACGTGCCTCGCAAAGCTTTACGAATATAAATATAATAGTTCTACTATTTAATACTTTCGCGCAACTTTACGATTTCTCACGGACCTTACTGTTAGCAACAGTGGAACGTGCCTCGCAAAGCTTTACGAATACAAATATAATAGTTCTACTATTTAGTACTGCCGTACGATCTCTAGTTTTTCAAACATGTAGGTACATAAATACATAGTAATTATGATCACACAAACGTACGTACCCGGTTGACTTCCGCAGTGGGCTCGTGAACTAGCAGATTTCTGCCAGTACTTACACATACATAATGACTAAAAGTAGAATTTAATTTAATATTTCAGAAGTTTTTTTTATTGATAACAACATAACACAATAATTTATACGGTTGTACCTAAGTGGTAAATTGTGTCTACAAATGAAATACCTTTGTATTTCCAATCTGCTTTTCAACGTGTCTAAGTGCCAGTATACCTATTATACAATGTTTAAAACTTAAACGGTCGAAACGCAGCTCTCCTGACGGAAAAGATATCTCGTTTACTCATGTTGTATCGTTAACTATTCTAAAAATTGTACTACTAGGGGAATTACATTTAATCTCGATGACAACAGAGCACTAACAGTTTAGTGCACTACTAATGTGTTAAGTAAAGGTAGGTATTCCTATTAGACTCGGAACCAACCTACCTAGCAATCATGTTTACATAGTTACAGATCGCTTGGACCAGCCACCGTTCACATTTAATTTGACACCCCATTGCAAAATTATTTAAATTATTACAAATGAAATTAATAGCAAATGCTTAAAGCATAATATGAATCAAACTCAACTAATTTTGGTAACAGTTTCCTTTTATTAATTGAGAGTGGAATATTTCAAAGCTTAATTCCTTATCTCAGCATTGCAACAAGTAATCCGGTTTTCAACCGTATGGATCAGCACTGGCACTTGCATGCTTCTGCAGATACACTCTCTAAAAGAATTCTGATATACCTAAGCTTCGAGCGTTCTACATCAATGAGTGTCCAGGGGCGCAATTCTACAAATTTAACTTTAGTGCTATGTGTACGTTACGATTACAACGTAGGCACCTATAAAGCCGTTGCTTTATAGTTACGTTTAACTTATCAGCTTTTTAGGATTTTAGTTAACAACTACGTCGTGCAACGAAACGCGCTTTGACAGATGTCATCAGCTTTGTAATCTGTAGCTGTGACATTCAGTGAAACTACAAAACACAAACAAACACCTTATATAACATAGAATAGAATCCATCAATAGAGACTCTCAACTACCGTTCCTCCTCCTTTCATCAAAGTGAACAGCAACTCACAAACAGCGCTCCCGTCGATGCACAATTCCCCCTGTAGAAACGATCGCCGACCCCTCTACAACGTCCGTCCACCTATAGATTGGCCGCAGGATTCCCAATTCATGCGCCCAGCAACGCCGAATAGAAATCTAGAACCTATGAAGTAGGTACCTACTTAGTGAACAACCAAGCGCCGCAGATAAAATGCAGGTGCCACAGGACCCAGGCAGCTCGGTGCCGCTGCTTTGAAAATTTCAAAAAACTGTTCGGTCAGCAGGCATCTCCAGGTTTCACAAGTGGGTGGCAAAGCAACAACAACAATCAGTATGCCAAGAACATTTGTATCCAACAACTGAGAAGGCTACACATTGTACCTACTTCAAAAGATAGATGTATTAATCTCAAATCAATAAATGGATTCTATTTCATGTCTTGGTTATGTTATTCTCCCAACAACTTTCTATGTAAGTTTATTTAGTTTACACTTATAATTCTTGTTGGGCACTGCAATACTGTAAAGTATAATTTACAAATAAATAGCAATATTACAATGAGGGCTACTCTGTTAAACTGCACCAATGTCAGTCAATTGTGATACCAATTAAAATCCACTCAAGCCTGAATCTTGAAGGTTATATTTTAGAAGCACAAGCAATCACCAAATTATGAAATCTAAATCATTAGACAGTACCCAGAGTAAGTATCTATATTGAAACTCCTTCCATGTTTCATTCTTTTAAGATTTTGTCACAGATGTGAAACCCCAGTTAGGTAAATAAAGCAGCATTGTCCCAACAAATCTTAATGGGAATTAATTAAAGTACAAAAATGCTCCATTGCTTAGTTCCTTAAACTTTTGGTCTAAGAGTTTCATATTCACCTAAAATACTCAAATTAGGATTATGAGTTAGGATGTTTACCAAAGATTCTATCTATTGAATACCAAAAGTTTTGATCCACATTTTCCATCTAATATTGCTGTTTGGTACTGTTTTCCTGTTCTGCATCTTCTGAGATATCTCTGTTGTAACATAACAACCTCTTTAATACTGCAAAACAAACTAAATTAAAAGGATTAGAATTATATTCAGGGTGACTGAGCAACCGTTATAATTAACATTAACTAGATAGGCAACCCACTGGAAGCGTTGACGGGTTGGAATGTTGTACATATGTGCATACATACCAGTACAACTGGGTAAGTACTTCAACATGCATAGTCCAACTTACAATGGTCCTTCAATGTGCTATTTGTTTAACTAAATACCTAGCACATGTTTGTCATTTATAGAACAGTTGACTAAAGGTACAAAACCACCAGTTTGTTCTTGTAATATCCACTATATTGTAAGCAAGTCTCTTGAAGTAAGTTGGTACCAGAACAATGTAGCAAGTAAGTAGTTAACTAGACTCTGGGAGGGAAGCTAGGTTTGGAAGCTTATATTATCCAAACCACCAGCACAGAAAATCTGAAATTAATCAAGATTTAAAGAAGGTACTCGTCCAGATTAACTTTCAAATACTTAAAATTACTCAATTCAAAACAGATTATTTAGTAGAAATAACTACTTAATTATTGTAGTAGGGAGTCGCTTACAAACTCAAGGTACTTATAATATTATGCACTCAGTTCACCAATTATATTACAAGTTACAAATTAATTTGAAACTTTCAGTCATAATTGCATTCCCAGTTATTATTTCTTTTGCTTTATATAACTTGGTTTGTTTAATTTATTAACTTCTTAAAATAGTTTGTGTAATAATTTTCTCTTATAACTTCCTAGTTCAACTCGCATTGTATAACTTTCTCAAAGTCAACCCAAAAAATATTGTAAACATTTCTTTTTCATGTTATTATCGTATGTATCAATACATACAAATTGTAACACCTATTATGTTTTTAAAAAGAGTAACCATGGAGTTTCTTGCCCGTTCTTCTCCATAGGAAGCTACTTTTGGAATGGGCAACTAGAAGCAAACTTATTTATAATTTTGACGTTCATAAGTGCTTGTAAAGGCCTACATGAAATAAATGATTTGATTTGATTTGATTACTTTTCACACTTTTATAGTCAATGGGAACCAAAGATTATTTACTTTATGATAGGAACTAGGAACACAATGTAATTTATCTTTCATAAAGGAAATTACTCCCACGACAGGTGTTTGGCTGTATGCTGTAATCATAGCCATCATGTAGCATCACAGCATTAAAACGATTTACTGATTCGCACCAATCTTAAAACAAATGAATGTTCTATGTTCAATTGGTGAAAAATGAATTTCATACGCAATGTGATATTATGATACAGGCTTTCTGGAAAACCCTTATGTGATGAATATACAGTACAATTACTAACGTACAACTTACTTATATGCTTCAAAGAACACACAATTAAACTTTCCAAGTAAAACCTAGACATGAGCACTGGTGTGAGATTCTTTAGTCTCATACAATAATTTATAGTCGAGTCGGTGACTGGATACCATACTAGCATCCTTACTAGAAACTTTAACTTGCACGTTCTTTGGACAGACGGCCAATTTGTTCAGATTTCGGCTGTTTAGGGGGACTTCTAATCCGCAAACTGAACTTACCATACCTGCCCCTTCCTTTCTTTTCAATTCAAAAGAAATAATGTTCGCTACTTACAGACACGCCGCCAATATCATATTTTCACTCGTCGCCAAATGTAGTGTTCGCCCTACCTGTGTCTCTGTAATTACCATCCGATAATTAGGATATCGGCTCGCTTGCCCACATAACGTCTTACTCCCGTGCCACACACTCTCCCGGTTTTCCGCCAACTGGCCATAGAGTATAGTGTGCACTCTCCGCGTCTATGCGACAACGAGACGACAGATATCGGTGATAATACAGTACACTACAATGAAGATACGAAGAAAGGTGTTAAATTAATAATTGCGAATTGAATGTTGGTTAATGCAAAAATGTGTTCCATGATTTTAAGGTTTTTTTAATCGGGTAGTTTTTTTGAATAGAGCAGCTAAGTAGTTGCTTTAGAAGTCAATTATTTTAGAGAATCAAACAGGTGGATACAGAAACCATGAAGTCTGCGTCTGTCTAGCGACACACAATTCAAATTAACCCTTTTCCCAAAATTCATCACAGAATTAACACATTGTGTGTTGTGTGAAAAGATGACGAAAGAGTATTTTAATTTTGGTTATACGTTTAGAAATAATAATACCAACCAATAATAATACCAAATATAATTATTTTTATTTACTCTTTCGTCATCTTTTCAAACACAATCTATTACAATCACTGAACTACTGTTAACTACTAGTAGCGTATGTCTATTTACAACGAGTAACACAAGATTCCGCAACATATGTAAATGGCCATTTTGTTACGTGGCTAGGGACGAGCCGGTACGTAGGTGGTCGACAAATTGTATCACATTGTATTAGTGTGATTCAATGTAAACCAATGTAGTGTCTTGTTTATTGTGAATATTTTAACTGATTTGTTTTAGGTAAATTAAGTAAATTATTAACTGTGAGAGAATGAAATCTACATCTAAACTTCTCTACTAAAATAAATAGAAAAAAAATGTCTGTTCGTTCCTGCCCTAAAGGCTCCGAAACTACTAAACCGATTTAAAATTATTTCACTGTGGGATAGCTATACTGTTCCCGAATAACATGGGGTATATTTTAACCCGGTTCGGGCAGTAGAGCAGTTACACCGGGAAGTTGGCAAAACAGCAGGAAAATGCAAGTTAGTATGCAATGTTTTATTTTTTATATCGTGTTCGTGATCTCATTATCTAGGGTAATATGTAATTTAGCTCAAAGTACTTTTTGATGTTTTTGTTTACCCTGACAGGACTTTTGATTTCATGCTTATCAGGACCGACCGATTTAAATCTAAAGCGTTAAATAAAAAAATACCTAAACATTAATTTGACTTTAGTGATGAAACTTCAAGGTGTCTGTTTAATTAGGCAAATGCATAGTTATACGAATTATTGTAAAATAAATCACCGTTTTCTGTAGTTCTGTAATCTATAACGCAGCCTAGTAGGTATGTTTAAGCACTTTACATACGTTTCCAAGACTGTTTACCTAAAGAGCATTTTTTATTAATTCTAGAAAACCAACGTAATTTTACCCCTCTTTTTATATAGCTTATATATTTTAGTTCAGCCATAGTTGCTTGATAATAAAGGTTTAAATAAAACAAATAAATAAATAAAAATGGCTTCCAAAAACACGCATTCAATCCAACCTACGCAAAAAGCCCTGATTTCTTAATTCCGCAAATTCTACCACATTCCCAACCAACTATTAGAGTTTCCCAGCTAAATACGAGAACACAAAAGCATTACTTCCCACTATCTCTGTCGGGTAGGCCTCGAGATCCCATAACCCTCCTCACAACGACTAGAGATAAGATTATCAAGAGGTTATTTATAAAACCGACTTAGTACCGGGTAGACTGCAAACTGTTAGTCGGCCGATAGTTTGTTTGTGCTCAATAATAAGTCATCATCTGCCTAGATGTTTCCCAACTACGTTGGGGTCGGCTTCCAATCTAACTGGATGCATCTGAGTACTAGTGTTTTACAAGGAGCGACTGCCTAGCTGGCCTCGTCAACCCGATACCTCTTGGTAAGACTGGTTGTCAGACTTACTGGCTTCCGTCTACCCGTAATGACTGCCAAAGATTTCAATAATATGGGCTCATTTCTGATCTCATGGCTGATCAGGTATTTAGACCGACTGAGAACTTTGATTGCAATCAAAATGTTCCTTTAATAAAAATTGCTAACCATCGGATCAACTATCGGTCGACTTTTTAGTCGGCTGTTTGCGGGTAATCTTAGAGACCATTATGGCTACGGGCTTGGAAGATATTTAGAAGAAAATTTGTGTAAATAGAACGTTGTATACCTCCAAGTGATGTTGGGTAATACGGGCGAGTACGCGTCATGTTTTTAATCCTAAGATACTGGTCATTCATTCCTTAATTAGTACTAGAAAGACAGTGTAATACCTATTATTAACAAGCGGATTTTTGTAGTTTCACTCGGATCAAAAGGAAACACCTGGAACGAGCAGACGGATTACATGGAAACATCATCATCAGCCTATAGCAGTCCACTGCTGGACATAGGCCTCTCCAAGTGCACGCCAATGAGATCGATTTTCGGCTGCTCGCATCCAGCTCCTGCCAGCCGTCTTGCGCAAGTCATCACTCCACCTTGCCTGAGGACGTCCTACACTACGTTTGCCGAGGCGTGGTCTCCACTCTAGAACTCGTTTACCCCAATGGTTATCGGTTCTTCGGCTAATATGGCCAGCCCACTGCCACTTCAGCTTGCTGATTCGGTGGGCTATGTCGATGACTTTGGTTCTCTAACGGATTACCTCATTTCTGATGCGATCCCTCAGAGAAATGCCAAGCATAGCTCTTTCCATAGCCCGCTGAGCGACTTTAAACTTGTGGACCAGCCGTACCGACAGTGTCCACGTTTCGGCTCCGTAAGTCATGACAGGTAGGACGCACTGATTGAAGACTTTTGTCTTTAGGCACTGTGGGATCGACGATGTTAGGACTCGACGTAGCTTCCCAAATGCAGCCCAACCCAACTGAATTCTCCTATTCATCTCGTCCTCAAAGTTGTTTCTACCTAACTGCAATGTCTGCCCGAGGTATACATATTTTCGAACAACTTCGAGAACGGCGCCGTGTATCGCAATCGGTTCCGGTAGAACATGTTCATTGAACATGACCTTGGTTTTGTCCAAGTTCATCCGTAGGCCGATGCGTAGAGAAGATTCAGCCAGGTCGTTCAGCATCTGTTGTAGGTCCTGCAGCGTTTCCGCCATGATGACGATATCGTCAGCAAATCGCAAGTGAGAGATGTGTTCGCCATTGATGTTGATGCCGCGTCCTTTCCAGTTCAGCGTCTTGAACATATCCTCCATTGCATTAGTGAACAGTTTCGGGGAAATAACATCCCCTTGTCTCACTCCTCGATGCAACGGTATGGGCCTTGTTTGCTGATTCTGTACTTGGACCGACATTGTAGCGGCTTCGTAGAGACATCTCATCACTTGGATGTATCGCCAATCTACTTGACAACGCTGCAGGGACTCCAAAACAGACCAGATTTCAACCGAGTCAAAGGCCTTCTCATAGTCCACAAATGCTAGACACAGGGGCTGATTATACTCTTCGGTCTTCTGTATAATCTGCCGCACTGTGTGGATGTGGTCTATGGTGCCGTGTCCGCTCCGAAACCCAGCCTGCTCCGGTGGTTGGAATTCGTTGAGTCTCCGCGCAAGTCGGTTCGTGATCACTCTTGAAAACAGCTTATATACGTGGCTTAGGAGGGAAATGGGTCGATAGTTCTTCAGCTGGGTTTTGTCTCCCTTTTTGAAGAACAGGACGACAACACTCCTACTCCACGCCTCTGGAGTTCTCCCTTCGAAAAGGACGGCATTAAAAAGCTTCTGGAGCTCCCCCAGTACGGGCTTACCTCCCGCTTTTAATAGCTCTGTTGTAATGCCAGCCTCGCCAGGGGCTTTTCCATTTTTGAGCTGTCTCAGAGCGATCTCGATTTCGTCACTGCTGACTTCTGGCAGGTCTTCGGTGAAATGGCGTGTTAATGTGCCTCTAGAATCCTCATTTCCGGGATCAGGTCGAGATGCATGCGATGCGTATGTATTACATGGAAACAACTAAGCAATACTTCTATACTAATATAATGAAGAGGAAACTGTTGTTTGTTTGTTTGTTACCCTGAAAGCTGCGAAACTACTCAACCGATTTGAAAAATTCATTCATTATTGGAAAGCTGCACTCTTCACGAGTAACGTATTCTACATTTCATCCCGGCAACGGAAGTTCCCCGGGACGCTGACAAAACTGCGGGAAAACAGCTAGTCTACAACAACAACATCTATTTTTGAAATAAAAAAAAACTCACAAACTTAACCCTCAGATACGCGAACTCGTCAAAAGGACACGCAAGTAGTGGAAAACTTACAACGTTACAAGTCTGTAAAGCCCCCCGGTTGAGATAAGACCTTCCTTCACCCCCCTTCACCCCGCTTCCCTCGTCTCTTTGGACCCCTTTAGACCCCTTCGGAGACGGTGTAAAACTTCCGCGTTTCGAGACACAGCACAGCTCAGGTTTCAAGTATTATAACGTTTTTTTTTAACCCTGTAGTAGCTTAGCTTTAGTTTTTTTTTGTTGTGAAAACTGATTAATAACAAACTTGTATTAAGGAGGTAAACTGTGTTGTTATTTTTAAATAGAAAGTCTATCAATTTGTATTCTGCTCTTATTTAGTTGCAGGCTACACAGAGGTATGTAGTTTTTTTACGTTTAATCCATTCGTTTCTGAGAAAGCGCGCTTATTAATCAATAGATTGACATTTCAAAAATCTTGCCGCTACTTATTAGGAATTTGAAAGAAAAATCATCATCATCTTCCGAGCCTTTTCCCAGTTATGTTGGGGTCGGGTAATTTGAAAGAAAAATAAGAAAAGAAAGAAATACTAGATTTTTTCCAACCTTTGATCACAAAACTGTTTGCAAACTTGACAGCTAAATATTACAAAACCATTTACGATCTACGAAAACCTTTTGATATATAAAGGAATGCAAAGAATAACCTTTAATGCTCTTTTATATTATGTTTTATGTTAATATATATTTTGTATATAGTATTTTATTTTTAGTTTTGTATAAAGATAAGTAGTTTAAGTTTGTATATATGTATAGTGTGTCTTCTTCTTCTTCTTAGCGTTTATCCCGTCTTGTGACGGGGTCCGCTTTCCGTATCTTCTTCTTCCACTTCGCTCTATCCTGGACATCTTCCTCTTTGAGTTCGCAGATTTCCATGTCTTTCTTTACGACACTCAACCACCGCAGTTTTGGCCTGCCTCTGCGCCTTTGACCGGGTATATCGAGATTGAGTGTCGCATTGCCGATGTACTCAGGTGGTCTCCTTTTAACATGTCCGTACCATCGCAGCCGTTTTTCTTGTATTTTGTCGGCGACATCGCATATATGTATAGTGTGTACGTTTTATAAAATAAATAAATACTTAACAATAAATAAAAAAATATATATACCTTTAAGGCTAATATTTAAAAAAGTTGAATAGAATTTGATACAGCTGTCGATATCACAGTCATGTTTCAAAATCTGTAGCTAACAATGAGGCTAGATTCCACTAAAATTCGCGCTTATGTTCACAAACGTTCGCATGTCGTCGGCGCAAGTCCGCAGCACACATGTATTCGCCCTAGATGCAGAATGTTCGACACATGAATGGCATTTTAGAAATATTCACACGCAATTTGTTACTGATGACTAAAGCTGGTAGACCAGAAGAAACACTAGCATGCGTCACAGTGGCGCACACTGGTGTAATCTCGCCTTAACGATTTCTTTTGACTTACACATACGTATTCACACTGTATTTAATTGTGTAAAATAAATAAAGCGATGATTTTTTGTGACTACCATGAAAACTCAATTATTGTATTAACCATTTATGTAACGTAGAACTCCCCCGTGTTTCGGAAAACACGTAAAATTGTGGGTCGACTGTCATTTGAACATTTTGATAGTCGTTACGAGGAGGTATTCTCAGCCCAGGGTTGCCCGGATGACTGGGTTGAGGTCAAATAGGCACTGGCTCCTTGTAAATCACTGGTACTCAGTTGCCTATGGTGAGACTGGAAGTCGACCCCAACATAGTTTTGCGAGATATCTAGTCTAGTCAGATTTTAGAGATATATATTTTCCAACGAGCGTTCGACATCATATTTCTTATTGATTTCGGACGTTGAATGTATATTTTTAATTTGAAAAGTTTTTTAGAACGAATATAATGTGAGATTCCTTAGTAATTTGTATACACTGTGACATTGAAAACCCAGTTTAACCCAGTATAAATACTTACTTATATTTACACCTTTATATTGTGTTAAAAGGTTGTCTGGGCTAACATTGAGCTGTCAGTATTGTAAATGATAGGCAATTGTGAGAAAGCCGAATGAAGTGATGATTACTTATAAAATAAGTTTATTTTAGTAAGGTGTACTTTATATTATTTAGGGGTCAATACCATGTATTTTTCAAAAGGCCTGATGGTGTAAAATAAATAAGTTTTTTTTAGTTTATCATAAATAAACTGGACAGGTGTTTAATTGTATAGTTGATTTACTACACAATTAAAACAAAACAATTAAAGATCAATATATCAAAGTTTAGGAAAATTAATAAGAAAACGACTTCTAAAAACATTTAAAAAATACCTACACTTAAATATATATGAAATAAATACAGCAATATTTATGAAAAGTAAATTCAAGTGTTCCATAGTGTGTAGCAAGTATCTACCACTACTAGGTATTTTGTAACTAAAGTGCAATTTCTAAAACCTTGCAACATACACTTACAACCCGTAAATACGACCTTTCTTCAAACATTACACTGAGTTGCAAGTTAAAAATAATAAATTGGTTCCGTCGAGTGCCGAGACTTTGCGCAGACATTTTTCATTGAGGGAATATAAAATTACTTAAGCGTTTCTTATTTCTTTTGCACGGCTGTGTAAAGCTAAAAATAGGGAAATACTGGATTGGCATATTATAACTATACCGGATTTTTTACCTTGAGAGGATAATAATAGCACTAATGTAATGGCTATCGATCTTGGTCTTTTCTTTTTTTTAACGACGTCAAAAATCATCAAATGCCGCTGTGGTTAGTAGCGGTGAAGGAGTGTCAGACTCTTACTGACTAAAAACCGTCGTGTTCCGTCGTAGGCCTTTTATGTACCAGGGCCGCGGTATCTCTTTCGAACAACCCGCAGCCCCGGCAGGCCTTGGCCCTACTGGGTCCCGCTGGGGTTGCTGACATCTCTTTGAGGAGCGCGTGGAACAACGCGCGCCGTCTGCGAACTCTCTTGCGTTCCGCCTCCTCCTTCTCGAGCATGACCGCTTCGCAGAAGGAGGCGACGGCATCCCATTCCCTCTCGCTCCGGCCCATTGCCTGAACCAGGGCCATAGCCAGCTCGCCGCCGCCGAGATGACTACTTCCCGTGGTAGCCGGATGGTGACAAAATCCTATGTCCTTCTCCCGGGTCTAAGCTATCTTCCTTCTAACTACGGTTCAGCCATTCTTGAGTTATACAATGTGTAACTAACACGACTTTATTATATATATATATATATAGATAACAGTAGAAGCAGGCAACAAGATTGTATAAACAGTGAATATACTTATTAATACTACTTATAAATAATATTTATTTTAACCGACTTCCCAAAAAGGAGGAGGTTCTCAATACGTCGGAATCTTTTTTTATTTGTTCTATTGATGTTACATGTCAGTGTGACATAAGGCCAAGAGGTTGTGTGTACTCGTATGTATTATGTATTATGCTCCATAAAACATATTAACGAAAACGTGGGAACTGCCACTTACTGCCGTAAAACGTAAGAAATACAGAACTGTAGTTTTTGTCGTCAGGGTTGTCAAAAATGTTGTCTGACTGTAAAACTTGAAAAAACTTGTTGTGCTATAGTTTTTCTAGTAGCTGCTGGCTCTGTATTTTTGCCTATTTTGTAAGCTTATACGGTAAGACAATCTAAGCAGGCTTAAAAGAGTATATTGTATCTCATATCGGCCAAGTTAGTATCCAACACAAAGGTATTACTTGAAGGCCACCAAACTTAACCACTTCACTGACCACGAAGAAGACACAATAGATAAACAATCGGTGTGTATCACATATGACTCATGGGACAGGGAAGTTATTAATATTATATTATCCCTTCTACTTAATATTATAAACGCAAAACTTGTGTATAGCCTATCATTTTTTTTTTTAACTACCTCGTTGGTCTAGCTGTCGCAAGTGCGGCTGCTGAGCACGAGGTCTCGGGTTCGATTCCCGAGTCGGGCCGAAATCGCTTTGTGGGTTTTAGAAGACTTTCACAAAGCAGCCCGGAGCCTGGAAGTTGGTGATTGATACTCCCGTGCATCGGAGAGCACGTAAATGTCGGTCCTGCGTCTGATCTCTCTCCGGTCGTGTCGGATTACCGTCCCATCGGGCTATGAGAGTTAAGGAATAGTGAGTGCACCTGTGTCTGCGCAAATGCTCGTGCACTATAATATGTCCTGCGTAGTTGGCTAATCTCCTTACGTGAGAACAGCCGTCGTAGCCGATAATCTGCTAGGAGGACATCATCATCATCATTTTTTTTATGTCAGTAGAAGACATAATGTTACTTATATCCAGGTGTGGGAAGTAATTCCCTTGACAAGCAGGTCAAACCGCTAACAAAAGCTACTAAATATCTCATAATGTCTCAGAAAACAAATAAATTAGCACAGCCCTAACTCCACTTAGAATCACAGCGAGCTACACCGTGAAAACTAAAGTTAAAATAACAAAAATTCAAGTTAAAATTTAATTTCAGCCGTCGTCTCGTCTTCTCACGTAACGTTTGCTGAAAAGAATTCGCTGAAAATTGCATCTCGACTAAATAAATATTATACTGAAACATTTGGCGAAATAAAGGATGGTTTTTAAGACGAATTTCTAGTTTTATTTTATTTTCTATGAAATCGACAACTTTTCGGGGAAAGTTATGAAATGAAACCAATTCTAAATATAATTCATAAAAGATTTTTTTATGTTTAGTGAAAAGTTTTATGTGTAGTAATGTTTAGTAAGTTTTAATTTTTATTTCTATTTTCTCATTTAGGGATAATATTGAAAAAAAATCGAATCGATCCAGTAGTTTTTGAGATTAGCGCGTTCAAGTAAACAGACTGAAAATAAAATTACCGGACGAAACAGATCCTGACCTAAATGAAATAAAACACATTAAGTAAACTCAGAAACATAACAATCAACCACGTAATTTTCCAATAACACAAATCTATACTTTGTAGTTTGCACAAAACCAAATAGAAATACCAAACAGTATTGCCACTAAGTTAAAAATATCATTTTATTTTTCTGATCTGATACCAACATTGTAACGTGCTTTCAGCTTCCGAATTCTGAACATTCAATATCCAACCTTATGTTTTAAGCATAGAGTTGAATTTTAAGTGTAATATAACGTCATGCATTATGCACTCCGTACATGACATGTTATTATGGATTGAAACTTAGTATTTGTTCATGGAGAACAGAATAACTACCGGAGGTGCCATTACGCAAAATCTCCTAAGAAAGTAGCGCGACAACATGCGGGCGTTCGGGGGATGAGGAACGTTACAAGCTCCGACCCTTAAACGCCTTTTATGGAACTAGCTCATCTAGTTTTTGTCACCATCCGGCTACGGGACGCGGGTGAAACCGCGGGCGAAAGCTAGTTAAAAATAAAATCTCCAATCAATCAAGATCAATCATTGACATATTGGTTTTGATTTGACAGGGAGCCCGAACGTCTCGTTAGTTCTAGTAATTGATCACGCCTACCGCACGTTACTTGACCTACAAGAAGGCGCCTGACCTACCTTCCTTATGGCATCTCCGCTATCTTTCCTTCCTCCGTAATTTGTTTCCATATGCTAACAAGCATTTGTTTGTACGTGTTTCACAAAAGTTAGTACATTTATTTGCTTTTGTCGTATTTTAATGTTTATTTAAGTTAGATAATGGTAGAAGAATGCCAGTTTGTTTTAACGATGTTCTGCTATTGGAGTTCAGGCATTATACTGTTTTATGTACTAGCATGTTAAAGTTTAACGCTACTTTTTAATCGAAAGAAAACTTGGTGAACGTACAGGGTACATTTCAATAGCCGCTCAGGTACGATGAGTTTGGAAAAGCACCGTTAAATAAATGACTCCCGCACGTAATTTGAAAATTTTGGCAGTCACTACGGGTAGTTAGATGCCTTAAAGTCTGACATTCAGTCTTTCCAAAAGGGGTGTCGAATTGAAGAGGTCAGGTAGGCCGCTTTCTGTAAAACACTGGTACTCAGCTGCATTTGGTTGAGCAGACAGCAGACCAAGGCTAATAAAGGTATAGATTGGTAAAAGATGATAATAATGCTAAATTTTACTTTGCACTTTGAGTGAAGTGTTGAGTTCTTATCATAATTATATATTTACCTTCTCTCTTTAAAACCAAATAGTTTCTAGAAAGATCAATAGCTTAAAACTACAAACAAAAAACACAAGCTGAAATCACGGCATTTCACTTACCAAAAACCAAGCTACTTACTTCAAAGGAAAAATGCTTTCCAGCTTCCGAGCTTTTCCGAAAAACGTCTAACTTCAATTTTGAACATTTCAATGTTGAAACAAAATAAGTAAGTAGGTAACTTAAATATAAATCTGTTTTGGAAAATTCTTCTAGTTTGGAGCGAAGTATTTATTTTGCGAAGCTTTTAGTATTTTTGCTGTTTTGACACTGACCTGGTGGGTTCATGCCTTAGGGAAAATGGTTTTTAAGAAAAATATAGGTCAGGTAGGTATATAGGTAGGTATTATGTTTACTTATATAGGTAGGGATTTTATTTAAGTTTTTTTAGGTTGGTTATGACATTTTTTTGAGCAGATCGGAGATGTTTAGCGGTAAGTATATTGCTGCATACGTTTTAACATTTGTCTAAACCTAAACCAACGAGGTGGACTGACGACCTTATAAAGGTCGCCGGTAGACGCTGGATGCAGGTCGCTTCCAACAGGTATCTGTGGAGATCTAAGGGGGAGGCCTATGTTCAGCAGTGGACGTCCTATGGCTGAGATGATGATGATGATGATGAAACCTAAACGGCAGGCTAAACAGTCGGCCGACATTTGGCCTGATTTTAAGTTTTGAATAAAAAAAAATATTGACAATCTGATACCGGTCGATTACCTGAACGTTAATATTATTATATGCGCTTCCGATACATATCAAGCGCCCGATCCAATTATGTCGACTAAAAAGTCTGCAGTGTGCTTTTACTGAAACTTTGCACAAAGCAATGTTAATTATTAAGTGTAAAATGACGAGTATAAAGCGACACTGTAGGGCACACAAATGATTCCACTAGTTTACTGGTTCTAGCCACATTTCTAAAATGTCCACGAAAGTGGACTTTCACTCTTGAACAATTTTAGAGAAAATTCGCCATAAGCGAGGCATCCATCTAACCATGGACATTACCATTTCACAATTTAATTTCAGAATAAATCATCTGCGCAGCACAAAGCCGAAACAAAAGAAAAATTCGACGCATTGATAAATTCCACAGGCTTCAAACCATGGAGAACAAAATGACTAGCGGAGGTGCTATAACGGAAAATCTCCTAAGAAAGTAGCGCGACAACATGCGGGTGAGCGGGGCACGAGGAACGTTATACTGTCTCCGCCCTCATACGCCTTCTTTGGACCCGACCATTTTTTGTAATACAAAAAATTGTTGACAGATATCTCAAAGAAGCCGAACACCTCATTAGTTCACTCGTAACTGATCGTTTTGGTCATATTCGTACGTACTTATTTCACCTAGAAAAATGCGTCTGACCTGATGATGTCCTCCTAGCCGATAATCGGCTAGGGCAACCGTACTCATGTAAGGAGATTATATAACCCCCCCATAGCCCTATGAGATGGCAATCCGACAGGACCGGAGAGAGATTAGGCGCCTGACCTACCTTCTTTATGGCATCTCCGCTATCTTTCCTTCCTCCGTGCTCCAAACACAATAGAGCGTAATCCCCCACCAAAAGAAAGAAGGAAAGAAAGTTGAAATTACTTATGCTTAGACAAGCGCGATAGCGTTGATCGATAGCCTTGAGACTAGCTGATAATCACGGAGTGAGGAGAGATGAGCGGAAGTGCCGTAATGCAGATAGGTCAGGCCCCTTTTTTTTTTTTTTTTTTTTTGGTATGGCATCTCGCAGTTCAGCCTAAGAGGCCGTGTACTGCTTAACCGGACTTTTCCCTGTGGATGCCTAGAATTTAAGGCCTCCAGCCAGGGGCGTAAAACAACTTATAAACTAAGCGACTGCGCTAAGGGTACCCCCTGTGGGGTCGGACCTCGGCTTAGGGCGTCGCTGGGGAGGCAGCAAAGGGACAGGCTGGATCATATGATCATTATTATTAAATGGGGAATTTAAAGCTACTGGCTCAGCTCGCGGGCTGGCTCGATGAGCAAGGGTCGGGAGGACAGAGATCGGGACGTCGCGGCGGACCTCGGCGGCGAGGTTTGTACGAACGCGGTTTGTATTTGTGTAGGGTGCTAGTGAGTTTACTACTCTCTTGGAGGACAGTTATCTCATCGTCAGGTTCTAGAAGGGCATGCCTAGGGCGGCGAATCCTACTGATGCGGGAGGGAGTGTAATTACTGGCTGACACGATAAGTGAGTTATCGTGTTTCTCAGCGCGTTCGAAGTACCGTATGGCGGCACGCTTCATATACTGGCGGATGGTGGGGATTTTTAAGTCGAGATGAAGAATCTCATTTCGAACATAATAGGGAGCTCCTGTGATTTTCCTTAAAGCACGGTTTTGAAGGGCCTGCATTCTGTGAAGGCGGCGATGGCTTGCCTGTGCGAACACAGGGCAAGCATACGTCATGACGGGGCGTATGCACGATACGTAGAGGCGTAACTTGCATTTAAGAGATAATTTGCTCTTTGAATTGAGCAAGAAGTGCAATCTGCCGTACACAAAGGCTGCTCTAGAGCGCACCTTACGTATGTGCTCGGCGAATGAGAGGCGCTGGTCTAAGATTACACCTAGATATTTGGCATGCTCCTTCCAAGGAATCGGCCTACCAAACATGGTGACTGACGGGGGCGCGGGAGGAAGCCTACGGCGAGGGCTCGAAAAGAGTATGGCCTGGCTTTTGTCGGGGTGGAGTTCGATTCTCCATAGCCTAGTCCAGACACCTAGGGTGTTGCAATAGGCTTGGAGATGTCTCACTATGGCGGCTGGGCTGCGGCCTGAGCAGTAGATTGCCGTGTCGTCGGCGAATAGGGCTAATTGAACATGCTTGTTCTTAGGAATATCGCTAGTGTATAGCGTGAAGAGGATGGGGGAGAGTACCGAGCCTTGTGGGACGCCAGCTTTTATAGGGTGGGCCGAAGAAAGAGTGCCGTCAATGCGATAGCGAAAAGTGCGATTCGACAAAAAGTCTCGTAAGATGACGACGAGACGGTCTGGGACACCGAGTTGGTAAAGCTTGTAAATCAAGCCTTTGTGCCAGACTTTGTCGAATGCCTTTGCTATATCGAAAAGAATCGTACCGGTGAGTTGGCCACGTTGGAATCCGTGGCTCACACCTTCCACGATGCGGTGGACTTGTTGGACACAAGAGTGATGGGTTCGAAAACCAAACTGTTCTAATGGAATAAGACTCTTTGCTTCGACGTAATCTTTGAGACGCTTATAGATAAGTATCTCGTAGATCTTGCCGAGCACATTGAGTAAACTGATAGGGCGATAGCTGGACGGGTCTGATTTTGGTTTACCGGGTTTGGGAATACCGATTACGGTTGCCTCTTTCCATGCCTGTGGGAACAGGTTATGGGTCATGGCGCAATTGAAGATCGCGGTCATGAGCATTACGAGGGAAGCGGGTAGGATTTTGAAAACTTTATTGGTTATTCTATCTGGGCCCGGAGCTTTACGGGGTTTGAGACGTTTGATGATCTCTGCCACTTCGTCTGGAGTGACGGGAGGCAAGGGATCATCGGGGTCTTCTTGCGGTGGTAGGGAGGATCTGCGCTCGACCTCGGCTTCGACCTTTAGTAGGTGAGCCGGGTCGACCGGTTGGGTACTAGGCGAGCATTGAGCCTCAAGGCTGTCGGCCAGACATTCCGCTTTTTCATCGTCCTCGAAGGCGAGGGAATTGTCGGGGCGTTTGATCGGCGGGGTGGAAGCTACTTCATCGGATTTGAGTTTCCTTTGAAGCTGCCAGAAGGCTTGATGAGTCGGCTCGAGTTCGCTCAGCGTCTTGTCCCAGCGCGTTTGACGCATCTCAGCAAGGCGTTCCTTTACAGCACGCTGTAAGTTACGCATGTGAGACTTGTTAGCGTCGCAGGGAAAAGTACTGTAGGCACGGACAGCCGCGTTCTTCTCGGTCACCAGAGCACGCACGTCATCCGGGAGCTTGAAGCGATGAAAGCTCGTCGCTTCAACTCTACGTGAACACTTGTCCACGGTGGATTGTACGTGTTCGGTGAACGAGCCGATCGCGCCCGTCATGTCAGCGACTGAGTTGATTTCATCGGGAATTGATTCTAACTGGGCGGAGGAGGATTTCAAGCTTTCGCTTAGCATTCTCCAGTCCGTGACAATCTGGGTGGGAGGAGGGCGATCCGGGTCGAGTGGGCCTGAGCGCGAGGCTAGTTCCACAAGAACCGGTCTGTGGTCGGAGGTGAGCACGTGTAGTACCTCGATCGAATGTAAACGTAAGTTTACGTTCTTGAGGAGCGCTACATCGAGAACGTCGGGAAGGTGGTCGACTATATTAGGAAAGTGAGTGGGATGCATCGGAGCGATGACATCGAAGTTGAGGGATTCACACTGATTGAATAGCAACCTGCCTCTTGGAGAAGTAGTGTTGCTATTCCAGGCGGGATGTTTGGCGTTTAGATCGCCTGCTATTATTACGGTCAGGCCCCTTTTTCTAGGTCAAATTTATATGGTGGGCGTGACCAAAACGATCAGTTACGAGGTAGCTAATGAGGCGTTATGGTTCGTTAAGATATTCTGTCAACGATGTTTTGTATTACAAAAAACTTGGTTTGTTACTATAATTCTAATTTTAATAGATTTTGCAAAGTTTTAAATAATATCATATTGTTTTTTGTATTATTATAATTTAATGCATGCTGTGATTTCCTATAATTAAGGAAACACAAGAAAAGATTCCTAAAACTTGTCTGTAATGTGTATTTCTTCTTGGAAATCCAAATAAATAAATAAAAAATTGTCGGGTCCAAAGAAGGCGTATAAGTGCGTGAAAGTTCGCCCCCGCTCATTCGCAATTTGACGCGCTACTTTCCGATTTTCCGTTATAGCCCGGTCAAAATAGACATAAAAGTAGTGGTCAAATAACAAAAATTCCCACAAAGCTGATTTTTTGTGGAGAGCTAGATTTGATCATTATAAATAAAATACTAAAAGTCCCCATCGATGCCATGTGTGCGCCAAAAGTTATTCGAGGTCAAATGTCATTTTTTTTTGTTTTTTTGTGTTTTTTTCGAAAACGGTAAGTTTTATCAAAAAAATACATCAGACCAAAATTGTAGATTATAAATTTTTCTACATAAATGACATTAACAGTTTTCTCCTAAATGTTACCATTCCTGATATATCGCGCTTCAAAGTATATTCCATACATGACATGCACACATTTCCACGCCACCTGTGAGGTAGTGTACTCTGCGCGTTTTTTTATCGTGGTTTCCCCTGTAGGCCTACTCCACTAACTGTCATGACAATTTTAGGATAGTTTAAGGGAATAATTGCCGTCAAGTTCTAATATGATGTCATTATTGATATTAACTATTGGGTTAGACATTTGATGTCTATTTTGACCGCACATGGCACCTCTGGCACCTCCGCTAGTCATTTTGTTCTCCATGCTGATAATCCAAATACCTACTTGTCAAGGGATGAAATTAGATTCCAATAAAAAACTGTATTTCGGCCTCGGGGTGGAATGAAAAATGGCGGCCACATTATCTTACGGTCGCTCCTAATAATCTATCTATCGATTGATTTGGTTACTAGGGATAGAAGTTTAACATTAGCCCCAGATAAGTAATTTCAAATTCCTAGTTTCAAAAACTTATAGATTAAAAACTAAAAAACACGCATGTATTGTCATCAGAACTCAGAGTGTGTGCAAAATTTCATATTAATCGAAGACCGGGATGTGGGTCAAATTAAGATTCCAAGATTTTGACAAGTGAAGTATGAGTGCGTGGCTTCGATTCCAGGTCAGGCGAGTACCAATGCAACTTTTCTAAGTTTGTATGTATGTATATCTTAGACACCAATGACTATGTTTCGGATGGCACGTTAAACTGCAGGTGCCGGCTGTCATTAAACATCCTTGGCAGTCGTTACGGGTAGTCAGAAGTCAGTAAGTCTGACACCAGTCTAACCAAGGGGTATTGGGTTGCCCGGGTAACTGGATTGAGGTCAGATAGTCAGCTCCTTGTAAAACGCTGGTACTCAGCTGCATCCGGTTAGACTAGAAGCCGACCCCAATATAGTTGGGAAAAAGGCTCGGAAGTTGATGATGATAGTGACAAGTGAAGCTAATATAAGCGTGTTAAAAAATAGATACATTATTGGGATTGGCCTTTAGTCAATCGTACGTCAGTAGCTAGGTTTTACGAAGTGGACCGGGGATTGTAAGGGTGGTAGAAATATCGCAAGTTCTCCGTCGAAATGAGATTTAGGAACGGATATCGAAGCTGTGATGAGTTTTTCAATGGCAGAAATGATGTTTTTTAAGACGTAGAATCAAAGAATTGGACATAATATGTTTTTACTTTGAGAATGTTATTTGTACATGTTATTAAAGAAACATTATTAAGATGGGTTACTATTTTGTTATGACGGACACACTAGAAACTTTAAGTCAGCCGATAGTTTATTGGGCTCATAAATCAGTACGGAAATGAACGGTAGCTTTATGATGATAATCAGGCATCCAGTCGGTATGAGGCAGACTAAAAAGTATAATTATTTGAAAATAATTGTCAACCACTGGAGCTAACTATCGGCCGATAGTTAAGTGTCCAAACAAAATAGTGGCAAAACAAACTTCGCCTCTTTATATTATTTGTAAAGGACGATGGGCGTTTTGGTACCCTGTCCAACAGTGCTGATTCTAGTACCGTTGCGTAGGTCTTGGCAAGGCAAAAAAAAATTACTATGAGGACTAGTTCCAAATCCTTGTCCATTTCACTTGACATCGACTAACAGAATGTGTAATGTTCATAAATCGTCAACGTAGATGTAGTTCTTAAATCCAACTGTATTGAATAAAAACTGGTAAAGCAACAAAAAAACAGGAATTTGGCCTTCTTAAAATGTTTGCCTGCCCACTGCTTTAAAAAAAGACTGTGCAATCCTTTGCAGTTCACGCAGAACTAGATTATGTATTTGATGAAAGTCTTTCAGTATTTACAATCAATTAAGGTTGCAAAGTCAGGGGACGATGTTAACATAGTACATATTACCACTTAATCTTGCTCCTCAAGAGGTGCTGAGATAATGATGAATTTCTTCTTAAAAAAAGATGAATAGAAATGTTTTGAACTTTTGTCAAATCAGATGACGATTGTGTTTCCGTAGTATGACTCCATAGACTATCACAACTTTTAGATTATAATAGAGTATATCTCAAACAATGTAAGATGTCTAATAACTGAGTTTAAAATTATTACACTGACGACTTCTGCCTCTTAATGAATTTGCATATATGGATGACATACTTGTTTCTATGTCGATTCAATTTTTATCGTTACTCGGATCGGACAGCTAATTGAGGCAAGCCCCATAGTTTTTATTATTCTTCATGTAAATACCTTTCTAATGATATATCATACGTTACTGTTGGAGCGGGTACCAAATCCCATACAAAGTGCCCATTGTCCTTTGTAGGTACATTATATTATTTACACATATTTGTACATTTTGAAAGTTAAGGAATAGTGAGTGCACCTGTGTCTGCGCAAATGCTCGTGCACTATAATATGTCCTGCGTAGTTGGCTAATCTCCTTACATGAGAACAGTCGCCGTAGCCGATAATCGGCTAGGAGGACATCATCATCATCATCATCATCATCACATTTTGAAAAAACATCATGCAATTTTGTTTTCAAGAGGATTGTATCAAAATTGTTGTACATTTTTATATATTTTTTGGGTCGGAACTTTCTACAAAAGTGTTTTATTTTTTAAATTTTCCAATTATTTTCATCCATGTGCCGCGAAAAAAATTCGTTTGTACATTCAAATATTTTTCTATATACTATTAATTAAATTTACTATCAATATAAGAACTGACTACTTCAAAGGAAACATACATGTGTATAGCAGTATTCCAAGAATTTTAAAACAAGGACAGATTTCAAAGAAAACACAAATTCAAGAGTAAAATACGACGAAAAAATTGTATTGAGATTTATAGCCGTTTGTTCGAAAGAAAAATAATATTTTCATTTCAGGTGACAAGCGTGAGGAATTTTCAAAATCTTTTGTGACTTTCAGAAAGTTCTATTGTAAGTTCTGACAAACGATTTTATTGTTAACATAGCGTTGCATAAGTATTATGTTAAAGCATGAACCGAGGGAAGGTAAATACCTTTTGCTTGACCCGGTTAGTCTGTGAATGGGTGACTATTTATTAAAAAAACAATGGAATTGAGAACCTCCTCCTTTTTTGAAGTCGATTGAAAATCAGGCAAGTTATAATCATCGGCACGAACCTTGAGCGCTGACCTTCACCTGCGCAGAAGTAATTTATTGGGTCCCTTTTGTGGTATGTACTGAGGCGCGGGGGCGGTGAGCGGTGAGCGGTGATTGGCCCGCAGCGCATCGCGTCATAGCCGTCACTCGGGATTGGTTCTTTGCTAATAAATCACTTCTGCGCAGATGAAGGTCAGCGCTCAAGATTCGTGCCGATAACTATACATGGGTAAAAAAAAACTTGTATCAATTAGGTACTCATTTACCTACACATATACCTCAGGTTCTCTCTTTTCATGTATTATATTAATGAGTAAACTTGGGTCTTCTTATACTTTGATTCCAGGTTAGGCGAGTACCTACCAATGCAACTATGTATTAGTATAACAAATTTTGTAAATATAATATACATATATCTTGGTCACCATTGACTGATTAAAGTTGAAGGAAAACATCTCAAATTGAGCAATCACTCCCATTGAGCGCACCGCTTGCGCTCAATGTGAGTGATTTCAGATTTTTTTTCGGGAGGATGCCGAAGCCCAGCGGTGGGACGACAAAAGGCAGATGATGATATTATCATTTATTACAGTAGGACTACAATTAACAATAAACATATAAATACATTAACTAATCAATAAATCTACCCAGTTTCCTAGGCAAGTGAAAGCCAGTACACTGCATTGCACATTAATGTACACAGCGGAATTGTTCCGCGTGATCGCGTCTCTGCGGAGCTTGTGGCGGATAATTGCACTCACGTGTAAGCCCGGATACTGGTGAAATGCTGCTCCTATTAACTCCTACAGTATGCGTAAGGATTCTTGCTATTTAGGAGTAAATAGAATTTAAGGAACTAATAATTTTGAAAAAAAAAAAAAATCTATATATACCAAGAACTAGCTCTCATGCGGTTGCACCCGCTTACTTATTTCCCGCACAAGGGTAAAAAGTAGCCTACAGCACAATGATCAACACAAAAATAAATGATTACTTTTTTCAAAGTCCCCCGTAACCTAGAGCCCCCTTTCCCCCAATTTAGGGGAAGTAATGAACAAATAGTGAGCACCAGGGCTTATATAGTGAGGTATTTGTGGTTATATCAGCTGTATCGGGGGAATACTTCGGCGCCTGTATAGTTAATGAGGCAACGCGGGGTAAGGCTTGTGAGGTATATGGAGATAGGCGAAGCTATAGCTAGGCGAAGCTTTAATAATATTTTGGGATCAGCTTCCCGCCTAATCGGATGCAGCTGAGTACTTGTGTTTTATACAAAGCTACTGCCTATCGGGCCTTTTCTATAATAAATAACCAGTTACCCGGGCAACCCAATACCTCTAGGTAAGACTGGTTGTCGGTAAACTATATTTGTCAAGTTATAGTTAGTGTAAATATGAGTTGATTATCTGGAAAAGGTTAATCCCATCTGCCTTAGTCAGTCATCGTTTCATGTAAAACCATAGTATTCGGAAGGACCCAATTTTTTTTCGAAATATACCCGATATAGTGGAATCTAAGGGTGAATTCTAATATCTACTAATATGATAAAGCTGAATAGGTAGTTTGTTTTTTGAATGCGCTTTTCAGCATTGTGCAGCACTGTGACGCCAAAAAATGTTTCTTCTTATCTACTCGTTCCAGCAAGAAATAACAAACTGCGTGCAAACACTTCTTAAAACTAGAACAAATATGCACGAACGACGTATTTTTGGTGGAATCTCCCCTTAAGTATTTATAGCATTCTGTAGAGCAGCAGCTTTATCTAAGTAATTCAGTATCGCCCTCGATGTAGATTTTAGACTAGAAGCCGTGGTGGCCCAGTTTGCATTACTGCTACGTATTTATGCGTTGCAGTATTCATATTACAAGCTATAGAAAAGCAGTTCCCGTTATATAGGTGTTGTGCATATACAATGCTTTTGTAACTGCGAACTTTAAAACTTTTTCATCAATGACTAATCGCGCTACGGTTGTAGCAAAAAGGAGTGTCAGACTTTTAATGAATAAAATCGACCATATTCCTCTTTGCGCTAACAGCTGTATTTCTATAATCGCCTTGGTAATTGGGGTGCAGGATACTGTTCTTCCCTAACAAACGCAATAAGAACTCAAGAAATAAAACTTAACTTTACAAAACATTGCACTTATTCCCGAAAAGGTAACAACTTTTCCTTCTTCTCTTCTTCTTCGTCTTAAACGCTGTTACATTCATACTCCGTCGCATTATCCTTGTATCCACGTCCACTCCTAATCCCGACTCCGGACAGCATCCGAAATTGAAGACCAAGCTTTTTGCTGGACTTGTTGTGAATTATAAATGTCTCCGTCCGAACTGGAATTATCGGAAGACCTCCAATTCCAATCGGAAATAATGGAAGAAAAGCAATTTTTAGAGTTCCGTTCCTAGAGAGCAAAACACGACCTTTTTTATGTCACCAGACTGTATCTCATGAACCGTGATAGTTAGGCAGTTGATTTGTTCACAGATGATGTATTTTTGTTGCCGAATTATACAAAAAAAATACTGATAAAAAGAATACACAAAATATTTTAGGGGGCTTCCATACAACCAACGTATATATTTTTTAAACCTCTTATTTTATTTATTTTGCCATTTAATTCAGGCATCAAGGCCCATATTAATAATACTACAATACTGTGAACTATATTAATGTAGAAAACTTAAAAATACTATAAATATGTAACATAAACTTTGTTAAATCAAAATGTCGGCATCGATGGTTATAGATTACGGCACGGAACCCTTCGTACACTTGGCTTTTTTACTATAGCCTGAAAGTGCAAAAATAGCCTTTTGAAATTGGTCCTGTATTTGGCGTTTGAGAAGGATATCAGAAATGTCCAGTTCTATAAGTAGCTAGTGTTTATTAAGACGGACGTGTTTTGGCCAGGAATTGAAGAAAATAGGAAAATTGTTCCCAATAAGGCCGAAGCCAAAATAGGATATTAAAATTGGACTACGTAGGACTGTAATAGCACTTCTTCGCTTCAAAACCCACACGCTAATTATTTAATGACACTGTAAATGATTATATATTCAGCAATATTTTAGGAGAAGACCTTGACAAAAACCTATTCTACCACTATTCATCTGCATTGGGTAAGACTGGAAGCCGACCCTAACATAGTTAAGAAAAAAACTAGGCAAATGAAAAGCCTGAACAATTTTGTTTTAGTTTTTGCGGTTAGAAAAGTGCTGATTAATCAGCCTAATTTGAATAAACGTTTTTGAGTTTGAGTTTGAAATACTTTTCACTGCAACCAAAGCGGGATTCTTATTTATATGATTCCTTGATAGGATTTAAAGATTAAAGCTTTAAGATTTTCCAATTAAAAAAAAAAAGTTGCGGTAACTCTTTTGAACAATCAAGGCACCTTACCAAACCCTTTAAGGAAAAACAAGGGTTAAACAAAACCAAAAAAGTACCCTCAAATACTCTCAAAATCAGTATTTTCGTAATTTCGCTTCCCCTTTTAACACCTGTGCAACAATTCGATGATTGCTCTATACCCGGGGGACCGCTCGTTATTGTCGAACACCAGGGTATACGGGTGTACCCGGATCAAAAGCGCAATGTACACCGAAATTATGATTATTTCTCGTACTGTTGTGAATTGGGCATTCATTTTGTTGTCGTGCTGTCGAATGTGTTGTTTTCTAACAGTGAAATAAAATTGATAGTCAAAAAACACATTTTTTTTTATTCATTGGATTTGTAATGTCGTAACTCGGAGCGCGTGCAAAATTTCTCCGAAGACCGAACCTTACAAGTGAAGCTATATACAGTCATAGTCAACTAATTAAAGACACTGTTGGAATCTTAACTTACCAGGACTTTTCATCTGTATTTCTTTTTTCAGATTGCCATTGTAACTTTCTTTTCTATTTTAAAATATTTAAGAGGGCTTTGTGAAATGTTAAAACTAATGACTATATTCAATAATGCCCGCGACTAGTTTTTTTTTTCGCTTTATCCGAATCTCGGGCGGTATGATTCATAACGAGGCCTGGACATCTAATTAAAGACACTACATTTGCTCAGAGGAAGAAATACAAATTATTTATATTATTGAAGTTATCTTTCTACAATAACATTCCCTACACTATAATTAAACATTTCAATAAGAATTTATATTTGGTTTATTTCCTTTTACCTCAATAACAGTTCGACATCCCTGAACGAGCAAGCGGTCAGTTTTGTAAAAGTAGCTAAGGGAATTTTCTTCCTTGCTTAATTAAAATCTGTGTAAAATTGATCGATGTTCCATGTACGACTTATTGCCATGATATTTTCCGCGTACTACCAGTTCTTGTTTCATTGGATTTGCAATAGGCCAAACCAAAACCGTCATAAGTTGCCCGATCAAAAAGTAATTTTTACTACTCTTGTTGTGTTTTTCAGAACTTTTCTAATTTGGAAAGTCCTAATGACCGGTAAAAAATGCTTAGCTTATAAAAATGCTTATTTCTGAAATATTATAGTACTTGAATTCGCCTATTTTTACACTAAACAGTGGTGAGCAGCCCCACATTACCTATAAAATTTTCGCCTCCTACGATTGAGAACTTTCTTGGTATACTTTGGTTCCATCACAATTTATTTGTTTAGAAGTCATCAAATCCCTTTGTTTAATCAGATAAAAAATCATTTTTCAATAAGTACCTACTTGTTCAGAGCAACTTTCACCTTTGATAGAAAACGCCAACTACAGTATGGACATGCGGTGCTTTTCCAAAGGTAACATATTCCGATACACATGCACTATAGGTTTTCCCGATCCGGCTGTCATCTTTGTACATATGTGTTTACAGATGGTTTACAGTAAGCCAAGTCTTATTAATTAATTCCCATAAACTACCTCAAAAGGGGTCTGGTATTCATCATAAATGCACGTTACAGTTCGTGATAAAATTAGCAAATGCTCGCGTGACTCATACTGAGTTAATTACGATTACCAAGGCACTGTTTATTTGTAATCTTGAGAGGTTAAAAGCTTATACATCCAACAATTTAGTTTGTATATGAAATGTGTTGGCCTTACCATTGGATTAGAGAGATTTTATTCAATAACTGTTTGCTGCGGTTTTGCCTAGAGGACCTAGGGAAGTAGGGACTCTTTATTAGTATTTTTCATAATTGACTATTAGGCACAGGCCATGAGTTTTGCGTTAATCACCTGATTTCAGACTTCTTACAGATTTAAGATACAGGTTTCTTAAAGACTTTTTCCTTCACTTTTATTCTGTCTTTGGTATCCGAGATACCAAAAATAGGTACGTTTAGACAAACTACGAAAAGTTACATTACAGCTACCGACTACCGCTGCTCGAGCATGCATGAACTACTCTGCAAACCTGGGCTAGCTAAAAGTGAAAGAATTAAAAAAAAAGCGGCCTAGTAGATCCTGAAAGTAGCGCGCACAAATCAACAAAATTTTCAGCTTTATAAAATTAGTATAGGTTATTACTCAAGTGTAACATATATGAGCATTACAGATTCAGTTATCAGAAATGAAATATACTCATTACCAATAACTGTCCATAAAACCTGATTAATTGAATAAATAATTGTTCTGTTAAAGTACCCGCAAACTGCAAACTATGACAGATGACGCAGTGGTTGGAAAAAAATATTTTTTAAAGAAAATCTTGATTCCAATCAAAGTTTTCAGTCGGTTTGATACCGGCTAAATACCAGATCTTTGTAATGTGCGCACTACCATTCATCTTCATACCGATTTACGAGCCCAAACAAACTATCGGCCGACTAAAAGTTTGCAGTGTGTGAGTACTTTTAATGAGTTGTTCGTAGTAAAGCTTGTGGCACATTATAGCAGCACCGCAACAGCACGGCTGCAGCACGGCGTCGCCTCGAATTAAGACTACGGCTAGCTGCCAGCGCGCCAACCACGCGCTGTCCGCTCGCCGTCGGCGCGCCGGCCGCGCGCCGGCCGCGGGGTGTAAGCTTGCTGTCACCGCAAACTCAATATTATTTTAAGACGATTATGATTGATGTTATGATTGAACACGACGTAATGACATTGTTTCGCTGCCGGCTCGGAGTCGGCGCGCAATTAGCACGCCGTCGGCGCGCTGTACGCATGAGGACCGCTCGCTTGCAGCACGCGGGCGGCGAGTCGAGTTGTGTGGAAGCGGCAAGCACGCTGACTGCTCGCCGTTGGCTTTTTCATATTGACATTACGAAATATATTATAATATACACGATTTAATGCTCTAAATTGAATGACAACTTAAATGCTGGTGTGGAGCCGTGCTGTTGCCGTGCTGCTGTAATGTGCCACGTCCTTTATACTGTTTGTATGTACAATAATATTTATTTCAGATTTCAGCTGCAAATGTTTCCGTATCTTATTTTGAGTAGCATTTTCGAAAGCAGATAGTTTATCTTTTAGCTTAAATTATGCATTTTGGCTGGTTGTTAAGTTAACTGTAAATCTGTCTATGTACTAATAATGTTTATATTGAAGAGTTTGTTTGTTTGTATGCGGTAATCTCAGGAAGTACTGGCCCAATTCTAACGATTATCTTAGTGTTAGATCCCATTTGTTGAAGAAGGCTATAGGCTTAATCCGGGTGCAGAATGTTGATAGTTCCCACGTGCGTGAAACTGCTGGCGGAAGCTAGTTTTCCAATAATACCTATTCGAAAAGTCTAGTTTGGTATGAGTAGAAGATCCCTTTCATCTCTCTCTTTATTGTAGGTATTTACTTTGATTCCCAGATCGTGTACCAAATTGATAATTTTTAGTAGCAATTCTGTATGAAATTCTTCATAAAAACATACTTTATGACAAAGATTCTACATTAAGAACAATTTCCCATAACAAAATTCTTACTTTTCATCATGAAATCGGTACAGTCGTTACATACCTCGCTCACCTATAGTTAATATTTAATTATTTCAAAAATATATTGCGACAAACAGACAAACTTATTTCCATTATTATATTCGATATGAAGTGCCGATCATTAATAGCAGATGCAAAAGTGAATGAACATCGATTGATTGACGCGGGTTCAATGCCGGACGATTGAAAACTTATGATTTGATTTGTTCAGAGAGGATGATGAAATGTTCAGTGATTTTTTGTGAAAGTCATTTGTTTTTTTTTTACAAATTTATATTACGGTACGATCAGAAGTGAGGTAATCCATCAGAGAACCAAGGTCATCGACATAGCCTACCGAATCAGCAAGCTGAAGTGGCAGTGGGCTGGCCATATTAGCCGAAGAACCGATAACCGTTGGGGTAAACGAGTTCTAGAGTGGAGACCACGCTTCGGCAAACGTAGTGTAGGACGTCCTCAGGCACGGTGGAGTGATGACTTGCGCAAGACGGCTGGCAGGAGCTGGATGCGAGAAGCCGAAAATAGATCTCAGTGGCGTGCACTTGGAGAGGCCTATGTCCAGCAGTGGACTGCGATAGGCTGATGATAATGATTACGGTACGTAGGAAAACTGAAAGGTTTTTTGTTCTGAAAGTGTTAATTTCTATACCTACTTAGAAAAATCTTTCAGTGGCCCGTTTATCGAGGAAGGCTATAAGAAAGTTACTTTCTATCCAGGCGCACATAGAATTTATATTTGGAAACGGGTGAAACCGCTGGCGTTTAATTGTTATCATATTATAATTATATGGGAATTTTTTGACATCTGGTGTCCAATTGTGTGTGAAATCAAATTAATTAACATACAAAATAATTCAATAAAATACCACTGTCAGTACTTAATTACAAGCCCCTCAAAAATTGTACATAACTTGCCTAAATATAATAAATACTGTTATTCCTCTAGATAATTTAATTTTAATTGGAATTTAGTTGAATTGTCGTGTTTTGAATATTTTTATTTTATTCGATTTAATTGCATTGTTTTGTTTTATTTTAATTTAATTTATTTTAATTGGTTTGTTACTATAATTCTAATTTTAATTGTTTTTTTTTTAAATAATGTCGTATTGTTTTTTGTATTATTATAATTTAATGCATGCTGTGATTTCCTATAGTTAAGGAAACACAAGAAAAGATAATATTTGATCCTAAAACTTGTCTGTAATGTGTATTTCTTGTTGGAAATCCAAATAAATAAATAAATAAATACAAGCTAACTAGGCACAAGTAGTGTGTAGAGTAACTAAACAACAGTTGTCTGTCGGTATATCTAAGATCACTAGTCTTAGCTTACAACAAAGACCTGTGGTGTAACTTTCAGCTTTCAGCTTCCTTACAACACTGCATCGTTAGAGATTGTTTGTTTGCCCATTTATCGAGGATAGCTATAGTCTTCTTTTTCAGTGCAGAAGTTCCCACGGATGAATCCGTCAACAGAAGCCAGTAATAGGTATTATAAAACTGAAAAGTTTGTTAGTTTATTTGAAAGCGCTTATCTCAGGAACTACTGTATCGATTAGAAGTATCTTTCAGAGCCAGATAACTCATTCAGCAGGGAATGCTAAGCTGCTTTTTATGCAGGTGAGCGAAGTAGTTACCTTTGGAAAACGTAGGCTAGCCAGATATTATGTAAATATTCGTTTCCATTTTTATGGCATTTGGTATCAAAATCAAATTAATTAACACACAAATAATTCAATAAAATACATTGTTACCTAATCCTTAACTAAAACGCCCAAAATTTTGACATAATTTACCTATATAAAATAAATACTCCAACCCCTAACCCCTCCAAGCTAACTAGATGCAAGTATTAGTGTGTAGAGTAACTAAACAACAGTAGTGTCTGTCGGTATATCTAAGATCACTAGTCTTAGCTTTCAACAAAGACCTGTTGTGTAAACTTTCAGCTTTCAGCTTCCATACAACACTGATCGTTAGAGTTTGAGTATTGAATGGGAATTTTCACCGTAACTATCGATGTTCGAAGACGTGGTGGTCTTGTTGGTAAGCACCAATCTCAAAACACATAATATTGATGTGTTCGTTAAAGCATTTAAGTATAGAAGATTGTACTAAAGTAAAGGTCCAATTAAACGTCCTTAACAGTGGTAATATTTATTTTAAACTACAAAACAATTTTAAAACCCAAAAATATAAAGAGATGGAACAATAAAAATACGCAGTGTTACACAAAAATGTCTTTCACACATACCTACCCGGCCACAAAGCCTGAAATATTCAGCAAATAAATGCTTTCCGTTAAATATTGCTTGCTAACCTCGAAGAAAAGAAAGATGAGCGGAGATTCCATAATGCAGGTAGGTCAGGCGCCTTCTTCTAGCTCAAATTCGTACGGTAAGCATGACCAAAACGATGAGTTACGAGTAAACTGACGAGGCGTTCGGGTTCTTTGGTATATGTATCAACGATTTTTGGTATTACAAAAAATGATCTTGTCCAAAAGAAGGCGTATAAGGGCCTGCCGGAACTGCTGGATTGTTCGAAAGAGTTACCGCGGTCCTGGTACATAAAAGGCCTACGACGGAACACGGTGGATTTTAGTCAGTAAGAGTCTGACACTTCCTCACCGCAGCTAACCCACAGCGGGAGGAGTCATTTGATGATTTTTGGCGTCGTTAAAAAAAAGGCATATAAGGGCGGAGACAGTAACGTTCCCCATCCCCCACTAACCCGCATTTTGGCACGCAAGTTTCTTATGCGATTTTCCATTATGTCACCTCCGCTAGTCATTTTGTTCTGCATGTTGGCTTCGCTCAAGACAATGGATTTTATTGGAATACCAGCGCTTGGTTCAAGTATCCGTGTTATTTGATACTGTTGCTTGTTACTGGATATGCCTGTGATGTTCCGAGAACTGCTCTCAAGTTGGATGTCGAAGTGAGCAATGGATTATAGATCTTTGTTTTGTATTTCAATGGTTTAACATGCATAGATAAACTTGATATCTAAAAGTAAACTATAACCGTCTTACCACAAAAACTTTTAAACGTCAGTTTATGCCTTGTCTAAAAAAATGTCAAATTATGACGTTGACATATGGTTCATTTTGCAGCCAAAATTTTATTAGACAAGTGTAAAACAGGGTTTAAAGTTTTTGTAGTAAGGCCCTAAAACTTTAACGTGTTCCCAGGGGAACTGCTTAATACACCCGGATATATGGCTCTAGACTATACTATCTGTGTTCTTTTCATTCATCATCATCATCATCTCAGCTATAGGACGTCCACTGCTGAACATAGGCCTCCCCCTTAGATCTCCACAGATACCTGTTGGAGGCGACCTGCATCCAGCGTCTTCCGGCGACCTTTATGAGATCGTCTGTCCACCTTGTTGGTGGACGTCCTACGCTGCGCTTGCTAGTCCGTGGTCTCCATTCCAGTACTTTTAGACCCCATCGGCCATCTGCTCTTACTTTTCACTAAAAGAGGTTAAATAGTTTTGTCCTAGAAGCCAGAGTGAAAGAATGAGTTACTTCAACATAAATTTATATAAAAGATTCTAGCACAAAAATTTGTAAGTAGATATTTTTCAACACTCAGGGTATTTTTGCAAATTACCTACTTTCTAGTAACATGGTTTTATTCTTGTATATTTTTCTTTTGCTAGTATTTTCTGTAAGCAAGTGTTAACATGACCCCTTATCCTTGAACAAAACAGTCTGAAATTTTAAATTAAGGGGTGTGTCCTCTATTCTGAATAGTTCGGGAGCTAGAAGTGTTATTTTCTGAGGAAAGTAGGTTTTTCATATGCAGTTTGTTTTTGAGAAGGTGTTTTCTATGCTAACTATTTGTAGAAAAAAAATGAAAATAGTAGTATGTGCTGGGAAAGATGAAACATGAAAAATACCGAGGTAGAAAATACTGTGAACTCATAATTATTCTGTTCGGTAGTTCGGCCAAATAATCTAACAATAACATATTCTATGACTAAAATCTATTCATGTTATTAAAACAATGCATACCAATCATCATCCTTTCGCTAATCACAAAGTTGTTCCAGAGAGAGAATGTAAAAACATCTTTAATGAGGAAAACGACAACCATTTTGAAGAAAACCATTTAGTGTCGCACCCAAAAACACAATTTTTCTTTACAAATGCTGAAAAAAAAAAGAGGAAAAGAGCCAACCAAAATAAATTTTCCTCAGTTACTTACTGCATACAAAATAATATTCAACATCCTCTCGGTTCTAAGTTAAGTGCATTTTTTTATCTTTTATCTAGGAACATAAATCTATTGTTATCTTATGACATCAGTCCTCGGGCTCTCCGACTATATTATTTCGTTTTCAGTAATAATGTGGTTTCTTTTATCTTTTCCTTATTATCTTTTGCCCGTGTTTATTTTGAAAATTAGAAATTGTGAAACTGGTATAATGAAGTTACCAACGTTTTTTCTTGTCAAGTGTTTTTGAGTTCATTATTTTTGTGTTTTTTGGCATGATTTGGTTTTTGGTTTATGTAATTATTTACATTGGGTTGGTTATTAGCAACTAATTTCTTCTTGGCTTTATTAGGTCTATTTCAGACTGAGTCTTGTGGTAAAGATTAAGTATAGATACTGAAGTTTTAATTGAGGTTATGGATAACGTAATTTATTGGTAAGGTCTTTAAAATTATTAAGGGTTATAGGTAAGCGGTAATTATTATATTAAACTAAGTAAAATTTGTACTCTCGGCAAAGAGTAGCAAATAGAGTCGACGAAAAAATATGTATCTGTGGTTTTTATTATTTCAATTTCCAATATATATGTCTTTATCAATGTAACCTATTACATCTTATTTTATAGGTTTAAAACAGCATTGTCATGTCCCAGTACCTACCACTGTACTGTTGGCCCCAGATTTTATTATAAATCGAGGCACATTAAAAATTATGTTTGTCCTAGTTATTTCGTAGTTAAACGCTTTCAAGTTATATCTAAACTAGCTTTTGCCCGCGACTCCGTCCGCGTGGAATAGTGACTTCCCGCACATCTTTAGTTCTACCCACATAGTTCCCGCCGATAGATCCCGACTTTTGACCAATAGATTGCGCTGTATGTCCGGAATAAAAATAATTTTAATTTTTTGTTATAAAAACTATCGTATGTCCTTTCTCAAGTTCCAAACTATGTCTGTACCAAATTTCACACAAATCGGTTCAGTAGTTTAGGCGTGAAGAAAAGACAGACAGACAGAGTTACTTTCGCATTTATAATATTAATTTGGATCTGAACTTTAAATTCATGTTTAATGCAGACGAAACCAGGTGCTACGCCTGTATAGTTGAGTTTATTAATTGCTTTTAAACTGTTATTTATTTTGTTAAGATTTTAGGTAATTTACGACTAGATTAAAGGAGAAGGGGACTTCTGGGCCCAGCAGTTAACTACCTGAAATATGTATTAAAAAAACCGTTACATTTTTTTAAATAAAATCACAAAATATGGTACCAGGATTCTACCCAGGAAGAGAGAAAACTTAAATTAAGATAATAAGACTAAATAATCGATTAAATAATGCCTGAAATGCCTGAATTACTAGTAATCTACTGTATTTTTATTCCGGCAACACTTGTTGGTGGCATGCGTCTGTCACTGACTGACAGATGCACTCGTTTGTTTTCTTTCATTCTGAGTGCGCACATATTTTCCTGGTTTTACTATTTAAACCCACGACCTTGGCTTTTCGACGGATCTTGCTACTCTGAATTACCTGGCTCTCGATTTTGGACAACTGTTACGCCTATCGATTGGATATCGACGACATGGATCGCTGTATGAATTGTACGATTGCGCTTGGTCGCAGTAATTCTATTGGAAGAAAAGTCTTGGAGGATGAGGCGATTTTAACAGTTATTCGTCAGTGGCGTGCATCTCAGCCTGTAAGTTTTTACCCATTTTTTACATATTCAAATCGTGCTTTTAGCAAGCCATTTTAACTTCATATCTATCGGTTTATTGGACAGTATTATATTAGATCAATAGTCAATTAGTTAGCTTAAGGTCTCTGCACACAGCGGGCGCGGCGCGGCGGGACGGGACGGCGACGCGACGCTGAGCAGTTGTAATGGTCTATTCACACAGCGGGCGTGGCGCGGCGGGACGGGACGGCGACGCGACGCTGAGCAGTTGTAATGTACTAGAGCGACAGTTACCGTCGCGTCGAGCGGGGCGGCTCTGTGTGAAGTCGTCCATAGTATCTAGACGACTACGACTTCACACAGAGCCGTCCCGCTCGTCGCGACGGTAACTATCGCTCTGTGTGAAGTCGTCCATAGTATCTAGTACATTACAACTGCTCAGCGTCGCGTCGCCGTCCCGTCCCGCCGCGCCGCGCCCGCTGTGTGCCTTTAAATAGACATATATTTTAATCTGTGGAATGTGGAGTTTGATCATTTCTCTTATAAAAAAAGTGAAGGTCACCCTCGAGTCCCGATAAATCAATTTCGGTCTCGGTTGTGACATCGACATTATTGAACATGCACTAGGGGTTGAACAAGATTTAAATGGTTATGTTATTTCAGGTAACCAGTGAGAACGTTGTATGCCAAGCATGTTGGGACTTGGCCCAAGATGTGGTTCTTGGAAGACGTGCGATTGATGCACCAACCCAAGTTGGCCATTCAAGCGTATGTCTCCGCTGTGGTCGTTCACTCTTAGCCCGGCGGTTCAACCACCTTCTTCGTAATGATTCTGCTCGTGAATCTGCGATATATAATGTGATTAGAGAGTGGATTCTACCACAAACGGTAAGATAGTTTAGTATTATATTTTAAATTATTTAAACTATATCTATACTAATATTATAAAGTGAAAGAGTTTGTTTGGTGCGTTCAACGCACTAATCTCAGAATCTACTAGTCCGACTTTAAAAAATCTTGTCTGTTAGATAGCCTATTTATTGAGAATGGTTACATAACATTACGCTACATCCAATAGCAGCGGAGCAGTAAACAAAGATGCTAGTGAAACCGTGAGGTTCAGCTAGTTAAAATAATAAAACATTTATTTGTAAAGCTAACATGATTTAAAACTAGCACTAAATCATAAAAATAAAACACTTAACTGAAAGACAAGGGCACCCGACACAGGTTAGGTTAGGGTTATTTTTTTTTATTACTATCTGGACTACTGTATTATAGTATAATAGTGAATTTTTATTTTTTTGAAGGTGGACGAGGCAAGTCGTATATGCCATTCCTGTTGGATATTAGCAGACAGAGCTGCTGTTCATATGAGTACAGGTCCTTCGACTTCCTCACAAAGTAACCCACCGCCAGCCCAATCATCAGTTGGTGTTTCTGTTGGACAATTGGATGAAAATCATGACAACATTCTACACGAACCTGAGAATGTTTCCATTCAACCAGAACATAACCAAGGTAATGATGATGTGCATGAACCCTCAGTGGAACTACATTCACCAAGTGCCCCAATTGTGGAACCAGTACAACAGCACCCTGAACCAACAATTGTATTGCCAGATTATATGCGGGCAGTTGAAACAGAGCGACGGTGCTTCATAGAAGGTTGCCAGAGAACTGAACGATATAGAGTTCCTCTAGCAACGAGAAAAATGTTGCTTAATGAGCATAAATATTATGTACCACAAAATAATCGACTTTGTGATATACATTTAGTAATTGAGGCATGGGACTTCCTTGATAGTTTAAGGAGTAATTATTTACAAACATTTACTGCAAGACATATCCAAGATATGTTTACACTAAAAGAAACCCCAAAAGAAAGGTTTTTGAATTTTGAAAATATTGATAATATGGACGACCATGTTGTGCATACCTGGATCGGGTTTACTAAAGTTCAGTTCCGTCAATTATTTGATGAGGTTCCACAATTGATAGAAATTCGTAATAGTTCTTCAGTTTTAGCAGCCTATCTTATCAAATTAAGAAGTGGGGACTCAAATGAAAGATTAGCAACATTATTTAAAACATCTAAGAAAACTTTAGCCAAGTGGCTGTGTCAAGCCCGTGACATATTAACTGAACATTTTGTGCCTCGGCACTTAGGTTTAGAACACATCACTAGAGAACAAATAAAAGAAAGGAACTTAGCCATTCCTAGTGCTTTATTTGAAGGAGATTCTAGGCCCATCGCTATATTTGATGGAACTTACTGTTATATTGAAAAAAGCTCTAATTATTTATATCAAAAAAAAACATACAGTTTGCATAAATATAGGAACTTAACCAAACCTTTTTTAATGGTGTGCACAGATGGTTACATCATTGATGTTTTGGGCCCCTATCCAGCTACCACGTCAGACTCAGATATAATGAGACATGAATTTTTAAGTGGAAACCCACTCCAGGATTTTTTCCAAAATGGTGATGTATTTATACTGGATAGGGGTTTCCGAGATTCATTACCTTTGTTAAACCAATGTGGATATAGGACATACGTGCCTGCTACTTTGGCGCAGGGTGAAACACAGCTGTCAACACTTGACGCAAACAAATCGAGGGCAGTCACCATTTGCCGTTGGGTCGTTGAGATTGTGAACGGTAGGTTTAAAAGAGATTTCAAATTATTCAGGCAATGTTATTTTAATACAGCCTCAAGAAGTTTAATAAGAGATTTTAAGGTGGCTGCTGCTCTCATAAATAGGTTTCACCCTCCCATAACCGATAGAATAGACTGTGGGGCTATCATTAATCAGATTAATTTAAATATGAATAGACATAACATATTAGGTGATTTTATTGTTAACAACCAATATAATAGACGTAGGGCTGATTTTGAAACAATAACTATTCATAATGATAATTTAAATGATTTTCCCCAGTTGTCATATGATGAATTAATTCTTGTATGCTTAGGTACATATCAATTAAAGCAGGCACGGTCCTATTTTGGTGAACATTTGCGGGGAAATGATGGGTTTATAATAGAAGTGTGCAGGGAGGTAAGCAGCAGCCTTCTTCGACAGCTGTCAGCTTCAAATACTTCTTGGTTATTGCGAGGCCGAATACAATCCCGCCATATAAGTCGCAAAACATATTTTGTTTATATTTTAGTTGATAGCTGTCGAAGAGGACGAGATTCAATATTATCATATTATTGTAATTGTATTGTAGGTAGAAGAACTGTAGGCTGCTGTGCCCATGTAATGTGCATTATATGGTATCTCAGTTGGGCAAGATTCCAAGAAAATATCGTACCCCCTGCACAATTTTTAGATGACATTCTAATAATAATTGAAGATGAATGATAATACATGTTTAATTATTAAGTATATTGGTGTTTTATTTTACTTCCTTCTCCCTTTTTTAGTTTTTAAAAGGTTGGTTCCTGCTGCTTATAGGTTACAGGAAATTGCAAGTAGAAACTTGTCTTCGACTATAGCGAAAGGCCGCGTTTCCACTGACGCGGAGCTGGGCGGAGAGGAGCTTAGCGGTGCACAAATTGACCAATGATTATGCTTGAAATCTCCGCTCCGCTTCAATGGAAACAGTACGAGCGGGGTGGAGCAGAGCTGAGCGAATATTCATACATCGAGGCGGTGCAGAGCGGAGGACAGCGAGCATTGGGGTGCAGAGCGGAGGACAGCGGGGCGGTACGGAGCGGTGCGGAGCGGGGCGGTGCGTGACTCGCGTGCAGTGTGTCTGTAAAAATGCGCGATTCCAAAAGCATGCTCCACTCCGCTCTGCTCCGCTCACTGACCACTCACCGCTCTTCATCGCTCCTCTCCGCTCAGCTGCGCTCCTCTCCGCCCAGCTCCGCTTCAGTGGAAACACTGACCACTTTTCACCGCTCTTCTCCGCTCCTCTCCGCCCAGCTCCGCGTCAGTGGAAACGCGGCCAAAGTCCAGGGCACGCGCCGGTTGCCGCTGCGTAGGGTGATGTCTCGAAGATCTAACAGGTTAGGCTTTCACATGCTTCATGCATAAAACCATTACACAACCGAAGTGATTCAGAAGTATTTCGCAAATTACATAAAAAATACAATGTTATAATATAACCTAACTTTTACTATAATTCAGATAACTTGGTTTCTGGGTAGCCAAAATTCACCAAATTTTTAGTGAAGCCTTGTTATTATATCCTCTTACAAATAAGGCTACTTTGATTCAGTTAACACCTGGGCCCAGGAACCTATGGAGCCATTCCCTTCTCCTTTACATAATATTTACAAAATATTTACATTAATTTTATAAATTAATGTTAATAATTTACTGTTATTTATTATTGAAAAGGTAACTTGGAATGGGAATAGTTTTTTCGTTCTTATTTCGTGTTTAGGTAATTGTAGTTATCTTTATGGGTATTTCGTAGGAAAGATAAAACCGGAATATCATAGAAAATATAACAGTTTCTAGTAAAACCATTTACTCGAAACTGGGAGATATATATTTTACCAGAATCTAGGGTAAATGTGACCTAATCATTATCGACAATTATTGTCCAAAGTAGTCAATTGTTTTATTATTAGTGAAACAAAAACAGAAGTTAAAAACATTTAGTTCTTAAAACACTAAACAGGGTCAGGTACCTACTCTCTAATTCCCCTAAAACACAGGACCAACATAGGACCAACTTTTAGGACCAACTTTCAGGACCAACTTTTACTACGCAGACAAAGTTTGTGTCGATAAAATGCTGCCTGGAAATGTTTTAACCTGACCTCTTACAGTTTAATGCCTTTTTCCTGTAACCTGAGTGGTTTATTTCAGAGGTTTTAAAAAGCGCCATCTAGCGACGCGAGCGGGGAGTTTGGATGCGCTTGAAAGGGTTATGGTGATTCGCTGAGTGAAAAGTGTAATGTTTTTTTAGAGATTTTATATGATCGTTTAATATATTCTAGGATTTTTTTACTTAATAAATCCACAGAACTGAATAGTTACCAGTTGTTTTGCTGAAACTGCTTACCGCACATGAATAAAAAGTAGTATTTCATATGTTTTAGAAGTCTAGACCATCTGTGTACCAAGTTTCAGCAGTTTTGGCATGAAAGCGACTGACAGCTAGATAAAGTTAATTTCGCGTTTCCCTATATGTATAAAATAAGGATTGTATTTTATAATGTCAGACTTTCAACCCTAATATAAATTATTAGTAAGGGTTGAAAACCTTCTAAAACAATTGTTAACCCGGGAACAGACAATCCAATCAAGACTTAACAAATAAAATACATAGATTTATATTCTTGTTACAAAAATATTCAAAGAAGCGCTTTAAGTCAATGAAAATGTCAGCCTTTCCAATTTATTAAATCCTGAAATACATATTGAAAAGAAGACTTATGAAAGGTTCTTTGAAAAGCGTCTTATTTATAAAAATCATTTGAATATTTTCGTTGGTGGCAGCAGCTGAGTGGATTTGGTTCTCAAATACTTAGTAGCGGGTTCAAAACGGAACAAAATACCTGCTTATAATTTTTTTAGGGTTAAGTAGGCAAACCTATATGTATTATAGTTGAAGAGGAGCTTGTGGCAAAATAACAGCCACAAAACTCGATTGATCTTATTAAGGTTAAGCAACAATTATCACGGTCGGTACGTGGATGGACTATCTTGTCATGACGAGTTCTTCCGAGTCATTTGTATATCTTTGACAGTGGTTAGGGGCAGAAGCTAGAATGTCTTACCAAGACGTAAAGAGTTGCCTGGGATACTGGGTAGAGGAGGTGAGATAGGCAGTCGCCCCATCTAAAAAACTTTTGTTCAAAAGTTAAGAGTGTGCTCAACCTCAAATATACCTACAACTAACCTCCTTTCTACAGAATTTGAGCAAGAAAAATGCGATCCACGAAAACCACGGCCCCAAAAATAAACTCCACTTATCTATCGAGATTTACTGTGACTCAGAAACATACATTTATCATAACTACAGTTCCATTATCAGTCTCTACGCCTCTGACAAAGATAAATTGACAACCACATTATGGAGATGCACCCATGTTAACTTGACCTCCCGTGACACCCCCAGTCATACAAAAAAATTGGGTCTCAAAGAAGGAGTTGGTCGCGATGTGACAGCTCAAGTTAAAGTGGTTGATGGGATAGATATTTGTGTGTTTTTTCAAAAAGATAGGTTCTCGAGATGGATATTTATAGGCTGTTGTAATTTATGCAAGATTTTTGTTAGTTGCGTGTGTTTTTGCAGGGTTAAGGAACGTGTTCTTCAAGGGCATATTAATTTTAATATACGTGTATTCCATGACTACAATGAACCCTAAAATCATTTCAGCTTTATGCGAAGAGTTTAGGCGCACTTGGTCTTTTATGTTAACTTTCACGAATAGATTTTTCTGTCTAAATAAAAATACCATGTTTGCATATGTAAAACTACTTTTTAGACGACAAAAACAGGTAACTAAACTAGTACATCATTAACAATTTAAAAAACCCGTAACCAATCGTATTCCGGTTAAACTAAACCACGAAACCAGTAACACATCCATCCATATAACCCAAAATTAATCTATAAACCGCAAAAATAGTTCTAAAATCAAACGACCGCAAATGACAGCATTTCCGGTAAACCCGAGCCGTTTCCGAGCCGGTTTTGCCCCGTTCCGGTTTTTGGCAAACAGTCCCGCATTGGTTATCGGTCGTCACGTCCCGTTGCGGCCAGAAAACCGGAACTTCTCTCCGTAGACTAATAAATATGAAATATTTTGAGCAATAATATTAAAAAGCTGATCATGTATGATATGTTTTGCTTTATTTTTTACTAGGTGTTTATTTTCGGTTTCACTTATATTTTCATCTTTAATGTGCCTTAGATTATGTAGTATTTTCATGGTAATGGAATCTTTGAAATCGAAGCGTAGTTTCGTCCTCAGATATATCTTTCTGAGTAATTTTAATTTTAAAAGTCTGTATGAAATACATACAGGAATGAATTTTATCCAGTGCGCAAACTTTGTCAACTTATCTATATCTATACATATAATAAATCTGTAGAAAAGTAATTTTTGTACATTGCAGAAATTGACAAAAAAAATTGCCAGTATGTTAAAAGATAACTAACAGAACCCATTTCCATCATTTTTGTCTGTTTGTCTGTTTATCTGTTTGTTTGTTCGCGATTCACGTAAAATCTACGAATTAAATGCAGACAATGCTTATATACAAACATTCTACGTAACTTGGGGTATTACTTAGTTTTTGTTTCATCGAAATCGATTCACTCTATCAAAAGATATGATTAATTTTGTGAATTCAAGATGTAAAATATTACGACACGCAATCTATTTGTCAAAACTGTACATTTGAATGTTGTACTTATATTAGTTGATAGACCTATTATAAATCTTTACACAGAAAATCACACCTTTATAAGTAACTTCGGAAGAAAAAAAAATATGAAAATTTTGTTTAGCCAAGGTTAAAGTAGCTCCATCTGTGGTAAATAAAATACATCATCAATTTGTCAAAGGAGCGAGGTGGTAAATGACAATATTACCATACATTCTTTATAGAGGATTATTATTTCAACAGATGGAGTTGTGTATTTTCCGTAATTCACCATATTTTAACACGAAGTGTAATTTTTCGATAGACATTTCAATAGTGTTTGTCAGTTTGCCGTGCCACATCAAAATCCAACTATAAGGTGCTCTTCACACTGCCCCGCATCACGCTGCATCTTGCGTGTCGACGCACCTACGCGCGTTCCTGCGGGAGTGCAGATCTGCATCATCGTGCGGGTTTTTCACGCATTCACGCGCGTAGGTGCGTTTTGTAAATTCACGCACAGCGAGTTCCATTTTCAAATATACACGTCACAGGGGCAGTGTGATAATCGCCTTAATTTTCCTTTCATCAAGGTAATAATTAGGCGATTATCACACTGCCCCGCATGATGCAGCGTAGTGCGTGGATGCGTTTTTTTTCGTTGTATGGAAATATCTCCGTTTGTATGGAAAACACGCATAGTCCAACACACTGAAAATGCATCCACGCGCGTTCATGCGGATCACGAACATACATGCGGAGAAACACGCACCCCCGCGCGTAGGTGCGGGGCGAGACGCAAGGTATGACACACTGAATCCCGCAATGCCGCGCGTGATTTTGAATGGGCGTGACGTGTATATTTGAAAATGGAACTCGCTGTGCGTGAATTTACAAAACGCACCTACGCGCGTGAGTGCGTGAAAAACCCGCACGATGATGCAGATCTGCACTCCCGCAGGAACGCGCGTAGGTGCGTCGACACGCAAGATGCAGCGTGATGCGGGGCAGTGTGAAGATCACCTAATAGTTCTCGGCCAAATTTAAAACGGTGCCATCTAAATTATTTTTTGAACATTATGTCAAAAATGATGACTTTAGTGGAACAATTAATTATCATTTAAAGTTACAGATGGAGTTCATATCAGGATTTTTTCATAAACATAGTTTAGCTTATCTTCCACTAATGTGGTGGCCTTAAAACAAATTACTTTGAGTGAGTAGTATTAAGTAGACCTTAATTATTTTTTCTGATGCAAAATATGTAAACTATGTAAATATGTAATCCTAGAAGAAATGAGGATCTATCTCTCGCAAGCGCTGCTAAGCGTGAGGTAGGTAATGTAGGATTCTGTAGCTTTAAAAACAAGCCCAGATACAAAGTGCAGATAAGAAATGGGAGCTTTCTCGATTTAATACCATACACACGTAAAATGCTTTATGCGTCTGAAAACGTACAAATTACGCGCCGCATACCAGAGACATGTTTACTTTCAACTTCTGATCGCAAATACACTGTTCACGATTACGAACAGTCTCAGTAAGATCCGAGCCAAGTCTAAAAAAACACCTTTTATATAAAACTACGTTTGATGTCATTTAATCACAAAGACAGAATTGTTCTCTGTTGCAAATCCTATCCACCTATATTCTATCCTAATCCAGAATGCATTGCAGGTGTGCATTGCACAAAAACCAATGGTATCCTATTCGAGAAGTCAAAAGAGTTGACCTGCTAATGTCAGCTTCTGCGCTAAGCAAGTGTTCTTAATAGTACCATCAGAATTACAATCATCGTTGAATGAGGTGATTAAATTTTCAGAAACCACAATAACAGTAGGAGCCAAAGCGTATGATCGCTTCATAGAGCTCTGATTGGCCCCAGGTGACCAAGTCAGGTCTGATTTGTTTGTTCATCAGATCTTTGAAAGTGTTTCGGTGGATACTTACTGTCGTCCTGTTTACGTGTGACACAAAATATGGTATATAAACGTCCTCCGCAAGAGCGAAATTTTCCCGGTGTGCGGTAGTGACGCACAGTATACAACACTTATGTTTCTTTTGATTTGCTGGCTCCACCAAGAAATGACAAATTGCGAGCGTACATTCTGAAAATCTTGGCAAAACTGCAGGTTTCAAGTACGAACACATGAAGTGGACTCTCACAGATACGTACATTTTGCCTATTCGTGAACTAATGCAAACATTTCGGTGGAGTCCCGGCTTAGGCCTCCCCCACATTAGGCGTGTGCGATCCTCGGGCGTGTGAGCAGCGCGGGCGCCGCGCGTGCGTCGCGAGCGCGTTGCGTGAGCGTCGCGTTTTGCTGCCCTGCGGCATTTGCAGCGCGCTCGCGGCGCGCACGCGCCGCTCTCCTTGACGTTTAACTGCTAAGGCGTTTAGCGGGCGGCGGGGATAGCGGGCGAAGGGGTAAGAACGCAACTCGAGCGCCGCGTGCTCGCCGCGAGCGCGTCGCTTGCACTCTTCACACATGCCGCAGGGAAGCAAAACGCGACGTTCACGCAGCGCGCTCGCGACGCTACTCACACGCCCGAGGATCGCGCACGCCTAATGTGGGGTCAGCCTTACCATAGTGAGTAAGTGAAACTATCCTACCCTATGCGCCTGCTGATGATGATGACTCATTTTATCATCCATCCAGCTATTTCCCAACTATGTTGGTGTTGGCTTCCAGTCACCGAATCTGTTTGAGTACCAATATTTTGCTTGGAGCGACTACCTATCTACCTATCTTCAATCCAGTCAACTACACAAGACGATATCCATGGTAAGTCTGACAGACTTTCTGGCTTCTGATTAGTCACAGCAGTTGCAGAAAATGTACAAATGACAGCTTTGTCAGACTCAAAGCATGTAGACATAGATTATAGCTGTTTCCTGTGAAAATTACTTACGCACCATACGTAATAATTTTCCGAATTGGCTGAACAACGTCACAAACTTTACTTCTTTTGTTTAGATAAATGGTCACATCCACAACACAACCTTGATCAATGAATCTATGCGACTGCTAAGTGCTAATCCTAATTATACTGTCACGTGAAAGAATGCACCTACGGGATAAGTAGTATTTTGACGATTCTATATTGCCCACGCAGACGAAGTTGCGAGCAACAGCTAGTAGTTAAATATGTTTTATAGATACGTAATTTTTTATTTTGTTGTGTTTTAGTACAAAAAAGAAAAGTTATTGATAGGTATCGAAAGATGTTTATATTTGTAACCGATTCTACGGTCACAGTCGTCACGGTTTACTGACGCGAGCGCTGCTTCAACCGCGTAAGAATAGTTAGTATCCATATTTTGCTGATTTTGGGGCGGACAAAAGAATGAAAATTTTTTTTTTACTGATGATGCAGATATGTTCTGTTATTGATTGTGGACCACCAGTTTTTTTTTGCACACTGCTTAAAATTCATTCCTGTATAATATCGATAGATTTCTTTTCTAACAACCTTTTGGTTTCATTACACACGAATGAACTTCTACATTAAAGAAGTAGACCATATTTTTACCATCCGGTAAAACCTATTAACCGTTCATACTTTGAACCCGTAAAAGACCACAAAATACACAAATAACACCACACAACAAATACTAAATTTAACCCCTAGTAGCGTATTTCATAAAACTACCCTTGGGACGACCTCTAATTACCGGACCATGTTGTATAGTTTTGAAATCACCCCGCGGGGTGGCTATCATGTACCCCAAATTGGGTACCTTCATGGAGAACAAAATGACTAGCGGAGGTGCCATAACCGAGATATGACTCCCGGCCACCGTAGGCATGGGTCTGTGGGCGGTGAATTTGGGTGGTTTAGTGGCTTATTGTCCCTTCGTCTATATAGACAACAGACTAGTGTCGGCGGCGCGCGTTGTTCCACGCGCTCATCAAAGAGATGTCAGCAACCACAGCGGGGCCCAGCAGTGCCAAGGCCCGCCGGGGCTGCGGGATTTTTTGAAAGAGTTACCGCGGCCCTGGTACATAAAGGACTTAATAAGGAACATGATGGGTTTTAGTTAGTAAGAGTCTCACACTCTCTCACGCTGCACCCACAGCGGGTCATTTGATGATATCACATCAAAAGTAAAAGTGCCTTAACGGAAAATCTCAGAAAGTAGCGCGCCAAAATGTGGGTGTTCGGGCGACGAGGAAAGTCACTGTCTTCGCCCTTATACGCCTTCTTTGGACCACAGAATTTTTTGTAATACCAAAAATCGTTGACAGATATCGCAAAGAACCAACCGCTTCGTTAATTCACTCGTAAGTGATCGTTTTGGTCATGCCCACCGTAGCTATTTGAGTTTGAAGAAGAACGCCTGACCTACCTGCATTATGGCATCTCCGCTCATCTTTCCTTACTCTGTGGTACCTTACATACAAGTTTCGGGAATATTTGCCTGGTTTTGCCCGCGGGTATGCTCGCTATTTTGTATGTGACATGCTTTTGTGGTTTCGGTTGCGTGTGGCGGTTTTTTTTTTAATTGAAACTATTACCTAAATGCATTTTGAATGTTCAGTTTGCCTACTGTTTCTGATCAATTTATGTATTTGAATTTAATTTATAAGTGATCTTTAGCTGTTTAGATGTTTTATTTCAAGAAATCGGTATATGTAAATGTAAATATACACATGCATATTGTCTTTGTATGACTCGGTGACACGGCCACTGCTGAGCGCTCCCGAGCTTACATACAAGGTGTTGATTTGCATTTGTGCCATACTTCAGGAGGAGGTCATAAAATACGTAAATAATCGATTGGAATTACAGTGGACGGGAAATAGCTAATATGTACTGCTTTTTTTGTCATTGTAATGTCGTAGTATTTCAGAATTAATCCAATTTTATGAAAGAAAATTATGAATGAACGTTGCGTATGCTTTGTGTTTGCGTTTGTGTGAAGGCACAGCACGGTTTTAAGGCCAGTAACACACGCGCCAAGTTCAAATACGGCTAGATGACATTGACGGAATTCCGAAAAAAAAATTAAAAAAAGAATTACGTACCAATTTTTTTGTTGATTTGGGTCGAGAATCATTAGCATAATTACGTCCTTGACTATGGCACGGATGCAAATCAACAGCTTGTATACAAACACAATGTGCATGTATGTACATTATCACACAAGTGTGGCTTACCCGCTTATGTGGAGTAATCATAATAATATGAACATGAAAATATGTGGTGAAGGAAAAGTCAATATCATATAATTTATATCATTTACCTACGCCTTTACGAGCTCTTATGAACAAAAAAATAAAATGGTTTGTTTCTAGTTACCAATGGAAATTAAGCAATTTTGTTTGAAATACCATACTTACAGATTTTCTGTATATATTAAAAGTATACATATACCTGATACTCATATTTATCTAGGAGCTAATGGATAGCGCTGGAACACTGAAACTTTCGCACACTTCTACACACTCAAGGTATTCAGAAACTGAACAATATTAAATAACGATACTTTGGTAATCTGTTAAGTTTATTTTGTGTCTGGAATATCTAAAAATAATGAATTGAGTCTTCTATTTAAAACTAAGACTAAAATAAATAAAAATATATTTAGTTTAATTAAGATTTTTTTTCCCAAAATTTTTTATTTTATTTTTTATTTTAAGCATTATAATATATCCTATTTATACACACATATTCTACATATACTACCTAAGCTACATATTTACAAAACTAATAAAATCAAAATTTAATTTAGACAAACATTGTATGTACAAGAAAACTATTTATAAAAACCTCATTAGGTTTTAAATAACAATGAATAAATAAAAATAAATAACGAATAATAAAAAAAACAATGAAGTTATGTACGATCCACTTATCAGTCTTTTCCCAAGAATGTTGGGCTCCGAAATTAATATTTGAAGCACCGATTAGTTTATTTTAACATACTATATAGCATATACAGTCATGGTCAATTAATTAAAGACACCCCCCGACTCGAAGTGAAACAAATAGTTATGGTACCGACATGAGCTTAAGCACGGTTTGAATGTAATGTAGTTATTATTAAAAGAAACATGACATTGTGATCTTTAAATGAATGACAAAAAATATTTACTTTCTTTAATACTTTAGATATAACGCTTTATGGTAACTGAACACTAACTTTTATAGCGGATACTTGGCTGGTCAGCTAATTAAAGACAGTAAATGCCGAGTTAAGAAAAAAAAACGAAAGATAGAAACAGTCACCATATTTTTTTTTTTAAGTGAGTGAAAATTCTTATGAAAACTCAAATTAGGTAATAAATTAGGTTTTCTTCAATAAAATTATTCATTTTAGTCCAATCAATATGACAAAGACAAAACTTGCGGTGAGTAAAATATTTTAGGCTTTTTTTATAAAGTTTTGTCATGCAGATTCATTCATACCACTTGAAGTATAATACGGACATGGTAATAAATTTACTATTACACACGCTTTGTTAATTACACTTAAAACAACAAGGTTTGGGAACAACTGAAAACGGACGCCAAGGAAAACTTGTCCTCAAACAGACTTTACAGTGGTGTTATAAGGAAATAGAGATCCATTCATATTATTCGGTACTGTTTTTTTTCGGAGTAATTTGATGCTAGAAGGACGAAATTTGTGTCTGCACTTCCTCGCTTCGACGGAACTTCTTCCGGCATCGGGAAAACAATAACCTATGTCCCATCTTTTGCTCTAGAGTCTAGAGCTATCTGCGTAGCCATAAAAATGGGTTAAATACATAAATAATTTTAATTCCCTGTCCCATGTGTCATATGTGATACACACTTACCGTCTTACCACAAAAACTTTTTAACGTCAGTTTAAGACTTGTCTAAAAAATGTCAAATTATGACGTTGACATAAGGTTTTTAGACAAGTGTAAAACAGTTGTTAAAGTTTTTGTAGTAAGGCCACGATTGTTTAACGATTGTGTCTGCATCGTGGACAGTGAAGTGTTAGGTGGAAAGCAAAGAGACACTACTACTTTTGAAGATTTAAGCGTACAAAGAGACAACTTGACATAGGGACAGAAAAAGTGACTTTATTTTATATTGTGTAGTGATAGTGAAGATTGATGCTAAATACATAATTTCATATGTAGTTATATACTTACCAAGTTCAGAGTAGTAAACTTATCTGACAAGAAATATAGATAGAACCTTTTAACCCTTCAAAGAATACATAGACAATGTATCTTTACCCGTACTTTTCCTAACAAAAACACCCTTCTAAAATGAAAATAAAAACGAAAACAAAAACGCAATTTTCCTGAACAAAAAGTATTTTACCGACAGTTTATTAATAAATAAACAGAAAGGCCCTACGTGTCTGTAGCCGAAGCGAAATAATATCAATAATGCTGGGACCCTGCAACGCTGCAACACAAATACAACGTGGTGTAAGGTTAAGCTCAGACAAACGAAAGAAAATCGCAGCGTTGAAAAATGAGTATTTATATATCTGGATATAAATACCTACTGGTTTTAGTTTACGATTCTGTTCACTCTATGCTTTATGTGGAAAGCAGTGGAAAGTACTTCATACACATGACACATGTCATATAGCTAACTATACTGAATGATTTTTTCAAATCAATCAAGTAGTTCGTATTTCAACCAAACAAATTCTACAGCAAAGATTGTGATGGACAAAATTGTTGCTTGTTGGCATGCATGGTTTCTGAATTCGATGAACTGAAGGAATATTTTTAACAAGATATTGGTTGGTAGCACGGTTAGGCTGCTAAAAACATTTAGTACAACCAAACAATTAAGTCTATCTAGATGACCAATGCAGCTATAATTTTTACTTACGGACAAAAAAACCTATTTAATTATGTAACCGAAGTCTTTAAAAATATAAATAAAGCACATGGGTACTATTCATAGAAACCAATTCATAAACACCTACAATAAAAAATACCAACATATCGCGCGTTTTTTTATCCGTCTATCAGACCTTAACGTCGACAGCGTAAAGGAAAATGTTTGAACAATAACAGCAGGGCCGTGACCGTGCATCCCTTAGAGAATACGTTTACGTCTTTAAACCTATTTTTACTTAACTTTCTTTGTACCAAGCGTTTCTAAATGCACCTTTATTAAAATTGCTACGGTTTTTTTTTATTAGAACCTTTTTTTTGTTTTGACTGTAATATTGCTGGCTGGTTTACGAATACATGCATGACTTGTATGACCGACCGTTTTTTTGGTGCCGTTGCCAATTCTGTCAGTCAGTTGATGACAGAATTGTCAGTCTGTCAGTCAGTTGATGACAGAATTGTCAACTGACAAACAAAAAAATGATGAAAAATTCGTTTTTTCTTGAAAATTGACAGCCGTTAACTGCACAAAAACATTCGGTAGGTACTACCCTATACATGGGTTTTTATTACATTCGTCGTTTAGAAACTTATTAATTTTCCAGTTTAGCATTTATTTTATTCCAAAAGCAGCTGATTATTAGATTTTGTCTAGCGTTAGCTTTTATTTAAAAATCGATCCACCATTTAACTTTAACGATAACCGAACCAAGTTTTCAAAATGTCTAGCAGATCAACTTTTTTTTTGAGTTCTTATCACATGCAGATGAGTTCTATAGTTCCTGATAGTTTGATGAAGTTGAAATTTCGTAGTTCCTTACATTCAACCATGCTTAGCTGGTACTTTAGTGAGAGTTCTAGATTTGAATTGAAGTCTAGATTACAGTTTCATGAAGCATCTATCGAAAACAAATGAGTTTTCGCCCTTTTATCTGGATTGAACTTTGAAAATAACACTTTAATCGTTATTCATGCTCTGTTAACACTCAAACGTGAATTGGGAAAAAAATATGTTTCAGCTGAAATACGCCAGAACTATTCCTGAAAAGTATGAGGAACTATGGAACTCATCTTTATGCGATAAGATTTCAGTTTTTTTTTTTAATTTTCTGAAAAATGCTCTGCTACCGGAAGTTAGCAGATCATTTTGTGAACTATCATTTTTCAGCTGAAAATGGCAGAACTATTCCTGAAAACTATCAGGAACTATAGAACTCATCTGCATGCGATAAGAACTAAAAAAAAAAGTTGATCTGCTAGACAATGATCTGCCAGGTTCACTGACACGTTTTCAAAACGCTGATTTGACCAATTGGCGACAATAATGCGGCTGGCTATGGTTTGGTTATCGTTATAGTTAAATGGTGCAGTTAGTTTTAGAGTTCTAGAGCCCTAAAGCCACTGATCATGTAGGTACTTATTTATAAAGATGGGTGTACACAAAGAATATTAGTGTATAATAAAAAACATCTACAAAAAAGTACAGAAGCGTACAGCTGTTTTTAAAAAAACGAAATTAAGTAGAAACCTCACACGCTTCGAACATGTTTTCAAATAAAAAGCGATGCGCCTAAGTATCCTTCATCTTGTGCAAAAAAGGCCCAATTTTAGCCATCGGCGAATTACTATAGGGATAGTAAACATTTTTACCGACTTTCTGATTCCTGATAACCTAAAACGTATAGATCTGCAAATAAACTTTCAAAATAATGACTAACATTAAAATGACAAATGCAAGTAAAAAAGTGGTAAACTGAATAGGCTGGTTTCCTAAAAAATAAATTAGTCCGTCTTGTAGATTGTCCAAAATTAAGCGATACGTATTTTTTCTTTTTAATTTGGATCAGAACTTATGAAGATATAGCGTATTAAAGTTGAGTGTGACGTCACAAAGTGCTACAATTTTCAGGACTCTGTGACGTAAAAGGCCCCCACTCCTAATTTTTGTAGCGTTGTAGGTATCTTTGTCATTTTATGCTTAGTTAAAAAAAGAAAAAATACGTATCCGATATTTTTTTATTATCTAAAAAGACTAAATATTATTTCATTATTTCGACCCTGGACCCTTCTCTATTATTACGGAAGTGTTACTTATCTCAACATATATTTTAAAAAGTTGTTTGTAACACACACGTTCCGAAACCCATTAACCGATTTAAAAATTATTTCACTGTTAGGAAACTACACCATTCACGTGACATGCCGTACTTTATCAGGGTACTGGAAGACTGGAGAAACCGTGAGATTGTGTTTATTTAAACAGCAGTAACTTAGTTTTTCCTTTAAAGGACAACAAACAACACCATAAGCTTTAAACTTAGAAGCACACAAACAATTATTCTATCAATCATTCAGAAACAAAAATGGCCGCCAATGCCGCCATATTTAAACAATTGGTTGTTGATCCCTGACTGTTCCAACGATACCCGGTGTATAATTTAAATCAATAAAACTTGCAAACCAGCTACTTAAGAGAAGAGTTGCAAATTAATGTTTAATAATGTTCCCGAGTAGGGTAGCTGCTCTTTCGAAAATTTTAGGACACGAATTATTTATGAGAAGCTTCCGGTGTGGGTTTAATTTGATGTTTGTTTGTGTTGTTTACAGTGTTGGTTTTTGAAAATAATTACCTACCCATAATATAAAAAAACTATTGAAGTACTTGCCTAAATATCTGATGATTGATAATTGTGTCTCACCGCATCGGAAACACGGTCTAATCTAGGAAAGGAAATATTTACTTTTTAAAAGTCTGTACAATGTGCTTTAAAAGTGTGTAAGTATTTGATGTGTACTAATTCATTCCTAAAAGAGATACGGTCATAATAAAACCAATAACTTCAATACCTAACTTTGTATTTTTATTGCCATACTTTATTATCTTTTCTAAAACAAACATCAGAAAACCAATAAAGCTCACACAGCTCATATACATATTTCTTTACTAACTCAGAGTTTCATACATAGAAACCGCTTCGAAAATCTGCATGGTATTAAAATCTCTTTGATATTCCCATTCATTCAATAACCATGGAGAACAAAATGACTAGCGGAGATGTCATAACGCAAAATCTCCTAAGAAAGTTCGAGGCATTTTTATTTTGATGGAAAATCACCAAATTAATCCTCCCGCTGTGGGTGAGTAAGAGTCTTATAGTCCCTGTAAGACTCTTACTCACTAAACGCCTTACTAAACTGACTTACGCCCACTGACAAAAACCCATGATGTTCCTTCTGAAGCCCTTTAAGCAACAGGGCCGCGGTAACTCTTATGTAAAATCCCGCAGCCTTACACACCTTCTAAAACCCACCCATAACTTTCAAAATAAAATCATCAATCAATCAAGCAAGACTAAACTTTGGCAGATTACATAGTTTTGATTTGACAAGGAACCTAATCGCCTCGATAGCTTTAGTAACTGGTCACGCCTACCGTACGTCACTTGACCTACAAAAAGGCGCCTGACCTGCCTTCCTTATGGCATCTCCGCTATCTTTCCTTCCTCCATGCCTTTTATATTCCTTTTCAAAGATTTCAATATAGCTCGGGCTCCACAAAGGTGCAATAGCCATAATTCTTCAAAATGTATGACGACACCCTAGCTATCTGGACTTGGGGAATGGTCATACATGGCTAAAATATTGCTGGAATATAAATGCATATTAGATTTGGTCGTGTTATACGTATTTTTTATTGATCGAATGGTTTTTAATACTTGGCAAAGATGTTGTAGTGTTTTTCCTATAGAAACAAAATATTAAAAAAACTCTATTATATGATACGAAAATTGTGTTTTGTAGCAATTGTTTTTCTTTTTATTCATTGTATATTAGTTGCATTGCTGTTATTGAACATCTTTGGCAGTCGTTACGGATAGTCAGAAGCCTGAAGTCTGAAAGCCAGTCTTACCCAGCTGTATTGGTTTGCCCGGGTAACTGGGTTGAGGAGGTCAGACAGGCAGTCGCTCCTTGTAAAACATTGGTACTCAGCTGCATCCAGTTATACCGGAAGCTGACCCCAACATAGTCGGGAAAAGGCTCGGCAGATGATGTATGCCGTCGTATAATTTGGGCATATTTAAAAAAAAAACTGCAAAAACTATAAATGATAGTCACCCTACAATAATGATAGCATACCATACCCATAAAAAAGATTGATGGCGCTTTAAACATTGAAAAATTAGCAGCACATGCCGACGCTTCACGTCTGATTTCACAGAAACGGTCTGACAACGTCTGACAAAGTATGCTAAATGTATGGTGTATCTTTATTTAACACTTCGACGATTACGGCACTATAGTTCGGCCATTCAGAGAATGCGTTCCTGACACGTCGCGATTGAACTGACGACGTAACTACATTCATTGATTATTGATATAATAATGTTGTTTTAATGCTCCTCAATTGTTAAAACGGTAAACAACCAGCAAAAATATTTTTATCGTAACTGCAACGCCATTGCAAAGTTACGTCGTCAGTTCAATCGCGACGTGTCAGGAACGCATTCTCTGAATGGCCGAACTATAAACGGTATAATTTGGTATTTACGGTGGAGAAAATATTGGTGTTATATATCGTTCAGTTTAAGGCTGGAATTTTATAATGTTTTTGACAGTAAACGGAGAAATAGCTGGCTTATTGCTGTTGTAATTAACGCTATATTAGGTGCTTGACTAATCATCCTCCGAGCCTTTTTCCCAACTATTTTGTTGTCGGCTTCCAGTCTAAGCTGCTTGCTTAGGCGCTTGACTAAATATATGTAAAAGTTAGGTAACTATATCAGCTAAATCAGCCAGAAATTACAGTTTTATAAAACGTACACAAATTACTAAACTATCGGATTTATCATTACTTTTTATTTTGAATAGTCGCAAGATTGCAAAATATTAAAACACTTTAATTATGAAGATAGCGCTAAAGAATGTTCCCAAATATCAAATGAAGTTTTCTTTTCATTTCAGACGCAGTAAGTTAACTCAAAAACTAAATCAACAATAAACAAAAAATACATTCTAAAAGAATATATCGCTGTCCCCACCGAATAATATCGTAATCGATTATTACGATAGAAGTGCTTTTATGGGGAATTATTGTTCTAGATGTGCGACTACACCTTGTGAATTTTTTTCACGTGATTCGTGCTATTACTTTTTGAGTTAGACATTTTGTAATGAATTTACCCATAGTACTCTACTCTAAATATTTCAGTAAACCGTTATTACAAACTTATTCAAGTAGAAAAAATAAAACTGATTTCACATATTATTCGCGTTTACTGTGACCACAATAGTTTGTTTTGAGCAGTGAATAGTACTATGGCAATAATAAGTTACCATTATAATGAACATCGCTACTTTACAGTCAAGACAATCGCAATGGACTATTGCTGTGTAGGTCATTGTCAACAATTTACATGAATAAAATGGTATGTGCATTATGGTTCAAAATTGTGTTCCATTTCTGGTAATATACATTTTTAGCTGTAACTTAATGAGAATAAATCCAATATATATTTATATGACAAATAAATATTTAAGAAAAAAAAAGCCATTTTTTGATATACCAACGATGTTGCTATGTAAATCTGTTAAGAAGTTATAAGCAAAAAACGGTTTTTTATTTTTCCTGTAAAATTTTAAGTTTTTGGTTACGATATTATTCGTTTGGGACAGCGATATAAGCCAAAATCGTAACAGGGGCACAGTCAACACTAACAAACTAACTTCTAAATACAACAGAAAACGAAAACTAAAGTACCACAAAACGACAAAATTAAGTAGAACAATAATCACGCTCTAACCTCAAGCTGCAACAACTATATTGCTATTGCTGCGAAGCAATATAGTTGTTGCAACCGCTGGCAATAAGCTTGGACTATGCAACCAACTGGAAACGCTAATGGCGTGCCTTAATTACTGCCAAAACCCGTCTTCTGCACTTCTTTTTGCGCTCAACTGCAAATACCTAACCGATTATTGGCCATGACGGCTGTTCTCATATAAGGAGATGAGCAAGCTGATAAAGACATATGTAAGTATATAATACACAAGCATTTGCGTAGACACAGGTGCACTCACTATTCCTTCACTCTTATAGCGCGATGGAAAGGCAATCCGACACGACCGGAAAGAGATCCGGCGCAGGACCGACATTTATGTGCTCTCCCGTGTACGGGTGTATCAATCACCAGCTTCCAGGTTCCAGGCTGAGTCGCGAAAGTATCTAAAACTCACAAAGCCATTTCGGCCTCACCCGGATATCGAACCCGAGACCTCGTTCGCAGCAGCGGCACTTGCGACAGCTAGACAAACGAGGCTACTATATACCTATTACCTACGTATGTACGCTTACGTTTGTAATTTTATCGTGTGCATACGTAAAAATGTCATCGAAAAATGCATGAGTGATCTATTTGTTGTCAGCCTTCTTTGCATACAGATCTGTGTTCACGGCGTATCCAGTTGTTAAACTAATCCAAGGCAATATGCGAGCAACTTGCCACCAGTATTGGTGCCAGTAACTTATATTGCAGTGCCTGGGGCTATGAAACCGTGGCGAGTTGCGAGTACGAAACTTTACTGGCTTGTTCAGTCGTTAGTATAGTTGTGGGTCTGTTGAGTTGCGGCGGTAATAAGGGGTTATTAGAATACTAGATGTTTCCCACGATTCCACCCGTATCCTGAGATAACTGATTCCCACAGCCGGATGGGATGATGCCAAAAACTATCCTATGTCGTTCTCCCTGGTCAAAGGTATCTCTTTAGTTTTCAGCTTAAATGCTTCAACCATTCTCGAGTTATAAGTAGGGTAACTGACATGACTTTCTTTTATACAAACTAGCTGTTGCCGCCGGTTTTTCCCGCGTCCACTACTCCGAAATATAGCCTATGTATGTTACTCGGCTATGGTCTAGCTTCCCAAGCGTGAAAGAATTTTTCAAATCAGTAGATTCGGAGTTTTTTTTTTTCTTATTATATCAGTACAGAAAGTATATAAACTACTTTCCGCACCCAAATAAAAAGTATAATCCTTCGTTATCTATCAATGAAAAAAATATTTAAAATCGGATCACTACTCCCCCAGATTAGCAAACAGACTCTTCTACGCAAAAAAAAAATATCCAGGCGCACGAATAAGTTCCCCCGGCGCGCGGCAGCGGCGGAATCTAGTGTAATTGTAAAAGACAAAAACACTTATCCAAATCCACTAATTACATTCGTTTAATTAAAACATCATTACCTTTCTGTAAAGTAGATAAAGTCACAATTCTATCAATAATACCTACAGTTCCTAAAGTTTCAAAAAGGGGGATTCCTGGGTATTTTTAAATATGATTTCATGGTAAGACAAATGACCGGTTTCTGAGAAAAATTACAACACTCGTTATATCGATGGTTTCATTAATTTCTGACACCCCATTTCCCCTCCCTAGGGAATAATGTTGTATAGACCGGGAGACCGTGACTTAGTTTTACTAAAATATGCAATATTGTAAACTTTCATAAAAATATTTTTTGAAAATATGGAATCCAAAAGGTTGTTCAAAGTTTTATGTTTATATCTTCATATATAAAAAGTCGTGTTAGATACACTACTAAGAACTCAAGACTGGTTTTTTTTTTAACGGCGTCAATAATCATCAAATGACCCCTCCCGCTGTGGGTTAGCAGCGGTGAGGGAGTGTCAGACTCTTACTGACTAAAAACCGTCGTGTTCCGTCGTAGGCCTTTTGTACCAGGGCCGCGGTAGCTCTTTCGAACAATACCGCAGCCCCGACTGGCCTTGGCCCTGCTGGGCCCCGCTGAAGACTGGAGAGACTGTATAAGCTCAAAATTGGAGGGGAGAGTAGACCCGGGAGAAGGACGAAGGATAGTAGAAGTAGTAGTTTTTGTCATCATTCAGCTACGGGAAGCAACGTAAAACCGCGGGCAAAATATTCAAATATTCAGGAGCTCCACCAAATCGCTCCAACATTGTTAGATAAAATAAAAAAATACAAAATAATTCGGATATTTAGTTTGATGAATTTTTGACAAAACGCTCCGAGCTTTCTTGCATTTGATACCCATATAACGTAGGTGAATTTCAAATTGCCAGTCCGCCATTTTTCGCATGCCGCCATATTGGATTTTTAATGATGTTTTTTAACTAGTTTAGTTAAATTTCATCCTAATCGGAGATCGGGAAGTGGGTCAAATTAAGATTCCAATATTTTCTTACATGCTACAAGTGAAGCTAATATAAGCGTGTTACTAATAAAAACAAATTCAGTACCTAGTTACTCTCCTGACTAAATGAAATCCCAAAAAATCTCTTATTCCTCTAGGACCATTACATCATATTTTATCAATAAATTGCGTCAATTTCAATATGATTTATTGAAGCCTTAAAAAGATAACAGAGAAATAACAGAATACAAGTTACACAACAATTTCTTATTTCTAACCACTGATCTGTTTCGATATATTTACTTAACTATACTATCCATTCTAATAAATATAATACATTGTTTTGTTTGTTTACAGGTACCATAAAGGCTCCGAAACTACAGAACTGTTACCGTTACAGCCTTTTTATCGTCCCACTGCTGGGCACAGGCCTCCTCTCACACGGAGAAGGATTGAGCATTAATCACCACGCTTGCTCAATGCGGGTTGGTGATTTCAGACTATATAGCCCTGAACTACTGTTACACTACTGTCCGAAACTACAGAAACGACTTGAAAAATTCTTACACCATTAGAAAGCTACACTGTTCCCGAGTAACATAGGCTATTTTATGCCGGTACGGGTTATAGTTACCGCGGGACGCGGGTGAAACCGCGAGAAAACGGCTATAGACGAAATAACAATAGACGGCTATACAATAAACTCAATGTCTTATTTCCAATACAACAATATTTTTACTTATTTGTACTGAAGTAATAAGAGAAACTTGGTGAAACCACATCTGTTATTTGTTGCGTACTTAATTAATCATCATCCTCCGAGCCTTTTTCCCAATCATGTTGGGGTCGGCTTCCAGTCTAACCGGATTCAGCTGAGTACTAGTGCTTTACAAGAAGCGACTGCCTATCTGACCTCCTCAACCCAGTTACCCGGGCAACCCGATACCCCTTGGTTAGACTGGTGTCAGACTTACTGGCTTCTGACTACCCGTAACGACTGCCAAGGATGTTCAATGACAGCCGGGACCTACAGTTTATCGTGCCATCCGAAACACAGCCAATGGTGTCTAAGATATACTTAGAAAGTACATACAGACTTAGAAAAGTTGCATTGGTACTTGCCTGACCTGGGATCGAACCCGCGCCCTCATACTTGAGAGATTGGTCCTCTTTACCCACTAGGCCACCACGACTTTTTTGCGTACTTAATTAATATCTAACTTTATATATGACTTACACACGTTACATATACCTACCTATAAGTTCGCTATATTTACCGTAACTAATATAATAGGTATGAGTGTGAGTATGTATGTTAATAACACATTCATTCTATGAAACAGTTTCTAAGTCTGTATGTACTTTCTAAGTATATCTTAGACACCATTGACTGTGTTTCGGATGGCACGTTAAACTGTAGGTCCCGGCTGTCATTGAACATCCTTGGCAGTCGTTACGGGTAGTCAGAAGCCAGTAAGTCTGACACCAGTCTAACCAAGGGGTATCGGGTTGCCCGGGTAACTGGGTTGAGGAGGTCAGATAGGCAGTCGCTTCTTGTAAAGCACTGGTACTCAGCTGAATCCGGTTAGACTGGAAGCCGACCCTAACATGATTGGGAAAAAGGCTCGGAGGATGATGATGGATCTATGAAACAGTTTCGAAGTAAATGCTTTGATGGCACCGGGAAATGCGAAAGTTTCTGAGTATTTATATGTGTATGTTCGTTACTTCCCCACGCACAAATGACTAAATGGGTTTTGATGAAACTTGGTCGTAATGTAGCTACTTAATACGTCAGAATGTCATGCAGGTTTTTTTTTATTCTGGTGCAGGAATTAGTTCCTGAAGAAGCTGGTGAAACCGGTGATAGAGGTTACTATGCATAAAAAAAAGTTTGTTTATTTGTACTAGATTTTATCCGTCTTACCACAAAAAATTTTTAACGTCAGTTTAAGACATGTCTAAAAAAATGTCAAATTATGACGTTGACATATGGTTCATTTTGGAGCCACATTTATTTTAGACAAGTGTAAAACAGTGGTTAAAGTTTTTGTAGTAAGGCCATATTTGTTCTATGTTTGGTTATTAGAAGCTCCGAAACGCAATTTGATTTTTTTTCCGGGACACAGCTATTCATTTATCCGAAAAAAGTAATAAGTAGTCACTGTAATCTTTGTTTTAATGAATATACTTTACAAACAAAATAATCCCTTTGTCTCAATATATCTCCGGCTTTAACTAACGATTGTCGCAACCAACTTAATCCGAGGATTATGAAATTTATTGTTATACAAATTCCGTGATACCCACTGAGTTACGGATGCGAAACATCTTGTTTTACAATAGGTATTTAAGTAAATTCATTGTAAACTGTGTAAACTTATGCTAAATCATTTGATATTAATGTATAATACACACACAGGTGTAAAATACAGATTCTCACATGCATAATTTAACTATAACGATAACCAAACCATTTTTAGTGGTCAGCCATTTTGACCACTGATTTATAATCATAGTTAAATAGTGTAAGTATCTTATTTAGTCTAGCCGCAGATATGCAGGATGTAGGAAAAGAAACTCCGACAAAACTTAATGACCAATACGTATAATTCCACTTGAAAACATCAAGATACAAATAATAAATTTAGAACCACCATTCGTCTCCGAAAACATTGCCGCGCTCTAATGACATCTGTCAAAGACAATCCCTTAAATCTAAACTTGAACAAAATAGTTTGACAATAGTAAATATGTTTAGAAACACATTTTTAAAAATATGTCTAAATAATAAATACATAACAACTCTGCTTGCTTTTTATAATTAACTTTGTATTTTAATTAGTACAATGTCATAGACAATTTACAATAGTTTATGTAGGTAGGCTGTACAATAATTGTTAAAATGACAACTAAGCTTACAGCTCGGCCTTCCTGCTAGCGCGAGTCCCTTCGCGAATTGTTTTAACATATTGTAAATGATCAGATTACCTACCTAATAAGTTTAAAGTTAAATTATGAATGAAATGAAATAAATGTAAGATTTCCTTAGATCCGAAATAAAATGTAGCAACAATATAATTCTTTCAAACGTAAAATAAAGTAAGTATTCAATACAATAAGTGTTAATTAATCTTATCATAATTTACACGCCATACAATTCTCGAAGTCGTTAAGTCTTACGTTATTTTCACAAACCAGCACATTGTATCGGTTTATAATACGATATAATACTACAATGTAGTAACAATTAAATTGTCAAGTGACAATAAATTATCTAAATAACTGTTTTGTGACTCACTGAACATTACCTAGTTTCTAGTTAATCATTTTCAGAATTGTCTTCTTCACCACTGCTAAAATCTCTATTAAAATTTAACCAAGGCTGCATTTTATCGACCGCTACTACAGCTTCGTAACGACGATTATTTTTGCGTGAAAGTGGAGTGTCTTCAATGATGTACCTGTCATTGGGTAGTACTTTTAATACTCTGTAGGGACCCTGGTACTTGACTACTAACTTTTGTGATTGCCCATCGCTGGGCACCTGCCTCTCAACCCTTACTAAATCACCTTCGGAATAACTTTTTGCGGTTTTTCTACGGCTATTAAATCTGTCCCGATCGTCGTTTTGCTTTTCTTTGATTTTATCACACGCGTCCTGTCTCACATCGACTAATGCCTCCGGAGAGGTTATGTTAACCGTTTCTTCTAAGACCTCACTCAAAATACCTTCGCTCCTGCATTTAATGTTAAACCCAAACAGGAGTTCCGATGGTGATTTTTGAGTAGTTTTGTGTGTCGTTGTATTTAAACCTAATTGAATGTCTGGGATTTGTTCGTCCCAAGTTTTATCGTCTTTACCATGCGTGGACGTTGAAAGCGCATCTAAGATTGTCCTATTAAATCGTTCGACCTGGCCGTTTGCCCTAGGTGTTGATACCGCATTCATAATGTGTTTTATCCCGGTCTGCACAACAAATTCTTTAAAAGTTGAGCTAGAGAAACTTGTGCCTCTGTCAGTAACGAGACGCGTAGGCACTCCGAAGTAACTAATGTGATCCTTCAATACCTTTAATGTAGTTGCCGTTTTTGTATCCCTAACTGGCCTAATATTTACATATTTTGTGAAACCGTCTACCAACACAAGTAAATAACAGTTACCCTTTTTACTTTTTATGAAAGGACCTAAGTGGTCTGCATGAACCGTATGGAACGGTACGCTAGGTTTATCAATAGGGTGTAATTCTCCCTCGCGTTTACCACCAGGGGTTTTGTGATGCAAACATTCGAGACACGAAGCTACGTATTTTTTTACGAATTTTCGCATCTTATTAAACCAGTAATTTTTACGGATACGTTGCAGAGTTTTATCATAGCCACAATGACCTACGTCGTCGTGGTTCATTTTTAAAATCTGCCAACGAACGCCTTTAGGTACGAGCCATTTAATTTCATCGCCCACTATCCTATATACCCTGTTATTTTTCAATTTATAATTACGATGAATGTCTAAGAGTTGTTCAGAGTTAGGGTCTGATAGTATTTCTTTAATTTTTTTGATTTCCTCATCGGCAGACTGCACAGTGGAAATCCAGTCCTGTTCGCCCTTTTCGACAGCTAGAACGTCTAAGCGTGTCGAACAATCGCTTTCTATTGTATCTACGGGATTGCGACTCAATGCGTCGACATGCGACATCCGTAACCCAGGTCGATATTCAATGGTACAATCATACTCTTGTAATTGCACCCACCAACGGGCGATGCGTGGGATTAAATCACGCTTCACTAATGTCGATCGCAATGCGTTGCAGTCCGTAAATATTTTAAAAGGAATACCTATTAGATAAACGCGGAAACGGTTCAGTGATGCTATTACCGCCAATGTCTCGAGGTCATACGAGTGAAATTTCTGCTCTTCTGCGTTTGTCTTTCGACTAAAATACGAAACAGGTTGGAATATGCCTTCAGAGTTGGCTTGTAGTAAGATACCAGCTAACCCATCTTTGCTAGCATCCGTGTGTAGTTGGGTTTCCGCAGTATAATTATAAAGTGCCAAAACCGGTCTATCAACCAACAAAGATTTGATTTTTCCGAAAGCTCTCTCATGGTTTTCGCCCCATGACCATTTTACATCCTTTTTAAGTAAGTCTGTCAGTGGAGCTGCTGTTAACGCGTAGTTTGCGATAAACCTTCTAAAGTACCCCGAAAGGCCTAGAAATTGTCTCAATTCATGTAGGTTCCTAGGTTTTGGAAATCTTGACACCGCATCAGTTTTCCGTTGTCCAGGTCTAATACCGTCAGAGCTAACCTCAAATCCCAGAAAATCTATAGAGTCAAGGAAAAAATGACATTTACTTAATTTGAGTGTAAGGCCACCCTTTTTTAGGAGGACTAGGACCTCTTCTAATCGCTGCAAACCCTCGTTAATATCTTTAGCCGGTATAAGGACGTCGTCCATATACACTATAGCGTACTTGATTTTAGCCTCGAGAAGTACCTTATTGATAGTGCGCTGGAACACAGAAGGTGCATTGACCAGCCCAAACGGCATCCTATTATACTCGTACTGGCCATCTGGTGTCACGAAAGAAGTTCTATGTCGCGACTCTTCTGCAACCGGTATCTGGTAATACCCAGAAGCTAAGTCAAGCGATGTAAAAACTTTATTCCCAGCCAGTTGGTCTAATTGATCCTCAATTCGAGGGAGAGGATAATGCTCCTTTTTGGTTTTGCGATTTAGAGCACGGTAGTCTACGCATAACCGCTTTTCGCCAGTCTTTTTCTGTACTAAGACTATTGGGCTTGCAAATGCAGAGGTTGATTCCCTAATTATACCATGATCGGCCATTTCTTGTATCATATTTCTCACAAGTACGCGATCTGCATAAGACATACGGTAGGGACGATAAACAATAGGTACTTCATCTTCGAGTTCAATTGTCATCTCCGTCAGATTAGTGAAACCTAAATCGTGAAGCCCGGTTGAAAAACAAGTATTATATTTTTCTATCAATTCTCGTAGACTTGACCGTTCTTCCGGACTTAGTTTATCACTACAGTTTAAAGTATCTTTACTTTGCGACTCAGAGATTGTGACATTGTATGAATCTAAGGTATATTCAGAATCAATTACACCTTTACATTGTACTCGCGTCAGAAGTGTACCCTTCTGTAAAGTGATTGAATTAGGGGAAACATTATGTATTAAAAGTGCGCTAAAACCGCCTTTCACTTCGTACTCGCCAGGAAGAAGGTAATATTCTTCCCCTGGCGAACCTCTCACGGACCCGTTTACATAAACATGTGTATCCATGTACGGGTTTGCGGAAACTCGGACTGCTCGTAAATTATTTGAGGGAATCTCAATATCCTTAGTTGTAACAAGGTGCATTTTTACACTAGGAATTCTACGGAAAATTACTGCGGTTGGTGTTTTAGTGATTACAATGTCTGGTTTCTCAGTGAATGATTGTCCTAAGAGAACTGATTGCTTTATTACATAATCCTCTACCACGTACAAATTTATGCTGTCCTCTAAGCCTTGGACCTCAATGGAAACAATAGTCATACCTACTGGTGAAATCAAATTAGCGCCTATGCCCCTGAGTACAGGTAAGTCCTCCGGCGTGACTATGTCTAAATTTAATTCTTTGGCTTTGGATAACTTGATAAGGGAACATTGGCTTCCTAAATCTAAGTGACAGTCTACTACGTGGCTGTTCACTTTAATATCAATCAAATATTTAGCAGTGAGCTCCTCGACTAAATTCAACTGAGCCACTTGCTGTTCATTTTTGTTTGTACTTTGATTGCTATCCTTCTGATCTTTATTTGGGCGCTTATTTCTAAAACAGTGAATGGCTAGGTGACCTGATTTTTCACAATTCGTACACTTAGCGGCTGGTTTTTCGCATTTGTAACTAGGATGACCAGCTTGGTCACAATTATAGCACGTAATTTTTAATGAACTTCCCGATTTTGATGTAGAAGCCAGATTTTTACGATCAGTTCGAAAACTCGAATTTAAATCACGATTTTCTCGGCTATTACCTACCTTGACAGTTCTAAAATATTTAAGCACCTGCTCTGGTTCTGAGAACTGTGCAGCTTGTGCACCCACTTTAATAGCCCTGTCTTCAACTCCATACAAAATACAATCAACAGCTTGACGTCCATAAATCCTACACCTATTCAGCAAGTTTATTTTCGCGTAATAGTAATGTTCAAGTGATTCACCGTATTTGACTCTTTTAGCTAGCATTTCACTCAAAAGCTCAGCGTAATCTTCGCGTACCGGGAAAGATTCAATTAATTTCTTTTTCCACTCCGTCCATTTAAACATCATAGTTGGCAGATTCTGGTACCAAGACTTTGCTACCCCAGTTAATTTTGGCAAAGCGTAATGGATGGTCTCCCTATCATCCCACCCATATATTTCAGCACACTCCTCTACTTTTGTCAACCAAGTTAAAACAGTTTGCTCTTTAGACATCGGGTCGAATTCCGGTACAATGTTGGTATTAAAAGATAATTTTGGTCTATCTGAGCTTTTGATTGATTTCAAAACTGTCAAAAAACTATTTAAAATATTATCTGTTGGATCTGAACGCTTAAATCTCTTAGAATTAGAAAATGGTGATTGCTCACCATCTCTTCTCGTTGAACTCCGACTTCTTTTCCTTTCACGCCTAGGAGTCGGACGCGAATATGCTTGGCCTTCAAGTCGTAGCCTGTTCCAACTCGAACTCCTTTCTCGAAGATCCTCATGGGCATCTGACTCAGCACTCTGAGACCGATGACGTATTGACCTCGCAGGTGTATGAAGAGCTCTCTCTTCTGTCCTTTGAACCATTCTTCGATCTCGGCGCTCTTCGCCAAGATCCTCACGATATTCAACCTCAGTATCACGCACCCGTGATACCCCTGGTTGCTCTGAACATTGTCTCCAAGCACGCCTCTCGCGTGAGGAGCCTCTCGGCCAAGTCTCATGACTGGACTCTCGGTGTCTCGATTCCAGTGCTCCTCGACCCTTGTCCTGAACTCTGGACATCCCTGGGTCTGAACCAGAATCATCATGACCTTTGTTTCTCATCTCCTCACGATCCATTTTACTGAAACTGACAGATTAAAGCTTAGTTTCGGCTTTGAGGAAAATATCTCACATAACATACACAACACATCAACTCACATAACATAAAACTTTTAACCTTATGGTTTAAACTCATAACTCTCTCAACATTTTAATAATTCTACATTCAGTTAAATAATTTTACATGTTATCGGTAACATGTTTATTTTCATTCACCTGAATATGCTGTGGGTTAAAATTGCAGTTCATTCAACAATGTAAAAACAGTGTATTCAAGCTATTTATAATGTGGATAATTTGACATCATGCAAACCGCTTTTCAAAAAGCTAAAAATCCTAACACTTGCTTGCATTTATATAGAGGAAGTTTGCAAATTTACTAAATCATATGAAGATATGATGTTTAAGAAATTTGGTGATGAATGCACATTTAACTGTAGATTCCCAAATAAATTAAATTTACCATTCATGAGAACCGAATTGTACCATAGAAATTGTTACCCAATGTACATTCGAATATACAATAAGATAACATCTCACATTACAGAACTACCTATGAGTAAATTTAAGAAGTCCCTCAGAAATTGGCTTATTGACAAATGTTTTTATACAGTTAAAGAATACCTAGAGGAGAAACAGAATTATAATAGAAATTTAACTATTAGATTATGGGAAAACTTAAATATTTGCATGACTAATTTATAAGTTGAATATAGTGAAACCATTTTTTTGTTATTGTATTTACCATCATAATGTACCTATATTCTAGCAAATAAATAAATTTCATTTCATAAAAAAAAACTTACATTAACTTGTAAAATCTCATCAATCCTGTAACTTTTTTTTTATTATTTTACCTTCAAACTAAATCTCAGTAACAGTACATTTCTCAATTTCCATCATATTTTCACTGAATGACTTAGTAATTATGAGAGTAGATCATTTTAAAATAAACAAAATCAAATAAAAAGTTGTTTACTTTCACAGGTCTCAGTAACCGCATATTATGGCAATCCAATCTTATTTCACAAAATACGGTCCTCAGTTTTTCGTATTTTCATTACAGAAAAAAAAATATCACGACATTTTTATCAACTAAATCGCATTAAATCTCGTTAAGTGTCTCTGCCCCTAAGACGACCCACTGACCGTGTATTACTAAACTGAAATATTATTTGATGAGCCGGTCACTATCGCTGCATAATACCCGGCCGCAGGCTTACTTTCAAATGGAATCAGTACTTACGTTTATTTTTGTCTTCCACAGGCGTAGATGGAGAAGAATAAATCTTCTCGTCGATACCACTTCTGAACTTTAGTCTAGCCGCAGATATGCAGGATGTAGGAAAAGAAACTCCGACAAAACTTAATGACCAATACGTATAATTCCACTTGAAAACATCAAGATACAAATAATAAATTTAGAACCACCATTCGTCTCCGAAAACATTGCCGCGCTCTAATGACATCTGTCAAAGACAATCCCTTAAATCTAAACTTGAACAAAATAGTTTGACAATAGTAAATATGTTTAGAAACACATTTTTAAAAATATGTCTAAATAATAAATACATAACAACTCTGCTTGCTTTTTATAATTAACTTTGTATTTTAATTAGTACAATGTCATAGACAATTTACAATAGTTTATGTAGGTAGGCTGTACAATAATTGTTAAAATGACAACTAAGCTTACACTTACATATTTAGGATCAAATGGATTAGGAAGAAATATAAAAAAAAAGTATTTTTTTAATTTTTTCGTATTTATTGTTTTAGCGGTAACAGAAATACATCAAACATAAACTCATTATTTATATGTCAAATAGGTCTATAAAAACTCTTTCGAAACGTCAACGTAATTTCACAGTTCAAAGGTTTGGGTCAAGAAATTACATAAAACACTCCAGTTTTGAAGCTGTAAAAATGGCCAAGCTCCTAGCCTATAAGAAAGAAAGTCTGTTCGTAACAAATGACAATCATTCATAATATTTCACCCGCGAATGTGTACGATACATACTTATTAAATATTCTTGCTTTTTACAGCTGAATATAAAAAAGCACTCAGGACCATTAACCGGGTGCACGGAGTAGTTCCCACGGGACGTGGGTTAAACTGCTGGTAGAGGCTAAGTATTTCATAGGACTACCAGGCTTATCACTTTTCAGTACTAATACCAAAAAAAACAAGTTATCCGTTTTGTCAATCATTTATTTTACCAAACAACTTAAATAGATGTTACACAACTTATTACAAAAGATATCAATTCTTACAACAAAACAATATTTACTGTGTCAAAAAACAAGAATTCACTGAACCAATTTTATGACATCACGTTACAGATTTTCAATATCACACAAAATCCAATATGGCGGCTAGAAATAAATAAAAACAGTAAATAGTTTCACTCTCGACCGAACTGCGATAGTGGACGATATAACTTGTAATATATTTTGATTTACCGTCCCACCGATAAACAGTAGATAGGTATATATTTTTTGTGATATACGGTTTTTAAGTGATGAGGGCTAAGCGATTTTGATGAGGCCTTTTTGCTTTTGGGTGAAGGGAATGGAAATAGAAATCGTTTATTTGCCAAAAAAATCTGTATAAATAAGGTGTTACATAAATAAAAAAAGAATCTTTGTACATTCCTTCCTTCATTCGGCGGAAACCAGGGCATTCAAGTCTGAAATCGCCAATCCGCATTAAGCAAGCGTAGCGACTAACGCTCATTCCTTCCTTGTATGAGAAGAGGCCTGTGCCCTGTAGAAGGATAGTAAAACAAGAGGCTATTACTTTCTATTTTTCTTGGGTTTTAAAACACTTCGTCATGTCAGTCGTGGAAAACGGTAGGTATCGATAGTAAAGGTTTTTAAATTCTTATATCTTACTAATATTATTTTACATGTGAAAGTGGCAATAATTGGAAAGAACGTTAGTTGTAACATAACGGCAGATAGAAGAATATAGAGAGAGAAAATTGCTACGCCGACCACAAATAAAATTGGGATAAGGGCAGAAGGATGACAAAGAAAGTGAGATTGTTAAGTAGCATTTTTATACGTCGGTTAAAAATCTTTTCCGCTTATGAATTACACCAAAAGCTCTACTTTTAGTGGTGTGCACCATTACTCTTTTTGATAGATTTTAGGGCAATTTATTATGTATTTCGCCATAAGCTGACTAGTTTTCGATGTTTGAGTATTTTTTATCATTACATACGACGCCATTTTGGTCTGATTTGCTTCCGGACAAATGTTACTTGTAATAAATTATCTTAATATGTTTTACTTACCAAGATTGTGTAGTGAGTGATTCGATTTTGTAGTTGCGGGTACCGTGATCATACAAGTTTAGTTACAAATGCATTTTGGCAATAGGCTAATGAGTTAAGAAACATTAAGATAGGCCTACCGCTGAGTTGAAATGAATGGTAATTCATTTAGTACAAAGTAATTGCAACAGGCTATTGGTAAATCTTTGACATGTCCAATTTGCCAAGGTACTGCACTTAAGATAATCACATTCTTCTTTCTTCAGATGCTGATCTTTTACTGTATAACTTTCTCAGGGGTAGCTTGAAATCTGTTGTAAACAATTAATTGTATTTTATTTTTCAAAGAATGTCTATGAAGTTTCTTGCCGGTTCTTCTCCATGAGACCCACTCTATGGAACCGTGAGACTACCCTAAATTTTTGAAAGAGCTATATTATCTATACATATAATAAATCTGTAAAAAAACTGTGTCTGTACATTGAATATATTAAAAAAATAATAATTGGGTGGGGTTTAGAAACAGTAATGGAGCACAAATCCAAAAAAAAAAATTCTGTCTGTATGTCTGTATGTCTGCATGTCTGTATGTCTGTATGTCTGTATGTCTGTTTGTTTGTACACGCTAATCTTCCGAACTACTGAACGGATTTCAATGATTTTTTCTTTGTTGTATCAGTATTAAGCCTGGTCAACATATAGGTTATAATTTATCTTCGAAACTTGAAGACCTGATGCAGAACTCCAACAGACCAACAAAACTATAAGAGATACAAAAATGGTGCCATGGCAAAAATTGTTTCATGTGATGAGCATTTTCAGCTGAGATAATAAATTTGAAGATCTGGAACACCTGATGTGGAACCCCAAGAGCCCAGCTTCTCTGTACCATATACAGGTATGATGTTTTAGCAAAAGTTGTTCAATTTGATAAGCACTTTCTATTGACTTATACAAATTGAAGATCTAAAACACCTGATGTGGAACTCCAGGGGCCCAGCTAGACTATAGCATATGACGATATGACGTTTTAGCAAAAGTGGTTCAATCTGATAAGCACTCTCTATTGACGTATAAACATCGAAGATCTGGAACACCTGAAGACCTCAAGAGCAATACTACACTTGAAATGTATAGAAATGAATGTTATGAAATAGATATGGCGAATCAAAAAAAAGTAATTAGTCAGTCTTTTAGATAACCCTAAAATAATGGACACTTATTTTTCTTTTCTCTCTCTCACAAACAAATAATAACGAAGATACAACACGCTTGAATTTTGTGTTAAGTCACTGCTTAGTACAAATTTTACATACCTAGACGTGGCGTCACGAGCCCCCACTCTCCGACTTTGTTGCGTTAGATCTCATTATTATTTTGTATGTCTCTTCCAGACCTCGGGACTATAGAGTTCCGAATTTTTGGGAGGCAAATGTGGGGCCGAAGCCAACACGCTGAAGCCCTTTTGAGACAACTTTAATGAAATGGTGACACAAAACCAACGATTATCCCTTTATACACTATAAAAATGAACCCAAGGACAATCCCCGGTGGACGTCGTTAAAAAAAGACAATCCCCGGTTCTGTGCTAAACTATTGCTAACTATGGAGGAAAAGTACTTGGGCTATTGTGATGGGATGTTAGTGGATGACAATGTATTAGGTACATGTAACAATGGCAGGTGGAGACTTGCCACCTCACTTACTGGGCCCCCGGGAACCAGTCACTGAATAGCAACAAGAGGGCAACAGGTACATGAGCGGCTGTAGGGTGAGGATACCTCGGTGGACTTTAAACGCTGATTACGCGCTCCCTGTGCTTACCATGAGGCACCTACCCTCCGAGCAGGGCTACTAATCCTGCTCTAGCGACTCCACTCTGGACGGCCAAGCCAAGCCAGAGGCGTGAGACCTACCCCCGTCATGGTTCACTCCGACCGGCCGGAGATGGGGGACAGTATACTCTCCCTGGAGAACTCAGTTTATATAGCCCCGCGGGGTCGCTACTCCCCGTCATCAGCCTCAGATGTCCTGCGGTGCCTGTATCTCATTATTATTGTCGTTATTATCTCCAGAGCCTTTGTCCCAATTATGTTAGGGTCGACTTCCAGTCACGATGCAACTGAGTACCAGTGTTTTACAAGGAGCGACTGCCTATCTGACCTCCACAACCCGGTTACCCACTCAACCCAACACCCCTTGGTAAGACTTACTGGCTTCTGACTACCCATAACGACTGCCAAGAATGTTCAATGACAGCCGGAACCTACAGTTTAACATCCCCTCCAAATAACGGTCATTGGTATCCAAAATATACGTAGAAAGTACATACGAACTTAGAAAAGTTGCATTGGCAGGAACTTGCCAGACCTGGAATCAAAGCCGCACGCTCATACTTGAGAGATTGGTTCTCTACCCACTAAACCACCACGACTTCCACTAAGTCACCACGGCTTTGTCATCTATTTAATGTTTTTTTACGTAATAATACGTGTACCTAATATTTTTGCCACTCACAACTTAAATGCGGACTAATTAGAATCACCACTTTTATCCCTATGGTCACGTCTATTGCAGTTCAGTTCTCAGCGTTTTGTTTAGTCTGCTGTGCTTTTGCCGTTAAAGTACAAAAATTAAATATGGCTTGTGTTTAAACACCACCCAAAAAAGTACCTATTTTACTACCAAAAAAATTCTAAACGGTTACTAAAATGGATAAATGGTCACCAAATAACGTTTCCAAAAATATTATTAGGTAAAACCATTTTTTCGTATTATTGACTACTAAAAAAATATATGGACGCCTTTAAAATACACTTTAGACCAAATATTATATATTGTCACTACTTAGATGTTACCAATTATGTAATACCATGACTCCTAATTTGGTCATTTTTGTTAGACTAAAAAAGCTAACGATCGCTAGAATATTTCCCAAATACCAATTAATATACTGGGGTTCCCAAACGTACGTCGCTTATTTATTGTTATATGAATTTGTGCGTAACTCAGTAGTAAAATGTAAGCACGCAACATGCAGCAAGCATGGCTTCTGTCACGGCTCCGGTGCTGCGGGGCTCCGGCGGTCCCATGCGAGCTTATCGTCGCAGATGGTTTTCACGCTCACCACCGCAGCATCGGCTTGCCTTAAAAACTACCTGCGCCTCAGCTCGCAGGCCGCCTCGCCCCTCTGCGCTTACGCGGTTTTGAATTGCACTCTAGGGGTAGGGCAGACAAGACTACGTGGAGTCGGTTTTGCAGCGATTCGTTTTCGTCACTAACTTTGATTTTGGTAGTAATATTAATCTTTTAGTTGGATAGAATTTGGTGACCATTAATCCATTTTGGGAACCAAAAATAATATTTGTGCGAGATTTGCGATTTTTCTGATGTTATTTTATTTTTTTTGGATCATAATATTATATACTTTAGTGCCCTTTTAATAAAGTCATTTTTTTTTTTGGAGTTGTTTATTTTATTTGGTGCCTCAGCTTAGAGTCTTAAAAATATTTTTGGTGATCGCCTAAATTATATCCATTAAATATATGGAACGTTTCTAATGGTTATGCGTATTCCGTTGTTTCTTAAAATTCAATATCAGACTATTCAGATCTTTGATTTTGCTGACCCCGTAGTCGCTGGCATAAGGGACAGGATCCGCGTACGAAGTCGCGGGCAGAAGCTAGTATAGAAATATTTGAAAAAAATATGGTAACTTTGATTTTGACCCCTATATCTCTGCACTGCATACACCAAAATAACCCATTTTACAATAGTTAAAAATATTGTGAATGAAAGCACATAAACATGATAAACTAACAAATATCACAAGCCATTTAAAATAAACCCCGCGTCCCACAAAGGTCGGCGAGTGCGAAGCTACTTAATGCTATATAATACATTAGAATTCTGAGCCGACGATAGCCACCGCTGTACGTGGGTTGAAGCCTTAAGTGGAAATATGGCAAGGATGGCACTTGAGAGGCTGGAGCCTATTTAGCCTCTAAGAAGGCTAAGTCTTTCCTTATCAGGGATTAGGGCTAGATTTTCTTCCCTTTTTTGGGTTTAGTGTGAAAAGGTAAAGAATTGGTGACCGAGTTTGTTGTCCAATTTTTTTACAGAAACTAAGTCGCAAAAACGATGAATAATAGCTATTTTTGAGTCTGTTGTATGTGATGCTTGAGGCATCAAATGATATGGAAGTGATTGATGCACCCGTGCATCGAAGAGCACGTAAATGTCCGTCCTGTGCGCATGGGCGTAGCCACACTGGGGCAAGCTGGGGCACTTGCCCCACCCTGGGCCCTGGCTCTGACCTATAAGGTGTCTGATTAAAAATTTTTTTTTTTACTAACTCTAACTAACAACATCAACAATCATATGTACTATCCGTAAGTAATTGCACAAAAAAATTGTCGACTTTGAAAAGAGCGCGATCAAAACAAAATACACGTTAGAGTTCCCTAACGTGCGCGGTGCACGCGTCATTTGAAAGCGAGCCGTATTCCCTAAAAGAATAGTTGCTATGTGGCGTAGCGAGCCGAGCCGTCCATCTAATCCAAAAAATAATGCATTGAAAGAGATGAAATGGTAGACGTGATTAAAATTTCGGAAATGCAATTTTATCCTGGTGTAAAAACCGCGCTCGCTATTTTGCTTGCCCAGCCATTTACGACCTGTACAATAGAACGATCGTTTAGCACAGTGGTTCTTAACCGGTGGTCCGCGGGCCACTGGTGGTCCCTGGAGGCATTCCTAGTGTCCGCGAAGCTTAATCTGCATCTACGCTAGAAGAGTCGAGCACGAGCGGAGCACGAGCCGAACAAAATTCGTCTAGAATGGACCAACTTACAAGCCTCTAACGACCACGCTCCGAGCATTTCGTTCGTGCTCGGCTGCGTTCCGCCTGTTGTCGGTTTTGCCCTTGTGACGCCCGTTATAAAAAGGGCTTGGTTGGCTGCAATAGCAGCGGCTACTGCAATATTATTATATCGTCCATTTTCGCCAAGAGCCGCGAAATTACTGCGGAAAACTACGTTCGAGAACAGTGATCGTTGTAGGTTCGTTGTACGTCCACACTTGACGCCGCGAACGACGGCTCCGCTTGTGCTTCGCTCGTGCTCGGTTCGTCTAGCGTAGACCCGCCTTTAGGTATCTAACTTTATTTTTATCGACTTATCTATGCGAGCGAGGGGGTTTTCGTATGGACGTAAATCGGGTGTGTCGTACCTAGTCCCCCCATTCATGAAAATGTACATTTGGGCGACATTTTACGTAGTTTTTGGTTATGAGTCTTAAAAAATAATTAAAATTTCGCGCTCGCTTCGCTCGCGTATTCAGAAACGATATTGTTTTTGTATTTGTCAAGAAACAAAAAGTTAAGTACGTTTGGGCTAAATTTTACGCAATATTTGGTTTAAGTTCGATAAAATTTCAGGCTCGCTTCGCTCGCGTATTCAGAAACTATATTTTGCATTTGTCAACAAACAAAAAGTTAAGTACGTTTGGGCTAAATTTTACGTAATATTTGGTTTAAGTCCGATAAAAATTTCGCGCTCGCTTCGCTCGCGTATTCAGAAACTATATGCCCTTATTTTTACATTTGTTAACAAACAAAAAGTTAAGTACGTTTGGGCTAAATTTTACGTAATATTTGGTTTAAGTCCGATAAAAAATTCACGCTCGCTTCGCTCGCGTATTCAGAAACTATATGCCCTTACTTTTGGCTTTTGTGTGATTGTTTATTTTCTGTACCTGAAAATATAAACCTCTCAAATTAAAAGATTAACAAGTTTGAGATTAACGGCTCAAGATACAAAAAATCGGAGGGCCCCCGCCCCACCCCCGGAGGATAGGTTGACTGCTGCCCCACCCTGAGCCCAAAGCTGGCTACGCCCATGCCTGTGCGTGATCTCTCTCCGGTCGTGTCGGATTGCCGTCCCATCGCGGTAAGAGAGTGAAGGAATAGTGAGTGCACCTGTGTCTGCGCAAATGCTCGTGCTCTATAATATGTCCTGCGCAGCTGGCTGATCTCCTGACATGAGTACAGCCACCGTGGCTGATATTTTTTTTTTGCTGTATGTTTATTTATATTTCCCTTCCCCAACAGTAAGATAACCTACCAAAATTCCCCTAAAATTTCAAGGCCACGTCCCACATCTATACTATGCCTGGCTAGCGATTAGAATTCAGAACAAGCACGGCTGTATCTCAACAGCCCATTCCAGAACGTGTATTGAGAGTTAAGTAAACGTACCTACATTGTTTAGGGTTTAGACAGAAATATGAGATAAATCTCCACTAATCTTTGATTTATTTGCTACTAGTTTTTTTGTGAAGAATGGAGCGGAAAATGTGTCTAGGTTTTTGGGGAGAAAGGTCTGGAAATGTGTCTAGTTTTCTGGCCAATGAGTTACTCGCCGCTATTGTAATAATATGGACATATTTATGTCATAATGATTTAACTTGCATTGTTATTACACCTATTTGCGGGAAATTATTAAATTACCCCTCCCGCTATGAATGCAGTGTGAATGGCGGATTTTTTCTGACTAAAAGTCACCTTTGTTCATTCTGGAGTCCTTTAACTCTTTAGACACGATAACTCTTTCGAACAGTTACCTTTATTCCATGCTTTTAACTGCTTGAATGCCGCTAATTAGAGAACAATAGAAAATCAATTGTGTCTCGCGTGCATCCGCGCTCCAATACAAGGGGTTAATGAACTCAATAATTAAGATGTGCACAATTTTGAGAGAGGTTTGTAATTTCGAAAAAACACCATTTTGTATGAGCATGAGTTTGATTTTGAAATGTATGTAATACGTCATTGTATGCAATTCCTAGGAAACATTTCCTAAGCAACACAAATTACCTATATAAATGGCCGACAAAATCTGCTCGACCAACCTCTTTATTACAAATAGCAAGCAACAGTTGCACCCATCATAATACCAGCAATCTACCTCATTACAGACAATAAATCCAGACCATTCTACCAGGAACATGTGACTGATTAATTGTTTCCTACCTAGATTACGGCTACATAATTATGTACTATCAATCAAGGCACGGAAACGGGTCTAGTATCGGCCTGCGATCGTGGTAGGCTAGTGCTAGACGATAGATTCGCATCGAAAGTAATTAAAATTTGGTTCGGGACTTAGAAAAGGTCTGTGGACTGAAGGAGACTAGGTATGGGTAGTGGAATTTTTAAGCGCCTAGTTTTTGTTGGTATTTTTTGTGTGTTAAAAATGAACTGTAAATTTTCGTGTAGGCGCTTGTCCTTGTATTAAACACACATGTAAATGCAGAAAAATATACTTAAATTTGGTACCTATTTGCAAGAATATTATATATTTATCGTGATGATATTTCATGTATTTTTTTAACCGTGTGTGAAAAGGTGTCCCTACATTATATTATATTACGACATTATATTTATACATACAATAGTCAATACTGCCATCTATTACATGACATTTTAAAACGTAATGTAAGCCAGTAAATAGTGATCAAGTTCAGCGATATACGAAACCTTGTAAAGTGTTACAGTGTGCATGCAAATCACATTAAAAATAATTTCCAACTTTCGCGAAACCTCTTGGCCTCACAACTCCATTATTAAAAAGCAAGTTGCATGTTAAAACATTTCTTTTTGAACAAGAAATGCTAGTTTTCAGAGGCTGTTTGCTATCACGTGTTTCTGAGCGGGGCAGAGCGGCCATTTTTTATTTTTCACGATTTGCGAGAACGCTGCATGGGGCACGTACGTTGTGGGGTGAGTTATAAGTGGTAGCGAGTGGCGGTAATGGTCTTGTGGTTTGGAATTCTTTTGTTAGGTTTTGAAGCTGCAATTACAGTTGTTGTTGTTTTGTTATTTGTTTTGATTTTTATTTATAATGCTCTGTGAGTAGGATGGATCTGGTAATTCAATTACTGACAGGTACCTAAGCATAGAAAGAAAAAATTCCTAATAATCACTACGACAAAGAACTTTCGTAGTACTCAGTAATTAAACATTTAAGCTCAATGGTTAGGGCACACAGGATAACAACCCTGCCTCATTATTATCTCACAATCCTTTTCCCATATATTAGCATCTATTAGCGTCATATTTCCATTGAGGGACTGCCTTTTTGATCTCTTCAACCTAGCAACACAATCAATCCCTTGAAAAGAACGTTTGTCACAGTTTTTAGCACACAACTCTAACCAAACCATGAAAAAATCTCTTCAAAAATATCCTAATTCCAAAATCGCTATCCGCATATGCCTTAACCCTTAACATCACAAGTCACGCTCGGAGCACAAACGCAAGCTGCAAGGCATACTAAAAGCATTTTTGGTGCAACCCTAACTTAACCTGCTCTATCTCAATTACAAATTGGCTTCACCAGACATCGGGTTTAAGTGGAAGGATTACAGTTTAGGCTACTTTTTGATGCTCTTTGAGGGGTTTTGACAGTATTTTAGTGTTGAAATAATAATATAAAAGGTAAATTCTACACAAATATACCTTTAGATATAACACTAAATTATGTTTTTACAACTAAGCAAATTTGAGTGCTGTGATATACGTGGTTTAAAAGTGCATGTGAGGATTAATTGCCATTTACAATAGATAAGTCCTCTTGTTCATTTATCAATGTTCTTAGAGGTAAAGCTAATACGCAGCTAGTAACTAGTAACTAGAACAATCTGTGATGCAGCTTATAAACTTTTTTGTCACTCTAGCTAAATGAAAAAATAACGCTTCATTTGCTCTTTACCTAGCTGCCTACTCCTATTTCCATGAAATCGATTACGATGATATCAACCTTCATATTACATCGTCCTTCAAAGACTATAAGAAGCCCTAGAATCCCACAGTAAAAATATTGTTTGTGCGACACAAGAATGTTTTTAAAAACATCCCAAAATCCTCCAAAACACAGCACTTTTATATCATAAAGTTGTTTCACCGCATTGAATCCGCTCTGGTACCATTTCTCCTGCCTCCCAGCCGTAACTCTGAAATGAATGAATAAACACGCTATTTTTGTGACAAAACCACTATTTCTCGTAAGTAGCAGCGATCTTGAACATAATCTGGACTGCTTTTCTACGTTTGTGGTGTGGTAAACGTTAAAGGCTGAGAGCGTTTCAAGCCGGCTTTTCAGTATGCGAACAGACACAAACAAAAACTATAAATATTTTTTCAAAATGCAGGATGCTCTAAAATATTATATCTCAGGATAATATCTAAAATATTATATCCCATAGTGAAAAGCTGGCTTCATAGGTAGGTATTTACTTGTCATTTTCCGCAAGTAAATTCCGAGCATAAATACTGAAATAACGTGCCACAAGTAATTTTTAACCGACTTCCGAAAGGAGGTTCTTAATTCGTTGGAATGTTGTATGAAGTTGTGTTGTATGTGCTGTAGCACTATTTAACTTTTATAAACCGGACTATGAAAATTTATTTAAATGAATAATATAAAGTACATGGTACTTGCACTTTTTAACTATGTATAATAGAACAATAACTACACACATTGTAATTGCATTATAAGTAACAAATCGCCGATTTGGATAAAACTTCAAACAAAAGACAAGAAAAAAAACCGTTATTAAAAATATTATTTCTTGAATTGGTTCTTAGCTATGCTAACCATTACTGCAAACAGGCTGAGACCTATACAATATTGTTTTACATAAAGAATATATAAATCCGCTACTTCTCATAACTTGTGCAATCTCAAGAAAGTTGTAAACCGGGCCAAGTGTTACGTTTTATGTGTTTATAATGTCAAGCAGCAGCCTGCTTCTATACCATAATATTATTATAATAAACACTAGCTACTATTGCAAATAAACTTATTGTTCAGGGTATTTTAGGTAGGTTTTAGAGAGAAAAGAGGATTACGCACAGGCAGAAGTTTCAAGAATAAAACGCTTCGAGAAAAGGTAGGTATAAGTAAGTTCAACTCAGTCATGCGCGCGGCCTTATGTGTGGGTAACCCTTGTACATATACAGTGACTTTGTGTGAGTGACAAGAGGTACAGTCGGGTACAAATACAGTTATTTAGGGGTTGTATGCGGCTGTTTAAAGAAAAACAGTTATTACGTAATTTAATGTTTATTTATTTATAATGATTCTAAATCGCTACTTGAAAAATCAAATGATGATATTACCCAACATCCCTTCATCAATTTGACTCAAACGTTAACATTAATGAGTTTCATTATTTCCATCTTATTTTGGTTGACATTATGCGAAGCAATATAATTTTAAAATTCTAAAATTTTTAAATTCCCTACACATTTTGTTTACATTGTTATACTAGATTATGCGTCTTTTTACATTCTTAGTCCACACTTTTATTTATTGCGTACCCCGACCTAGAAAATATGTAAGGAGTATTTAATCCATCTTAGAAATTTGATCTCATTTATTTCTTAGATACTAGTCAATGTCAATTTGAAAAAAACATATGAGAAAATAATGAAAAACTGTAAAATGTAATAATAAAAAGCTCCGAATGTTGTTTCATTTTTTGAAACGCTACCTAACTCCTTAAACATTTTCTCCGTGAAGAACTAGACATTTTCGTAAACGACTGTACCCATAACAAAAAGCGATAAGAACATGTCATGCTCGGACGACGTCACTGTCACACGAATGAAAGTTGTATATTTACAAGCCGACGCACACATAGGGCCGCGCGCAAATCTGAGTTGAACTATCTATAGTGCCCTTACGTTTTGCTCGACTCGTCTTGGCGGGGACACTACCGTGCCCCCAGTCTATAATAGTCTTCTCTCTATCATAAAAAGGAAACGTTTGTCAGTTTGCTTGTTTAAACCCTAACCTACTCAAAAGGCTCCGAAACAGCGAGACCGATTTAAAAAACTCTTTCACTGTTGGAACGCTACATTATGCCCGAGTAACATAGGCAATATTTTATCCCGATACGGGCGGTAGTTACCACGGGACACGAGCGAAACCGCGAGAAAACTGCTACTTAGTTATTCATAAAATCTGTGTAAGAAAAGTTTGAAATAATAAGACGAAACGTAGATTTATAAATTAAGTATTTTCTTTTCAAAAAGTTTTCATTGAAAAGTCAATTTTACACGGACCAAAATATTTCGTTCATTCAAAGGAATTGACAAAATACATTTTGAAATCCGGATATACTTCGCTCGTGGCCTTTGAATGTCATTTCCGTCGCGCCGGAACCGGAAATATGACTTCTATTTCCAAATACATAACTGAGTTTGTGTTGAAGGTTTGACAGCATCCGGTTGCGACAACCAACTTGGTTAATAGACATTTCAACCAAGAACTTAGGTTTGCTAACTATTGGATTAAAATGGTAAATGGGTATAAATAGGTAATAGTAAATGTAAATCTTGTCCCTCTTATATTTCCACAAAAAACAGCAAAATGTCTTTTCGATGGAAATATAAAGACAGGAGTGTACTTCAACTTTTAAGAACTTCATAGGATTTTCACATACCGGTAAACAGGTATATTTTTGCTTAAGAATTTGCCAAAGTCAAAGTTTTTATTTGCACATGAATACCGTTACATGAAAAATGTAGTCATAACATTTGTGTATGAGAGTAATTTTATTTTATTTGTATCCTATTATTGCATAGCTGCGTCCTTACAGGGCATCATGTATGTACCTCTACATTTTAACACCTATGCATCACTCGTGATCGTAATAAATATTTACAGGCTTACTACAAAAACTTAAACATCTGTTGAACACCCATTTAAAAAAAAGCGTGGCCGCAAAGCGGACCTTATTTCAAAATTCAACAGACGTTTAAACGTACGACGACGGTTAAAGTTTGAGTAACCAAAAACTTTAAAATTACCTGTCTTCTTATCCAACTTGAAAGGCCTCGCTAACTACAATTCTTTTTTACTTACAGCATATATAAGCTAGATTGTAATATATCTCTATCCTAGACACCTCAATTTTAAGCAAAGCTAGCTAACCTACTTTTATCTTAAAGCAGCATTGTATTCGAATTTAGTATCATAGACATCCGATTATCATTATTATAAATTGTGACGTCATTTCCCGTTGCATTTGGCTCTCACCTAAGAGTACAAACACACTACAAACTTTTAGTCGACCGACAATTTGTTTGGGCTCATAAATCAGCATGAAGATAAATAGTAGTCCACATAGTATAACAGATCAGGTACTTCTTAAGACAGACTGTAAACTTTGATTAGAATCAAGATTTCCTTTAAAAAATCCCAGCAGTTTCTTCACACTGGAAAAAGAGACGGCCATCCAGAGAGATGCTGATTATCTTCAAAACCACGAGGGTAGCAATTTGGTAGCAACTAATGCCAGCTGGTAGCAATTAGGTAGCAACTCTCTATATGAATTTTGGGGGAATCTATTAGGAGTGACGGTCACCTATCGGCCGATGGTTTAGTCTTCAGTGTGCTGGTACTCCTAACAATGGTTTGTCTGCCAAAACATTAATTGAAACTATAGTTGGCACACGTTTGATTCGTAAACTATTGACTAATTCACATTCGACTGTGGCTTTATGCCAAATAACTGTTTATTGAGTTGTAGGTAACGATCGGTGAAGTAATATGTATGTGGAGAATATCATCTTCTACCTATAGTTTTCCTATGTTGGGGTCGGCTTCCAGACTAATAGGATGCAGCTGAGTGCCAGTATGCTACATGGAGCGACTGCCTATCTGACCTCTCGAACCCAGTTATCCCAGCAACATCTAGGTAAGACTGGTTGTCAGACTTTCTGGCTTCTGACTAACTTAGTGACTGCCAAAGATTTTGTTGATGTCATTGCGACTATTAACTAAGCCACAAGCTCCTGTAATAAGTACACCTTTAAGGTAAGTATCTCAACTTAAACATAGCAATACCAGTTAATAACTTAAACGAACAAACGCAACTAATCTTAAAAACTAATATTTTTATACAACCTCCCAGTCTTTGATCTTAACATCAACTTAGCTATTTGAACTTTAACTACGAGTTAAAGTTTAACCACGACGTTACAGTTTTATGAAGTTTCTATTACTTTGGTTCAATCGAAGTATGGTGGAACTTTTCAATCATAGAGATGCTTATTACTTGGTTATAAGATATACCTACTTAAAATGGGTTTTCTGAAATATTGAGTCGGCAGAAAAAGTACTGAAAACATCATCTGCCTAGCCATTTTCCAACTGTTTTGGGGTCGGCTTCCAGTCTAACCGGATGCATCTGAGTAGTGTACCAGTGTTTTACATGGAGCGGCTGCCTATCTGACCACCTCAACTCGATAGCCCTTATCAAGACTGGTTGTCAGACTTTTGGCTTCTGGCTACCCGTAACGACTGCCAAAGGTGTTTAAATGACAGAGTACTGAAAACTCGACATAATGAATTTTGCTTAATGAAGCTATAGGTAGTCCCACAGAAACTAGTTTCATGACCCAATTTTTTCCCAAAAAATCTTGTAAAATAAATAATAATCCAAAACAGAATTTCTGAACGAACAAAACTCCCGCTGCACTATTTGTCTCCGTTAATTAATTACGTAGCTCAAACAGATAAGGAAATGTGATTAATAAAAACAAATACACATATTCATTTATATTTATATGCATACAAAAGCATTTGTTTATGTCAAGTGGCGGGGATGAGGGATAAGGGATGATATCCGGTGATTGTAGAGTTATTGAGGGGCTCGTGGATAAGTTAAGTATAGATGATTTATCTGAAGAAAGCGGATGAGCTATACTTGTGTATTCATCACATTACCCCTCCCATTGCAGCGTGAGGGAGTGTCAGACTCTTACTGACTAAACCCATCATGTTCCTTCTGGAGTCCTTTATGTACCAGCGCCGCAGTAACTCTTTCGAACAATGCCGCAGCCCGAGCTGGCTTCGGCCCTGATCCCCGCTGGGTTTGCTAAATCTCTTTGTGGAGCAAGATGGTCACCCATCTAAGAACCGACAGAGTTAAGAGAGATATATTCTATGGGTATGTCATACTTATAAAATTAGGTATGGATATCCAAAATGTTGTGCTACTTAACTAACGTTAATAATATGGAAGGTTTATAACCCCGAAGAGTAAAAACAAGAAAGTAATCCATTACTGTGGATTATCATAAAACATGTAATGTATGTAAAATGTGTGTAATATTGTGACCGCGCCAATAAATGTAGGTATGTAGTATATTTTGTCACTCACACTCCTGTAGCTGAGACGAGTTTTATGCTTTTTAGATCTTAGGTAAAACCGTATAAGTAAATAAATCTAAAAAAAAAAATTTTTTTACAGAAACATTAAACTTTGATTGAGAAATATTTTGTATTTACTTTAATTGGTCTATTTTTTCGCTTTATTTTTTTAAGTATTATTTATTTACTTTTAGTTTTTATTTTTAACCTTACAATTGAAATATAAAAATCGCAAATTGTAGTGGAATATAAGGTCCACAGACCAAAAAACTGTAAGCGGAATGAATTACTTATATATGACTAGTTTCTGCCAGCGGTTTCACCCGCATCCCGTGGGAAGCTCTGCACGAACCCGGATAAAAAGTAGCCTATAGCCTTTCTCGATAAATGGGCTATCTAAGACTGAAAGAATTTTTCAAATCGGACCAGTAGTTCCTGAGATTAACGCGTTCAAACAAACAAACAAACAAACAAACTCTTCAGCTTTATAATATTAGTATAGTAGATATAGTATTAAAAGGCAGGTGTTGCTATGCAGTTACAATAAGGCACTTCAACACAAACCAAGACAAGACATCCTTTATACACGTATCCCAAAACAAATGCAAAAAAAAAAACTTCAACAACACACATTTTTAATAAAACCGCCCAACAAGCTTATCGAAGCGTAAAACAATTCTCCCACCCTGAGCCGAGCTGCATTAATTTCTCAAAAAATCCGGTTACGCCATTTTCCCGTGCGACGGGTTATATTTACTCCGTACATATTTTACGGGCGGATTCCATCGGATCGACAGATGACGTCGGCCGTATTTTACTAGGCTTTTACTACCTTTTGCACTTACGCCTCTTTTCCTAATGAGAAATGAATATAGGTGGTTTTAAAGCTGGTTTTCACACCTTAAAAAGAATATTGGGAGTTTTTTTCATCGGAAAGGTAGAATTCTTTATCTTAATTTTACCAAGGAAAGATTTGGTGCTGCCAAGGAAAGATTCAGTTTTACCCTAGACCTCCTAAACTACTGAACCGATAAGAAAAAATCGTTCATTGTTTTGAAAATACACTATCTCTGGGTAACGTACATTTTCCGTTTTTGTTATATTTACTCCGTACATATTTTACGGGCGGATTCCATAGGATCGACAGATGACGTCGGCCATATTTTACTGGGCTTTTACTACCTTTTGCACTTACGCCTCTTTTCCTAATGAGAAATGAATATAGGAGGTTTTTAAAATCGATTTGGGTTTCACACCTTTTGAATGAGGCTTGAAGTTTTCTTTTCTGATTAGGTAGATATTTTTGGAGTTTTAGAAATAAGTTTCGGAATTAGGGCCTGCTCTAAGTTGTTCAAATGGCAGATATCTTTCATATCTTTAGAATCAGTCTTACCCTCAAAGCACCAAAGCTATTGAACTGATTTGAAAAATCGTTCACTGTTGGGAAGCTACACTATATCCGTGTAACATAGGCGATATTTTATCCATGTGCTGAAAATAGTTTCCACAGGACGCTGGTCAAACCGCGGAAAACAACTAGCTAGTTTATATAAAGTTATCATCAAATTCCGTTCACCTATATTTCCGTAACTGCAGTCATTGATAGGTTCCGATGTCACCAGTGCAAACTCACCACTCGCAAACAATTAAACGCAACATAAATAACTGAAAACTGAAGTGAACTGGGAATAGTAATCGCGACAAAACATAGAGCATGTAAATAATTGGATACACCATAAGTATAAATTAATGTCTTTCAGAAAAATTCTGCAAAATTACACACAAAAGGCAACCACACATATTATCGGTTGATCTACTCTCTAGCTTCTGCCAGCGGTTTCACCCAGATCCCGTGGAAAAGCCACCACGCACCATAAAAGTCTTTCTGGACAAACTATCTAATACGGAAGGATCTTTCAAATCGATCTAGTTTTTCCTTATATTAGAGCAACTTTTTTGGCTGAAGAAAACCAAGGAAAGTATGGATTAGGTAACTGCCTGAAAGAGTACCTGAGTATAGTTATCGGCACGAATCTTGAGCTCTGACCTTCACCTGTGCAGAAGTAATTTTTTGGGTCCCTTTTGCGGTATGAAGTGAGGCGCGGGGGCTAAAGCGGTGATTGGCCCGCAGTGCATCGCGTCATAGTCATCACTCGGGATTGGTTCTTTGCTAATAAATCACTTCTGCGCAGATGTAGGTCAGAGCTCAAGATTCGTGCCGATAAATAAGAAGGGAGTGGATATTAAGATGACGTCTGTCAGAGAGAATTGAAAGCATAAAAACAAATAGCACCAAAAAACTTGGAAACATGGCTTCTTATCTTGTGAAGATCATACGTTTTTTGGCAAGAGTGTGTCCGCTGGGTTCAACGCTCTAAGTGACAACATGACATTTGACAAACACAGTCCCCGTTAATGGCAGCGAGTGAAACTGCTAGTATTAATTACTGCGACCCGCGGTGCATGTACACTGCTGTTGAAAACAGACATTTATTTGTCCTTCTACCCAGTGGGCCATTGGCCAATATAGTTTATTTTAACATCATTGGGTATAACAAAGTATATCGCGATAAACTCAAAGACGAATGCACGGCAATGCAATTTTCAAACGATTTTCGCCAATATGTAATACTAACTACGTCCAAGGCTGATCTCGGCCACGGCGGCTGTTCTTACATAATGAGATCAGCCAGCTGCGCAGGACATATGATACTGCACAAAATTTACGCTGACACAGGTGCACTCACTATTCCTTCACTCTCATGGCCCAATGGGACGGCAATCCGACACGACCGGAGAGAGATCACAAACTGGACCGACATTTACATGCTCTCTGACGCCCGGGTGTATCAATCACCAATTTCCGGACTCCGGACTTGTGAAAGTTTGTTAAACCCACCAAGCTATTTCAGCCCGAACCTAAAATTGAATCCGAGACCTCGGGAACGGCAACGTCGCAAAACCGTAAAGCCGAAATAAGGTATATGCCCGCCTCTACGAAGCTTGAAAAAATAGTTACTTAATTCCTAATTCCCGCAATAAATAAACCAACACACTTATCAATAATTAACTTATCTTTCTAAACCAGTAATTCGGAAATATCCGATACACTTTCTTGCGAAATGCCAAGATAATAAGTCTTGCTACCCAAGTACCCAAGTCCGACGCGATTCATCTTGCACTATCTATGTAATTACTATACTTAACTATAGTTTTCTAAATGTCACTTTATGTTAGACTAGTATATGGAAAGATTGATATCTTACAGATAGAGGGATATAAGAAAGCTTTTGCTACAAATCAGTATAAAACAAAGTCGCTATTTCTGTCCATGTTTCCCTATACTCCTATGTCCCTTTGTACGCTTAAATCTTCAAAACTTCGCAACGGATTTTGATGCTTTTTTTTTAATAGATAGAGTGATTAATGAGAAAAGTTTGTATGTATAATAACATACATTAAATAGTGGGGAAATAGTGTTATCGTCTGCGAAGCCGGGGCGGGTCTATGTATAAAGAAAATCGTGGTAGTAGCGCTTTCATACAAGCGGATTTTTCGCTCGGTTTTTCCATGCGACATTACTCTATAAAGTGTGCAAACTTGTGAGAAAGATAACGTTGAAAATGACTGATTCTTAAATCAATAAGTCGCGTTTTGCTACACGTCACAAAACACCTTATTTCATACTTAAAACTTAAAACAATCAATTACCTACACTTTGTTCTTCAAAAAAAAAACCTTAATTAAAATCGGTTCATGTTTCTAGGAGCTACACTACCACTACTAGGATTAACACAAAGATAACCATGATAAGCATAAAAAAACATGAGTATTTCGGGTTCAAAAAAGGTAACATTAGAAGCAAAAATATGTGTTCAATTCTACGCACTTTATAACAACCGAGGGGTTAGAAAGGTTACGAAAATTCGGCTTCATCATAATTAACTGTTGTATGCATGAGTTAATTGTTTTGACAGTTTATATGTTGTTCAGCAAACCGTTGATTAATGAATAATGTATTGTTAAGCGGTATTTTGGGTAATTGTTTTATACTGCATGTGTTTTTTTTAAATTGAGAGTGAGTTTTCGTCCCTCGTTGTGCGCGTAGGCGGTTGAATAAAAACTTTTTGCAGTAGATGCTAACATTAAAGTAGTATAGTTTAACTGCCTCGTTGGTCTAGCTGTCGCAAGTGCGGCTGCTGAGCACGAGGTCTCGGGTTCGATTCCCGAGTCGGGCCGAAATCGCTTTGTGGGTTTTAGAAGACTTTCACAAAGCAGCCCGGAGCCTGGAAGTTGGCGTATGATACTCCCGTGCATCGGAGAGCACGTAAATGTCGGTCCTGCGCCTGATCTCTCTCCGGTCGTGTCGGATTACCGTCCCATCGGGCTATGAGAGTTAAGGAATAGTGAGTGCACCTGTGTCTACGCAAATGCTCGTGCACTATATAATATGTCCTGCGTAGTTGGCTAATCTCCTTACGTGAGAACAGCCGTCGTAGCCGATAATCGGCTAAGAGGACATCATAGTTTTGCTCCCAAAAGTATCTATTATTATGGGATATCTAGCTGGACATTGATGGACCTTGCAAGGTAACCAAAAAGATGGTCAGCAGCTTCTCCGAAACTAAAAATATCCCACACTGAAGTCAGTCCATACTATATACTATACCATAAAGAAGAAACGTCTGTTTGTTTTTTGGTACCTTAAAGGCTCCGAAACTAACGAGCCGATTTGAAAAATTCTTTCACTGTTAGAAAGCTAGACTCTTTCCGAGTAACATAGGCTATGCTTTATCCCCGTACAGGCAGAACAGAAAACAGCTAAATTTAAAAAAAAGTCTTTTGAAAAAAGGATGGAGTTCTATTAATAAATAAAAAGCATTTTGGACCACAAACCCACAAAAATTACGAACCAAAATAAAATACCTTAGCAAATAGTTTTTCATTGAATATCCAGAGCCTAAAGAAAAGTTAAAATGCCGGCATCCAATATAAAATTAAATAAAGGAAACTTGTACCAAAGTTTTCCCATTTATTTCTCTCTCTGGACTTTTGGGTTGCCACAATAAAAATTATGTTTTTAATTTATTACGGAACCACCTGCTGCTGGTGGAACAAAAACAGTATTTTATAGTCTTATTTTATCTGGCAACCCTGGTATAGAAATACTGGTTTATCCTAGCTACCCACGTACGCACCGTTTTTTAGTTTTTGTGGTAAGTAGTATATATAAAAGGTTTTATTTTTGGGTGTTGCGAGAAATAGTATTATTAATTATTTTAAGAATTTTTGCTAATGTAATTTGTTTGTTTGTCTTCCTAGTCTTATTCCCAGCTATGTTGGAGAGCTGTTGAGTACCTCTCGATGTTTTACAACGAGCGATTACCTATCTGACCTCATCAATCCAGTTACCCGGGCAACCCAATACCCCTAGGTAGGCCTGGATGTCAGACTTATTGGCTGACTACCCGTAACGACCGAAAAAGATGTTCAAATTGTAGCAGCGGCCTACATTTGTACTGAAGTACCTACATGCAGATTTTCCCTAATATATAAGCTGATTTATGAAAGTTAAGCTAACATATAGTAAGTTCAACTCAGTCTTGCGCGCGGCCTTATGTGTGGGTAACCCTTGTACATACACAGTGACTTTGTGTGCGTGACAAGAGGTACAGTCGGGTACAAATACAGTTATTTAGGGGTTACGGCTGTTTAAAGAAAAACAGTTATTACGTAATTTAATGTTTATTTATTTATAATGATTCTGAATCGCTACTTGAAAAATCAAATGATGAATTTTCGGATTCGCTACTCTCACCGAGGTAAATTATAAATTTTGACTCCATGTCAAAATGTCTATAGTATTTTTCTTTTTTCTTTTGTACATGTCGACAAGTATTACCCAACATCCCTTCATCAATATGACTTAAACGTTCATTTATGAGTTTCATTATTTCCGTCTTATTTTGGTCGACATTATGCGAAGCAATATTATTTTTTAAAATTCCCCACACATTTTGTTTACATTATTATACTAGATTATACGTCTTTTTACATTCTTAGTCCACACTTTTATTTATTGTCCGCCTACCCCGAGATCTAGAAAATATGTAAGGAGTATTTAATTCATCTTAGATATTTCACCTCATTTATTTCTTAGATACTGTCAACGTCAATTTGAAAAAACTTATGAGAAAATAATGAAAAACTGTAAAATGTAATAATAAAAAGCTTTGAATGTTGTTTCATTTTTTGAAACGCTACCTGACTCCTTAAACATTTTCTCCGTGAAGAACTAGACATTTTCGTAAACGACTGTACCCATAACAAAAAGCGATAAGAACACGTCATGCTCGGACGACGTCACTGTCACACGAATGAAAGTTGTATATTTACAAGCCGACGCACACATAGGGCCGCGCGCAAATCTGAGTTGAACTATCTACAAAGCCAAAGCCCCTCTACTCAATCAGAATAACGTCATAAAAATGATTGTTTTTCACTTTAAAATCAAAATACAGAATTGAATTTTGGCTTCGTCTGCATTGTTATATTCTTGGCAGTGGCACAATACTGAGATCTACGAATAATGGAGGAGTTAAATTGTCTGCTCAAAATTATTAAAGAGGTAGCAAGCTGGTAGTTAATTCGGTGAGAAAAGGCTGATTTTTTATCAATAAATAAATGAAGAAATGACACGGCATGTGTTTTTATCCAATTTGGGGTTTTAATTTAGATTAACACTTTAGACTAGCTTCAGCCAGCAGTTTAACCCGCGTCCCGAGAAAACTACTTCGAATAAAAAAGAGCCTCTAGCCTTCTAATAAATGAGCTATCTAACATTGAAATCATTTCTCAAATCCAACCAGCATTTTTTTTTTAGATATTACTGTATTTCAATATGGATGTAGTTTTTTATCCATAAAAGCTATACTTTTTGTCAATACTACTATACAAAGCAAAACAAGTTGTAGGTATATCAATTGTAGTCCAAAGAATGCCACATTCACCCTCTCCTGGCTCCTTGTTCTAGATATCGGAGAACGTCAGTCGGCGGTGAGATATGGCGTTATTTGACATTCGTTTTATGATTTATTGTACTCCACCGAACACAACCCTTGGAGATACGGAGAAAGTGACTGAATGTAGTGTTGCCAACTTAGCGGGAGTTTTTCCCCGAATTAAGGGAGAAAAAAATGTGTAAATGGATCTTTAGATAATTACCGTCTTACCACAAAAACTTTTAAACGTCAGTTTATGCCTTGTCTAAAAAAATGACAAATTATGACGTTGACATATGGTTCATTTTGCAGCCAAAATTTTATTAGACAAGTGTAAAACAGGGTTTAAAGTTTTTGTAGTAAGGCCCTTATAGTTTTGAGTTTATTTAAGGGTAATTTGTATGTTTCATCGTCAGCCTTTCTATTGTGCCACAGCTGGGCACAGGTCTCCTCTCACATGGAGAAGGATTAAGCCTTAATCGCTACGTTTGCTCAATGCGGTTTAGCGATTTCAGGCTTTATAGTCCGGGTTTCCTTTAGTGTGTTCATTTAATTTTTAATCAATCAATCTTTAATCAGCCAATGGTGTCCAAAGTTTACTTAAAAATACATACAAACTTAGAAAAGTTGCATTGGTACTTGATACTTGCGTGAACTCAAACCTACATGCATACTCATACTTGAAAGGTTGGTGCTTTACCCAAGGCCACCACGACTCCAAAAGAAACATGGGTGCTTTTAGTCAGCAAGAGTCTAACATTCCCTGTGGTGATTTAACGATTTCCCATCTACCATAAAAAAGCCTTTGGGCCAAGGTATCTCTTTTGAACAATCCCGGACTAAGAAAACTAATCTAATGTCAGTCAAAGAAGATTTTGGTTAGCAGTTAAATCTAATTAAAGTAAACTTTATTTTATCCCCGGAAGAGATATTTCCTTTAGTTCATTACGATTCCCAGAAATATCATTTTCATTCTTTGTTATGAAACTTAATTTCAGTTTCAATCATTCTCACGACTAAAATCAAATTAATATCGCCATTTTGGCTGTGGTAAAGGCATGAAAAAGTTATGTTTTACTTGTTATTTTATAACTAGCTATTTTCCTACGGTTTCACTCTTGTTTCTTTCTGAGGAAACTTCTGTCCGTTACTGGATAAAATGTAGCCTATGTTACTTGCGGAAAGTGTAGATTTCGAACAGTGATTTTTTCAATCAGTTTAGAAATCGGCTATGAAATAATCGGTAGAAGCCGACTCTTACTAATACAAGGTGTTGATTTGCATTTGTGCCATAGTTCAGGAGGAGGACATACAATACGTAAATAATCGATTGGAATTACAATAGATGGGAAATAACTAATATGCACTGCTTTTTTTGTCATTGTAATGTCGTGGCATTTCCGAAGTAATCCAATTTTATGAATGAAATTTATGAGTGATCGTTGCGTATGCTTTGTGTTTGCGTTTGTGTGAGGGTGCAGCACGGTTTTAACGCCAGTAACATACGCGCCAAGTTTAAATAAGGCTAGATGACATTTACGGAATTCCGAAAAAAAATTTAAAGAAAAAAAATTACGTACCAATTTTTTTATTGATTTGGGTCGAGAATCATTAGCATAATTACCTCCTTGAATATGGCACGGATGCAAATCAACAGCTTGTATATTAAAAAGTAACCATATTTCTTTTGTTTGCTAGCAAAGAAAAAAAAACCTGCGTGGTACATTGAGCGACTGCCTACCAAATAAAAATTATAACTTCCCCACCTGTTACTGTTACAGTCTTTTCATCGTCCCACTGCTGGGCTGCGGCCTCCTCTCACACGGAGAAGGATTGAGCATTAATCACCACGCTTGCTCAATGCGGGTTGGTCGCCACCTAACAAATTAATATGCAAAAACTTATGCCAGAACATACAACCTCTTTTATCCGCCAAAATAAATTCGAATAAAAAACATAAAGAAAGACATAAAAAGAAGAATATCCGTGTCATTAGAATGTCATGAAAGCAAAATTTTCTAATGTGATCCTATGTAATTTACAAATAAACTTGTTGAAACGTAAATCTTGCGTGCCTACTACAGATTTTTTGGAAAATGATTTGACTACCAAAATAAGAGGTTAGTAGAAATTCATTACTTGTGTACATACCCATACATTCTATGTACCGTATAAAAGTACGTATATAAGTGTGCAGTCACAGTGTGCGGGGAGAGGGCAGCTGGAGTTTTTGCGGGTAACGCAAACATATATTTTTGTCAGTGATTTCCGCTCACTCGCTCCGCTCGCCTCATTCCAAATGTTATCTGCATAAGGATTCCACTGCCCGCTCCACACACTTAAAGTCAGCTGTAGCTCAAATTTTAATACTAGTAAATTAATAGGCTTTCGATTTTTATTCTGTAAAGACAATGGCATAAAGTTAAAAGTCAAATCCAAAGCAAGCTGACTGCTATGTAGCGTTACAGCGTTACAGCGTTACACACGTTAACACCACAAATTAGTTTAAAGGTAAAACTTACTGTCCCATACGTATGTATGGATCCGAAAAGGGACTAATTTATTTTCAAAACCCTTTTCTGTCCCTTCTCTAGTTTGCACGCGAAAGTTTTTGGTTTCCAATCTAATAATTACGACAATTACTTATTATAACGCGTTTTCATAGTACTATTAGTGAATTAAAGTTGAGATACTAATAATTAAGGCAATAGTGACGAAAAGACGTATTGCGAGAAACAAACAATCACACACACAAACATAGCTAAAGAAAATGACAACGATGAATAGAATACAAATATTTTTGGTTACAGAAGAGGAGAGAAGACATTTGAGATGGGTAAAAGGCCCTCTGAATCTAAGCGCAAAGACAAAGATGGAGAAACGAAAGTTCTATTCAAAAAGTCAAACGCAACCATGTTCGTACACTCAAGAACTGGTTCGGCGACATCACAGCTATTTTCTAGAAGCGGTATGCTACTCATCAAGAAGAACTTAGAGAACAATCACAATTACTACACGGACAGAGGCAAACTTAAAAGGGATTTGAGTGTTGAAACAGACTTTTGTATAATGCGCAGGTACTACAGAGGTAAGAAGAACAAATTGTCCACACAAGACGGCTCCGCCAAGTCCAAATACTCCACAGTAGTCGACACAGAAGTGGAAACTATAGAAGAGTTCCCAGATATGAGTGCCTGTGGTGATAATGATACTGATAATAAAAGTAATCCACCTCTAGATCTAGCATCAGTAATGCTAGATAATCTTAAAGATCTCATTAACCAATGGATTCAAAAACATTTGCTAGAGAATAAAGATACAAAACAGAAAATAGATACAGTGTTGGATAATTTAATGCAGAAGTTAGATCAAAAAGGGAATTTAGGATCATCTTCGGGATCTACATATGTCCTGCACAGGGAAGCTACCAACCAAGAAGTTAAAAACAAAAAGGTTTCGACCGCGTCCATTACTCGTCAATATTGCAAACATTCACGTAATGTAAAAGTTGGATCTTCCAGTAACATCAGTGAAAAGTCGTCATCCCTCACTCTCCCTTTACAATACAAAGATATCAGAATTATCTCTACTTTGAGTATTCCAAGAAGTTTCCATAAAAGGGGAATGGAAGAAAAGAAAGATGAGCACGGCTCTTGGTACAAGATGAAGAAAATCAAACATAAGAATATAATTCTTTCCATTGATAAGTCAAATAAACTAATAGATTCATCGAGCTACGATTTAGTGGCGATATCTACTAAATCATTGACGAAAAGATGCAATTACGATATGAATGTAAAGAAGAAAAAGCGTCATATTGTATTTTTTCCAAAGCCTTTTTATAAAAGCGCTACAGATATTTCAAGTACTACAAATAATGAACACTCCAAGATTAATAACATTGAGATTACTAAACATCATTTAGATGATATGCCGAGCGTTTTGAAAAGCCTTTACTACAATGATCCTGTTATAACAAGTACACTTGATAAAAATATTCAATATGACACTAGAAATGATAATTGCACCATGACTGAAAAAAATTCGAATGAATTAATAAATAAAGCTAGATCTGAAAAGACAAAAGATGGATACGTTAAAATAAAGAATGGTAAATGCCTGTATGAGGGTGATCAAAGCGAACCCATCGTTACTATTGATTTTGTAGATCAAAAAGTTAAATATCCTACTCCGAAAAATTCCAAAACTATGAAAATTACTAAAGAAGAAAATCTCAAAATTAGTAAGAGCTATAAGAAAATTTCAGACAAAGGTAAAATTAACAAACGGAAGAAGCGTACACCAAATAAATTGACCTCGAATTTTAAAACACCCAAATACCAAAATATTCACAACAAACAATTTACGTTTCTCTACAAGAAAGCAAATGATCAAATGTCTCAAGGCAAAGAATTCATGAAACATTGTCAAAATATTATCCAGTATTTTGAAGATTACAATGGAAACAAAAATATCAAACTAGATGTTCGCATAAATGTATTCCCGATATTTGAAAATAGGACCAAAGATGTATGTACAAATATTAGTAACGAAGCTTCTGGTATTCATGATACTATGGGTGGCCCTACTCTCCTGTACAATGTGCGACCTACTCAAGAATGTGCACCGGTACAAATAGATGAAGAATCTTTAAAAGATCCAACAGAAAACAGTTCATGTAACTACGTTCCTGAAATCATTCCCCTACTTGATGGCGCAGTTAGTCAAACTAAATACATTTTCAATGAGAATCCAAGAGAAAAACTAGACACAGTTTCTAAACATAACAGTGTTATAGAACAAGGTACTTTAACAAGTGAACTAGAGATAGTGCAAGAGATTAGTGAGCTTCGATCAGTTATAAAAGATTTGGCTGCAGCAGCTGAAAAATTTGTAAGTGAGCAGGTGAAAAGAGACTCGAATAAGTCAAATGCTCAACAAACCAACATTTCGGGAAACGAAAGCAACATTTTCATATCCAGTCCAAAAGCAGAAACAGCTAATCAAAAAAATCCATCCATAGCTGTACAATATTCCAGAGAGTTTAACGAGAAACAGAAACTGCTATCGGGCTTGAAGATATCTAAAGAACCAAAAAAGAAAGACAATTTTGAGTTTTACAATAGACTCGCCAAGAAAAGCACTTCGTACCGTATTATTGATAGCGAGTCTATACTCAGAGTGACGGACATGACATCTAAAGGTAATGAGTTTAACGAATACAAGCTGATGCATGCTGACGAAGCTTTAACGTGTTGTTTACCTAAATCAAGATCTTTATTTGAAATGACATCAGATCAAATACATGGGCGAAAACTAATAGCCATGTACTGTGATGGATATCAGAAATGTACCCAATGTCGTGTCTGTAGTGTGCATCCAGCTCCATCTTCAAGTTCAGAAAGTTCAAAAAGCACTTTTAAAAATTGGTTCTGTAGGAAAAGGAAGGTCGACAGGTGTTGTGTGAAGAAGAAAGAAACTCCTCCTCCCGCTAAAAAAAAGAAAAAAAAGAAAGTCGAAAAGAGTTTATCATCATGTGTGTGTAGATTGGCTTCTATGTCTGCAGATTCGGAGCCGCAAGAGAAGCCAGAAAAGCAAGAGAAACCAAAGAAAAAAAAAAAGAAAGTAGAAAAGAGTTTATCATCATGTGTGTGTAGAATGACTAGTGACGCAGATTCGGATCCTAATAATATAACCATGTTGAAACCAGAGAGTCTAAATTTTGGTTACTCTTCTACGATGTCCATTCCTCAAGAAAAACCGCATGAAAAGGTGAAAGAGAAACGGAATTATTTGGATGAAGAAAACAACATAAGTGTGTGTTGTGACATGACCAAGCAAAAATGTAAGAAAGTGCGCAAAGGAATGGGCTTCGGTGAAGGTTGTGTGTACTGTTTATTAATGTGGATACCTATCTTAATCATATTAATTTTGCTATACGTATTCGTGTTAAAAAAGAATATGAATTACCCCGACGAAGTGAGGGTCGTCGGCCGACAAGGACCGGAGAGAGCGACAACCAGACCCATTCCGCGGCGGAACCAGTCTTCACTCTTTTATGTTAAACTTGCTGATTTAGGATTTTAACGCGGTGTTGTTGTTTTTATTTATATTTGTTTTTACTTTCTAAATAAAATTATAATCCATGCTTTGTTTTTCTTCAACATTACCTTGAAGGCCTTTTTGCCAGAAAAAATACATGTGCATCTTATTTTGTATTTTTTTTCTCAGGTGACAGGAGTAATTTTGAATCTAAATGGAAACAACTAAAGAATCAATCATGAAAAAGGGAAAAAGACCAAAATCAGCAACGAGATACCCTAAGAGAATGCCCACGTATGTTGTAGCGTTTGCTGTTCAGGAAAGTCATGATGATCCACCAACAAATCAGCAAATACCTAAAAAGCGAAGTTTCGAAACTGGTACACCAAGTATCAGATCAATCTCACCTTGTGGTTCCATCAATTCATCAAACACGTTTACCATAACTCCGACTGAAAAACGTTCTCATGACATAGCAACGATCAGTGAAGTAAAGATTGATATTATAGATGAAAACCAATGTGGCGATGTAGAAAAGAAGTCCCCTCAAATAAGCAGCTACTTTTTGCTGGATAATAGGATAGCGGACGAACAGCCCGAAATAATATTCAATGCATCAAAACATATAAAAAAAAGTAAAGAAAACAACAAATTTACCAGGAAGAAACCCAGGAAAAACAAACGTGTCATCAAGTTCAAGAATGTACATTTCAAATATAAAAATCCTAAAAATAACATCTCTAGAAGGCTTGAAAAGTATTATGAAAAAACAAAAATGAATTCACCAAATGCTGAACAAATCCAGAAACAGATTTGTTCCAACGTTTTATCAAAAGTGGTTTCTAGATCGCGAGTTCTGAAAAAAGTACTAGCGAAAGAAAACCTGCTTGACGAAGCCGGTCGAATTTCCTTTTCTGATGGTACGAGCATTAATGACTTCGACGACGGCTCCCTTAGTTCTTCACCCTCAACTACCAAAAAATCTTTCGTAAGTCACACAAGTCAGAATACCTTAGTACGCAAAGGCTCATCAACATCATCAAGAAATGATGACTTTTACAGCATAAAAACTGCAAATTCAGTAATACAAGTATCTTCAGATATTACACCTTATAAAACTGATATAGTCAATATTGCTGTCGCAGTGGCTTTTAACTCAGCAAAGCCAAAAAACAATCCAGATGTTATCACCCCAAGTATTCACGAGACATTTATGCAAAAAGTAAATTTAACCAGCCAAGAAACATTTTTTGCGAACAATACCGAACTTACGTCGGAAACACCTTCTGAAGAAGAACCCAAGTACTTCAAAATTAAGTACGATGAACTCCCTCCGATGGATCTAAATGACCTCACCCCGATTAACAACAATAAAAAAGAATTCGGAAAAGAATCCCACACAATAGACAGCAAAAATATGGTTGGCATAATGTCTAGTGAGGACGATACTTTTGTTATCGCTCGAACAAGTTCCGATTTCAATAAATCAAGTATCAACTCTGGCTTCACTTTTACATCTAACTCAGATACAACGTTACGGACTGAAATTGAACAACCACTCAAGAAAGATGAATTTGCTACCCAAATTAATAACCTACCAAGTTTGTTAGACAAAGTGATTAATCTTGGATTATATCCAGGAATAACACCTTCAACTAGCTCCGGGGCAAACTTCGAAAATGAATTGAACGATGTCTCAATAACGGATAAGAAACCATTAAGCTTTACAATAATCCCAAATAACAAAGGTGACGATCTTCCTGAAGATTTTAAAAATAACTTAACCATTCTAAGAAAGCCTTATGAAGTAGACAAGGTGATGAGCCCTCAGAAACTTCCCATACCAAACGAAGTACCCATAAAAACTAAACTTAAAGACGCAGACAGACCTCCGAGAAGAACAGGCGCTGATGAAGTCAGAAATAAATATCCCACAGACTTGGGCGAGATGTGGGAGCGACTGACTTTGGTATTAGATTTAGCTGTTCAGAGATTGGAGACTACTTTAGCTGACAAGATTGCTAAGGACGTAAAAGCTTCTCTAGCAATCTTCAATCAGCAAGAATATAGAGTACCAAAATTAGAAACCCGACTATTGCAAACGACACCTGTGCCAACCACGCACGAAAGACCGATCCCGGTGATGTCACACAAAGAAGTATTCGTAGTAGAAGACCATCTTAAACAAGATACAAGTACATACGTGCAGTGCGATTTGGTGCATAACCACGTTATAGATCAGCTAATGCACCATTTGAGTGTAGATGGGCAGCAACTGATACCGACTTCCACAATGTCATTAAAGAAGTTAATGAAACCGCAGCTTATAAAAGATTATTATGAGATTTTGAAGACGCCTACAACGGTCGTTGATAGTACTATATTAGAAGTAGGGAGAGGAGATACGGTGACTGTTTCGACGGCCACAGCTGAGATCCGCAGAGAACAGGGATTAGCTCACAAGATCCTGTTGTCCGGGACATTGACGTTTATCAGAGAGAATTTGTTCATACTCACGAGTGTGCCTACCTTTTTCGTTGTACTGTTATGTCTTTACGGAATTCTTCTAATTATAATGAAACCTATGTAATTTTGGTGAGTGATTTTTGAGTTTTATTGGTTAACCTTTCAGTTGCTGAGGTTGTGACTTTTTTCGGGCGACGCTATTTATGAAATTATTTTAACATTAATACGCAATACAGATCACATTCAAAAATCTATGTAAATAAAATAAAGCTGAACAGGTTATTTCTTTCAACACGCCAATCTTAGGAACTGCTGGTGTGATTTGAAAATATATTTCAGTATTTGATAGCCCATTTATCGAGGGAAGCTACATTTTATCCGGTAAAAACAGTTCCCTCTAGATTGCAGCTGGTACCACGTGTGATTAAATAATTCAACATTTAAAATAAATAATATTTTTTATTTTAAACATATCCGTGACTTTTCTGTCGCAACGCAAAATAAATTAAATATTTCATATTTACATAGTTTGAATATCCTGTTTTCTGTTATTACATTAAATAAAATATGCAGGTAACAAAATGTTTAAATAATACTAATTCGGGTAATAAATAATCAATAAGCAATTTCTAACAGAACTTTAACATCTGCTTGAAAATTCTTGATTCAATTTACCAAACGGACTAATTAAAATCATGTTTCCCTAGAAATTGTGAATGATCTTTTATCCCACGACAACGGGTGAGCCATATCTGTGTGTGCAATTAATTATACATATACATAGTCATTGAATGCGTAAGGCCGTATACAGAAAGAAAGCTGGAAGAAGCTGGAAACTTATAAGCGCTTATCGGCGCTTGACAGCGCTGGTAACTCGCGCAGGAAAATATAAATATGAGCACTCGCTTACAAGTTTCCAGCCTTCTTTCTGTATACGGCCTAAGCTCGGGAGCGCTCAGTAGTGGCCGAGTCGCCGAGACATACAAAGACTATATGCATGTACAAGTTAGTTAGATCACCTGTTTTCGTAAGAAAAAACATCATATATTACATATAACAATTTTATGGGCAGTTTTACGGTAAGTTGCACTATCCTACATCCTACATCCTACATATATTATAAACGTGAATGTTTGTGAGAATGTATGGATGTATGTTTGTTATTCAATCACGCAAAAACGGCTGGACCGATTTGATTGAAATTTGGTATGTAGATAGGTGATACCCTGGATTAACACATAGGCTACTTTTTATCAACATACCACGCGGGTGAAGCCGCTGGCGGAAGCTAGTTTAACTATAACTATAACCGAACCATTTTCAAATGTCTAACCGATTTGACCAATGGACGACATTTTCACGGCTAGTTATTACTAAAATTAAATGATGTAACTCACTCTTAGAGTGGTTAAATTCATATTTTTACGTCGATTCTAAACTGAATCGAATCCAGAAACTAATTTGAAATAAACTGTACACTCGCTGGCAAAAAAATGTACACAATGATAAAGCGAATTAATAAAAGCGTGATATAAAATGAAACAATATTATCAGAAAGAGACAAAATGTTCCCATAATGTAATAGAAGTTGCGAATAGACGGTTTGACTTTTCAATTCAATATTTAACTTTCCAATGGCCAAGCAATTATGATATTATCAAAGTTCTGTCAAAAATTACAATGGTATCTTAATGTCTATTGTATTGCTGTCGGTTTGTTCATTGTCCTTGTGCCAATACCAAGTGTCCTGATCTGTCCAATGTGAAAACCGGACGGACGCGACGACTCCTGAAAATGATGATAATTTTAAATTAAAATCGATATGTAGTCATTTTGTAAAATTGAAGAGTTTGTTTGATCGCTTATTTCTCAATAACTATGCGTTGAATTTGAAAAAAATATTCAATGTTTGATAGCGCACTCATCGAGTAAGGAAATAAGCTTTTTATCAAGATGCACGGGAAAAGTTCTCATAGGATGCAAATTCATTTGTGCATGCACTACATGCTCTAAAAAACCATTGTATTCTCAAAAAGTATTTTAACCAATTTAAAAAATGTTAACTAGATATATGCTTGATCTTAAACGTGTTGTGTTGTATATCATAAACATTTTTTGAATACTTTTATAACTAACCCATATTTATTGCACGTAAGTGTAACTGTCGCTTACCTTAGCTTAGCGCTCTTCTTCCTGTTGCCATCAGCAATGGCCACAGCCTGAGCTACCACTGGCCCATCATCAGTCACATCCTGGCAAAATGAAATATAATATATGCCTATTAATATTATTAACGCGAAAGTTTGTATGTCTGTACGGATGCTTGTGCCTCTTTCACGCAAAAACACTAGATGGATTTTGATGAAACTTGACAGTAAAAGTACGTTTAGTAATGTGAGACTTTCTCTGTATTTCGTCTGGCAGTCGTTACGGGTAGGCTAGAAAGGCTCCCATCATGTTCCTTCTTAAGCCCTCTATGTACCAGGGCCGCGGTAACTATCGAAAAATCTCGCAGCCCCGGCAGACTTTGGCCCTGGTGGCCCCCACTGGGGTTTGAAAGTCTGACAACCCATCTCACTAAGGGGTATTGGGTTGCCCAGGTAATAGTCCCCAGGCCGGCGAACAAATTTTTTTTTGATACATATACATTTAAGACTTTGTGAGTGCCTTCCTTACGATGAGTCCGACAAACTTTTCGGATGCGCAAATTTTGGTGCCGCTGCGTTTTTTAATGCTTGACTCCTGAAATTGTCGATATGACGTCACTATGGCTCTTCGTACATACACGTTTCATCTTTTGAGAATCGTTTAATAAAGTTAACTAGAGAATGGTGGTCAACTTGTCCGATAAAGATCGTGCTGCGTTTGGAGTGTCCACCATCCTGAAAATGTCGATATGACGTCACTATGACTCTTCGTACATACCTGTTTCATTTTTTGAGATTCGTTTAACAAAGTTAACTAGAAAATGGTGGTCAACTTGTCCGATAAAGATCGTGCTGCGTTTGGAGTGTCCACCATCCTGAAAATGTCGGTATGACGTCACTACGACTCTTCGTACATATCTGTTTCATTTTTTGAGATTTGTTTAATAAAGTTAACTAGAAAATTATGGTAAGCTTGTCCGACAAAGATCATGCTGCATATGGAGTGTCCACCGTCCGGAAAATATAGATATATTTTAAGATTTGGTATAAAGTACTGACAATTGGTGTGAAGTATGTTAATAGTAAATGTTGCATTTAGAAAGTCGTTTCGAATGATATATGTATCATTACTACAGGAGGGATTTATTAACTTGAAAACACCTATCGATAAAATAATCTTATATAAGCTCTAGCTTCTGAAATACTAACAATTCGCCGAAGTTTTTTTAATATGAAATGTTGCATTTAAAAACGTCTTTTGAATGATGTATAACTCATTACTAGAGATGGGATTTATTTAATTGAAAACATCTATCAATAATTATAATTTTAAATAAGCTCTAGCTTCTAAACTACTAACAATTTGTCGGAAGTATGTTAACACGAAATGTTTCATTTGGAAAGGTTTTTCAAATAATATATAATTTGTTACTAAAGAAGTAATGGATTAGCTTGACAGAACCTACCGATAATATATTCTTAGAAAAGCTCTAGCTTTTAAAGTACTAACAATTTTTCGGAGTTATGCTAATACAACCTTGCGCTTAAAAAGATCTTTTGATTGAAATATGGCTCATAACTTCAAGTGAGATGTTATTCCTTAACACAATGTAAAGTATCAATAATATGCCTTAGGTCAGTTATGTCTTCCAAAATACTAAGAATCGGTAAGTGGTATGTTAAGACGGAATATAGCGCTTAAAAAGATCTTTCGATTGACATATGGTTCATACCTAGAGGTGGGACATTATTCCCTAACATAGTAAAACCTATCGATAATACGCCTTATTTGGGCTATATCTTCTAAAATACTAAGAATTGATAAGTGGTATGTTGAGACAAAATGTTGCACTTAAAAAGACCTTTTGATTGATATATAGTCCATTAATAGATGTGGGATATTATTCCTTAACATAATATAAACTATCAACAATACGTCTTAGTCAGGCTAGTTTTTCTAAAATAGTAATTAAAATTGGTAAGTAGTATGCCAATTTAATATACTTAAATAATGCACGTGAATATTTAAGTCAGAAATTGACAAAAAGAATAAACTTCTTCCGATTGTAATATTTTTTTCTCATTTTCTTGTCGAACTGACTATTTGCCTCACTACATTTGTCGGACAAGTCGATATTTGCAATAAGAATAGTATTATCTATCATTGTTGTATTTGACCGACATGTATGTATGGGGAGACACAGTGACGTCATATCGACATGTTTCGGATGGTGGACACTACAAACGCAGCATGATCTTTATCGGACAAGTTGACCACAATTTTCTAGTTAACTTTATTAAACAAACCTCAAAAAATGAAACGTGTATGTACGAAGAGTCGTAGTGACGTCATACCGACATTTTCAGGATGGTGGACACTCCAAACGCAGCACGATCTTTATCGGACAAGTTGACCACCATTCTCTAGTTAACTTTATTAAACGAATCTCAAAAAATGAAACGTGTATGTACGAAGAGCCATAGTGCCGTCATATCGACAATTTCAGGAGTCAAGCATTAAAAAACGCAGCGGCACCAAACTTTGCGCATTCAAAAAGTTTGTCGGACTCATCGTAAAGAAGACACTCACAAAGTCTTAAATGTATATGTATCAAAAAAAATTTTGTTCGCCGGCCTGGGGACTATAAATGGAATAAGGATGTCAGGTAGGCTGTCGTTGAATTTATAACACTGGTACATAACAACTAGCCTAACATAAGGAAAAGGCTAGGCAGATAATATTACATACCTCTACAGTCGATTCGGTAGTAGTGATGGATCCTGGCGCCGCTTGCACTCTCGGCACGGGGTAGGGGGAGCCATATTGTGGTTGAACACGGGGCTGAGTCCTGGTTATAAATAATAATAATTAGGTTATTTAAGATAAGATAACTAAATAGTTTAACTCCGTAGTTAATGTTTGTTTAAATTGCGAGTTCACCGAAAACGTAAACGTCGGTTTTTCTTAAAACGTCTGTCTACTTTGACAATTGTGATTTATAGTAGGTATATGTTCGTTCGGTCCGTTTTAAGCTAAGGGTGTTGGGTTGTCCAGATAACCACCAGGTAACCAGAATTTAACCTTATTTCTATTTTAGACATGTATAAGTGCTTTTAAAATCCTAAATGAAATAAATGTTTTGACTTTGAAACCATGTCAGATAGGCAGACGTTACATATAGGTAAATCACTGGTACTGAGTCCGGATAGACTGGAAATGGCTAAGCAGATGATGATGATTATAAGCACCTACTAATATTAATAGACTGTGATGATGACTAACCTACCCCAAGCCACAAACAATTGCCAACGCAGTATAAACAGCCTACTATCGTCACGAAAGTCGCATATAAGACGTATTACATTAAAATACATCAGTATGCACCCTCAAACAGGGCAATGTCTATTGTTACGAGAACATTTACATTTGCAGTCGTACGTGCGTCGGACGTAAGGTAAAGCACACACTTTGCGATTTTGAAACGCGTAAACGCGTTTTGTGTTTTGTGAACGAAAATGTAAAAGAAAATGCTTAAAAGATTTGTACCCACAACTAACATAACTAATGAAATAAAAGACGAAAATTGGATGTGATAAAACTTAAAATAATATGATAATTTATAAGAGTTCGAACTAACTGAAAATATTCTTCACCAAATGAAATGACACCTAATAAAACATTTTGATTAGAAAAATATCACATTCGTTCACATTTAAACTACTCACTCCTGTTATTTATTCAGTACTGTTTATTCTACTTATAAAACGTCTCAGAACATTATCCTCAACACTCTCCATAAAATAATCACCAAATAAAATTACCAATTCAATCCACATCACAGCCTTCGATTGCGACAAAACTACAAAACGCGACACAGATACCCGACCTTCACGACAATCGCATGTCTGCATGCACTATTACCCACATTAGGATTCTAAAGGAACTTCGACTAACCTTGCTCCAAAGGCCGTGGCGACTGCTGTGGCTGTTCTCCCTTCATCCTGGCTGTCTTCTTGATCCTGGGGTTCATCCAGGTCATTCCCTTGCTGGTTTACATCTAGACCACTTTGGAGAGCATCTGGACTTTGGCCTTTATTCTGGAATTGAGTTTGTTGCTCAAATTGCGCTTGTTGCTGAAATAACTGCGCTTGCTGTTGTTGTTGTAATTGCGCTAAATCTTGCCCAGGGTAGTTTATAAGCTGGGCTTGAATGTAACCAGGTTGGGGTTGAAATTGAGCTTGGTATTGGTTAGCTGGGACAACGAATGGTTGCTGATATAACTGGGGCTGGTCGTTTGATTCGACGTCTCGACTTTCTTGGTCAGATTGGGGCTGGAATTGGCCTGGCTGGGGCTGGAATGGAGCCGGCTGGGGCTGGAATTGCGCTGGCTGGGGTTGGAACTGAGCTGCTTGAGGCTGAAACTGCGCTGGTTGAGGCTGAAATTGAGCTGGTTGAGGTTGAAATTGGACAGTCGCAGGTTGATACTGATTGGGTTGTTGTGGCTGAGGTTGGAACTGAACCGTCTGGGGTTGGTACTGATCTACTTCTTGAGGTTGAGGCTGGAATTGAGCTGGTTGCAGTTGGTTGACACTCTGAGGCTGTAACACTACTGGTTGTGTGGTAAACTGTGGAACAGGTTGTAATTGTTGCTGAGGGAAAGCATTCACAGTTTGGTATTGAGGAACTGGTTCAGCATTAGGCTGTCCATAGAAACCCTGAGGCTGTACTGCCTGAGCTGGTTGCACTGAAACTGGCTCTGCTTGGAATTGCGGCTGTTGATAAGCAGTCACAGGTTGAATCTGAGGCTGAGGTTGAGGAGCTACCAACAAAGCAGGACTTTGGAAACCTTGCTCAACTTTCTGCTGCTGCAGTTGCTGCTGAGCTATAATCGAAGGTAAAGCAGCGAAATGGGTCTGAGCATCAAACCCAGCGACTTGCTTTTGTGACTGAACAGGTTGCAAATACAGAGGTGATCTTAGCTGACCAAACTGCTGTAAAGGAACAAATTGTGGCTGCAATTGTAACTGAGCTAGAGAACTTAAGAACAGTTCTCCTGGATACTCTTGAATCTTTTGTTTTTCTACTGAAACTTTAGGGTCTTTTTCATCATCATCCAAGGTTTCTCCTTCATTTAAATTTAGTTCTGTAGTGGTTACTGGTGTGGTAGCTTCGGTAGTTGGTGCTTCGGTTGTCGAAGTGGTTCTGGGGGCGAATTGGGCAGGGATCTGGGGTTTGGGGAGCCGGTTTGCAGCGAGCTGGACGTCTCTTTGTCGCTGTCTTTCGAATTCGCGGTAGCGTTGCTGTTGTTCTTGGTACTGTGAATAAATATTAGTTTGTTATCAGAAGATCCTGATTATGTCACTATTACATAAGATTTTGCTATTATGTCATCCATTATTTTTATCGTTTTAACCGTAAGCTGTGCCTCGTGGTTTCACCCGCGTCTCGAGGGAATACATTTCCGCAGATGGATCTAAAATTACACATGTCCTGGCTCTGGCTCTAGACTACTCATTTAATTGATTCAGTGGTTTTGATGTGAAAGCGAGACCTAGTTGCTTTCGCACTTACAATATTATGGGTATTTACATGTTACTTTTACCTATGTTTTACAAATAATAAATACTTTGTCTTCGGGTAACGATATTTTTTTTCTTTCACTACAAGTGAAAGAAAAAAGTCGTCTTTCCACATTTACCTGAGTCTGCCTCAATCCTTGATCCAGATTCTGCAGATCAGAATTGAAAGCCTGTCCAACGTTCTGCCTGCCGTTCACCGGTGACCTTTGGAAGAAAGGCACCTCCTCCCTCTGAGGAGGTAGACCCTGGACTGATACGTCTTCCTCTTGAGGAGTTCCGTATTCCACGTTGGTGTTTGGGTTCCGAGGGTCTAAAGGTAGGCCTGCCGGTGGAAGGTATTGTGATGGCTGCTGGAAATGAGGATTAAGTTAGTGGTGTACATAGAATATGAAATTCGGGACAGTTATTTTTTTGTTCAAGGGAAATTGATTATATCTGTGATGAACCAATTATTTTGGACTAAAAATGTAAAAAAGCTTTTGGGTCGTGAAATCGAATCAGTCTTTTGCTGCTTTTTATTTAGTGTAAATTTTTAGTGGTGGTACATAGCAGTTAAAGCAAGTTACAAAATTAACTGGCTTGGACTCAGGATTTTTTTAAATTTATTAACCTTGTTTTTTCGAAATCACATACCATCATTAAACAGCACAAAACTGACTCAGCTTATATAGCAATTTTCATCTGACTTATTATAAGACCCTGAAAAAGCCTGTTGACTTTTAATGACTTCGACTTTAAATGAAACCTACCTGTTCTTGTCCTCTCTGAGGCAACACGAAGGCAGGTCCGTCAGGCCTCCACCCGCTCGGCGCGTAGGGCGCCGGGGGCTCCGCTACCGCCCCGCTTACTAACAACGATATCACAGCCAACAGCTCCTGTATTAAAAACTAGAATTAATAAATTGATAAAATCTAAAAACATTTATTGAAACTTGGCTGCTAAACAGCACTTTTTGAACGTCAAAAAATTTACAAAAGACAGCCCCCAAAACGCCCACCCTTCACCACTTCCTATGTGTTTTTGCTGTGTGAAGAAGAAGTGGTGCAACAAACTCCTCAGTAACACATGTTGCCACTGATGATGTTTCTTTTTTTATTAGCTAAATCACTCTTTTGCCAGCAGTTTCAATAGAGTCCCGTGAGGACTAAAAGTAGTCTATAGCCTTCCACGTCAACTGGGCTGGTAAAAGCACAAAAAAAAGTCTTATATAGATCCCTCAGAAGATCACGCTCAACCAAACAAAGACTTACAAGCCAAACCTCTGAAATAACTTATAAATCAGAATTTCATAAAGATATTTTTATCCAGATGCAGGAAAAAAACAGGTCGTGGGTGAAACCACGAGAAACAATTACTTATATGTAACAGAAAAAAAACATTAAATACTACCCTCTTACTAAAATCTTAACAATAATATTTAAATACGTACAAAATGAATTCTTGTTACAGTGATTAACCTGAGGTTAATAAGGGTTTCTATCGGACCCTCTCGGCCGCAACCCCTGTTAGGGGCGCGTATTTAATTGGAAACAATAACGATAATATTCTGAAAACGCAAATTTTGATCACGGATATAATTTTTCTAAGCAGCAATGCCGATGGGAAATCTGATATTAGCATTCAGAGTTAACATGTTTTGCTTAACATCAGATAATTTCTAATTACTTAATGTCATCATAATAATTTTAACATTTCTGACCACTCCGCTCCAGGTTCCTTAAGCTTAGTGAGCTTCTTGGTGAAAACTGTATGAAAATCTATTCAGTAGTTTTTGACACTATCTCGAGAGATATTTTCAGTTATTATATTTTTATATTCTCCGTTGGTTATCGTTATAGATATAGGGTGCAACTGGGTTTTAGTGTTACACGTTAGTTAGGGGAACAAGCAAAACCATGAACAACCTACAACACCAATAAAGAAATACATGTCTGCTTTTAAATAACATAGAAAAACCCCATGGACAGAGGCTACCTCGAGTAAATAGTGGTTAATAGTAGTTATGTATTAGTCGTACATATACTTGAGCAACAGTATAGAATGAAATTACGTTATTACTATACATAGCTTATGTTCTTACAAACAACAATATGATGCAATCTAACTACTAGGGGTTTTGAAATGTGGTAATTTTGATGGCACATAATCAATTTGTTATTTTTTAAGTTTGAATAAAAGGGGTGACTAAGTAGTTTTATTTGTTTGGCAAGGCTTTCGGTGAATTTTCGTGGCCAAGCATTTTTTTTTTAATTTTAGTCATTTGCTAAAAATAATTAACTTTAATTGTAATTTTTACACAGTTTGGTCAATAATTTAATCATTAAATATTAATAAAAAAAACTGCACTTCAAAGAAACGTCAAAACCAATCCACAACATAACACGACAACCCTAACAAAATGTAATTTAAAAAAAAACAACTTATTCCTATCAAAAAACCAAATCCATAATTCCAACACAAGCACACAAACACACAAACACTATTTAAATTTTAAACATTTAAAAAAAGAACGTGTGATCACCTTCATTTTCGTGGACTTTCGTTCATCACTCGACGCCTGCGCATTGCTTTTATAGACAATAGTGTTTCGTATTGGCATTCGATGCGCGCGCAGCCGACCTTAAGTTTGTAGGGCTGCCACTTTTTCAGTATAGAAGGTGGTTGAAACAAATTATAGCTTTGCTTGAGTAATTTTGTAACTAAACAGGATGATAAATAAAAATTATTTAATGTAGATATACTGTATAGTAATAAAATGTGTAATAATATAATGTATGGTACTTAATTTCTTTTTAGCAAATAAATTACGCTAGTAAATAACAACAAATATTTATTAAAAAAGATGTAGAAATAAGAGATTAGACAATATTTATTACCTAAGTACTTACATTTTAGCCACTTTTTCTTCTAGCCGCTTCTTCCAGTTTTTACTCAGATACTTTCAGACCTTTTTCACCTGGATGAAAAAAAATGCGTATTTTCTTTTAAAAAAATATGCATAACATATAGAGAGATATTTTCGTATTTATGTAAATCAGTATGGATATGATTTCTGTAAAGTTATTATAACTATGAACATTTTGTTAATTCTAAGATTAACAAAACAAATATGCTAATCCATTGATTGACTGTACAATGATAAAGAGTTTTTATTAAACCCATTAATAAACAATAAAGTTCCCATCACACGGAAACTCTTAATTGATCTTACTGATAAACGTTCTTTGTCACTTACCTATACCAGTAATTATCTACAAATAAAATATTTTCGATCAAAAATATGGTAACACACAGAAATTAAATCAGTTACAAGTATTATGAAAAAAATAGTACAGACCATTTTACGTTATACGAGAAATAATTACCTCTTTTGCAGATTAACATTGGTTACAAATACCTCTAATATCATTTTATTTACTTTTTGATAATAAAGAGAATGTGCCAACCCTAAACAATTGACTTACAAAATATGACTCACTGCCAGCCCTTAGTGCTCTTAAAAGGACCACGTGATGCATGGTCCTTAATAAGTGCCAATGGGTTATTTTTAGTCCATACAATATGACCGCTGGAAAAAATCTCCCAAATCCGTCCCATACTAGTCTTTGGAATGTTTCCACCAAACTTGGTAATACTACATTTTTAGGGTTCCGTACCCAAAGGGTAAAACGGGACCCTATTGTTTTCTCCTCTGTCCGTCCGTCCGTCCGTCTATCACCAGGCTGTATCTCATGAACCGTGATAGTTAGAGAGTTGAAATTTTCACAGATGATGTATTTCCGTTGCCGCTATAACAACAAATACTGAAAACTAGAATCAAATAAATATTTTATACAACAAACGTGATTTTTTGCTCGATTTCGATAAATACACATGTACCTATAGAATATTACTTTGGATGGGACGCGCACGAAGGGTTCCGTACGAACCCTTCGTGCGCGAGTCCGACTCGCACTTGGCCGGTTTTTACCAGCTTCTATCGTTAAGTGGTTTTAACCGCGTCCTTTGGAAATTCCCGTATCCTGATAAAAAGCATCCTACAGCCTTCCTCGATTATAAAACATTGAAATATTTTTTCAAATAGACCAGTTCAGACCAGTAATCATCCTCCGAGCCTTTTTTCCAACTATGTTGGGGTCCGCTTCCAGTCTAACTGGATGTAGCTGAGTACCAGTGTTTTACAAGGAGCGACTGCCCTATTTGACCTCCTCAACCCAGTTACCCGGGCAACCCAATACACCTTCAGACCAGTAAGTTCCTGATAAAAGCGCGTCCAAAAACAAGCCTTGCATAAAAACTTTCCCCCGTCTGAAGCTTTAAGAGTTTATTCTAACTTATAACCCATATTCAAATAATTTGTGATCAAAAATATCCTAAGGTAACATAATCAAAATAAGACATTTACTGACACCATTCGTTTTGGCATTCCGCCGGTGTTATGAAAAACCCTTAACCATTGTGAGCACGTTCCGTATGTCTGTTTGAAGTCTGTCGCGTTCTGACATAGTTTTTATACTTACTTATGTCATATTGTGTTTGCTGTGATTACTGTGAGTTGCAAGTTTGAATTTATGAGATAGGATTATAAGAAACACTGTAAATACTATAAAAAAAAACAGTGCTCTTAAAACAAATTGGTGCAGTTTATTTTTCTTAATTTTATTTAATGTTCTGTAAATTAAATAAGGTTAAAAATTTCGATTCCCCAAATTATGATCTATGCAATTTTGGCTACATCTTCCTTTAAACCTTGTCACTTATCCATTTTTGACCTCCACTATTTTACCTTCTCGACGTCAGTTAGCCTTCTTAAAAACCTTTGAACCGATTTATCATTCGGTATTCAGATAGTCTAGAGCTTGAGAAAGGATATAATATACATAGGCTTTTAATCAGTAGCGGGAATTTGTTCTCCTAGGGCGGGAGCAAAACCAGGTGAACCTAACTAGTAAGAAATATTCACAATCTGCATCTCTTCTCAGAAAGATAACCAATCTAGTTTGGTAAATGCTAAACTTAGATTTCCCTTCCATTCATTTTTGCCTACATCATCAAAATATTTCATCTCAATAATTGAAAGAGCTACAAATATACAGTTTCCCACTATATAACCCGGGGGACAGAACGAGTTTCTGATATTTAGGTCAACACAAAATTGGGACACATGTTTACTTAACTTTATATTATTTACACCTACTGCAGAAAGTGGTATGAGCAAGTGTTAGCACCATTGGGCTGCTATGCAGACCATGTCCCACCTCATCGCATGTCCACTGTGCCCTGAAACTTGCTCGGGGCAGGACCTCATGAGCGCATCCGGCCGTGCTCTCGCTGTGGCGGCATACTGGGCTGACAAAGTGTAGTCTATAAGACATGTCATCGACACGAAAGAAGAAGCACCATTGATATTTCTGAGTTAGGCTTGCTCATGCTTTACCATGGTTAATGGGTAACCATGGGTAGGTTCTATTGACCTACTTCACGCATTGGGGATAAAAATCAAATCTACAACCTTTTCCACCGCACACGCTATGTGAATCAGTTCAGCCGTTTTACGCAATAGAAATACTAGTTTTTATACATACTAAAACAAGACTCTATTGTTTTCGCTCCTCTGTCCGTCCGTCCGTCCGTCCGTCCGTCCGTCCGTCCGTCTGTCACCAGGCTGTATCTCATGAACCGTGATAGTCAGAGAGCTGAAATTTTTACAGATGATGTATTTTTGTTGCCGCTATAACAACAAATACTGAAAACTCGAATCAAATAAATATTTTGGGGGGCCCCCATACAACAAACGTGATTTTTTGTCCGTTTTATTAATAATGGTACGGAACCCTTCGTGCGCGAGTCCAACTCGCTCTTGGCCGGTTTTTATAAGAATAACAATATACCAATTTTAATCGAGTCAACAAGCATCGATTCAACATTGGCTGAAAAACAGCACTCTTCGAACGTCACCACTATTCACCACTTCCTATGTTTGCTGGGAAGAAGAACTGACGCAAAAGACTCTACTCAAATCAAATCCCAAACACAAAATAAGATCAATAAGAATTCAGTCAAAGAAACATAAAGAATCTCCTATGAAAAAACACTCAACGTACAAACAACTTATAAATAAAAAATGTAAAACAGAAAATCCGTACTCAAAAAATTTAATATCTTCATCCAAAAAGTCTTGTAGAAATTTCTCAAACGATTCATCATTCACAAACCGAAAACCGGGGCTCACATCCTCCGTCGTATTTATTAAATTTTCATTTAATATAAGCTGAGTTGAGAGAAAATATTAAAATGTGTTCTGGCTTTGATCCAAGTGTATCCATTGTACTATTTGGCGGGCACCCTGCATTGTAAACAGAAAAGGTGCCGTTTACATGGTATTACCAATATTTGGTGTAAGATTGGCTATATAAAATATATTTTCATCATCTCCCGGGCCTTTTTTCCCAATATGTTGGGGGTCGGCTACCAGTCTAACTTGATGCAGTGGAGTACCAGTGTTTTACAAGGAGCGTCTGCCTATCTGACCTCCTCAACCCAGTTACCCGGGCAACCCAATATCCCTTGGTAAGACTTGTTGTCAGATTTACTAGATTACTACCTTACCTTACCGTACCTTGGTACTGACTACCTTTAACGACTGCCAAAGATGTTCAATCTCCGCCGAGACCTACCGTTTAACGTGCCCTCCGAAACACAATCATTGATGTCTAAGATATACTTAGAAAAGTTGTACTGGTATTGGTACTTGAATGGCTTGTAATCGAACCCACACTTGAGAGGTTGCTTCTCTACTCGCTAGGCCACCACGATTTCTTAATTATCAGTCTTTTAGTGAAAGTAAGAAATCAGAGCAAAGTTAATTGGTGTATTATAACAATTTTATGAGAATAGTGAATTGCTACCTGGAGGTGGCCATGATAATCATCCTGATACAGTTATATAAAGTATATAGGTGAAACCATAGTAAACAGCTAGTACATTCATAACGGTTATTTGCCTCACCCGTAAAGGGAAATCGACCAGTTGGTCAAACTGTTATGGTGTTTATTCAAGCAGAAATTCTAAGACTGGATGGGATACCAATTGAGGGCAACGGGTGCCATTGCAAGGAACTTCAAATACATAAACTGGTGAAGGGTGTATTTGTGTACATACATACTATTCGGGTTAACAGGTATGATGTTCATAAATCAATTCTGTGTAGGAAATCATTCAATGACCCCTCCCAATATGGGTGCAGCGTGAGGGAGTGTCAGACTGTTACTGAAACCCACCATGTTCCTTCTGGAGCCCTTTGTGTACCAGGGCCGCGGTAACTTTTTCCAATAATCCCGCAGCCCCGGCAGGCTTTGGCCCTGGTGGCCCCACTGGGATGTTGATAAAGCTGACATATAAAAAAAACTACAAAGAATGGTGGTCGTGTTAAGGACACGTTAGTAAATAGAAAAATATAGGTCATCATTTATGAATCATCATATGGGTGAGCAGAAAGGGACAAACAAACAATAGATGATCAGTCATCTTTGGAAACACAAAGTACCTATATACGTACATTCTTCTTCTATTGTAAACGTAAACCATTGGGGAAATAATCGGAAATTCTCGTCTATTAAATCTATTTATACTTTTGGATTTCGCTAACCAGAGTTAGCTTTCCTAAGCTACATAGCAAAACTTCTTTATAAATATACCAAGAGTACATCATTTAAACAATATCAAGACTATCTGCGATCTCAATGAAGTTGTAAATACTGATTATTATGCACAGGACACAACGTTTCCACATTTGGCAATGTACCGGTATCTGAATATCAATGACCACGTCAAGTGTACGAATTGCGATGGTCAAGATTTTAAGGACGATGGTGAAGGAATTTCCATGATGGCTTAAGGTTTTGTAAGGTTCTATGTAGGCAGTATTGTGAAGAAAGACCTTATTAGATATTTGGTTAAGAAATAACCAAATAGGAGATTTTTCTGAAGTTTGTGGAATGTATCAAAGTACTGATAGAAACCCATCAGGTTATTTTTGTCTCGAAGTCGAATAGCGTAACTGCTTTGCTCGGGACAAATCGCTGTATGGGTTTTGAGAAAGGACATTGTTCAATTTTGGCCTAAGAACCGATGTGAATATAAATTATACTATAATTTTTATTTATTTTTATATTGTTTGAAACATATTTTAGTATTCCACGGACACTTCAAATAAATAAATTCCAAATAAAAAGTAGGGTCACAATTATTGATGCCTTATAAAATGTTTCCGTCAGCCAGTGCTGCCAGTTTCGGAAGTTTTCGGGATTTCGGTAAATACGGATCGAATTGAGAACCTACTTTCCGAAGTCGGTTATTAAAATTAGTTGGTAACACTTTATTCATTTAAATACCTAAACTGACTAGCTAGAAAAAAGCTAGTATTCTGTATAATGTTTTAAGATGGTTTTGAGCGAATCGCGAATTTCTAGCTTGGCATTCGAGTAGGATTATAGTTTTCGTAATTGGCAACACTGGTGTACTTCAGTCAGTTTGCTAGAAGTCAGTTTGATTGGTTTGATTGCTTTGCGACTATCGTTTCTTTTGTGATTTTCTATGCGTTTCATGGTTTTATTCTAACAACTTTGGCTTGATTACGGACTCCGATTAGATTGCGTACTTGGTAGACTCGGCTTTGTGTAAAGAACTGGATTTTACTAGCATTTTCGGATATTTCTCTGTCTGTGATCGAATTTAGTTATATTATAATTACAACAATGGATGCAGAATATAGTATATTGTATAAATTGTGGATCTGCTGGAGGTTCTTTGGTATTAGAAAACGAAGATATACTTCGTTGCATACAACAATGGACTGTTCCCCGTATGGTAAGTGGTCTACGAAAGTGTTTTTCTAATTTTGATAAGAATGTTACTACCTACTTATGTTTTCATAAGCACACAATATCTCGGTTTTCAAATCAATTGCCACAATTGCAAGTTACTTGATATTTACTAATGATTTTTTGTATTTATTATTACAGGTTGAAGCTCATGACCTTATATGTACGACGTGTTGGTCTGAAGCAGTCGAGCATAATAAGATGCAATGCACTGTTGGACGCAATTGTGTACTTTGTAAGAAGCTCCTACCATCAGGCATACTGTTGCAATTGTATCGTTGGGCGTAGAACAGTGGGCTGTTGTGCCCACATAATGACTATTATCTGGTATTTAAGCTGGGCGAGATACCAAAGCTCAGTTCTTAGATATATTATTGAGAAATATTGATGATTAAAAACCTTTAATTGAATATAAATATTGTTTTTATTGCACATCCTCGAAAACCTCTTTCATTGTTATTATTGGTAAACCTTACTTTAACTGTTAAATTATTTTGTGTGGTAATGACATTTTTAGTATGGTCTGTGCCTTCTTGGTAATAGACCGCGGGTTCGATTCCCGCCTTATGGCATGTAGATAGCTAGGTAACTGTCTAATATAAAAGTAGTAACAATCATTTAAATAAATAATTCTCCATCGTAATAATATCGATATTTTATGAATTGTGGTGAATGGAACTCTTCCATTTTGGAAACTTATGCGTTTTATCACAAATCCAAAGTGGATTCACTATATATTAAGAAACGTAACGTTGAAAGCAAAAGCGTTTAGGTAGTTGTTTTTCATAAAAATTCTAAGCATTTATGAAAACTAGTCACACGCCCCGTCTTCGCACGGTGGCAATGTAAAACCTTGGTGTAAACCTTCCTCTTGACCTACTCTATCTATTAAAAAAAATCGCACCCAAATCCATTGCGTAGTTTTAAAGATCTAAAGCATTCAAAGGGACAGACAGAAAATGCAACTTTATAAAATGATCATTGTCAAAGAATTATCTTAAACTTGACTATTTACTATCTCTTTTCCTAGTATCTAGTAGAGTAGTCTTTTCCTAGATCTAGAAGAGAACATATAGAGCTGTACATAGTATTGTTGATTTTTTGTATAGTGTAGTTTGATAATACTACTCTGATATTTCACGCAAGCTTGGTTATTTTTTATTTATAACCTCAAAATATTAACTTTTTTCGTAATTATTTTAGTTTCCTGAAGTGTCCGTTCGTGAAAACTTATTTCATAGGATCCCATATAATTTTAAGAGTTTATAGAAGTCACTTTCCATTCGAACGGTTCTTAGGCAGAACATGTATGGAGCCGGAACAATGTCCTTTCACAAAACACATTGGACTCTGGAAGTTGGTGACTAATACACTCGTGCCTCGGAGAGAATATTCCCACCAATCTTGCGACTGATCTATCTTCGGTCTCGTCGGATTGCCATCCCATCGAACTCTGCCGTTCTGAAGTCAACAATTTGATGCATATAGTTTTACAGTAACCAACTTCGTAGTAGTAAAGTTATTGTACAAAGACTGCAATTTCATTGTCCTCACCTTCAATTTTCCATGTACTTTATTTGAATTCGACAAAAGAATCACGTTCGTGTCATAATTTGGAGACATTTCCTCATTCAGTTGGCACCCATTCAAAGTAAGCCTGATCAGCATACGTTCCTACAGAATCTACTAATATCTATGCCTTCATTTGGCCTTCCAATGATTTTGAAGGCTTGCTTTTAGGAAAATCTAAATATTAAAATTGCTCAAATGCTTTCCTTTGTATTAAATGCAAAATAGTTTTTTTTTCTATTTTTGTTCGTTATGGTATACAGCAAACGCCTGACCTAATTTAAGTGAAATTTAGTGCAGAGATTAATTGATGTCTTGGACACAGAAACAGCCTTTTTTTCGACTGATATTAATTCGTTCCTTCGGAAAACAGCTACGCTTCGCTAAAAATACTTTTCTTTTTAGTTCGCGTAGATTGCATTAGGCCGTTAAACCAATATTGGTCACAAACATTGTCTATTGGTCCTAGCATATATCACCACCATTATATAAAGGTCTGACTCAGATATATGCAATTTTAAAAACGGAGGTGTGTCATGAATTCTGAAGTACGGTTTAAGAAGGCATTTTTCAATGTTCCTTTTCAGCTTGTATTGTTATTGTGAATTTGACGAGTATTGATTATTTTCTGTGAATATTTTTGACTGAAGTTCACGTTTGCCATTTTTTTTGGGTATTACAAGACTGGTAGATATTCTAATTTCAATCAATCAATGAAAGCTGCGTTACTAATTAGAATTTGTTAATCATTAGGAATGAAACTTTAAATAAAAATACCATAGTTTTTTGTTGTCCAGAAAATGTATTTCTTTCTTTCACTCTTCAAAGTTTCCTATTATAAAAATTCCTATAACCAAGATAGTAGACTAATTTCAACTCAGGGCGAAAGGGACCACTAAACTCATATTAAAATTTGTTATTTCAAAACTTTGCACATAGTTTTCACAAGTGGCCTATCACAACTGCATCACCCGCTAACACCTTTTTTTTTTTTGTTGTCGCTGGGCTTAAAATGCTATTGCGCATCCCCTTCCCGTCGGGGGACGGGAGTGGGGTATGTGGGACACCCCGGTAAAGATGTTCCCAGTAAACCCGCTAAAAAGGCCCAGCGGCACTCTGACTTCGCCTGAGGGGGTCTGGGAATCTATGGCGTCCAGTCCCCCAACCCGCTAACACCTAGAAATGGTTTCTGCGCAGCGACCAGCGCAATAGTCCGTGACAATAAGTTTGGCGAGAACTATACCTACCTACAGCGTATTTACAAAATCCCATAGCAACAATTAGTAAATCAAATTCCCCATTCTCGTACATTTATGTAATCAATGTATTTTGCGTGTATTGTTTTACTCATTGCCGGTCCAACCACGATTCGATATTGACCTGAACGAGACCCGCATTCTTAGCGCGACCCTGGGCTTGTGGCTAAATGTTGTCAATATAAGAACATTGTCATGAACACTTGTGATTTTTTGAGTTTTCTTTCCTCATTTGGCTAGCCTTTTCCCTCGTGGGGATCGATGTCCAGTTCAATTGGATGTAGCTGAGTACCCGTACTTTTTGCACCGACTGCCTATCTGATCTCCTCAATCCAGTTACACCCTTTTGACTACCCGTAACGACTGCCAAAGATGATCAAATGACAGCCGGGACTTACTCATCACTTTGTTCAATTTGCACTATAAAGCTACTTCGAAATCATTCAAACATTATAGCTTATATATGGCTTAACAATGAGTTTTTCAGACCCTATAACTACCTTAAATACTTCACTAAGGATTTTCATGTACATATTCATTTCACGCTCAATTTTCAAAGTGTTAACATTCCTTTTAAAAACCTGACGTTTAGCTGTTGATGAACTTGGACCTAAGTATATAATATTTTTTTATACTAATATTATAAAGAGGAAACATCTGTTTGACACTCACACTCCACACTTTTTCCAAGTAACATAGAATAATATATTTTATCCCGATACGGGCAGCAGTTTCCACGGGACGCGGGACATCGGTTAGTCAGAAAATAAAACAACAATAAACCAGCGTTATTCTTTATATTCAGCATCAGCGACGGCGTTGTGACGTACTTCCTCATTCTTCGATTCCTCAGGGGGCAGTGACCAGACACCCTCCGCTTCAAATGCTTTCTGCTGACCTGTTAGAAAGGTAAAGAACGTATCTTCTTTTACCCTGGAACAAATATTTCACAATACCCATGACCGAATTTGTGCGTAAGTGCTAATAGTGCTATGAGCTACAGCCTGGTTAGCTAATTAAGGACACTCCCATGGTCCATACAGGAGAGATTTCAGTTGCACCCTACAGTCTTGTCAATTGTCGCCGACCCAAAATTTTTTTGGTGGGAAATCATCAGATGACCCTACCCGCTGTGGGTGCAGCATGAGGGAGTGTCAGACCCTTACTGACTAAAACCCACCATGTTCCTTCTTAAGCCCTTTATGTACCAGGGTCGCAGTAACGAGCAATCCCGCAGCCTCACTTTTAATCACCCTCGCTATCTACGTCCCGCTCCCCTCGTGGACCATGAGACTGTTTATGACCTATCTTCAGGACTTATCTTCAGGAGTGAAGCGATAATACAGTAACATACAGCAAAATCTACTTCAGCGTGTATAATATTAGTAGGAAACTATCTCAAGAACAGGATAAAATATTTTTTTCTCTGTACCAATAAGACATGACTTGTTTGCAATCTTGGCGATGATGTCAAATGATGCTCCAATGCCAAGTCTTACCTAAATGGCAGTAGATTTGAATTTATTATAACGCCTATCTCCTATGTGTAACAGGTAAACCTTGAAACAGATTGACGTTCAATAAATTATGTTTAACCAGGCAGGTTTACACCACGGCTACCATTTTACCCCTTATCGGAAATATGGGGTGCTATGTACCCATATGATGATGGCAACATTTTTGGGATGAGCATGCTTGTTGGCTGTGGTCTGGTTGTTTTAATATGTATCTATAGGTATGTTTATGTAATTCATCCCTTGTGTAGGCACCCATAACTCAAGCGGCTAAATAGCTCACCATAGGGCTTAACCTGTGTGAATGTATCGCACTATTTATTTATTTAAAGGTCAGAAGTAGCCTCTTTCAAATAATTTCCTATACATGATTAGTGATTTCTCTCTCTGATGGAGTTTCTCTTTCTAGCCCTGTCTTTTTTGTAGGAACACACTACTCAACCGAATTCAATATTTTTAACTTTCATAAGTCCTTTAAAGGCCTTTCAAGGCTATAGTTACTTTACACTATCTACTTATCTACAGTTAGTGACGGCAGGTCTTTTCTAGTTATCTATGCAAATACTGGTTCACTCTCTTCGTGAATTATTATTTTTCATGCAGGTGGGGGAAAGACAGAAATCACAGACATACATACAAAAGTTACTTTATTACATTTGGGTTACATACATTGATAATATTAAGAAAGAAAGTGAGACTTTTTTAAGTCTGTTAGGCTACTTACTCTGGAAGTTCTCGTTCATCTTCAACTTCACTAGCCTGTAAATAAACAACATAATGTTATTAACATTATGTTGTTACAAATGTAAAAAAAATGATCTAATCACACTTTTTCTAGAGGTTGGTCTTCAATGATTACCTCAGACTAAAACTTCATAAGAGGACGCACCGGTTTGATAGCATCCAATGCATCCAAGGCCGATTTCGGCCACTGAGGCTGTTCTCATATGAGGAGATCAGCCAGCTGCGCAGGACATATTATAGTGCACGAGCACTTGTAGAGATACAGGTGCACTCACTATTCCTTCACTCTCATACCCTGATGAGACGGTAATCAGAGAGATTAGGCGCAAGACCGTCATTAACGTCCTCTCACTGCTAGACAAAGGCCTCCCCCAAGCACAGGGAATTTGCCCACATTCGACCGCGCTGGATATGCATGTGTTTGCCTACCTGAAGAAAAGTAATTTCACTATCCGTGTTCACCAGTAGATCTGCCAGATATTGTGTGACATGATCTTCCCGGTCCACTATATCAACATCTTCGTTCGGGATGGCCAGCCTCTTCTTGGTTTCTTCTGTGGGCAGTTGGACCGCTGCGGCAGCCACTGTTGCTCGTGTTGATTCTACTTCTGAGGAGTTAGTTGAAGTTGGTTAACTGTATTTTAATAAAAGTATTGAGGGATGAGGAGGTCAGATAGGCAGTTGCTCCTTGTAAAACACTGGTAATCTGCTGCACCGGGTTAGACCAGAAGCTGACTACAACATAGTTGGGTAAAGGCTTTAGAGATGAGTATGAACAAAGTCAATGTCAGAGGTTTTTATTTAGAGATGTCAGCAACCCCAGCGGGGCCCAGCAGGGCCAAGGCCTGCCGGGGCTGCGGGATTGTTAGAAAAAGTTACCGCGGCCTTGGTACATAAAAGGCCTACGACGGCACACGACGGTTTTTAGTCAGTAAGAGTCTGACACTCCCTCACCGCTGCTAACCCACAGCGGCCCTCCCACGGATTCATTTGATGATTTTTGACGTCGTTAAAAAAAGAGGTTTTTATTTCTTATAGACCTATCACAGGTTTTTACGAAACGTTAAGGAGTAGGTGTTATAGAGAAAAATATGAATACGGAAAGAAACTTAATAGACGCTCTTTTCAACTTAAGTCGGAGCGGTTGCCATCCGAAGACAGCTCCAAGCTTTTTTGGGAGAAGGAAATTGTATGCCGTCCATCAATTATTTAAACAACAGTACCCATGGAGTTTCTTGCCCTCTTCTCCATAGGAAACTAGTCTTGGAATGGGCAACTAGAATCAAACTTATTTATATTTTTGACATTCATAAGTGCTTGTAAAGGCCTAAATGAAATCAAATGATTTGACTTTGAACTTTAATACGAACCTGCGGAATTTTTGTCGTCATATTTCTCTGCTCTTATCTCGATTTCGTTTCTCTTTCTTGAGTCTCTCTCGAGGTCTCGTTCGTGGTTACGCAGCTGCTCTAAGACATCTGCCGGTTCCTCCTCAGCATCAGACTTTGCCAAGTGGCTTGGTGCCTGGAACTGTGAAGAAAAGATGCGGTTGCGGGTACTCTGCGTTCAAACCAAGCTGACTGTCAGCCGCCCAATGTGAGAGATCGTTACGCCGTTTTTGTTTTCCCAAACTTAGGCCTGCTATCCCTCCGAGTTTCCCCGGATTTGTCCTAGTTTGGAGCCCGTCCGGGGGCCGTCCGTGCGGGGTTTCAAGAACTGTCTCGGGAAAACCCGGACACTTTTCATGTAAGGAAGCACCTCAATGAATTTAAGTAGGTAATAATAGTAAATGGATTAAAAATTGATCGGCTTCTTCCGGAGAAAATATGCGATTAACGCCAAATGTCCGGATTTTCTTAAGTGTTTGTCCGGGTTTGGCGAAATTCGAGATGGCAGCCCTACATACATATTCACTTTTTCATTTACATCTAACCGACGATACGTTATGCGTAATAGGCATAGACGCTGATATTCGGCGGCGGACAGTCAGTTTGAACGTAGGTTGACTTATAGAGAACGCCTAAGGCCCGGTTGTTCGAAGCTCAGTTACGTCTCAAAGTTAGGATTAAACATGAACGACCGAACAACCGGGCCTAAGTCGTTATACATGGTATAAATAACATATGTGCAAAAAGTAAGTATAATATATAAACAAACTTACGTCCTGGTCATCATCATTGTCGGCTGTGGATTGGACGTAGCTGAGTCTTGAGAGTGCCGTCGCGACCACAAGCATGGCCAACTGTGGGCCAAAATACATTATTTTTGTCGATGGAGCTAGAGAAAGGAAAAAAAAGTATTTATTCTTCAGTAAAAAAGTCTTGTTCAAAGAATTTTTAAAGTAACGAAAGACAATCCTTTACAAAGTGAAAAAAAAACTTAATTATTTTTAATTAATATTTGCAATTAATTATTGTAATTTTTAATGTTTAAACACTAGAAATAATTTATATTTTAGGAACTGACTATAATAGTTTACGCACTTTACTACGTCAACTGCCACTGCTTACTACTACATTAATGAACAATTTTACACCAAAAAAATCTATTTATCCCATGCCCTTTGATATTGGGACAAATGCCTAAATATTTTATCTAGGAATTTTAAAAAACTATGACTTACCATTAGAACTACGTCTGTTTGTGAATGCTTGACTCGCTAGTACATCGAATGACAACTGCGCATGCGATTCACAACATAAAACAAACCGGGCTGCGATTATTGAAAATAAACAATGCAATTCAGGCTGGTTTGTATATGTGCGACTTTTTCTACGATTGTCGCAAGTTTAACTAACGACATGTTTAAGGGAGTTTTACCATTCCTAGCCTAATTATATTGCATAATATTATACTGGTATTAATAATCTGGTGTGCTTTGTTGCTGTTTTGGCTCCAAAGATCCACGAAAAATCTCAATCATCATCATCATCATCATCTCAGCCATAGGACGTCCACTGCTGAACATAGGCCTCCCCCTTAGATCTCCACAAAATCTCAATATTATTATGCAATTTTTGCGAAAAAAAAACAGAGAAAATTCGGCCTCGTCTTATCCCCAAAAATAATAATTTTGTCAAACCATGACTACCTACCTACATCGGATGAAAAAAAAACTGATGTAAATTACTTAAAACTATATAGCCCACAAGAAGAAAACCAAATAGACCAACCACACCATTAATTAAATATCTTTAAAATTGGGACAAATTGTATAATAAACAAGAAACAAATCCCTTATAAGCCTCTACAAATTTAAGAAAAAAAAACAATAAAATACAAAAAAAATAATGCCTAATAAATTGTATTAATTTACGCAACTGACATTTGACAAATGAGTTGTACCCAAATTCATCACCAGGCGGATTAGTTACAAAGAAATAAAAACCTTCAATGTTATCTCAAGAGGATTCCTTTGTTATCAAGTTCATTCTCCAGATTTTAAGAAAAGGAAATTTGGTTTACACGCCGCCTAAAAAAGTTAAACAATTTATATTTCTTCCTGTTGGGAAATGAACGAATTTTGTTGCCAGGTCACGATTTTATCAATTCTTTACTTAGTTTGCAGGCTTGTTTTATCAAGTTCCTATTATAATAAGACAACGTTTTTAACTGACTTCATAAAAGGAGGTTCCTGTAACCTGTATGTGTGTTTATTTGTTCGCAATTCTCTTACGTTCAACTGATTTTGATGCGGTTTTGACAGATTCGGAGAGCACGAGAAACTGTAGGTCCCGGCTGTCATTTGAACATCTTTGGCAGTCGTTACGGGTAGTAAAAAGACGGGAAGTCTGACAACCAGTCTTACCTAGGTGGTCCGGGTAACTGGGTTGAGGAATTCAGACAGGCAGTCGTCCCTTGTACAACACTGGTACTCAGCTGTATCCGGATAGACTAGAAGCCGACCCCAACAGTATTAGAAAAAGGCCTGGCAGATACTATTTGTAGATAATACTTAGGACAGGTTTTAGGTAGATATATTATTGAAGACGGTTTTATTTCATAGATAGATAATGTAATTATAGAATAAACGCCAAAAGCTACTGTCAGCAAGGATTCTTGATTACTAGTCGAATTGTAATTGAAAATGAACGGTATTTCACAAACGATATGTTCACAAATTAATTGTCAATATTCCAGTCGTTATTTGCAATATTGGAGTTTATGGCATTTCTATTAAATACTAAGCTGAACCGAGAAATCAAATCTAAATTCCGAATAACGAAAAATTAATTGCTAAACTGTAAATTATTATGTATTAGCTGTTACCTGCGGTTCCAAGCGACAAACCAGATTATTGAATGTACTTATTTGTATGAAAACCTAAACATAACGATCCTTATGCATCAATTTTATATCCTGGTAAAAACCGCACGAAAATCTGCGCAGTAGTTTTTAAGTTTATCGGAAACAAAAGCTCAGAGGCGGTGGAGGACTTTGTTTATCCGACTTCCAAAACAGGAGGAGGTTTTCATACATTCTATGTTTGCAAGAAGTCTATATTTAATGTCTTTGTATGTTTACCTATTTAGTGATGATTATGAAGATTAAATAACTACTTACTTCATTCAATGCCTCTAAGCAAAATAATAGTGAAGTCTATCCAAGTTTAAAAGGACAAAAGCAGTTTTAAACTCCAACAATGCCTTTGAAAGTCGTCGAGACAGTAAATTCTTCACCGAGATCGGTTTTTCGACGATTTGTCTCGAAACTTTTTCAGCGTCTGAGTCTTGGTAGACAGAAAGACGTAGTTTGCCCACAAAACAATGTAGAATGACAGGTTACAAAGAAATGTCTAAGTCTACTTGATTTACGTCAAACTGTTGAGTTAGCGGTAGATTTCCAAAATCATGTAGAAACTGCTGTTTTTTTTTTTTTCAAATTATATGTTTATAGACTTTGTGAAATATTGCGTATTTTTTAAGTCTCACTTGTGTGTACATATTTTCCTAACTATTTTCCTATAAAAAAAACTTACTGTGTCTAAATCACAAACGCAAACTCATTTTTTTTTTCATTCCAAGTAGCAGGTATCATGGAGAAGAACCGGCAAGAAACTTCCTAAACACTTTTTATCAAAAAAGCAGTCACATGGGGTACCGCAGCCCTGGTACACAAAGAGCTCCAGAAGGATCATGGTGGGTTGTAGTCAGTGAGTCTGACACTCCCTTATGCTGCACCCTCAACGAGAGGGATAATTTGATGAGCATGCTGAGTTTACCTATAAGAGATTGTTACACTATTATTAAGATATTACATGTATAAATATATATAGGTGAACAAAAATAAATAAATGATTTCTCACCAGAAAAAGTCGCATCGTATACCGGCAGCCTAATATCGTGTTGATCATCTACTCGCATTGTTTACATGCTAATTGTTATTGTTGTTCATAAGCATCACCAAATAATAGGCATTCAAGCTATTAATTTCTAAAATCTCTTATTCTTTGCTCAGATACCTAGGACAATAATTACGTTTACGTTTTTGTTTCAGCATAACAATAGGTAGATCCTACTAGAAAACTTGCTTTTATTATTTGTTTATTTATTGTAAAAAGGTAACGAAAATTATATGCAGTGCCTCTATTGGCGGCGCCGCTAGGCTACCGGCTGCAAAGGGTGTGCAAATGATTTAGGACTTTCTTGTAAACGGTTAGTTTTTTTATTTATTTCGTGTAAATAAGGCTTTTTACCTAGGACCAACGGCTTGTCTGTAAAATTGACTATCTAAGTCTGAAATATTTTTTTATTCTTTTTCTGATGAAAACTCCTCAACTTTATATGATGTGACCCCAGAAAGACAAAATATTTATTTTTACTGTAAACTGTAAACGAATAATCTGGATATTTCTCATAATTAAGACTTGATCATGACCCAGCCTTGTGCAGACTCTGATAACGAATTATATTTATTTACTTTATTAACGAGTAATAAATAACAGATTCAGTTGTCCCGTAATATTTGGGAAAACATAATTTAGCTGATTGTCCTAATAATTACCTATAGGTTTCATTACCACATGTTTGGTCTTGAAGGATTGGTGATTTTGTTTAAAAAAAAACGGCCAAGTGCGAGTCGGACTCGCGCACGAAGGGTTCCGTACCAGAGCAAAAATGAGCAAAAAATCACGTTTCTTGTATGGGAGTTCCCCAAAATATTTATTTGATTCCAGTTTTCGGTATCTGTTGTTATAGCGGCAACAGAAATACATCATCTGTGAAAATTTCAACTCTCTAGCTATCACGGTTCTTGAGATACAGCCTGGTGACAGACGGACGGACGGACGGACAGAGGAGCGAAAACAATAGGGTCCTGTTTTACCCTTTGGGTATGGAACCCTAAAAATGGGCAGGTTCCAAAAAAGGATCTAGTAACATTCCGCGTCCCCCGATCACCCGCATTTTGGCGCGCTACTTTCTTAGGAGATTTTGCGTTATGACATCTCCGCTTGTCATTTTGTTCTCCGAGTTCTAAACAAATATAGGTAATACTTATACCTATTCACCCAGAATACAAAGCAATTCAAGATAACCTATAAACTTTCTTCTACATTAAGATATTCAGTTGCAAGATAAACTAATGCACTCTATTTCACTGTGATTCGTCAATCAACATGTTTACGATGTCTCATAAACAGTATTGTTTTGATGGACACGTAAAGTCCAGTGAAAGATTGTGTTTCTTAATTAAGGATGAGTTTTCCTCAATCAGAGAGTAAAGAGGCAGGAATTGATTCTGTTCTAGCTTTCGCCAGCTGTTTCACCCGTGTCTTGTGAGAACTGCTCCACGCACCCTACCCAGTTAAAGTAGCCTTAGGCACTTCCTCAATGATAAAGATACAGAAACAATTTTTCAAACCTGACTTGTAGTTTTTGAGATGAGTGTATTGAGACAAATTATTCTGCTTTTTAATATATGTATGTAAGAAGGAGCCTTTGCCAGGAGCCTTTTGGTAGCTCGATTGAAGGTCTAAAACACTTACCAATTTTTCAAGACAGTTGGACAAATGAAACACCAAAATGTATTTCGGATTTCTTTATAACATAAAGCTAAATGAAAGATACATAAATAAACCTTTGGTTATGATAACATATAAGTCCTTCGTCCTTTAAGGAGTCACAGATATCCGGCCTTAACATCACTTTTAGCCGAAAGCCGAACACTTCACATCACTCAAACAACGACGAAACTTTTTTCTTCAATTTCTTCCCTTTCCCATCATTTGTCACTTTACACTTTCCATAATTTGGAGTTAAATAAAAGAGCTGATCACTTACTGCATCATAATATATCACATTGTTGTAATTATCGAATACTGTTCTGAATGGCGAGCCGCTACCGAAAGCCCCAATTTCGGTCAATCTGCCCGTTCGGTAATCAATTTTATATAACCCTCTAGTTTCACTCTGAACAAAATAGGCATTTTCATTAATATCCGTAGTCAAAGAGTATATAATATTAGAGAAAATTGACGGCTTTTTCTCTCCTTTACCCAACTTGTAGACTGTAAAATTGCTCATGAAATAAATATCATCTCTCTTGTCGACTATAAAGTCATCGATATTGTAATCTTTTAATGCCGCTATGGTCTTCGATTGTTTCTTTTCAAAAGTATACAAGCCTTTGGTCATAAAAATAGTGTAGTACACTTTTTCTTTGTACTGCATATGCCAGATAGTCTTATCAGAAAGACCATATAAAGTAGTCTCATTAGTAGTAGGATTGTATTTGTAAATACCATTCGCTCCCCCGATATAAACATCTCTAGTCGCCTGATCAACAGCTCTAGCAAAAGAAAATTGAATATCTGGTATAAAAAGCAGTCTCACATCGTCTAAATCGAAGGCGACACTGTGGTCCGAAGGCCGAGTATCTTCATAGTGAAAATAAATAACGTTGTCAACTCTGTCAATAGCTAATTGTCCGGATATTGGATAGTTTTGAAATATTAGAGCTTTGGAATAACAAATGCCGTCGAAGCAAGCGTGACAATGGCTTTTGCCGGATATTAGAGTCGTTAAAGCCGAGAGACTAAATAGGATTATGAGGTTTTTCATTTTCTTTCTGAAAGGAAAATAAATAAGGTTTAGTGCGTGGGCCTTCGTGCTAAATCATGTGAATGGGATGATTTTAGAAGTTGAATAGTGTAAGGTCCTAGTCTATTACTTAGGTAAAAAGCATTTTTTTTTTTATTCTAAGTAAGGCAAAACTTTGTAGTTTTAACTGACTTATATTATAAAACTAGCTTTTGCCCGCGACTTCGTTCGCGTGGAATAGTGGCATCCGGCAGATTTTTGGTTTGAACAATAGATGGCGCTGTATGTCCGGAATACCTAAATTGTATTTTTTATTTTTATTTTTTGGTAATAAAAACTATCATATGTCCTTCTCCTGGCTCTAAACTACCTCCCTGCCAGTTTTCAGCTAAATCGGTTCAGCCGTTCTTGAGTTATAAGTGGTGTAACTAACACGACTTTCTTTTATATACCTATATAGATGTTTACATAATTACAAAATAATATAAACAACATAAAAACATCATAAAAAAACAACGATAAAAACAATGGTCACATATTATCTCGTCAGTTCACATTAAGAATTTCTAGAACTTTCGATTAACTTTGAACTTACTTTATCATAAGACCATACTCGTAAAGCAGCCAAACTTTTTTGCAGTAGAGTTTTTACAATTAACACACACTATAACAGTAATTTAGCCAAACTTAACAGCTTAAAACTTTGGTTAAAATATAAATTCACGGTTAAAAGTCACAGTCTCACAGTTTTACGTATTTACTACACAAACTTTTACACAGAAGTGATAAATATGAGTTATTTGAAACATATGTTGCCTTATCATTATCAAATTGAGAAACAGTGTCACAGTTTGTAAATAGAGGCGTATATGCTAAAGTTGTAATTTCAAGTTTGTTCGAATTTCGGACTAGTGTGAATTTTAATTTTGAATGAAAAGGAAAAGATGAGGTCAGCTTTTGTTGTAGTATGGATTTGTAAAAATGAGGGATGATCAGATCCTAAAACGATTGTTTCAAATAGAAAAATAAATTGCTGTAGTGGCAGCATGGTTAAATCTCGTGCACGGGGCTTCGCTTCGATTCCTAGGTTATGTTAAAATTGTTTTACGAGATTCAGAAGACTTGCACAGGGGCCCGATTCTCCTAAGTTAATAATGTCAAAATCGAATCGCAATAGCAGCTCTAACCATCGTATTCGTAATATAAGACCAATCGTATTCCAACGACATTCGATTGGTTTGCGATTGGTCTGCTAATTTGGTGATTTTGGTCTATACGGTAGCTTGCTCTACAATCATATTGCAATAGTTAATCATTTGCAGACAAAATGATTCATTATTGAATGACAGAAAAGGATAAAAACGTTTATTTCAAAGAAAAAATAGCGGAATGCCCCATATGTTTCAATCGTAATCGAGTTAGGATTGGATCGCAGTCGAATATGAATCGTATGTTGCTTAAGTAAAATTAGGAGAATCGGGCCCCAGGGCAGCCCGTAGTCTGGAGCCCATAGGTGGCGACACACCCATGTCTCGAAGAACATTATCCAGTCGATTCTGCGCCTGAGCTCTCTTCGGTCGTATCTAACTGCTATGCCATCGGACTACAAAAGTGAGGATGTCCTCATGTGTTCTATATGAGTACCTACAGCTCATCTATAGGTACCTACTGAAATGACGCGCCGACCACTGCATTTACGCATTGCATGTAGCGGAGCGCACCATTTCAGCTTAGACGAGCTAAGGGTAAGCATGAAAGTGAATGTCTGGAAGAAGAGAAGATAGCCGGGTAAGCGATGCATGGATTGCTTGAAAAGCATATGAATGAGCAGTAGATATAAAAGCAAAGACATTGCGAAAACCACAAACCATTTTTGGAAGAGAGCAGAAAGTGGATGAATTGAAATTCGGACTTACATAGGTACGCTGGTCGTCCAAACCGCTTGAAGAATACCGTAAAATAGTAAATATTATGGGTAGTAGGTAATTATGGAGGTATTGGAATGATGTATAACGTTCACGCGTTTAACACGCTCTGGCGTTCCTTCCTATGGCTTCTATGAAGGTAGGCTTCGCAAGATTATTAGTTGGGTAAATCAATTGATAGATAGATGCCGTACTATATAACATCACACTACCTGCATACCTATTACATACATATACTAGCTTTCACCCACAGTTCCATGCTCGTCCTGAGGGAATAACATCCACCGCCAGAAATTAAACCAGCCTTCCTTTGTATCTCGTTATAGGTCGTCGAATAGGTTCAAACGTTTTAGCGCGAAAAAGAAAGACAAACAGTTGACCACCTACCTTATGGAATTACTTTACTTCTGCATTTGTATTCTGCTGACCGATACGCCCTGGTAAAAACTTCTTCGAACAACCCGTAACGACTACACATAACGTTCCGTCCAAAATACAGTAAAATCTCATAAAATTATGAGTAGGTAATTAAAACTCAGTTTCGCCACAATTAGCTACGGCGGTTAAGTGTGCACTTTATATAATGAGACCTCTATGACCTTATGATTTGCACCCGATATATTCACAAGAGAAATGTCGGCACCAAACCTTTGAACGCTAACAATATGGGCTTTCTATGCTCCTATCAGTCTTTTGGCATATGCTCTACACATTATACCTTGTCATAAGAAATACCCAGTAGGCTTAATGACGATTAAAAATATAACTTAACTGTATCGTAATAAAGTTGAAATTTAAAAAAATTAAAAACAAAAAAACATCAATAAAACACTGAGGCATTGAATTTTTCTAGAGTAGGTAATAAATAAGAGTAATGACTGGATAAACATTGATAACCCGCTAACCCTTTTTTTATTGAGTATCCTACACAACATGCACTATTATGAATATCTTTCACACATAGAGCGTGCACCAATTAACAATTGCTTACTATCTTCAGCGTCCAGGCTGATTATCGGCTACTGCGGCTGTCCTCTCTATCGAGACCAGCTGCACAGGTGCACTCACTATACCTTCACTTTCATAGCGCGATAGGACGACAATCCGACACCACCGGAGAGAGATCACAAGCAGGACCGACATTCACGTGCTCTCCGATGCACGGGTGTATCAAAGTATATATCCCCAACTTCAAGACTAGGGTTTCTATAAAGTATGTAAAGCATGGTAATAAAACAACGATTTTCCATATTAACTTTTATTCTAAAACACTTTGAGCGTACAAAGTAAACTTGATAATAAAATACAATAAAAACACCCAATTCTAAACGTATACATATTCATAAAGGTAAAAATATAAATGGAAAATATCTTAAAATTATCAAATATATTGAAAAAACTTCTATAAACTCTGGGAAAGTATGTCAACTTATTATAATTTAAGTAAACCAACATTCTATGTACTTACTGATCAAAATTTAAGGCATACATACATAATGTAGTTACTGCATTTATACAATATTCAATTCTTTTAACGTGTCTGTGGAAAAAAAACTCAAATAAGGCATTTTATTTAGGTAACAGGCCAGTAAAATAGACAAATGTGCTCCGAAAACGGCATAGTGAGTGGTGTCAATTGACGATTAGGTAATATTTTAATGTTACTAAATGTACTTAAAACACAACTATCTCCGTCAAGACTGACGCGTCAGTCAAAACTTCACTTTGCCTTAAAAGAGAGTCTGAAAAGCCTACAGACAAAAATATTAATAAATAATGTATTTTTTGCGTTTCAAAAATTTGAAATAAAAAGCCTCCATTTTAATTTGGTATTTAATTTTAAAACATAGCCTTCATTAAATCTTAAAGATAATTAGGCCCAATTTAAATTCCAATCAAACAGTCTTATAATTTGCAAAAAACTATTTTTTGGAAATTCCAGCCAATAAAAATGTAAAACAAGGATAAAATTACGATATACAACTTAAAACTAAGGTCGACAAAATATATCGATAAGGGATTACACTATTATCGATATATCGACAAAATTATGTATCTCAAAAGAAAAATAATCAAAATTATATCAAAGAGAATAATATAGAAAAATTATGTTTTTTCACTTGCTATCTTATAGACAGATGATATTTAACTTTTTAAGTATTATAGAACATCATAAGCTCAATGTAGACTCGATATTTATTTATGAAACTTGATAAACATTTTAAATATTTATGAAATTACTATTTTATGATACTTGTCTCAGTTCAGACGATATAAACTTGGTTTCAATTTTATATTTCAGTACCAAATATTTTTCAGTTTTTTTTTTACTTTCAATTTTGCAAATATTTAACAACAAACAAACACCGTCTGAACCAGCATTACTTACAATATTTTTCATATATAGATTTAAATAGTTTACGATATTTTAACAAAGTCTTATAAAGTTACAAGAAAATGCAATTTGTCATGATATAAGTTTACGATTAAGACACCATTCACCGAAAATATTACGTTATTATTTAAAATACAACATTTATATGTTTAAATATAATTCAGTCCTTTATTACGCGATCCATTGACGACTTAATTAATTTACAAACTATGTTAAAAAGCCTCTTTATTAAAAAAAAATATACCTAATGTCTTTGTCTTTTAATACTTGCCATTTTTTTTCACAAAACAATTTGTCTTTTATACAGCCTCAATCAATAAGAACACAAATAAATGTAGGTATTCCTTCATTACTTTTAAAACACATCTTTAATTCTAGTTAGAATGAATAAAATCGTTTATAATAACATTCGCTGCAAAAAAATACAAACAGCTACATAAAAAACAAAAAAATACTAAAAATTTCTTCACCCCGTCCAATGCGGGTTTTTCAGTCTCATAGTTACAAAATCGTCAATGGATTGCGTACTAAACCCAAGATTTCTGAAGTTTACATCGCCGATCCATCCATATAGAGTGAATAGGGGCGAGGGATTGCTTCTGTAGGGTCGCTAGCCAAGGCCTAGGGCTTTGCTTCTGTCTGAAAAATGGATAATTAGTGGAAAGTCAATTAGTGAGTCTAACTACGATGACGGCTACTTCTAGTGATGTTTACTCTGAAATATAAAGTACGGTGAATTATTACACTAAAACTAAAAGTTGTAATTACTATTTAAGTATGTATACTTAATTAACTATACGGAAACTATAACAAATATTTTGTGATTACTCACTCAAAGACTAACAAAAATATGACTGAAATTTACATCACCACAACTCAGGCCCTCAAGATAGGCCAACTTATATAAAAGCCAATATTTTTAGGCCAATCACTGAATGTCTCTTCATAATATATTTTGTCTAACTTCTATACTCTTACCAACATACTCTTGAAATTTCTATCGATCTATTTACCCCAACACTATTTATCTACTCTAAACATGATTGTAATGGCAATTTTATACAAAATCATAATATTTATAAGACAATACGTACGGTGCATTCCTTTTCCTCTGGTTTCTTGTTAGCCATCGTCTCTGGGTTGTACTCGTTCTCAAGACCGAAGTGCTGAAATATAAAAAAGTTGCTTTAAAATTAAGTTAAAACGCAATAAAAAAAGTTTTTGGAAGCCTGACCGAATTTCTACTAAAACGGTAATTAAAATAGAATCTACCAAACCTACCCTATGATATATATTTTTTTTGTATTTACTTTTTTAAACTAGCAATTTAAAACTATAGGGAAATTGGCTTTATATAATGATAAGATTTTAACATCTTTGGCAGTTGCTACGGGTAGTCAGAAGCCAGTAAGTCTGACAACCAGTCTTACCAACGGGTATTGGATTGCCCCAGTAACTGGGCTGGGGAGAGTTCAGATAGGCAGTCGCTCTTTGTAAAACACTGGTAATACTGGAAGCCGAACCCAACATAGCTGGGCAAAGGCTAGGCAGATGATGATAGGATCTCAAACCTGCAAAATGTCCTTATTGGACAAATGATCACCGGGTCCAGTCTGCACAAAATGGCGGAGCAACTTCCCGCCCTTTTCAACCAGCACGGCACCTCCAGTTTGTACCCAATCGCCCTTCAAATCGCCCCCTAGGCCTAATTAAAAAATAAAAGAAAAATAGATAAAAATAGACCTCTAAAATGTCCGTATTTGGATGTCTATCCGCCGGACCAACTTGCACGAAGTGGTAAGACAATTTCCCGCCTTTTCTGACGAATAACGCGCCACCATTTTGTAATCCGTCGCCGATTAGGTCCGTTTCGAGGCCTGCGATGTATTTCAACGTTATTTTTATTGTGTGAAGAATTTTCTAATAGTTCTAGAATATTTAATTACGATGTATATCGGCAACGGATTTACAAAATGAGGATTTTTCATTAGACAAAAAAGACCCGATTTGGTTACACGGCACCGCGATTGGAATTCCATTCAATAGTAAAACGTTTGTTTGCAACCATCACTTAAAATATACGCGAATAAATAGGTCAGTTTTGTCTAATAGTAACTAAACTAAATGCATTCAATGTAACTAATATGACTGTCGCTTAATGTTATGTATACTTCTCGCATAACTTGATGCCGGCTCGTAACTAAGTTCGGCTCAAACATATGAATGTTCCTATCTAAATAAATGTTTTGTAACAACTTTTAGAATGCCAAGTTATCTCAAATTCCGAGGTGAACTCACTAAGATGACAGGACCAATTTATTTATTTGGTAGTTTCCTAGTCTACAAGCGACCTCTCTACTGCGGAAACAAAATGTATGAACAGAACGCTACTGCGCACGCCTGAGGCGTCAAATGGCCGACTTCAGAGCGGCAAACTTACATGACAAGTGATGTACAACGAATACAACGATTTCTATACTATACTTGGAATAATCTCCAATCTTACCCATTCCACGGCCTTTGAAGATGGCGTCTCTGGACTGTTTCCAGAAAAGAGACGTGAGTATGGTGACCACGTTAAATCGCTTGAAGCCAAGAGTCTGGTATGTCGAGATGTTTTCCACGTAGTATAGATCTGGAAACGCAATACACAGACTTCAAATAATAAATGAAATCAAAATACCTTTATTTTCAGGCTACATTGGTCCATAGATGTAGGTACAGGTTGTTACAAAATGACCTCTCATAAAGAGTCAATTGAACATATTCTTATGCACATAACGTCACATTCATGAAGCCCTCAATTTCCAAGTCTGATCAGATTTTTGAAGGATACAGATTATAGTGCATCACGCCATAAACTAAAAAAGTAGTTTAAGTTATCGAATGTCAAATGTTTGTGATGTGGCAGTACTTTTTTAAAATAAATAAATATAGTGATTCAAGAAATGTTGTGGCTAAAACGTCGACCGGCCCTTTAGAGCTTCATACTTAGGGGGAAAAATATGTTTTGAGTGAAGGGTTGCGGATATTTACTAACTACTTCTATCCTTTTACTTGCATCCTAAAGAACCTAGTCCTCAAATCAGGTAAATAAATAATTCAGTAGTATGCTCACCTCCATCAAAGAATTTCCCGTTGACAAACTCCTTAGAGCCGGCCTCCTCTACGCCCACGCCTATCAGCTTAATGTTGTGTTTGTTCAATACTGGTGCTATCTCACCAAGCTGGAAACAATTAAATAATCGTTTCAGATAGGAAGAATTACATATAATCGAATGAAAACTTCGTAAATATAAAAATACACAGGAAGTGGTGAAGGGTGGGCGTTTTTTGGGAGCTGTCTTTTGTAAATTTTGACCTTAAAAAAGTAACGTAAAAGTTTAAATAAATTTTGAGTGTAAATACGCAACATTTACGGTGAGTTGGACCATTTAACTACAATAACGTTAACCGAACGTTCAGGGCTGACGCTATCTTTCTAGAAATACAAAAAAATCGATTTGAGCAACAATGCATTTCCCACGTTGTCAATCTAAGAAGTTATATTATGCCTCTAAAGTGGAAAGCATCCTTAATAATACGGAATTTGCTACTGCTTGCCAGATGAGTGAGTAGACCAGAAGAAACATTAATTGCCGATGGAATCTCGACTTTATAACTACAGCATTACAACGTCTAGTTGTAGTACATCATTTAGTTCCAAAGTACATTTTAACCTAACGATCTAACGGTCTTACTTAACATAGCGAAATCTTATCTATACCTGATAACATGGAATATTTGGACCGATAAAGTCAATCCGCTATTATCGGGCGTCAAACATCGGGTTAATGAGATTAATACATATATGAGAGAAGCAAAATATTTTATGGCAGGCAGCAAAAAGCTTTTCCAAGTAGGTAGCTCAACTTTTTTAAGTATTTCTTGGACATCATTGACTGATTAAAGGCGAAGAAACCTGGAAACATCTCGAGGAAACCTGGACTAAGTATATAGTCTGAAATGACCAACCCGCATTGAGCAAGCGTGGCGATTAACGCTCAATCCTTCTCTGCCTGTGTGAGAGGAGGCCGCAGCCCAGCAGTGGGACGATAAAAAGCCTGATGATGATGTATTAAATTCAAAATAGAACGAAACATTTTGGCCGTATTTAGTTTTCCAAATCAGACGCTTTTACAGTAGCTCAAAGTGAAATTATAGCAGCAGTTTATTAGCTTCCGTAGATCGGCCTTATTTACCATTTATCAACATGAAAGATAGGTTAACAATAATTACTTCCATAGTCTGATAACTACTAGACTAGTATTTTTTATCTAGGAAAATAATTAAGTACAGAAGGTACACGCACTTCTAGTAGTTTTATCTAGTAAAAAAATAATTACAGTACACGCAGAAACAACGTGTAAGAGCATTGAAATCTATATTTACTATATTTATCTCGAATTGAAATCACGTAATAATCACATCAATCAACATAGTGACTTTTCTGAAACTTTATCATGATATGTAATATAAATAACATGTATTTATTACTTGGATATAGGTAGTAAAGATTACATACCTATTTAGAAATGCACGAGTCTCGTAAATTCTAATCCCATCAAAAGCTCGACTATAAAATAAAATAAAATCAAGTGCAGGTTCCGTATGTTTGTTGTCTTTTATAATATGTACCTACAGTTTTCAGTCTTTGTTCTTATAAAATAATACATCAAGTGTGAAAATTTTAACTGCCTTGTCACAAATGGTCAGACAACAAACTCATAGTAGGCTACAGTTTTTCCTTTTGGGTAGTGAACCCTAAAAATTATGCAGGCTCAACCCACTTACTTACCTACCTCTCATATACCATAGAATATATTTAAAATAGAATTATTCAAAAAATTCGTTGAAACTGACCTCCTTAGCCCACAATCTGCACAGCATGCATCCCCATCTTCTGAAGAATATGATCGCCACATTCTGGTCATCCCAAAAGGTTTTCAGCTCTACGCTCTGGAAAATAAGACACAATTCACTATAATACTGTACACTGAAAACTATAATAATTAATACCCTAATTAATATCAAAATAAACAAAGCATTATCGATATTAATAAAAATACTTTCACTTTTACTCATTAAAAAGTTATGCATGGTTGAACGTAACAAACAATATGACATTTATTTATTGCAAATAATTCTCTCTGCTTTATAAAATATGCCGACTGCTAAACATATAAGGTGTACTCTTGCCACACAAAGAAAGAACCAGTGCTAGAAAATAGCATATTTTAAATTTCATTATTAATACAATTTGATATGTGAAGGAGGAATGGAACACCTGCGTTTAGTTTAAATGTATACTGTAGTAAGTAAGCCAGTGAGTCTGACACCAGTTCGGTTGCCCGGGTAACTGGGTTGAGGAGGTCAGATAGGCAGTTGCTCCTTGTAAAGCGCTGGTACTGAGCTACATCCGGTTAGACTGGAAGCCGACCCCAACATAGTTGGGAAAAAGGCTCGGAGGACAATGATGTATACTGTAGTAAGTAGTTGAACATAAACTAAACAAAAATCCTGATTAAGTAAAAATTTGGTAAAGACAATTTTAGATATAAGAAAGATACAGAGTGATGTTTCTCAATGGATTAATATTTTATTCAGATTTAGGCCCAGACTCCACCAAAGCCAATTTTTTAAAGCAAACAATACAATTATTGTGTTTAATGGATACTAATACTAAATTTTTATACTAATTAAAATCATCTCTGCTCTGTCATGCCTTCTGTGAAACAAGTAGTTTATTAATGATTATAAATCTATATATGTTTTTATTTCCAAGCCAGTTTAATTCCACTACATCAGAAAGATAACCTTTGGCCTTTAAAACCCTACAATAATATTTATGTTTTAATGTACTGTTATTGTATGTTTAATGCAGGTAATTATTACATTGTTTTGTAACAAAAGTAGCCTAATTAGTGCAAAGTAGAGTGCAGGTTTTTTAAAATATTTTTATTTATAGTAAGTGTATATATTAGGTAATAAGTTAGTTGTATGTTGTATATATATTTATTTGTAAAACTGTGCATTATATTATGTGTCATAATGAATAAATATATTATTAAATAATATAAAGAGTACGTTTTTGGACATTCTAATGTTAGGAACTACTAACTACGGGACCAATATGAAACATTCTTTCAGTGCTAGACAGCCTTTCGTTTAAGGAAGGCTGTAGGTAAACTACATTTTTATCCAGGTGGGCTGCATAGTTCCCATGGAACACAGGTAAAACTTTCATAGTATCAGTTACTGGCTAATCTGTTTTTGTTTGAAAAGTAAGAAATCTAGACAAATATTGTAAAACTGAAGAATTTGGTAACTTAAACACACTAATCTCAGGAACTACTAGTCTGATTTGCAAAAAACAGTGTTAGATAACCCATTTATCGAAGAGGGCCATATGCTACTTTTTATATGGGTTTGTGCAAAAATTACCGTGGGATGTAGATGAAACGATCGGCAGATGCTATTGAGATAATATAATCAAAAGTAAGTTCCTTTTTAGCCTAAAAATCACAAAACTGCTGAACCTATTCGACAAATTCTTTCACTGACAGGAAGCTACATTACCCCCGAGTAATATATGCTACATTTTATCCGGTTATGGGAAAAAAACAGTGTTATCAACTAGTGTTGCAAAAAAACCCTTTTTTTTCTAATGTGAAAAAAAACCTTGAAAAAAAGCCTGAAAAAAAACAGTTTTTTTTCTGGGCCTTTTTTTTTCAAGAGTATAATAACTCTAAAATTGTTAGGGCATTTACCATTAAAGATTAATACTTAAGATTACATAATAGAGTCTTAGGTTTATTCTTGAATCTACTGTACTTTTCTGATAAAACTGTACCAAAATTTCATAAAAATATTGGCAACATTCATTGATATTAACTCAACACAAGGGAAATTTTGAAAATTGAACTAAAACATAGGCTAGAAAAAAAAACAAATTTAGAAAAAAAACAACAATGCAAAGTTTTTTTTCATGTTTTTTTTCAATAAAGTGAAAAAATACAAATCGTTTTTTTTTTTTCATTTTACATCACTATTATTAACTGAACAATCTATGTAATTGCTATTCAACAGTAATAGATAGAAGTAGGTATAAATAATTAGAGGTGTAATTAATGTCGGAAATTGAACATAATATGTTGTGTAGGTAGACAGAGTAGGTATTGGAAGGTATATATTACTAGTATTTCATATATTTATTACTATAGTCTGTTTTTTAATCTCGTAGACTAAATTGACACTTGCAAAATGTCAAACTTCCAAATAATTTTGCTAGCTCTGTGGTGCAGTGTTGTACTTACGATACCGGTACGTTGAATCGTAACTTTTTACAATAAGTCATCCTGAAATAATGGGCTTATCCTTGATGATTACGCATGGCTTTGCGTGGTCAGATATCCCTGGCAGTTTGTAGCACGTCGTACAGCCATGTGTACGTACGTGAATTTTAAATATAAAACTTTGAATGAATATTAAATTCGTCTATTATAGATAAAAAGTTACGATTCAACGAACCGGTATGGTAAGTACAACACTGCACCACAGAGCTAGAAAAATTATTAGAAAGTTTGACATTTTGCAAGTGTCAATTTAGTCTACGAGATTAAAAAACAGACTATAGTTGTTTCCTCACAGTTTCACTTGCTTACCGGGAGAACTTATTCCTATACCCGGATAAAACCCGGGGATAATGTAGCTTCCTATCAGTGAAAGAATTTGTCGAATAGGTTCAGTAGTTTTGGGACTTTTAGGATAAAAACAAACAAACTTTCCTGTTTATTTTACTAGAATATAGAAGTACAGATTTATTGAATAAAATCGCCTAAAAATATCTGTAATTGCTTTACAACTTGGATACTGTGTTTTTGTACATAAGTATGTAACATAAATTCTATTTATAGCCGAATCTTCCACATGACTGGTTCTATTATTGCGAGATACAGTTACGAAACTATTGCAAACGTACGCCGGTTGTTTCATACAAAAACTTATTGGAAATAGGATAAAAGTGTAGTATTATGACGCTTTTGTCATGCGATCAAGTAATCCGCAGGCATTTTCCCTTAAAAACTTTACATAAAGCGCAAAAGTAATTTATTTCGTAAGTTAAATGCGTCGTAAATAAAAAAAAAATAACAAATGTACAATGAGGAAAAAGCAACTTTATTTACCTCACCGGTCGCGATGCTCTTTACTTTTTGTGATCCAATATCGTTGATATCTACAGACATTTTTGTGTTTTACTTTTCTACAAACTGTTAACTTTTATAATTTCAGAAAAACTCAAAATATTGCAATGAAGCAAGCGAAGTGAACAACATGAATGAAATGAATTGATCTTGCTTGTCAAATAGATTGAATGAGTGAAACTGACCTGTTAAGAGGGAAGAGGAGAAAAGCCGTTTTAGCAGTTTCTCTTTTCCTCACAATTATTTTCTACGTTGCGTTGCGTTGTGTGCCATACTTATTTTTCATGCTACTGCTCCATCTGCGTTAGCGTTAAAGTTAATGTCAATGGCCAACTACACGTTACTTAGGGCAGCGGTTCCCGAATTCTTTTGGCTTCGGAACCCTTTTCGTTTCACCATTTTTCGGCGGAACCTTAGCTTTAGTAAGAAGTAAGCTAAAGACGTAAATTCACTAAGGTACCTACGGCTCGTGGCGTGGTAGCGCACCAAATGGTCATATGGTTAGAGACATATTCAGTATACTCAGGCATAGCATGGCTATCTGCCACACGGGCCAGAAAACAATTTAGCCGCCCTTGACTTTGTATATTACGTAAATAGTTTTATGTTTGAAGACTGACAAAGTAAACGTAAAAAGAAATAGATTGGGTTTGTACAGGTGCGAGGCGAGCGAGCGCGATTTTTTTTAACTAAAAGAAGAAGTTCCAAGCACCCGCTAGCAATGAAATAAGCCCAAAAATGCGGTGAATTTTGGCCGCCTCGCTACCTATTTTTGCCGATTGCCGAAGACCTGGAGGTGTTAAGTTAATCTACAATTTGTAAAAAACGGAATTAAATTATCTGCTGCCGTGGCCTTCCCCCGCCACTTGTCGCGAACTCGTACTTACACTCCCGAGTGGTACCCACCTACATGGTGCCTAAATGGAATTTCGGAATGCAACATTTAAAACAATTTAATTGAAAATGAATAATAATTTAATATTGTCAAAAGTGAAACGATTTACCATATGGAAATCTTGAATTTTCCACGGAACCCCTGAGGGCCCGTCACGGAACCTCAGGGTTCCGCGGAACCCCATTTGGGAACCGCTGACTTAGGGCATTAAAAATGCGCGTTGGCTACACTTAGGTTACAATGCCGCAAAGAGTTAATCTCTCATGAAGTTACGCGTTAACACACATTAAAGAGGTTAAACTTAGACACACAAAATAATTCTAAAAACTCTAAAGCTTACTCATTCGACCACTCCATTATCTTGCTCGTAAAATGCAGTTACCGCCTAAAAAAAGTACCTATCTACACTCGTCCTTGCATACGTCCTGTGCGCGTGCGTTTCGTGGAATGATATGGCATTAATGTAGCCAACATCACTTAGCGCGCTAAGCTACGCACTAAAACCCTTTGATGTGTCCAAAAAACCGACACCCGAGTTATCGCTTAACGTTTAATGCTATTAATAATGCCATTTGTATAAAATGCCATTAAAACGTTGGCCAGATCTGTGTAACGCCAAAATTTTACGCGTTAAGACGCAGATGGAGCAGGAGCATAAAAGTTTGCTCCACATGGTGCTGAAGAAAATTCTTCTTATGGTGCTTGGAAAACAGTGTACCTAATATGAAGTAAAGCAGTTGCAAATTTTTACGGCTTATGTTTAACTGATCACCAGATATAGTAACAAATAGCAGACAAAAATAGTAAATGATCACCAAAATGAAACTCGCATTTTAATGTAAAATTATAACCAAAGTTTTAACACTTTGCTATCCTATTTAAGTGAAATTACTCCAAAATAAATCATGCGTAAACCAAAAATAGTAAATGATCACCAAAATTAAACCACCATTTTAAAGTAAGATTATAACCAAAGTTTTTAAATTCTGCTATCCTATTTAAGCAAAATGAGTCCAAATAAATCATTGTTATCCCAAAAGTAGTAAATGATCACCAAAAGTAGTAAATGATTATCAAAATTATACCAGCGTTTTAATATAAAATGATAATCAAAGTTTTTACTTCTTGCTATCCTGTTTAAGTAAACTGACTCCAAAAAAATCAGTTCGGCCTGATAAAATAAATGTAATAACATTATGGGGACCCTTTTACTGCACTAGGGTGGAAAATTGTCTATTGCATGCCTCTAAACAGTGCGATAAGAGTGTGTTTTCGAGGGAGTGTATTGAGAAACACATTCTTCTTCTTCTTTCTCCTGCCCTGTTCCCAATTTTACTTGGGGTCGGCGCAATATGTCATTTTCTTCCATTTTCCCCTGTCACTCACTCCCTTCCTATTCACATCATCTTTCAGGCAATCCATCCATCTTTTCTTAGGCTGACTGACTGGGGATCGTGTCCGGGCGGGCACAGCGCGGCGTTCGCGGTGCGGTGGGAGGAGCGCATATTTTGATAGTGCATGCATTGCAAGCCGGACACATAACTTAATATGGCATCATAATACTTTCTTTGGTAATAAGCCTACATTTTATGGCAATCACAGTGACTTATTTAGGCAAAAATAATACATTAATTTGGTCGTCAAGAGTTGGTGATCATTTACTAAATTTGGTGGTCGAATACAATTTAAAGTGGAGTCGTGACTGAAATAGCTGGTACTATTGCATTTTTAGACTTTATTTTTCTGGTGTTCAGTAGATATTTTTGGTTACAAAACTAAGGATATCAAAGCATTTTATGGTGGTCATTATATTTGTTCCCAATTTTTACCTCTCCTATTTTTCTTCTTCCTAGTGTTAGTCCCGTCTGATGACGTCCGTTTTCGTATTCTCTTCGATCAATTCGCTGTCCTGGACATCTTCTAACTTCTTCTTGGAGTTCGCAGCTTTCCATATTTTTTTACAACATATTTTCGCCTATAATTTATTTCAATAGAAATACCTTGTTTTCAATATTATATTTAAAAAACCTTATTCCCCAAGCCTATTCAACACTCCATCATTTTTGTATTGGTGGTTAAAAATACCAACTCCGAACTGAGAAAGTCCTCTTTTTTAAGAAGTCGGTTAAAAAACTCGGTACACACACCTCCAAGCCTACTCAACCTACAAACTCCTGGGACCTCCTCTGTCGCTGGTCACCGTTCTATTGGCGATGGTGAATGAGAACCAGAATAATCCAATCATTCTTTCATTCATTCTATTCTGCCTTGATTGCTTGTCACCGCGTGTTTCACAGTCACCGGTCGGAAAACTTTAATATTTATCTCCACACCTGGTAAGTTTTCTCTTTACCTGTCTTAAATTTAAGGATTCCAACATATTTCCCTCGCACCTGTGCAAATTTTCCTCAACATACCAACGTGTTAATTAGCTGCATTGACCTTGTAGTTTCGAGTCACTACGATTGATTTTTTGTTACGTGTATTAGTCAGTTTTAAGCATTTTATTGCGTTGTTTGTTCGTTTCCCGTGTGAAAAAAGTTATCAAAGTTTCCGGATACGCCTGTATCTCGTTAACAATCGCTCAAACTTAAGTTTTGACGTGAGTGGAGCACCTACCCAGCGAAGTAGGTATGTATGTAGGTACTTACAAGGATTGTTAAGATTCTAATAAGCTTTATTTTACGCTTGGTATCGTCTAATGTCCACAGTTAAACTAGCTCAAGCACGTACTCACTGATAGTGTCATTTTAATTGAAACTGGTACTTTTGAGTGAATTTTAATTTTGAGTTTGAAAATGGGGGCAAGACTTAATGAACTTAGCTATAGTATGTAATTACAGTCAACAGAGAGGGAATCGGGTCATGAAATCATGGCATTTAAACGTGTTTTATTATCTGTGAATGAAATTCTTAGGTTCTAATCAGTGTAAGGTAGATGATGACATACTTTTTTAGGTCAATGGCACACAAAGCCCTATTAACACTAAGAATGTGTTAAAGCTTATATTATGCATTTTGATGATTTATAAGTCTTATAATTGCTCTAACTAACAAATTATAAAAAATATGAACCTGTTCTTAGGTTTTTTGTTAAAAATGTAGGTACAAACTTACACAGGTACTACTATTAGGAACTAAATAAAAAGACCTTGAAAGTAATAACTTCATTACCAATCCACTTAACCGTGAATAGTGAAGTCTACATTTGTGACAGTCTTGTCAAATTTCAGCCTTAATTTTGCTCTTTCCTTGCTAGAACACTTAAAAACTGGCTAATCGTGAGAATATTTGTTTTTGTTGAAAATTTCTACACACAATTCCTTTGCTACACTCTGACCAACTGAAACATAGGAAAAGGCTAGTTAATTAGTCAATTTTACGTTATGTAATTGGCTGTTAAAGCCATGTAAGTTGAATAAAAAAAAAATACTTATCTAAGATCTGTCTCATTCCAATCATATAGCAAAAAATAACTTGTACCATTAATATACTAACTCAATTAAATCTGTAATAATCAACATCTAATCAGATAACTTTATCAGTAGATTAATGATGTTTGAGATAGTTTATCAGGTATCGCACAATTGTTCTTGTAAATACCAATTTGATAAGATGTAAGTACATGTTGTGCAATTACATATACTTACTAGCAATTCCACTAGCTTCTCAAAAGACCTACTTCAACACCCAATAAAACAAATGTAGCCTATATCCTTTCTCAGGCACTAGACTGCATCCACCTTGTTATAAAACTTATAGCTTTAGTCCGCTGATTTTGTTCGGGACAGTAGTTAGTTTAAAAGTGGTACAAAAGCTGGTACTTTTTTAAAACCACATTTTATAATAGGGTGGTAAGAGTACAAAATTTCATTTAAGTCAGTTTTGGTGTGCCTGTGCAACAGTCAGAGATTCTTTAACATTTCGAATATTAGAAGGACAGCCTCGTTGGTTTCAAGCGCGGCTGCTTTGCACGAGGTCACGTTTTCGATTCCTGGGACAGGCTGAAATCGCTAATATGTCCTGCGCAGCTAACTGATCTCCTTATATTAGAACAGTCGCCGTGGCCGAAATCGGCCTTGGACACCATTATTAAGGATGACAATTAATTTGTAAATATACTAGGATTGCTTACAGACATGACATGGCATAATATGAAAATGTGTTACACCATATTTCTCATCTTTTGCTACTTATACTCAGCTCCACTTTTAGAAGATAAAATATTTTTATGGTTTTGAGATAAATTGCTAAAGGAAGATAAGATATCCGTGATTCTGCTGTTATTTTAATATCTTTGACAGATTAATTATTTCATTGTTACAATTCATGATTAAAATTAGATATATTCCGCTATATTTTATAAGTCCTTGACGGTAAGCTGTTGTCATGAGTAGAATTTTTCTAGACAAAAATTACCTAACTGCTGATCGAATAATGTGCTAATTATGGTATTTGGTCACCTTTTCCTAGTATACATATGAAGAAGATGTTAGCCGGAAAAGCTGAGTAACAACATAAGTACTTTTAATCAGTTCAATTATTTCCTCATACAAGCATTTTATTGCAATTTGCACCCTAAGCTGTTGCAACAGAGTTAATAATTCAATGTGGGATACATATAACTCATTTATACATATGCAGACAACTTCAAGTAAATGTATTCACATACATGTTGTAACAATGATTGATAATTTATTCTTGTGTAAAAAAGTACAGTATTGTATGAAGAGTTTATAATGTTTTATATTTTGTATTGAGTAAGTTTAATTGGAGACAACACCGATAAGTACCCTTTCAAATGAGAATTGTTCCAACCGGTTGTTGAATAATGGAGATATGCGCGAACAAACATACAAAAAAACAGAACAAAAGAATACAAATACTCCATTTGAGAACCTTCTCCTTTTAGGAAATCGGTCAAGTAATTTTGATTTATTTTTAAACATTATGCAATTTTGTTTTTATCGATAAACCGTGGCGTGTGAATGGTCACACCAGACTTCAGAATATAAATGACTTTCCCTATAAAGTACATACATACTTTTGCTTTGACCTTCATCTCTAAAAGTAACCTTTTAAAATGCTGCCATCTTTACACGGTGTTCGCGACAAGTCTTTAAAATATGACATTCAATCAGTATTACGGTTTATATTTACGGGATACAGTTAATTTATTTAACAACTATTAAAAGTTATTTAAAGGCACATATAGCGAGTGTTAACGACAGTTACAGACGTGCACAATATTCAAAACAAAGTAGAAGGAAAATACAGTATTCACGTTACAATATAAATTAAGAAAAAAATATAAAGACAAACAACCACAACTACAATTTACATAACATGTAGGACACTTAATTTCCTTAATTTTATTATACACTCTTTTGCAAAAAAAGCTGTGTCTTTTGCAAAAAAGTTGTGATCGGCACTGCTAACTTTCAATTGGTTTTGTCGCAGCCCAAAGTACTCAGACTCCTCTAAATTGTATTTATTTATGAGAAAGGGATATTTTAAACCGTGTGAGGACAATATCTAAACAATAGAACGCTTTACACAAAAATACCGAAACTCTCAACATTGCCATCAATCATCACTATAGATCATTTAGAGCAGGTGAAAATTTTATCAAAAACGCATAGTTCTTAAAAAATGTTTTGAAGTAAAAGAAAGGTCCATTAATCGTTAATTAAAACTGCGTTATCAGTTTTCTGAAAATCACGTCAAAAACTTTTCAAAACGCCGACGAACTTTCTACCAGGAACTAGTCCAAAGCAAGGTTTAACCAGTTTCTTAACATTTCTCCAAAATTCAAATTTAGAGTACACCATGCTTGTCTAACCCTTTTAATGCTAGTAACATCCTAGAGTTATTAAAACCCTTTGAAATGCACGTAAAGTCCTTAAAACCAAGATTTCGCATAGGTGGCCGCTTTTTTTGCAAGAGTTTATGTAGGTATTAAACTATAGTGACCTACACATTGACCTCTATAGTCGTGTGAAAAAGTCGTGGTGGCCTAGTGGGTAAAGGACCAACCTCAAGTATGAGGGCGCGGGTTCGATCCCAGGTCAGGCAAGTACCGATGCAACTTTTCTAAGTTTGTATGTACTTTCTAAGTATTTCTTAGACACCAATGACTGTGTTTCGGATGGCACGTTAAACTGTAGGTAACGGCTGTTATTGAATTTCCTTGGCAGTCGTTACGGGTAGTCAGAAGCCAGTAAGTCTGACACCAGTCTAACCAAGGGGTATCGGGTTGCCTGGGTAACTGGGTTGAGGAGGTCAGATAAGCAGTCGCTTCTTGTAAAGCACTGGTACTCAGCTGAATCCGGTTAGACTGGAAGCCGACCCCAACATGATTGGAAAAAAAGGCTCGGAGGATGACATTGACCTCTATCTATAGCTTGCACTGCTTGACTTACGTTTTTCCTTCGTTTATGATCTTAGATCTAAAACGTGAAGGATACTCGCAGGTACTCGCAGTATTTACGTTCAGTCATATAAACAGACTCCTATATAACGTCATAGATCGGCTACGTTCTAGTTTTCCGTAAAAAAAAACAATGACAATCACAAAATATTGTCATGTCACACCCGTAAACAATAGCCACAAGAGAAAATAAAATAGTGACATGAGTTATAACTATAGTTCGGCCATTCAGAGAATGCGTTCCTGACACGTCGCGATTGAACTGACGACGTAACTTTGCAATGGCGTTGCAGTTACGATAAAAATATTTTTGCTGGTTGTTTACCGTTTTAACAATTGAGGAGCATTAAAACAACATTATTATATCAATAATCAATGAATGTTATAATTTTGTGCCAAACTGAGTGTCAAATAACTTGGTAAACAATATTTTTCTAAATCTATACTGCGCTATTACAAGGTTATGTCAGCGGTTTATATTTTGTAGTGCTGTGCTAAAAATAACAGGCAAGTATCGTAATCTGTTCTTATACAGTTATAATATAAAATAATACGTTTTGATTTTCTTTTTAAGAATTGGAAAATAATGGACTATAAGACTTAATTATAACGTTTATGAAATATAAAAATAAAACTATGACCAAACCGCATTTTTATACTTAGATTAAAAATGGTAACCCCAAATGGCGTTATGGGCCGCCATTTTGTGACGCTAAAACAGTCGTCCGTTGTCGTTTCGTGCGCATAGACCACGTTTTTCAAGTGTTTTCGATCTGTTTTTATTTGATTACCCGGCTTTTGTTAGACCGAGATATCAGGATTGATTCTGTTATTGATAATAATATAATTATACATGTAGGCGAAGATGATGATGAAGACACCACCTCCTCAAGCAAATCGGAGTCTGATTAATATTCTGTTCGCACATTCAATTCAATGTACTTGTAACAAAGAATAAATAAAACAATTTTATTATATGAATATTACCTTTTTTTGGTTTCCACTTAAATAACTAAAATATAAAACAAATGATTCCGCCAATTTAAAACGAAAATAATCTTAAAATAATGCGGCGGTTCATTTTGAAGGAACGGTAACGAACTCAGTGTTATGTTGTGCCCATCACTAGTCGTGACTAACTGATAGGTGTCAGGAACGCATTCTCTGAACGGCCGAAGTATAAAATTTGAAGAACTTTGTTGGCAAATCTTCGAAAATAACGAAGTAGACAAATAAAAATAAGAAGTCCCGTTTCATAGTCGTAATTGTAACTAGACAAGAGACATCTACCAAGGGATTATAAACTTGTGATAGGCATTTGCAATTCAAATTCAATTTACACCCAAAAACCTTTAACCTTATGCGTTTATAGCTGTTTTACCTGATTTGAAAAAAAAAAATTGTTGCCATGCAGACTGTAATTATTTACACACCTTCAACACTCTAAATTTTTAAATCGGCCAATATAGGTCCTTTTCAGACTAGAAACTTAAACATAGTTGACAAAACCTAAAAATTAGTCTCTACCCGACCTTAAAAAAGTTGTTGCCATGCAAAATATAATTATTGACATACCTCCAACACTCCAGGTTTTTGAATCAGCCAAAATAGGTTCCCGATAGACTAAAAACTCAACATAGTTTGCCAAACAGCCAGTCTGCCACGTTATTCCGCAGATCAATAACTAGTGTGTCTGGGTTTGCAATGGCGCTGCCGCCGTGATGATGTCATGTCTTCGATTCCCCAAGTCCTGAATGACCCCTCAGAATGTATGAATATATCAACCGGTACAAGGTCACTTCGGGGATTTCCAGTTTTTTTAAATTGGGTCCTGTTTGTGTTTTGGACATCCTTAATAAAAGCGCTGAAGTTTTAAATGTATCTCGTCTATGAGGCACTAAAATGTTATTCCATTTCAAATATCTAACTACTTTTTAAGGTTATCCGTCCGTGCCTATAGGGTTCATTTTTTGTACGATTATAGCTATAAAGCTGGAACTTTCACGAATGATGAATTTGTACCGCTTTAACAACAAATACTAAAAACCATGTATTTTTTTCTCCTTTATACATAGATAATGGTATGGTACCCTTCGTGGTGAGTGCGACTCGCACTTAGCCAGTTTTTATCTTTGCAAAACATTGAGTTTTGTTTGTTTTTGTGCATCGAAAGATAAATTTGAAACTCGACATCATTTGAGATGTCGTTCAGCTTTTTTGCAGCCTTTAACGGGAAACGTTTTGCATAATATTTGTGACCTTTATCAATAACAAGCTGTTTTCCTGCGGTTTCGCCCGCATCCCGTGGGAACTACCGTACCGGGATAAAATATACCCCATGTTACTCGGGAAGAGTGTAGCTTTTCAACAGTGAAAGAATTTTTCTTATCGGTTCAATAGTTTCGGAGCCTTTTGGGTACAAAAAACAAACAAAAAATGTTTCCTTTTCATTAGCATAGTGACTGTGACCTTTATCGAAAACATGTGACTAAATATAAAAGTGTAGGTGACCACAACTTCATCTGTTTACATAGGTCGCGGAGTACGGTTCTCGTTTAGGGCTGCCAACCCTACTAAATTAAGGGATCAAATATTATAAATGGCGAAACTACTATACAAGGTGTTGATTTGCATTTGCGCCATACTTCAGGAGGAGGACATAAAATACGTAAATAATCGATTGGAATTACAGTAGACGGGAAATAGCTAATATGCACTGCTTTTTTTTGTCATTTAAATGTCATAGTATTTCAGAAGTAACCCAATTTTATGAATGATCGTTGCGTATGCTTTGTGTTTGCGTTTGTTCGAGGGCGCAGCACGGTTTTAAGGCCAGTAAGTAACACACGCGCCAAGTTTAAAATACGGCTAGATGACATTGAAGGAATTTCGAAAAAAAAAAAAATACGTACCAATTTTTTTGTTGATTTGGGTCGAGAATCAGTAGCATAATTACGTCCTTGAATATGGCACGCATGCAAATCAACAGCTTGTATTTTGTGTAAAGCGGAACGCAACCTTTCGCACGAAAGTAAAAGTAACAAATACACAAAAAAGGACATACCGTCGAATTGAGGACCTGCTCTTTTTTTGAAGTCGGTTAAAAATAAAGTACATATTTTAATCATATATTTTTTTAATCTACTATATTTTTTAAGGTTAAGAACTTCAAGAAGACTACATTGATAGAAAAAAATGGAGAACCCTATTCACTGTGCGTCATTGTGTGTATGCAACTCGCGCGCGTGATTAATCTTACAATGACCGTTCATGTTTTTGAAACCGATACTTTCAAACCTGTTAGGTTATAAAAAGATTATTATCATCAGCCTGTTGTCATTCTGCGGTTTGCAGGTTTTTCATAATATAGAGGAAAACATTTCTTTTTTGTTTGTATTGTAAGGCTCCGAAATTTGAAAAATTCTTTTACTATTGGAACATGTGTGTATTTTATCCCGGTAGAGAATTGTACTCAAAGATCCTCGGTTAGTGGTCGTTTAAAACAGCCAAGTTGTCATGTTTGTTACTGAGCTCGAATGTCGATGAAGGTCAATCAAAACTGTCCTTAAAAGATATGAAAACTTTTTGGAATCTTCATTGTGGCTTATTTGAGTGTCATTTGTATATCTTTGACACCGGTTGCAAGTAGTGAAAAGCTAGAACGTCAGACCAGGCTATTCAAGGGATTACCCGGACAATTGGGTTGTAGAGGTCAGATAGGCAGTAGCTCCATGTAAAACTGGAAGCTTGGAACATAGTTGGGAATGACTAGGTGATGAATGATGACAAACTGATAAATCAAGCAATGAAATAACCGTTTACTTTTTTATAACGCTTATTTATTTGGAAATCAATCTTTTTATGGGCAATTTTTGCATACCATTAGAAATGATACCAATTAAACTTTGCTAGTTATTTGCAAAAGGAAAAAGGCGTGCTTTTCGTTTAAGAGTTTTTCGCTAATTTTCCTCATACATTGAATATTGTGTCATCTTTAATTTCGAACTATTTTCTGATCATTTCTTCATATAAACTAGTATAGAACAATGTCATTAGATTGCCAGTGATTGAATGTTTTTCAATTTTTTTCTTTATTAGGTATATGTATTAAAGATTTATTGTTAAAACATGACGACAGGTAGGTATCTATATGTATCATTAATATTAGCTAAGAACGGAAAAAAAATATGGATGAGAATAAGTTCAGAATTTTCGTCCCTAACACGCTGACACAATGTCCCATTTGGACATCAATTTCGAAAAGATTAAGAGAAAAAAACCGGCCAAGTGCGAGTCGGACTCGTGCACGAAGGGTTCCGTAAATTACAGTTAAATCAACCTATCTCAAAAACTATAAGAGATACTTTGATCAAACCAAAAATCGTTGAAAGAGTTAATTAGCATGCATCACCTCTATTTTTTTTAGAATTTTATACCCCGTAGTTATAAAAATAGAGGGGGGGGGACATACTTTTTACGACTTTGAGAGCTGATATCTCAAAAACCTTTTATCAGAAAAATGTTTTTTAGAAAACTTTATATTATTTTAAAAGACCTTTCCATTGATACCCCACACGGGTATGTACATCGAAAAAAAAAATTTCATCCCTCAGTTACATGTATGGGGGGCCCCACCCCCAATTCTTTTTTTTACTATTTAGTGTCATATTTTTGTAGCGGTTCATACAACACATATTCCCATCAAATTTCATCACTGTAGTACTTATAGTTTCCGAGTAAATCGGCTGTGACAGACGGACAGACGGACATGACGAAACTATAAGGGTTCCGTTTTTGCCATTTTGGCTACGGAACCCTAAAAAAAGTCGGCCTAATATGCTTACGTCTGATATACCTATGATGTCCATGTAGGTGTGTATGGTTTGTACATAGGTAAGTAGGGTTTTTTTTTATTTCTGCTCACCACAAACAAATGATAACGTCCACGATAATTAAAAGGTTTGATACCAGTTGACCTACTCACTTGTTTACATATTTTGTTTGAATTCCATAGATATTGAGTAGGTACCTATTCCCTATTCGTCTTTCCAAACTCATTTGACGGTTCCGTACCCAAAGGGTGAAACGGGACCTTATTTGCCATTGCTCTCATTATCACCAGTCCATCATCTCCCGAGCCTTTTCCCAACTATGTTGAGGTCGGCTTCCAGTCTAACCGGATGCAACTGAGTACCAGTGTACAACACATACAAGGGGCGACTGCTTATTTGACCTCCGCAACTCAGTTACCGGGGTAACCCAATACCACTTGGTTAGACTGGTGTCAGACTTACTGGATTCTGACTATGACTGCCAAGGATGTTTTATGACAGCCGTAACCTTCAGTTTAACGTGCATCCGAAACTCTGTCATTGGTGTCCAAGACATACTTAGAAAGTACATACAAACTTAGAAAAGTTGCATTGGTACTTGCCTGACCTGGAATCGAACCCACGCACTCATACTTGAGTGGTTGGTTCTTTACCCGCTAGCCCATCACGACCTCTAGTACATCACGTCATTATCACCTGTACCTATTGTTAAGAAAACACGGGTATCCGTACTATCTACTGCATTGCAAATTTTATCTAAATCGAAATAAACACTAGTCATGCACTCTACTTATAATTAATCATAATAACATTGAAAACAGACATGATGAAATATCCTACCACCATAATATTTTCGCGAAGCGATGACACTAAACCCACGCTAACTGGCAGGCTGGTTATGACTCAACGCGCTTAATGACGTCAGAAGACACTGTCGAGTACAAACCCAGATAAAAAAGGCACGCGCCTTTACGATGTTATGTTATGTACTACTATCCTTGTCACAGAATCAGAATTCGTCCACGCGAAAAAGAAACAGCAACTAGCTTTGGTGCAGCTTTGGTAACACACTAAATACTATATTAACCTATCAGACGTTGCCGCTTAAACTCAGTGTTCTGTAGAACGACAACAAGTGCGGACGTGAGTGAATACAAAAGACGACAACTTAGTGCTTAGGCCGTGTGGTCAGATTAAATCTGTGATACTATTTTGTAAGAAGTAAACGGTGAGTCAAGTGGGACATCTTCGTCAATATTTTTCAACATTTTTGAAATTTTAATACAATGATGTGATTCATATGTCGTGTCTACAAGTTTTCCACACTTAGGTAGTGTAGTATATAAGTATCATAAAGCCAGTGTTTGTAATTAAAACACGCTATTTGTCCGTGTAGGCAATACAATGTGATTCTAGTCGTGTCGCGTTATAAAATATCTATGTATTTTAAAAACCCACTCCAGATTTTTCTTTAAAACACGAAACAGTTACTTAAAAACTTAGATTCGTGAGACGAGTTCATAGTTTCATAAATGATTTTCAAACCTTTTTGCTGAGGCATTACGAACGTTTGTCTTTGCCGAATTAAGCGGAGATTTAAAAAAGTTGACGACAGTTGTGTTCCCGCCAATATTGTCATTTATTTTATTTGCAATTTTATTACTTTTAGATTTTATTAATGTTTTCGTTATTTCATGCATACTTCATTAATTTTAATATATTGTTTTTTGTGGGAGGTTCAGTGTTTCATCAATGATTTTCAAAACTTTTTACTGCGTTAGGCATTATGAATTTTTGTGGTTTCCGAATGAATTGGTGATTAAAAAAAAAGTTGACAACAGTTATTTTCCCGCCAGTACCATACCTATTTGCCATTATTTTGTGAATTTTATTTTCGATTTCATTTCTTTTAGTTGTTATTAATGATTTCGTCATGTCATGCATACGTTCTTTAATTTCAAAAGATTGTTTTTTGCGTTATGTTACTATACTGTTACTCATACAAATTCAAGTGAATGCTGGTATGTGACTAATGTTTAGTTTAATTAGAATAGAGTTAGCATTACTTCGCGACAACGTTTTAAAATGAGGGAACACTTATTAATGATCGGTTCAGTGTTTGTAATTATTTAGTTTGAAACTATTTGGACAAGAAAGTCATAAATACATTAAGGAATAGGTTATGAGTAATTTGTTTGTATCTACGTTCTTGTCCTTTTATCTCAATTACATTTTAGGAACATTGCTTACTCAGATCGGAGTTGGAAGTAGCCAAACTGACGGGAGTTGGAACTTGACAGAATGCGAAACTTTTATGTCGTGTTCCAAAAAAATTACCATATTTTAATTGTTTTTAATAAACTAAGTCTGCTAAATTGCTCTGAGTGAGCAACATAACCATCTAAAAGCTTTATTGTATTACAACAATGATTATGCACATGCTTGATGTTAAAATTTCCTTGTTCCAGCTAAAATGTCGATCCACATCAAGGACTCCGATGACCTCAAGAACAGGCTGGTGGAAGCCGGTGACAAGTTGGTAGTCATCGACTTCATGGCCACTTGGTGCGGACCCTGCAAGATGATTGGGCCTAAACTAGACGAGATGGCCAATGAGATGGCTGACTCCATCGTTGTTCTTAAGGTAAGGAAATAAACTGTAGAAAATTCCAAAAGTTTACTTGAGTAACCCTGAGAATAAGCTGAAAATCAGCACTTTTTGTAAGTAAAAAAATACGCAAGATACCTCATCCAACGCCATACGCCTTACACCAACTTTTATGGGTTTGATTTACTGAAAATCCGAAAAAAGTAAAAACATACATTAGAGTGGTCGCAAAATCAGCAAGATTTATTTAATATTTTCTTTTCAAACGAATAGATACTGGTACAGTCAGAAATTCTGACGACCAGTCTTACCAAGGGCCAAGGGGTATCGGGTTGCCCGGGTAACTGAGTTGAAGAGGTCAGATAGGCAGTCGCTCCATGTGGCACACTGGTACTCAGCTGCACCAATTAGACTGGAAGTTGACTCCAACGTAGTTGGGAAAAGGCTAGGCAGATAATGTTATATTAAAACGAATAGGTTTCATAAACTTCAGTTCCTATGAATACCATTCATAAATTCTACAAACAAGGTTATCGTTTCCTTCCTTCTGAGGTTAAATAATTTTCCATTAGGTAAATGAATTTAGTAGGAAAACATTAGATAGGTACAATACATACAATGTGACAGAAGTTCATAAATAATAGTGTTAGTCATGTGTAAAATAATATCATCAACATAGTACATTAATTTTAATTTTCCAATCTTCTTGATCAGTCTTGTAATAGGTACATATTTTGTTAATAATTTAAAGGGAACTTAGTAATATTAAATGTTCATATTTGTTCCTCAATCATGAGTGAACTGAAACTTGATGCACTTTGAATCCTTTTATCCAGATGCGAGAAGTGATTCTCTAAGAAGTGTTCCAAAAACTAGAGAAATAATTCTTCTATACTTCACGAACAATCTGCGATAACTTGAAAGTATTTTTTTAAGCAATTAATTCTAAAACAATAATAATATTATGGAAACGACTACCATTCATACATTAGGTACCTTTATAAAAATACCATAACTTTATGTAGCGACCAATAGTCACATAATCTACTTCAAGAAAGAAAAATCCATCAACACAGTTCCTTCACACTGCAAACTTTTAGTCGGCCGATAGTTTGTTTGAGCTCATAAATCAGTATGAAGATGAATGGTAGTACGCACATTACAAAGATCAGGTATTTAGCTGGTATCAGACCGACCCGTTGTGAAATTTCCAATCAAAGTTTCGTGAATTCAGTCAAAGTTTTTAGTAGGTCTGATACTGGTCAAATACCTGATCGTTGTTACGTGTGTACTTCCATTCATCATCATACTGATTTATGAGCCCAAATAACTATCGGCCGACTAAAAGTTTGTAGTTTGCGTGTCTTAACTGTACGTGTTTCTTAGTTACGGTAGAACGCAAACAAAGATATAAATACCGCTCAATATTGCGGTATTATGTTTCTACCGCATTGACCATGCATCTATACATTCAAGGTTTTTATGCGGTATGTTATAATTTATATTTTATAGCATACTTTGAACAAGATTTATTTAGTTTAGATTATCTATTGCCGGCAGCTTCGTTGATGGCTATATTAAATTGACAAGCCTGTAATTAACATTTATTTATCACTGTAGTTAGTAATAATCATAGAAGTGCCTGCCTACACAGAAAGTAAGATTCCAAAGAAATTTGATAATCTAGGCAGATGACAGTTTTATTTAACCGACTCCAAAAAAGGAGGTTCATAGTTTGAATTGTTTTTATGTATGTTTATGCTCGATTATATCTAGTTTGGCTGAACCGATTTTGACACGGTTTTCAGCATAAATAATATTTTAAATAAGTAGTAAATTCTTCCTACCATTTTCAAGTCTTAAAACTAACTTTCTATGTACAAGTAAGTTGTAAACTAAATAGAATTAGTTTAATCGACGCCTTATCTTTCTATCAGATAGGAATGTTTATATACGCCTATAAAAATATAGAAATACTGATAAGACCAACCTGTAGTTTAATCGATGGAACGAGCAAATTGCTAGAAAATAGGTTTTATTGTTAGTGTGGGCATTTAAACGGCTGTTCCACGAATATGCCAAGAAAACTGCGCAGTTAGGTAAAAAGCCAGCAATTAAAGCCTATTACTATTAAAACAACCCTCCTTGAGGTTTCTATCCCAAAAAATTATAGTTTTTAAAGTAACCTGTAGCTACTTACCTACTAGATTTTTTGTCCTGTACCTAGGGCTGCCATCTCGAATTTCACCAAACCCGGACAAACATTAAAAAAACCCGGACATTTGGCGTAAATCGCATTTTTACGATTTAGAGTACGATTTTTTTAAACAAAATAATACCTAATTTGTAATCCATTTACTATTAACACATACCTACTTAAATCCAATGAGGTGCTTCCTTACATGAAAAGTGTCCGGGTTTTCCCCGGACACTTCTTGAAACCCCGCCCGGACGGCCCCCGGACGGCCTCCAAACGAGGACAAATCCGGGGAAACCCGGACGGATGGCAGCCCTACCTGTACCGTAAAGGTCGAAGTAAATAGTGAGTAATTTGTAGTGCAGCGAAAAGCTTGGAAATCGGTATGTGTTTCGATCCCGGAACAAAAAGTATGTATTCTAAACCAGAAAATATGTGAAACTAGGTATATAAAATAAAATAGAAGTGCAGTGACACGACCAAAACCTGCAAAGTTATTATTAAAACTAGCTTTCGCCCGCGTAGAGTTCGGTTATATCGCATTTCCAAGAGAATTCTTCAAAAGTTCGGGATAAAAACTATCCTATGTTCTTTGTCAAGGTCAACTCTATCTCTGTACCAAATTTAAAAAAAAAAATCAGTTCAGTGGTTTAGACATGAAAGCGAGACAGACGGACAGAGTTACTTTCGCATTTATCTAGACACACGGCAGTGTGTCCGCCAAGTTCGAGCAAAAAAGCGACACACCGGCCGTGGGTTATATTACACGAACCATTTCGGGCCAAATTCGACCCCCCTGTAACTCAAAATCTATTTTATTTACGCATATCAAATTTCTAGTATCTGTTGAGACCCCCTCACTTATCTAAAATACAAAATTTCATTAATATACCTATTGTAGGTCTTGAGATATTGACGTCAGAAAATCGCTATTTTTACTATACACTTATTCACTTATTCACTGACTCACTCATCAAAAACCTAGACCACTTCCAATGGTCGTATTGACTTGAAATTTGGCATGGAGGTAGGTCTTTATGTCAAGTTAAAGGGAAAAATCTGAAAATGGCCAAGTGTGAGTCGGTTTCAAAATAATGAAGGTGTTTTATACCCGGTGTAAATTTATTCCCCTAAGGAACTAAAACGAACTAAATTTATCTATATTTATATAATATATCTTCGAATGGTACAAAGGTTTGTATTTAGTCAAAGTAAAGTAAAAATCTGAAAACGGCCAAGTGTGAATTACTTTCGAAAATAACGAATGTGTAACTTTGATCCACGAACATAATATATGATAACATGTCATGTCAGTCAGTTGGTAAATCTAGTCCATTTAGTTAATCTAGTTCATTTCTTTGTAAGAAACATAGTGCATATTAAAAAATCTAAAAAATAGTATAAATGAGACATTTCTTTAACTAACTTCATCATAAGAAAAAAATAAAATAAACAACCTTACAAAAATAAATGAAATCCCACCCAAAACAAAAATGTGAAAGACTGCCAAGTTCGATAATATGGGAATGCTTCGCCTATAAAAGAAGTGAGATCTGAATAAGTACCAAGTTCCATACACATACCTCAGTTAAAAATAGTTACTTTTTAATGATGATTACTTGGCAAGTTTTAATAGAAAATTAAATACTTGATTCATTGCGTTTAGTAGGTTTATAACAAGGTGTATGAAAACTTGCCAAGTAACATCATTAAAAAAGTAACTATTTTTAACTGAGGTATGTGTATGGAACTTGGTACTTATTCAGATCTCACTTCTTTTATAGGCGAAGCATTCCCATATTATCGAACTTGGCAGTCTTTCACATTTTTGTTTTGGGTGGGATAATATTAGCAGGGATTCATGGTGCATTCTTCTAATCTTACTGTGTGGTCGTTCCCCCAATTTCAAGTTTAATACGGTCAACGTCAGATGTGAATTGGTTATTACGTAACCACTCGTGATCCGTTGTGAATGACTTCATATTATGAAAAAACCGCAATAACCGGTTTCTGTTTTATGTAAAAAATATGGATCGTTTGTCTGTAGGTTTTTCTTCTTGTTTTATTGATATGAATGTCTTGAAGGTCAAGTGTAAGTTCAAAGTTGTTTTTGTGTAGGCAGGGAAAAAATGTTTGGACATACGTTTTTATGTATTGTAATTGAAAGTTCTAGATTGTAATAAAAAAACTATTCCAAGTCTTCTTCAATCATCATCACAAATGATTTTAATTGAGGAAAACCCAGCAATTTTCTAGAACTCCGTAGAAGAAATATTCATACCAATACATTACCAAACTATCCCGATATGTGCTTATGAATAATTTATAGATGACGCATTCGCACACAGGGCTAGGCATAGACTGTACTCATAATTTTAAATAGGTACTGACTCAGTGATAAATTCAGGAAAATATCTAGTCAACGGGAAAGCCCAAATAAAAATTTCTTGGCACCAACTTTGAAAAATAACGGTGAAAAATATGTTTTTTTTGTAAATATTATTCTTCAATTGATAAAAAGAAATAGGTAGCCATTTTAAATTGCATACTTTAAGCTCCATAAAAATCGATATTTATTTTATTTTAGTAGTATTTTCCACATATACCTACTGTTTTCTAAGGTCCCGTTTTAAGGAGGCGTATTTTTTATTGCTACAAAAATTGCATTATTTTTGGTTATTTCTTATCGAGTGGTACCACCGGAAAAATAATTACATACTTGGCTAATTCTTATCGAGAGTACCACCGGAAAGATCTGATCTAAACAAAAGGAAGCTAAAATAAATGTTATATAAAAACATATTACTGTGTCAATACACATAATGATATGGTTCACTGCGGTCAATAATATACCTACAAATAAAGTTATACCTATAGCATACCTACCTAGTCACACATATTATGTTTTATCACTTCAGAACATGAAATGTTATACCAATGACTGTGCAGGTGTTAATTAAGTACGATTAGCACTCAGAGTACGCATTTAATACGTAAATGGATTGTCAGACTAGGAAGGGCGGTGTTAATAGCAGGCCTAACCCTTTTTGAGCACTGTAACTTAATGGCGATCCCAATAATCTATCCATGTGTTGTTTTGTTTACTTATAGATAGGAATTTGACATCAATTTTAGGGGGCTCATTTCAAAATTCTATCTAGTCAGAGATAGATAGACGGCCGTTAAAGGTGTCAAAATACGTTGATGCAAATATCAATGAAGGTCGTACCAAACAGATCTTTATGATAAAGTAACTGCTATTGTTTCGGTTAGTAGGAATACGTGTAACTGCATTGCTCGAGGCCACGCATTCGATTTTTGGTCAGGCCGTCACAGAGACTGACGAAAATAGGCCGATGATGTTGATAATAAAAATAATTTGGCTTTGTCATGCACTTATTTAATGAGTAGCGATTCTTACTTAAATTATTCTTAACGCTAAGTTGTTCATCTGATTATCTGCCTAGCCACTTCCCTGTTATGTCAAGGTTGCCTTTTATTTTAATCTATCTAGATACAAAAGAGTACCAGTGTTTTACACTGAGTAACAGCCTATCTGACTTCCGCATCACAGTTGTAGAAAGTAGACACGGATAGCAAATCATAGATATTTTTGAAATACTACCCACGGTCTTATTTTGCATTTTTATGCCCACACGTTTGCCAAAAGTAAGAATGACAGTCTGTTACAGTTTTGCCTGAATTAAAATCTGGTATTCTAAATCTAGTGTTCACGTTAGTGGAAAAAATATAAAACATATCGTTTGGTGCCAACATAAGTTTTTTATTTGAATGGATGAGTCAAAGAGATGAATGTCATTTGTCGATTATGAGATCACTATTCATTGTTGAATTAGACATCCCACACAGATGCATATTTTCTTTGGATATAGGAAATATTCTCAATATTTGTAAAATATGCTGATGTATGTGGTTGCACTACTTAATATAATTCATTAAATATTGGTAGACTAGCCTATATACCAGGTAAATAAAAATGTTTTAATTAGTGACATTTACCTAATTAGCTCATAGCGTTAGAATTTGCAATGAAACTGCAACAAAATGATCGCTTGGCGATACTTAATGATAAGACCTTATCAGTCTAATAAATGAAACAAGAGGCGTATTATTAGGAAACATACTAATGTGCTTTAGCTACAGTTAATTAGCCTGATTACATGACCGGCTTGTTCAGTGTTTTAGTAATAAAATACTTATTTCGAGGATAGAAAAGTCGTAAAAACTAGATTTTTTATTGGAACGTCTAGTCTAGCGACCTTGACCGTGTTACAAGCGTGACTTATCTCTCAATAAAATGCTTTTTACATAATTAATGTTCTGTTTTTGTTGTTTTCAGGTCGATGTTGACGAATGCGAGGACATCGCCACCGAGTACAACATCAACTCCATGCCTACCTTCGTGTTTGTCAAGAGCACGAAGAAGGTCGAAGAGTTCTCAGGTGCCAACGTCGACAAACTGAGGAACACTATCCTGAAACTTAAGTAGACCTGCAAGGAGCATTGTACGCTAGCCAACCTCCGCGGACAAACCTTGGCATTTTAACGCATTTTTTTCATAAAAAAATATATTTATCTACATTTATATCGGCATGTTTAGTTGCTGGTTGACTAATTAATACCTTTGTACGTAATAGTTTGATACAGAGCTTTAAGTGCCGCTGCCCCAATTTGAACATCTAAGACTGTTTTCGTCCGTTCTGTATGCAAACTTTTATAAAATGCCGGTTTTTTCAATGAATTATATAATATTTGCGAGGTTTACCGTCGGAGGTAATTGCAGTTGGAATAACAACTTTTGCACACGGCACTAATGCATAATAATGTTAATTTCTCAGCCATCGGAAGGATCACAATTTTTTGTTTTAAATAGTTTTGTTAAATGAAATGTAAGTAGATGTATTTTTGTAATGCGAGTGTCTTATTAGCACTGTGTGCTTAAAATTTAGCACGTTTTACGTCGGTTTAGCGTACAAACTCTATTTTCGTATTATTTGCCGTGTATTTTTCATTATATGTATGTTACAGAGTATTGTTACTTCAATAAAATATTGTGTAAAGTATAAATGCTGTTTTCCTTGTTTTACTAACTAACCTACAGAACTACTAAAATCCAAGTTTGTAATTTAGTATAATAGATGTACCCACCTTGGTAGTCAAGTGGGTCAAATAGGATTTTCGTGAAAAGTCCAAATTTCTCCCTTTCCAAAAATCTTAGTTTATGGACATCTGGCTAGGCGAGTCGCTTCTTATGAGGTATCGCACGACCCTCTAGTCGTGTGCGTTCGCGCAGCGGAATGTTGTTGAATTTAAAGATTTTAATTATGCAGATAATTAGTGTAAGACGTCCTATAATTGTGTATGGTAAATAAAAATTTGTGTATGCAGCCATTGTGGAGAAATTCACCAAAAACAGATTCCGCTGGGCGAACGTTGGCGAACGTTGTCCTGGCGGAACTTTTTTTAATCCATAGACTTTAGAAGAAAAGAGATGTGTCCAAAAATTAGTGTGTATTTGTGTATAATTATTTATGTATGAATGAAATCAGTGCATGCATAAACTTCGGAGAAATTCAAGTTTCCGCTACGCGAACGTTTGGTCATTAGCTAGTTTTCATATAAAGCGCTTACATAGAGAGCTGTAGATTTTTATATACGTTGTTTTGAATTTGTTTATATTTGTTTAAAAAACAGATTTAGAAAAAGTCGTAGGGTTTAAAAGATAAAAATATAAATGTAAAATACACTTATTAGGTCTTAGTTCTTAAAGTATGCAGTTTGGAGTCTAGATTTTCACGTTTACACAAACCTTGTAAGTGTCTGCAACATGTTGCCAAGTATCAATGATGTTCCGTTAGTAATTAAAAAGTTATAGAATAATTTACCATGAATAGATCACTGTTTACAAAGCAGTCGAATATCACGACGTTCTAAAGGAATTGCATCGTAAAATGTATGCCAATAATTAGTTTAATCATTCAACTATTCACTTGCAAAATTTCATGTCATTAAATTCAGTAATTAAAGAAAGACAATTATAATACTGATGAAGCATCGAAAACCTACATAATCCGACCAAGTTCGGATAGCTATAAAAAAGCGGCCGTGCCATTATCTTAGAAACGTTCTTAACTTGGAAGGTTAGTATTTATTATTATGGTACAGTCGCGTACACATTGTTTGATCCACTAAAGTTGCAAAGTGGAACGCTCGTGCATGCCTAGTCCATTGGTTAAATAGTCAAGCTACAATATGATAAATATTTACCTTAACAGTAAATAGTACCTACTTACATGTGGTAATTATTTCATTTCCCTAAGGGCTATAGTTAGAATCCTGATCCGTGAAATCTTCAATAGAAATTAGCCGTATGAATATTATTTGTCTTAAATTAATAATATATCTAGATTATATCTCAAGTCTCAAGCGCATACTTAAATAAAGTACCTACGTATTAGTACCTACTTTCTGTCATAGTCAAATACATTAAAAAAGTAGGTGTAGAAAACCTATAAATCATATCGAAACAACAATTGTGTTATCACCTGTACCAATTCAATACCGGTATTATAATGTAAATTTTGGGATGTTACCTAAATATAAAGCACGGCC